>NC_064632.1:250819354-252172211 GCF_023864275.1 Schistocerca cancellata
CCGCCTTGGAGCTTTCAACTACCGTTACAGAGAAGGCATTTCAGACTATAGCTAGACTGCAATTGCGGACGATTAAGACATACTAACAATTTTTCGACAGTGGACGAAAGTAATACGATACACACAAACATACGTGTACGTTTATATTTACATGTACATACATACTCTGAAAGCCAACATATAGCGCGTGGTGTAGTGTATCCTGTACCACGAACAGTCTTTTCCTTTCAGATAGAGCGAGGAAAAAACGACTCTCGAAAAGCATCCGTATGAGTCACAATTTGGATTGTTTTATCTTGTGGACCTTACGCGAAATGTACGTTGGCGGCAGCAGAGCCGTTCTGCGGTCGACCTCAAATGCCGCTTCCTTAAATTCTTTCAATAGTGTTCCGCGAATAGAACGTTGTCTTCCCTCCACGGATTCCCATTCAGTTCACGAAGCGTCTCCGTTAATACTTGCGTGCAGATCGAACCTACCAGCAACAAATCTATCCGCAACTCTCTAAACTGCTTCGATGTCTTCCTTTATCCCGACCTACTGGGGATCCCAACCATCCGAGCAGTACTCAAGAATGGGTCGCACTAGTGTTCTACACGCCATCTCCATTTACCCACATTTTCCCGAAATTCTCCCAGTAAAACGATGTCGGCCATTCGCCTTTCCTATTACCAAGACGTGCACGGCCTATTTCAAGTGGCACTGCAACATTACGCCTACGTATTTAATGAATGTGACTGTGTATAGCAAACTACAAATGTTGCATTCTGCCGTTGTCTTTTTCTACATGGCCGCATTAACTCTACATCTAGAGCAGAGCCGCCATTTATCACACCAATTGGAAATTCTGTGGAAGTCACCGTACATACTCTTGCAGTCTCGCGCGACCGATACGGTCGCGGGTTCGAATCCTGCCTCGGGCATGGATGTGAGTGATGTCCTTAGGTTAGTTAGGTTTAATTAGTTCTAAGTTCTAGAGGACATTTTTGAACCTCCTACAGTCACTCACCGACGTCACTTTCCTCTAGACCACGGCGTCATCAGCAAACAGCCGTATACTGCTGCTCACCTGCCCGTCAGATCATTTCTGTAGATAGGGAATAAGAGGAGTCCTATCACACTTCCCTGGGGCACTCCTGACGATACCCTTGTCTCTGATGAACACTCGCCGTCGAGGGCAAGATACTCGGTTCTATTACTTAAGAAGTCTCCTAGTCACTCAGCCATCTGGGAACCTAATCCGTAAGCTTGGACCTTCGTCAGCTGTCTCCTGTGGAGCACCGTGGCAAACGCTTTCCGGAAATCTACGAATATGGAATCTGCATGTTGCCCTTCATCCATGGTTCCCAGGGTATCTTATGAGAAAAGGGCAAGTCAAGTTTCGCACCAGCAAAGCTTCTTTTTTTACGTTATCTTATATTGCGGAGTTTTCTGTAGGGCCATTTCTGCTAACAAGAGGCTGTGTGTCAAGAGCCGGTGCGCTTGCAAATGTTCAGCAAACTTCCCGAGCTTGTGACTGTGTGTTCAGGATGGTGTCACTTGCCTGTCGGGTTCGCGGATGTCGCCCACCTTTCTGAGCGAGTTCTCCACTCGGTCCGCCAGCTTCAGCAGTCAGTATTTCTCTGGCTTCCTCGTGCGTAACAGGAGCCAGGCGGCGTGCGCCCGGTCGGCAAGAAGCGGCGTCGTTGTAGACAAGTTAATTATGCTGCCATCACCCGTTATCTGAGAAACATCGACGGCAGGCCGTGGGCGTGTTCCGGTCACGTGTCGTATTTCCCACCGCCGCCATTGTGCACAAGACACGAGATACGCGTCACGCCGACGCGCTCCCGCTGTTTACAGTGTAAAAGTCGCCTGATTACGGCTGAATGGCTGTCAACCGACAAATTGTCTCAACATGTCGACGCTGTCCCGCTGTCAGGCCGGAACCCTTCCTGCTTGGTTGAACGGTTTGCCACCCACGCTTCACTTCCGTGCAAGATTACACTCCACACAAGTCTGCCTAACACTTAAATTCATACTGGATGTTAACAATTTTCTCTTTTCGAGAAACACTTTTTTGTTACTGCCAGTCTCTGTACTTCAAGGCTACTCATTTGTTTTTGTGTTCAAATAGAGAAACTCGTCGACTACCTTTCAATGCCTCATTTGCTAACGTAATTCCCTCAGCATCGCCTGATCTGATTCGCCAGAGGGAAGAAAAACGACGGCACAGAGGTAGTCCTTACTTAATCCGTATTTCCCGATGCCGTCTCCTCCTTTCGCAGAGTTCACACTCGGTAAACGTTACCTAACGACCATATTCAGAATACGACCTTGAAGTGCGTTTGCTGTTCAGAAGTACGATGCAATGTTCCTTCGGACACGAATGCAGGTCGGAAGAAACAGGCACAGTAGCGACTACAGCCCTCAAGAAGCCCAAATTTCCACATGCCGTCGTTCCCGCCTCGTACTCTGCAGTCGTAAACACATTATGTAATTCCTCGAAATAAGACAGTCTTGGCTGCAATTTCTTAAACTATTCTATCTACTTATGTTTGTTGTCGTTGTGGTCTTCAGTCCTGAGACTGGTTTGATGCAGGTCTCCATGCTACTCTATCATGTGCAAGCTTCTTCATCTCCCAATACCTACTGCAGCCTACATCCCTCTGGATCTGCTTAGTGTATTCATCTCTTGGTCTCCCTCTACGATTTTTACCCTCCACCCTGCCCTCCAGTACTAAATTGGTGATCCCTTGGTACCTCAGAATACGCCCTACCAACCGATCCCTTCTTCTAGTCAAGTTATGCCACAAACTCCTCCCAAATTCTAGTCAATACCTCCTCATTAGTTATGTGGCCTACCCATCTAATTTTCAGCATTCTTCGGGGCACGACATTTCGAAAGCTTCTATTCTCTTCTTGTCTAAACTATTTATCGTCCATGTTTCACTTCCACACATGGCTACACTCCATACAAATACTTTGAGAAGCGACTTCCTGACACTTAAATCAATACTCGATGTTAACAAATTTTCTCTTCTTCAGAAACGCTTTCCTTGCCATTGCCAGTCTACATTTTATATCCTCTCTACTTTGACCATCATCAGTTATTTTGCTCCCCAAATAGCAAAACTCCTTTCCCACTTTAAGTGTCTCATTTCCTGATCCAATTTCGGCAGCATCACCCGACTTAATTCGACTACATTCCATTATCCTCATTTTGCTTCTGTTGATGTTCATCTTATATCATCCTTTCAAGACACTGTCCATTCCGTTGAACTGCTCTTCCAAGTCCTTTGCTGACTCTGACAGAATTACAATGTCATTGGCGAACCTCAAAGTTTTTATTTCTTCTCCATAGATTTTAATACCTACTCCGAACTTTTCTTTTGTTTCCTTTACTGCTTGCTCAATATACAGATTGAATAGCATCGGGGAGAGGCTACAACCCTGTCTCACTCCCTTCCCAACCGCTGCTTCCCTTTCATGTCCTTCGACTCTTATAACTGCCATCTGGTTTCTGTAAAAATTGTAAATAGCCTTTCGCTCCCTTTATTTTACACCTGCCACCTTTAGAATTTGAAAGAGAGTATTCCAGTCAACATTGTCAAAAGCTTTCTCTAAGTGCCGGCCGCGGTGGTCTAGCGGTTCTGGCGCTGCAGTCCGGAACCGCGGGACTGCTACGGTCGCAGGTTCGAATCCTGCCTCGGGCATTGGTGTGTGTGATGTCCTTAGGTTACTTAGGTTTAAGTAGTTCTAAGTTCTAGGGGACTTATGACCTAAGATGTTGAGTCCCATAGTGCTCAGAGCCATTTTTTTTCTCTAAGTCTACAAATGCTAGAAACGTAGGTTTGCCTTTCCTTAATCTAGCTTCTAACATAAGTCGTAGGGTCAGTATTGCCTCACGTGTTCCAACATTTCTACGGAATCCAAACTGATCTTCCCTGAGGTCGGCTTCCGTTCGTCTGTAAATCACATCTGTCAACACCTGCTTTCTTTGGGATTGGTATTATTATATTCTTCTTGAAGTTTGAGGGAATTTAGCCTGTCTCATACATCTTCCTCACCAGATGGTAGTTTTGTCAGGACTGGCTCTCCCAAGGCTGTCAGTAGTTCTAATGGAATGTTGTCTACTCCCAGGGCCTTGTTTCGACTTAGGTCCTTCAGTGCTCTGTCGAACTCTTCACGCAGTATCGTATCTCCCATTTCATCTTCGTCTACATTTCTACAGGGCTGTTACAAATGATTGAAGCGATTTCACAGCTCTACAATAACTTTATTATTTGAGATATTTTCACAATGCTTTGCACACACATACAAAAACTCAAAAAGTTTTTTTAGGCATTCACAAATGTTCGATATGTGCCCCTTTAGTGATTCGGCAGACATCAAGCCGATAATCAAGTTCCTCCCACACTCGGCGCAGCATGTCCCCATCAATGAGTTCGAAAGCATCGTTGATGCGAGCTCGCAGTTCTGGTACGTTTCTTGGTAAAGGAGGTTTAAACACTGAATCGTTCACATAACCCCACAGAAAGAAATCGCATGGGGTTAAGTCGGGAGAGCGTGGAGGCCATGACATGAATTGCTGATCATGATCTCCACCATGACCGATCCATCGGTTTTCCAATCTCCTGTTTAAGAAATGCCGAACATTATGATGGAAGTGCGGTGGAGCACCATCCTGTTGAAAGATGAAGTCGGCGCTGTCGGTCTCCAGTTCTGGCATGAGCCAATTTTCCGCGAGCTACGCGTGAAACTTGCCCGCACGCGTTCAACCGTTTCTTCGCTCACTGCAGGCCGACCCGTTGATTTCCCCTTACAGAGGCATCCAGAAGCTTTAAACTGCGCATACCATCGCCGAATGGAGTTAGCAGTTGGTGACCTTTGTTGAACTTCGTCCTGAAGTGTCGTTGCACTGTTATGACTGACTGATGTGAGTGCATTTCAAGCACGACATACGCTTTCTCGGCTCCTGTCGCCATTTTGTCTCACTGCGCTCTCAAGCACTCTGACGGCAGAAACCTGAAGTGCGGCTTCAGCCGAACAAAACTTTATGAGTTTTTCTACCTATCTGTAGTGTGTCGTGACCATATGTCATTGAATGGAGCTACAGTGAATTTATGAAATCGCTTCAATCATTTGTAATAGCCCTGTATAATATTGTCCTCAAGAACATCGCCCCTGTATAGACCCTCTATATACTCCTTCCACCTTTCTGCTTTCCCTTCTTTGCTTAGAACTGGGTTTCCATCTGAGCTCTTGACATTCATGCAAGTGGTTCTCTTTTCTCCAAAAGATCTCTTTAATTTTCCTGTAGGCAGTATCAATCTTACCCCTCGTGAGATAAGCCTCTACATCCTTACATTTGTCCTCTAGCCATCCCTGCTTAGCCATTTTGCACTTCCTGTCGACCTCATTTTTGAGACGTTTGTATTCCTTTAACCCTGCTTCATTTACTGCATTTTTATATTTTCTCCTTTCATCAATTAAATTCAGTATCTCTTCTGTTACCCATGGATTTCTACTAGCCCTCGTCTTTTTACCTACTTGATCCTCTGTTGCCTTCACTATTTCATCCCTCAAAGCTACTTATACTTAATACATAAAAACAATTTGCAACCAAAAATGTCTCATTTCAATAAATTCATGACCGCTGATGTACCAGGCGCCAGTATGGAGTGGAATATACCATGTAATTCCCGTATTACGGGGGAGTGTATTTTAATTGAATGTCGCTTGCCCGGTGTCGGCGAATAAATACAATAGCGCAGTGCGTGTGCCGCTCTATGCAATGGTCCTTCGGATATGCACACAGTACTGTTCCGGCAGAAATTTGCAGTATCGTTCTATTATACAGTTCATGGCAGTCCATATTCGCATTTGCGAATACATTTCATGCAAGCGACTTTCAATTAAAATGTCTCGCCTTTACGGGAACATACATAATGAATATACGAGTGCAGGTTGTAGGCGTATGGTTGACGACATACGGAAGTTTGGGCCTGGCTCTGAGTCGTGCTCGGATAGCCAAACTGTCAGGCGACCGCTCGCGATAAGCGGGAAATCCGGGTTCGAGTCCCGGTCCGGCACATATTTTCACTGTCATTCCATTACACAGCTGAGGGTAGTCCATACTCGCACATACGACTATATTTCATGTGTATTGTTTGTGTGTTCAAAGATATTTTCACGTTCTGAACCTCACTTACACCTCAGAACCTCTTTAAAAAGTATGTTGTTAATATAAGTCAACAACAGTTAACGAATTCTGTTCGTTTTTTACATTTTTCTGTGGCCATAAAACACACTGTTTTTCTTTACATTGATAAAGCTGTGAAGGAATGCGCTTCCATCACGAAACTTTCCCACTCATCTCCACAGGGGAGGCGCCAAAGACCCCCGAATTTGTTCGTATAACTCAACAGCAGAATGCGATGTAAACAACGTATTCTTTTCTGTTAAAGCTGTATCCCGATCAGGAAGTCTGTGTGAGATACTAAACAAGCTGAATATCAATTCTCCACTGGCATCACCACCATTCGCAGCATCTCAAAACGCAACAACTAACAGAATCAGTGTGTAAGACATGGACGTTTAAACCTCATAATACCAAGGGTAGGTTCTTTATGCCCACCCTTTGAAAATATTGTAATCTAGACAGGTAGTTTATATTTTAACATTCTGAAAAAAATTTATTGTTTTTAATGAAATCTTCTACCAGATTCCACATATATTTTAAATTTTTCAGGTAAAGTTAACCCAAAACTTATGTATTAGTTGCAGAAGTGACCATTCATAATGAATTTCATATTCAGTATTTTCAGGTTCAGGACACTATACAACATCTCTTTAAAAAGTATGTTGCACGTAAAAGTCAACAGCAAATAACGAAATTTCTATTTTTTTTTTTAAATTTTGTTTTGTGACGGTCTAAAGTATCTCTCCTTGGTAGTACACATTATTGAAGGTGCGCTGGTATTCCTACCAGTGTATTTAAAAATACTTTCACGTTCTTAACCTCACTTAGACCTCAGTACCTCTTTAAAACGAATTATGTTCGTTTTTTACATTTTTTGTGGCCATAAAACACCCTGTTTTTCTTTACATTGATAAAGCTGTGAAGGATACCAAGGAGAAATTTGGAAAGGGAGAAAAAATAAAGGCTTTGAGATTCGGTGGAAACATCCCCCAGGCTGTGGCTAAGCCATGTCTCCGCAATATTCTTTCTTCCAGGAATGCTAGTCCTGCAAGTTTCGCGGAACTTTCATGAAATTTGGATGTGGGCGATGAGGTGCTGGCGGAAGTCAGGCTGTGGGACGGATCGTGAGTCGTGCTTGGGTGGCTTGGTCGGTAGAGTAGTTGCCCGCCAAAGGCAAATGTCCCGAGTTCAAGTCTCGGTCCAGTACACGGTTTTAATCTGCCAGGAAGTTTCAGAATATAAGGAAGTTGATCACTCTGTCTACCCGGGCTCAATGGTTCCGACAGAAGGGTGACTCTACACAAGAAATACGGCTCAGAATTGGTCTGGCTAGGAATGCTGTATCGAAGCTGACAGTGATTTGAACAGGCTGAACTCTCAGTGGACTTACTACATTGAGAGTGCTGAAATCTCTGGCGTTTCCAGTTTCCCTTTATGGGACTGAAACTTGGACAACTGTTAACAGGTATTACAAAAGAATTTATGCTTTTGAGATGTGGACATACAGAAGGTCGCTAAGAATATCACAGATGGACAAACGAACCAACAAATCAATTCTTCACGAACTGAGGATTGACAGAGGATTTCCGGTATTTATTTCCGGCGAATCCTGCAGTTCTTTGGTCACATAGTTCGACGACAGGTAGATAACTTGGATCATATGATGATCCAAGGCAACGTTGAAGGGGAAAACGTTTCAGGGAAATCCACAGAGACGATGGGTGGCCCAGATAAAGGAGAAGACACGCCAGACATTGGGTCAGCCATCCCAGATGCAGAAGACCGGGAACGACGATGACGTACTTTTCAGAGATAGGGCCACCAACTTTCCATTATGAAGGACGAAATACTTACAATTATATCAATCAAATTATATGATCTGGATATTTCGTTTACAAATCCCCTTCCCAGCCCACCATTGTTTTTCTTCTTGCGGCATTCTTCTGGTCCCACCACCCGATTCATTCTCTGCGCTAAAATGGCAGCCGAAAGTGAACTCACTACAGCTCTGCTTTTGTATGAGATGCTCGTTCATGGACGGCATTCCGCGATCACCTGCGTCACGTTTCCGTAGATACTTCAGCGCGTGTGAACTGCCAACAACCTACGACTGGTGCGACCACGCCCCAAAATGCACGAAAGCTAGACGGTCGGCGTAGCGCGCTTTCGTATCCACGCCTCGCGGGAACGTAGCTTCAAGCTGCGATGGCAGATGGCGAATCGTGCCGAGTCAGTGAACAGCATTCCCTGCGAAAGGCGAGGATCCGTTCTCGATTCCCGGTCCGGCGCACAGTTTTAATATGACGAAATCGCAAACTGGCGCTCACTCCGCAGCCGAGCGGAAGGTTCGCTTTGAACACGGCCGCCCCGGGCGACTCCAGTTCCCCTCTGAGCACGGGCAGCTGTGCTATTAGCCGGCCGTATTTACCGGACGGCTGGCCAATTAGCAGCGACACGCCACTGCCCGCGGCGCGGCCACAGCCTCCGGCAGCCGAGCAAAACGCGTAAGTCACTTCTCCGACGGTGTGCTGTGATCTCGCTAATCGCAGTACAGCTACGGTCGGCGAATTCCACGAATGACGCCGTCGGGCATTTCGGAACAGCGACAGCGGACCAGCCTCCAAGCTCAACGAAAGAAGTGTGAAGTACTGAGCATAAATAGGGGGAGAGGCCAATATTATTGTTCAATTACACTATTTTCAAGATAAATCAATGCGTCATTCATTAATCCATATTAATGGTGGCTGAGCTCCGTGGTTCTGGACTACATTACAAGAGTAACTCTTTATAAAGCTTTATTAATGCTACCAGTCGTTTCGGGCTACCAGTTTGTGAAAGACGTTCCATAAGGTAATCAAACTGGTCTTCATGTAGCATTGGAAGTAGCCCAAAAAAAGTTTTAAGCGTATCAAATATACCATTTGCGGAGTCCTTTGTAAGACGGACATTCGTTGGGCTTTCTCTACATCTAACAGGTGCAGAAGTATGAAACCGGAACTTGGCTGCAATAATTCAATTTTATTCAAAATAATCACCTTGCTATTTATACATTTCTCCCACCACTCCGGCAGGCTATTAATGCCACCCCAGAAAACAGTTCTTCTTTTGAAGCGAACCAGTCAGGGAGCCATTTTCGTACATTTTCATACGAATTGAAGCGTTGTTCAGCGAGAGCGTGTCCCAGTGATAGAAATACACTATGTGATCAAAAGTATCCGGCCACCTGCCTGAAAATGATTTACAAGTTCGTGGCGCCCTCCATCGGTAATGCTGGAATTCAATATGATGTTGGTCCACCCTTAGCGTTGATGACAGCTTCCACTCTCGCAGGCATACGTTCAATCAGGTGCTGGAAGGTTTCTTGGGGAATGGCAGCCTATTCTTCACAGAGTGCCGCACTGAGGAGAGGTATCGATGTCGGTTGGTGAGGCCTGGCACGAAGTCGGCGTTTCAAAACATCCCAGATGTGTTCTATAGAATACAGGTCAGGATTCTATACAGGTCAGTCCATTACAGGGATGTTACTGTCGTGTAACCACTCGACCACAGGCCGTCCATTATAAACAGGTGTTCGAACGTGTTGAAAGATGCAATCGCCATCCCCGAATTTCTCTTTAACAGTGGAAAGCAAGAAGGTGCTTAAAACATCGACGTAGGCCTGTGCTGTGATACCGCTACGCAAAACAACGAGTGGTGCAAGCCCCTTCCATGAAAAACACGACCACACCAAAGCCCCACCGACTCCGAATTTTACTGTTGGCACTACATACGCTGGCAGATTACGTTCACCGGGCATTCGCCATATCCATACCCTGTCATCGGATCGCCACATTTTGTACAGTGATTCGTCATTCCACACAACGTTTTTCCACTGTTCAATTGTCCAATGTTGACGCTCCTTACACCAAACGAGGCGTCGTTTGGCATTTACCGGCGTGATGTGTGACTTATGAGCCGCCGCTCGACCATGAAATACAAGTTTTCTCACCTCCAGTCTAACTGTCATAGTACTTGCAGTGAGTCCTGATGCAGTTTGGAATTCCTGTGTGACGGTCTGGATAGATGTCTGCCTATTACACATTACGACCCTCTTCAATTGTCGGCGGTCTCTCTCAGTCAACAGACGAGGTCGGCCTGTACGCTTTTGTGCTGTACGTGTCCCTTCACGTTTCCAGTTCACTATCACATCGGAAACAGTGGACATAGGGATGTTTAGGAGTGTGCAAATCTCGCGTACAGACATATAACACAAGTGACAATCAGCTGACCACGTTCGAAGTCCGTAAGTTCCGCGGAGCGCCCCATTCTGCTCTCTCACGATGTCTAATGACTACTGAGGTCAATGATATGGAGTACCTAGCAGTAGGCAGCAGCACAATACATCTACTATGAAAAACGTATGTTTTTGGGGGTGCCCGGATACTTTTGATCACATAGTGCATACGAATATGGGAAGTGGAAATGATCATAGGTCCTTTGATCACATAGTGTATATGATAATCGGACGGAGCCAAGTCTGGAGAAAAAGGCGCATACCCTAGTGTTTGCCAACTGAACGCCTCGATCGTTTTCCTGACCCGTTTTGCTGGTGTGATGGGGTGTTATCATGGAGCAATATGACTTTGTGTTGCCTTTTTCCTTATTACAGTCGTTTTTCATGTAATGCTCGACTGAAATCCGTCATGTGCTGTTGGTAGCGATCAGTGTTAACGGTTTCGCCAGGTTTTAGCAGCTCATAATATATGACACCCTTCCGATCCCACCAAACACAGAGCATTGTCCTCTTTCCAAAGCGATTTGGTCTTGCAGTATATGTCGATGGTTTGCCTGGATTCACCACAATTTACGAAGCATAGGATTCTCAAAATATATCCATTTTTCATCAACTGTCACTATTCGATGGAGAAACGAATTTCTTTTGTATCTGGCGAGCAGCATTTCACAAGTGGTCTTTCGTTTTGCTTGCTGTCTTTCATCCCGTTCATGCACAACCAATTTACCCAGTTTTCGCACCTTTTCCATAGCTTTCAACCGAAGAGAAACGGCTTTCTGAGTCACATTCAATTGTTCCGCGAGTTCCTGTCGAGTTTGACTATCATCATCATAAAATAAGGCCTGCAATTCGTTGTCTTCGAACTTTTCCGGTGGTTTCCCGCGCTCGTCGGTTCTCACGTCAAAATGACCACTTTCGAATTTTTTGAATCACTTGAAACACTCTTTTCCGAAGAGCATGTTCGCCCAAAGCTTCGACAAGGATTCGAGCCGATTCTGCAGCAGTTTTCTTCAAATGATAACAGAAAACCAATGCTGTCCGAAAATCGTAGTTCGTAGGGACAAATCTGGACATGTTTACGGGTTTGAAACAGATGTATGGAACTTGGATTACTATGTGCTGACATTCGTCGTCAGCTGTTACAGGAAGCAGATGGCGTTGCAGACGCGGTCTCACGGACCCTACACTGACGGCTTGCACCATCTGTAGGGAAATTCCGGTTTCATACTTGTACACCTGGTACTTTGTGTACCACTGTCACTTCCATCCATTCCTGTTCCAGTCGTGAATAGTTCGCGGGTAGAGTGATCATTGACATGTCTCTGTGTGAGTTCGAATCTAATTTTCTCTTCGTCGTCTTTTCGCGAGACATAAATAGAGGACCTTTTAGAAACGCACCTTCTCGTGATGGATTACACTTTCTGAGGATTATTGAAATGACTGTGGGTCTAATCTGCCTTGCCTGCGCTTAGTTTTATGTCATCGTTCTACTGTAAACTGCTCCGTACACATACTCCTAGATATTTTATGGCACTGATTGCCTCTAGTGAGTGTTACGTAATCGTGTAATCGAACAATAATGGTTCTTTCTGTCTATTAAAGCGACATATGTTTCGGTCAGTTATCTTGATGGGTAAGTGCCAACCCCTGTTGTTCCGGCAAGGTGATTTTTACGATTTGAAAGCGCGAGTGTTTTCACGGAATTCGTCACGACTGGAGAAACGACCGTTTTCAAGGAAGAGACTTAAGCAAATGTCTGCTAACCGTACTGTCTTCTCGTTTCGACAGTCGTCCTGAGTTTCCCTCACATTAGGCCAAATGGCTACGTCGCCAGCGAACCGCAGCATTGCACTTCGATTTCTCTCCAGATGGCTTTTCTTTTTCACATCCTTCACGGCCTCATGGACGATAAGAAAAAACGTAAAATATCCAGTACTATATATAGAGGTCCACTCAAATTGGATCGATTGCATCAAACCAGTTGCAGGACAAGCAGACGCCAGGATAAAGGTGCCGCATTTTACGGCAATATTTGCGGCGATAGGTTTGCCGTCAACAATGCCGCAGTGTGGTCGCAATACACAGTAATTCTGCGATATTGCCGAGTAACACTGCTGATGTTGCGGGTAGTTGCCGATGTAATGCGGAGAGGTTGCCCGTGTTCTCCTCCAATGTTGGAGAATATTCCGTATTGCAGGGCAACATCTATGTCTGTATTTTTCTTACCTTGGTTTCCTACTTCTCTCACGACAACGCGGTAAGACAAGTGTCTGCGAGCCTGTATATAGCCATCTGTCTTGTTAGTTAATTGTTGTCGAGTACAGAAATGAAGTCTTGAACAAACAAGAGAACTATGCATTTCACGATGACACTGATATACGACCAGAGCTTTGGAACATTGAAAGTAATTTATACAAAGCTGGCAACCTGAAAAAAAAGACATTGGCAAGCTATTGTCGATGAGCTCTGTATCACATTTGATGAACCATACAAAAAATTCCGAATTATTCGAACCAGTGCCAAATGCAAGGCAAAAAAGCTGCATACGAAGAGTGAAATCGTAAGCGGCTCTTCATCCACAGGGTACGCATTTGATACCATGATTTTCATACTGTCTCAAGACGTGTGTGAAGCAGGAACTGAAAACGTAAGACAGTGGTTCCCATGCACATCTACCTGCTGACCCCCTTTGCAACCCCAGAATATCTCACGACCCCCTATATTTGTTCATTTTAGACATCAATTTATTAATTTATTGCTTCTTTCGAAAATCTTTAAAATAATCTGGAATTCACATTTTAGTAAAAGAGGGTTATCAAATGTAGAGTAATATAAAACTACAGTCTTGCAAAGGACTTTGTACCCGAAACAAACTGTCTTAAATATCTAATGATATTGTTTTCACTTGAACAACACTTTCCATATCTAACTTTTCTTTCTTTCACTTCTACAGAGCACGACCGCTGTAATACTGAGTTAAGAAAGCCAAGCGCAGACTGAAGAATGTATTCTGTCAGCAACAACTTTGTGACGTGCGACGGAAAGCTGAAGCTGCCAAAGATGCATAAAATAGGCTCGCTAATTATAATAAGAATACGAAAATTATTACTTGTCTGACCGCATATTTTTTGCTTTCTTCTCAGCTGCTAAAGCCTCTCCTCCCACGGGGACACGCCCTCCCCCCTCCCGCCCTGCCAGGTTGGGAACCACTGGTGCAAACAACAGTGTATGGTGTTGCTGGTGAATAAAAATAAAACACAAATAAAAATTGTATTGTTGTTTCAAATTTGCCTTAAGGAAATCCTTCAGACCTTTCACCAAAGCAGAACCATTCTTCTGGTACAAACTATTGATGAGCAGTTCACTTCAAAGAGGTACACTAAACTCCCGTACGAAACATCAGTAGCTCAACACCGAAGGATGATCGGCAGTCGGGTTCTAACTGGCATACGCTCTCCCAGTTTTGTATCGGTTTTGGCAGTTCTCGGACTGATTCGTTGCACGAGATGTGTGAAATCGTGTTTCGACACTGTGGTGAAATTCTGGAAAAGATTACGTATCAGTTCACGAGATAAATTTTCTGAAGCATTCCGTTTTCCTCACAATGAACGCAAAATCCCGATTTTTCATGTTCTTTCTAATTTCATTCCTTGCGTTGTGGGAAAGCAGGGGAGCTGCTCTCATTTCCACTTCCTCGCGTATGTTCATTTTGTATCACCGTATAAACACTTCTGGCACGTAAATGTATTGCGAAAAACACTGGAGGGCTCTAGTGGCCGGCATGTTGAAGTATACGTGGCTGCAATTCGTATGGCAGCAATGTTGCCGGATAACACGGTCGCGATATATTGTCGGTAATTTTCATTTTACTGCCATTGTGAAAGTGTCCTAAGATTCACTAGAGGAATCCTAACAATGTAATTCACCCACAGAAGAAGAGTATTATGTCACTCTCCTTCAAGCAAATCTGTAAGTATTCGTTGTCAGTCAGCGACTCTTTATCAGGTAGCAGTAATAGAGAGGTACGTGAACCATAGAGGAGAAGCGAGTTTCGTCACGGGTACATTTACCAAGCGAGAGTGTTAAGAAGATGGTCATCAATGTCCAGCGGCAGCAGCCACGAAGGAGCTGATCTGCATCAAAGGTTTGTTGGCTGTAACAATTTCCAGAGAGCGATTGCTTCGCCACACCTACGTTCATTACTGTAGGGCCCCCCTAGACAGGTCAGGCGTGCACTACACACCGGAAGCAGCTACTAGGGTAGCAGAGTACGTGTGGCGTGCACACGGGGGTTTTTTAGGTTAGAGGGACCTCCCCTTGGGCGAAACGATAAAATACCTGACGGCTTACCAGAGAGGACATTATCATCGTTGATAAAGAACGTCCGTCCTCAGAGACCAAAAACAGGAAAAGTTAACGTAATATTGGTAAACTGCAGGAGTATCCAGGGCAAGGTTCCTGAATTAGTATCTCTTATTGAAGGAAATAGTGCGCATATAGTATTAGGAACGGAAAGTTGGTTAAAACCGGAAGTGAACAGTAACGAAATCCTAGACACAGAATGGAATATATACCGCAAGGATAGGATAAACGCCAATGGTGGAGGAGTATTTATAGCAGTAAAGAATTCAATAATATCCAGTGAAGTTATTACCGAATGCGAATGTGAAATAATCTGGGTTAAGCTAAGTATCAAAGGTGGGTCAGATATGATAGTCGGATGCTTCTATAGACCACCTGCATCAGCAACCGTAGTAGTTGAGCGCCTCAGAGAGAACCTGCAGAACGTCGTGAAGAAGTTTCGTGATCATACTATTGTAATAGGGGGAGACTTCAATCTACCAGGTATAGAATGGGATAGTCACACAATCAGAACTGGAGCCAGGGACAGAGACTCTTGTGACATTATCCTGACTGCCTTGTCCGAGAATTACTTCGAGCAGATAGTTAGAGAACCAACTCGTGAAGCTAACGTTTTAGACCTCATAGCAACAAATAGACCGGAACTTTTCGACTCCGTGAATGTAGAAGAGGGTATCAGTGATCATAAGTCAGTGGTTGCATCAATGACTACAAGTGTAATAAGAAATGCCAAGAAAGGAAGGAAAATATATTTGCTTAACAAGAGTGATAGGGCACAAATCGCAGAATATCTGAGTGACCACCATCAAACGTTCATTTCTGAGGAAGAGGATGTGGAACAAAAATGGAAAAAATTCAGAAACATCGTCCAGTACGCCTTAGATAAGTTCGTACCGACTAAGGTCCAAAGCGAGGGGAAAGATCCACCGTGGTATAACAATCATGTACGAAAGGTACTACGGAAACAAAGAAAGCTTCATCATAGGTTTAAGAGTAGTCGAATCATAGCTGATAAGGAAAAGCTGAACGAAGCGAAAAAGAGCGTAAAGAGAGCAATGAGAGAAGCATTCAACGAATTCGAACATAAAACATTGGCAAACAATCTAAACAAGAACCCTAAAAAGTTTTGGTCATATGTAAAATCGGTAAGCGGATCTAAATCCCCTATTCAGTCACTCGTTGACCACGATGGCACCGAAACAGAGGACGACCGAAGAAAGGCAGAAATACTGAATTCAGTGTTCCGAAACTGTTTCACTGCGGAAAATCGTAACACGGTCCCTGACTTCAGCCGTCGCACGGACGCCAAAATGGAAAATATTGAAATAAACGATATCGGAATTGAAAAACAACTGCTATCACTTAGTAGCGGAAAAGCATCCGGACCAGACGAGATACCCTTAAGATTCTACAGTGATTATGCTAAAGAACTTGCCCCCTTTCTATCAGCAATTTATCGTAGATCGCTGGAAGAACGTAAAGTACCTAGCGACTGGAAGAAAGCGCAGGTCGTTCCCATTTTCAAGAAGGGTCATAAATCAGATGCGAATAATTATAGGCCTATTTCGCTTACGTCAATCTGTTGTAGAATAATGGAACATGTTTTGTGTTCTCGTATTATGACGTTCTTAGATAATACAAATCTCCTTCATCATAACCAACATGGATTCCGCAAACAGAGATCATGTGAAACTCAGCTCGCCCTATTTGCCCAAGAAATTCACAGTGCCGTAGACACTGGCGAGCAGATTGATGCCGTATTCCTGGACTTCAGGAAGGCATTTGATACGGTTCCGCACTTACGTTTAATGAAAAAAATACGAGCTTACGGAATATCGGACCAGGTTTGTGATTGGATTCAGGATTTCCTAGAAGAAAGAACACAACATGTCATTCTTAACGGTTCAAAATCTGCAGATGTAGAGGTAATTTCGGGAGTACCGCAAGGAAGCGTGATAGGACCTTTATTGTTTACAATATACATAAATGACTTAGTTGACAACATCGGTAGCTCCGTGAGGCTATTCGCAGATGACACGGTTGTCTACAAGAAAGTAGCAACATCAGAAGACTCGTACGTACTCCAGGAAGACCTGCAGAGGATTAATGCATGGTGCGACAGCTGGCAGCTTTCCCTAAACGTAGATAAATGTAATATAATGCGCATACATAGGGGCAGAAATCCATTCCAGTACGATTATGCCATAGGTGGTAAATCATTGGAAGCGGTAACGACCGTAAAATACTTAGGAGTTACTATCCGGAGCGATCTGAAGTGAAATGATCACATAAAACAAATAGTGGGAAAAGCAGGCGCCAGGTTGAGATTCATAGGAAGAATTCTAAGAAAATGTGACTCATCGACGAAAGAAGTAGCTTACAAAACGCTTGTTCGTCCGATTCTTGAGTATTGCTCATCAGTATGGGACCCTTACCAGGTTGGATTAATAGAAGAGATAGACATGATCCAGCGAAAAGCAGCGCGATTCGTCATGGGGACATTTAGTCAGCGCGAGAGCGTTACGGAGATGCTGAACAAGCTCCAGTGGCGGACACTTCAAGAAAGGCGTTACGCAATACGGAGAGGTTTATTATCGAAATTACGAGAGAGCACATTCCGGGAAGAGATGGGCAACATATTACTACCGCCCACATATATCTCGCGTAATGATCACAACGAAAAGATCCGAGAAATTAGAGCAAATACGGAGACTTACAAGCAGTCGTTCTTCCCACGCACAATTCGTGAATGGAACAGGGAAGGGGGGATCAGATAGTGGTACAATAAGTACCCTCCGCCACACACCGTAAGGTGGCTCGCGGAGTATTAAAAAAAAAAAAAAAAAAAAAAAAGTACGGCCGTATGAAACATCAAGCGAAATTTGCGACTCGACTGACAATTTCTTGGTAGGGAGGTCGCAGCACTTTATCTTTCATGGACAGTCATCGACTGATGCAGAAGTAACTTCAGGTTTGCCCCTAGGAACTATGTTGGGCTCTCGCTATTCATATTGCATATTTTCCGAAGAAAATAAATTTGTTGACATCGAATATAGATTTAAGTGTGAGAAAGTCTTTTCTGAAAGTATTTGTGTAGAAATGTATGGAAGTGAAAGATGGATGGTAAACAGTTTAGACAAGAAGAGAATAGAGGCTTTTGAAATGCTACCCAAAAACGCTAAAGTAACTAAGTAAAGTGGGAAAG
Source organism: Schistocerca cancellata (assembly GCF_023864275.1). NCBI lineage: Eukaryota > Metazoa > Arthropoda > Insecta > Orthoptera > Acrididae > Schistocerca > Schistocerca cancellata. The sequence goes on from NC_064632.1 coordinate 250,837,377, forward strand.
TCAAGTAACTGATGAGTAGGTACTGAACAGAACTGGGGAGAGAAGAAATTTGCGGCGCAACCCGACTAGAAGAAGGGATCGGTAGCATACAGTCTGAAACTTCAAAGGATTACCAATTTAGTATTGGAGGGAACTGTGACGGGTTGAAATCGTAAAGGGAAACCAAGAGATGTGTACAGTAAGCAGATTCGGAAGGCTCTAAGTTGCAGTAGTTATTTGGAAATGAAGAGGCTTGCAAAGGACAGAGTGGCATGGAGAGCTGCATCAAACCCGTCTTCGGAATGAAGACCACGACAAGAAAATTATACGGGGCAATCAAATAAAAACGAGGCAGATGTGAAAAGTAAGCAAGCAGTTTATTATTTCAAGAGTAATCGCCATAACTGTTAATACTGTGAGCCAAGACGGTTAATTTGTTCACAGAAAAAATGTTTGCGGTTGCCTGCGGAACCACGACTGTACGCTGGTGTACACCTCCCCTCGAAGCACATCGACGGCCACGGATATGTTTCTTCAGGGGTGTGGAAGTATGCAAATCGCATGAGGAGAGATCTTGACTCCATCGGGGATGTGTACGGGCTTCCCAGTGAATTGGAAACAACCTTGGCAATGCGATTTCCATATTTTTGGAGCCCCGAAGAAAGACATTCGTAGTCGTCGATTTGCTACGGACGCAGACGTTGACGCCTGTGTGCAATCATGACTCCGGAGGCAACCCCAAACGTTTATCCATGAACGCATTTGCCATCTTGCCTCACAGTGGGGTAAATGCATTAACGGCTGTGCCAATTAATTCTGAAATAATTAACGGTTTACATATTTTTCCACATATCTCGTTTTCATTTGACTACCGCTTATAACTAACTTTCAGACTACATTAGTATTAATCTCAAAGTTGTCACAGATGATTGAGTTATCTGTATTGAAGTACTGTCTGAAAAACTCTACACAATTATTCAGTCGGATTTTGACAAATATTCAAAGTGATGCAAAAGTTGACTACTTGCTTTAAATATTCATAAACGTAAAATTGTGCACTTCAAATAACGAAAGAAAAGTAGTATCATATGACTACCGTATCCACTTTTCAACTGGGATCAGTCGACCCACACAAATATACTGAAGAGCCAAAGAAACTAGTACACTTGCCTAATAACGCGTAGCTTCCTCGCCAGTACACAGAAGCGCCGCAAAACGACGTGGCATGGACTCGACTAATGTTGGAAGTAGTGCTGGAGGGAACTGACACCATGAATCCTGCAGACTGTCCATAAATCCGTAAGAGTACGAGGGCGTGGAGATCTCTTCTGAACAGCACGCTGCAAGGCATCCCAGATATGCTCAACAATGTTCATGTCTGGGGAGTTTGGTGGCCAGCGGAAGTGTTCAAACTCAGAATACTGTTCCTGGAGTCACTCTGTAGCAATTCTGGACGTGTGGGGAGTCGCAATGTATTGCTGGAGCCGCTCATGTCCGTCGGAATGAACAATGTACACGCATGCATGCAGGTGATCAGACAGGATGCTTACGTACGTGTCACCTGTCAAAGTCGTATCTAGACGTACCACGGGTCCCGTATCACTCCAACTGCACACGCCCCACGCCGTTACAGAGCCTCCACCAGCTTGAACAGTCCCCAGCTGACATGCAGAGTCCATTTATTCATGAGGTTGTCTCCATACCCGTACACGTCCATCCGCTCGATACAATTTAAAACGAGACTCGTCCGACCAGGCAACATGTTTCCAGTCATCAATAGTCTAATGTCGGTGTTGACGGGCCTAAGTGAGGAGTAAAGCTTTGTGTAGTGCAGTCATCAAGAGTACACGAATAGGCGTGCGGCTCAGATAACCCATATCGATGGTGTTTCGTTTAATGGTTCGCACGCTGACAGTTGTTATAGCCTAGCAATGAAATCTGCAGTCATCTGCGGAACGGTTGCTCTTGTGTCGAACTATTCTCTTCAGTCTTCGTTGGTCCCACTCTTGCAATATCTTTTTCAGTCCGCAGCGTTGTCGAAGATTTGATGTTTTACCTGCTTCCTGATATTCACGGTACAATCGTGAAATGGTCCTACGAGAATATCTCCACTTCATGGCTACGTCGGAGATGCTGTGTCCCGTCGCTCGTGCGCCGACTATACCACCACGTTTCAAAGTCGCTTAAATCTCAATAACCTGACACTGTAGCAGCAGTAACCGATCTAACAACTGCGCCAGGCACTTGTCTTATATAGGCGTTGCCGATCGCAGCGCCTTATTGTGCCTGTTTAGATATCTCTGTATTTGAATACGCATGCCTATGCCAGTTTAGTTGGCGCTTCAGTGTGTGTGGGTGTAATAAGTTGAAGGCATATGAAGTGGTACGATCGTAAGTAGAGCAGGTAGCGGAGTTTTCTTTATTAGGTCTCCTTTCCTCGGCTGGGTAATAGGAGTACTTTGTGAACACGCAAGTCGTCGAAGTGGCGTCGTCCAACTGCAGGGCTTGCATCCGGTCGCTGACCCACACGAAATTATTATTAAGACACGCTGAAACACATGAACTGGCTGACGCTTGGAGATACACACAAAATATCATGAGAAAGCCTACTTACAGAGTTTCAAGAAGTCCCCTCAAGGATCGCGAGGGTAAGATGCGTTTGATGAATCATTGCTCCCGCACTCCGTACGTGAATGGAACAGGAATAAGCCCAAATAACTAGTACAATGAAAAGTACCCTCTGCGATGCACTACATTGGTGAGCCCCTGATGTCTCAGACTGTATCCTATTAACCAATCCCTTCTTCTAGTCAGGCTGTGCCACATATTTCTTTAATCTCCGATTCTGTTCAGTACCTCCTCATTAGTTGTGTGATCATCCGACCTAATTTTTAGCATCCTTGTGTAGCATTTCAAAAGCCTCTATTCTCTTCTTGTTTAAACTGTTTATCGTCCATGTTTCACTTCCATACTTGGCTACGCTCCATACAAACTGCAAAGTATGGATGTAGAGTGAGATGTAGCAATCAGATAACATACAACTTCCGTCAACTTGCATCTCTCAAAATGACGGTGACAGTAAGACCACAGAAATTTGGCCTTACCACTCATGAACTGAACAGGAAACACCGTCTCACGGTAGAGACAGAAGCACTCTCGGTCATACGGCGTGAAGTGGCTTGCGAAGTATAGGTATAAACGCAAACCTACTGTATCATGACACATCCACCTCCCACTCCTCAACCATGATATCATCACGAAAGCCACAGATAATGTACGACCTGACTGGTCTTCAGGGATGAACTCAACGGACTACCCGACTGCAAAGGTGTATTATCTGTCTACCCAGGTCTTCGACTGGTCTGAGGACTCGTTGACACACACCGTTCTACAAGTGGCGTACGTCTTTCACAGTGATTTCGAGTACGTCGCACGAAAGAGTGTCAGAGCCATATGACTTAGCGCGTAGAGTTTCAACCTCTAACTTTTTCGCGGGTGACTCGATTATCTATGGAGGAGTGTTCTGCCATAAAAAATCTAGTAGTAATCAGTTACATCGCAGAACCCCTGTTTGAACAGAAACTACGAGGGTAATTACACCGATATTGTGGTGGTATGTTGTAAGAGTACTAATAATAGATGTATTGACTGTTACTAACTACAGAAGCAGGTAACAGCTGGCTTGTGAATAAACCTTAAGTCTCTTTCAGAACACTAACGTGTCAGACACGGGAACGTGTTGGTTACCTCGTTGTTCTTCCGTATTTATTTCACGCGGTAGTTCACTCTGTGTAACGAAATTTTGTTCTTACTTTGTGTACTTTTCTCTCAGTCTTTCGTAATTTTGAAACACTATTAGCTATAATTGTTTAAAATACCAAAAGAACGTTCACCGTGTCAACATATCAAATACTTTGTTTACAATACAACCTGTTTTAGACAATAAAGTGGGTGGGGTTTAATAAATGCAGCAGTAAATAACAACTCAAGTCAAATACAAAGACTTATTTTGATCAAATAGCAGCTTTAAACAAAGAATGGCAACCACCATTGTCTGTAGAAAATTTTTGAAATGTGCTCTGTATGATACACAAACAACGTAGAACCTTATGATTAAACGCTTAATGACAAATAAACGAGACAATCAAAGCATAAAAATCACTGAAAGTAACAATACATGGAGGATATGAAGCGGCACGATCACATTGGCTCAGTTCTAGGAAAGTAAGTGACAGGTTTCAAAACAGTGGTAGTAGAAGGCAATATTAAAATTCTGTTAGCAAACACTTTCACAGTCTACACTAGACGCACGTGGAATTCACATCACGTTGGGCTAACAGGGAACGACAGCGTCATGATCTTGTATGCTTCTTAGATAAGAGCAACACAAATGTTGCAAAATGTGAAGTGTCAGGTACTTGACAAATGGCGGCTCGAACATCTACCTCGGAAATTCTACAACCGAGTTTTACGGTGAAATCTACAAACAATCTTGAATTTCGTATACTTCGCTCCCATAAGCAGCATGAAGATGGAATCGCACTAACAACAGCTCGCATACGCGTACAGAACGCATTCTTGACAAAGGGTACAACAACAACCTACCATTCTCATTACAGTCATTTTGCAAGGTATCGATGTATTTGTTTTGCTATTATTCAACGACTCATTGTTACGAACCGTTGGTATTCGTTTTTATTTTATTCACCTCCCTCCCGTCCACACTTCCCATCCCCATCGTCCGGCTCCGTGGGACCATCTGTAGCGACGCCACTTACATGACATGCTATTTTTATTGCGTGAAAATGGCAAATGTTTGAAGTTGTAGAACTAGCAAAGCTTGTGAGATGGAAACATTCTTTCCGACGCCGTTTGTTTGTCCGGGCGGAAACAATGCTCTGGCCGGCTGTTTGGGAATTTTTCCAGTCACCACCCTGCATGCCCCCAAAGGGTAGCAACAGCGAAAGAATGCGAGGCAACCCGCTACAAAAGGAGCGGCCCAGTTTGGCCCTGGGAAGGGTCAACGCCTACAAGCTGTTGGTGGAGGGCATGGGGACGCGCATCTCTCTGTGAGGCTGTTCAACCATCTTGGTACGATCAAAATTTTCGAAACTTTATTTTAGTTCCAGTTCAAAATACAGGGTGTTTCAAAAATGACCGGTATATTTGAAACGGCAATAAAAACTAAACGAGCAGCGATAGAAATACACCGTTTGTTGCAATATGCTTGGGACAACAGTACATTTTCAGGCAGACAAACTTTCGAAATTACAGTAGTTACAATTTTCAACAACAGATGGCGCTGCGGTCTGGGAAACTCTATAGTACGCTATTTTCCACATATCCACCATGCGTAGCAATAATATGGCGTAGTCTCTGAATGAAATTACCCGAAACCTTTGACAACGTGTCTGGCGGAATGGCTTCACATGCAGATGAGATGTACTGCTTCAGCTGTTCAATTGTTTCTGGATTCTGGCGGTACACCTGGTCTTTCAAGTGTCCCCACAGAAAGAAGTCACAGGGGTTCATGTCTGGCGAATAGGGAGGCCAATCCACGCCGCCTCCTGTATGTTTCGGATAGCCCAAAGCAATCACACGATCATCGAAACATTCATTCAGGAAATTAAAGACGTCGGCCGTGCGATGTGGCCGGGCACCATCTTGCATAAACCACGAGGTGTTCGCAGTGTCGTCTAAGGCAGTTTGTACCGCCACAAATTCACGAAGAATGTCCAGATAGCGTGACGCAGTAATCGTTTCGGATCTGAAAAATCGGCCAATGATTCCTTTGGAAGAAATGGCGGCCCAGACCAGTACTTTTTGAGGATGCAGGGACTGCAACATGGGGCTTTTCGGTTCCCCATATGCGCCAGTTCTGTTTATTGACGAAGCCGTCCAGGTAAAAATAAGCTTCGTCAGTAAACCAAATGCTGCCCACATGCATATCGCCGTCATCAATCCTGTGCACTATATCGTTAGCGAATGTCTCTCGTGCAGCAATGATAGCGGCGCTGAGGGGTTGCCGCGTTTGAATTTTGTATGGACAGAGGTGTAAACTCTGGCGCATGAGACGATACGTGGACGTTGGCGTCATTTGGACCGCAGCTGCAACACGGCGAACGGAAACCCGAGGCCACTGTTGGATCACCTGCTGCACTAGCTGCGCGTTGCCCCCTGTGGTTGCCGTACGCGGTCGCCCTACCTTTCCAGCACGTTCATCCGTCACGTTCCCAGTCCGTTGAAATTTTTCAAACAGATCCTTTATTGTATCGCTTTTCGGTCCTTTGGTTACATTAAACCTCCGTTGAAAACTTCGTCTTGTTGCAACAACACTGTGTTCTAGGCGGTGGAATTCCAACACCAGAAAAATCCTCTGTTCTAAGGAATAAACCATGTTGTCTACAGCACACTTGCACGTTGTGAACAGCACACGCTTACAGCAGAAAGACGACGTACAGAATGGCGCACCCACAGACTGCGTTGTCTTCTATATCTTTCACATCACTTGCAGCGCCATCTGTTGTTGAAAATTGTAACTACTGTAATTTCGAAAGTTTGTCCGCCTGAAAATGTACTGTTGTCCCAAGCATATAGCAACAAACGGTGTATTTCTATCGCTGCTCGTTTAGTTTTTATTGCCGTTTCAAATATACCGGTCATTTTTGAAACACCCTGTATATAATGAAAGTGGTACACCAAGTACCTTCCACCACACACCGCAAGGTGGTTTGTGAAGTGTAGACGTAGATGACTTTTTTTCAGAAATGGTTGTACATAGTCAAGCATTCGAATCCGCGCCAATACTATTCGTGTCCTCTGTGTTGAGGTAACTAAGAAACTAACTAAGAAAAAAAAGACGTGCGTTGCACATTTGCTTGTTCTTCCAACAAAGATACTTTTCATGGTGACGAAACTAAAAAGTAGCACGTCTTCGCCTTACTTAAGAGAGAGAGGGAAGTGATGCCAGACGGTTACAATAGGATTCGTTACCAGCTCGAAAATAATGTCTAGAAATAGAGTATCCTGAATTTTCCAAGAAACTCTATGGTCGTGTTTCTAATACATGTGTCAGTTCTGAACCAAGGGATTAAGAAAGTTGTGCTCACGTACTGGAAACGGGATAGCCGCAGCCGCAACTGCTACTTGGTAGCGCAATGCCTGTAATACAACCCGATTCTACTAGAACGAATTTAAGAAAATACATTAATAACCAAGACAGTAATCCCTGTATAGAAATGCAATCATGAGCAACTGAATTCGATACAGCTACTGATATGGAAATAGACCAAAGTACACTGACAAAGATGGGAAATATCATACCATCGTCACCTTAACAATAGTAGTGGAACTGAAAGCATTTCTATGTCTATGGAATAGGCCGATTACATTTTCATCCTTATCCGTGATTATGGACAGTAGAGAAAAGAGCCATTCCTAGAGACGAAAAAAGGTGCTAGTGCTTGATGGCTATTACACGTGTCTACGGTTAACGGAATTCTTCAGGAGATCCAACACACCTCGCTCAGAGGGTAAGCATCGCAGTCTTTCGCACTTTGAAAAAAGATAAATCACTGGCATGAAGAACACGGGAGCATCATAGCGACACGTCGCACACACATTGGTTATAGTGTAATGAATGCAGAACGTGCGATGACAGGAGGGACTCGAGACAGCAGGGTGGCAGCAAGAGCGGGTATTGGTTCCTTCAGAGTGGGCTACACCACGAGAAGACCGCACGACTGATCGACTTCCTCTGACGAATTGATGGCCGACGAGAGCTGAAATATTTGCACATATTACAGGAACACTAGCAACAGAACCGTCGGAAGCACGGTTCTCGAGTTGTCAAGCTTTCTTTACCGCTGATACCACACCATAGACAACAGAGATTTCCGTAGAGATAGAGTTAACTGGGACGGTGAGAGGCATCCTCGATTTTGTTTACGGCTATCGGATCGTCACCGAAGTGTTCGTAGACGACCTGGAAGAAGGTGTCTTCGAGAACCATTCTTTTCCACCTAATAGAGCTTCATGCAGGGAACTATTGGCTTTGACAACAGAACTGATTTGGTAACTGCAGAAAGGCTGAATACTTGCCAGTATGTGGCTGATGAGCCCCCTAGTCATACCCTTCGCGACCACGGTACCAAATGGCATATTTCAACAGGATAATGCAATGTTCCACACTGCAGTCCACGCCACTGTCGCCTTGAGGACTGTACGGATCCTTGGCTAGCCTGCCTGGTTCCCTGATGTGTCAGCCATAGAGCATGTCTGGAACGCGATGGGAAGGCGTATACTTTCGTACCAGCATCTAGACAGCAACCGCCACGAATTAACAGAGCACGTGTTACATACATGGCAAGAAATTCCTCGCGATGGCGTTCAGAAGCTGTATGCTTCCCTACCACAATGAGCACGAAACTGAATTCCTGCCCTTCGGGGTCACACATAATACTGAATTGATGGACATCCGTTCCGAAAGGAATTAATGTTTAATAATTTAAAACTCCTTAATTGTTGTATATCGTACTGGTAATTTATGATGTATTGCATTTCAATGGGTCTAGTTTCAGTGCAGAATGTCCAACTTTCAGCTGTTATTGGCGGTATTCCCGTCCATTGGCATGAGAGTCACGGGAGTATCATACCGACATGTCACATACACAGTTGGCTGCAGTGTAATGAAAGCACAACGCGCGATGACGAGACGGACTCGGGACAACAGTGTGGCAGTAAGAGTGTTTTCCAGCATTAACTGGAATCCCTATCGTGTCGACCATCGCCTTTCACCTGCAAACGGTACAGTGCGCTGCTACCAAATAGCGTGCCTCCCTTCCTTCATCTACAGCATTCCACAGACGACCTCTTCACCTTTCCACTACCCAATTGGGCCAGAGTGACGTGAAGAAAACTCTACGGACATAAGGCTTTTTGAGTGGCACTCCAGGTCATGTGACTTCAATCCAACTCAGTACGTTTGGGACGCTACCGCGTGAGGTGTGTGCATGCTCTGACTCAGCTCCGGGTATCCCCGAGTTATCGAGGGTCAGACGGGTTCGCCAGCGCTTTGGGCGTTTCGTGGCGTCCACACAAAGCTGCGCCATCGCCGCTACGAGGACCAAACACTGCCGGGTACATGCCTTCAATCCAGTTACTAACGAGTGTGTACATGGAACACCACATCATTGAGAAAAACTCCCACATACTCTTGAGAGTTTCTGTACACAGATTTCTCACACACATTTTCCACTGCTGTTAGAAACTTGCTGATCATGTATGCTGTATTACTGTTAATTCTACGACAGTTAATTTTAGTATGTTATATACAAGCAAGTCGCTGTTCTATCTATTGCTCATACACTAAAGAGCCAAAGAAACTGGCACACCTGCCTAATATCGCGTAGGGCCCCCGCGAGCACGCAGAAGTGCCGCAACACGACGTGACATGAACTCGACTAATGTTGGAAGGAGCGCTGGAGAGAAATGACACTATGAATCCCGCAGGGCTGTCCATAAATCCGTAGGAGTACGAGGAGGCGGAGATCTCTTCTGAACAGCATGTAGCAAGGCAGCCCAGATATGCTCAATAAATTTCATGTCTGTGGAGACTGGTGGTCAGCTGAAGTGTTTAAACTCAGAAGAGTGTTCCTGGAATCACTCTGTAGCAATTCTGAACACGTGGGCGGTAGCATTGTCATGCTGGAATTCCCAAGTCCGTCGGACTGCACAATGGACATGAATGGATGTAGGTGATCACACAGGATGTACGTGTCACCTGTCAGAGTCGTATCTAGATTTACACGTACATTCGCTCGATTCAATTTGAAACGAGACTCGTCCGACCAGGCAGCATGTTTCCAGTCATCAACAGTCCAATGTTGACGCGTAAAGCTTTGTGTCGTGCATCCATCAGGGGTGCACGAGTGGGTCTTCGGCTCCTATAGCCCATATCGATTATGTTTCGTTGAATGGTTCGCACGCTGACACTTGTTGATGGCCCAACAATGAAATCTGCAGCAATTTGCGGAAGGGTTGCACTTCTGTCACGTTTCTCTTCGGTTGTCGTTGGTCCCATTCTTGCAGGATCCTTTTCCGGCGGCAGCGATGACGGAGATTTGATGTTTTACCGGATTCCTGATATTCACGGTACACTTGTGAAACTGTCGTCCCGGAAAAGCCCCACTTCACCGCTGTCTAGGAGATGCTATGTCCCATCGCCCGTGCGCCGGCTATAATACCATGGTCACACTCACTTAAATCTTGGTAATCTGCCATTGTAGCAGCAGTAACCGATCTAACAACTGCGCCAGACGCGTGTTGTCTTATATATACGCGTTGCCGACCGCAGTACCGTATTCTACCCGTTTACGTATCTCTGTATTTGAATACGCATGCCTATACCAGTTTCTTTAAGGGCTTCAGTGTATGACGGTGAAGTACCCACGATGAAAGATACGTGCTGGAATTGCAACGGTAAGACAACATAAAGGTTTAAATTGACCAACAATACGTTCACGTACTGCGAGCGCAAATCATCACGGTAGGTTGAAATTATCCTCTGGGATACACAGAGGTATTCCAGCATGTCACTCGTAATCCTAACACAGGGAAAATAACGAAAGGAAACAAGTTTCGCGTCAGGGTGTCAGTGATAGCGGGGAATATTTCAACGAAGGTTTATCAAGATCGCTTAAGGAAAATGCTGGAATGGTCCCTTTTGCAAAGGACAGGCTCGATTACATTCTCCAACCGAGTCTACGTCTCTAACCTCCTCGTTGTCGACAATAAAACCTGAATTAACGAATGTCGTGGACTGACAATGAGACGGCCGTTTCTTAACGGATGACTGCAGTAATGATGAGCCTAATTATCTTCATAAAACATGTCATAGTAAAGTGAAGCGTGCATGCGTGTACCTGCCAGAAAAGAGTACTTTTGGAACGGCTTCTCTTTCCTTCCGCGAGACGGACCACAAGACGAGTACGTCAGGGACGCCTGTGGCCGAGGCGCCACGTCTTGTTAAATAAGCCCGCGAGAAACTTCCTCATTGGCTTTCCTAAGTCCTTGCACGTGCCGGCCATCTGTGGCGCGCCTCGAGTACGCCCAGTGACACACAACGTCTCGCGAAGCCTGCTGAGCTTCAGCACCAACTAAACTTCGTCCTCACTGAACGTCCATGATGCACATTCTCGGGGTTCACTCTGAGCGTTCTTACAGCTGGGTCGTTCAACTCCTGCGTCCTAAGCATATGCTCAGTAACTGTTCCCAGTCGCCACGGTGGCCACGTGATCGAACATCGACTACGTACGTATACGTTAATTGCCTGTTTCGTCTGTTCACTGAACAGTATGTGGTGACGGAGTGGAGCAGCCAGTTTAAGAGGCAGATATCCTCAGATTAGTGAAGCTTAATAAAAGCACATCCTCTGTTCCAGACTGTACACCAACTAGGTTCCTTTCAGAGTATGGTGATGCATTACCTCCATACTTAACTATCATATACAAGCAACCGTTCGCTCGAAGGGATATCCGTACCCAAAGACTGGAAATTGCACAGGCCACACCAATATTCAAGAAAGGTAGTAGGAGTAATCCACTAAATTACAGGCCCGTATCATTAACGTCGATATGCAGCAGGATTTTGGAACATATATTGTGTTCGAACATAACTAATTACCTCGAAGAGAACGGTCTGTTGACACACAGTCAACACGGATTTAGAAAACACAAGTAGCTCTTTACTCGTACGAAGTGTTAAGTGCTATCAACAAGGGATTTCAAATTGATTCCGTATTCCTTAAATTTCCGGGAGCATTTTGACACTGTACTACACAAGCAGCTTGTAGTGAAGTTGCGTGTTTATGGAATATCGTCTCAGTTATGAGACTGACTTCATGATTTCCTGTCAGAGAGGTCACAGTTCGTAGCAACTGACGGAAAGTCATCGAGTAAAACAGAAGTGATGTCTAGCGTTCCCCAAGGTAGTGTTTAGGTCCTTTGCTGTTTCTTATCTACATTAACGATTTGGGAGACAATCTGAGCAGCCTTCTTCGGTTGTTTGCAGATGACGCTGTCGTTTATCGACTAATAAAACCATCAGAAGTTCAAAACATACTGCAAAGCGATTTAGAAAAGATATCTAAATGGTGCGAATATTGGCAGCTGACCCTAAATAACGAAAAGTGTGTGGTCATACACATGAGTGCAAAAAAGAATCCGTTAAACTTCGGTTACACGATAAATCAGTCAAATCTAAAGGCCGTAAATTCAACTAAATACTTGGGATTACAATTACGAACAACTTAAATTGGGAGGAACACACAGAAAATATTGTAGGGAAGACTAACCAAAGACTGAGTTTTATTGGCAGGACCCTTAGAAAATGTAACAGATATACTAAGGACACTGCCTACACTACGCCTGTTCGTCCTCTTTTAGAATGTGGGATCCTTACCAGGCAGGACTGACGGAGTACATCGAGAAAGTTCACAGAAGGGCAGCACGTTTTGCATCATAGCGAAATAGGGAGAGAGTGTCACTGAAATGATACAGGATTTGGAGTGGACATCATTAAAACAAAGGCGTTTTTCGTTGCGGAGGAATCTTCTCACGAAATTCTGATCACCACTTTTCTCCTCCGAATGTGAAAATATTTTGTTGATGCAGACCTACGTAGGGAAAAACAATCACCATGATAAAATAAGGGAAATCAGGGCTCGTATGGAAAGATATAGGTGTTCATTCTTCCCGTGCGCTATACGAGATTGGAACAATAGAGGTGGTTCGATGAACCCTCTGCCAGGAACTTAAATGCGATTTGCAGAGTTTCCATGTAGATGCAGATGTAAATACCAACACACATAAAAATGTGTATGTTCCAGCATATCTCCGGTACGCCTGGAGCAACCAAGCGTGGTACATATATGACACACTATGAAAGAAAAGACTGTGGGGCTCTGAGAAGCCTACCACTCCCTGGAATAGGGTAACGGGCCGACACGTAAGCATAAGTATATAACGTCTAAATTTCCAGGAAAGATAGTCCAGGTGTTGTTTACTATCTAAGAAACACTACTGTGACGTAAGACACCCCTAGCATCACTATTTATTCTTGCACCTTGACAAGAAACTAAAATATTTTGTTTGCGACAAATTAATAACACAATGCGTTTTTGAAAGATATTGTTGTTTCATTGTTATATCTATTTATACTGGTTGGTTATAAGTAGTGGGGTAAGAAGGTGTGCGGACACTTTTGATATCAAAGTAATACGCTACTTAATTAAGCTGATATCAGAAGCGTCCTCGTACCCCCTCCCCCTCTTACTGCGACAATTAAAGTTTCGCTAGCTGAGAGGGCCGCCATGAATAACAAGTGATCGCAAGACAATGATGGAAGCATTGGTAAGAACGTGCGGAAGAGAAATAAGGAATAAACCATCGAAAGAAACACAGGCTCAATCTGAACATCAGTCCTATGAAGTTGGGCACCCATACGCTAAATAGTTTCCATCTACACTGCCTCACGTAGCGAAATTTTCATTATGTCCACCATGCACTCTAATGGAGAGCAGTCAAGATCAGTCTTTTTTCAGTATTGTAGCTGTAGAGATCATTCTATCTTCTCAATTATGGTGAATAGTTCACTGTAAATTTTGTGAGAGACAATATGTACAGTGAAGCCTACTTAAATGCGTAACTCGTCGAACACTTGTTTACAAGATAAGTCACGGTAGGCACCGCAAATTATTCTTCTGGGCGCTTATGCATAGTGAAAGTGTTCCGCCTTAAAAAATGAGTTATCTCCAGAGTAAAATTATGTACTGCGGAATACACAATAATAATGACAACTCGATAACTAAATAATTTCGCTCGAAAACCTAGACGACGTGAAGTGCAAAAGGTGGGCAAACCAAGTCGTATAAAAAGATCTAGACGGCGTATTTTTCTTTTTTTTCAGTTTATGTTCTCGTCGGAATTTACTCCGAAAGTTTTAGAAGAGCATCATTAGTTACATGCAGCAAATTTATTTCAACGGTATTAAATTGTTTGATATGCGAATTAAAAGTTGGCATAATGCGTATGCTTTGTGTCTGATTGGAAAAAGAGATGATTTGCAGAAAACTAGTAAATAATTGTTTTGCTATTACAGATACTGTTATTTGATTCAAGTAGGCTACTTGCATTGTACATGCCAGTAGCACTCGCATATTTGTTACTCGGGAGCAACATCTGCCTGTCAGTTGCCTGCACATCGAAACGGGTCGTCAAGGTATATTACTAGTGATAGCACTGAGCTGAAATCAGATATTTGGGTGAAGCCACCTGGCATAAGAGGAGTTATCTCAAGCAGTCGGAAATATTGCAACGGGAGGAGGAACGCTCAGCCGCGTAGCCACGGAGCAGCAGTGAGGCGAGGCGAGAAACAACCACGAGTTGGAGCGAATAGCGCCGTGCAATATTCTCGCTCAAGGCAAAGTTCCATTTCGGGCTTCGTTTGTAGTAACCTATTCCCCTCTATGTTGTCCCTATATCTTGTGACCTAACTGCACAAGTAAAGTCATATACAGTGTGGTCGAAAGGTGTTCAACAATCCTTGTAAAACAAAAACAGGGGGACAAACAGAAAATTAAAGTCAAGTATTATGAGTTGGGCGAGGGAAAACGTGTGAGTCCATGTTAACAACAGGGCGGCCATTTTGGAAGGCGCCATCTTGGATGCAACTCGCAATTTTCGGATGGAGGAGGAGATAAGTGTTTAACGTCCCGTCGATATCGAGGTCATTAGAGACGGATCACAAGCTCGAATTAGGGAAGGATGTGGAAGGAAGTCGGCCGTGCCCTTTCAAAGGAACCATCCCGGCAATTGCTTAGAGCGATTTAGGAAAATCACGGAAAACCTAAATCAGGATGGCCGTACGCGGGTTTGAACCGTCGTCCTCCCGAATGCGAGCTCAGTGTGCTAACCACTGCGCCAATTCGCTCGGTTTCAGATGGAGAGGGGGTCGTGTTACGTATGAAACAGAGGGAGAATTACACGAGAAGAGGAACGGTGCCTTTAATTAGAACATAGCTTTAATCATTGACGAATCCTGTAGTATTTTACACAGAATAGAGCAAGGACTATAGGATATCTCCAATTGAAACATGGTATTGCGTAATTCTCTATTCGTTTTATTATATGTAATATGACCATCTTTCCATACGAAAATTACGTGTAGCAACCAAAATAGCGGCTCCAAAATAGCCACCATGTTGCTAACATAGCCTGACGAGTTTACTTTCTTAAAATATAATTATAGGGCGCCGCCCCTGCGGCATAAGAATTTCATTTCAGATTGTATGTTTGATTGCCGAAACCTGTACATGCATATGGGTTTTCCGACCGCGGCAACGTAAAGCAATAACGATTACAAGGAAAGAGGAGTATCTTGCTTTAGCAGGATTTTACATCTACATCTACGTAATTACTCTGCTACCCACAATAAAGTGCCTGGCAGAGGGTTCAATGAACCATCTTCATGCTGTCTCTCTACGGTTCCACACTCGAACGGCGCACGGAAAAACGAGTACTTACAATTTTCTGTGCGAGCCCTGGTTTCTTTCATTTCATCGTGATGATCATTTCTCCCTATTTAGGTTGATCCCAACAGAATGTTTCCTCAATCGGAGGAGAAAACTGGTGATTGAAACTTCATGAGAAGATCCCGTCGCAAAGAAAAGCGCCTTTTTTTAATGACTGATTGCCTCTCCAATTCACGTATCATGTCTGTGGCACTATTTCCCCTATTTCGCGATAATACAATACGAGCTGCCCTCCTTTGAACTATTTCGATGTCATCCGTCAGTCCCACCTGATGCGGATCCCACACCGCACAGCAATACTACAGGAGAGAGCGGACAAGTGTGGTGTAAGCAGTCTCTTTAGTAGACCTGTTGCACCTTCTAAGTGTTCTGCCAATGAATCGCAGTGTTTGGTTTGATCTACCCACAATATTATCTATGTGATCGTTCCAATTTATGTAATTTGTAATTGTATTCTCTAAGTATTTAGTTGAATTTACAGCCTTCAGATTTGTGTGACTTATCGCGTAATCAAAATTTAGCGGATTTCTTTTAGTACTCATGTGAATAACTTCACACTTTTTTTTATTCACGGTCAATTGCCACTTTTCGCACGATACAGATATCTTATCTAAATCATTTTGCAAGTAGTTTTGATCATCTGATGACTTTACAAGAAGGTAAATGACAGCATCATCTGCAAACAATCTAAGACGGCTACTCATCAGTTTTGCTACACCGAGGGTACCTACTTCTATGTTTCTCATCTTGGCAGTTGTTCTTGATTGGAATTCAGGAATATTTAGTTCGTCTTCTTTGGTGAAGGAGTTTCGGAAAACCGTGTTCAATAACTCTGCTTTAGTGGGTCTGTCATCAGTGAGTTCACCGTTGTTATCGCGTCTTGCCACTTGTGTGCTTTATGTATGACCAGAAGCTCTCTGGGTTTTCTGCCAGATTTCGAGATACAGTTTCGCTGTGGAAATTATTAAAAGCATCTCGCATTGAAGCACATGCTATATTTCGAACGTCTGCAAAACTTTGGCAACATTGGGGGTTTTGCGTTTCTTTCTTTTTTTTTTTGTTTATTTGCTTATGCAACAGCGAAATGACCCGTTTTGTGTACCACGGGGAATCAGTACCATCCTATCACTTATTAATTTGCGTGGTACATATCTCTCAATTGCTGTCGATACTCTCTCTCTAAAATCATTCCACAACTTTTCTACGCTTGCATGATCAGATCGGAAGAAGTTAAGATTGTCTCTTAAACAGGCGTTAAGAGCATTTTTATCAGCTTTTTTAAATAGATGTAATTTGCATTTATTTTTTATGTTTGAGGGTGTTACGGTATTGAGCCTAGCAGCAACTGCGTTTTTGTCGCTAATCCCTGTAACCGTGACGATACTCCCTATTTGTCCAGGATTATTTTTTACAAAGAAGTCAAATATGCTTTCGCAACCATTTACGCTTCGAGTGAGCTCATGAACTAACAGTTCAAAAAAATTTTCTAAGAAAGCGTTCTGTACAATTTCGGATGACGATATAAGGCGAAAGAAACGCGATTTCCTTCGCTCAGAGCTACTAAACGCGAAAAGAGTCTGCTCAAAGTGCCGCGGTGATCTACTGAAGTTAAAAGCCATTTCTGTACGGGTCAAAAATCGGGCATCTGCCCGTCTCGTATAGAACAAGACGACTACAGCCCCACTACATCTTCTTTATGAGGAATTTTAACTCTGTGACACGACGGACTATGTTTCCGTATGGAGGTTTGGTTTTCGGTCGCGCACCCGCGACGCGGACCGCGCGCGCGTCCAGGCTAGGGTAGGTTAGGCCAGGCCGTAGTGGGTGAGACGGTTACCGGCTGTGGCTCGCATTACGTCCAGCGGCGGCGAGTGGTCAGGCTACGTGGAACAGTCAAAATTCAGACGCTTTAAAGGCATTCTTGTCTAACAACTCACCACGTGCAATCGGAATGGAAACGAACGCTCACGACCGTTACGGCGTGCATTTAAAACAACTGATTTGCATCCTCATAGTGGGGCTACTAGCGACACTCTTATGCAACTACAGCCAGATTTTAATAGACACGTGAACAGCATGCCCACCAACTTTCGTTTATGTCGCACAACACTTTCTTGGTGTCGCGAGTTTTTACCGTCAGTGTATGTAAAAAGATACAGCATCAAGAATTTTTTTTTTTTTTTTGTAACCGTAATTCGGCAAATGTTTAATGACTTTTATATTATTTAATGTACAAAGGAGAGAGAGCATTGAAACTGTAGCTCTGAGTGAAGCGCTATGATTGTGATACTCACCAGTTTTGTAGCACAATTAATTACGATGTGGTAGTCATTTTAATTGTATTTTAATTGAAAAATGATATAAAATCTGATACAAGCCATATACACATAAAGAACGCAGTCCGCATTAGTGAATACACACAATATCCAAGCTTTAGTACCTAAGACTTATGTTCGTTATTAAGTATTTTTATTAATTGTCTATAAATTTGCAAAGTGTCGCCCATAACTCTAAAACTATTGCAGATGTCACAACTCTAGATAGTGCAATGGAAAGAGGAGTACAACTCCGATAAGAAAGTGGTGCCACATCCATACCTGTTGTATTATTTGAAGGCACACGCAGAGTAAGAACTGTTTCTAAGCACTGCAACGAAATTTCCAACAGTTTGAATTTAAATTTTGAGTGAGTTACTGCAAATAGACTTAAGAAGGTAAGATGTCATTTTTTTTATTAGGATTTCAGCGAAAAGTTAATGGTGAAGTCAGATTTTTAATATCTCTTATGTATCAAAAGTTGTAAATTAGGCTGGTGTAACTAGAAATCCATTAAGTAACATGGATGACGGACTTCCCGTGGAGACGTGAAACGAAGCCATAAAAAGGCATCGGCCATCTTGGAATAGGGCAGTGTTCTGGACGACTTGACTGAGGCACTGTCTGTGCTGCTCTGAGCATGTTCCAGCCGCGCACGTTTACAGGGATAGAAATATTTCAGGTCGTCTGCTAGCAGTTCGTCAGACCTTGTGATTTTTCGTGTAAAGTAGTTTGGGATTCTGATTTTGTGCGCCGAGGCTGGACTTTATCTCAGTTCGACGGTGAGGGACTTAGAATATTTCTGCTCGTTGATTGACTCATAGGTTATAGCATCGTGTGTTGCTTACTCTGATTAGGTGTGAGCTGGTATAGAAATTAGCTTCAGTTGCCGTTTAGCTATAAACACCGTTTTTTTCACATGGGTTATAATTTATTTATTTTATCTGTGTTCTTGCTGTTGTGGTCTTCAGTCCGAAGACCGATTTGATGCAGCTCTCCATGCTACTCTATCCTGTGCAAGCCTGTTCATCTCCGAATAACTACTGCAGCTCACATCCTTCTGAATATGCTTACTGCGTCCATCTCTTGGTCACCCTCCACAATTTTTACCCCCACATTTCACTCCAATACTAAATTGTCGATCCACTGATGTCTCAGAATGTGTTCTACAAACCGATCCCTTCTTCCAGTCAGGTTGTGTCATATATTTATTTTATCCCCAATTCTATTCAGTACCTGCTCATTCGTTATACGATTTACCCACTTAATCTTCAACACTCTTCTGCAGCACCACACTTCAAAAGCTTCTATTCTCCTCTTGTCTAAATTGTTTCTCCTCCATGTTTCAGTTCCATACATGACTACAATCCAGACAAAATACTTTCACAAGAGAGTTCCTGGCACTAATTCTATATTTGACGTTAACAAATTCCTCTTCTTCAGGAACGCTTTTCTTGCCATTATTAGTCTACATTTTATGTCCTTTCTAACTCGGTCGTCATCAGGCTGGCCAAATGACAAAACTCATCTACTATTTTCCATGTCTCGCTTCCTAATTTAATTCTCTCAGCATCACATGATTTAATTCGACTGTATTCCATTATCCTTGTTCAGCATGTATCGATGTCCATCTTATATCGTCCTTTCAAGACACTGTCCATTCTATTCAACTGCTCTTCGAAGTCCTTTGCCGTCTCTGACAGAATTACAATTTCATCGGCAAGCCTCGAAGATTTTATTTCTTCTCCCTGAACTTTAATCCCTACTCCAAATTTTTCTTTTGTTTCCTTTACTCCTGTCTCAGTGTGCAGACTGAATAGCATCGGGGATAGGCTACAATCCTGTCTCACTCTCTTCTCAACGATTGCTTCCCTTTCATGCCCCTCAACTCTTGTAACTGCCATACTGTTTCTGTGCAAATTGTAAATAGCCTTTCGCTCCCTGTATTTCATTTCTACTACCTCCAGAATTTCGAAGACAGTATTACAGTCAACAATGACATAGGCCTTTAAGTCTACAAAAGCTTAAACGTAGGTCTGCCTTTTCTTAACCTATCTTCCAAGATAAGTCGTAGGGTAAAGTATTGCCTCGCGTGCTCCTATATTTCTCCGGTATCCAAATTGATCTTCGTCGAGATCGGCTTCTACTAGTTTTTCCATTTTCTATAAAGAATTTGTGTTAGTATTTTGCAACCACGACTTATGAAACTGACATTTCGGTAATTTTCACACCCATCTGCTCCTGCTTTCTTTGGAACTAGAATTTATGTGGTGAATTCAATAACAATTACATTGGATGCTCGAGTCACTTTCCACTCACTTAATAGCGTAGTTGGTCTATGACTTTGTGTGTGAATGTATGAAGACAACAAAATCTTATTAGTTAAAATTAAAACAATGTAGTTGCGGCTTGTTATTTAACGCACTTTTCACCTAGGCGCGGCCTAGCGACCATTTGTCTAACTAGTTAATGACATCAGGAGCAAATTTATTTATTTATTTTAATTTTAAATGCGCAGTTAAGAGCAAAAGAGACAGCGTATCATCCCCGGACAGACAACTAAAGCCATTCTCTCTCCGTAGTACTTACGCCCCATTTAAATCGTAACTCGTGTTACTCTCGTTATAACCAAACGGGGATCATCCTATTTAAGGAGGTTCTGTCGACCGAAACGACTATTGCCGATCGTTTTTATGTTCGTAGGACTATACTGCAATGGGCACTAAAAACATTGTAGGAAATCAGCAGACATCTATGATACCTCAGATAGGATTTTTCAAACTGAAATTGGAAGAAAATGACGAATAAATACTTCTAGCAACCATGAAAGATTCAGGTTCAAGGATAACACCGGTAGCTAAGTTCTCTTTGTTGGCTTGCGACTTGGTTGAAAATTTAAAACCGCCTTTAACACAGAAAAGAAATGGGCAGGCAAAAATTTCTGTCAAAACTTTATGAAGCAGCACCCGAAGTTCGGTACAGAGGTTTAACACGTTTATCATATTCAAACGACCGTATGTTGAAAGGTTTTCCCAGTTTTTTTTTTCCCTTACCTCAGTTGGTACAAACGAAACCTTTGTAAGATCCCTTTGTCGTTTTTTTTTTTTTTTTTTTCATTTGATCTCAGGAAGTGATACACGTATAAAATTGAAATTTCTGTCACATATTAAGGTCTACGGTCCCCTCCTTGACGATGTTAAAAGTAAAGCTTCTAACTCAATGTAATCAAAAGGTACAGCCTTTTATGTCACATATTTTGATACTCGCAAATTCACTCATCAAAACCTACCGGTTAATTTCCGTTAGTCTACAATCATAAAATTTAGCAAGAAGCAAGGTAAGATTTCACACTACAACCAAAGGACGAAAGCCGAAAATTGTTCACTGCAATTATATCATACGGAAAAAAGTTTTCTCGTTTGTCATTAGAACGACTATCTGTCTGTCAAGATCCCTTCTTCTCAGTTATGGGGAGAGGAATCAATTTGAAATTTGTATCACTTAGTAAGGGCTATCACACCTTGGCAACAAACTTTAGATTCTAGATCAATGCAGTCACATATACTGCCATTTATGTCACATATTTTGATACTCGCAAACTCTCTCACCAAAACCTACAGGAGACTACCCCGTGACTTGGAAACACGAAATTTGCCAAGAAGTAAGGTTCCACACTACAACCAAAGGAAAAGAACTAAAGTTTCACACTACAGCTAAAGGAAAAATATTCGAAAATTGTTAATTTGTAATGATTTCACATCAAAAAAGTTTTTTTTCATTTGTTATCAGACTGTCCGTCTGTTCATCCGTCTGTCAAGACCTCTTTTTCTCAGGAACGGTTGAACATGTCAACATGAAATTAGTGTCACATACTAAGACCTCTGATCCGTTGGTGATTTAAAAAAGAGAAGTTTCCACGTGAACGCAATGAAGAGAAAAGACCATTTATGTGACACAGTTTGATCCTCGCAAACAAACTCATCAAAACCTACAGGACACTTCCCCTTCACGTAGAATCATGAGAAACGGCAAGAAGAAAGGTTTCACAGCAAAAGTAAAGGGGAAAAAATCAGAAAACTTAATATGTAATTATATCACATGGAAAAATATTTCTTTTGTCATTTGCTATCCGACTTTAAACTTGAAATTAAAACATTCTCGAAAGTCTTCGAATCCCTGGGACCGGTATATTGCCACTATCAATGTCGACAACAGGCAAAAATCGTCGAAATTCTCGATTTCAGGAGTGGAAGAACTGTCTGTACACAAAATTAATTTTGTACGGAACCCTCGGAGCGCGCGTACTACCCGCAGCTGGCCAGGTTTTTTAATTTTATTTTAATTAATAATCTTGTACTTTCGACATGTAAACAGATTATTTTGTTCGTGAACCACAAAAGCACATCTTTTATTTAGAAACCTATGCTTTGTTGTATGGCATTGATTACCGGAGACTTTTATTAACACCTCGAAAATCTTTTCTTTCTGTATGTCATTTTGCTTATAAATAGCTTTGTGGCTATTTACCCCAAAACAAAACTTCAAGTAAAGGTTTTATGCGATTACACCTTATTTCAAAACAAAAAAAAATGATTCAAATGGCTCTGAGCACTACGGGACTTAACATCTGAGGTCATCAGTCCCGTAGAACTTAGAACTACTTAAACCTAACTAACCTAAGGACATCACACACATCCGTGCCCGAGGCAGGATTCGAACCTGCGACCGTAGCAGCCGCGTGGTTCCGGACTGAATTGCCTAGAACTGCTCGGCCACCGCGGCCGGCATTTCAAAACAACACCAAAAGGTTTACACCAATTCTGGATGAAGTGAGCCAAACTAGCCGCTGTTCCCCTGCATTACCTTTCACAACTTTTTTTTTAAAAAAAAATGCTCTATTCATCTTTTGTATAGGGCCGTGTGTGATTTGTTACGCAATGCACTGGCTAAATAAACAAATAAATAACTGTATCTATTGTTATCAAGCCGCTACGAGGTGACCAATTCTTTGTTTGTTGAGCACACAACGTGATCCTGAATCACTGCCCATCGCGGCGAGTTTTATACTCTCCTCGTGATGACTGGGTGTTGTGTGATGTCCTTAGGTTAGTTAGGTTTAAGTAGTTCTAAGTTCTAGGGGACTGATGACCATGGATGTTAAGTCCCATAGTGCTCAGAGCCATTTTTTTTTTATACTCTAGCTGAAAACTGTACCCCGCCCGCGAGATAAGGGCATTCTGACGCCTCATCAAACTGAACGCGTACGCGTAGCGAGTAACTAGCGGGCAGGCCGAGATAGCGTAGAGGAGCCGGCGCTGCACTGGACACACACGCACTCAGATAGCGGGGTTAAGACGATCGTAAAAGCGGCGGCCCGATCGTCGCAGCGGAAAACACGCGGCCGCGGCCGAGGCCGTAGTGGCGCCACGCGTTGCGCCACCGTACATCGCGATTACCGGTTTTGGCTTTGCGGCCATGTCAGGTCCGACTGTGATGCGCTCTGCATGTAGCAACACGGCTAACGAACAGCAGCGCAACCAATTCCCTGAAATTCCTGTTTCGGAAAATCAGAAATGATACATGACAGGTTGCACTGTTGCTTTCGCCGCGTGTTAGCTGTGTAGTGACGTGTTGATTCCATCCGAGGCTGATCTGATAATGGCCCTGAAGCAGAAACTGGTAGGAGGTTACAGTGATTCATCTAGAGCACGTTACAGTCACTAGCTGCAGCTTAAACAAAAAAATTTTATTGGCTATCAGTTTCGATCAAGCACAGATCAGTCGGGTTCCTGTTTTACAACCAAAAATAGCGAATATTTCTCTAATTTTGTCATGGAAACAAAGAAAAATATGGTGCACCTTGTAATGGGACAACCTCCTCTAACATCACCTTTCTTTTCTTTAGCCCAAGTAATAGATACCAAAAATATTTTCGAAACTTGTATAGGTGAACATTATCTCAGTTGTTTAACTAAATAAATTTCATATGATTTTGTATGCGATGTATTATATTTCGGGCTAAAGCGTACAAAAAGGAATTACTTTATTACAATCGATATGTATTAACTCTGTATATACAGTTAAAATTACTTTTCTTTCAGAAAAATTTGAAATTACAAAATATCTGGCATAACTAAAATTCCTGTTACTAATTGAGCAATCTGACGATATTTATCAAATTTATTTCTGAATTCACTTACAAAATAATGATATAACTTGGTGAAGATTCTTCTTTTCTCATAAAAATTTGGAAACTTTTGTTTTGTAAACTCCCTGGAATACAGTTAGTAACGCAGAATGAAGTAGCAGTGGGCAAGCCTCTGATGGAATCGGATATGTTTTTGATTTTGGCAATAACAATGTAATGTTTGGTTTCATGAAAGTGGAAATTATGAAGACAGTGTGATATAGAAGAATGTGACATAATAACAAAGGAAACAAAACAGAAATTACGCAGCAGACTTACTTAACAGTTATCAAGTCATCTGGAACCCACAAAGTCCAAAATTTCAGCCTAAAGATTCTACTACTAGACGTGACGAACTGCAGCCAACAACCAGAAAATGAAGATAAGTAAAAAAGTTTATTTGTAAATCTTACTCCTCCCAAAGCTTATTAAAAGAAATTAATTACTATGAAGAGACTGAAAATCTACTGGTGATGTGTGGGAGGGTAAGATTACGACCTATAACATAAAGACGATACCCCCTCAATAACAACCAAGTCAAAGCATTTAACATAGGAATTAATAATGTAGTCTGAATGGTTCTTTTACGATTATACCACCTGCTGAAAATTAAGAAACACGACATATGGCAAATGAACGATGAACGAGCACGTTAAGGACGGTAGTGAGGAAGGCGAATGATCAACTTCGGTCTATTGCGAAAAGTTTAGGGAAGAGTAGCTCACTGAAAAAGAAGACAGCATCTAGAATTGACTTAATGAAATAGCTCAATTGCGGATTCCGCACCCCCCCCCCCCCCCCCCCCCCCGACCTTGGTCAATTGTTCAGACAGGCATTCTGCGTCGCCTACTACGATCGTCTTTAGAGAAACGCCGGAAAGCTAAGGTAATAAAAATTTCTGCAGATTCAAAATAAAACTAAAATTATACGTTAGTGGTCATAACTTCTATAAACTCGCTTATCTTGATTCAGGAGTTGAATACTTGAATTATATTTTTCTAGCGGTAGGATGGGGGGCGGGGCGGGGGGGGGGCGGAGCAGCCAAGGTATCACCTCCCACTCATCACCACTGCTGGGAACGCCCTCTGAGATAACTTAAAGTTGAATTTACGAAATATGTTTTCGATCTAGAAGAACACTGTACTTACATCAACATAATCCCATCAATTCGCTAAGAACCATTCCGCTAATTTTCCAAAATGATAATGAAAACTCAAGAGGATAAAATAGTTAGAAACAACGTTTTGATAAAAATAATGCAGCTGCTTAGGTTTCAATTCAACTGTAAAGTTACGGAAGAAGCTTATTTTGAACAGCACAATGCTTTACTAACGCGCGGTCCTACTACTGGTGCTATGCTGTTGCCTTCCTACGATCTCTGAACTGAGTCGTCCAGCCTCTCATAGTGTGTTAACACATTGAAGATCGTCTAGCTCTTGTGGTGTGGAAAGTGGCCTTACGCAGATGAACGCCCAACCTGCCGTACAGGAAAACTAATAATTAATCAGTCTGCCGTCTAGCGGTGCAGACCAGCGTGCGGTCATTTACGTAGACTTTGTTGCTGTGCGTTTCTTACGTTGGTTATATGCTCACTAATTTACGTAGTCTGAATATTGTTAACACATTACGTGAAAAATAAACACTGCGTTGCCACTTATTTAAAAGGTGAGGAAGGGCCGTTATAACATTGTGAAACAGCCAGTAGTTGCTTCTTGCGGTGTAGTTGGATAGAGAGAGTGGGGACTCGTCTGCTCGCTGTAACCTCACAGGTTATCGGCAGACCTAACAGGACCTACAGTTTGAGTGGAGTCCGAAAACGGTGCAACTCAGCGTTTTTCAACGTTAAAGAGTTAAGAATATTCGATTATTTTCTCCTTAAATCATTCCGTCCCATACCGTGGAAGCAGGCACGCTAGACACACGTCCGAGGACAGGGAACTTTAAGAACACACAAAGCTGAAGCGTGTGGTGCGCTCGTATCAGCTAGGCTGTAGTTGTGCAAGTGCTCACACCTCCGGACGGGTATTCGATTTCTTATAGTCCTCGAAAAACAGAGTTTTCGACTACTGCAATTTCGAACCTGCCAGTCATCAGACCGAAGAAAAGTACAGCACAGCACAGCACACGTCACGCCACTAGCGGCTGTGCCACGGGTAGCCGCACTCCGACGCAAGGGGCAGCCATGCGGACCACACTGTCGCCTCATACCAAGTGTTGCGTACCTGGCATATCCGTGACGCTAGTTATATTTCGAGAGAGGGAGACAGCGTAGCGTAATGGCTAAAGCCGTCGGCACACGGACCGTGCATCCGAAGGTTGAGCGTGCCGGGTTTCTGACGTCATAACGTGAAATGGCAGGTTCGAGAGTTTTTCCGAACGTGTGGAGCAATATCTAGCATGTCAGATATTCTGAGCGTGCGTCTGAGAGTTGACCAATCAGATGGCACAACTACCACCTACGTCACGTGCACGCCATCTCCCTTCAGCAAGGAGTTGTGAGGCGCCATATTGGCATTCATTTCAAGCCTATAAGTATATGTGCCGCTTCTGAGCACCAGCAAATTGACAATCACACGAAAACACGTTGTTAACTGTGCGATTCGTTGAAATAAAATAATGAGAAACATCATATTCGTGGCAAAAGAATTATTGTAACTTGCGTATTATGCGAGTATGCCATTTGAAGGCAACGACACACTGAGAATCCACCAAAAACGCTTAGTTCTTGCTACAATTTGTTATAATTAAATTTCAATTAGTAACATAACCACAATTAATACTTTTAGAAAGAAGCAGGATGCTGGAAGTGGCCAACATATACTTCTCGCTGAATTAGTGTAGTAGGTAGTGTAACTGTTTCTGAACACGCTGCGTAATACGGCGGTGGTTCGCGTATCGCCATATTGATTTCTTTTCCCTAACATTCGCATTTTTAATAGGTTCTGATCTTTATTATTAATTTAATATAAGTATATACTATAATATTTCATGTTCACCCTTTTTTTCAAGGAGTGAGTTTATTCGATTAACTTAATCTACAGGACAGCTTGCGCTACTTGTAAAAGAAAAAGGAGCGAAATATCTTTATACGTTCGTAATTTACGTGTCGCAATGATTCTACTAGTGGGCAGAAACAGTGGTCAAGTAAGAATGACCTTGCGGTTATACTAAATTGTGGGAATGATGAAATAATGTTTATCTTACGTGGAGAACTACTGCAAAATTTTTATCGCACTGTTTGTAAGTTATCTGTGCACCGTTCAATCTTTCGACCAACTTTGTTGTATGGGAGCGAAAGCTGGGTGGATTCAGATTACCTTATCAACAAGGTTGAGGTTACGGATATGAAAGTAGCTAGGATGATTGCAGGTACTAGTAGATGGGAACAATGGCAGGAGGGTGTCCACAATGAGGAAATCAAAGAAAAACTGGGAATGAACTCTATAGATGTAGCAGTCAGGGCGAACAGGCTTAGATGGTGGGGTCATGTTACACGCATGGGAAAAGCAAGGTTACCCAAGCAGTAGAGGGTAGGAGGAGTCGGGGCAGACCGAGGAGAAGGTACCTGGAATCGGTTAAGAATGATTTTGAAGTAATAGGTTTAACATCAGAAGAGGCACCAATGTTAGCACTGAATAGGGGATCATGGAGGAACTGTATAAGGGAGGCTATGCTCCAGACTGAACGCTGAAAGGTATAATCAGTCTTAAATGATGATGATGATGACTGTTTGTAATGGAACTTTTATAAGCCTATGTCCTTACTGATTGGACATGGGACTTTCCTTTTCGTCTTAAAACATGTATATGGATATTGAGGTTTTTATTTGTGTATATTACATATAGAACAATGTGACTACCATATGTGCAATGGAGGAAATGTGCGTTTTAATAGAGCTAACGCGGGAATTTTACGCGCGCCGATTTAGTAAACAGTGTGATTTACGAAACAGAAACATCCCGCAACTGCCGCTGGAGTGCGTTATCATCGCGTATACTACATTGGGACCCACGTACAGTATGCACAAGTCACATCATTCCTGAGCGTTCAGCAGCACGTTGAACTCAGCACGCTCAACGTTTACGTTCGATAGCACGGTCCGTGTGTCGACGGCTTAAGGTTCACAGCTACCACGCTGGCAGTATCGTTTCGAATCCTGCCCGTGTACTATTATTTACATAACTGATTCGTTGCGAGAGCAGATTGATGAGACACTTTACAATCAAATCTTTGTACATGAAAGAAAAGCATCCACTTTTACTGCATAAACTGTCCCACTCAAATGTACTCCAGTTTTGCAAGCCTATAATGTTTAGTTTTTACAGGCAGGTTAAAATTTTCATTACAAAAATTGAAAATGCTCCCTACTTGCTAAACACTAATAAATAAATTGCTTCGAGGGAGGAATCAATAAAAATATTTTTTTTTTAACTTTCGTATCCATTAAGTGCATTTGCTTTCACAGTAATGATTTAACACGCGTGGCTCGCATCTACGTTCACCGAATAAAGAACACATTTTTTTTTTAATTTAAACGAACTGTGTTTTCCGGGATCACTTTGAAAAAAAAAATACCGTGTGCCTGCAAGGCAGAGCTTTTATTATAGGTTCGCGGTGTTCTACGCATTTATGTTTCTGTTGCTTCTACGACATATACCATCCGGAACTCTTTTCTAGCACCAAAAGCGACGCAAGCAGGCCATACCGAGTGAGACGATTCTGTAAGCTACTCTATAACGAACGGAATACACATTTGAAGAAAGTCCGCCGTAATAACAGATTTATTAATGAAATTACTATAGCAAAGTGACTATTTCTGAATAATTTTGGATGGCATACACTATCTAACGATATTCTGTACAACGAAACTGGAAAAAACAACAATGTACATAGGCAGCGTCGAAGGCGTAAACCACAGCCGCTGCGCTACACTCGCTCATACGTAACATGATGAACGTTACAAATGCTGGAAGTACGCATAAAACTTCAACATCCGTTTTCTCGGGAACTAGTGGCCGCAGCGTCAAAACCCGCAAGCCAGGAACTCGGGACAGGTCTCTCCACAACATACCTAAGACTCAGCGAAATCCGTGACTAACAGCTCTTGCGAATGAACTTGAAGATGAACGAAGTTGCACACCATCTCCCTGTGGACAGTCGGGAATTGTAAATGGAGGTCCTGGTGCTCGAAGAGCAGTGTAGTTCGTCTCGGTAATTGCGCGGTCAGAGTGGTAGATTGCTAAGCCAAGAGCCTTGGGATCGATTCCTGGCCGGATCGGAGGTTTCCAACGCTCGGAGACTGCGTGATGTGTCGTCCTCACCTTCGTATCGTCATAACTGACATTGTTGTCGAGATAGCTCAATGGCCACGGGGAAAAAAGGGGAGGGGAGGGAGGGAGGGAGGGACGGAGAGAGAGAGAGAGAGAGAGAGAGAGAGAGAGAGAGAGAGAGAGAGAGAGAGAGACCAGCGTATCACAATCAACGATAATGGGAAAAATGAAAATCAGTAACAGATCAGTTTTGAACATACTGCACGATATTTTGAACACGACTGTGGTCGCCATCCGCTGGTATCCGCGACTACTCATGCCCATTCCAAAACAGCCGTCGACCTCAATTAATAATTTATATTCTAAACAAAAATTCAATAAACTTTGTCCTAACATCTCTATTTTGCAAACGACACGCTGTCTTAATACAGACTTGTAGCTCATCTACTTCGCAGCCAAGAGGACATATAACGTAGATAACGTTAAACTACATATGTAATCTAAACAACAAAAAATCTG
Source organism: Schistocerca cancellata (assembly GCF_023864275.1). Lineage (NCBI taxonomy): Eukaryota > Metazoa > Arthropoda > Insecta > Orthoptera > Acrididae > Schistocerca > Schistocerca cancellata. The sequence goes on from NC_064632.1 coordinate 250,867,236, forward strand.
ATGTCAACATTTTCCTAACCTACATAAAATTTTTATATATATTTCAGATAAAATAAAATAAAAGCCCGCTGAAGATGCCACAACTATGGTTAAACATGTTTGGATATTGACACAACAGCAAAAAATGTGTCGTAAAACGATGGACCCTTTTTAATTCATTATTATTTTATGCAAGTACGGAAACAAAGTTTAAAATTACATTTTAACAACAAACTCAAGGTAGTAACTGTTCTGCATATCATTTGCCGGTCATTGTTTCTGAATGTATATCGCTGGCTTTTCGGTCACTACTATTTTTTCCATGACCTCTTCTGTGCCTTTTCTCTACACTACTGAACTCTCTTGGTAGCTCGGAGAATGTCGAGGCGGTATTCCAGTTCCCGCCAGGTGTTTCGTTACATGTGTTCTGTCACAGTACCCACAGCAGCTTGTATCCTAGTCTACAGTTCGTCGACGTCAGCAGCTGGCGTGACGAAGACTCTGTCCTTGATATAGCCCCAGAAAAAAAGTCAAGGGGCGTAATGTCTGGAGAGCGGGGTGGCCAGGGTGTTGGACCTTTCCTTCCAATCCATCGATCAGGAAATGTTTCATCCAGGAAATCACGCATTATCAAAGCCCAGTTGGGGGGAGGGGAGGGGGATGCTCCATCTTGCTGGAAAAGTATCCATGGTTGAATTCTTCTAATTGTGGGGCAATGAACTGCTGCAAAACGTCTAACTAAATGTTAGCGATAAAGGATTTTTCCGCGAAGAAAAACGGTCCAAAAACCTTGCTACGCATGAGGCCGCACCAAACATTCACTTTTTCGCTGTCTCGCTGTAACCGTACAGTAGCATGTGGAGACTCTGAACGCCATATACGGACATTATGCCTATTTAACATTCCAGTGACATGAAAGGTGGATTCATCGGTAAAGCATATGCGACTTAAGTAATCGTTAGAGCCATCAATCCTGTAGAAAATCTCAGTTGCAAATTCCCCACATGTCAGCAAATCATTCGGTTGCAAGGCCTGCACCATTTGCACTCTGTAAGCATGCAACCTAAGCCTTTTCTGAAGAATCTTCACCACACCTGCTTGCGGTATTTGAAGTTCACGTGATGCTTGACGAGTTGATTTAGACGGACTCGTTGAAACGATTGCCGAACACGAGGCCTGCCACTTCGAGGACGATCTTCAACGCTGTCTGTTTAGTTAAACTTTGCATACCATCGCTTTATTGATTTAACGTCAGGAGGGCTGCGTCCATAAAAAGCCCTAAATTTACGCTGAACACTGATGGGCGATTTCGTTTCGTGAAACCAAAGCACACATTCCACTTTCTCCTGCTTCGACGCCATTTCGCCAGTAACTAACGTGACCTAACAACCGCGTCGGTGCTGTGGAGCACTAGCGCCATCTATTGGTCACAACGACTAGTAACACTAACCTATGTAACGGCATCAAATGTAAATTATTATGTCAAACGGCACCTTCTGGATTACGTGATAGTACGGAAAAAAGATCTTGGTGACGTACTGGTCACACGTGCAATGAGAGGCGCTCAGATGGACAGACCATCGACTCGTGAGGTCCAAATTAAAGATAACTTTGAAGGCACCACGCCGAGCTTCACACAAAATACCAACAAAATTGTCCTGCAAAATCTTGGCCAATGATCAGACTATGAGAGAAAAACTGGATGAAAAATTTGGTGTCGATGGCCTTTTGATATCTGAATCTGCCCCTGTAGATGAACAGTGGAGTGCATACGCTAGCAGACTGCGTGGCTGTGCTTCAGAAGTCTTGGGAAAGCCTCAGAGGAAGCACCAGGACTGGTCTGACGACTCAGATCCAGAGATCAGAAAGCTAATTAATGATTTCAGAACCTCTCTTCGCACCCCTGATGATAACAAGCGTAGAGCAGCGCATTACAATCTGAAAGTGAAGGTACGTGCTCTCAAAGACAGTTGGTGGGCAAATAAAGCAAATGAAATACAGTTATATGCCGACACACAACAAACGGGCAGATTCTTTGAGTCCCTGAAAACTATCTTTGGTCCAAGAGTTGGGAAGATAGCACCAGTCTATAACAAAGATAAAAGTTGTCGGCTGACGCAACAGAGTGACATCCTGTCTCGGTGGGGGGAACATTTTAATGACGTTTTTAATCCCGACCATCAGACAACCGATATTCCATACATAGAAGCACTTGAAGACCTGCCAGTTGAGGAACAACTTGCGGATGCCCCTTCCTACGATGAATTCATTTCAGCACTGGCTAAGCTGAAAAATGACAAAACAGCAGGATTAGATAACTTGCCATCAGTGCTATATAAATATGGGGGGCCAAACATCAAGAAACATTGTTTGCTCTGATCTTAAGGATTTGGGAGTATGAAATGGTTCCACAAGACTGGAAAGATGCTTGTATTTCCAAGATCTATAAAGGCAAGGGTGACATATCAGACTGCAGCTCCCACAGGGGCATTTCTCTTCTCTCAGCAGCGGGAAAAGTCCTTGCCCACATAATTAACACCCGGTTAACACACTTTGCAGAAAAACTGCTACCAGAGAACCAGTGTGGCTTTCGCCCAAACAGAGGCACAGTGGATGCCATATTTGTTGTCAAACAAATGCAAGAGAAAAGCTTAGAGCAGCATCGGCCTTTGTTCATGTGCTTTGTAGACCTGGAAAAAGCTTCTGATCGTGTCCCGCGGGAAGCTCTCTGGATCATACTAAAGAAAACTGGGTGCCCTGACAAAATTGTCAGTTTGATTCGGCAGTTTCATGAAAACATGATGGCAAAAATCCGCCATGAGGACAAGCTCTCAGAACAGTTTCCCGTGACATGTGGTGTAAAACAAGGCTGTGTTCTGGCTCCCACACTCTTCTCACTTTACTTCGCAGTTGTTATGAGAGACGCGACCAAAGCCTGTAGTAATCAAATTAGTCTCGACACAAGGACAGACAAAAGTGTCTTCAACATCTCTCGCCTCAGAACAAAAAGTCGCGTAACCAAACTATCCATCTTAGAGATTCTCTACGCGGATGATGTATGCATGATGGCTAATTCTTGCGAAACTCTTCAGACTTACATAAATCTGCTAAATGCCTCCTGCAGAAGATTTGGCTTAGCCATTAGCATCACTAAGACGCAAGTTCTCAAACAGCCACTAAGAGGTCTTAATGCAGATGACTCCAGTATTGAGATAAATAACAAACCCTTGCAAAATGTGTCAAAGTTCAAATACCTGGGAAGCCAAATTAGAAGTGACAACAGCCTGACAACGGAAATCGCAGCGCGTATAGCCAGCGCAGCCTCAGCCTTCGGTAAGCTTAATGACCGAGTATGGAAATCACATGATCTCAAACTACAAAAAAAAATTGCAGTCTACAAAGCAGTAGTATTATCCACCTTACTCTATGCCTCGGAAACCTGGTGCTGTTACAAAGTTGACATTAAGAAGCTAGATAAATTTCATCTTCGATGTCTGAGATCAATTCTGCGCATCAAATGGGAAGACCGTGTCCCAAACACGGAGATTCTGCGCCGCGTGAAACTGGCTGGTATTGAAGCTTTAATAATGAAACATCAACTGAGATGGAGTGGTCACATAGTACGCATGGATGACAGTAGGCTACCTAAAGCGGTGTTCTACTCGCAGCTCTCGTGCGGGAAGAGGAGGAAAGGTGGTCAACACCTGCGATATAAAGACACCATTAAACGCCACCTTGCAGCCTGTGGCATCCCAAGCAACCGTTGGGAGGAGCTAGCATTGCGCCGATCGGAGTGGCGATCAACTGTACATAAGAGCATCGAACAATTCGAGCAAAAGCGTCTAATGAACCTGGATGCTAAAAGAGAGCTCCGAAAATCTCAGCTCAAGCCTGTCTACACGTATACTTACAACTCTGCTGGTCAACTTCACTGTGCTCCATGCAACAGGATATTCAAAGCGAAATTCGGATTCGCGAGCCACATCCGAGCCTACCACAACAAGGACAGAGAAGACTGACGGAGTCGCTGTCGCCGGACACGGCGAGGAGGACATCATCATTCTGTCATAAATTTTTATGATCAGGGCAAGACTTTGTGCTCACCCTGTACTTTGGAAAACGTAGAACTTCGAAAACGAATGAATCATTTATAGTGGCCCTATATTACTGCAAATAGAGCTATCACAATAGGAGGACTGGCTTAAATGCATTAATATGGTTATTTCATGGGCATTATTATTATTACTACTACCACTATAAATGTACGTAAGTCGTTTGGAAACACACTGCATTGCCAATCGTAACGAAATTTTACAAGGATGCCTCGTTAGATTTCAGAGACTGTCTGGAGATCTTAATCTATCCAGTTATAACAAAGTTGTAGCACCCGGTCAGATTATGGTTGACATTCTATTGGTTCCCGAGAATAGGTTCGGTGAGTGCTACCTACTCAGAGGAAAACAAAGAACCATAATCAAGACAGCAACATGACTGTCAAATTAATCCTGGGTCGAAAGCAGCTTTACTTTTTTTTCCCAGTACTTGTTAATAAAGACGTTAAATTAAATGAAAAGCGTTGCGGAAAGAGCTCAAAGGACAAATCAGTGTTTTCTAAGAAAATCCGACTAGAGCGAAAGTTACATCGCTACTTAAAAAACTTCTGCCAATGCAGCAGTTAACGGACAATGTTTGCTGAAGTTGTGAAGCGCTGTCCTATCTGAAAAGCGCGCATAATTAGGGACGCCGAAATGTCAGAGCCACGCTGAATGCCCCACTCTGACACAGGACGACAATTCGACTCCATCTTAAGCGAAGTTTGCTTTCTACCTAGTCTAACGTAGCATCGGCGGGAAGACCATTAACGGCGGGTTATACGGAAAAAAGAGTCGACAAGCGACTCCAGTTTCTCGCTCCAGTCGTTCTACAATATGCTCTTGTTGCTCACCCAGAAGGTGGTGTGTGTAAAGTGAGCTACTCAGGTTGCGATAAGTAAAATTGTCTCCCCCCCCCCAAAAAAAAATGCTATTAGTAATACACCTAATATTTCCGGGGCACTAATGTAATGCTCTAGCTTATGAAAAACCATAGTTAATTCTCTGAATGAATCAGGGAACAGGTAAGCGTTTCCGACTTCTGTCACCCCCTGTATCACATGTTCACTCGCTGAAACCTGAACACTACGTCAAAAAAAGGAGAGAGAGAAACAAAGAAACAGAATGGAATACACAAAATGGTATACACTGGAAGAACAGTCCAGCAATAAATGGACGCATACAAGAATTCTTTATTTGTTACAGCGTAGCTAATGTTTGGAGTCGTCCACTTTGGTTTTGCTACACATTTCTAGAACAATTCGCATAACACGGCAATAATTCAGGAAAACAGCCCAAAAGATGCTAAAGTGCAGTACTTTTGAAATTTCCAAACAGGTTAAAACTGTTTGCTTTGTGGGGTCTCCGACCTGTGACCTTCGCGGACAGGTGCTCTACCGACTGAGCTATCCGAACAGGACTCACAATCGCCCTCACAGCTTCACTTCTGTCAGCAGCTCATCTCCTACCTTCCAAACTTCTTACTTGCGTAGCTCAGTCCGTAGAAAAAATCCCAGGTTTGAATTCCCGTCCGACACACACTATTAATTTGCCACGAAGTTTCATATAGGCGCACACCCCGCTGCAGAATGAAAATTCATTCTGGAGTATTTTTGTTGCGACAGTAGCGCCAAGCGAAGCTGCCGGAGGAAGGCCACTTGCGCCACGTTCCTACGATGTCGTCTGCACGGCATAGACAAACAGTTTGCACAAAATAAGTGTTATCAAAAACGTCATCTCATTAACGCAGAATTTAATCGGATTTTGTTTGTCGTCGCTATAAGACGGCTAACAAAGATCGCCAGTTTCGGTCAGTATGACAATCTTCAGATATGTGGCCATCGCAGGATTACAGAAGCAATTAAGCTTCCGAAGTAATATTAAACTAAACAGGTGGAGATAATACAAATGAGGAACGCGAATAGGTACCGCCTGAATACTTATTTCTTTTAATTTTTTCTTTCATTTAAATGTTCAAATGTGTGTGAATTCCTAAGGGACCAAGCTGGTGAGGTCATCGGTCCCTAGACTTACACACTACTTAAACTAACTTAACGCTAAGGACAAGACACACACCGATGCCCGAGGAAGGACTCGAACTTCCGGCAGGAGGGGCCGCACCATTCGTGACGTGGCGTCTCCAACCGCGCGGCACCTATTTCTCTATGCACTTATTGCACTTATTTCACCGGGCAGAACTACATCTACATGATTAGTCTGTTAATCACAATCAAGTGCATGGCAGAGGGTTCGTGGCACCACCTTCAAGCTATTTCTCTACTGTTCCACTCTCGAACAGCGCGCGTGAAAAACGAACACTTCAATCCTTCTGTGAGAGCTCTGATTTATTTTATTGCGATCATCATTCTTCCCTATGTAGGTGGTTGCCAACAAAATATTTTCACACTCTGCGGAGAAAGTTGGTGACTGAAACTTCATAATAAGATACTGCCACAACAAAAAATGCCATTGTTTTAATGATTGCCACCCCAATCTACGTATCATATCCGTGGCGCTCTCTCCCCTATTTCGCGATAGCACAAGAGGAGCTGCCTTTCTCTGAACGTTTTCGATGTCCTCCATCGATCCTATCTTTTGTGGATCCCATACCGCACTGCAGTACTCTAGAAGAGGACGTGCAAGTGTAGTGCATGCAGTCTCTTTAGTACACTTGTTGCATTTTCTAATTATTCTGCCATTATCCTTTGATTTGTTTTACCCACAACATCGTCCATGTGATCGTACCAACCTAAGTTACACCCAATTGTTAACACTAAGTATTAAGCTGAATTTACAGCCTTTATATTTGTGTGATTTATCGTGTAACCGAAGTTTAGTGGATTCCTTTTGGCACTTATGTGGATGACTACACACTTTTCATTGCTTACAGTCAATTGCCATTTTTCGCATCATATAGGTATCTTGTCCAAATCAAGTTGCAATTTCTTTTGAACATCTGATGACTTTACAAGGCAGTTAATGACAGCACCATCTGCAAACAATGTAAGCGTTGCCACTCTTCTAAATTTAACCAGGCATCCTAAGAGATTCTCTTTACGTTCCTAGTATACGACTGACATATAACAACACCAATAATAATCTACACTTCTTCTTCTTCTTCTTCTTTCAAATGGACCAGCTAAGGACCACGATATTCAACTTTTCAGCCTGGAGAGCGACCTGGTGTTTGTCCAGTAATCCCGCATTCTCTGGCTATGTTTCTCCTTTCTCTCGTTTGTTCAAAGGGCACCGGTCTTTTTAGGGGGTGATCTGTCCTGAAACCTCTTTTCTTTTAGTATCCTTCTGAGAAGTGCTCGGCTTCTAATGTCACTTTCAGTTATGTTCAGTTTCTGGATGTCTTTCTTGACTTCTATCAGCCATGGTGTCACGGTCTTCCTGCTCTTCCAGTAGTTGAGAAGTCGGTTGGTCAGTCTTGTTTCGTCCATCCTTGTGATATGTCCATAGAAAGCGAGACGTCTCTTCCTGGCTACATCTGTGATTTTCTCAGTATGATTGTATAGCTCTTGGTTTGATTGTCTTCTGTACTCAACATCTGTTTTGATCGGCCCCAGAATTTTTCTCAGGATCTTCCTCTCGTGAATATCTAGCTTATCTGTCAAGCCTTTCCTGTTCGGATTCAAGCATTCTGAGGCATACAGGACTTCAGGGCGAATAACTGTTTGGTAGTGTTTTAGTTTGGAATTGCGAGATACGCATTTCTTACTATAGATGTTCTTGGTTAATCGATATGCTAATTGTACCTTATTAATCCGAGTTGTTAGTGCTGTTCCTACTGATAGATTAGGTTCAAACCATTCTCCTAGATACCTGAATCTGTCAACTTTCGCAATTTGGCCTTGTTCCAGCTGTAGTTCACTGGGAGTGTCACTGATGTTGGTGAGGTATTTTGTCTTTTCTACTGACAATTGAAGTCCGACCTTGGCAGCCTGGAGTCTGAGCATATTGAGCTGCTTTACTGCTACTTCCACTGAGCCTGCTGTAAGTGCCAGATCATCTGCGAAAGCTAAACAGTCTACTACTAGTCCCTTCCGTTTGTGTCCCAGGTAAATACCGTTCGGTATATTTCTTTTCGCCTCTCTCTGATCACCTTGTCCAGTGCACAGTTGAAAAGACGAGGTGAAAGTCCATCTCCCTGTCTAACTCCTGTCTTTATCTCAAAGCTTTCTGGAAGTGTTCCCCTGAATTTTACTCGTGATCTAGTGTTACTCAGGGTCTTTTGGATAAGGCTGTGGGTTTTCTGGTCCAGGCCTATTTCCTGCAAAATTCTCATAAGAGTAGGTCTGTCTATTGAATCGTATGCTTCCTTGAAGTCAAGGAAAGTAACTACGTACTGTTAATTCGCTAGTTTAATTTGACTTAATACGGACTTCAAGTTAAGTATCTGTTCAGCGCCAGAAAGTCCTTTTCTAAAACCACCCTGATAATCTCCAAGTTTTGGGTCCAATTGAGGTTCGGCTCTGTTCAATAATGTCTTAGATGATAACTTACAGGTGACGGTATCTATGAAATCCCTCTATAATTGTTGATGTCAGTCAAATCACCCTTCTTGTGTAAGGGGTGGATCAAAGCAGATGACCATTCATCTGGTAACTTCTCAGTATCCCAAATGTTCCGTAGGTTCTCGGTCAACTTGCTGATTGATTTGTCTCCAGCCTACTTCCACAGCTCTGCAACTATAGCGTCTTGTCCTGGTGCTTTCAGGGACTGAATGATGTTTTTCACTTCTTCTTCTGTTAGAGGTGTGAGCTTGGTTGTCTGGGACTGTCTTGACAGTTAAAGGAAGTTTTAGGGGACTCACAGTTGAGGAGATTCTCAAAATATTAGGCCAATATGCGACAGTTGTCTTTGTCATTATAGGCTATGTTTCCATCTGGTCCTCTGAAGTGTAAACTGGGTGGGGCATAGCTTCTAAGGTTTCTCTTGAAAGTTTGGTAAAAGTTTCTAGTGTTATTCTTCTTGAGATCTTCATCTAATTGAGTCAATTGGTCCTGAGTGTACTGACGTTTAACCTGCCTAATGGTTCTGGCAGTTAGCCGGCGCTGTTCTATGAACTTCTCCTTATTTGTTTTGGACCTCTGTGAGCTTCATCTTAGCCAAGCTGCTTGTCTCTCTGCGATCGCTTTGTCGCAGGTACTTGTCCACCACTCATGTTTCTTCTGTTTCTTTAGTGGGGCGACTTCTGTTGCGGCTTTTACTAATTTGTCCCTTAGTTGGACCCAGTTGTTGTATTCATGATCTAGTGTTTGCATCCTCTCTGTAAGCATATTGCAGTTTTTTCAAGTCAAACTTGATGAGGTAGTGGTCTGAGTCCAGGTTTGCCCCTCTTAACACTCTCACATTCTGGACTTCTCTACAGGACTTCCTTGAAATGGTAACATGATTTATTTGAAACTCTCCTAGGAGTTTATTGGGTGAAGTCCATGTCTTCTGTTTTCTTGGTAGATGCTTAAATGCCGTTGATTTCATTACTAGGTTAAATACTTTACAGAGTCCCACAAGTCGTTCTCCAATTCTGTTAGTGTGCATGTTAGCTGGGTATTCCCCCACTATATATACTTCCGCTCTTTCCGTAACTGGGCGTTAAAATCACCCAATAATATGACTGTATTTCACTCTGGGATCTTGCCGATAGTGTCCTCGAGTTCTTCCCAAAATTGGTCTGTGCCTTCAAGGTTTTTCTTGTTGTCTTGGTTAATAGGTGCATGTACATTCACAATGGTGTAGATCTTATTGGGGCATCGAAATGTTAATAGAGTCACTCGACTATTAGGTGAACGGAAGTCGATAACTGAATCACGCATTTTGTTACTGACAATGAATACAATTCCCAGGTGAGGGGCGTTCTTCATCTTCCTACGTCCCACTTTGTCCTTGAAGATTCGATAACCCCGAGATTCAAAGGCATGTCATCTGTATAACTTGTCTCTTGTAGCGCTTTGATAAGAATCTTGTGTTGTGTCAGAGTGTCTGTCAGATGCTTCAACTTGCTCATCTTGATCAAGGAGTTAACGTTCAGCGTGGCGACGTAGTTGCAATTGTTTATGCCGTATCTTGTTTCTAGAGGTTTCAGGACGCTCCGACTCATCCTTATAGCATATTGGAGTGGGCTCCCCAGAATCCAAAGGCCCACTTACGTCGTCCGAGGCGACGGTGGATTGAGTACCACCTGCGGTAATTGTATCCGTAAGTTTGTCCTCCATGCTTTCGTTGAAAATGTTGTTGGGTGGATTACGATTGTTACGGCCTAATCATGTTACTACCGAGGTTGTAAGCTCCGGTAGGTTTGATTTCATGGTTTTAGTTGCCCAGGCTATGGGGACCAACCTTCCCCTTGTGGTTCTTACGCTTTCCATGCCGTTGAGATTGTATCAACCATCTTCATCCGCCTTGGAAGGCGTTGACCAGTTTCCACTTGTACGATAGGCAGGGGCCCTTACAGGGTGCTATCAGCCGGGGCAAGTGAACCCCCCCTTTTTAACGAGGTGTTACTTCTCGCGCTCCTCCTTCCTTATTGGTTGTAAGATGAGGCCCCGGACTTGCGACCAGTATAACGAAACTGTAAAACCTTCGTATCTGTTTGTCTGAACACGCTAATCTCCATAACTACTGGACGAACTTTCATGGCGTTTTCACAGATAATGTTGGCATAGCTTGGGGCAACATATATGCTTTATTTCATCAAAAGGGGATCACAAATAATATCGTAATTTAAGATTGTATAAATCCGGAAATGGCTTCGCCTTTTACGTTTTCACGACTGAAATGCTGAACCAGTTAGATGAAATTTGGTATGGAGGTAGCTTCAACCCTGAGGAAGAACGTGAGCTACTTTAGAATACAAAATAAAAATAATATTTTTGACACTTAGAAGTGCGAAGCAGAAGATGGAACACTTTTTTTAATCAGTGAACATAAACCATCTTAAAAAGTTGCATAATGTACACACTGTATAATGTATAGCTACTTCAATATCATGATACTTAAGATAGGGCACCTGCCTACGCCCGTCCGCATGCACAGATAGGCAGCAATGCTTTATGCCTGCCAAGTCGTCATGTGCTGGGGCAGTTAAACGGGTGGTGGGCGGCGGTATCTATGCATCGTATCGTGTTACGCTTACCCGAACAGACACGTGCCAGCAGCTGATGTAACTGCAGGCACTATAGCTCGCTGATGTAACCATTACTCATGATAAAAAACTACTTTTATGCGGTGGTAACTTCTAGAAATAATAATAATAATAATAATAATAATAATAATAATAATAATAATGTAATAAGAGAGTAATACAGAAGATTGAATTAGGGGAAAAAAACTGAAAGAGAAACATCAGAACAATCTCAGTCAGGATACCGCCCATTTGCAATTACAGAACAGGATGTTGCACTGACTGAATGCACAATCTGTAGGATTTCTGTCAGCGATACGAGATTAGGCCTTCGCGACAAGGAACTACTGGAAAGCTATCCTGAAGCAGGATGAAATACACGGTAGCTGCAGTAGCAGTTGGAAACCAGGAGATCATTTCACACATCACATCTATATGTAAAACCCAGGCACCAACAGAGAATTTGGGAAGGTATGGTGACGTCGCCAAAACAGTCCATTGAAAATTAGGACAAGAAGATGGATTAAGGGGCGACTTTTCTCCGTACAATACATATGATCCTCTCACTGTTGGAGAAAATGAAAAATTCACATGTTACTGCAACCGCAGCATAACGACCCATAAAACAATCCGTCGTAATCCAATTGACACCAGTAAAGCTGAACAAGTCACCTCCAGATCTCTATAGATGTTGAGAACGCCAGCAACTAAGAAACCGATCGAGAAAACAAACTGTTTGAAGGACTAGTTTGGTCGATCAACCCAACGTTACACAAATACCTTACGGAAGTCGTAAGGACTTTTCGCTGTTTATGTCTTACTGAAACATAGCATAATAGTGTAGATTGCGCAGAATCAATGGTTGGACTAGTTTTTTTCCTTGGGTGGAAAGATTTTTTAAAAATCCAGAATGTTTACAGGCATGTCCCTAATACTTCATGAACGGTTTGAAATCTTGGTTGAAGTGTGCATGTACTGGTTGTAGACACGTGGCTGACAACATATGGATGTTTGGGTGTGGCCGTCAGTAGTGCTCGGATAGCCAAATGGTAAGGCGACCGCTGGCGATAAGAGGAGAATCCGGTTTCGAGTCCCAGTCCGGCACAAATTTTCATTGTTGTCCCTCCAGTATGCAGCTGATGGTTGTTCGTATTCGCAACTGCGAATACATTTCATGTACAACTTTGTTTGAAAGAATGGCAGCATACCTATGCACAGTTGTCCGAATTTGATGAGAATGAAAAGGATACTACACAGTGCTGGCGGGCCTTCGAATTCGACTCATTCCTTCTTCTGTTGTGAAGTGTCACTACCGATGTAGCAGACACCGGATGTTCAACAGAAACGAAAATAACATTGCGCGTGTAATAAGAAAGCTTAGGAGGACCTCTAATGTTCTCAGTACACATAAGTGATTAATCAGGCTGACTGGTAGCACTACAGTATTGTTCGCTGAAGATGTCGTTTTCAAAGGAACGTAGGAGGGCGTGCTGAAATCTAATGCCGTCGAATCTTTTTAGGTGAAAATTCATATTGTTACCATTCTACATTTTTATTCTAAACGTTCACATATTTATTTCACACGATTGTCACCCTGGCGACAAACACGTTTATCCCAAGGAGAAACCAGTTTGTTGACACTGTCACTACAGAAACTTCGACTTCGTTGACGCAACCACAACCTCACACCTCGGCCTGCAACGCTTCATCACTATGAAAGTGAAGTCCTGGAAGGAGTTCTTTAAGTTCTGGATGGGACCAAGTCGGGACTGTATGGACGATGGTCGATGACATTGAACCCTACGCGGCGGAGTGTTGTCGATGTCGCAGCGCTCGTATCTGGTCTGGCTCTGTCGTGCCGTGCCTCAGCACAGGATGTTCCACGTGTGGACGAACTCTTCAAATTTGAAACTCGATTACATCACGCTGTTTCTCATGCACCGACATAGTTACGTTACACACCGCCATGCTACACACTACAATTCGGAGATATCTAGTAACAGAGGGCTGTAAATATGCAGACATGAAGGGTAAAGACGTAAATTTTTAAAGTTAAATAACAAGTACACTGTTTTTTTCTATTGATTTTTGTTTATTTCAGACTAGTTTTTACCTTATTGGGTCGTCTTCAGGAAACAAGTCACTAGCGTCTGAAACGGACACTAGTTCTCAAGGTAACAAAACTTTATAGGCAACGATACAATCCTCTTGCATAGAGTTTTGTGCATCAAACTTGTTTCTTGAAGCTTAAATTACACTTTACGCAATGGGCAATGTTAAGCACAATAAATAATTAAACTACACAATATTACAGCTTAAATGGTTACAACGCTAAAGTTTGTGAGGTCTTGACATCAGATGACAAATTGTTAAAATGAGTACTCCTCATTTATGTTGTGCAACAAACATGTTTTATAACACTGTAAATTAAAAATTAGGCAATGAACAGTATTATACACATTAATTAGAATACACTATCTTACAGTATTATAGGTTATATGATTATGATGTCATAGTTTGTGAGGTCGTGACACTGGTCGAAAACTGCCTAACTGAGAACTAGTAACTTATGTTGTTCAACAAACTTGTTTCACACAGAATACAGTTTATACAGTGCACACTTGTGGGAAAAGAAAAAAACGTTTTACTGAAAATCTCCAGCTGGTTCTAAACGATCAATTACAGGTGAGCACATCCAGACTTTCTAAGCTTCACATGATGGAATCGACCAGCCACATACCCACAAACCACCGCAATGACGCATAATACTATACAAAATTAACGCACAACAGAATTTCCTATAACTTACCTTGCTTACCCCACAAACTTCAGCAGTGTAACCTATAATACTGTAATATCGTGTTTTTAACCATGTACTCTGTTCAATAATGCCCACTGCATAAAATGTAATTTACAATGTAAAAAGGGTTTCTTGAACAACATAGGTTACTAGTGCTCAGACAGTTTTCAACAAATGTCACGACCCCATGAACTATAGCATCTTAACTGTATCACCTCTAACACTGTAAGTTGGCGTACTTTAATTAATGTGTATACTGTCCATTGCCTAAAGTTTAACTTACAATGTTAAAAAAATATGTTTGTTGCACAACATAAATGAAGAGTGCTCAGTTTAACAGTTTCTCAGGCAATGTAAGGCTTCACAAATTTTGGCATTATACCCATTTCACCTGTATTATTGTGAAGGTTAATTATTTATTGTGCTTAACATTTTCCATCGTGTAAAGTGTAATTTCAACGTTATATCTCTGCTTACAATGTTCGATTACCTTAAGAACGTGAGTCCCTTTCAGACGTTAGTCAGTTGTTACCTGAAGATACGGCGCAATACGCCGAAAACTAGATGAAATGAACAAAAATCAGTAGAACAAAATGGCTATACTTGTTATTCAACATTAAATGTGGAATTGCTCTACCACGAAATGAGAAAATAATCCATAAATAAGATTTAAAATGTTAATAACGTTTGTTTTATTTAAGAAGCTTTAAGAGTTTTCACATAAAAAGATTCGGAGGCTTTACTTTTCAGTACGCCCACGTACCGACGCTGGAAGGCTGTAAGGAAATGCAGGGATATTTGGACAAATGTTCAACTTTGTGTAATGTATGGCAGCTCTGGTTAAATGTTAACAAAAAATGGTTCAAATGGCTCTAAGCACTATGGGACTTAACATCTGAGGTCATCAGTCCCCTAGACTTAGAACTACGTAAACCTAACTAACCTGAGGACATCACACACATCCATGCCCAAGGCAGGATTCGAACCTGCGACCGTAGCAGCCGCGTAGTTCCAGACTGAAGCGCCTACAACCGCTCGGCCACGGCGGTCGGCTCAATGTTAACACATTCACGATAATGTCCACAATGCACAGAGAGAACCCTATTTTATCCCACAAGACTGCTGTTCAACATGTCTACAATTTGGGCAGCGAGTTGGCGACCGGTGTGTGTGTGTGTGTGTGTGTGTGTGTGTGTGTGTGTGTGTGTGTGTGTGTGTGTCTGCTGTCACCTGCCCGCCCGCTGAGATGATCTTTCGAATGAAACAACCGAATGAAACTGGTCTTTGCGCCAGCGGCAGCTGTTTAACGCCCCCACTCTCCTGTTTTGAATGATTTCGCTTAATGTGACGCAACCGAGTGACAAGTCTCCCAGCGCTACGACAGTTATATGAATCTTTTTAATGAGTCCCCAGGTTTCAGTGATCTGATCTACATACTTTATCAGCCATTCTCGTTATACACTGTGATTTTTTCCACCGTGTACAAACTCTAGGGATTGATCGATCAGAGGATACAGAACAAAAAAGTCTAATGAACTTATGTCTGAAAATGCGTGGTTTCCTCGTTGCAGACCACTGCGGTCTAACATGCGCTGTACCATGCAGCCACAGTTACAGTGTGTGTTGAAAATGGTTTCCATGCGCCAGCGCATGCGTGTACGCGCCGTAGCATGTTCTGTCTCACACGTCCACATCGGCCAGGCTGCATAAGAACATGGGCGCTGCATACACGATACTTTTGAGATGGCCCCATAACCATAAATCGGACAGGTTGAGATCCGGTGAACGAGCAGGCCATGCAACTACACGCCCTCGTCCCATCCATCGACCAGAGAAGACACGATTGAGATGCGTCCCGACGTTAACGGCGAAGTGGGCTGAAGCACCATCATGTAGCAGCCACAAACCATCGACTCATTTATGTCTCTTCTTCCAGCAGGGGAGGCAAAGGCACCCGCAAGAAACGCCGATCACATTTTCCTCACAGTCTGTTGTCCGAACATTTCGGGTACGTCCTTAATAATTTCCTGCTGCCTGAAACGACACTGTCTCAGACAAACGGCGAAACACTGTTGCAAGCATTGAATGCTGTCACTGTGGTCGACGCGGATAAGGCTCCTAAAAACAACCTCGCTGCCCGTCGCCCATTTACCTTTCCGTAAGTAAACAACATGTCGGCACGCTCTCGATTCGAATACGGGACCATTGTGTACAACGCTGTATCACATTCACTGCAAGGTGAGTCAACAAGAGAAGTGAAGCGGACACAACATTAGCAATTACTACGACAGGAGAGGACGTATGACGGACAGTACCACTTTCTAGGACGAAACCACGCAAGCTTTAACTGTGGTTGCATGACAGAGCGCGTATTAGACCGCACTCCCTGTAACAAATTATGACTGAATAAATGGTCCCTAGCATGGATACCATGCATTTCCGCACACAAGTTCATTGGACCTTTTTTGTTTCGTATCCCCTCATCGATCAATGCAAAGAAAAATCAATCTCTGGAAAAAAAATCACCCTGTATATTAATCATGACTACGGCTGCCAATTTTTTAATACAAATAACGTATCTTATCTCAAGAAGGGGTGAATAAAATTTCTACAACTGAAGTATTTTCATAATTGATGTATTTATTTACTTAAATGAGAATTATTCGTACTTCTGGCTTTAAATATGGACTTTGGTTGGATTTAAAAGGTTAATAACTGGTGCTATATTTAATTATTCTTTTATTTAAATTTACTGAAGCTCTCTCTTCCTATTTGCTTGCAACCGTCACCGAGACTTGTATACTGCTATGACGTGAACAGAAAGGATATGAGATACAATTTTTAACCCTTAACTCACGAGGTGTGGTCTCTCAGACCACGCGAAAATTTTCGAACTCGCTCTCCAAGACCAGTTGTGGTGTAATGCCTCTATACTCCCCCTACCCTCCTTAAATTGCCAAGCCTACGATGTTTTGCTGTCGATTGCGTTATCGCCTTCTGTGTTTATTGTTGACACGTGTTACAGTTAGGTGTTGGAGTCTCCTAGACCGCGCCTGTTTTCTTCAGTACGGTACCTTATTGCTCAAAATGTGTTGGCACGAATGTGTCATTTTTAAATTTCCGGATTTTGATGAAACTGTTAGTCGATCTATGGAGGAAGGTATCAGTGATACATATCAAGAAATAAACGAAAAAGACGAGGATTTTACATTAGCCTGTGATCACAGTTCTGCTATCGAAGAAGAGTATCATTCAGAGGAAGAACTTCAGGAAAGTTATGATGTGTTCAAAACTGATTCAAATGGCTCTGAGCACTATGGGACTTAACATCTGAGGCCATCAGTCCCCTAGAACTTAGAACTACGTAAACCTAACTAACCTAAGGACATCACACACATCCATGCCCGAGGCAGGATTCGAACCTGCGACCGCAGCAGTCGCTCGGTTCCAGACTGAAGCGCCTAGAACCGCTCACCACCGCGGCGTTGTGATGGGGATCTGTCTGTTTCTTCAAGTGTCTGTTAAAATCTAATGTGTTTTGAGTGGTGATAAAAACGTAGTTCCCAACAATGAATGTCAATTTGACAGACTTTCTTTTCATACTTGCTACAGAGATTGCATAATTTTTCAGAATGTAACATTCTGTACTCTAACAGTGTATTTATGTGTACTATTTAAAAGAACCACACAAAATTATGTGCTTTTGTGTGATAAATAGTAAAATGCTGCAGGCTTTGTTTAGTAAAATACAATAAACTAGAAGTATTTAAACAACACTTAAATAACTGTAAAAATTGATGTTCAAAGCATAAATTAAAAATTTCAAATGAGTTTTGCCTTAAATCTAGATTTAAACGTAGGGGTCCGAGAGACCTCACCTCGTGATACACGTTACAGATAAGTCATCTCGCGGGTTAAGGGTTAAATTGTTTGGTGACTTAATCAATTGCTTTTTATGCGTGTACTATCGCTTGTCGGAAGCCTTTTTTTTCGATAAACGTTTATAAGCATTCTTTAATTTCCTCCGAATTTATTTAATTCATGCAATTTTGTAATATGAATCATTCCTGCAGTGAATTTATTGTGACGACCGCTCTTTATCCAATATCACATTCTTTTCGATTCCCACGTCACTGAGCGTTCGGCGTTCTGATAACAGACACAGAGTTCGACTATTAAGAAAACGCCTGTTCATTACCATAGACGAAACACTGAAATGAAAGCTACTTATTGTAACTCAATAAAAAGAAAACAGTGACAACAGGCGACAACGCAGTGCAGTCTGCAATAATGATTTCACAGTGCCAGAACGGTCGCATATTCCCGCTCCGAACTGAATGCGCCGGACTGCGCCGAGTACGTTCATTCGCTCGCTCTCACAGAGTGCCTCCACTCAGAACAGTGAACGAATAATTCGACCAACACCTAAGACTACAACCGAATGCGACGACTGTTTACCAACAACCGACTGTTTTCGCTCGGCTGTTCACACCAGCAGTGGGCAGGAGATGCGCGCGGCCGGCGGCAGCCCATCTCCGCCGGGGGCTTCTTCATTTCCATCCAGTCGGCAACGCTACAAAATCGTTCAGAGTGCAATACAGCGTGTTCCGAGAACGCAGCAAAGAACCGTTTTCTTCCCCTCGCCAAGTTCCACGAAATCACGCAACTGAAAGCTACGGACCAGTCACAATAAATACTACAAAGAAAGCAGATGTCTCACTGACGGGCTGTATCGCAAGCATGAAACTAACCTCAGAATAGGAGAAAACAAAATGCGGGGCAGTAAAAGGATCAACAGCCAGTGCTTTCTCGTTCTTAACCTAATTAACCCATCAGTACCGGATTCTCTCTTCTTCTTAATCTGCATAAACAAACCCCTGATTGCCTACTAGAGCGGTTCGAAAACTGTAATATTTTCTGGTGACACAACCATTTCCAAACTCAGTTTTACCAGACACAACACAGATGACAGCTGAATAGGACTACAGGTGGTTAACAGCTAACATTTTAATTCTTCATCTCGTAAATCATTATGCCTTAATGTCAAACACGCATAAATGGCCTGTTGGCAGCAGATGTAGGCCTTAATGGCCGTAAACTAAATCAAACACACCCAGTGAAATTGTTTGGGGTCTAGTTGGCTAACGAGTTAAAATAGAGTGATCATACAAGCTAATCGAGAAGTTCATTTCAGCATCTCTCTCTCTCTCTCTCTCTCTCTCTCTCTCTCTCTCACTGCTTAGGCACAGAGACAAGCATGTTGTCTTCCTTGTCCTATGGAATTTATCAACTGGTGTAGAGTACCTAAACAAAGTGAAGTGTTTATTTAGCAAAAGAGACACTTGTATTCAACAAGCCTTCCTCTAATACACACCAAGACACTGGGAACACCGACTAGTTCGAAATAAAAACCTAGATATCTATATCGAATGACTGAAACGTTCTGTTAGCCGAATTACAACCAATAGTTGTCCATGTAAAGCTGTATGGCAAGTAGTAACGTACTGCAAACAGGGCTTTGTATTTACAGGAGGTAGTACACATTTTCTTTGGAAAATACTGATGCAGTCAAGGAAATACCAAACTACCAATAGAAAACAAAAAAAGCAGCTATAGTATAACTGAGGAGTGGTTGGGTTGTTTGGGGCAGGAGACCAGACAGCAAGTTCATCGGTCTCATCGGATTAGGGAAGGACGGGAAAGGAAGTCGGCCGTGCCCTTTCAAAGGAACCATCCCGGCATTTGCCTGGAGCGATTTAGGGAAATCACGGAAAACATAAATCAGGATGGCCGGACGCGGGATTGAACCGTCGTCCTCCCGAATGCGAGTCCAGTGAGCTAGCCACTGCGCCACCTCGCTCGGCCTAACTGAGGAGGCACCAGATTTCTTGCAAATTTACTCGATTAAATTTAGTTCACATAAGCAAAAACAGCATTAAGTAGTATAGTGAATAGTTACTACTGTTAATACATGAATCATTGTCGAAATAGGCAGTGTAATAACTGCATTCCAACGTCGTCTATCTCAAATAATAATGATGAGAACAAAGTAAGAAAAAATGAGGGCTGTACAAAGGCATATAAAAAGTTATTTTTTTTTCATTCGCTCAGTGCTTGAATGTAATACGATAAAAAAACTATATGCTTGTAAATTTAGATACGTCGACTTTCCACTTGTGCATATGTTTCATTGAACTTTGTTTTACTAATTCCAAGTTTGCACCTGACGATGGCATTAGTCAAAACGTCAATAATGTAATTAATGGGCGCAAAAGAGTTTAAGCAATTTAAACGGTATTATTCCCAAAAGTTCACAATGATTGCGGACTAATGTTACAATGCGTTTCTTTTATTAATAAAAGGATACATAAAATATGATGGGCATATCGTTTAACCAAACGCGTTTACATTAAAAAGTGCGAGTCTAAAAATGCAAAAATAAGGCATTACAATATAGCAGTGAAACCATAATATCTATATGTAAGCGTTGTCTAGCATTAAACTACAATTTAGGTAAACTAGAAATATTAGAGATGC
This sequence comes from Schistocerca cancellata, assembly GCF_023864275.1. Lineage (NCBI taxonomy): Eukaryota > Metazoa > Arthropoda > Insecta > Orthoptera > Acrididae > Schistocerca > Schistocerca cancellata. Next base: position 250,887,772 of record NC_064632.1, read on the forward strand.
CAATACTGGAGCCAACGAAAACTGTGGTACGTTGGAAATTATGGAGTATTGTAACGATAAAGTTTATCGAAACATAGAAAACATCTCAGAAGTAATGGCAATCACAACACTGGTATTTTCTGGACAACCATACCGAATACAAGACAGGAGACTGACCAAAAAGATCTTTAAATATTTGCGGATTAAAGAGTTAACACGTTAAATTTCAAAAGGATTGAAAAAAATAAAAATAAAGTAAAAGGTGAAGGAACAACTGAGAGAGAAGTGTTTACGGAAAATATATTGAATATGAAAGGATTCTGAAGCAGGATTGTTAAAAACAAAACTTCGTCTGAAGAAAAAACAGATAAAAAGAGTACTGAAAGAAAATAGAGCAACGAATAAGGAACTGAAAGTGTCAAGTGGTCCTTTGTTAGTCCATAAAGAGTAAACAATTTTTAGTGGATTTCAAATAATGGCTGTATTATTCCATGTGTAATCTGCATAGCACCCTCCTCTCCTCCTTCCCCCCCCTCCCCACCCCCGCCCAAAAACACACACACACACACACACACACACACACACACACACACACACCAAAATATAAGAGCCACATTAACCAATATGGAAGTCAGTAATAAATGTCAAGCGAACTTAGTTGTAAGTGCTAATTAAATTTATAAACAAACCTATAAAACCATTGTTCCAAGTACACGACTAATCTTTTACTACGATAATGTTAGAAGCTGAAGACTCCTATGATCAAGGTAAATTTAATTATAATATTTTGCTAATTATTACAAGTATTAGAAATCTGTCCCCCCCCCCCGTACCGTAGGTACAACCAGAACGGAGAGGTATCTGTTGAGAGGCCAGACAAACGTGTGGTTCCTGAAGAGGGGCAGCAGTCTTTTCAGTAGTTGCAGGGGCAACAGTCTGGATGATTGACAGATCTGGCCTTGTAACATTAACCAAAACGGCCTTGCTGTGCTCGTACTGCGAACGGCTGAAAGCAAGGGGAAACTACAGCCGTAATTTTTCCCGAGGGCATGCAGCTTTACTGTATGATTAAATGATGATGGCGTCCTCTTGGGTAAAATATTAGGGAGGTAAAATAGTCCCCCATTCGGATCTCCGGGCGGGGACTATTCAAGAGGATGTCGTTATCAGGAGAAAGAAAACTGGCGTTCTACGGATCGGAGCATGGAATGTCAGATCCCTTAATCGGGCAGGTAGGTTAGAAAATTCAAAAAGGGAAATGGATAGGTTAAAGTTAGATATAGTGGGAATTAGTGAAGTTCGGTGGCAGGAGGAACAAGACTGCTGGTCAGGTTATAAACACAAAATCAAATAGGGGTAATGCAGGAGTAAGTTCAATAATGAATAGGAAAATAGGAATGCGGGTAAGCTACTACAAACAGCATAGTGAACGCATTATAATGGCCAAGATAGATACGAAGCCCACACCTACTACAGTAGTACAAGTTTAAATGCCAACTAGCTCTGCAGATGACGAAGAAATTGAAGAAATGTATGATGAAATAAAAGAAATTATTCAGATAGTGAAGGGAGACGAAAATTTAATAGTCATGGGTGACTGGAATTCGAGTGTAGGAAAAGGGAGTAGAATTTTACACAGAGCACAACATAATCATAGCTAACACTTGGTTTAAGAATCATGAAAGAAGGTTGTATACATGGAAGAACCCTGGAGATACTAAAAGATATCAGATAGATTATATACTGGTAAGACAGAGATTTAGGAACCAGGTTTTATATTGTAAGACATTTCCAGGGGCAGATGTGGACTCTGACACAATCTATTGGTTATGACCTGTAGATTAAAACTGAAGAAACTGCAAAAACGTGGGAATTTAAGGAGATGGGACCTGGATAAACTGAAAGAACCAGAGGTTGTACAGAGTTTCAGGGAGAGCATAAGGGAACAACTGACAGGAATGGGGGAAAGAAATACAGTAGAAGAAGAATGGGTAGCTTTGAGGAATGAAGTAGTGAAGGCAGCAGAGGATCAAGTAGGTAAAAAGATGAGGGCTAGTAGAAATCCTTGGGTAACAGAAGAAATATTGAATTTAATTGATGAAAGGAGAAAATATAAAAATGCAGTAAATGAAGCAGGCAAAAAGGAATACAAACGTCTCAAAAATGAGATCGACAGCAAGTGCAAAATGGCTAAGCAGGGATGGCTAGAGGACAAATGTAAGGATGTAGAGGCTTATCTCACTAGGGGTAAGATAGATACTGCCTATAGGAAAATTAAAGAGACCTTTGGAGATAAGAGAACCACTTGTATGAACATCAAGAGCTCAGATGGAAAACCAGTTCCAAGCAAAGAAGGGAAAGCAGAAAGGTGGAAGGAGTATATAGAGGGCCTATACAAGGGCGATGTACTTGAGGACAATATTATGGAAATGGAAGAGGATGCAGATGAAGATGAAATGGGAGATATGATACTGCGTGAAGAGTTTGACAGAGCACTGAAAGACCTGAGTCGGAGCAAGGCCCCCGGGAGTAGACAACATTCCATTGGAACTACTGACGGCCTTGGGAGAGCCAGTCCTGACAAAACTCTACCATCTGGTGAGCAAGATGTATGAGACAGGCGAAATACCCTCAGACTTCAAGAAGAATATAATGATCCCAATCCCAAAGAAAGCAGGTGTTGACAGATGTGAAAATTACCGAACAATCAGTTTAACAAGCCACCGCTGCAAAATACTAACACGAATTCTTTACAGACGAATGGAAAAACTAGTAGAAGCCAACCTCGGGGAAGATCAGTTTGGATTCCGTAGAAACACTGGAACACGTGAGGCAATACTGACCTTACGACTTATCTTAGAAGAAAGATTAAGGAAAGGCAAACCTACGTTTCTAACATTTGTAGACTTAGAGAAAGCTTTTGACAATGTTGATTGGAATACTCTCTTCCAAATTCTAAAGGTGGCAGGAGTAAAATACAGGGAGCGAAAGGCTATTTACAATTTGTACAGAAACCAGATGGCAGTTATAAGAGTCAAGGGACATGAAAGGGAAGCAGTGGTTGGGAAGGGAGTGATACAGGGTTGTAGCCTCTCCCCGATGTTATTCAATCTGTATATTGAGCAAGCAGTAAAGGAAACAAAAGAAAAATTCGGAGTAGGTATTAAAATCCATGGTGAAGAAATAAAAACTTTGAGGTTCGCCGATGACATTGTAATTCTGTCAGAGACAGCAAAGGACTTGGAAGGGCAGTTGAAGGGAATGGACAGTGTCTTGAAAGGAGGATATAAGACGAACATCAACAAAAGCAAAACGAGGATAATGGAATGTAGTCGAATTAAGTCGGGTGATGCTGAGGGAATTAGATTAGGAAATGAGACACTTAAAGCAGTAAAGGAGTTTTGCTATTTGGGGAGCAAAATAACTGATGATGGTCGAAGTAGAGAGGATATAAAATGTAGACTGGCTATGGCAAGGAAAGCGTTTCTGAAGAAGAGAAATCTGTTAACATCGAGCATAGATTTAAGTGTCAGGAAGTCATTTCTGAAAGTATTTGTATGGACGATAAATAGTTTGGACAAGAAGAGAATAGAAGCTTTCGAAATGTGGTGCTACAGAAGAATGCTGAAGATTAGATGGTAGATCACATAACTAATGAGGAAGTATTGAATAGGATTGGGGAGAAGAGAAGTTTGTGGCACAACTTTCCAGAAGAAGGGATCGGTTGGTAGGACATGTTCTGAGGCATCAAGGGATCACCAATTTAGTACTGGAGGGCAGCGTGGAGGGTAAAAATAGTAGAGGGAGACCAAGAGATGAATACACTAAGCAGATTCAGAAGGATGTAGGTTGCAGTAGGTACTGGGAGAAGAAGAAGCCTGCACAGGATAGAGTAGCATGGAGAGCTGCATCAAACCAGTCTCAGGACTGAAGACCACAACAACATCTTACCGTAAGGGTTTTTTTTCTATTCACTTAAAATATAGTCGTTGGTAACAGTTTTGTCTGATCTGCGGCTTAACTCTGGAAGTGGCGTCGCTTGCATGCTACCCGGTTATTCCTGCGTTCGGCACTGGTTGTTTTGGCCTAATTTCACTTTTGCTCGCAGCACTACACTTTCTTAACGTAAAACACGACAAAATATTGCACCACTAAGGATTATTTGCCTTGTTTTACTGGAGGTCAATAAGAAAAGAAAACAACCTATGGAAACCAAATTGGTGCAATTTTAGGTCGTGTTTTATGTTGTGTAGTGCTGCAAGTTAAAGGGGAACTGGGCCAAAAGCATCAGCGTTATGCGAGGAATGCTTGGAAAATGTATAAGACGACGACAGTCTCAGATGTAATGGGAAATTACAGAAAAGTGGTACCACTGACCACGCTTTAAATAGATAAAACTAAACGCTTATGGCAAAACCAATACGTAACTTTTTGAAACTGGATGTGAATTTTCAATACATTTAATAATTGTAAAACGACTACGGACACCATGGCCACACAAATGGAGAATTCATGGCAAACATTCCACCAAGTAGGTTGAAGACGCCAAGGTCATGCATCCTCGAGCATTTTATTGCCACGAAGTTGCAAGAACACGTAGGTGCGCAAGCGGCCCCACGTCTTGTCCTCGGCACACCAGGAGAGTCTTCTTTCCCGATAGAAAGTTTGAGGTAGCGTGGCGCTAAAGACACTTAACTCATCATTTGGAGGAACCGACCACGTATCCCAGTCCAGGCGTACAGGTTTACCCGTCCACAAATCACGTAAATTACAAGGAGGGATGGTTCATTTGAAAAAGACGCTGTCGAGTTCTCTCCCCAATTCTTGTTCATTCCTAGCACGTGCCTTGTCTCAAACGACCACGACGTCTACGGGATGTCAAACCCCAAATTGCTTTTCTCTTTGTCAAGCCAACACGTTTCTGAGACAACTAAACAGCTGAAATGTTCTGTTTTGGTTGCGCACAAACTGTCCGATGATTGTCCCCGAGTACAATACACTTGTTACCACAAAATCATGACGTACATCTCCCATGATATAAATAAATGAAGTAATATTAAATCGTCCTTTAGTTCCGAAAATGCATCACAGCTCGTTACCGGATTTGAAAAAATTCATTAGTACAATTTTGGAGCAGTGATTTGTTTAAAAAAATTAATATATGCACACTATTATTAGTACTCCTGCGTAGAAATTCACAGCACAACCCCCTTAAAACCGACAGGCAAGCAATAATATAACACTGTAAATATAAAAAGTCCCAGAATACAGGAATGTTGACTTAATATAGAATTTTCAAAAATTATAGTGAGGAAAACTGAAAAACTCTCGATCAACATTTTAAACGGATATCAAGACGAGTTTATAAATGGTAGAGCCAGCTCAGAACAAATAATCACCTTGAAATTTATAATCCGACTCAAACTACTGAACTCTGAAGACATAGTTGTAACATTTGTGCTTTCCAAGAACGCATCTGACTCGGCTGATAGGGAAGGGTAGACAAAAGTAATCCGAGATTTTGGTGTTAAAACTAAGACAAATGTAAGCCGTGAAATGATTACGGTCGCAGCCCAGAAACTAAAATTCATGGGTGAAATTTCTAAGCCCATTAAAATAAATACAGGTGAGAGACAAGGTGATGGCTTAGCTCCAGTCCTCTTCACCAGTGTATTAGAAATAGTAAGATTTTGGATTGAAAAATTAATATAAATATCACCAATAAAAATGGGAAAAAAGAGTGTTTTAGAGTAAACTACCTGGCTTTTGCAGACTGTTTTACTGTGCTATCCGAAAATCTAACATATGCAGCAATACAAACCAATGTTTCCGAAGAGACAGTAGAAAGGATGCAGAGAAAACCAAATTTATCACTAACATAAAAAACAACAAAGAATTGGTCAAATGGAAAAGATCAGGCTGTTGAAGTATCTAGTAAAATCAATTACAGGAAGTGGATTAGAAAAATTTCCGATAGATGAAAAAATACGTAAACCAGAAAGGGAGAGCATACGTAATAAAAAAAGATATCAGGAAATTTAAAAGTAATGCAGTATAAGAGAATAGTGAAAACACACTGCTTCTACTCAATTGAATGTATAAAACTGAATTATAAATTAGACAAACGAGCAACAGTGGAGAGAAGAATCGTGAGGAAAATTTTGGCTCCAATATGTAGCACAGAAGGCTGCTAATTAAGCAGTGATGAATCAAACCAAAGAGTAGAAAAAAATAACAGAAATCTGGACATCTGTTGAGGACTGGCTCTTTACCCGCGACTTCCCTCGCGCACGCAAGCTATACGTAAGTAATTAACTAACTAACTACGTCCGAATAGCCGTCGGAAGGCCCATGGGTACCGACCCACCATCGTGTACCCTTAGGCGACAGGCGTTACTGGATAAGGATATGGAGGCACATTGGTCAGCACGCCGTTCTCCCGGCCGTTGTCAGCTTTCGTGACCGGAAGGCTATATATACACCCTGACACAATTACTAGCTCACTTCAGTGCTCACTTTCGCGACCTGGTTGATAACACTGAACACACAATACGAGACAGATTGTGTTTATTAACTTTAAAGTATACCAAGTCAACTAAATATAGGAAAGCTATACCAACAGATTGTTTTCGAACATTGTTACATGTAACCCCTTCCCAACCCCCACACCACCCCTAAGGGTAAAAGGAGTATCTTACTGCCACAGCATTTTTATGAAAAGGGTGAGTTTTGTATATACTAAATTTGGTTGAAATTGCTCCAAAAGTTCCTGGGATATCCTTTTATGTACATGTAAAAATGTTCGAAAACGATCTGTTGGTATAGCTTTCCTTTTCACCCCCAGCCCCATCTCTGTGGAAGGTAGGTGGATTTTGCACAACAAATCACCAAACTTTCATCGTAATCAGATGAATGGTATACGAACGCACAAAAGACGGAGAACAAACTATTCGTTTTTATGTATTGGATGAATGATAATAGGCTGACAAAGGAGAATTTCACGTGTCTCTGAGAAGAAAAAAATTAACAACACTATGGATCCGAGAAAATAACGCGGATTTAGAAATACACAACACGAAAAGAAGGAGAAGAAGGAGGAGGAGAAGAAGAAGAAGAAGCCGAGATTTTTCAGAACGAAAATGTTAAATTTAGACGTATTCCAAGGCATAAGCAGTAAGAGAACTGGTGTGAAGTGGTATGGAGAGGAAAAGAGAAATTTGACGGAAAAGTGAAAGAATGTTGGAGGAAAAGAAAAGAGAAAATGGGGAGGCATGAAGAATTTTTCACGCAGCAGCGGAGTGCAAATTAAAACTGTGTGCCGTTTGGAGAATCGAACGCGGGGCGTTCGCTTTTCGCGGGCAGCGCTTGCTAAAGTACATAGCTCAGCCGGTAGGGCACTGCCCGTAAAAGACAGTCTTGGTTTATCACACAGTTTTTTTAATTTGCCACGAATTTTCAAATGAGAAGGAGCTCAAATGGTCATGTGGTCGCTATTGGCCTAAATGGAAGGAAAAAAGTTATCAGTCGACAAAAAAGAGTAATACCACTTCATCATGACGGAAGCGCCTCGAGGCCATTACATCGCTCGCCGGGTCCATGGCGGTCAGGTTGGCAGTGCAGATGTCTCGGCGCATCTTAGGCAAGATGGCTTCGCCGATCGTTGAGGTACTGCGCATAAAAGTGGAATTGGCAATCCGCCTGCGTACACGGAATAATACCTTCAAGCAATCACGTTGGGAAGATCTCGGTAATGACAACACTTGCAACCTCGGGCACTGGCGGTAACACCTTAATAAGCGATGCAGTGCACGTAACCGACGCAGAGGCAGGCCACTGAGGTGGTTACTAGAAACGGCATGGGCATGACTGGCTTGAAGACTAAATGCCGCCGGCTGATCCCGCAGCCAATGGGCGTCAAGAAGCCGCAATGCGTGGAACTGTCAACTCGACTTCACGCGCTACACACGTGCCAACGACTACCACCAATGGTAGGCAAATGGGGGCGGCGGCAGACGCGGTTGGGCGGAGCCAGGTGCGTCGGAAAAAAGCGCCAGAGGCGGCGCTGGCGCCGATAGGTGGCTATAAATAGTGGCGCCTCCACGCGTCACCAAAGATGCTGGCGCAGTCGTCACGGCAGCGCGGGCCCGCCGCGCCACACTCGGTAAGTGTTCGCGCCACGAATACGACCCGCCCTGTGTTGTTACACGCCGCCACGGAAGTCTGCGACGTGTACCCATCGAGTTTCAATTACGACCGCGAAAAAAATAAATTTGCGTAATTTTTTGTTTGTTTGCAGGTACACTTCTGCTAGTTTCGGTACGTACTAAAATTCCCCCGCCTTAATACAGTAGCAGCCCGCCAGAGGAACCAAAAGGAACTGTTGCAGCCAGTTGAGAAAGCGTTGCGAGGTGCTGTAACACGTATTCAGCAACAGTGGAAACGTTGCAGCTATGTCAGGCCAGTCCAGATGACTTCTTTATATGTCAATACTGGCATGACACAGCTGGAACACTTTCGCTGCCGCTGAAAACGAACTCTACGTCGTTGTCCACTTTCTGAACGGGCTACGCTATTTCCTTTTGGCTCCTGTAGCTGGCTACTGCGGTACTACGGTGCGGGGATTTCAATATGTACCAGGACTGGCAGACGGGTACCTGTAAACAAAAAAGTAAGTAAATTTATTTTTTCCATGGTGCTAACTGAAACTTGATTCCTACTCCCCGTACTTAGGTACACGTCACACGATAAACACCAGATGGAAGTTGTCAACCGCTTCGTTACCACCCTTTCTGCCCCTTCCACCTAACTAGCCACTATCAAGAACTCGCCCATATGTCGTCTTGTCTACTCCACGCGATTTCCATGAAGCAGTTGGGGTGAACATGGAGCGGTGCCTTTGACGGTGTCTCTGTCGTTTCCTCTTCCAACAGGACGACCATTACGTCTCCAATGACCTCACAGTCGACGAGATGTTACCTTCCTGAGTCGCCTGTTCACGTCGCAGATGGCAGGCGAAACAAACAGCAGCATATACGATGTGGTATGCAACAGATCCCCAAATACATTAACTAAAATTATTACGCATTACTTCGATCTTATCCTGCACCATCAACTTCAAAATAGTCCCCTTGGAACACGTACACTGATTCCAACATTTCCACCACTTTAGAAATTCATCCTGAAAGTGTTTGTTAGGAGAGTTTAGTACCTTCTGCGATTCCACTTCAGTCTTCTCTATTGTATCAAATCTTCGTCCCTTCAGTTGATTTTCATCTTGGGGAAGAGCAAGAAGTTATGCGTTCAGAAAGACGGTTGAAGAAAAACTGTAATCTTGTCTTCAGTCAGAAAATTCCTGAATAATGTAGCCCGTATAGTAACCGCCCATGGTCATGGTGGAATGCGTAGTCTTCATACCCCACTTCTGTGGACGTTTTCCCATGTCTTTCCGCAAACGTCTTAGAACATCGCGATAGAACTCTCTACTAACCGTCTCGTCAGTGGAGACGAACTGTTCATAAACAACCCCGTCTATGTGTTTCCAGTCTCAGTTGAAGGAGGATTCTTCCATTGCAACAGTTGCTGCTCGTGTCGCGGTCACTGCCATAAAACCAACTTTCGTCAGCAATGAGAACCCTTTAAAGAAGGTCTGGATCTTCTTGAAGCAACTGTGGCACAAACTTCGGCGCGCAATCCTTCTTGCGTTCGTTTCTTCTGACGATTACGTTCGCACGTACCACAACTTATTCCCCAGGTGTTTGCAGGTCTTTGATTGGTCTGTCTACGATATTGGAAAATCAGATCCCTCATTTTCCGAACTTGTTCTGGTGTGATGCCAGCTGACGGCCCGTCGGAACGGAACGTTCATCAACCTCATCAGCCGGTTTTTGTCGGTTTTTGGAACGCTCGTGCCATTCGAAAGTTTGTCAGACCTAAAAGCTTACTTCAACATTTGCTGCGTTCATTCAGCAGCTTTCCCAGATTCACCAACTTGTCAAAACGCAGCCGGCCGCGGTGGTCTAGCGGTTCTAGGCGCTCAGTCCGGAACCGGGCGACTGCTGCGGTCGCAGGTTCGAATCCTGCCTCGGGCATGGATGTGTGTGATGTCCTTAGGTTAGTTAGGTTTAAGTAGTTCTAAGTTCTAGGGGACTGATGACCACAGATGTTAGGTCCCATAGTGCTCAGAGCCATTTGAACCATTTTGTCAAAACGCATGCACTCTCAGAATCTTCAAAATAAGCCATTATCCGATTCATCAACACATTTTTCGTAACGTCTACAATTAGTGTTTCAACAATTCTGTGCGCACTCGTGATGACTAAACACAGACGCGAGGTCGAAGAACGAATATTTTTATTTCAAACACAAGATTTTTGCTGCACTAGTTCTTTATTTACTCGTAGAAACACAATTTACACGAAGAGCTCGTTTCGGCAATTTACCATTATCGAGTGTACGTCTTAGTTGGTATGACGTCGTCTACATGGCGTCTTGGAGCGTAAATATCGATTGCCGTTATGTTATTATAAGATCACTTTATTTATGTGTTTACCTTTTATTTGCGTGATTTTGTGAAGTTATATTCTGACAGCTGTCAAAAAATAACTTATAAGATCACAAAAATAAAAACTAAACATATAAATAAAGTGATCGTATCATAACAAAGAGGCAACTGATTATAGTCCAAGATACCATATGAAGCACGTCATACTAAGACGTACACTTGATAATGGCAAATTGTCGAAACGAGCTCATCGTGTAAATTGTGTCTCTACGAGTAAATACATAAATAATGCAACAACAAACTTGTACTTGAAATAAAATACGTCGTTCTTGGACCTCGAGCAAGCTGCGGGCCCAATGGAAAAGATACTGTTGAATACTCACGTGGGGCGTCGTACGTCTTTCTTTTGGCTCTGTATTTCTTCCGTTAATCCACTTAGGTTTGTGTCCCAGACTGACAACATCCAATAGCCACAAACTGCTCACAAGGGAACCTCCCCATCGCACCCCCCTCAGATTTAGTTATAAGTTGGCACAGTGGATAGGCCTTGAAAAACTGAACCTAGATCAATCAAGAAAACAGGAAGAAGTTGTGCGGAACTATGAAAAAAAATAAGCAAAATATACAAACTGAGTAGTCCATGTGCAGGATAGGCAACATCAAGGATACTCTGAGCTCAGGAGCGCCGTGGTCCCGTGGTTAGCGTGAGCACCTGCGGAACGAGAGGTGTTTGGTTCAAGTCTTCCCTCGAGTGATAAGTTAAATTTTTTGTTTTCAGACAATTATCAAAGTTCAGGCACTCACACATAATCAACTTCGCTCTCCAAAATTCCAGGACATGTTCAGATTTGCTTGGACATATGCAGGATTTGACGGTCTACACACGGAAAAATTTGAAAACGTTAAAAACATATGTTTTGACAGAGCACAGGAAAACTGTGCGACTGTGAAACTGTTGCATTCATTTGTTGCAGTTTATGTGACAAACTCTTATGTTTTCATCACTTTTTTGGGAGTGATTATCACATCCACAAGAAAACCTAAATCGGGAAAGGTAGAAGAATCTTTTTACCAATTCGCCAAGTGTACAAGTTAGGTGGGTCGACAACATATTCCTGTCATGTGGAGCACATGCCGTCACCAGTGTCGTATAGAATATATCAGACGTGTTTTCCTGTGGAGGAATCGGTTGACCTATGACCTTGCGATCAAATGTTTTCGGTTCCCATTGGAGAGGCACGTCCTTTCGTCTACTAATCGCACGGTTTTCCGGTGCGGTCGCAAAACACAGACACTAAACTTATTACAGTGAACAGAGACGTCAATGAATGAACGGACAGATCGTAACTTTGCGAAAATAAAGAAATTAAAATTTTCGCTTGAGGGAAGACCTGAACCAAAGACCTCTCGTTCCGCAGGTGCTCACGCTAACCACGGGACCACGGCACTCCTGAGCTTACAATGTCCTTGATGTTGCCTATCCTACGCACGGACTACTCAGTTTGTATATTTTGCTTTTTTTTCATAGTTCCACACAACTTCTTCCTGTTTTCTCGATTGATCTGTGTTCAGTTTTTCAAGGCCTATCCACTGTGCCAACTTATAACTAAATCTGAGGGGGGTGCGATGGGGAGGTTCCCTTGTCAGTATAAAGTGCAATGGCGGAAAACTGAACCTGTCAGCAGTATAAACTAGCAGTTGAAGCGGCGCACGGACGGTGAGAGACAAGAAGAAGAGGAATAACCACACTTACGATCAGGCTTTACCATACCCTCTATAAAGTAATCGGAATCTAACGTTAAAAAACAAATCGTAGATACCGTCAAGTCCGAGAACAAATGGAACCGACGATGAAACTGCACTAGCACGGTTTTGAAAATATCGTCCGCTACGTTTGTTTCAGTTTGGAATTTAAAATTTTTGTCTCTGAATATGGCTTTATTAAATTTACGCTTATTGAAGCTTTTGTGAGTGAGCAACCGCCATACTCCTACCGGGCACCATAAGCTACCACCCAACAACAATGGAGAGTACAACAAATTGTCCCACCAGTCTTCCTTACGAGTGCCTAATGCAAACTGAGTAAGAAAATTACTGTAGTAAAACCCTGCTCGAAACCGGGACCTTGCCATCCGCGGACTGTGCTGATACAGACTGACCCATCCACGACCCATCATGACGTCAGATAAATCATAATTCTGGAAACAACCAGCAGGCAGTGGCTAGGCCATTTCTGTGGGATGTCTTTTCTTCCCCAAGTGTTAGCCGAGCAATACACGTAGGGAAGCTCGTGAGAAACGTAGGCTGTAGAAGGGAGCTGCTGAAGCCACGAGGACGAGACGTGATTCGTGCCTGGATGCCTCAGCTGTTAGTAGCGTCGTCCACGATAGCCGAGGTACTGAGTACATAAAGCTTTAATCTGGCGCAAAGCTTGAAAATAGCGCACACCCCACTGCAGAGAGAAAGATATAGAAATCGTTCGAATGAGGGTTTTGTAAGTCACTTCTTTCATGCCCGAATTGCATTTCTTTCTATTTCCACGAGTACATCTCTCTGCCCTATGCTTTTGCAAGCTTATTTTGTTCGGAAAGCTTAGCTCTAGGTATTTTACTGTGTGATTGTTTCCAATGATTGATCCCCGACAGTGTAATCGAACAATAATCGATCTTTCCTACTGCTTACGGGAAATACGTTATATTCGCATTTCTTTACCTTGGGATTCATTTGTCTGTCACTGCATCCATTGTGCCTACCACGCAGGTCTTCTTGAATCTGTGTGCAGTTTTTTGGTGTTGCGTGCGAGATCACTTGGAGCTTCCACCGTTATCCAACTGGATACCCATTGACATGTGGTTAATGGTAACAACCCTGCGATAGTTCCTTAGAGTGCTGACGCCCAAAAATGTATCCCATCGAGAATGACGGAATGAGTTCTATTTGCCAGGAAGTCTTCGACAGTCACAAAGTGAGTAGAAAATTGTGTCAGTTCGTTTTTTGTTCACAAGGAGCCGGTATGGAACTGTTTCCAGTCTTTCTGGAAATCGGGAAACACGCAACCTGTGTCTCATACCAATCGCTCTCGACTATTTCATCTGAAACTACAATATCTGATCAAAAATATTTGGACACACATTAGATGATGATGATGATGATTGATTGGTGGGGCGCTCACCTGCGCCCAATCTGTACACAGTCCAATGTAGCCACTTTCACAAATGATGATGGAATCATGAGGACAATACAAACACCCAGTCACCGAGCAGAGAAAATCCCCAACCCGGCTTGGAATCGAACCTGGGATCCCGTGATCCAGAGGTAGCAACGGTAGCCACTAGACCACGAGCTGCGGACTGGACACCCATTAGTGGACATTAATTTGACAAGTGTCTACTCTTTGCCTTTACGACGGCTCGAACTCCGCTGGGGGCACTTTCGGTAAGGCGTCTGGTGGAATGGCAGTCCGTTCGTCCTCAAGCCCGGAAACCAGAGAAGGTAGTGATGTTGGACGTTAGGGACTGCAGTCGGCGTCCTAATCGCCCGACAGGTGTTCGACTGGATCCAAGTCGAAGCAGGCCAATCGATTTCAGGAACGTTACTGTCCACAAACCCATTCCTTCACTAATACTCCTTTATGAGAGGTTGGACTGTCGTGCTGACAGGTACAATCACCATCTCCGAACTGTTCCTTTCCTGTTCGCAGCACACAATGCTCTAAGATGTGTTCGTATCCTTCCGCATTTAGCGTCTTCTTAAGCGCAATAAGGAGACTACACACTAACCACATACAGGAACACCTACACCTCTGTACTTCACTGTTGCCGTCACACATCATGGAAGGTAACGATCTCCATGCTTTCGTCCAACCCAAACCCTTCCAGGGGCCTGCCACAGCGTGATTCATCATCCCAAACTACTCGTATCCAATCATCCACTGTCCAATGGTGTCGGTCTTTACACGACCTCAGGCGTCGCTTATTATTTACTGCACATCTGTCTGGCTTACGATGAGTTGCTCAACCGCTGAACCTGATTCATTTTAACTTCCTACACACAATTACCGAGCTATCTGGACTGCTAGTAGCAATTTGGAGCTCACGAGTGAATTCTTCCGCTGATTTCATGCAATTTTTTACAACCGATCTCCGCAGTATTCGACGGTCCCTGTCCGTCAGCGCATAGGATCTGTCTGGTCTCGATTTAGCTGTCGTTGTTCCTTCTCGTTTCCAATACTTATTGACATCACCAACAGTTGATTTAGACAGCTTTACAAGGGCTGAAATGTCCCTGATGGATTTGTTACTCATGTGACATCCAACGAGTAGTCCGTGTTCGAAGTTACTGAGCTCTACCGGTCGAACCACTTTGCTGTTACAGCTTTTCAACTGACAACACAACACTTCCCCAAACCTTTTAAACTGGCGGTCAGGGTCGCAACATCAGGCTGCCAGGTCCGCATTACACAGGGCGTCCGGGTATTTGTGACGACACGGTGTATCTGCTTTAGGCAGTCAACTGTGGTCGTACTAAACGAGTCGCTTGTGCATTCTCCTGCAGTGGAAGAACTCCCCTTGTAGTGGGCAGTCGTCTCACACGCTACCGTATCTAGTGTACGAGAGTTGATCAAAACTCAGCCAATGATCGACAAAACTGCACTATTCGCCGTGAAAACAGTGATGCTTATTACATGCATTTTGATGTGACAATTCTGGGATATATCGCTGTACCATAATTAATAGCGAAAACTGAGACGGGTGAAAGTATACTATAACAGAAGCAAAAACGCGTTAGTTAATAAGGGCCCACACATGAGCCGTGTGAGAGAACTGGGAATATGGGGTTACACGCCACAGCTGACTTAAATATGAAGTATTGTCCTATTCAGTGCAAACGTATTTTAAATGAAAACTTTTCGATTAAGTCCCCCTCTAATTCGACTCAAATTTAACACGTCCTAAGTTAACAAGAAATGCAAAGCTGCTTCATGAAGTTACATGTTACAATTCGCAGTATACTCGTTCCGTTAAAAGAACTGATACACGTGTCGTCATCGCATTTAGATGCAATACTGCACTCTTCTCTGCAGGGAATTACGTATTCTTTCCAAGATCCCCTAATTATCTCTTAAATCTTCACAAGATTGTACAATTTGCTCCTCCGCTTCTTCAACCGTATCAACAGCAGTGCCGTACAGTTCACTTTAGAGATGAGCCTAGATACAAAAGTCCAGAGAATTGAAGGTGACCATCGAGGGCAAGCGACAGACTGTGCTCAATCTCTCCATGTTAGACCATCGTGGAGCGTTAGATGTTATCTTACACCAGCAACAATATGCGCTGGTGCCCGATTATGTATCTATAGCATTCCCCAAACACGGGTCATGACTCAAATTCGAAACCAATCAGATTGGGACTTCAGAATGAGTCGTGCTTGGGTAGGTCAGACGGTCAGAGCACTTGCCCGCGAAAGGCAAAGGTTCCGAGTTCGAGTCTCCGTCCGGTACACAGTTTTAATACGGAAGAAAATTTCAGATGGGGACTTGATCGAAAGGTGAAAATTTCAAACACGTTTGTATAAAGGGCGATGAAAAGTTTCCAGAACTTGTGTGCCAGTGCACGCAAAATCGCCTTAAACAGTGGAGGTAATCATCCCACCGACGCATCAGGTTCAAGATACCGTTTGGTAAAACGCTGTGTCCTGTCGAAAATCCTCGTCCGATAGCAATCGTCGTTCTTTCAAGCTCGTTTTTAAGGGACCAAGCGCGCAATAATAGTGAAAGGTCAGGACTACTGTGTAGGTGCTCGATTGTCTCACACTTACGACCTTTGTGAAGTAGAGACGTGCGTTATCATGCAGTGGCAGCACGGAACTACGCGCAAAATCGCACAACGGTGGTTTTCGACAGACGTGCTGCCTCATACACATTCTCCACTCTCCGATGGATGTCTACAGATGTCTGTTCTTCGGGCAGTCCAAAAGAATAACAGCAGCACCTTGGTCCCATTTAAACGCATTTGGTAATAACGTCGCCATAGTTCAGCGTTCATAGTTCACCTTTCCGCATTTACCGCACGCACGTCGGAAAGGCACCAATCCGTTGCCTATATGTCGGTGCTTGCATACCTACATCGGAGTCGCGCTGCGCTGCATATACGCCGCAGCAACGCCCTCAAACGGATAATTTTTCGTCGCCCCTTATACTAACGAGGACAATACGAAGGCGTGTTGAAAAGTAACAAACGTTTTTAACATTCTACATCTACGTTCTTCATAGCTACATATTTGCAGCCCTCTACCGCTAGACGACTCCAAATTGTAGCGTGTAAAATGGTAGTATGTAACGTAGCTATGTCGGCGCATGACACACAGTGTGCTCTAATCGACTTTCGTAAACGAAGGCTTCGTCCACACGTGGAGCACCCTCTCCCACAGCATGACAATGCATGAGCCCTGCGACATCCGTGACAATCCGACGCCTTGGGTTCACTGTCATCGATCATACTCTAAACAGTCCCGATTTGGCCCCATTCAATTTTAGTCTGTTTCCAGAACTTAAAAACCACCTTCGAGGGCTTTACTTTGACAGTGATGAAGCTTGCACGCCGAGGTGAGGTACTGGCTCCACCAACAAAATCAAACATCCCACAGTGACGGTATCAACAAACTGATTTCTCGTTGGGAGAAATGTGTTCGTCGCCAGGATATCAATGTTGAGAAATGAGTATGTAGACGTTTAGAATAAAGATGTAGAATGTTAATAACGTTTGTTTTATTTAAAAAGCTATAAGAGTTTTCAGCTAAAAAAATTCGAAGGAGGCATTATTTTCCAGCACGTCCTCGTACTTTCCTTAGGGGCAACGACATTCTCAGCGAACAATGTTGTAGTGCTGCTAGTCCTATCTGATTAACCGGTTGAGTGTACTGAGAACATTGGAAGTGCTAAGTTTTCTTATTGCACGCCCAATGTTACTTTCGTTTCTGTAGAACATTCCGTGTCTGCCACACCTAAAGTGACACTTCACAACATAGTAGGTGAGTGAATCGATTCCACAGGCGGCTCGTAACCATAAATTCCTTATCGTCTCGCAAACGGATATTCGGCGAACCCACGTTTACTTGAAAGCTTTTGCGTGTATTATTGCATACTTAACCTCGCGTCAGTTTTCGCTACTAATATGGCACACCTTGCAGAAGTGTAGAGGATAAGGAAATCTAAAATAGTCCTCTATAAGCTCTTAACAGAAATATTTCACTGTGTAAAAAATTCTTTGCCAGGGATGATACCTATCCAGAAACAAAATGGCTCTGAGCACTATGGGACTTAACATCTACGGTCATCAGTCACTTAGAACTACTTAAACCTAACTAACCTAAGGACAGCACACAACACCCACTCATCACGAGGCAGAGAAAATCCCTGACCCCGCCGGGAATCGAACCCGGGAACCCGGGCGCGGGAAGCGAGAACGCTACCGCACGACCACGAGCTGCGGACTATGCAGAAACAAATACCGTTGTTAGTGCCGTAACGTTACACGTAATAGAGACAACACTAATCTCAATCAACTTCGCGGAGAAAGAAAGACATACTTCGCGGAAAAATACATGTTTCTCAAAGCATTCCCGTTGCAATCATAGTTATGGAATTACGTGTTCCGTTTGATGCAGAATATCTGGTGCTGCATTCACCACAGGACAGGAACTCGTGGTGCCTCGCACGTCTCGTATTCTTTCCCCACGTAGGGCTCACGGGCTTCGAGCAGCTGATTACCCCTGGGGAGACGGCCTGGAGAAAAAGTTCCTCACGCAATGCTGTCAATGCTGTGGCAGTCCTACGCACCGAAAGGACGCTTAGGGTTCACCGACGTCATTAGGCATTGAGCACGAGTTCGGTTTGCAGCAGGAGAAGAAAGGAAACGCTCCACCGTCTCCCTCAGTCGGTTTAGGTAGAGAAAGCAACGGAAAAACATTCTGGGTAGCAGAACGACCTGGACCGGCTGCATGTGAGCACAGTCTCTTAAAACCGCACCATCTCGCCCTATTTTATTCTAATATAGGACAAATGGATGTTACTCACACATGTGCTGCGAGAATACAATGGAAAGACCGAATGGTACATTACAGTATGTTGTTGTTGCTGTTCTATTCAGTCAAAAGACAGGTCTGTGGCAGCTACCCATGCAAGTCCATCCTGTGTAAGCCTCTTAAACTAGTGCAAGATACATCCATTTGAATCCGCCTGCTGTATTCAAGCCTTGGTCTCCCTCTACAATTCTCATCCCCGTACACTTCCATCCTTTGCAAAAGTGACGATTCTGTAATGCCTCAGAATTTGCCCTATCAACCGATCCCTTTTTATAGTCAAGATATGCCATAAATCTGTTTTCTGCCCTATTGCATTCACAACCTCTTCATATGTTAGACGATTTACCAATATACCGTAACCTTCAGCATTCATCTGCAGCATCACATTTCAAAAGCTTCTATTCTCTTCTTTTATTAACTGCTTGATGTCCACGTTTCACTTCCGCACAAAGCTACATTCCACAAGAATGCCTTCAGAAAAGACTTTCCAACATTTGAATTTATATTCGACGTTAACAAATTTCTCTTTTTCAAAAATGCTTTAATTTCTATAGCCTGTTTTCATTTTATATCATCTCAATTTTGGTCATCGTCAGTTGTTTTACTGAGCATAAATAAACACTCATCTACAACTTTTAGTGTCTAATTTCCTAATTTAATTCCCTCAGCATCGACTGATTTAATTGCCCTACATTCCATAAACCTTGTTTTATTTTGATTGGTGTCCATTTATAACCTCTTTTCAAGACTCTATCGCTTCTGCTCAACTGATCTCGCGAGTCATTTCCCGTTTCTAACAGAATTACGTCATCGGAAAAATTCAGATCTTATTTTTATTGTTGAAATTTAAATTTCTTTCAAAATGTCTCCTTTGGTGCTTGCTCACAGTTTGGAAAACATGCGTGATACGCAGCAAGTCTGTCTCACTACCCACCAGTAAATCGATACGTGACTTAAGTAATAACGCTACACGAGTTTTCCCTATAGTATTTTTTTAACTTGCCACTCTCTATGCTGAAAACAATTTACTGAAGTACATCGTCTCAGCTTGTATAAATAAAATTATGCTTTAGTCTCCACGTTACTACGAACTTAATCTGGACGCTACCCCCTCTCCCCCCCCCCCCCCCGATTGGGAGGCAAATCCTCTGTACATCCTAAACCACTCCACCCCTCTAGCAGCTCGATGGCATTTGAATGAAAAGAACCGAACTTCTTGCCTATTTCATTTCAATGAAAAGCACGTCTGAAAAGCGTGCTCTGCGCACATGTGGTTCATTTTACGCCATCTAACTTCGACCAAACAGCTTACAGCATTCAACACAGAGGCCCTTGATTGCTTTTCTACAATCACATTGTGGCTGTAGTCCACGATAAATTGCGGCTGATTTCACCTTCCCATCCACAATTCGTCAGGCATCGAACAAGTTTTTCGCCACGTGTTCACCCTGCCTCACCCTGCATCGGCATCATTTTGGACATGTAATACTCACTAACGAGCAGGGAGCATACTGACGCATTTCTACTGCATTTCATCTCTTCGTAAGGCTTTTTTTTTCCGCTCAGACCTTGAACAACCTACACTTCAGTTTAGAGTCAAACGAAGACCAGCCCGTGATTCTCATGCAGAGCGTTCACCACGATGAAGATCTGGGAAACCTCCGCCGCGTCTTGCTAGGAATATTCTATTTCTAATACAAAGATGAGGTGAAAAGCACACAAGAGGTCGTGAAACCTGAAAAATATTCTTCGTTAAAAAGTTAGATTTTCTTTTTTCCTTTACGAATATGAAGTATTTCGAGAGAGAGGGCGACATTATTTCCGTCAAACTGTATAAATGGAAAAATGTTTGCGATAAAGCTGACGAATCAATTTTTCGTGCTAAAAGAATTTGGTGTCAAAAGACACGCCAAAAAGGAGTACTATATTTTCGACACGCTGGGAAATACGAGCTACCAGGAGGCCGTTGTGTAGGAGAGATCTGCAGTTTCGGTCATTTCGTGAGCTCAGAAACGACCAAGATGTCTTCATCGAGCTCTGGAGCAAATCCGATGGCAGTGCACAGTAACTCGGCACTGCCTAACTCACAAATCTCATAAACACATAAATCAGCGGTTTATTGTTTTCGTCCCGATTTCTCTGTCATTATTCACAAAAGAATACGTGACCCGTATTTAATAACAAAAAATATTATAAGACTTTGACATAAAATTCATCATCTTCGACAAAGCCTTCATCGAATTCGAAAACTGACTCAAACATTTACACAATAGCAGTATCCTAGCAATACAGTAGTTGCAACATTGTTCTATCTAACGAAAAATTACTTTTTTTGGGGGGCGGGGGGGGGGGGGCAGTATAATTGCTTGTTAACCGATTCATCGTACTAACCACCGTTCCATGTTGAACGCTGTTCACTTTACTTGCTGAAAATTGTCGTTATTTTTTACACTCATGGCCAATTTCGGCTGCATACTCATTTATAAAAGAATATAGCATTTTACGAAGTGCTTGACTATGCTATACATAAATTACTGCTTTCTGCTTTGGTTCCACACCTATCAACAATTGTGTGAAGGTCAATCGTAGAGTAACTGGAAAGTATTTCGAGAAAGATAGCCTGCCACGACGCAGGAAGCAGATGCCGCAACATAATGGTCTGACGAAACACTGCATTAAAACCCACAAGCACAGCGTTTGTCATTAATTTACAGCAATAAACCTAATCAGGCCCGTTATTATTCTATTAATAGTCCCGTTTGGCGCGATAAGAAGATGTTTTCATTAGCAAAGCAGCGACACATTCCTGCTAACTGGGCTACCAGCAGGGGCGCGCGGCTACCCGCGTCGCAGGCGCGGCGCGCGCTGCAGTCGGCATCGAAGGAGTGGGGAAGGCTCACCTACATCTCTCGCTACCTGCTAGGGAGCAGCCTGCATTCCGGCAACTGGCTCGATAAATAAGATTGGAAAAAGCCGTGTAGGTCGTTAGTATGCAGTTGTAACGTATAAGACTGACTGTTACAGGAAAGCATAAACTGAATCTACCTGGCAGCAAGAAATGGCCAAGCGGATTTCTTGCTTACGGTTGGCTGAACGTCAGGAGAATGGGAAGACTGCCATGCCACCTCACAAGGAGAGAGACATAGCGGTGCGATCGACTTTTTAAAATTATCTATACGGTGATATACGTTAAGATCCCATGTACCACACACTGCAGCCATCATCTTGGTGGGCCCTCGTCTGCGAGTAATGGACTGAAAAAAATTCGGAATTTTGTGTGACACTCAATAGTGTTTAAAAAGTTGGATTTCGTGATCTGGTTGCGTGACGATAACAGCTTCACATGCAAGAGGTTGTGGGTTCGAATCTCGTCAGGGGCATGAAATTTTTTTTAATTTTAAATCTTTATCGAAACGACTTTGATCAACATTTTTGTCCAATTAATTGATTTAAATTTAATTTTTTTAATTCTATTCCTTCGTCAAACAATTTTAAATCATAATATCAACTTCTTCATTTGGTCTCATTGTTGTTCTTCTCATTCTTGCTCCATTTGAAATCTTTGTATGTGTGTTTTTAATCAACTTTATGTACTAATTTCGGTTTAATTTCTTTTGTATTATCAACTTGTTTTTTCGACCACATTACTGCGTTCATTATATCTATTTCTCATTTTTCTAGAATTTCGTTTTACTTACGAACCCATCTTTCATTTACATTTTCGTCTGTGTTTTTTGTCCATGGTACAATAGGTACATAGGTTATGTTTTAAATGTTTGGGTGACTATTACTGTGCGAAAAAAATGGCCCATATGCTAAAGAAAAATACATTTTCACACCATCGCACAGTCAATATAAATAGATTATTTTAACTTTTGTTTTTTAACTGATAGATCGGAATTTTCAAATAATTGAGTACTATAATAGAAAACTATAATTAAATTCATATTCGCAAAAATGCCGACTGGAAAAAGAGCGCTATAAAGAAAAAATGAAGCAAATGAAAAAGTTCATGTCGTGATTAAAATGATGTGACAAAGGAATGGAAATAAAAAAAAATACATTTATAGCAACTGAATAAAAATAATGATCGAAGTAATTTCAATAAATTAAAAAAAAAAAAAGATTGGAACACCTGACAAGATTCGAACCCACAACCTCTCGCATGTGAAGCTGTTATCCTAGCCATTACGCCACGGAGCTAGACGTTGTAATGACGCTTTTTCAACGCTATTAACTAATTAAGCATCCGTTTCTGAGCGCCTTCTTGTGCCTTCACTCTTTCTGACGTGGTAAACCACCACGGGCTCTCACACAATTCAGCTGGAATTTGCTGCACAACGGTTCCGTATACATATGTTTTTCTTATGCCCACGCAGCGAATGGCACTTCTCCAGAGTTATATTAATGACCCGAACGTGTTATATTTCCCTTTCCATACAGGTACTCTGGCTGTTTGTTCCATCCCATACAGTTTATAACAATTCCTCTGACGAAGCTCATTTCTAAGGTTATCGCAAGCAGAATGATGGCTTAGGCTCAGTCGAAATTAAGGACAGTTTGCAAGGCCTAGGCTGCGAAAGTAAAAAAAGCCAAGTTTATGTACCTTCCTTTCTGGAACGAAAGAAGATAAAAGTCTAAATTTTTTACCGGTAACATACCCATTTTATTAATTTTGACAGAAGTAGAATTAAGAATGAAATTCAAAGGAACCAAAGACATTGATTTATTATAAACACGTAATTTTTTACATTAAATACTTGCAAATGTAAACATGTCAATTTATATCGATTCAAACCAGTGACATCATTCTGCTTCAGTAGATGGAGTATGTTACAATAAAGCAGTTAACGAATTTCATGTAACTATTACAAGTAGTCTTTAGATATATGAACGTTAAGTGTAAAAAAAAGTAGTTTTGAGCAAATCAAGTTTAAAGCTGAAAATGATAAACACACACTCACAGTTTTACCCCTCTTTCTGTAAAAGCGTCTTCCTTTGGGGCTGACCATGCTTGTTTCGTATTGAACTCAGCTGCACGCCGTAAGTTGGCAACTCTTAATTTGCCTAAAAGTTGCAGTCCCTTTACTGTATGACAGCTAAGGTCGATGTTGAGAGGCATTATAACTCTTCTTATTCCCATGTGTCCATCATTAAATGACAGCACAGCCCCATTATCCCCCATTTCAGAGTATTTATCCCCACAAAGACATTCTTGCCTGTTCGTGGCCAAATTGTATTTCTGAATGACTCGTTGGAATTCTGATGCGCCCATTTAGACATTGCTGGTGGGCTTCGCGAGCTAGGTTGATGGCTATCAGAAAAGCCTCAGGAATAGTATTCTTGTGTACGAAACACGCTCCTGAAACTTCAGCCTTCCGGAATTTACACCGTGATTCACGTCGTGGAGGGAAAAGTAAATCTGCTTGTACAACGCTGGTGGATTATTCCTCATGAGGATCCATGTATTTACGTTTCTACAATGATGGTTATCATTAAACTTACGATTCTCAAAGAGACTGGCTCTTCTAGGCATTGTTATGTTCTGTCAAATTGCACCAAAGTATTACCGAAGACACGATTCCATACAAACATCACCTATTTTCAGACGAAACAAAGCCATCTGGCAGACATTTTGTAAACAGCAGGGTAGCTGACATCGAGTGCTGTGTATCTTCTATCTATAAGTAAATGCCACAGCCTTCTATTGGCAGTGGTCTCAGAGATACCCATATATAAAGTAATGTGTGTCCAAAATTACGTAGCTTCAGAGATACGCAAATAATTTAATAAATTAAAAATTAAATACTTCGAAGAGTCACACCGAGATACATTATGTACCACTTCACGCAGGAAAAAGAGAAGACCATTACAGGATTTGTTTTGAAGAAATACCAAAAATTTTAGATTTTTGCTTGCAAACTCCCATTAAATTTAGTGGCAGATTCTGGTTTACCGCCAAGATACTAGGGAAACGGAATCAGTCTACAAAGGAGATTACTTACAAAACGTTCGTGAGATTCACTGTAGAGTATCGCTCAAGTGTATGGGATCCTTACTGAACAGGACTAACAGGGTTAATTAAAGACTTCAAGAGATGGCTAGCTCTTACGTTTACACGCGTCTCTGAACCATGCAGATACTGAGAAACCCCCTTTTGAGAGGCGCTAACCAACCCGCGAAAGCATGTTCACAAAATGCCAAGAAACGGTACTAAACGAGGAATCTAGGCATATTATACAGCGCACTACATATCGCCAAGTAGACATTGTAGTGCAATTTGACTACCTACAGTGGGCACGTTCCTACCACGCTCCACACGCGAATGGAAGTTTTAATATAGTCGTTTCCAAACTGTTTGAATACACGACTCCCTTGACCTGAACATAAACATCCATGACTCCTTTCAAACATCACATCCGACTCGACGTGCGGGGTAAATAAATTCAATTTCGAAAAAAAATGAACAAGAGTAGCTTTTTCCTTAACTGTTGATATAATGCACTTTAATCACTGAAAGACCTGAGTCGAAACAAGGCCCCGGGAGTAGACAACATTCCATTTGAACTACTGATGGCCTCGGGAGAGCCAGTCCTGACAAAACTCTACCATCTGGTGAGCACGATGTATGAGACAGGCGAAATACCCTCAGACTTCAAGAAGAATATAATAATTCCAATCCCAAAGAAAGCAGGTGTTGACAGATGTGAAAATTACCGAACTATCAGTTTAATAAGTCACAGCTGCAAAATACTAACGCGAATTCTTTACAGACGAATGGAAAAACTGGTAGAAGCCGACCTCGGGGAATATCAGTTTGGATTCCGTAGAAATGTTGGAACACGTGAGGCAATACTGACCTTACGACTTATCTTAGAAGAAAGATTAAGGAAAGGCAAACCTACATTTCTAGCATTTGTAGACTTAGAGAAAGCTTTTGACAATGTTAACTGGAATACTCTCTTTCAAATTCTGAAGGTGGCAGGGGTAAAATACAGGGAGCGAAAGGCTATTTACAGTTTGTACAGAAACCAGATGGCAGTTATAAGAGTCGAGGGGCATGAAAGGGAAGCAGTGGTTGGGAAAGGAGTAAGACAGGGTTGTAGCCTCTCCCCGATGTTATTCAATCTGTATATTGAGCAAGCAGTAAAGGAAACAAAAGAAAAATTCGGAGTAGGTATTAAAATTCATGGAGAAGAAGTAAAAACTTTGAGGTTCGCCGATGACATTGTAATTCTGTCAGAGGCAGCAAAGGACTTGGAAGAGCAGTTGAACGGAATGGACAGTGTCTTGAAAGGAGAATATAAGATGAACATCAACAAAAGTAAAACGAGGATAATGGAATGTAGTCGAATTAAGTCGGGTGATGCTGAGGGAATTACATTAGGAAATGAGAAACTTAAAGTAGTAAAGGAGTTTTGCTATTTAGGGAGTAAAATAACCGATGATGGTCGAAGTAGAGAGGATATAAAATGTACACTGGCAATGGCAAGGAAAGCGTTTCTCAAGAAGAGGAATTTGTTAACATCGAGTATAGATTTAAGTGTCAGGAAGTCGTTTCTGAAAGTATTTGTATGGAGTGTAGCCATGTATGGAAGTGAAACATGGACGATAACTAGTTTGGACAAGAAGAGAATAGAAGCTTTCGATGTGGTGCTACAGAAGAATGCTGAAGATAAGGTGGGTAGATCACGTAACTAATGATGAGGTATTGAATAGGATTGGGGAGAAGAGAAGTTTGTGGCACAACTTGACTAGAAGAAGGGATCGGTTGGTAGGACATGTTTTGAGGCATCAAGGGATCACAAATTTAGCATTGGAGGGCAGTGTGGAGGGTAAAAATCGTAGAGGGAGACCAAGAGATGAATACACTAAGCAGATTCAGAAGGATGTAGGTTGCAGTAGATACTGGGAGATGAAGAAGCTTGCACAGGATAGAGTAGCTTGGAGAGCTGCATCAAACCAGTCTCAGGACTGAAGACCACAACAACAACAACAACAATCAGCTTTTCATGTTATTACGTCATATTCTTGCAACGAAATCACTGGGAAGGTTAGGCCTGCTTCTCCACCATCAGTTCTCGGAATTTCGGCACGAGGTGGAAACGGCGACTCGAATCTCGTTCTCCACATCGTTCACCATCTGTATTTCGTGTTGATGCCTGGTAATGCCGAAAAACTTACCTCGCATGTGTAGGGTACTGCGGAAGCTATCAAAACACATAGGGAATTGCTACCTATTTGCGGATACTCCTGCTCCACCTAGCTCCAAAACTCGAGCAGTAATGAAGAAAACGCACTTCGATTTCAATATACAGTCTGAAGAAATATCAATAAACTCTCGTTCTTCGCTTGTAAGTACTGATGGAAGTTTTGTACAAAGGATCTTTGATCCATTTGTGCGATCAGCTGCTTGTGGACGGTAAAGCAATCAGAGTTCATTTAAAAAATCGAAAAACACTGAGTGGAATTCTTAACTCAAGTCGAAGGGTTTGTCTTCTAAGACCATGTCAAGAGCAGGGAAAACGTAATGTACCGTATAACTTTATCATCCAGCTCCTTCTTCAACAGTAATTTTTTCTGAAGAATGTAATTTTGTACGTTACTTGCAGAATGTTAGACTCATTGCCTTGAAGTGATACGTTCAATGAACTGTGCTTTTCAAAGATGTTCGAAGGGCACGCCAGCCTCAAAACAAAGTCACCCCGACTTAAATGGCCGACTTTTAATTATGTTTACCACTTCGATCACTAACTGAAGAAACTCCTCGAAGGAGAATGCTCATGCTTTTTGACGCCAGTGCTATTCAGTGAATAAGACAGCGTGTACAAAGAGCATTGCGAGCCTCTGTAAGGTTCAGAACTTGCAATCCGACGTTACACCCAGCCATGCTGTAACTGTACAGTCACACAAGCGCACACAGGCTTTTGCCCATTAGTGTTGTTTTCTTCTAAAAAAGGATGTAATATTTCAAAGAGGTCTGTTGCTTTTGTTCCAAGGGTTATTTTCCTGCAGAAAAGAAGACCCTGAAATTTGCTGTCCTCTATAAATAGAACTTAACAAATTAGGTGTTTATCACAGCGGTTGTCTGTAGCTTCATCCTATTTCGTAGCAAAATCACGATTCCCTTTGAGTTTTTCAGCTAACTCATCACTACTGTCGTCAGCCGTGTCGAGTATTCGACAACTAATAGTTTTTTATGACAAAGGCACACCTGTCATTTGCTTCCAAACCGACTCACCTATCACAATACATTACCATCTCCAGAGCAGCTGGTAAAACATGGTCTTCTGCTACGGTGAGATGTCCCTTTACCTTTGCAGCACGGTAGGTAAAATTGTAAGATGAAAGAAGAGCCTTTGTATGAATCGTAGCTTCTTTCGTGATAGTTTACTTTCTGTTCTGTCATTTCTTTTAGTTTGGGGGTAAAGAATTCTAGTGGTTTGTTTACCAAACTACCGTGGTTTGACTCCAAATATCGTTTCACTTTATTACGAAGCATGCTTTCAGTAGCTACTAGTTCGTAACGAATGACACACTGTAGTCATTCTTCACTTCTAACAGTAGTACACATACAACCAAAAAGTAACTGTCGCCCCACTTCCTTGCATTTTCGTCAACATCTGTAGATTTGTACCATACATTTGAAATATCACATTTTATAGTTTCATATAAATATAAATCACGGAGGACAAAAAACAAGTGAAAACGATTTACATTCGACAAAACTAGTCTCCAAACTAACTGTTGCTCAATAAAAAAAACTGAAAAACTTGCTTTTGGTTCAAATGGGGAGCAAATTTCCCATACTAGACTATATTCACCCCAGTGTTTAAAAACTTCCATCAAAGTTTAAGCGTAATTTCCAACCTTCTCTAAGCTTATTCTCGTTTACATGATTAACGCCAAATATTTAACACATTGACTCATTTGTAAGGAAATCACACGTTTGAAGCTTTTTTGTACATTGGAGTTCGATTGTTTGAAGACTCGGGATTTACTGATACCTTCAGGAAACCCTTGCTAACGCTTGAATTTGTATTCAATGTTAACAAATTTCTCTCTTTCAGAAACACTTTAAAGCTTCGTATAACCTCAAATTTTTTCTGACTTTACTGTTGCGGTCGTTCAACTTGGCCCGTACCTGCCCAGACGACGCGGTAACAGAAGGCACATCGGTAGTTCTAGATACCCATCAACAAAGAGGTATGTTATTTCTTCCGAGAAACTTCTAGCGTAATCATCGCGATGGTGACGCAAGAATTCTAGCTTATACTGAAGCGCACCAGCAGCGTTTCTTCTCGCGCACAGCCCTAGAATGTAACAAAAAGGTGAGGAAGGCGCTCGTACGTAACGCCAAGGCCGGTAGCTCGGGATATACGGAGAGAGAGAGAAGTCGCCCTGAGTCAGTGTGCGGCGCGTTGACGGACGGCGCGGTCCGTAGGCCGCCGTCCGCGGAAGGCAGGGAACTGGGTTCGAGTCCCGGTTTTAAGTTATCGGAAATCGATGCACAGTGGGTCGGATCGCGGAGTGCAGCTGCAAGCGTAGTACAAGGCAGATGGCAGCGTTTCACAACGGAGCTGCTGACCCACGTAAACACACGGCCGCGGGGTCGCCGACTCTATACTTAGCGCTTATCGGCGCCGCCGTTTCGTCAACGGCAGCGACAAATAGTTTTACGGCGGACCCGGCCTTGACCTGAGTCGCTGCCGGCCACACATTAAGGTAGACGTCTGCGCGGATAACGGGAGTGCTATATGCATTTGCAAGTCCCTCAGCCGCAATTCTTCTTATTCCTACTTCTTTAATCCGTCCGGCACCTAAGTTATCAGAAGGTAGGCTTGCCCTTGGCCTCAATTTTCATCAGGATGTCGAAACACCTTTCAGCCATTTAATTTTTAAACTTATTTTATTTGGCTACCAGTTTCGGCAATTTATTACGCCATCTTCAGGCGTCCGACCGACGTATAGGAACATTCCACCTTGGTTCTGATCAAAACAGGGGGCAGCATTCAAATACTGGTATCTGTAGGTTCAAATGGCTCTGAGCACTATGGGACTTAACATCTATGGTCATCAGTCCCCTAGAACTTACAACTACTTAAACTTAACTAACCTAAGGACAGCACACAACACCCAGTCATCACGAGGCAGAGAAAATCCCTGACCCCGCTGGGAATCGAACCCGGGAACCCGGGCGTGGGAAGCGAGAACGCTACCGCACGACCACGAGATGGTATCTGTAGCTTTCTGCTTCCTATAGCGATCCAGGAACAGATACAGACTCAGATCACAATTTTGTCGTGATGAAGAGTGTGTTGAAGTTTAAGATTAGTCACGAATAATCAATATGCAAAGAAGTGGGATACGGAAGTATTAAGGAACAACGAGACACGCTTGAAGTTCTCAAAGACTGTAGATACAGCAATGAGAAACAGCTCAGTAAACAGTAAAGCTGAAGAGGAATAGACACCTTAAAAAGGGCGATGACACAAGATGAAAAGAAAAACATAACATACGTCCAAGAAGGTAACTGCCAAGAAACCATGGGTAACAGAAGAAATGCTTCAGCTGAGCGATGAAAGAAGGAAGTAAAAAAATTGTTCAGGGAATTTCAGGAATATAGAAATACAAGTCGCTGTAGAATGAAATAAATAGGAAGTGCAGGGAAGCTAAGACGAAGAGGCTCCATGAAAAATGTGAAGAAATCGAAAAAGAAACGATTGTCGGAAAAACTGACTCAGCATGTAGGAAAGTCAAAACGACCCTCGGTGACATTAAAAGCAAAGGTGGTAACATTAAGAGTGCAACGGGAATTCCACTGCTAAGCGCAAAGGAGACAGCGGATAGGTGGAAAGAATACACTGAAAGTCTCTATGAGGATGGAGATATGTCCCGTGTGACAGAAGAAGAAACAGGAGTGAATTTAGAAGAGACAGGGGATCCAGTATTAGAATCAGAATTTAGGAGAGCTTTGGAGGACTTAAGATCAAATAAGGCAGGAGGAATAGATAACATTTCATCTAAATTTTTAAAATCGTAGAAGGAAGTGGCAACAAAACGACTATTCACATTGGTGTGTAGGATGTGAGAGTCTGGCGACATACCATCTGACTTCCGCAAAAATATCATCCACACAATTCAGAAGGCCGTAAGAGCTGACAAGTGCGAGAATTATCGCACAATCAGCTTAACAGCTCACGCATCCTAGTTGCTGACGAGAATAATATACACAAGAAAGGAAAAGAAAATTGAGGGTGTCAGATGACGATCAGTTTGGCTTCACGAAAAGTAAAGGCACCAGAGAGGCAATTCTGACATTGCGGTTGATAATGGAAGCAAGACTAAAGAAAAATCAAGACACGTTCGTAGGCTTTGTTGCCCTGGAAAATGCGTTCGACTATGTAAAATGGTGCAGGATGTTCGGAATCCTGAGAAAAATAGGAGTAAGCTATAGGGAGGGACGGGTAATATACAATAATTACAAGAGCCAAAAGGAAATAATAAGAGTGGACGACCAAGAACGAAATGCTCGCATTAAAAAGGGTGTAAGACAGGGATGTAGTATTTCGCCCCTACTGTTCAATCTGTACATCGAAGAAACAATGATAGAAATAAAATAAAGGTTCAAGAGTGGAATTAATATTCAAGGTGGAATGATACGATTCGCTGATGACATTGCTACCCTGAGTGAAAGTGAGGAAGAATTACATGATCTGCTGAATGGAATGGGCAGTCTAATGAGTACAGAATATGGACTGAGAGTAAATCGAAGAAAGGCAAAAGTAATGTGAAGTAGCAGAAATGAGAACGGCGGGAAATTTAACATCAAGATCGATGGCCACAACGTAGATGAAGTTAAGGAATTCTACTACTTAGGCAGCAAAATAACCAGAGAAGGGCGGAGCAAGGAGGAAATCAAATGCGGACTAGCAAGGGAAAAAAGGGCATTCCTGACCAGGAGAAATCTACTAGTATCAAACATAGGTCTCAATTTGAGGACGAAATTTCTCAGAATGTACGTTTGGAATACAGCGTTGTATGATAGTGAAACGTGAACAGTGGGAAAACCGTAACAGAGAATCTAAGCATTTGAGATGTCGTGCTATAGAAGAATGTTGAAAATTAGGTGGAATGATAAGGTACGCAATGAGGCGGTTCTGTGCAGAATCGGGGAAGAAAAGAATATGTGGAAAATACTGAAAAGG
Source organism: Schistocerca cancellata (assembly GCF_023864275.1). NCBI lineage: Eukaryota > Metazoa > Arthropoda > Insecta > Orthoptera > Acrididae > Schistocerca > Schistocerca cancellata. The sequence goes on from NC_064632.1 coordinate 250,919,542, forward strand.
AGAAGGGACAGGACGATAGGACATCCTTTATGACATCAGGGAATTACTTCGAAAGTGCTAGAGGGAGCTGTAGAGGGCAAAAAGTGTAGAGGAAGACAGAGGTTGGAATAGATCCAGGAAATAATTGAGGACGTAGGTTGCAAGTGCTACTCTGAAATGAAGGGGTTGGCACAGGAGAGGAATTCGTGGCGGGCCGCATCAAACCAGTCAGAAGACTGATGACTGTAAAAGGGAAAAAAAATGGCGATCACTTCAACAACATCTACCGACATTTCTGCGGTATTTGAATGTTGGCCCCCGTTTTGACCAGAACAGAGGGGGAATCTTCTACACGTCAGTCAGGAGCCTGAAGCCAGCGTAGTAAATATCCGAAACTATGACCCAAATAAAATAAGTTTCGAAGTTAGATGGCTGAAAGATTGCATGCTGTAGCGAACAGCCGAGTCGCGCAACCATCTCTGAAAAGATGGACGTACAGAAACCTGAATTTTCATCTGCTGAAATCGCATCTCGTAATTTACGAAGGTCACCCCAAAAGAAACACACTTTTTTTCCAAGAATCCAATTTGTCTTTCACATCTTTGCTACTCCTGGAGGTCATAGTAACGTTCTTCCCGCTTGTATTCAAATTTAATTCAATCTGTTTCCGTAAGTCGCACTGTCGTAGCACTCTGTCAAGATAGCTGCTCGGCTTGATGTTCATCTGAAGCAACTTCTTGTAGAGTGCCTGAGTTGTGAGAGCGAGTCAGTGACAAACATTCACAAGAGAGTGAAAATGATGTATCGGGATGACGCTGTTGATCGCAGTACAGTTAGTACTTGGGCAAGCAGATTACCTGACATTTGGAATAATCGGGTCTACTGCCGGATGTTTGTGTCGCTCTGTAGCCGAAATATTGTGCCAGAGCGACACAAACATCCGGCAGTAGACTCGATTATTCCACATGTCAAGATCTCGCCGGGAAAGCCTGAAGAGTTACAAGCAGATTACCTGTTGAGTGCCAATACACGGGACCTCCCGCGCACCGCCAGACCGAACACTGCACAGACTCCCGACAATGGGCAGTGTATACACAATCTGAAAGGGGCTGACGCATGCATAACAGTGAACCAACTGCCAATTATAGTGAAAACAGGAGAAGCGAGTCTTCAAAATACTGACACAGCTGAAAATAAAATAGGTTTGCGCCAGGTGGGTTCCCCGAATGTTGATCGATGCTCACAAAGGAACACGGGAGACAAGTTTGCAGCGAACTTTTGGGTCAGTACGAGAGTTCTGGAGACGACTTCCTTGCAAAAACTGTGACACAGAACCGCTATCAATTCTGATCCGCATGCGGTAACCCTTAAAAATCTCCATGCTCACATATGTCGTGTCCGACAACATCGGCAGTAACTCGATGTTATGCTGTTGCATAACAACGCCCGGCCACATGTGTTCAGTGACAAAACCACCACCGAGATCTCAATGCTTGGCGAGCAACACAGAAAGAGTCACCCTACAGCCCTAATCTGGCACCATGTGATTAACATCTCTTCGGTAAACTGAAAGAATCCCCTCGGGGAACGAGATGTGAAGATAACGACAGTCTGCAAACCGCGCAGGTATACAGGCCTTGGTTCCACGTACGCGTAAGGCAATTGGTGTGGACGGAGGTCATGTGGGTAAATGAGATTCTGTCTCAAAAACGTATCAATATACTGAAAAAATAGCAAAGATGCGAAGAATAAATTGGATGTTTAAAATAAATCTTGTGCATTTAATTTGGAGTGACCTTCGTACATTCCACTGGCCAGGAATGTAGTGGTCCGTCATGGCTGCATTTTAATACAACAGAATCATAATTTTGATACGTCTGGGAAGTTACAGTAACCTGTGGTAATTACTGAAATGGTTTTTGTGAATTTTTCTGCCTTTGCAAATGCCTACAACGCCACTGCCCCTCCAGGATAGCGTGCATTCCAGCCTACACAGCAGCATCCCGCCCCAAATGTGTAGAAACAGGAACAACAAGAACACTGATCAACAACAACAACAACAACAACAACTACTACTTTATAACATCAGTTGAATTTTCCATCGGTGCTTGGCAGAACATGACAATAATATTAAGTGTTTTCATTTTTTATAGTAACAAACGAGTCATCGGAGACGTAACATATGTTTCGACAGGACTAGGATGGAAGGAAATCGGTCGTCCCCTGTTCAACTTAACCACATTAGCATGTGCTACAAGTAAATAAGTGAAACCACGACCTAAATCGAATTAATAAAAAGAGCTCGGATTTCTGCTGCATGAGCTCATCGACGACGAGGCATGACGTTTCGATGCGTGTGACTCCCACTGACTTCTAGCAAAGTCACTTCACCAAAAGATCACAGGAGTGACATGTCGAAGCGTTGTTCTCTTCCGACGAATTCACCCGGCCAGAGGCAAGAGCGCTTTTTATTAGTTCAGCGCGTCAGGAAAGACTAAGTGATCACTACATCTGGTTGGACGTGAATTTCTCTCATACAAATCTGCTATTATGGCACACAAAAAATACAATAGTTTCATCTGCTAAAAATTAAGCAAACTGCTGTATCTCGGTGATTAATACAGTTGCGCGAATGCGTTGGTCTATGTTTCAAGAACTCCTGGTTGTTATTCACTTAGGTGAAAAGCGATTATAAACATCCATAATGAATCAAGTTATTTCACGTGAAAAAATTAACGCTCTTGCCCCTGTATGACGTTACATTGAAAGTTGCAGAAGAAAAAGGCTGAAAAATTAGCCCCAGTGAGTGGTAGCATCCAATTTTATTTCTAGCCAAGTAAATTTCTATTGGAGCGAAAAACTTTTTTAACAACTTCTGTGTTGTAGGTATGATTGTTGTAACAAATGGCTCTGAGCACTATGGGACTTAACTTCTGAGGTCATCAGTCCCCTAGAACTTAGAACTACTTAAACCTAACTAACCTAAGGACATCACACACATCCATGCCCGAGACAGGATTCGAACCTGCGACCGTAGCGGTCGCGCGGTTCCAGACTGTAGCGCCTAGAACCGCTCGGCCACTCCGGCCGGCGATTGTTGTACCGCTTCTGTGGAATATTTAAAACGTACATAACGCGTCGTTATTCGCTAACATCTATCTGAGTTGTCCCATTGACGATGAGCAGAAGCGAGTTTTATGCTGTTCTTAAACATTTGCATCTGAAATTTTAAGCAGTAGCATAGATCAAAAACAAATTGTGTGTAATTCGAGACGACTCGCCATCATCACTGAAGGCTATTTATTCACGGGTTACTGAATTTAACTGTGTTGCAGAAGTACAGGAGATGAAAAACTCCAGCTGAGGTTGTCACACATGAAACCATATGAAAAGCTCACGATATGAGCACAGTACGAAAGAGTCGAAAAGCAGCTCCTACAGCAGGAAACTCATATGGATGAGAAGTCGGCATCCTGAGCGAAAAACTGGATGTCAAAGTGTTACATGTGCGGTGCGTGCCACATTTGCTAAATTCTGACCAAGAATGGATGCAATAGGCAGAATAGGAAGTATAATAAGCAATTTGAGGGACATTTTTCGTTGATTCGTGATATTTAGGAATCTCGGGTCTATAAAAAAGGTTCACTATCTAGGCAACAGCCAATGCCATGGAGGAAAAATCCCTGGGGAGATGACGATTCTTTGGATTCCCGCAATATAATTCTGATGAATTACTGAGCTAAGGGAAGAACCATAGCCTTTTTTTCATTATGCTTCATTATTAGACTCTTCAAGCCTTGACATGACAAACTCAACCAATAATGACACCCAACAAGTGGAGCTCCACCAGGACAATAATCCTAAAAATGCAGCGAAGTGCTATATGGTAAAACACCATCAACTGAGACCTCATCCACCTTACACTCCTGATCTAGTCGCAAGTAATGTCTTACACTCCCTGTCTTGATGAGAAGCAAGCAACAACAACAAAGGAAACAATAGTCACTCCAAAGATGTAGTCTAGAGAGTTGCAATACCTCCTCCTCCAGCAGAATGAAAATATTGGAGACTTGCTGATCTAAGCACGTATCTAGGAGAAAACACTTTGTTTGAAGTAAACGGGTGTTTTTTCAGGAAAAAAATTTTAGTTGTTGTTTTTGCACCAAACTTACAGAACTGTTTTCATAAATGTCATTTACCTGACATCAAACCCCACAGGAAAAACTCTCTCTTCGGTGTTGCTGCACACTAAATGCAGATACGAGTGTACTTACATATATTGCACTGTTTGGTCCTTGAAAAATATCCGTTCCTAATTATTAACCAGAAATGTTCAGCCGTGTGCTATGAACACGCAAAAAATTATGCGTGACAATGTTTTATAGTAACTGTCTTCAATGAACAAAGCAAAAAGTGGTTATTGTTTGGTACATGCCATATATCAAAATCTTAAACATGACTGCGAAGCTGTGAGTAAATCTGAAGAGGTTGAAAAACCAGCCAACTACTTGCAAAACAAAGGTTTATTAGGCCTTGATCAGGTTTAGATGTCTCTAAAAATATCTGCTTCAGAAGGAGTGGGCCTTGTTACATCACATGATGGTACATTAGATTAGATAAAGCTGAGCAGCTCTTGTCATATATGGTACATTATTTCTAAAAATATCTTCTTCAGAAGCCACTCGTCTTCATCCAATCTAACGTACCGTCATGTGATGTAACAAGGCCCACTCCTTCTGAAGAAGATATTTTTAGAAATATCGAAACACAGGTCAATGGCTAATAAAACATTGTTTTGCGACTGGTTGGCTGATTTTTCAACCTCTTCACCTGTCGTATATCAACGAAGTACACTAACACAGCTATACTTGCTGTTAATTTACAATTTATCTAATTGTTTTTATATCTTTCTGCAGCAATTTTAAATTGCAGTTTCACATTAAAAGAAAAAGGAAAGGAAAAGAAAGACACACCACGAAGGAACTGTCTGAAAGGGATGGTACATGTGATGTACATGTAGAGACAAAATTTTAGAAATATTGGACGATTTATTCAAGAGAAAGAGCTCACAAATTGAGCAAGTCAATAATGCGTTGATCCACTTCCAGCCCTTATGCAAGCACTTATTCGGCTTAGCACTGATTAACGGACTGTTGGCTCTCCTCCTGAGGGATATCGTGCCAACTGCCGCATTAGATCTTCAAAATCCCAAAGTGGTTGGAAGACCCTGCCCATAATGCTCCAAACATTCACAGTTGGGGAGAGATCCAATGACCTTGCTGGTCAAGGTAGGGTCTTGCAAGCACGAAGACAAGCAGTAGAAACTCTCACCGTGCGGGCAGACATTACCTTGCCAAAACATAAGTGATGAATGACAAGCCCTACTTCGAACTGACGCCTGATGACTAGCAAAGATGTGTCTGGAGACACCCCAGACAACGGTGGGATACTAACCTGACTATCGCCCTCGATACGGCACGACAACCAGGAGTGACGGTCTGGGATGCCACTTCTTTTCATTGCAGGACCCCTTTGGTTGCCATCTACAGCACAGTTGCAGCACAGTGGTTCGTTGACGATATTCTACACCCCGTTTTCTTGCCCTTCATGGAAAGCCATCCAGCGTTTACATTTCAGCAAGACAATGTTCGCCCACACACGGTGAGAGTTTCTACTGCTTTTCTTTGTGCTTGCCAAATGCAACCTTGGTCAGCAAGGTCACCGGATCCCAACCCTTTGTTTCTGTCAATAGACAAGGCTTAATAAGATGAAAGGTGCTAACCAATAGCTGACATCTGACTAGTTCTATATTAATCAGCAGAATGATGACAAGTTTGAAGAACCAGGATGGCATACTCAACTGAAAACAAAAGTTTGTAGTTTATGGCAGACACAAGTTTAAATAACACATCTAGATTTTTGTTGGTTTTCCAGTTTGTGGAAACTTAGTCTCAAAGTTTACACCCATGAAACCTCAGAAAAATATCAAGCTCGTTTCAAAAACAGAAAACATAAAGAAAAAGTCTAATTCCTAACAGAACAATTGATCATATTACACAGACACCATCTGAAACAGAAAAAAGGAACCAAAGATATTTTAAAAAGACTGCAAGGTGTCACTATGTGTTTGGCTGAACAAAATCTTCCATTCTGCATTCACAGAGAGCATATGCTGGCAGAAAAGATAGGAAATTTTCTCTAGATGACTAGTGTGTTATCTAAACAATATGATGTATTAAGAGAACACTTTATCAAGTTAGAAACAGTCCACTCAGTGACAGGCAGGCAAAAGATTTGCAAGCCATTTATCCCCCATTATACAAAACAAATTTTTCTCATTTCTGGGCAAATTATTAAAAAAAAAGATTTTAAATTATGTAAAACATTCAAAGTACTTTTGTATTATCTTTGAAAGCATGCAGGACATAGCATATGCACATCAAATCAGATAAATCATTCATTACGTTCACAAAGAAAACAGAAAAGTAGAATTATGGAGTCATTCGTTGGTTATTTTCAACAAGCTTGGAAGAAAGCTGTTAATATATTGGAAGATATTTACAGGTTACTGAACAGAATGATCTGCACATAATAATGGGTCGAGGACAAGGATACAACAAGGCTTCTACAATATCTGGAGTGTGTGTAGGAGTTCAGTCATGTGTTTATGAGACCAGTCCTAAGGCATTGTACGTACCATGAGCAAATCGCTTTCTCATTCTGTGCAAATCACACAATTTTGCTACAGCTCCATTATTTGTGACTCGTTTTGGGACCTTAAAGTGTTTGTACATGTTTTAGTCTGCATCTGTTTGTACATGTTTTACTCTACCTCTACCCAAAGACAAATGATCCTTCTGAAAAACGTGGGAGTTATAGTGGAACTACACAATGGAGTGTTCACTATGAAGTTATGAAGCCTGTGTTTGCACTTTAAAATGATTACTGATGCCACAGAGAAACTGACTGATTCTCCAGTAACTACAGAACCTAAGGAGCTGCTCAAACTATGTTGCCTGTGCAGCATGATTTCTCATTTTGTGTGTTTATGGAGTGCTTTCTTAGAAGAAGTTAAGCAGTATCAATATTATCTACAGATTTTTGGAGTCCATTTCAGAATGAGAAGTCTACAGCTCTTTTTGGAAGACAAGAGAGATTGTCTTGTTGACGAATCACTTCAATTTGCAAAGGGTAAATGTGATGAGATGGGCATTCCTGTAGAAAAAGTAAAATTGTGAGGAAGAAGAAAATGATGCCTGGAGAGAACACTGCAGACAAGACACTGACTTTGAACCAGAAACTGAGAAGATCACTGACGGCACTGACAGGTTTCTACAAGACACTGATACATGTTGTAAATCTCATGGAACACATTATCAAATCATTTTGCTATTTTAGGGGCTACAAATGTGATTAAACAGAAATGGAACTTCCCACAACTGCAAAAGATCAGTTGACAAATGCAATGAAATTTCAGAAGGTCATATCCTTGCAAAAATGCAATGGCTGAGAAGATTTCTGCAAGCTGTCAAAGTTCCAGAAGAAGAGTTGCTTTGTTGGAAATATTTAAAATTCTTACAGTTTGTGGTTAATTACGAATTTTCTGAGTCTGTTCCCAACCTCTTTTTGCTTTGAGACTTTTCTTAACTTTGTGTGTTTCAGTAGCATCATGTTAGACGAGTTCTTCAAAACACAAACTAATTAAGAATTATCTTACGTTCATTAAAGGTCAACTGAAAGTAGTGTAACTTGAGGAATCGCAATTTTAAAATTTGCAACAGAAAAAGTTGGAAGGGTGTCATTCTAAGCTACGTGTTAAAGTCACCTCGCACTAAGAAAATATTTGGTTACTTGTATTGTTTCATCAATAATCAGTAAAACTGTGTTACTTATAAAAATGTGTTTTACTTGTTTCCATTCATAGTGGCTATTTATAAGATAGTTAACATTATACTTCGCTTACTTAACCACTTGTATCAAGGTGCAAGTTAAAAATCAACAACAGATGCCCAACTACCTTGCAGTGGAAGCTAATGTCTCTTTACGAAAGAAGACGGAGGCAGTTTCACCAACTAGAAACATTAAGGCCAGTACATTGTGGTACACAAAATGGATTGTTCTGACTTATCACCTTGCAGAAGGCAAAACAATAACTGTCCAACATTAAGTACATCTTCTAGGCCAACTGGATTTTAAAATGTGTTAAATATGCTTGGATTTCAATTAAATAAAAACATTTAACCACAATGACAAATAGAACCATAGTTCGGAGTCAGTGTTGAGTGGTAGGTCCCCCTGCAACAAGCTGGGTAAGTCATTTCAAAGGTCAAAGGAGGACACGGCCATACCACCTACAATAGCACCATATTCATGGACATCTGTCCCCTGGATCTATAAATATGAAAAGTGCTCACTGTCCATTGGATGAAGGGAAAGCAATAAGAAACAAAAAATACATGAAATTCTTGGAGAAATGGCAACAGATCTGTTAATAATTAAGAATTCAGTATTCACAAAATGGGAGAAGAAATGGAATTCCTCAAACACAAGAAGCAGAATGTCTCATTTACCAAAAGTTTCAGCCAGCACATTTTAAGCTAAGCAGCGGGCTGACATGGCCCTTATCTTTCATATCTGAATCAAATTGGTAGGAGGGCAATGACCATCATGTCCTATTGGAATATCCCCCCTAGTTGAAGATGTAGTATGGGTTGCTAGGCAGGCTTTAGGGAATAAAACTGTTTAAAAAGTAATCAGAATTAAATAGGAGTTTTCTAACTGATGAAGTCTCAGAAACATCATGGGTAACTGCAGTCAACAGACACCACATTAAAGGCAACTAAGACCGGTAGACAAGTCTAGGGAACAAGAATTAAGTTTCAGCCCAGTAACTGAACAATGAAGTTTGGTGGGCATAAGCCCACCTGAGAAGAGTGAGGAGAGTTAGTGAAAGATGAGTGATGCACCCTCATCTGTCACCATGCGGTCTGGAAGTTAAAAGGTACTGTTGAACCTGACAGTTTGGCCCATCTGGTGCCAGATACAAATCAGCAACTGTAAAGTGTGTGTGTCTGTATATCTCACACTACAGTGAAGAGAAATTGAGTGTAATGGGACAAAGCAATATACTGCTTAACAGTGTTCTGAGGTTAGTAACCCTAACTTTATCATTAGTAATCATAGTAGAAGTATTAACATTTGTAGCTTAAGTTTTAGAAGAAGAAGAAGAAGAAGAAGAAGAAGAAGAAGAAGATAACTGTAAAATTAGTTACAACTGATTGCAGTAATGAAAACCTATGCCATTTTTGTCACTGTAAATGAATGCCTGACTCACAGGAGAAGGATGGCACTGCATAACTACATACTGAGTATTCTACAGGTGGCCATCTAAATGTTAGAGCAACAGTAGCAGAAACAGAGACAAGGACACTGTCACCTGCAAAAGGACTCAAACTATGAGAAAATTCTAATGTGAAAAACTAGAATACAAAAAAGTCTTATGTCCATTTAAATCAGACCAGAAAAATATAAAAAAAATATTTGTAACCATAATCAGGAAAGCTGCTTTTGCTTAGGTCCACATCCACACTAAATTTATTGAGAGAAATCTTTTTGTGTGTGCGGCTGTTTTTTTTTATTTTTATTTTTTAACAGGATCCTGCATCATGATCTTTACCCTCATTTTTTTATATTTAATTTAACTCCACAGGATTATGAGAACTGAGTTCCATTTGATTATGCAAACAAGTAATCCTAATATTGGCCTAACATGTTTCAGCACACTTTTATCATCAGGAACTGGTTATGTTTTATTTTTATGTGGAAAACGCAACGTGGTTTGTAATAGTTATTTAGAGAAAAATTAGCGATAAAACATTTTACATTTATTGCCATCTATAACAACATGATATTTTTTATGAAGGTGGTTGGAAAGCTGGTAAATCAATATTCTTTTAACAGTAATTTTGCTGCCTGGAAACATTTCATGACAATATTCAGTAGTAGTAGCTGTTGTTGTTGTTGTTATTGTTCTTGACATCCTTGGATCACTTTTATAGTGTTTTTAAGTTTATTATGGTATTGCAGTTAAACAGAAAAAAATTAATTTATAGAGGCACATACCGTGAGGTATAGTTTAACATGGATGCTGATAGAAAATCATCTATGGCCTTGTAGTGGGAACCATTCAGGTATTTATTGGATGTAATTTAGGGAATTAGTGCAAACGTAAATCAGAATGGCCAGATGTAGATAGTATCCTACATCCTCCAGAATACACCAGTATGTTTAAAACAGTGCTACCTAATCTGATAATTATTTGCAGTTTTTCTCATACTTCTTGTCCTTGTCTGCATGTTACTCTCGTGCAGGAAGAGAGGCACAGTACTTTTTGGGGGTGGGGGAATTGTATTTCCAACAAAGAATGATTATATTACTGTTGTGTGCTCGGTATTTGATCAAGATCAGCTGTTGTTCTGCTTGTTCTGGTAAATCTTTTGGATTTTGTTTCTCAACTTTTGTTTTCTGAACTGCTCTCTCTCTCTCTCTCTCTCTCTCTCTCTCTCTCACTCACACACACACACACACACACACACACAGAGTTGCATTTCATCACATGGCAATTGATATTTAGGGCTATCACCACTTCTCACTTCCTGAGAATAAGCCAATAATCACAAAAAACATAAAACAAATTAGGACTAATATTAATAACAAGAATTATTATGAGAAATATGTTGCATTTCATCATACTGCGATTGATACTTAGGGCTGTCATCACTTCTCGCTTCCCATTTTCTACTTGTGTCTCTTCTTCCTGGAGCAATGTAAGTATAGTGCCTTGGAAAGAGGTTATAAGATGAACATCAACAGAAGTAAAGCAACTCAAATTAAATCAGGTGATGCTGAGGGAACAAAATTATTTTTTCCACTGGTGCAGCAGAATAACTGATGATGGCCAAAGCAAAGACAATAGAAAGTGCAGACTGGAAATTACAAGAAAAGCATTTCTGAAAAAGATAAATTTATTAATCTCTGATATAAATTAGGAAGTTGTTCTTTAATATATTTCTCTGGAGTGTAAAAATCTGTGGACAATAAACAAAACAGATGAGAGAAGAATAGAATTTTTTGAAAAGTTGTTTTAAAGATGAATGCTGAAGATCAGATGGGTTAACTGATGAAGAGGTAATGAGCTGGAATGGGAAGAAACAAAATTTATGAGGCAACATGACCAAAAGAAGGAACTGATTGATAGGACACATCCTGCCATGTTTTGCAGGTAGCCTCTCTTCCTTCTCGCTTATGGAAGTAACTTCCAAATTAGTTTTGGCCACATGTTGCAATTCAACATTTCTAAATGAGCAAGCCACAATCGCCATTTGTTTCTATTGTGTCAATTATCTTGTTGGCCACTATCTTTTATTGTATTATCCCTTACATGGTCCAGTGTCAAATTCCCACAACTTCCAAATGCAAGTACCAATTCTTCCTGCCTCTTACTAGTAGCCTGCAGTTAACATGAATTTTTGTTAGGTACATATGTTGTATTTTCCAGTTTTAAGTAAAGAAGGAAGCACTGATGATGGCAGTTTGCTGTAACATGTTTCAGCAGTAAGAAGATTAGTTCTTTGTATTGCAAGGTGAACCTAAGTCTCTAATGTAGTCTGGAGACACGGTTACTATTACAGCATCAAGAACTAAATGATAAATTTTTACAAGAGAAATACGTTAATTCAGTCCTTTGATAATGAGCATCAGTTTTGACAATCATCATCATCAACAGGGCAGATATAAACATCTCATCAAAATTCATTAAGCACAACATAAGCATCATAACATTCTAGTCAAACTATAGCCATTCAACCTAACCTAGACCTCTGAGTATGCTCAATCCACGTATTGGCATAGCCCACACTCTGAAAAAGAATATAGATGAAAAACAAATAGTGTTTTATAAATATCTCACATTCTCAACTGGAGAGCAATCAATGAATTCGATGTAGAGACAGTTTCAATATGAGGTTTTTATTGCATTTATTCAGAAACAGTTTCTCACCAACACATGGGGTGTTGACATAAAAGTTTTCTGGGTTTGGTACCGCGTCATAATGTAAAAAACTACTGCTGCTATAGAAAAGCCAACGTTTCGGCCACGATTGCAGCGGCCTTCTTCTGGGTCTTTTCTATAGCAGCAGTAGTTTTTTACATTACGACGCGGTACTAAACCCAGAAAACTTTTATGTCGACTGACTCTGGCCGCGGAAGCCTACGCAATTACATGGGGTGTTGTTTCATACTGTAACTATAAGACCACTGCCCTAAGTGCCTGTCTCTAGCTAAATCCACACACCAAAAAAACTGTATTCTAGGATGGACAAAGTTTTACAAAATATTGACAGTAATTTTGTGGTTTTGTCCTAACACAGGAATGTAAACGTATAATGTACGTTAGTAGTTCCGTTCAAATGGCTCTGAGCACTATGGGACTCAACATCTTAGGTCATAAGTCCCCTAGAACTGAGAACTACTTAAACCTAACTAACCTAAGGACATCACACACACCCATGCCCGAGGCAGGATTTGAACCTGCAACCGTAGCAGTCCCGCGGTTCCAGACTGCAGCGCCAGAACCGCTAGACCACCACGGCCGGCAGTAGTTCCGTACCTGCCATTTTTCTCACTTGTAAGTCCTTATATCCCTGTGCGCTTTTTCTGTATATTTCTCTATAAAGCCAGCAAGTGTTATAGAATCTCTCTGCAAATTATTACAGTAGCACATCTCGATAATCACACTGCTCAATTGTTACCTAGACATTACACGACATCATTATCATCGATAAACCAAATTTATACCACTGGAAAATTGTCTTCCATTATTTCTCTGCTTCAGATATCACAGTATTATCACCACACAAGAAAATTGAGTGTGTGTGTGTGTGTGTGTGTGTGTGTGTGTGTGTGTGTGTGTGTGTGTGTCCACCCCAAATTATTAACCTAGACCCAAGGTTATGGTGTATTCCTTCTGATATCCATTACTGTAACATGCCAAGATGCTATTACTTTTATGCCATGTACTGTTTATTGATATATGCATTACAATTAAACAGATATGTAAAACGGCTCTATAATTGGAAATTTCAATATGTCTATTGTGAGATGAAAAGTGTAATATATGATATTACAAGTTGTAAATGTAGGCATTCTGCCATAGTCCTATAAAGTGAACAATTCTCATACTAGAGAATTGGTAGGTGTATGCTGCTTGATATTTTATTTTACTCAAAAACTTCTTTGAGTAAACAACCAGCTGTCAAGCATGAATTTCTATGACTGTCAAAGCAATAAAAACATATTATAATATGTAACAGGATAGATAGAAAACCTACTCACAAAGCAATGGCAGAACACACACATAAAAGACTGTTGTGATTGGCAAGCTTTGGGAGCCAGTGACTCCTCCTTCAGCCAGAAGGGTTGAAGGGGAAGCAAGAAGGGTGAAGGAAAAGGACTGGACAGGTCTTAGAAAAGGGGTAGATTTTGGGAAAGTCACCCAGAACCGCAGCTCAGGGGAGACTTACCATACAGCATGACAAGGAAAGACTGATTGTTGGGGACTACATCAAATGAGATTTGAGAACCTGAGAGCTTAAAGAAGGAATACAGGGTAATACATAAGACAGATTACTACTAAACTATCATGCACAAGTTAATAAGAGTGACAAGCTAAGTGCATTGTACATAACACAGATGGGAGGGGCTGATGAAAAATAGACGGGAAAGACACTGAAAGACGTAGAAAACTAAAACGGAGTGAAGCAAAGAGTAGTTACAGTGAAGAAAAGCTGAGTGGGCGGTGAGAACTAAGGACATGTTGTAGAGCTAGTTCCCACCTGCAGAGTTCTGAAAAACCAGTGTCTGCGGGAAGAATCTAGATGGCGCATGTGGTGAAAAAGGTGCCAAGGTCACGAATGTCATGTTGTAGAGCATGCTCTGCAACAGGATATTGCGAGTTGCCAGTATACACCCTCTGCCTATGCCCATTCATCCTAATTGATAATTTGGTGGTAGTCATGCCGATCAGCATATCTCACCCAATGCAGTCACCAACAATCAGTCTTCCTTTCTCATCCTGCATGGTAAGTTTCCCCTGACCTGTGGTTCTGGGTGACGTTCCCGAAATCTACCCCTTTTCCTTGACCTCTCCAGTCTTTCCTTCACCCTTCTTCCTTCCCCTTCAACCCTTCTGCCCAAAGAAGAGGCCACTGGCTCCAAAAGCTTGCCAATTACAACAGCTCTTCATATGTGTGTTCTGCCACAACTTGGTGAGTAGATTTTTATCTATACAATAAAATATAAAGTAGCATACTGTCTACCAACTCTTTGCATAATGTCCTACTGTGACACGATACATGAACAGGTCCCACAACAGAAAGAAAGAATGATTCTCATATTGTTATTTAGACTGTGTCCCATTTAAGTCACTCATTTAGCCTGTAACAAATGTTTAAAGTTAACTGCCTTATTGGAAATAATTTTTCTTATCTTAAGAATTGATGAAATATTTTTTCCTAGTGTATTTTCCATTTTATATGGCTCAAATTGCACCAAATTCCATTTTAAATGATTCACATTGCATTCTCTCAAATACTGTTACATATACACTTATAAAAGTCCTACAAAACATTTATTATTATTCATGAGACTGTTGCCATCTGGTGGTCCTTCTCTGTATTACTCTGTTAGCCTGACTGGTATGTGGTAGTATGTAGCCGGCACCAACCCAGACCTCTGCTGCAATTCTTGATGTGCCACACTTGTATGACTCAGCCTCTCGATGAGGTCTGTCTCACATGGGGACACAGTTATACTTTCTAATGTTCTACTGTCTTTTTATAATAATGTACTGTTATCTCAGGCATATAGTGGAATTAATCTGTATACTTGTTATAACAACTAACATAAAGGTAACGGTGCTTTATTTCAAATTCATAGCCAATTACAACGGTACAAAAACAAACGTAGTTCATCGCACTGCAGGAGTTCATAATCTGTACACTGTGCATGCATCAAGAACAAATTATGTGAAATTGTTAATTTATTATTACAGCTACAACATTGTAAATATTTTTCTTACTTTTGCACCATTGCAGATCTGAATATGGCAGCTTAGTCCCGTCGAAACTATAATCCAGTGTACCTACATGTGATCAAGGCAATAAAAACTTCATTACCTGAAGCTTTATTTACATTGAAATAGTGTTTTCTTCACTTTCTTTTTGTTTACATGTGATATCATGTGCCACATCGTTACAGCTCAGATAAAGTCTCATTCGGTATCGCTGGGTTCAACTGCCTCAGAGCAGCTCATCAGAACTGGTTGCAGGGTGGCAGACTCTAGACTCGAGATATGCCTACGGTGTTGCAGATGAGGCGGCGTTGTGCACAGTGGGTGTGGGCATGGCTGTGCGTGTGGACGGCAGCGGCAACAGCGATGCCGCCACCTGCACTGCCCGGCAAGCGCGATGTGTTCGTATCACGTGGCTGGGGGGCCGGCGGAATGCCCTTCAGTGTGCTCTACCTGCCCGCACCTGTCCTGCCTGCAGGCGAGCCACAGCCACAGTCAGAACAGCCTGTGTCACAGGTAATAGTGTTGCAGTACCCACCATAACTGCTGGTCTCTGTCCTACAGTAAGTTCCAATCCTATAGTTTCAGAGCACCTCACTATTGACATATCTGAAAACTGTACACTGTTGTTGTAGTTTTTAGTCTGAAAATGATTTTGATTCATCTTTCTGCACCGGTCTACCCTGTGCAAGGCTCTTCATCTTTCCATGCCTACAGCAACCTACATCTGCTTCCTGCAGTCAACCACACACACACATGGAGGCACGTGTGTGCGCTTCCCTCTGTTATCAAATTAACCACTCCTTGATGCCCAGGATGTGTCCTATCAACTGGTCCCTTCTTTTAGTCAAGTTGCGCCATGAATTTTGTTTCTTCCCAATCCCATCTAGTATCTCTTCATTTGTTAACCCCTCTTATCTTCAGCATTCATCTTTAAAAAAAATTTCTATTCCTCTCTCATGTTGTCCGTTTATTGTCCACATGTCACTTCCATAAATGCTACACTCCAGACAAATATATTTAGGAAAGGCTTCCTAATTTATATTAGATGTTAAAAAAATTCTCTTTTTCAGAAACACTTTTCTTGCTATTGCCAGTTTGCATTTTGTATTGTCTTCACTTTGCAGTCATTAGATATTTTGCTGCCCCAATAGAAAAGCTTGTCTACTACTGTTAGGGTCTCATTCCATTTCATAATTTTGCTCCCTGAGCATAGCCTAATTTGAGTACATTCAATTACTCTCACTTCTGTTGATGTTCACATTATAATTTCTTTTCAAGACACTATCCATTACTTTACACTGACCTCACATCACCTTTGGCAACTCGCAGAATATCACAATCTCATCAGCAAAAATTTTCAATTCTCTTCTCTGTGAACTTTAATTCCCTTTCCAAATTTGTCCTTGGTTCTTTTACTGTTACCTACCGCATTGCTTCATGTCCCTGGATTCATGTACCTGTAGTTTGGTTTCTGTACAAGTTGAAGATAGCCTTTTTCTACCGACATATGAATTGCACTGATCGTGATTTTTATATGCTTCTATGTGTAAATATTTAGCTGGTGGTTGGTTAGGTTGAACACCAAACAACACGAACTAGAGTAGTGCATGATTCCTACAACTACTAATGGGCATAATGTGTTTTAGCAATTGTCAATAGAAATGTATCTAAGAGTTTCTCTCTCCATTGCACCATAAATCCAATAGGATAATGAGATGATTATTTTCTGTAAATTCCAGGGCAGTGCCTTTCTACACACAGGCTGTGTGTAGGTTAAAATTATACAGATGGGAGAAAATCCTAAACTTATTATTATTTTAAGAGCAGGAAGCAGTACGTGGAAATGAGTATTTCAGGTGGTTAAAGGTCTTAAATGAGCAACGCGTATCAGATGTGGATTTTTATATTGTTTGTATACTGCAAGAGACTGCTGCTTGCTGCATCAATGTTTGTAGTGCTACTGTGGGAAACAACCACAACAGTCTGTGATGTGTCCACAATGAAGTTTGCCACTGTTTGCAGTTCATGATCAACTGTCAATGATAGAGCATTACATATTACAAGGACTTGCAGACATGTATTTAATGTATAGTGCAGCAGAATTTAGTGTTCAGATTGATGAGCAAAAGTACAATATGAGTTTCACAACAAATGTTATGTTAATTGGCAGAAAATTATCCCCACGGAACATACTTTGAAGAAACTGGGTCTTCAAGTGGCAGAAATTTGCATAAATCTGCCATGAGAAGTATTATTTGGAAAGCATAATTTGAGGAGGTGCACCTGGCAGAAGATTCATGAATAATGCCATCAATTGTGCCTGTGAAATGTACAATTCAAGAACACAGCATACTTTTCACAGTATATATAAGTGACTTAGTAGACAACATTGGAAATTCCATGAGACTTTTCGCAGATGATGCTGTTCTATATAGAAAGGTCCTACGCTAGAAAATTGTAGCAAAATGCAAGATGACCTGCACAGGATCGACGCTTGGTGCAGGGAGTGACAACTGAACCTCATCATAAATAAATATAATGTATTGCATACACACAGACAGAGGAACTGTGAAGATAAATTAGAGAGATTCGAGACAACACAGATGCTTACCAGCAATCATTCCTCCTGCAAACCATTCTTAACTGAAACAGGGAGGGGGAAAAGTGACACTGGCACACAAAGTACCCTCTTTCACACACTGTAAGGTGGTTTGTAGAGTACAGATGTAGTTGTAGATGGTGTGCTGGAGGAGCAGCAATTATAACCTTACTGTACAAATGTGTGCAAGCAATGAGGCCAGATGGCTCTGAACCAGAACTCAGTTCTGACAATGGACTCTGTTATAATGTATGCATCAAGACCGGTGAATGTCACTTTTAATTGGTACTATGTTATACGCTACAAACTGTTTACATCTATATGCAGCTCCAGCCATTAGTTCATTATCTGAAGGTACTCAGCTTATGGTTCCCTCTTTCCATAAAGTTTTGACCTACCTGTAAGAGTTGAGAGACATTGTGACGGTTATTCAGAGAGTGAGTTCCAAATCACCATATAGCTTATCAAATGTCACGTGAACATTGAAATATGCACGTGCACTTACTTCTGGCATGCCTTACTCGTCAAATGACATCATTTGCATTGGTGTTGTCACAGTGTGCTGTTTACAGTGTCAGTTCAAAATGTTTAAAAAAATCAATCCACCTGCTGACTGGGAAACACAGTCAAGTGATTCAGTTTCTGACAGCAACAAACTTTGCAGTAGCAGAAATTCATCAACAGATAAGTGAGGTGTATGGTCCCAACGCAATACGTGACATCAAACTGCATAAGTGGGTAAAAACTTTGAAGGACAGACAGAAAAATGTCCACGATGAACCGTGATCATGTCAACCATCAGTGATATCAGACGATTTGGTCAAAACCATAGACTAAAAGATTCGTGAAGACTGGCAATTCAAAATTTCAACTTTAGCACTGGAATTTCCAATTTTGGGCGGAACAACTTTGCACAAAAATTGTTTCTGAAAACTTGCAATTTGACAAATTGAAACTTCCTGGCAGATTACAAATATGTGCCGGACCGAGACTTGAAATCGGGACCTTTGCCTTTCGCGGACAAGTGCTCTACCACTGAGCAAAGTTCGCCAGGAAGTGGTCCTTCCCAGTCACTGAAAAAATTGTTGCATGATGGATTATTACAAGTAGGGCGAGCTATCAAGGTTTCATCATGTCTCATAATGCAGCTCAAAAAATTGTTCATTAGTTTTTCATAATGCACCAGAATCGTCTGCACCAAAATCAGCAAATCTAGGGTATTATATTCAATCATCAGTTTTGGTAGGCAACTTGTGCACAGTCCCTGAAACTATATTTCTTTGTAATTATTTCATGGGAAACAATTCTTGTCTCTTTGAGACAATATTCACAAAGTGCACTGACACTTAAATAAATGTTGGTTCAGTGTGTTTCTTCATCTTCTCAAAAAATGTCAACTAAGAGTACATATGGCTTGCTTTCCACTACTCCTTTTATTATTATCACCACCATCTCAAAATTTGGCGCCAAGTTTTGAGTGTTCATGTTATTGTAGTCTTCAGTCCTGAGACTGGTTTGATGCAGCTCTCCATGCTACTCTAACCTGTGGAAGCTGCTTCATCTCCCAGTACCTACTGCAACCTACATCCTACTGAATCTGCTTAGTGTAGTCATTTCTTGGTCTCCCTCTACAATTTTTACCCTCCACACTGCCCTCCAATACTAAATTGGTGATCCCTTGATGCCTCAGAACATGTACTACCAACCGATCCCTTCTTCTAGTCAAGTTGTGCCACAAACTTCTCTTCTCCCCAATCCTATTCATACCTCCTGATTAGTTATGTGACCTACCCATCTAATCTTCAGCATTCTTCTGTAGCACCACATTTTGATAGCTTCTATTCTCTTCTTGTCCAAACTATTTGTCGTCCAAGTTTCACTTCCATACATGACTACACTCCATACAAATACTTTCAGAAACGACTTCCTGACACTTAAATCTACACTCAATGTTAACAAATTTCCCTACTTCAGAAACGCTTTCCTTGTCATTGCCAGTCTACATTTTATATCCTCTCTACTTCGACCATCATCAGTTATTTTGCTCCCCAAATAGCAAAACTCCTTTACTACTTTAAGTGCCTCATTTCCTAATCTAATTCCCTCAGCATCACCCGACTTAATTCGACTACATTCCATTATCCTCGTTTTGCTTTTGTTGATGTTCATCTTATATCCTCCTCTCAAGACACTATCCATCCATTCAGCTGCTCTTCCAGGTCTTTTACTGTCTCTGACAGAATTACAATTCCATCAGCAAACCTCAAAGTTTTTATTTCTTCTCCATGGATTTTAATACCTACTCCAAATTTTTCTTTTGTTTCCTCCACTGATTGCTCAATATACAGATTGAATAACATCGGGGAGAGGCTACAACCCTGTTTCACTCCCTTCCCAACCGCTGCTTCCCTTTCATGTCCCTCGACTCTTATAACTGCCATCTGGTTTCTGTACAAATTGTAAATGGCCTTTTGCTCCCTGTATTTTACCCCTGCCACCTTTAGAATTTAAAAGAGAGTATTCCAGTCAACATTGTCAAAAGCTTTCTCTAAGTCTACAAATGCTATAAACATAGCTTTGCCTTTCCTTAATCTAGCTTCTAAGTTAAAGTCGTAAGGTCAGTATTGCCTCATGTGTTCCAACATTTCTAGGGAACCCAAACTGATATTCCCCAAGGTCGGCTTCTACTAGTTTTTCCATTCATCTGTAAAGAATTAGCGTCAGTATTTTGCAGCTGTGACTTATTAAACTGATAGTTTGGTAATTTTCACATCTGTCAACACCTGCTTTCTTTGGGATTGGAATTATTATATTCTTCTTGAAGTCTGAGGGTATTTTGCCTGTCTCATACATCTTGCTCACCAGATGGTAGACTTTTGTCAGGACTGGCTCTCCCAAGGCTGTCAGTAGTTCTAATGGAATGTTGTCTACTCCCGGGGCCTTGTTTCGACTTAGGTCTTTCAGTGCTCTGTCAAAATCTTCACGCAGTATCGTATCTCCCATTTCATCTTCATCTACATCCTCTTCCATTTCTATAATATCGTCCTCAAGAACATCGCCCCTGTATAGGCCCTCTATATACTCCTTCCACCTTTCTGCTTTCCCTTCTTTGCTTAGAACTGGGTTTCCATCTGAGCTCTTGATATTCATATAAGTGGTTCTCTTTTCTCCAAAGGTCTCTTCAGTTTTCCTGTAGGCAGTATCTATCTTACCCCTAGTGAGATTTGCCTCTACATCCTTACATTTGTCCTCTAGCCATCCCTGCTTAGCCATTTTGCACTTCCTTTCGATCTCATTTTTGACATGTTTGTATTCCTTTTTGCCTGTTTCATTTACTGCATTTTTATATTTTCTCCTTTCATCAATTAAATTCAATATTTCTTCTGTTACCCAAGGATTTCTACTAGCCCTCATCTTTTTACCTACTTGATCCTCTGCTGCCTTCACTACTTCGTCCCTCAAAGCTACCTATTGTTCCTGTACAGTATTTCTTTCCCCCATTCCTGTCAATTGTTCCCTCATGCTCTCCCTGAAACTCTGTACAACTTCTGGTTTAGTCAGTTTATCCACGTCCCATCTCCTTAAATTCCCACCTTTTTGCAGTTTCTCCAGTTTTAATCTACAGTTAGTACCAAAAGATTGTCGTCAGAGTCCACATCTGCCCATGGAAATGTCTTACAATTTAATACCTGGTTCCTAAATCTCTGTCTTACAATTATATAATCTATCTTAAACCTGTCAGTATCTCCAGGCTTCTTCCATGTATACAACCTTCTTTTATGATTCTTGAACCAAGTGTTAGCTATGATTAAGTTGTGCTCTGTGCAAAATTCTACCAGGTGGCTTCCTCTTTCATTTCTTACCCCCAATCCATATTCACCTACTACGTTTCCTTCTCTCCCTTTTCCTACTGCCGAATTCCAGTCACCCATGACTATTAAATTTTCGTCTCCCTTCACTATCTGAATAATTTCTTTTATTTCATCACACATTTCTTCAATTTCTTCATCATCTGCAGAGCTAGTTGGCATATAAACTTGTACTACTGTAGTAGGCGTGGGCTTCGTATCTATCTTGGCCAAAATAATGTGTGTACTATGCTGTCTGTAGTAGTTTACCCGCATTCCTATTTTCCTATTCATTATTAAACCTACTTCTGCATTACCCCAATAATCCTTCTAAGCTAAATAGTAATGAGTTGCAATGAAATTCCGCAGCTGCTTCCCCCATCATATGCATAATACAATATGCAATACAAATTCCAAATTTACCAGCATCTGGAATCGACACTACCCTATTGCATCCAAATTTAAGGCACCAGGGTGTTGCAACAAAGGTTGGTGAATTGTAGTAGATCATGTAGATGAAACTGCAGATCCATGAAGTGCAAAAATTTTATTTTCCTCCACATTATTAGACTTTTGTATAGTGGCTGGGTGATAACTGGATACTGTGCCCACTGAGGAATGTAAGGATTCAAAACGAAATGACTGGCATATTTCAACCAACGCACAATATTATGTTAGGAATACAGGATTCTAAAAGACCTAACTAATGTATTTCACGCAATACACACTATTATGTTATTTTATTGCAGAATATATCAAATAACTGAAACCACAACAGTGAAGAAAAGCCTGGTAGTGGCTGGTAGTGGCTCATAATCAGGTAGGAGCAAAATTCTAAAATGTAATTAAGTCTGAAATGCCAAAAGAAACAAATACACTAAAAACTGCATGACTATGTTAAACACTGGAAAAGATCATTTTGCTTCTTTGGCTTGTGAATCAAACAAAGCAGAAAAATTGCATGTAAAGGTTATTCTCTAGTTTCTTATGATTATGAACAGATATTCACAGCAAGAAAACTGCTGAGATCAACAGAAATCAGACCTTTTTATATTCCAACAGAAATTTGTTCTCAATGCAGAAACTGACATAACTGGAAGACACAAAGGTTCACATAGTTCCACTGTATCAGGTTAAATGAAATGGCTGTTTAACAAAATGTCACTCAAATGGCATTTGATGGATTTTTAGTCAATCACCATAGGCTAATAAGAAATTAATTTCAACAATATCAGGAATAACACAATACAGAAACCCAGTCTTATTTACACAATATTCAATAATCTGCACATTCATTCCATAGCATTGTACTTAACATTAAGAGTGACTAAACATCCAACTCTAATCCATATTCACAATAACTACTCACCAATGTGTGTTTGCTATAAAGCTAACTATTACTAAAGCCCACAAAATTTTAACGTCTACAGGCACTTACATTTCCCAATGGAGCAGAGGAAGAGGACGATGAAACTGATATCCCAGAAATTGCTGAACAAGACGCCGGCCTACCTCATACAGCTGCCTACCGTGCGATGGAGCTGCGTAATGCTAGGGAGCTCCTACAGCAACCACTATCCCGCAAGCACTATTCTGTCATACCTCAGCTGTTCGTATCTTACGGTTGGGGCCCACTTGGAAAATAAAACTGGAATTTTCATCCACTCTATTCCATTCTATACTTAAATCTCCAGTGTATGTGAATGTACTTATTTAACTAATACAATCAATTTTTGGCAAGTTTGTCAACTTATTCACTGAAATACATGTAATAAAATTACATAGTACCTTATGTGCTTTAACAATAAAGTGTAGTTACTGTTACTATGATTGCTATATGAAATACAATGTATAATGAATGGACTATTTCTGTGACCAAATTCACACCTACGTAAATAGAAAATTAACCTCCTAATATTGCCTTACCCACAGAAAAATATTAGTTATTCAAAGTCTGTAAAAATTGGCTCCATGTTGGTTTGTAAGGGATAAGAAGCATTACACAATTCACATACAGTGTCCATGATTGATTAAAGCAAACACGAGATCACTACTAAAACACAGAAAATGAACTGGCCTACATAAACATGGCGCACCGAAAAGGGTACCACACTCGAACAATGGAAGGTCTAGGATGGAACAGCAACAATATGAAATGCATATTTTGCTACTTACCACAGCCACTGAGCTGCAGACAGGCACGATGTGAAGAAAGACCACCAAACATTTAAGCTTTCAGGCAAAAAAGTCATACTTCCAATGTAGACTGGTCTCAGCAGCCGGAGACTGTAGCCGTTTGTGTGTGTGTGTGTGTGTGTGTGGGTGTGTGTGTGTGTGTGTGTGTGTGTGTTTGCTTTTTCAGAAGGAGAACCTTCTAGTCCAAAAGCTTAAATTGTTTAGTAATATTTTCATTGTGTCCATTTGCAGCTCATCAGTGTGGTGAACAACAACTAGGGCACACTGTAAAAATCGCTTACAACAAGGTCCTCCAGGGGGCAAAAAAAATTGTGTACCATGATGGAAAGCTTCACCATGGCAAATAGTTTAACCTTCTCACTTACAAACTTGAAAAGGGTTTAAATAGCCCATATCAGCCAGCTTCGGTTAACCCACATATGCTTTTACCAACATGTCATTTTACTAGTGATTAGAGAAACCTTCCACATTCCGTAGAAATACAGAGTATGGTATGTAATGTCCTGGCTATAGCAGGGAACTAATTTATGTAGATTCATCTACATCTACATCCATACTCCACAAGCGACCTGACGGTGTGTGGCAGGGGTACCTTGAGTACCTGTATCGGTTCTCCCTTCTATTCCAGTCTCGTACTGTTCGTGGAAAGAAGGATTGTCGGTATGCCTCTGTGTGGGCTCTAATCTCTCTAATTTTATCCTCATCGTCTCTTCACGAGATATATGTAGGAGGGAGCAATATACTGCTTGACTCCTCGGTGAAGGTATGTTCTCGAAACTTCAACAAAAGCCATACCGAGCTACTGAGCGTCTCTCTTGCAGAGTCTTCCACTGGAGTTTATCTATCATCTCCGTAACGCTTTCGTGATTACTAAATGATCCTGTAACGAAGCGCGCTGCTCTCTGTTGGATCTTCTCTATCTCTTCTATCAACCCTATCTGGTACAGATCCCACACTGCTGAGCAGTAGTCAAGCAGTGGGCAAACAAGTGAACTGTAACCTACTTCCTTTGTTTTCGGATTGCATTTCCTTAGGATTCTTCCAATGAATCTCAGTCTGGCATCTGCTTTACCGACGATCAACTTTATATGATCATTCCCTTTTAAATCACTCCTAATGTGTACTCCCAGATAATTTATGGAATTAACTGCTTCCAGTTGCTGACCTGCTATATTGTAGCTAAATGATAAGGGATCTTTCTTTCTATGTATTCGCAGCACATTACACTTGTCTACATTGAGATTCAATTGCCATTCCCTGCACCATGCATCAATTCGCTGCAGATCCTCCTGCATTTCATTACAATTTTCAATTGTTACAACCTCTCAATATACCACAGCATCATCCGCAAAAAGCCTCAGTGAACTTCTGCTTTCATCCACAAGGTCATTTATGTATATTGTGAATAGTAACGGTCCTACGACACTCCCCTGCGGCACACCTGAAATCCCTCTTACTTTGGAAGACTTCTCTCCATTAAGAATGACATGCTGCATTCTGTTATCTAGGAACTCTTCAATCCAATCACACAATTGGCCTGATAGTCCATATGCTCTTACTTTGTTCATTAAACGACTGTGGGGAACTGTATCGAACGCCTTGCGGAAGTCAAGAAACACGGCATCTACCTGGGAACCCGTGTCTATGGCCCTCTGAGTCTCGTGGACGAATAGCGCGAGCTGGGTTTCACACGATCGTCTTTTTCAAAACCCATGCTGATTCCTACAGAGTAGATTTCTAGTCTCCAGAAAAGTCATTATACTCTAACATAATATGTGTTCCAAAATTCTACAACTGATAGACGTTAGAGATATAGGTCTATAGTTCTGCACATCAGTTCAATGTCCCTTCTTGAAAATGGGGATGACCTGTGCCCTATTCCAATCCTTTGGAATGCTACGCTCTTCTAGAGACCTACGGTACACCGCTGCAAGAAGGGGGGCAAGTTCCTTTGTGTACTCTGTGTAAAATCGAACTGGTATCCCATCAGGTCCAGTGGCCTTTCCTCTTTTGAGCGATTTTAATTG
The DNA here is from genome assembly GCF_023864275.1 of Schistocerca cancellata. Taxonomy (NCBI): domain Eukaryota; kingdom Metazoa; phylum Arthropoda; class Insecta; order Orthoptera; family Acrididae; genus Schistocerca; species Schistocerca cancellata. The sequence goes on from NC_064632.1 coordinate 250,945,321, forward strand.
TTTCTCTGTCCCTCTGCTGTCTTACTATGTATCTGAAACAAATTTCTGCAACATTCTTTGAACAGTCGTTTTCCTCCCACCTAAACTAAGGAAACGAAGAAAACAATGTACACTGGCAGAAAAAAAATCCCAACACCAAAGGTATATGTGCAAGATGAATGAAGCAAGTTTGTAGGCATGTTTCTACATCTGAAAGATGAGGCCTGTTCAAATTTAGCAACAGTTGTATACGAGTGGTGCTAGTAGCGCCACTATGAGAATGCAAATGAAGTTTGGTTTAAATATGCACTGTAACTGTCATGAGTGTTAGCTATCTTTGATATTGCTCATAGTGAGTTGATGTTAGTCAAGAATTCCTTTAAGAGAGGAAGGTATGTATTAATAACTCACTGAGTTTGAAAGAGGTCGTGCTACGAGGAGCTCAATGTTCCCTCTGCAATATTGCATGAAGACTTGGCATGAATGTAGACACTGTACATGACTGCTGGCAGCATTGGTCACAGGAATGTACTGTTGCAAAAAGATAAAGCTCCAGATGACCATGTCGCACTACAGCGAGGGAAGACCACCAAGTTCAGTATTATGGCTGTGGTGCATTGTACTGGGGTCTATGTCTGTAGCAGCGATTCAAGCAGCAGCTGGCTCAACAGCGACACAACAAATTGTTACAAATCGGTTAGTAATAGCCTTGTATTGGTTAGCAGGAAGACAGATAAGCACCTGCACCCAAGCCAACTGTGGCCACGACAGATTGAACATACACCTGGAGTTATGATACGGTATGCGATTTTGTATAACAGCTGGAGCACTCTTATGGTTATTCCACATACACCGACTGCAGATGTGTAAATCAGTCTCGTAATTCGATCTGTTGTGCTATCATTCAAGAACAGCTTTCCAGAGAGTGTTTTCCAACTGGACAATGCTTGCTGTTGTAACACGACATGCTCTACGAATATCAACATTGCTTTGGCCTGCTCGATCAACAGATGACTCTATAAGTGACCAAGTTGGGAGAACAGATGACAATTTCAGTGTCATCCACAACTAGCATTAACCATCCCAAAACTGACATCTGGCACCTGTGTAACACAACACATGCATGTTTGCATGCTTGCGTTCAACATTCTGTCAGCTACATTGGTTATTCATGTACCAGAATTTCATATTTTCAATGACTTTTCTTGTGCCTAAATTACCCAGTGATCTTGCTACATTAATCACTCAAATATGTTAGCCAGATAAATGTAATCCTGAAATTTCATTACTCTACATTAATTATTTCTTGGTGATGGAAGTTTTTTCCATCAGTGTAAGTATGTAGGTACTGTCAACAGTAAATGCCTTTTTTCATACCTTTGAGTGTCCAGAACTCCTGCAGGACTACTGGTGCACAGCCTCCTTTCTTGTAAAAGAGCTTTACTAGCAGCATATGATCCTTCATGGAGACAATCACGAACTTTCTCCCTGCATCAATAACACGCTGTTCAAATCTGATATCGTTCTGGACAGTGGTTCTCTTACTGCAGCATTTTGAAACCGGAATTTTACTTATGGACACCCTGTACAGTATCAACTGGTTAGAGTCACAATCCTTGTGAGCTGCAGACACAAACACTGAGTGTGTGCTGAGAGCATTTGCTGGTGTAGCTATACCACAGTCAACATGAAGCACTATTCACCCAGGGTTTCTGTGAGTTCATCTACTCAATGGGTAGTTTAATTAAACGAAGACATCGATGCAATTCAGAAGCAAACTGCTAGTTTTGACACCAACAGATTCAATCAACATGCAAGTATTATAGAGATGGGAATCCCTGGAGGGAAGATCATGTTATTTTTGTAAAACACTTGAGAACATTTAAAGAACAGGTATTTGAAGCTTACTGTAGACCAATTATACTGCTGTGAATGTACATTTTGTATAAGAACCACGAAGATAAGATAGAAATTAGGGCATGTACAGAGGCATATGGATAGTCTTTTTCCCCTCACTCGATTTTTGAGTGGAACAGGAAAGGAAATGCCTAGTAGTGATAGAGTGCACCCTCCACCACACACCATACAGTTGCTTATGGAGTATGCACCTACATATAGATGTAGTTTGTGAGCCAAATCATAGCTTTTAATGGAAGATAAAGTCAGCGATTTCCTTACAGAAACCATAGAAATATCAACAATGCATCATTACATGAACACTGTGTGTGTTAGCAATTCTGATTTGGGTCTTCATAAATCATTCCCTGCAAACAATGGTATGGTTCCTCCTAATAAGCCAAACACTGTGGTCAATGATGTTTGCATGTGAGTGGCTGCCTCTATTAGCTAACCACATATGCCACAATGCAAGTATTCACATATTTACATTTGTGCTCATTTAAAATGCCTCAATAATTTGAAATCCTCATCAAAAGTGAAATACATGCTGTGACTAGTTTTCTGCATACAAAAAAATGTGAAAACAAGTTCAAGTCATTGGCAGATTAGTTACATTTATGGTTAGAATACTATGAAAGACGGCATGGTAAAAAGAATGGGTCGGAGTGGGTAAAGATGTCAGTACAACACTAATGAAGAAGGCAAAGTGAGTACTACTGAAGTCTTGGTGCAAAAAGTTGATTGTGGGCATGCCCCTGAAAGCAAAACATGGCTGGTTCATGTTACAATATCCATGGAAAGAGGGCATTCAACATTATTGAGGAAAAGTGAAGTTCAAGCAGACATATGCTCCTCAAAAACACATGTACATGGTTACAAGCGGACTTTTTACCTGACAGTAACACAGTCAATTTTGAGACGCACTGTGAAACCTTAATTAAACTATGCTGAACAATCCAAAACAAGACATGGCAAGCTCAGTAAGGGGATATTTTTTCCGCCACGACAATTTCCCTCCACATGCAGCTCAATGAACATAACACCTAATCACATCAGCTTGATCACACCCACTGATTCCTACTTGTTCTTGCCCTCGGAAAAACATTTAGGTAGTTGGCAGCACAGTAATGACAATTATGCAGAAAGGCTGTCCAGCAGCAACTGACAAAAAACATGTACTGTACTGAACAGAAAACATATGAAAAACAGAAGAATCTGTATCAAAACAGATGTTCGGAATGAAGTACAAGATGTGTGAGAAAGGGAATACTTAACATGGAATACCGAAGTTCAGACACTACCCTTTGTTGGTAGACTGAAAGAAAAGCTATGGAAGTGACAATGAGATAAGTGAATTTGAAAATCAAATTTTCCAAATTACTTCTAAATTATAATGTTAGTTTTATATTGCTTTATTCTAAAACATCATCAGCAATTTACTGTCACCTTACTTCACTTACTTGTGTTCTCTCTGACATAATGTAAAGACAAATAAATTAACCACTGGTTACGCTTGGATTAAAGAAAAACAGTAACTGAAGCTGCAAAGATGCCATAACCAAGATATTACTCATAAACTGCCACTGTGGACACAAGGTCACAGTAATAATCATGTATCAACTCAGTTTGTCTGTAAGAAATACTTTACTTGCTCTTTGGTTTAGCAACTGGTACGTATATGATTCTCTGTGCATCAAATCTTGTTGACATTCATTATTAAACTTTTCATTCTTTAGCTGTCTGACCCAAAATGTTGTTAAGATTTCCCTACATACATGATTATAAAGCTTGATCTCCTCCTTTATTTCTGTATGGTGTGCTATTTTATCGTACTCAGTCATGATACAGAGGATACACTAATAAAACAAAAGTCAACCATCAAAGCAGAATATAATATTCTAACTGTGAAACTCCAGAAGACATTTGACACAGTAACACATCAAACCTTATTAACAGAAGTACAATCATGTGGGGGATCAAAACAAACTTGTAACTGAATTGAGGATTTCTTGATAGGGAGAAAGTAACATGTTATCTTGGATGGTGCATTACTGACACATGCTGAAGTATGAAAGAAGCTGCACAAATATTCTTTTGGGTCTTGATAAGATTTCGTAGTGGTACTAAGAGTGACATACCACTTAAAATGTTCAGAGGTATAAAATTATGCACTTCAAATGTGTACTGCAACATTACTGCAATGAATGAGTCACAGATGGAATTATTCCACTCGTACAAATACTACACTGTAACAATTCATGGATGTAAGAAATGGAATGATCACACAGTTTCAGCCATAGGTAAAACAGGTGACAGACTTCAGCTCATTGGTAGGACACTGAAAAGTTGCAATCAATCTACAAAGGAAACTGCTTACAAGACACTCATGCAACTCTTCTTAGAATACCCTCATGTCGAAATCACTTTTGAGACCAACTCCAAGTCAAGGGTGTCAATGAGGTACAATACTTGGAACTGAAAGTATGTTTATTACTGACACCAAATACAGCCACAACAATAATGACCTCCTGTGTGAACAGTGCTGTTATTTATACAAACATCAAATATATCAGAATGTTAGTTTTTATTCAACCATCAAATGTTCCACATATACAAACATCAGAAATGACAAATAGGAAACAACGAATGATTGCCGGTGGTCATGTTTGAACTGGCGACCAATAGCACACAAGCCTGAGACACTAACTGCTTCCTATCCTCGAGAAACAGTAACCCACTGCTGCAGAGTTTCTCACTGGGCCAGACTGCAGCACACTGGATCTAGATCTTGTCAACAGACCTCCATATGGCAGTGCACATAGATCCTCGGTTGCTGGTCATGTTGTTACATCCTCTTCATTATAATAAGCATTAAAGGTAGCCCCTCCCATCAAATCTTTGTGATCATCAAGTGGGTCTTCAGTTTCCTTGAACCTCTCATCATCAACCTCAGCCTTTGGACTGCAGCAGGACACGGATGACATCTCAGTCTTCTTGATGAAGGGGTCATAATTGTCAACTTCGTATGTGATGATCAATGAGCAACAAAGGATATGATACTGTCCTAAGTAATGCTTTAGTAACTTTTCCGATAGCCCCCTTTCTGCACAGGCACAAAAATCCACACCACATCTCCCGAGCTGTAGCTCACTGGCCACTGGCATTGTAGTGCTCTTGGTCTTTCTCCTGGATGTGCAGGGTCCATTTGCAAGCCAGCTGCCTTGCTTCTTCAGGCCTGGTGTTTCACGTAGTCATTCTATCATCCAATTGAAAAGGAAACAGTGTTTCCACAGTCATTTCAGCCTCACAACTGTGGAGCAGAAATAATGGTGTGAAATCTGTAGTGTCCTGCTTTGCCATGTTGTACATAAATGTCATGACAGGCAGTACTGTATCCCAATCTCCCTGTTCAAAAGCAGAGGGAGTGCATCTGCCAGTGGCTTATTATAGAATCCTGTGAGGCCATTAGTTTGTGGATGGTAGGCAGTTATCACCCTGAGGGTGATGTCACAATGTGAAATTCTCTCCGATATTAGTCACAAGTGGAAAACTTTCCCAAGATCAAAGAATTTAATCAAATGCAACTGACTTGCCTGAATAGAACTGTTCTGGTGGTTTGCATCTTGTGGCATAATACACACTCAACACTTATCAACTTTCTCGTGCAATGTGTCCAAGACATACACACTGAAAACAGTCTGGCATGTTGTCCTCCTTTCCTCCAAATGTCTGTTCTTCTGGGGGCATTTTGCATTGGTCGGATGCTGAGTTGTTGTTTGACAGTGGTGGCATAAGTCTGAGTTGGCCGAGTCCATTCTTCACAGTCTTTGGTGAAAATTGGTGCCAAAGATCATTACACCTCCTCTTTGACATTCTCTATTATCTTCTTATGCATCAGGTCAATATCCTTGTAAATGTGCTCTCTGTTGTGTACTTGGTCTGACATTTCTGGCTGTCATACACTGCTGCATCTCTTCTGTTACTACCTGGCATACGAGAGAGGCAAGCTCTAGAAATGCCATCATTTGGCAGATGGTCACACTTTCTTCGTCCGACTCTTTTTCTGTTGCCTTTCCTGAATTTTCTGTCACTACTTAGTGAACTCTTCTGTCATTGTGACAGCTTTACCAGAAGAGGTAGGTACAGGTCTTCTGCAACTCCTTCCATAAAGTGTGAAATTCTGTCAGCTGCTGTCATGTCAGGACTCACGATGTGACACAGTGCCTAAATATTTTTTTTTTTCCTTCACACCAAACAGCCACAACTCTTGGAACTTGGCAATGTGCTGTGCACAAATGACCACGCTTCAGGGAAGCAATAGTTTTGAGCCTTTTTAATTAAGAGAGCACCAATTAGAATGCAGCAGGATGGCAGACGGGCGGACGGCCAGAGCGGAGGTAGTTTGCCGAAGGGTTACAATAAGAGCTGAGTCGGTCGCGGTAGGCCAGCACGGTGACTTGCAAGAATGTGAAGGCAGAAGGACACAGAAAAGCCAGGGGTAGCTTAGAAATATGAAGCAGCATCCATAGGCAGGCACCCCTCGGGGATGGAAAAGGTGGGCTGGTCCGACCACAGGCTGCTGAAGGGTAAAAAAAATTAGTTCGTTGGCAAAAACTTTGAATTAGAGCAGAGTGCCAGAGTAAAATTTGCAGAAGAGTGAAAATCAAAAGTATATTTGTGCAGAAAGCAACAGGGGAATATGTACAGTAAAATGTATTTGTTTTAAGTGCAGAGATGGTGGCTGACATCACAAGCGGTTTAGTGGGGGAGAAGGAGCGCACAGCTCACCATTGCTGAGAACTAGCAGTTAGACAAGGGAGCAGTACGGATGGCCGGCAGTTGCACTCCCACAAGATTTCCAACGAAGCTTTGCTGTTTGACTTAATTGGCCTAAGACAGTGACAAAGTAACTTTCACGTAGGAGGTGAAGTTAATTTAACTGTGTATGAATGTTTATCTTAATACGTGACAATTACTGAGGTATACATGCCAATAGTTAATTGGGCAAAGCTTAGTGCATGCCACAACACGACAGTCATTGAACACGGTAAGTCTGCTGCTCTGCTCGTTCCTGCTGTTGCAAATTCTGTTTCTGTTTTCTGATAATGATCATTATGGCCATTTGGTTATGATCACGGTTATTTTAATGTGGGGTATCAAGTGTAAGTAAAGACCATGTTCTGTGGCATCCGGTAGTACAAGATCCGGACCTTGAGCACTAAAAGACCCGTGTGGCAGCTGTGTGATTTATATTAATATGATCACAATTGGGATTAGCCTGATTGAGACAAAATGCAATCGGTATCCGACAGTGGTCTTAAACCCACTTAGAGGGGCAAAAAAGTCTGATCACTATCTGGCTGGATACTGGCATGAAAACCACGATTTTGCAACTTGTTTGTCGTAAAGTGTGTCAGATGATTTTGAGGCCAATAAAATTGCTTTTATCGGAGGTGCGTTGCATTATTTAGTCACACCAGAATTCCTCTCCAAACCCTCAGTTCTACGTATCTACAAAGTCCAGAATCCACAGGGTGCCGAGTAATGTACGAGCAGCTGAACTGCACGTAAGATTACAGGTCGAGAACGTGCAGAGGCTGACTACGCTGCCACCGCACAGGTAAGTCACAAAGAGGACCTGCCATGCAACCCTGTAAATCTACTGCTTACCATACTGGACTGTCCAAGGGGGTCCAGTACATTACAAGTAGGGTTGGCCATTCCTCAGAGGGGACGTCACAAAGTAGTACACCGGCCTAGGGAATATTTCAAAATGGTGCGATTGGCTGGGAAATGAGTAAATGGAGATGTATCGTGGAGTAGTACAACATAATTTATGCAAAAGGATAAGCGTTATTTTAGTAGGATAGTGCACTGTAAGTAATTGCAGCAGCAGAGCGGCAAAGTGGTTTGGCTTGCGTGCTCAGTACATGGAGACAGTACCAGTCGAAAAGGGCTGCGTAGGGGCCTCAGATCGAGCGAGCGCGGCATAAGCAAGCGCTGCAGTCGGTCAGGCTTTGCTGGGCACAATAAATGGCTGCACAAAGAGGAACAGCGTCAGCACAAAGTGGAAGCAGTAGACCAGTAGACAGCAGACCACGCGAGGGTGGAGCCAATGCAGAAGCACCGCACAAAGAGGACGGCACTAGCAGAACAACGCAGGGCTCGCAGCAAAGAGGCAGTAGGTCGGAGAAGTCGTTGAAAGCTAAGAAACCGACTTCTATACCAACAGTTGAACAGCATTTTAACTTTAGAAAAGAAAATGGCTGAGCAGGATAAAAGTAGCGTAGCAGGGAAAGCCAGGGGTGATACTGAGGTGGTTGTCAAAATGGGTAGTATGACGAGGGAATTAGACAGAGCAGAGGTGTTTAGCCCAGATCTGCATTCAACGAGAATTTTATTGGCAGTTGATAGCAAAGTAGAGACCGAACAGACAAAAGAGGTGCCACTAAACTTGAGTGATTCAATCTCTGAGGAGGCTGAGGCTACTCGAGGCACGTCAGAATCAGTAGTCGACCAGATGATTTCGGCAGTACCAGGGGAAGAGAAAAATATCTTCTTGGTGTCACTTCTTGCAACCTTGATGCAATTTCGGGAAGAAATCAGTAAAGATATTAAGCAAGATAATGAACAAGTAAGCTCTAGTATTGCATTGGAAGTGTCGAATTTGCATGAGGAGGTGAAGAAAGACACCATTGAGCAGTTCACCCAGTGTAAGTTGCAACTGGAGCAGCAAGTAGACATTAAACTACAACAAGTTGTTAATAAAGTGGATACTGAGCTGGGTGAAGTGAAGAAGGAATGTGCTAAAGGGTAAAAGGAGGGTTTAGATAAAATAACCAAAGCAGGCAACAGCATATCACAACTTCACAACTGAACTGGAAGTTAAACAGAGGGATTTTGAAACTAGAATAAATACTGAAGTGGGTAATATACATTGTAAGATAAGATCTGAACAAGATACTAGTTTTAATTTGCATGTTAAGGATACGATTCAGACGTTCGCTGCTAGTCAGGCAATGTACGAATCATTTGAGGAACATCAATAGGTCCATAATCAGCAGATTTATGCTAGAATATTGCAAAATGAGCAAGCATTGCTAAACTGGCCACAAGGGTAGGCCAGGGTTCATCGAGCAATTCAGCAGAAGCAGCATTTATTCAGTGTCTTAAGTTTAGTACCTTTGAGTCACAGGGAACCATTAATCCTAAAGTATTCCTTAAGGAATTTGATGGGGTAATGCCAGAGTACTGGACAGAACGAGAGTGAATTTCATATGTAGTGGGTCACTTAAGGGATGATGCCTTTCAGTGGGCTACTGACTGCAAAGATTTCACAGATTTTACGAAAAGGTTTTTAGAAGAATATTGGTCTGGCGAAATTCAGCAACAACTGTTAGTAGATTTTTGGGGAGGCAGGAAGTACCAAGCAGAGTATGGCACTACGAAACAGTATAGTGATTGGTGGTGGCGCCACATAAAGCATGAAGATGGAGGTATGGCAATCGAGTTGTTTGCCGCTGGGATAGAGCGGATGTTGCCTCTTTATGTTAGGAAGGAACTGGTAGCAGCACCATGGGACAGCTACGAAAATATGTGAGTTTCTTAGACTTGAGAGTTTACATTTGCGTGATGGTAATCACCACAGAGTCCTTTGATGCAAGAAGATGTACAGCCGGTAAGATTTGTTAGGAGAGGCATTTGTGCGCAGAATGTGAGAGACAGGCGTAGGGTTGGTTCAAATGACTCAGAGCACTATGGGACTTAACATCTGAGGTCATCAGTCCCCTAGAACTTAAAACTACTTAAACCTAACTAACCTAAGGACAACACACACATCCATGCCCGAGGCAGGATTTGAAGCTGCGAATGTAGCGGTCGCACGGTTCCAGACTGAAGCAGCTAGAATCGCTCATCCATACTGGCCGGCCAGGCGTAGGGAAGAGTGAGTTTAAACTAAATATCGTCTCAGTGATGGGCCGACTGCAGGCAGTTCACAGGAAGGGCCCATATCGGAACAGGTGTTGAAGTCCGAGCCAGCGGGAGAAGAAAGAGAAAGGAAAGAGCAAGGAGGCCATAAGTGTTAGCCTTGACATTCGGCAAGGTGCACTCGAGGGGAAAGAGTCGGCTGGTGCTGGTAGGACACAGGTGACAGCAGATGCGCGCACAGTGCATATAGAAGGAGAGAGCAGGGGAAGAACGGTAGTAGGGGTCCCGCACACAGGGAATGCGAACAGCTGACAGGCAAGCGACAGTGCCATGAGTGCGCCGGAGATAATGAAAAAGCTGCAGTAAGTGCAGGAGGTGGGCGAACTTATGGAATAGCTAGATTGTTTGAAGAGACAGCACCCAGACCTGAGGGCAAGAAAAATAGTAACATCTCATTTAGTCAAAGAGTGTAGGGACTACAGCATCCAAGAGTAAATGTGGAATCTGGCAGTATGGCTAGAAATGTTAATGATGCAATAGCGGAACCATTAGAGGAAGGTGCCAGCAGGGAATAGTAGAGCGATGTTGTTTTTGAGTTCATGTTTGATGGAGATAAGCAACATGGACAACCCTTAAGATTAAACAACGGACAAGTTGAGCTCCTCAAATCTCGCGCTGAATGGGCAGAAGTTGGGCTTAAGTATGAACTGTCGCGTCACAACAGGTTTTAGCAGAGAAGGAAGCCATTCCCATGGTCGCAGTTAGTGAGTCTATTGTCAAGGTGCAGGTTGGAGGAGTGATAGGTCATGTGTTAGTGGACAGCGGATCAGAAGTTTCTGGAACTTCAGAAGGACATTTTGTGAGTTTTCCAAAAAAAAGAAGATATGGCAGTGTGGCTAGTGTCCGCAGTGAAAATATTTGGTGCTGCTGGAAAGCTGTCAAAGGATTTTTGACAGGAAGTAGTGATGCCAGTGCAGCTAGGGGGAGTAATGGTAGAACATTCCTTTCTTTTCATTCCCGGGTTGAATGTAGAGTTATTAGTGGGCGTGGATTTTCTGAATGCATTTAAAGGTGAACTAAATTTTGAAAACTGGGAGTTGAGATTCCACGTGGGAGGTAGAAAACTAGTGGTCCCCTTTGTTAAGAGCAAGGAGGTATTTAATAGTCCTAAGGAGGCACAGTACATAGGAGAGGGAGGCATTGCAGTCAAGGTGAAATTAGTAACAATACATAGCTTGAGTTGGGGTAAGTATGTGGTTGAGACAATTCAAGAGAAAATACAAGAGAGGATGTCAGAGTTGGGGCATTTGTCTGAACCACAGAAAAGGGAATTGAGTGAAATTTTAAAACGGAATTGTGGAGTCTTTTCTGATGCACCAGGTGATGTTTAGAATTTTGAGAGTAGTTTAACTATTAAGTCACATGAGGTCTATGCCCCCAAGACTTATGTAACACTGCTAGCCCAAAGAAAAGCAATGCAAGAATAGGTGGCATGTTGTCATGGCAGGTAATTGAAAGGGCAAATAGTGATTACCGTATTTACTCGAATCTAAGCCGCACTTTTTTTCCGGTTTTTGTAATTCAAAAAACCGCCTGCGGCTTAGAATCGAGTGCAAAGCAAGCGGAAGTTCTGAAAAATGTTGATAGGTGCCGCCACAACTAACTTCTGCCGTCGAATGTATGTAGCGCTACACAGGCATCCTTTGTAGTTTGTAGGCACAAAGATAAACCTCTGCGTCAGTAAATAAAATTAAAAAAAAAAAAAAAATTGGAAGACGAGCATTTTTCTCCGCCCGATTTTCGACCACTGCATTTTCATACATTATCCAACGAAGTAAATACAAATTCCGTATTGTTCATCTTCGAATTTCAATGTACTACGAAAATCCGACTGGTAATACTGGGATTTTTGTCAATATGGCCAACTCTACGTTCTGAATTTTTTCCTACCTGTGAGAAGAGATGGTTGCTAATAGGAACCCGATGAAATTTGTATCACACGCAGTATTCTCTTCACCACAAGAATAATACAAATATAAACATTTTGCCATGTATTCTTTCGTGTTTGCTTCTATCTCATTTAAATCCTGTCTGCCAAATAAACTACGAAACTAGAGTGAGACAACAGCAAACGCGGAAGAATATATGTATCGTGTCATGTTTATATTCGTATTACTCTTATGCCTAATAGTGATACAGTCAGAAATGAAGCACGCCAACTGACTAGATTTTTAAATCTAAGATGACGAATTTCTGTGCAGAATTTGATGTACTAAAGAAGCGGCCGCAAAGATTTTCAAACGGAGAAAAATTTTTGCCAAACTCTCGTTCAGAACATGTTATATCATACGCAGTCTATTATTTTGTTCTTGTTGATCATTATCAAAGAAAGCAGCAGTGTAAGTAACAACAAATAGCAGTCTCTTGCCATTGTTTCGCTAATGTGACGATTCCTCTCTTTTTTTTAATTGTAGGCGGCGGTAGCGTGCACAAAAGCAAGCCATGCCGCGAGCAGCGACAGGCCGTAAACACGCACTATCAGAGTGCGACAAACAATGCATGACACAGTATAGTAATGCATTTTCAGCTTAGAGTGACTGAGGTAAACACCTGTAACATTGAAAACGGCACTTATCAGATCAAAGCAAAATAAGCAATCGATTCAAACCAGACGAAGCACGTGAAAAAGGAAGGGTATCCGTATAAATACGGGCAGAGCGCCTGACGCATAGCAATGGCTACCTGGTAAAGCTTAACTGCTAAGCTTTCGACTCGAACCAAACTACTGTAGCTGTATCACTGTAGCTGTATCACTGTGGCTGTATCTTCATTCATTCGACCTAAATTGTGTCTCATATTACAATGGACCAACTTTGTTTCAATTTGGAGGTGCGGCCTAAAACTTTTCTCTCCCCTTGAATTTCGAGTCTCGAGTCTCAAATTTCAGGTGCGGCTTAGATTTGGGAATTTTTTTTCCCCTTATTTCGAGTCTCATATTTCAGGTGCGGCTTAGATTCGAGTGCGGCTTAGATTTGAGTAAATACGGTATATCAATCTGTAGTTTGTAGTACCCAAGAAGAATGGAAGTGTGTGACTTGTCTTGGATGCAAGGAGATTGAATGCAATTGTGGAACGAGAGACCGATTGGCCAATATTGATAGACGAACTTTTCCTGAAGTTCCATGGAGTAAAGCTTTTTCATACATGGATGTGACCTGTGGATATTGGAATATAATGTTAGCACAACAATCTGGGAAATATATAGCGTTCCGGCATAAAGGAATCTGTTAACAATTTTGCGTCTTGCCATTTGGTCTTAACATTTCTGTGTGTGTCTTTGTAAGAGCCATGTACCTGAGCTAATGGACCAGCTTACTGTGTATGTCGACAATATATTAATAATTTCTGGGGCATATCATTGATCAAACAGGAATACAACCAGAGGGGGGGAAAACTTAGGGCCACTGAGGAGTTTCCTCGGCCAAAGAATAAGAAAGATTTGAGGGCCATGTATGGACCGTTTGGGTTCTATCGGTGTTTTGGGTGTTTTGTGTCATCACAAGCATTTAATAACCCAGCACTGAATCAGTTATTGAAAAAGATTGTGCCTTGGAAGTGGTCATAAGCATTTAATAACACAGCACTGAATTGGTTACTGAAGAAGAATGTGCCCTGGAAGTGGTCAGAGGAATGTGAGGTGGCTTATTTAAATTACTAAATTGTTGACCCGTCCACGGCTCACGGTAAACAATTCCAGTTGCAAGTTGCCTATCTAATGACTTCCAGGGGTGATGAAAATTTTATTTTCAATATTTCATCTCATACTATTAACCAAATTTAAAATGCTGTCATAATCTACTCATTAAAGGAGTATAATCTTATGTTAAAGTTTCACACTATAAGACAAGCATTTTGGTTAAAAAAAAAAAAAAATGTTTACGTGCTCTGAGGCAGTGTACCTTACAGCAGGCAAATCGCCCGACTTTTTTACTACTAACCCCATTCGGAAATTTTTTTACAAACATTACCTACGAATATCGATGTGTGAAAAACTGCAAATTACCCAAACTATATTCATCCAGTATTTCATTTCCAGAGTACTTAGCAACTTCCAACAAACTTTTAACACAATTTCCAACATTTTTCTAAACTGTAAGCTATATGCTTCGGCTGTTTTCACACACTAACTTTACTGGGGCGATTCAGCAGTGCAGTTGAGTCACGGCAATACACAAATACCGTGCGGCTGAGTTGCACACCTGAATCATCGGGCACACAACTGAACTGCACAGCTGAAGCTCTATGGTGAGAGCTGTCTGCCTGCTTGCACGAGTGAGTTATTACATGTATTCTAATGAGAAAATGTTGCTCTTTGTTTTGTTATTGAAAAGAAAATACAGATGTCGATGAAAGTATTGAATTTTCCAACTCTGGTACAAATTTTTTACACATCTCCTCCCAGGCATTATGTTTTTTGATCTTATTGCTGTAATATTCATTTCCCAAATCCAAACTTATGACAGAATGTTCTACTTCATTGATAAAAAGTTCCAAGTTGGAAGTTATTCTTGAAGGAGGGAAGTGCATAAAATTGCTTAAACTGACACAGAAAATACAAATGATTCAACAATCACAAAGTGCAACAAACCACAAATGCAGTACAGCCTGCTGAGGCGATGCAGCAACCGTTTTCCCCAACCCTCTGTAACCACACATGTGACAGGGTCAAACATGGCTGAATCGCCACAGCCAGTCATCGGGAGTGGTGCGTGCGCCGTGGGTCATGCTGCCAATCACCAGTGTGTGAGTAGCCTTAATGTCAAAATATTTAACAAGCTAACTCAAGTGTAAAGTAATCAGAAGTTTGAAGCTGTTTTACACATTGCAGTTCATTGTTTAAATAATAGGGAGATTACTGGTTTTAAATCTAACATTTAATATTCCAAGACATTTTACTAGGCGAGGCATCACAGTGTTGAAGAACTGAACTCTCATTTGAGAGGGTAGTGGTTCAAATCTCCGTCTTGGTGCACAGATTTAGGTTTTCTGTCATTTCCCTAAATCACTTAAGCCAAATGACAAGAATGTTCCCCTGACAATGATATGCTCACTTCCTTCCCACACTGTAGCTTCTGCACAGTCTTTACTGACATTGTGGACAAGATATCAAACCCCAATCTTCCTTCCTTTTTTACGTGTTCTCAAAGAAATTTCATCATTTTGTTGCAAGCTATTACCATTATACATCATTTCACTAACTGCATATTTCTCTAAAGTTTAATCGGCACAATTTCCTACATAAGTAATTCTTATCTTACAGCTGAAGGGAAGTTTTCTGTTTTAATGTCCCTTGGACACCACATATTCAGAAGGAATACAGTTTCAGAAAAAAAATCAAGTGTAACTTTATTTAAATAATTATTTAAGCAATCACCTCAAGGGAATTTAGGGGAACTGCAGCAAACCGAAATCTGGATTGCTGGATGTGGATATTAACCCTGTACTTCATGAAGACCAGTTTCGTGCCTTAAAGGCAACTTCTCTTGTCTTTATATAGTAGTTTCTAGCACTGTGTCTTCTCTTTATACAACAGCAACAGCCCTGTGAAACTTCCTACGTCAGCCATTAAGTCATTTGTTTATACTGTGAAAAGTAATGGTCATATAACACTACCTTGGGGAGTATCTGAAGATTCTTTTGTTTTGAGAATGACATTCTGTGTTCTGTTTTCTAGAAACTCTTCAATACAGTCACACATCTGACCTGACATTCCGCACAATCAAATTTTGTTCATTAGGCTCAACTGGTTACCTGACAGCATTCTGTGCCAGAGTGAACTAGAATATTTGTTTTAGGTACCATACAACTAACTACAGATCCAAAAGATCAAGCACAAAAATATTGCCACTTTTGTCATTAACCATCTGCACCTCATAACTATTGGCATAGTAATGACAATGCATTCACTGACCATAAATTACATAAAAATGCCCCAAAGGGATGCTGAACAACCATTTCAATCAAGTATGGCTCCTTCGGAGACTTTCATGATACTGCTTTTACAACGTTTTTTAGTTCATCATTACACTTTTCTTTAGCTTATACAACATAGCAATATATACACACATTCATCTTCTTCTTTAATATTTTCCCCATATTGATATTACTGATTCCATGCAATGAAATAACTAAAATGAAAAGATAGTGTGTTATTGTAATTAGTACATGTAAGATGTTACCCTGACAAGTTGGTTGTTTAACTGATCAAGATAATTTTCATATAAGGTATCCAGCAAACTACTGCGAAATTCACACTGTCCTTTTCATCTGCCTGATCATGTGAGCCTCTCAGTCTATCACTGGCACATATAAACTTTCCCCTAACAGGGGAACCTCCCCATCGCACCCCCCTTAGATTTAGTTATAAGTTAGCACAGTGGATAGGCCTTGAAAAACTGAACCTAGATCAATCAAGAAAACAGGAAGAAGTTGTGTGGAACTACAAAAAAAATAAGCAAAATATACAAACTGAGTAGTCCACATGGAAGATAAGCAACATCAAGGATACTGTGAGCTCAGGAGCGCCGTGGTCCTGTGGTTAGCGTGAGCACCTGCGGAACGAGAGGTGTTTGGTTCAAGTCTTCCCTCGAGTGATAAGTTAAATTTTTTGTTTTCAGACAATTATCAAAGTTCAGGCACTCACACATAATCAACTTCGCTCTCCAAAATTCCAGGACAAGTTCAGATTTGCTTGGACATATGCAGGATTTGACGGCCTACACACAGAAAAATTTGAAAACGTTAAAAACATATGTTTTGACAGAGCACAGGGAAAACCGTGCGACTGTGAAACTGCTGCATTCATTTGTTGCAGTTTATGTGACAAACACTTATGTTTTAATCACTTTTTGGGAGTGATTATCACATCCACATGAAAACCTAAATCGGGCAATGTAGAAGAATCTTTTTACCCATTCGCCAAGTGTACAAGTTAGGTGGGTCGACAACATATTCCTGTCATGTGGAGCACATGCCGTCACCAGTGTCGTATAGAATATATCAGACATGTTTTCCTGTGGAGGAATCGGTTGACCCATGACCTTGCGATCAAATGTTTTCGGTTCCCATTGGAGAGGCACGTCCTTTCGTCTACTAATTACACGGTTTTGCGGTGCGGTCGCAAAACACAGACATTAAACTTATTACAGTGAACAGAGACATCAATGAATGAACGGACAGATCATAACTTTGCAAAAATAAAGATGGTAAATTTTTCACTGGAGTGAAGACTTGAACCAAGGACCGCTTGTTCCCCAGCTGCTCACGCTAACCACGGGACCACGGCGCTACTAACATTATCCTTGATGTTGCCTATCTTGCAAATGGACTACTCAGTTTGTATATTTTGCTTATTTTTTTCACAGTTCCACACAACTTCTTCCTGTTTTCTCGATTGATCTGTGTTCAGTTTTTCAAGGCCTATCCACTGTGCCAACTTATAACTGAATCTGAGGGGGGTGCAATGGGGAGTTTCCCTTGTAAGTACTTAGGATGACCAGAAATGTGTGTGATGTTCTAGTAATATTTCCTGAAATATTTCACCACTAAAGCATTTACTAAAATAAACCTTTGTGCTCTGAACATAGCTCTGAAATAATTTGAGAAGGTTCTGGTGCAAAGAGGGAAATGATGATGATGTTATAAACAAACTCTGAACTTCTGTTAAGGCACAAGAAAGACATAGAAAAAACTCACCATTCATTTCCTTCATCGCTTTGATGAAGTCCTGGGGATCTTTAAAACTCACAAACCCAAATCCTTTTGTTTTGTTCGAGCGTTTATCCCTAATGACTTTTGCTTTCAAGAAAGACTGGTATTTGCTGAAAGCCCTTGTCAGAATTTCATCTGTTACATCATTACCCAAGTCACCACAGAATATCCGGAAGTCATCTGTAATAAAAACATTGTACTTTTATTCATATGAGATCTCCCAACTACTGTAAGACTAACAATATAAGAAAACTCACATTTTATTAATAGGAAATTATTTGCTGAAGACAGATTGGCTGTATCTATATATTGTATTACCACATTACATTACTTGGACACTTCTTTCTAAAGAACAGGTACCTACATTTGATACGGTAGTAGAAACAACATTAAAAAGACTAATAATCATCTGACATCCATGCCACTGACATAACAGCCTCACAAAACAGAAACAGTTATGGATTAACATTATTTTTACCAAAATGTAATGGATGTATTGATAAGGAAGGAACATCAGTGTTTCAACATCCCATTAACAACAAGGTCATGGAGCAGAAGCTTGGATTGAGGAAGGATAGGGAAGATCAAATTTAGTTACATGAAGACTAGCAGGTGAAAGAAATAGTATGCGTCCGCTGGAGGAGCATTTATACATATTGCAGAAGCCCCAAGAGTCATACTCCACATTAACATCACAATAAGAGCTTATTACAGCAACAGTAATGTTTTGCACATATTGGCTGAGAAAACATAAGCATCTGGAAAGAACAAGATACCAGCATTTTCATTAAACGTTTACTTGTTGCTCTGAGAATGCTACAGTTAACTTGGAGTTTATCTTTTACAGAGATTGAAACTAAAGAAACTGCAAAAAGGTGGGAATTTAAGGAGATGGGACCTGGATAAACTGAAAGAACCAGAGGTTGTAGAGTGTTTCAGGGAGAGCATAAGGGAACAATTGACAGGAATGGGGGAAAGAAATACAGTAGAAGAAGAATGGGTAGCTCTGAGGGATGAAGTAGTGAAGGCAGCAGAGGATCAAGTAGGTAAAAAGACGAGGGCTAATAGAAATCCTTGGGTAACAGAAGAAATATTGAATTTAATTGATGAAAGGAGAAAATATAAAAATGCAGTAAATGAAGCAGGCAAAAAGGAATACAAACGTCTCAAAAATGATATCGACAGGAAATGCAAAATGGCTAAGCAGGGATGGCTAGAGGACAAATGTAAGGATGTAGAGGCTTGTCTCACTAGGGGTAAGATAGATACTGCCTACAGGAAAATTAAAGAGACATTTGGAGAGAAGAGAACCACTTGTATGAATATCAACAGCTCAGATGGCAACCCAGTTCTAAGCAAAGAAGGGAAGGCAGAAAGGTGGAAGGAGTATATAGAGGGTTTATACAAGGGCGATGTACTTGAGGACAATATTATGGAAATGGAAGAGGATGTAGATGAAGACGAAATGGGAGATAAGATACTGCGTGAAGAGTTTGACAGAGCACTGAAAGACCTGAGTCGAAACAAGGCCCCGGGAGTAGACAACATTCCATTTGAACTACTGATGGCCTCGGGAGAGCCAGTCCTGACAAAACTCTTCCATCTGGTGAGCACGATGTATGAGACAGGCGAAATACCCTCAGACTTCAAGACGAATATAATAATTCCAATCCCAAAGAAAGCAGGTGTTGACAGATGTGAAAATTACCAAACTATCAGTTTAATAAGCCACAGCTGCAAAATACTAACGCGAATTCTTTACAGACGAATGGAAAAACTGGTAGAAGCCGACCTCGGGGAAGATCAGTTTGGATTCCGTAGAAATGTTGGAACACGTGAGGCAATACTGACCTTACGACTTATCTTAGAAGAAAGATTAAGAAAAGGCAAACCTACGTTTCTAGCATTTGTAGACTTAGAGAAAGCTTTTGACAATGTTAACTGGAATACTCTCTTTCCAATTCTGAAGGTGGCAGGGGTAAAATACAGGGAGCGAAAGGCTATTTACAGTTTGTACAGAAACCAGATGGCAATTATAAGAGTCGAGGGGCATGAAAGGGAAGCAGTGGTTGGGAAAGGAGTAAGACAGGGTTGTAGCCTCTCCCCGATGTTATTCAATCTGTATATTGAGCAAGCAGTAAAGGAAACAAAAGAAAAATTCGGAGTAGGTATTAAAATTCATGGAGAAGAAGTAAAAACTTTGAGGTTCGCCGATGACATTGTAATTCTGTCAGAGGCAGCAAAGGACTTGGAAGAGCAGTTGAACGGAATGGACAGTGTCTTGAAAGGACGATATAAGATGAACATCAACAAAAGCAAAACGAGGATAATGGAATGTAGTCAAATTAAGTCGGGTGATGCTGAGGGAATTAGATTAGGAAATGAGACACTTAAAGTAGTAAAGGAGTTTTGCTATTTAGGGAGTAAAATAACCGATGATGGTCGAAGTAGAGAGGATATAAAATGTAGACTGGCAATGGCAAGGAAAGCGTTTCTCAGGAAGAGGAATTTGTTAACATCGAGTATAGATTTAAGTGTCAGGAAGTTGTTTCTGAAAGTATTTGTATGGAGTGTAGCCATGTATGGAAGTGAAACATGGACGATAAATAGTTTGGACAAGAAGAGAATAAAAGCTTTCGAAATGTGGTGCTACAGAAGAATGCTGAAGATAAGGTGGGTAGATCACGTAACTAATGAGGAGGTATTGAATAGGATTGGGGAGAAGAGAAGTTTGTGGCACAACTTAACTAGAAGAAGGGATCGGTTGGTAGGACATGTTTTGAGGCATCAAGGGATCACGAATTTAGCATTGGAGGGCAGTGTGGAGGGTAAAAATCGTAGAGGGAGACCAAGAGATGAATACACTAAGCAGATTCAGAAGGATGTAGGTTGCAGTAGATACTGGGAGATGAAGAAGCTTGCACAGGATAGAGTAGCATAGAGAGCTGCATCAAACCAGTCTCAGGACTGAAGACCACAACAACAACAACAACAACGAGTATGATATACATGTGCACTGTTTTATTCTCAATGCCATAAAAAAGAAAGAAGATACATGAGGGCAAGTTTTATTGACAGGAAAAATGCCTATATGTGATAAACACTTGCAAGTAAAGATTTTTTTCAGTAAGCAGTTAATGTTCCTTTACAATGTTCCCAGGATGGGGTTGTTTATAATGGTACATAAAATGCACACTTAGTAAGCAATTTAATAATCTTTGCATTATTTCCAGGAAAAAGACAATTTATGTTGTAAGGTCATGCTACAGAATGAAGTGTTACACCACTTTTGAATGGCAAAAAAGTAGTGATACACAGAACATACTTCCAGTCTGTTTAATAGAATATGTATCAGAGCCTGTCAGACTTTAATTTTTTTAAAAAAAATCCATCAGACCTTTATGTCAATGAAACATGAGCACAAAGCACTTACCACATATCCATGACTAACTAAAGAAAAAGATCAGAAAATTACATGAAAACAACCATGGAAAATATTATACTAATATTAATAACAAAAACACCCATAATACAAAGACAGTACAAGAATTTAATTAATTTTACAATGTTAATAATGTCCAGCTGTGAACCAGCAGCAGGTATTGTCCCAGCATAGCAGGGAAAACAGCTGCTGTATAGTACTTCTGAGGAGTCAGTGACTTTCCAAAGCAGTATCTTTATTTCTGGTTCACTTGATTAAATTTAGCTGGCACAAGCAAGAATGTCATTTAGCAGCATAGTGGTAGTTTGCTGTCAATACAGTATACACACTAACACGGAGAGGTCCCCAGTGGTGGGATTGACTTTTTGAAACCATCCAGATGGTTATGCAGGTTAAGATCCCAGGTATCACATAATGGGATCATTCACCCTGGTAGGCTCTCGTTTGCAAGGAACTGACGGCAAAGAAATTTCAGAATTTTTGTGTGACAGCCAATAGCATTAAAAAAGTTACATTACACAGTCTGGGTGTATGGTATAATGGATTAGGATAATAGCTTCCACATGCAGGAGGTTGTGTGTTCAAATCTCATCAGGTGCAATAAATTATTTTTAGTTTTAAATCTTCATTGAAATTACTTTGATTTTTTTTCAATTAATTTATTCACAGTAATTTTTACTTCCATTCCTTTGTCATGTAATTTTAATAATAATATCAACTTCTTCATTTTCTCTCATTTTTCTTCCTATCATTATTTTTCCACTTGAAATCTTTATTCATGTATTTTTAATTCATTGTATTAATTTTGATTGAATTTGTTTTATCACCCTCTTTTTTCATCTACATTATTGCGTTCATTATTATCTATTTCTCAATTTCCTTGAATTTCATTTCACTTATAAACCCTTCTTTTATTTAAATCTTCATCTGTATTTTTTGTCCATGGTGCAATAAGTATTTGGATTGCGTTTTAAATATTTATGTAACAATAACCACATAAAAAAATTGCACACCTGGTAAATAAAACTATGTTTTTCACACCATTGCATAGTCAATATAAATATATTATTTTGTCTTTGTTTTTTAATTATAGATCAGAATTTTCAAATAAATGAATATTATAATACGAGGGTTGCCCAGTAAATAATGCCCCATATTTTTTTTCTCCGAAATAAAAAATATTAGAAATGTGACACTTTAGGTGCGAGTTATTTGAAGTTTCCCGCGTGTGTACGCAAAGTTTCAATTTCCTCCGACAGAGAGCGGTGGTGTAGGAATGTTCTAAAATGGCGTCTGCAGGTGACATCTGTCATAAACAACGTGCAGTGATTGAATTTCTCGTAGCAGAGGAAGAAACCGTGGGCAATATTCATAAACGCTTGTGCAAAGTCTACGGAACATCTGCAGTCGATAGGAGTACTGTTGGTCGCTGGGCACAGAGGGTGAAAGCATCAGAGGGCGGTGCTGCGGAGCTCCGAGATTTGCCGCGGTCGGGAAGGCCTCCCACGGCTGTCACGCCTCACATGTTGCAGCGGGCTGATGTTCTCATTCGACGGGATCGACGCATTACGACTCGACAATTGGCACTGGAGTTGTCAGTAAGCAAAGGAAGTGTGGATGTGATTATCAATCAGCTCGGATACTCAAAAGTGTGTGCATGATAACGCTCGTCCTCACACAAGTTTGAGGACTTGTGAACACATCGCGAAACTGGGTTGGATAGTGTTACCCCATCCACCCTACAGCCCCGATTTGGCTCCTTCAGACTTTCACTTGTTTGGACCAATGAAGAATTTCATTCGTGGAAGACGTTTTGCCGATGACGAAGAAGTGATTCACGAAGTGACAACCTGGCTCCGTAGGCAGAGTACAGATTTTTACCGGCAGGGAATACACGCTCTTGTATCTCGCTGGAAAAAGGCCGTCGAACTTGAAGGAGATTATGTGGAAAAATAAAGCAAGTAGACAAAACATCAGTCTTTCACATATGTAAATTTGATTGTTGTGGAATAAATACTTCTGGAGAAAAAAAATATGGGGCATTATTTACTGGGCAACCCTCGTAGATAAATATAATTACATTCACATTTCCTTCTTATTTCCAGCAACAATTCACAACAACACAATTTGACTCTGACTGTGTAATAGTTCTCACATTTATCTGCTCATATTTTATTTAGAATAAGAATGACAATATCATTAATTAAAACTTCCGGGCTGAATTGTTGTGGTCCATATATAAAACTACTTCTCCTTCCTGACGTTTCGTTGCCGGCTGCGGGCAACATCTTCTGAGGTGAGTCGGCGACTGACTGCTAGGCACTGGTGGTCCCACTTATATAGAGCGCTTAGATGGCACCACCACTCATCACATGCTTTCGACTTTAACGTGACGAGTGGTGGCGCCATCTAAGCGCTCTATATAAGTGGGACCACCAGCGCCTAGCAGCCAGTCACCGACTCACCTCAGAAGGTGTTGCCCGCAGCCGGCAACGAAATGTCAGGAAGGAGTAGTAGTTCTATATATGGACCACAGCAATTCAGCCCGGAAGTTTTAATTAATGAAGACGCCAGCCGTGAAAGCTTACATGCTATGATTAGAATGACAATACTTCTCTTGGAGTCTGATGAAGCATCTCTTGTGCCACAGTGTTGGTACAACAGGTCAAATAACCATCTAGGTCCTACACCTCTCAACAATTTTCACAACTTCGAAGGTATTACCTATTTCACAACAACCTCCTCACGATGTTCTATTCCACTGTGAGGTTACCATCTCAGGCCAACAAGTTGTGGTCTCTGCATGTACCCAAACATCATTGTTGTGTCCACTTTTGGGCAGAAAATTTCAAGATTGGCTTTGTCTGTAACTGTAGAGACTAGCATCTGCCCAAACTCTACAGCTAAAAAGAAGCAAGTTTGTCTTACAGACAATCACTTAGTATGCAGAAACAAATGCATAAAACAGTACAAGGTGTAAATGACATGTCACCTGTTTTATTTATTTCTTGAAACAATATGAGCCATAGCTACTTGGTCAAGGACCAAGTATCTAGATTAAATTTCAGAACAATGAGGAAGAATTTAACCATTAAACAAACTAATCAAATTTGAAACAAACATGGAACCCGGAAATATGCAATAATACATATCTTGGTGAATGACCTGCATAAGCAGAAATATTTCAGGAAGGAGGAGGTGGAGGAGGGGGGGGGGGGAGGGAGGAGGGGGGGAGGAGGAGGGGGGGGAGGGGGAGGAGGAGAAAAAGAAGATATCTCTTATAATCCCAATGGACATATTTATGGACCACTCAGTATAATTATGTATATTTCCAGTGAGATTGCCAAACACAGCATAGAAGCATACATCTGCCTGTGTCAAGTCGTGGCAAAACATGCACAGCATATTTAATAGCTCCCACAGACCATCATGATCCCACTTTTCATCCAGCAATGTCTAAGTAAGCTCTCTGATGTATCTATTGATGACAACCATGTGCTATTTGGGTGAGTGGGGTGGAGGGGGAGGAGGCAGGTGTGCTGAGTAAAGCACCCACTTGCACCCCGAATGTACAGGTTATGATACAGAGTCATGTGTTGCCACCAGATAAGACATCAGAGGATCCACTGACATAGGTTCTGCAGCACAATGCCTGGGGAGATCTGGTGTCACATGGGCTACCGGGATCTCCACAAAAGTAGTACATGCAGAGTCTGGTGGCAAGGGGCCACCAGACTTTCCTTCATTTTAGAAGACTTATTTTTGTCCTTCTCCTCCTCAGAAGATGACAGCGGGAAAGGTGTCCCTGAATTGGTTTCAGGGAAAGAGGTAGAATGACAAGTCTGGCAGATGCAGCCTATGGTTCCTTCAGCCACTGGCTGATGCCTCGCTGTGAACCAGAAGGAACCATGGAAGGAAGAGTCCCAGGGGAGCTCCTCCTAATTAGAGAAGCCGAAGGAGAATGAGGAGCCTCCAGCTGGGGGATAGGAATTGGTGTCCCCGACAGCTGGGGAGCCAATGCTCCCAAACTGGGTGCTGTGGAAGCACCAGAAGGGCCTCTAACTGTCTGGGGGGCAGGTATCAGTGGGCAGCTCTAAGGGCTCATTGTAAAAGGTGCAACAGGGGAAAGAACTGTCAACAGAGAAGGTGACAACATTGCAGTTGTAGTGTAATATTGTTTCATTCATATGGGATTAAGATGCTCAACTTTTCCTGGCCTCTTGATAAGTAAGTATCTCAAGGGTTTTATACTCCTGAATTCTTCTCACACTTAAAAATGGAGCAATCTGGTGAACAGCGAGAGTAGAGCTCACAGCACTTTACACAGATGGGGGAGGGGCACAAAGAATGTTCACGTGCAGTGGATGTTCACAATCCCCGAAGACAGGAAAAGTGGTGCAACAGGAAGACATACGTCCAGACTTCATATACTTGAAGCATCTCGTAGGAGTAGGAACATAGGGTTTCGTGTCACACCAGTAGACCACTACATTGACCTTCTCAGGCAATGTATCACACTCCAAAGCCAAGATAAAGGCCTCCGTAGCAACTCTGTTTTCCCTTGTTCCCCTATGAGCACAATAGTTGAAGTACACACCCCATCACTCTAAGTTGGCCCGCAGCTCATCATCAGATTGGAAACGAAGATTGCAGTGAAAGATGATGCCCTGGACCATATTGAGACTCTTGTAGGGTGTGACAGCCACGGGAATGTCACTCAACTTTTCACAACGGAGTGATGCCTGTGAGGAGGCAGTACATGACATTTTAATCAGGAAGGAAACATTCTTCATCTCAGAGATGGCTGCAGCTTCCCTGTATTTTTCTTCAACACGCTCCCCAAAAATAAAGGCTTTTTGGTCAAAAAGGTGTCCCCTTCGATCCCAGTAAAAACCAGGTACTGGGGTAGGATTTTGCTCCTTGTTGTCTAGTCCTGTGTTCCTTCCACAGCATGGTGAAGGAAGGGAACACATTGGGATCATATTTTGTTGCATCATACAAGGTCTTTCCATTTGAAGAAACTGCCAGGGTCGTGACCACCAGTGGGAGAAAGTTTAAATCACTTCATGTGCGAGCTATCTGCCATGGTGCCACCCACTCCAAACAGGGGCTCCACCCCTGGGTGCCACCCAGCCACAGCAATAGCTACCTGAACAGTAAACCACTGATGGGAGTCCCCGTGCCCCAGTCATAATAGCCACATACAACATAGCATACATGGGGAGCGTGCAGTGTAGGCAACAGTAGTGCGATCCCTGCGTGGTCAGGTGGCTACCATTGAGCAGTACTTGATGACCTCACTCCCCCCCCTCCCCATACACACAAACACAAACACAAACACAAACACACACACACAAAATGGAATGGCTACCGTGCTGGGTTTTGGGCATTCTACAACAACAGAGTGGAAGAGTGCCAGGGTAGAAGAGCACAGAGGCGGAGCATATACCACAATGGGTGACCTTCACTGCATGACATGAACTATAAAATTTGGAAAAGATGGCAGGCTAAACCCAATAATGGAGACCATATAATCACTAATGGAAGTTGAAGGTAGCGCCAGGAGTGAAACTAGAAATCAAGACCAAAATTGTGAACCAAGTCAAGGACCATCCAACGGAAAGTCAGAAGAGGTAAGAAACAGTTGGAAGTGCAGATTTGCAGCACACAAAGATGAACTGGTGCTGCAAAGGCTAGAACCCCACGGTAGCCAAGAACATACTCACTAAAGAATGATGAACCTCGGGGGGAGGAGGACGGAGGGGGGGGGGGGGGGGGGGGGGGGCAGCCGTGGTGGCATGGTGGTTAGCGCATCTGCCTAGTGAGCAGGAGACCTGGTTTTGAGTCCCAGCCTTGGCACAAATTTCCATTCTTCACTTTAGTCTGCATATACATCACTAATAAGGTAATGACAATATTATGGAAAGGACAGATTGCTACTCACCATATAGCGATGATACTGAGTCACAAATAGGCACAACAAGAAGACTGTCAAACAAGTACGTTTTCAACCAAAAAGGTCTTCTTCTCAATTAGACAAAACACACACACACACACACACACACACACACACACACACACACACACACACACAAAAACCACTGCCTTGGCTGCTGAGACCAACAAGTAAACTGGAGAGAGAGAGCCTGAGATACAGCAATAGCAAAGACTGAGAACCAATGGTACATTACGACAATGAGACAGTAATAAGGCGTATACTCTATTTAGTCCCTTGTCTTTGCGTGGCACAACTTGTGCAGCAGTGAGCTCTAATTGGGCGACAGAATGGTGTGTGGTATCCTGGCTGGCTAGCAGCTGAGGTCAAGTCCCACAGTCTCCAGCGGTCTTTCAGTTGCTAGCCCAGGATACCAGACTATCAATATAGGAAACTGCAGAGTAGTGCTCACCTTTATGTACATTAGTTAAGGATGTGTTATCCAATTACTTTTTCCTAACGAGTCTTCAGCCGTAGTTCCTTTTCAACGAGCCCCTCTTATTACTCTCAAATCCCATAAGACAGTATGTGTACAAGGATGACAGTGTTAGAGTTCTGAGATGCTAGAACAACAGCCTACATGAAGTTTACAAACTGACACCTGACTGCCAGTTTCCAAGAATATTCTTCCTGAATACTCTGGGTTATCCCAAAATATGACACCACAGGATAGTCGTATTCTGGCCCAAGATACTGGAGTTGGCTGACATCTGTGTGTAAGTAAGGTTTGCTTGTGTGTGTCTGTGTGTGTGTGTGTGTGTGTGTGTGTGTGTGTGTGTGTGTGTGTGTTTTACTGATGAAAACTGTGGTCGAAAGCTGATGTAAGTGCTTCAATTATGCCTGTCTTCAAGCTGACGTGTCTTCTTTACGGTAAGTAGCAATATGTCTTTTCCTACATTGTCAGTATTTTCTTATTCATTATTAGACCTACTCTTGCCATTATCCCTATTTCATTCTGTGTTTATAATTCTGAACTCGCCTGATCAAAAGTCCTCTTCTTACTGCCACCAAACTTCACTAATTTCCGCCATATCTAATTTCAACATTTCCATTTCCCTTTTTAGGTTTTCTAAGCTACCTGTCCAGTTTGGGGATCTACCTTCCCACACTCCGACTTGTAGAATACCAGTTTAGTATTTCTCAATGACAACATCCTCCTGACTACTCGTCACCCAAAGTTTATCACTCTAATTTCTTTCCACCTAATATTCTAAAGGCATTAAACTGATGGCTAATTATAACAGTATTTCTGTCTCATTTTAATTAAAAAGCGTTATAAGTAAAGTTATAAAGGTTTTATAAAAATGTATTATTCTTGTAATTCCAGTTATCTATACTGATTATTTCTTACCTTTAAAATTGGCTATGATGTATGCTGCCACAAGCCTACGAATTTTTCTCCTTCATACTCTGGATACAGATCTACCTCGATTAATTTCAGTGTTTAGACATGTCGACAGATCTGAATGCAATATCCCTCTTCCTCTTGGTATAAATTACCAAACCCTCTATCTGCAGTCATCATCACAGAGAAATCAAGGAAGATTCTCCCTCTAAAGGAAGCTCCGGTATTTTGTCTCTTCTCTCTTCTCTCTCTCTCTCTCTCTCTCTCTCTCTTTCTGTGTGTGTGTGTGTGTGTGTGTGTGTGTGTGTGTGTGCACGTGCATGCGTCCGTGTGTGTGCGCGTGGGCATGCACATACTTATTCCTTGTGTCCACTGATTAAGAACTCATCTCTTTAATGAGGTGTTACCCTTAACCACTCATTTTTTTCCAAGTTCATTCACTTTCCACCAACTTTTATTGCCCTACTTTATAGAAGTTTCCATTTACCACTCTCTGGACTGATAGATAAAATACATAGGTGATGGTGGACAAGTCATCAAGAGATCATAATTGTCAGAAGAAAGTGAAGTCGTCCAACGACAACAACAATAACGATGTAAATTTTATGTTAAACATGTAGCACTAACTTTGCTATAAAATACATTTTCAAGTTACCTTCTTCCCATTCTGCAAGAGAGCTATCTTCCCACACCTGGCCTCCTGCCATTCTAACATGCTTCTTGGACTTCTTTTCCTTCTTACGGTTTGAAGTGTTTGAATCGTCTGCAGCTGCTTGTCCCGGTACAGTAGGTCCAACCGTGACAACTGTAGAGGCTCGCACACGGTCAGACATTTCCTTGGCACGCTGCTGTGGCGTCTGCACATGGACCTCGGTAATATCAGTTTTCAGTTTTTTGCGCTTCTGTCCGCCCAAATCATCTGCACTGCTGTCACCATCAGCGGGAACTGCTGCAGCTGAGTCTTCTCCGTCACCGGGAGTCTTTGCCGAATAGATGAGTGGTGTTGCACTAACAGAAAAAAATTAAAATTACGAAAAACCATTGAAGCACAAGAAAAAAGTTCTGCCATACAGCAATCCTAAGTCAGAATTTGGCAGATTCAAGAGGTAAAAACCAATTAACACTTTAATTTATAATTTAACAGTAAAATGATAGCACATTTTCCCATATTCTCCACAAATAATCATTTTATTTGGAAGGAAAAGTATTCAAAGTCCAGTTGTCAGTTCCCTTCAATATTAAATGGAAATATGGTATTAGTTAACACATGAAAATATTTAGTAATTAAAAGACAACAAACTGCCCCAATTTTTCCTGCTCTGTGGTTTCATTCAGTTAACACAATATTCTATAGCCCAGTCAATGAAAACCAAGGATGATTGACTGGGGTAAATAATTTGTGTAGTCACAAATTTTTCTATGGTGGCAGGAGGAAGAGCCACGAATAACGTACTAAAAATCATGGTCGGTAGGGAACAAGCGTAGGGTGGGTGTGATGGAACACCTCACTTTTGCACTTTTTCTTAAATAACCCGAAACCTGTGGCCTCTAATGAAAACATATCTCAGCACAAAAATAAACTACATTAAATTTCCTACAAAAAATATCATATTCATTTTTCTTCCAGAACTAATAGTTTGTGCAAACCTCAGGATTTAAAAATTACAAATTACTTAAAATAGTGTTTTAATTGTATAAAATTAATGTTTATTGTTAAAGGGAATGGGTAAAGAACAAACATTAAATTTTGATACATCTCATTGCATTACAGCCTTATTAAGGGATTAATTGTTTTCTGGGCACGTGACAGGATGAGGGGTTTGAGATTAGAAGTTTGAGGAAAGACAGATCACCATATTGTGGTCTCCCTACTCTGTCTGCAAGAACAAACAGTCTCTGTACCCAATACACCACAAGAAGCAACTACAAGGTGTTTCACAAAATTATAGCAAGCCTTCTGCAGTGTGTCTTAAGAACCAGTGGTGACACAGTGTGCAAGCATGCCCAGGGGGGTTTTTATTTTCCAGTAAGTGTGTTAACACTAAATGGAATACAGATACAAGTTACTAATAATACTAATGCAAGACATGAATATGGACAGAAACTACGTAAATACTTCCACAATGCTGTACAATGCTAGAGGGGATAATTGATTTTTAGTTATTCTGTGTGACAGTTGTGATCTTCTGGAAGGTGTCTTCACCCATCACGAGTGCTGCTTGCTTTTCAGTTTCAGACTATAAACCCCCTCCACGCACTATTTCCAGTCTGGTTCTCTTATGTCAGAAGATAAAATAACTTCACTGTGCTTGTGTTTACTGGAGCTATTTTCTGTTTATTGAGTACATCATGAAAAGTGTTCCATCTGTCGACAGAGCAGACAGTGAAACTGACATTGTCCAACACATACTGAGTGTTGAACTTGGGGGCAGCTGTTCAGTGTGTACACATGGTTAACAACCCCAGGTGCTGGGATCTATGGTAAGTTCCTCTGAATCTCAAACCAGTAACTACATTGCTCAAATTTTTTGATCCAAACTGCCTGTGAATGAAAAGTGCGACAGTAGGTAAGATAGGGATATGAATGGCTGAGGGCGAATAGCAACAATGGGGTATGGGATATAGATAGCTAATTTTCACCTTCTACAATGGGGTATGGGATATAGATAGCTAATTTTCACCTTCTACATGATTCCCAAAGTCCATAAACCCAAACATCCAGAATGTCCCATTGTAGCCATTTCCTGTGCCCCGACAGAGAGAATCTCTGCTCTTGTAGACCAACACCTCCAGCCTATTACCCCCTCCCACATAAAACAGACCAATCATTTCCTCCACCAATCCTCCACAGTTCCTATTCCTTTACCACAGGGCATCCTGCTCATCACTACTGGTGCCACCTCTCTTTACACTAACATCCCTATTGCCCATGAACTTGCTGCCATTTAATACTACCTTTCCCAACATCCAACCAATTCCAAACTTACAACCTCCTTCCTGGTTACCATAACCAACTACTTCCTCCCACCCGAAATTACATCACCTTTGAAAGCATCACCTATAAACAAATCCATGGTCCTGCAATGGGCATCTGCATGGCACCATTCTAAGGCAACCTATTAATGGCCCATCTAGACTAGTCTTCCTAACCAGCCAGAATCCCAGGCCCCTCACCTGGTTCAAATTCAATGATGATATCTTCATGATCTGGATCGAGGGTGAGGACACCCTATCCTAATTCCTCCAGAACCTCTCCCCCATATGCTTCACCTGGTCCTCCTCAACCAAACAAGCCACCTTCCTCTATGTGGACCTCCACTTCAAAGATGGTTACGCCAGTACCTCCAATTATCTGAAACATACCAACCATCAATAAAACCTCCACTATGACAGCCACCACCCGCTCCATACCAAGAAGTTCCTTAACTGCAGTCCAGCCACATGTGGCCATCACATCTGCAGTGACGAGCAGTCCCTCTTGAAATATACCAATAGTCTCACTTAGGCCTTCACAGACCAAAATTATTCTCCCAACCCTGTACAGAAACAGATCTGCCAGCCTTATCTATCTAGTCAGCCAACACCCCAAACTCGTCGTCCAGCCACAAAGAAGCAT
Source organism: Schistocerca cancellata (assembly GCF_023864275.1). Taxonomy (NCBI): domain Eukaryota; kingdom Metazoa; phylum Arthropoda; class Insecta; order Orthoptera; family Acrididae; genus Schistocerca; species Schistocerca cancellata. The sequence continues at coordinate 250,977,296 of NC_064632.1, forward strand.
TCCCCTCATGACTCAGTACTGGAGCAACTGGATCACATTCTCTGCCAGGGTTCTGACTATCTCTCATCCTGCCTTGAAATGAGGAGTATCTACCCACTATCTTTCCCACCCCTCCCACAGTATTATTCCACCGACTACCGAACATACACAATATCCTTGTCCATCACCACAAAACCCCTGCTCCCAGCCCCTTGCCCCAAGGCACATATCACTGTAATAGACCTAGACACAAGACCTGTACCATACATCCTCCCACCACCTGTTCCAGTCTGGTCACAAGCATTACCTGTCCCATCAAAGGCAGGGCTACATGTGAAATTAGTCATGTGATCTACAACCTAACCGGAGCCACTGTGCTGCATTGTACAATGGCATGACAACCAACAAGCTGTCTGCCCACATGAATGCCACCATTAAACTGTGGCCAAGAAACAGCTGGACCACCCAGTTGCTGTACATGCTGCCCAACACAACATTATTCACTGCTTCACAGCTTTCACCATCTGGATCCTTCCTACCAACACCAGTTTTTCTTAATTGTGCTGGTGGGAAATCTCCAGGCAACATGTCCTACGTTCCTGTCCTTCACCCACCTATCCCCCTTCCCTGTTCCCAATCCAGCACTACACAGCCTTCTACTCCACCAACACACCCACAGTTTTTCCCCCCTCCTCACTTCTCTCCTTTTCCACCTCCCTCCCTCTCTCTCTGCCCTGCCCTCACAATCTAACCTCCCAACTGCACCTAGCTGCCCTACCCTGTTCCAACAACATCCCTGTATGCTCCCATAAGCAGCACTTTCCTGTCCCCCTCCTCTACACTGCTATCTCTTCCCTCTCCCCACCCCAGCTTCCTCCTGACCCCCACCACCCAAACTGCTTCTCAAATCATGAGCAGTTGCTTGTATTCCTGCCTCAGGGTCAGAGACAGTTGTCATGTGTGTACGAGTTGTCATTCTCACATGTTTAGCAGTCTTTTTGTTGTGCCAGTCTGCAACTCAACATCTCTTCTGCATGATGAGTAGCAATGTATCCATTTCACACAACTGTCAATGGTTTCACAGCTTACGTTCAAGGTTCTGGTTTGCCCTTCTTTAGCGAAATGCAGAGCACAAAGACATGGAGTATGTGAGGTACCATTTCCGCAGACCCACCACAGAACTTGTCACAATGTGAGAAAAAACAATTATCTTACACTGGTAACTCAGTATTTTTCAAGATTATTGTGGCAGCAGCTTTTGGAATGCTCTTCCATTCTGCTTGCTTATCTATTCATTTTGAAGAATACCACACATAATTCAAAAAATTTCACCTGTGCTACTTGTGCAAATCATGCTGAAACCTATGTGGCCCCAAAATTTTTCTATCATTCTGTTTTCAACTGCCTTTATATGAGGTGGTATTCCTGCAACTTGCTCCAAGAGCTCATTTACAGAGAACAGGCACTCTTCATTTCTCTCTAGGTAACTGAATATCTCCTCCATAGATGCAGAAATTCCTTCAGATCAGAGTGCCCATTTTTCTCAGTGTGGGCACTGAGCCTATGAAGAACTTTTTGTACCAATCCTCATGAAATCTTGCATCTGCAGTGTGTAGGTCTCCAGAAGAGCAGATATGCCTCCAGATGGTGTCTTTCCATTCATCCCCCCTCTCCTGTGCATTTACAATAATTATATTGCCCTAACTGAAGGATAAGGCATTGCGGCCCTTTTGCAGCAATTTTTGAGTTTTTGTCTTTTGCTTATGAAGAACTTCATCGATAATAGCTTTCACACAAAGCAGACATTCAGTTTTAAAACCAAATTTCAGCTGAGCTGAATTCAAATGTAGGACTGCATGTGAGCCTGAACTCTGTCCCTCTGAAAGAGCTTCTCTCAGAAATCTTCTAATTGAGTCAGCTCTGGTGTACTCTCTTTTCTGCAATATACATGAAGAACATTTTTTTTTTTTTTTTTGTTCCTAAAATTTTAATATACCCATATTTTCTCAAATAACTTCCATTTCCCAATCGTTTCACTTTCCCATTCACATTACGTAGACCTGATAGCATCCCAATTACAAAGCAACCACTTCTCACCTGCCATTTATGGGAGTGCATTTATTTCAAAACCTACTTAATAACTGCAGATAAGTGCTCACTTAAGCTGAAAATAGCTCCACTCTATAACCACTATGACAGTGAATCCCCCCTACTCACTTATGAAAACTGGGCTGGAAATGCTGGGGAGATATGGTCTGTCTGTAAACTGAACAGTGAGCAGTATTCCTGATGGGGAATGTCGCCTTTCCCTGAAGAGTTGCATTCAGGATCAGGTCCGGTATGGAAAGGAATGAGTTGATAATATTAAGAAAACTTGAGAATAAATTTAAAAACACAGAAATAAACTAATCCCAGAGTTAATATTCATAAAGCAATACTTGTGACTGCAAACGGTAATTAGGTCCAACTACAAAAATGCAAGAAATTTTCCTGAAAAATGGCATATTAAGTTGTTGTTGTTGTGGTCTTCAGTCCTGAGACTGGTCTGATGTAGCTCTCCATGCCACTCTATCCTATCCAAGCTTCTTCATCTCCCAGTACCTACTGCAACCTACATCCTTCTGAATCTGCTTAGTGTATTCATCTCTTGGTCTCCCTCTACAATTTTTACCCTCCACGCTGCCCTCCAATGCTAAATTTGTGATCCCTTGATGCCTCAGAACATAACCTACCAACTGGCCCCTTCTTCTAGTCAAGTTGTGCCACAAACTCCTCTTCTCCCCAATTCTATTCAGTTGACTTCTAGTCAAGTTGTGCCACAAACTCCTCTTCTCCCCAATTCTATTCAATACCTCCTCATTTATGTGATCTACCCATTTAATCTTCAGCATTCTTCTGTGCCACCACATTTCGAAAGCTTCTGTTCTCTTCTTGTCCAAACTATTTATCGTCCATGTTTCACTTCCATACATGGCTACACTCCATACTAATACTTTCAGAAACGACTTCCTGACACTTAAATCCATACTCGATGTTAACAAATTTCTCTTCTTCAGAAACGCTTTCCTTGCCATTGCCAGTCTACATTTTATATCCTCTCTACTTCGACCATCATCAGTTATTTTGCTCCCCAAATAACTAAACTCCTTTACTACTTTAAGTGCCTCATTTCCTAATCTAATTCCCTCAGCAACACCCAACTTAATTCGACTCATTCCATTATCCTTGTTTTGCTTTTGTTGATGCTCATCTTATATCCTCCTTTCAAGACACTGTCCATTCCGTTCAACTGCTCTTCCAAGTCCTTTGCTGTCTCTGACAGAATTACAATGTCATCGGCAAACCTCAAAGTTTTTATTTTTTCTCCATGGATTTTAATAACTACTCCGAATTTTTCTTTTGTTTCCTTTACTGCTTGCTTAATATACAGATTGAATAACATTGGGGAGAAGCTACAACCCTGTCTCACTCCCTTCCCAACCATTGATTCTCTTTCATGTCCCTCGACTCTTATAACTGCCATCTGGTGTCTGGTGTCTGTACAAATTGTAAATAGCCTTTTGCTCCCTGTATTTTACCCCTGTCACCTTTAGAATTTGAAAGAGAGTATTCCAGTCAACATTGTCAAAAGCTTTCTCTAAGTCTACAAATGCTAGAAACGTAGGTTTGCCTTTCCTTCATCTGTTTTCTAACATATGTCGTAGGGTCAGTATTGCCTCATGTGTTCCAACATTTCTAGGGAATCCAAACTGATCTTCTCCAAGGTTGGCTTCTACCAGTTTTTCCATTTGTCTGTAAAGCATTCGCGTTAGTATTTTGCAGCTGTAGCTTATTAAACTGATAGTTTGGTAATTTTCACATCTGTCAACACCTGTTTTCTTTGGGATTATGCCGCAGAAAAACATAGGATTGTCAGTTTGCAGGGATTTTAATGTAAATGTATTAAAGGAGGCTCACAGCAAATCAATCCGGATTTACAATAAATAATCCTCTCTCTCTCTCTCTCTCTCTCTCTCTCTCTCTCTCTCTCTCTCTCACACACACACACACACACACACACACACACACACACACAGACACAAACCTTTTGCAACGAAGTGGAACCAGAAAATCCATTTTTTTCTGATTTAATTTGGTTAATTAGTATTACTCATGAAATTATTTATTCAATTATCTCCAGACAAAATGATTATGATGGATATTGTTTTCATACAATAAACTTAAGTTAAATATAAACTTTCCTTTCTCTCATAAACTGATTGTCAGATGAGGACGCACATTTAGTCACTGCTTGGTCATCAGTCCCTTGTTCCTGTAAAAACAATCATACAGGGGAAAGAAGAAAACAAACAAGACATAGAGCACAATACGGAAAGGAAGGAAATTGACAAGAACAACAGAAAGGCAACAAATACTACAAAGAACAAAAGAGGACAAGAAAACACAGAGAGATGCAAGAAAAAAGTAGAAGAAATTAATACAAGAAAGCAGATTACCGTGGCTGGCTGACCTTGAGAATAAAAAGGAGAAGCTAGCCACTCTGCAACACATTAAAACCTCCACCCTAAAAGCACTAGGGTAGAGGACACATAGGGACAAAGGACATGCGCTAAAACTTAGATCAAAGGACAAAACCCACCCTCACGAATAACATGTAAAACTAAAGCTGCTGTAGAGGCATTGTCACCCAATACCAAAGGTAAGGTGCTGGGAAAGTTAAAAGACTGCCATAAAGTGGTTAAAAGTGGGCAGTCCAGCAAAAGGTGGATGACTGTCATTTGTGAGCAACAGCGGTGGCGGCACTGAGGTGAGTCCTCTCAACGGACGAGGTAACTATGTGTTAGTCACGTATGACCAATGCGGAGCTAACAAAGGACAACAGAGTCCCTGCAAGAAGCCCGCAGGAAAACACAGTTTGTTGTGTATACTGTTATGCCATTCTATTCTCCCAAAGCTGAAAAACCTTGCGGCGTTAAGACAGAATGCAGGTCTGTTTCGGAGATGTCCATCTCCAGAAGCTGTTCCCGCATAGCCTGTTTGGTCAACCTGTCAGCAAGTTCATTGCCTGGGATTCCAACGTGTCCTGGGGTTCGCACAACCACCACTGAACGACTGAACCGTTACAGTGCAGAGATGGACTCCCGGATGGTCGCTACCAAAGGATGGCGAGGGTAGTACTGGTCGATAGCTTGCAAGCTGCTCAGGGAGTCAGAACAGAGAGGAAATAACTCACCAGAATAGGAATGGATGTACTGAAGTGCACGAGATACGGCCACAAGCTCTGCAGTGAATACACTGCAGCCAGCGGGCAATGAATGCTGTTCAATATGGCCTCTGTGGACACAGGATAAGCCAACAATACCATCAGCCATCGAGTCCTCGGTGTTAACGACTTCAGAGCCCCTGAACACGTCAAGAATTGAGAGGAAGTAACAGCAGAGAGCAGAAGGGTTAACACAGTCCTTAGGGCCATGCAAAAGGTCCAGATGAAGCTTTGGCTGAGGTGTAAACCTTGGAGGTGTATGTGAATGGACCCCAAGTAGAGGTGGTAAAGGGAAGGACTCCAGTTCAGACAGAAAGGATCGCACGTGAACTGCAATCATTAGCCCTGACCTGGGCTGCCGATGCGGGAGATGAACTGCTGCGAGTGGGAAAAGGAGACAGTAATTCGGAGACTCAGGAGAACTATGAATGTGTGCAACATAACTGGGGAGCAGTTGTGCATGTTGGATCTGCAATGGAGGGACTCCAGCCTCCACCAGGACACTGGTCACTAGACTTGTTCTAAAAGCTCCCGTCGCTAGGCGACTGCCACAGTGGTGCACTGGGTAGAGTCAACGCAATGCTGAGGGTGCCGCCAAACTGTAAACCACACTCCCACAGTCAAGGCTGGTTTGAACAAGGCTTCTGTGGAGCTGCAGCAGTGTAGAGCGATCTGTACCCTAGTTGATGTTCCTCAGGCAGCGGAGGGCATTGAGGTGCTGCCAGCACTTCCACTTAAGCTGAAGAAGGTGAGGTAGCCAAGTCAAACGGGCATTGAAAACCAGTCCTAACAATCTATATGTCTCCACTACAGTGAGTGGATTGTCATTAATGTAAAGTTCTGGTTCCAGATGAACGGAATGATGCCGACAGAAGTGCAAGACAGAAGACTTCACAGCTGAAAACTGTAATCTGTGGGCTAGAGTCCATGACTGCACCTTGTGAATGGCTCCCTGTAGGCACTGCTCAGCAACACCACTACTGGAGGAGCAGTACAAAATGCAACAGTCTTCCACATACAGAGAAGGTGAGACCAAAAGCCCTACAGCTGCTGCTAGACTGTTAATAGCCACTAAAAATTGAGAGACACTCAATACAGAGCCCTGTGGAATGCCATTCTTCTGAATACGAGGGGAACTATGGGAGGCACCAACTTAGACACAGAAAGTATGGAGCGACAGGAAGTCTTAGATAAAAATCAGGAGCAGGCCCCAGAGACCCCACTCATGTGGCAAGGATATGATGTCACCAGGTCATGTTGTATGCTTTACGCAAGTCAAAAAAGACGGCAACCAGGTTTTGACATCTGGAAAAGGCTGTTCGGATAGCAGACTCAAAGGACACAAGATTATCAGTGGTAGGGCAACCCTTGGTTGTGTGAACAGTCGAGATACAATTAAAGAGGATTCTGTCCCAATAAGTCTCTCAAAGCGTTATTTTTCTTTTCTTCTCTAACGCTTTTTACAGCCTGCAATAATGCTACAATGGCTCTGATGACTTGGAAAGAAGCAATGACTAGTGCTGCTCAACACGATTTCCATCTGCCATTATAGTTTGCTGAGAATGAATGACTCCTGAAAAGAAGCTTTGCATTGAGCATTTACTCTTTTCGACTTTCTCGTGAGTAGAAAAGTGCAGACTATTACTCAAGCAACGGTTTAATGCAGCAGAAATTCAGTACACGATGAGTGTGGCATACATTCACAACTTTACAGGAGAGGACTTGGTGTGAGAGTGATGCAGCACATATGAAGGACAAACAGATACACACAACAATTTTGGTCACAGACAAAAGTCTGTGGTGAGTGAAGATCTTGTGCAGCATATGGATAAATTGTTCTAGACATAGGTTTCTGATTCTAAAGCCATGAATGACTTCTCAAAATTTCCATGATTCTATTTTAAAAGCAGTGTTACAGAGGCACTTGAATAGCAAACCTTTTGCAGGGTGAATGCTCAGAATGCTGACTAACAACCATGACACTTGGCAAACAGATTCAGCATCAATATTTCTGTAGCATTACAATAGGGAGGTAAGAATTTGTTCAACAAAACTATTACAGACAACAAAACTTACACAAAAAACAGCAACTACAACAGTGCGTGACTACCCACTCCCAATATAAACCAAAAAAGTTCAAACCTTCAACAATGTTCTTACGGCAAAATCATATGTGACAAAAACAGTGCTTTGTTAGCTGAACTCATGTTACCAGGGCAACTATAAATGAGGCCGCATATTGAGAGACACTACAAAGGCCATGCAGATCCATTAAAAACAAAGTGAAATGCTTGCCCTTGTAAGAAGTAATTTTGCTGTGCACCTATGTGAAACTGCATGCTGCTGCATCAACTCTACAACAACTCAAACAGAATGTGATGGTATAACAGTGTCATAATTTTTTCACATAATTAATTCTGTAACCATAATATAATTGCGATGTAAATTCTGTCATGCATACCTTTTATTGTTTTATTAATATTGTCATATAAGTACATCTCAAAGAATTAATTCAAACAAACTAATTAAAAGGTCCTATTGTATTTACGATGCAGTACAAACACTGCCCTAGTCAGGGAAATTTGCTACAGCCACAGAATACATTTGATGTAAGGAGTATTGTCACTGGAAGTGAAGATCCAACCAGTTTCATCTTTAAATTGTACAAAGCTAGCCAGTGTAGCAGCTTTTCTCTACTGAATAACAGACTGTTTAGTGCAGCAAGTGTTACAGTGTAAATGAACTTTGCCTCAATCATTTGCCTAACAGGGTCCTATTCCATCACCATTATTGATTCCAGAAAAGTAAAATATTGAAAATAATGAGGTTATTTAATTTCAGTAACTACGGTAAAGAAAAGAAACTCACAAAACTGAGTACTATCCAAAAAATTCATTTAACAGCAGTGAACTTTGTTGCTTGGTAAAACAACTAGTTAAAGAATAATGCTTAAAAATAAAGGAGTAAATGAATATTGACAAAATATTACTTAACAGTAGTACATTTCATGTTTCTTGTGTGCACTGCTAACTGCTCATATCCACAAACTAATGAAATACTATGAACTTTCCATAAATAACTTACTACAATAGAAAGCAAGTATTTATGGACAAGTGCATCTTTAAGAACATTGACAGTTAGCATTAAAATGAATAATGTAGGTCCATTACACAAACTGCTTTACAAACTATTAACTTTTATGCACATGTTCAGTACAATTTATTCTGCTGGTTTTTTGATAAACTTAATTCATGGTATTAACTGTGTTTTTACATCTGAGCTCAATCAGTGCTTTTGTTCCATTCTTGCCTGATTACAATTCAATGATTAGTCCATAATTACAGTTATAAACGATTAATAATCATACAGTGGAGATGCTGAGCTGTGATAGGCACTACAAAAAGATTCGCACAATCAAAGCTTTCAGCCATTAAGGCCTTTGTTAGCAGTAGACACACACACACACACACACACACACACACACACACGTCTACAGTCTCAGAGAGCTGAAACCACACTGTGAGTAGCAGCACCATGCATGATGGGAGTGGCGACTGGGTGCGGATAAGGAGGAGGCTGGGGCAGGGAGGGGAAGGGATAGTATGGTGGGAGTGGCAGACAGTAAAGTGTTGCAGTTTAGACGGAGGTTAGCAGAGAAGGTGTGGAGGATGGAGGGGGTAAGTAGCAGAAAGGAGAGATATAAAAATAAAAATAAAAATAAAAATAAAAGAAATTACAAGACTGAGAGTGGGGGTGAAATGATGGCTGTGTAGTGCTGGAATGGGAACAGGGAGGGGGCTGGATGGGTGAGGACAGTAACTAACAAAGGTTGAGGCCACAACGGTTACGGGGGCGTAGGATGTATTGCAGGGAAAGTTCCCACCTGCACAATTTAGAAAATCTGGTGTTGGTGGGAAGGATCTGTATGGCACAGGCTGTGAAGCAGTCATTGAGATGAGGGGTATCATGTTTGGCAGCGTGTTCAGCTACAGGGTGGTCTACTTGTTTTTTGGCCACACTTTGTCGGTGGCTGTTCATGCGGACAGACAGCTTGTTGGTTGTCATGCCTACATAGAATGCAGCAAAGTGGTTGCAGCTTAGCTTGTAAATCACATGACTGGTTTCACAGGTAGCCCTGCCTTTGATGGGATAGGTGATGTTAGTGACCGGACTGGAGTAGGTGGTGGTAGGAGGATGTATGGGACAGGTCTTGCATCTAGGTCTATTACAGGGGTATGAGCCATGAGGTAAGGGATTGGGAGCAGGGGTTGTGTAAGGATGGACGAGTATATTGTGTAGGTTCGGTGGATGGCGGAATACCACAGTAGGAGGGGTGGGAAGGATAGTGGGCAGGACTTTTCGCATTTCAGGGCACGATGAGAGGTAATCGAAACCCTGGCAGACAACGTAATTCAGTTGCTAAAGTCCCAGATGGTACTGAGTTATGGGGGGAATGCTCCTCAGTGGCCAGACTGTGGGACTTTGGGAGTTGGTGGGAGACTGGAAAGATAAGGCACAGGAGATTTGTTTTTGTACAAGGATGGTAGATTTAATTACCGTCAGTGAAGGCATCAGTGAGACCCTCGGTATATTTTGAGAGGGACTGCTCGTCACTGCAGATGCGACGACCATGGGTGGCTAGGATGTACGGAAGGGACTTCTTGGAATGGAGTGGAGGTATTGCTGGTGGTTAGTAGGTTTGATATGGACGGAGGTACTGATGTATTCATCTCTGAGGTGAAGATCAATATCTAGGAAGGTGGCTTGTTGGGTTGAGTAGGACCAGGTGAAGCAAATGGGGGAGAAGTTGTTGAGGTTCTGGACAAATGTTAATTAGGTGTCCTCACCTTCAATCCAGATAGCAAAGATGTCATCAATGAATCTGAACCAGCTGAGGGGTTTAGGATTCTGGGTTTTTAGGAAGGATTCCTCTAGATGGCCCATGAACGGCCACCGACAAACTGTAGCCAAAAAACAAGTGGACCACCCTGTTGCTGAACGCGCTGCCAACATTATATCCCTCATCTCAATGACTGCTTCACAGCCTGTGCCATATGGATCCTTCCCACCAACACCTGCTTTTCTGAATTGAGCAGGTGGGAACTTTCTCTGCAATACATCCTACATTCCCATAACCCTCCTGGCCTCAACCTTCGTTAGTCACTGTCCTCACCCATCCAGCTCCCTCCCTGTTCCCATTCCAGCACTACACAGCCGTCATTTCACCGCCACACCCAGTCTTTTAATTTCTTCTTTTTATTTCTCTCCTTTCCGCTACTTACCCCCTCCACCCTCCACACCTTCTCTCCTAACCTCCGTCTAAACTGCAACACTTTACTGTCTGCCACTCCCACCATACTGCCCTCCCTGCCCCAGCCTCCTCCTTATCCGCACCCAGTCGCCACTCCCATCATGCACTGGTGCTGCGGCTCACAGTGTGGTTTCAGCTCTCTGAGACTGCACATGTGTGTGCAAGTTGCGTTTGCATGAGTGTGTGTGTATGCATGTGTGTATGTGTGTCTACTGCTGAAAAAGGCCTTAATGACCAAAAGCTATATTTGTGAGAATCTTTTTGTTGTGCCAATCACGACTCTGCATTCTCCGCTATATGGTGAGTAGCAACATTCCTTCTCTGGTATTGTTACATTCCATCCTGGATTTTCCATTGTTTAATAATCATACAGTAATTTATGCCCACACAATGAGTTGGCAACCATTCTTAAATAATTTTCAATCTTAAACTATAACAGATTGGTTTATTTATTCCAATTTTTTAATAAAATTTATTTCAGTCATTATCATGCAAAAAGTAGTCACATGATAACAATTTGGTAATAACTGAATCTACACTTATCTTGGTTTTCATTATTCTTCATAATAGATGTCTTTCCCAAACAACAGGGAACAGTAGCTGCACATGTCATTTAAAAATCCTAATTAACTGGAAGTATAGGTCTGCTATAATGGATATGGCACTAAAATTTCCACTTGTTTTCACTGGTGAAGAAATGGCTGACCAGTCAGTCACATCTCAGATGAGAAAGTGCAGGGCATTATGACGACCGTTCAACCGACTGATATCAGACTTTTCTTACAGAGGACACAGTAAAAATGGTATATCATTGCAGCAAACATTTCAGTTGTCACAGTCATTATGCTGAAATATAGTCAAATATATGAATGCAGCATCTGCACTCCAGAATTTTCTGTTACTCACTGTCACATTAATTTCAAGCCCTATCATAGGCTGAATAAAAATACTGGCCTTGTAAATAAGCTTCTAGCCTTACAATATGTAGATAACAGTTTTTCTCTGACAATCAGAAAAGTCGTCATCAACAGCTATTTAATAGAATGGAGAAAGCTGCAGTCTTTTTACCAAATTAGCATATTCCCTGGTAGAACTATGTTCATTTTCAGCCTTTTTTGGCAGAAAGACAATGAAGAATACTAATTAAGGTTAACAGTTAATAAAGCATACACAATCAGTTTCTGAGAGCTACTTCACTCTACCAGTTTACACCTAGACTCATTCCACATTACCATAGTTTCATCATCACAATGGGAACCACAGGAAAGACATAAGAGAATGGATATCGCATGCAGATCACCTAGTCAGTCAGGGTGGTATCACAAATTTTTATTGCTAAATTCTAAATTTTCTTCCTGTTAAATTTTCATCTATAGTATTCAAGTGTGTGTGTGTGTGTTTGTGTGTGTGTGAACGCGCACGCGCCCGCCTACAGGTGTTTTGTTTTTATGGGCACTCAACAGCAAGTTTATCAGCACCATTACACATATTAAAAGAAACAAATGTGGTTAAAATTGTAATCACACAGTGAGGATGAAACCTACAAGATGACACTCATGCACTCACTTCCACCTCACTAACATTGAACCACACAATCACTCTATCTTACATGCCTTAAGACAAAGGAGAAAGAATGAAAAGTGCTGTATCAAGGATTAAAAGGTAAGTAAAATTACAGAGGCGCTAAGTTAAAGAAAAAGAGAAATGTGACTGGCTGACCACTTACAAAAAACATAGGTGAACCAGTCACCCTGTTAACATGTTAAGGAAACATGTTAGACAATTCACGGAACTTTAAAACTCTAATTATGTCCATTCGACAGTCACTTAGCAGGGAGATCTGGTAAATCATCTGCTGCTGCCCTCTGGTCTGAAAATGAAGCATACTTAAATAAAATATGGCACACTATGATCTGTTTGCCACATTACCACACATTAGAGAGACCTCTTGCCAGAGCAAGAAGCTGTGCATCATAGGGCTGTGGCCTAAGCAGAGACAAGTAAGCAATTTTCTTTCTCTCTTCTCTGTGGCTGGTAGGAGGAAAGCCACAGTCACATTGCAGGCTCTACGAGATGGAGCTTATCGTCTGTTATTTCCAGCCACTCACCCCCCACCGACGCATGACACTGTACCTCAACAGTGAGGTGATATTATGCAGGGGGAGAGCACACTGAACTAATTGAGGTTCACCAAACATCTCCTTGGCTACTACGTCTGCCCTTTCATTCCCCACAATACCCATGTGACCTGGCACGCAGCAGGAAGTCACTTCCTTTCCCAGCCTTTAATGTAGGAGGAGGTACTTATTTAAGACGTTGGGAAATAATGTATTAAAAATATACGCAGCAGTGCAACCTCTCCCATACTGCAGTAAATCTAAAATTACTCTGGGGCTCTGCAGTGCCCAGGATGGCAGTCAGATAAAACCTTGGATCTGAGCCTGTGCATGTCCCACACTCAGGGACTCCAGCACACACATCACACGTGTCCCGAGCGGCCTCGTTACTCACGAACGATTGTTAAAGGGGCGTTCTATTGCTGGATGAGCAACGGTATGGTATGCAAGGGGAGTTGGCATAGAGAGGAAGGTACATTCTCAACACACCGTGAGGAGTTGCTGCCAGATGGTAAGTGGTGGTTTACCAGCCTCAGCACTGGGTATGGGTCTGGTCCAGTAAGCCCCGATTGCCAGTTTGATACTCTAATGGCATATAGCATCAATGATCTTTAAGTATGAAGGTCTCACTGTTCAATGCTCTGTGCATCCATAATCTAGCCTCAATTGCACAAAGGTCTTATAAAACTGAAGCAGACAAACCCTGTCCAGTCCCCATGACCTGTGCCTAATATACCTCAATATGTGCAGTGCGTTCTGGACTTTTGCCTTCAGGTCCTTTAGATGTGGTAACTATGACAGTCTGAAGTCTAAATGAAGCCCAGAAACCTTACATGGAGAATAGTATCCCACATTTGTAATTCAGGTAAATTCAAAATATAACAAGAATGATTAAAATACACACACACACACACACACACTTCCCTGCAGAATATGTAAAACTGGCAGCATTATATCACTCATGATTCTGAGAAGGGATAGATATCACCTGAGCCTCCTCTGCTCATTTACAGAGGAGGAAGGCAGAGTGATAGTGGAAGTAGCCCGAAATTTCCGCAAAATGGGTAGATAGTAATAGGATCCATGATAACATTGTCTGCTACAGTCAGGCTGCAAATTGGGGAATGTATCTTGGTCCCAGAGAGCCGTCGGAGATTGGCCCACGTGACGGAAGAGGGTGTGGAACTTTAAAAGAACTAGTGAATGAATCCAGCTAGCTTTTTTGTTACCCTGAAGAACGCGATGATACTGTGCAGACATCTCTCTATAATGAATGCAGTTTGCCATCGTAGGATGATGGATAAAATGCAGAGAGCACATCTCTGTGCGCGAATTGTGTCTCGGCATGCCTCAGTCCACAACGGGACCGGGACATGGTGTAGTAAAGAAGAAGTGCGAGGAATGGAATGTTCTGCGGTGGTAAGGATAATGTTTGTAAGATATTCCAATTGATCATCACAACTGGGGAAATCGTGTTCGTCAAAAGTTGTAAGGGAGGACTCAAGCCTCCAGTCGGCCTTAATAAGCTGCCATTTGGGTGTGCAATGAGGTGGGGTAAGAGTCAGCAAATGGATAACACATGGGAAATGGTTGCTCGAGTAGGTGTCAGAAAGAACGGACCACTCGAGACGATGAGCAAGATGGGCAGTGCAGAAGGATAGGTCCAAATGGGAATAGGTGTGCAAGGAGTCTGAAAGGAGAGTGGGTGCTCCTGTTTTAAGGCAGAAAAAGTTAAGTTGATTAAGAAAGTCAGCCAAGAGGGTTCCTCTCTGACAGGTTCTGGGAAAACCCCAAATGGGATGGTGAGCATTAAAGTCTCCGAGCAGCAAAAATGGTTGAGGTAGCTGCCCAATAAGCTGGAGGAAGTTGGCCCTGGTGACATCAAATGACAGAGGGAAGTAAATGGCACAAAGGGAAAAGGTCAAGTGAGGAAAGAAAAGGCAAACTGCAACAGTCTGAAGATGTAGTCAGAGAGATGGGTTGACTATGAAGACTATGAACATCATCCAATATGAGCAGTAAGACTCCCCCATGAGATGGAATGCCGATTGGAAGGTCAAATCGGACCAGGAAGAAATGTAAAAGCTCAAAGCGGTCATGAGGACACAATTTTGTTTCCTGAAGGCAGAGTACAAGAGGACACTGTGATTCTACAAGCAGCCATAAATTCTTTCTGTTGGATCGAAGGCTGTGAATGTTCCATTGGAGGAGAGTCACGATGAGGAAAAAATGAAGGGGTGTCACCTCGGCAGCTGCCTAGTGCCAGCCTGCAAAGACTCGCTGCTACAGGGCACAGAGGCAGAAGGATCCCACTCCATGAGGTCCACAGAAGCGTCCGCATTCTTCTGCTGTCGGCCTGCGGAGACCAGTGCAGAAAAACGAATTGGTGGTGTGCACCATCGACACAGAGGCTGGCCGGGGGAAGGTATCACATGGCAACAGCGTCGAAGAGGATCTTCGAGTCAGCAATGGAGAAGACCGTTTGCCTTTGTTGGACTTCTTCAAGCCTTTCCAGTTAGCAGAGCAAAACTGAAGTGTTGGTTGGCTGAAGGAACGTAGAAAGTCTTCACGGGAGTATTCCTTCTGACTTTCCGACCTGCAAGTTGTGTACCTGATGACTTTGCCCTTGAAGCGAGAGTTTGATGGCTTCTTGCACAGCTGAATGGGGGGATGGCGATGCTACCTCGACACTGAGCAATTTCACAACCCCAGAGCTGAATTCGAGGTTGCATGTCTGCGTGGTCAAATCCATCACGGAGCGAAATGTAGCAAAAACGGTACTATAAGTGCCAGATGGTAGAATGCAGGGTTGGCAACTAGCCAATAACTTGCGAGGAACCAGGTAAGGATCTTTTTCCTTTACCTGGATCTCCTGGACAGCCCTCTCATTGAGATACATGGAACAATCTTGAGAGGAAGCGGAATGGTCGCCACTGCAGTTGATACAGCAGGGAGAAGGAGGCGACAATGGCCCATGTGTGTATCCCTACCACAGGTTACACATTTGGCTGGGTGTCGACAAAACATTCAGGTGTGGTTGAAACGATGACACTGGTAGCAGCACATTGGGTTCGGGATGTATGGATGGACTGTGAGAACCTCATAGCCTGCTTTGATCTTGGACAGAAGCACCGCTCAATTTAAGGTGAGAAAAAGACTGTATATGATCACTAAGGAGGCATCTACTTTTTTCGTCACCCAACAGATGGCAATGATATGCTGATCAGAGAGGTATGATTGTATTTCAGCCTTTGTCAGACAGTCGAACAGCCTAGTGTAAATAACATCACAGGAAGAATTCGAGTTCTATGGGCCTCGACACGAACAGGGTAGCTGTGGAGAAGTGAAGCAGCAAGCAGTTATTGTGCTTGAGAATCAGAAGTAGTCTCCTAAAGCAAAGTGCCGTTCTGTAAACGAGAGTAGGATTTCACAGGGTTGGCAATTGCACCAACAGCTTTCTGAATAACAAACAGATTTACCACTGCGAAGGACTGACTGTCTTCAGTACGTGAAACCATGAGGAACCATGGTGCAGCTGGGAGGGTCTTTGAATTTTTAGCCTCATTCCGTTTATGTTTTGTAGATGTTGATTGTGAGGATGATTGGCTCATTTTTAGAAAATCCCCCCTCCCATGATTTTCAGCATCTCCGATGGCGCACTCCTTTCAACAGGGGCCCGCATCACAAGGGTCCAGACCCGCCTTGGGTGATTGTTCACACCTCCCAAACATGTGACAGAGGGACCAATTGGAATTTGGGAAGGTAGCAGCTCAAGCAATCACCTCTCTCTGGGTTTGGCCTGGCCCAGAGGGTACTTGCAAACCCTACCTGTAAACCCAGGGCTGGGAATTACCTGTTTCCCAGTCACTTGTTATGCATCAGACTCCAAGACTCATGGGCTGGCCTTCAGGAGTGTACAGAGAGGAAGAAGAAAAAAGAGGAGCCTCGAATGCCGAAGAGGAGGAAGGGTAGGAGAAGGTGAATGAAGCAAGGAAAAAGGAACAAAAAACATTGGTGAGACTGTTCTTATTTCATCTATGGACAGTGCGGAACATTCCCAAAAACACCCCAGACATGTTCCCCAAGGGAAGCAAAAAATAATAGCAAGAGCAAGCATAGACATGCAGCACGGATGGGAAAAGATGCTGCAAAGGCTGGGCCCACATTGTAGATTTCGCCCCTATGTGAGCAAAAATCTTAAGTACTAACATCAACAAATTTTGTAATGAACTGTTTTTAGATGGAGAAAGCAAGGCAAATGGTATGTGTGTTTCCTTAAGACCTCTGTTGTTATTCGATTTCAATAAAACGAAAGACATTTGTGACAAAAATACGCTTTTCCATGGAGTCCCAAGACAGATTTAAAATACCTTCACGGATTTCAGAAATAACCTCAGGAAAAAGTAGGCCTCTTGAAAGAAGTGTATAAGGCAGGGAAGAGTTGTGTAAACCAATGACCACCAATAAAATGTTGGTTCTACTATGTTCTTATTGTCTGTTATTAGCCACTGTGTTATGTCTATTGTTTTACAGGTACTGTATGACTTTTCTTTTGAGAAATATACGACTGCATAGTATACAAACCGCCAGGGACTGCAACAATTTTCTTCTTCTTATCGTCCATATATAACATATTTTCAAGGTGCCAAAATGTACCAGAATAAATAAAATGTCTATAAAACACTGCACTGTACAATGTACTTGTGGTGAGACAGTCCAATTCCTGAGTTGGTTGGTTTGGGGAAGGAGACCAGACAGCATGGTCATCGGTCTCATCGGATTAGGGAAGGATGGGGAAGGAAGTCGGCCGTGCCCTTTCAGAGGAACCATCCCGGCATTGGCCTGGAGTGATTTAGGGAAATCACGGAAAACCTAAATCAGGATGGCCGGACGCGTGACTGAATCATCGTCCTCCCAAATGCGAGTCCAGTGTCTAACCACTGCGCCACCTCGCTCGGTCCAATTCCTGAAATGCATCGCTCGTGGCCTCCGACCTGCTGAGGAGCACTGCAGTCCTGGGTCCTTGGATAAACCACAAAAATCTGCCGCATTATGCCACACACAAACAGACCTGGACTGCAGGCAGATTGGTGAGTCTAGATCCGATGGGCAGGGCTTGCACATTAGTGGGAAATGATGGGCTCCAGATCAAAGGCCCCGATCCATTAGAGATACCCACAGAAATGGCCTGCAGTTTTGGCCTGTCATGGAAGTCCACTCATGTGGCCAGTTATTTACATGTCACAGACACCATGTTGATGAATGAGATATCGCTGATCAATCCATGCAACAGATAACTTGTGCAAATACTCTGAGAATCAATACTAATGAGGATAGGTAGCAACTCACCATAAACATGATCGCTGAGCCGCAGATAGGGATGTAGAAAATACAATCACACTCTCAGAACTAAACTTTCGGCCATAGCCTTTGTCAGAAATTGAGAGCACACAGACATTCACACAATCATTCAGATGCAACTCACGCACATATGACTGCTGTCTCCAGCAGCTGCATCAAGAGTCTCTGAGAATCAGATCCAAGCAAACCACTCCTCACGCCTCCCTGACTGTTGTCGGCAGCTAGACTAGCACCAAGAAGTGGTGGCAGCACTGACTGCATGCTGAGGAGAGTGTTAGAAAGGGGAGAAGCAGTAACAATGAGGGAGTAGGGAAGTGGCGCACATACTCAGCTGCGCCCAGCCAGTGACGACGCATGCCATCTCAGTAAACAAAACATTTCCTCTACTAAGACAAAAAAGAGATTTTTCCAGTGGGTTCTTTTTTTTTTTCAAATTTCCCAGATATTTCTCTGATTTCCCTGACATCTGAAATTTCCTGATATTCTCTGATGTCCCTGATTTCCAGAACTTGTGGCAACATTGCTGTGCAATATGGGTCCTTCCCACCAACACCAGCTTTTCTGAATTGCACAGGTGGGAACTCTCCCTGCAATATATCCCACGCTCCCATGACCCTCTGGCCTCAACCTTCATTAGTCATTGTCCACACCCTTCCAGCCCTACCCTGTTCCCATTCCAGCACTACACAGCCCTCATTCCACCATCGCACCTAGTCTTGTCTTTCTCTCTCTCTCTCTCTCTCTCTCTCTCTCTCTCTCTCTCTCTCTCTCTCTCTCTCTCCCCTTTTCCACACCCGCCCCGCCCCCTCCACCTCTCCCCTGCCCTCTGTCTAACCTCCCGACTGCACATAACTGCCCTACCCTCTCTCCGCCTTATCCCTGCATGCTCCCCACCAGCACTTCACTGTCCTCCACCCCTACTCTACTATCCCTCTCCCTCCCTGCCACAGCTTCCTCCTCACCCCCACCCAGCTGCCACTCCCGTCACGCATTGCTGCTGCTGCTTGCAGTGTGGCTTCAGTTGCCAGAGACTGTGCACGTGTGTGTGTGTGTGTGTGTGAGTGTGTGTGTGTGTGAGTGCGTGCGTGCGCGCATGTGCACGTGCACGTGCACCTGCTTGTGTGTCTGTCATCCATTTTCAACAAAGACCTTGTTGGCCAAAAGCTTATTTGTGAGTCTTTTGGTTGTGCCTATCTGTGACTCAGCATCTCCGCTATATAGTGAGTGGCAACTTCCCTTTTCAAAATAAATCTATGCTAATATGTGTTAAGCATAAGATAATTAGTTTGTTTGCTGCAGTCACGGTAATACACAAATTTATTTCTTTGTTTTGTGAACTAAGCAAAACTGAGCAACATGGATTTAAGTTAGCAAATGTCTAAGCTAACTGAACAGTAAAATATATTGACATTAGAAATGATGAAAGTAGTAGGTCTGCAAGAGGTATTACCTCCAAAAGTAAATAGCTTGACAGATTCACAAAAATTATTGGCAAATTCATGAAAAGAGTTAACCGTGTGTATAGAGGCTTTGTCTATGCAAGACATTCAGATGGAAGTAATAGAGGAAATATTGTCAAGCACTTTCAGAGAACACAAACAAGGCTTGGTTAATAAATTCCAGGAACAGCAACAAAATTTAGGGCATGCAAAAATTTCAGAGTTTGGAAACTGTATTAGAAATGAAATCAGTATGTGGACTCACAAAGATCAACAGCTAGTAAAAATGTTTGACAACCAATGAAGTACACCATAAAAAATTCTGAGAATGGAGAAAAGCATAGGCCAAGGAAGTATTGGATTGAGTTCAAGTGATTTTTGATGACTAACAGTCACGAACAAACCTTAATGTGGATGAAATTCTCAGAAAACAAATCAATGCACTAGAGAACAACAGTAAGAAATAAAAACATGTAATTTTGTAAAGGACAGAAAAGATGACAAAACCATTAGCCAAGAATTAAAAACAGTCAGGAAAACAATAACTTTTTACGTGGAAACTATTAAAGAAGAGGTAAAAGACATTAAGGATCAAGTCAAAGTAATTAGTGTTCAAATGCTCAGGGTTTACGATTCAACGCTAAAAAATTTTTGAGCAGAGCTCAATCAATTTAGATTACAAGTTGATAATGACACTAGTAGTGAAAATATTATCAGAACTGTTGGTGGCACAGGAACAAAAACCATAATGACCACACACGTGATAAACGATAATAAGATCCAGCACAGGCAATTTTCTATGTCTGTACCCAGGAAACGCGATGCGCATCCAGTGGTATTCATAAAAGGTTTCTGCAAGGTACTGCCACAAACTGGGACCAAAAAGATTGGATTTGTTAGAGGCTATGTGCAGGACGATGTAGCACTGTGGGCTACAGAAGTTGCCGACACATGCAAGCCTCTAAGAGTTTGAAAGGACATTTTTGTCAAAATACTGGTCATGCACAGTTCAAGAGAAATTACACAAGAAGATATTCAATCCAGAGCCATACAACATAAGGCAGGGATGCCCCACACATATTTCAAAAAGTATCTTAAAGAAGCAAAGGCTGAGACTGGGCATGGGGGTGGGGCAGCCAGGTGTTTTATGGGAATGAAGTATGTTGTAGGAAGATTTGCCACCTGTGCAACTAGGAAAATTTCGGATTGGTAGGAATAATCCAAATTGTGCAGGCTGTGATGCAGCCACTGAAATGAAGCGCATCGTGTTGGGCAGCATGTTCAGCAGCTGAGTGGCCCAGCTGTCCCTAGGCCACAGTTTGGCAATGGCCATTCAGTCACTGTTCTTCACCCACCTACTCCCTTCCTGCTTCCATAACAGCACTACACATGCCTCCTACCCCAGCACTGCACCTACTAGTCTGTTCCCTTTCTCCTGTTCTCTTCTCTCCTCTTCTCCTCACCCCTCTCCCTTTCCACCTCCTCCTACTGCTCTTCCCATCAGCATAGCCTCCCGACTCTGCACCTAGCATCCCATCCTGTCCCTACCACATTGCTGCACACTCCCACAGGCAGCACAGCATCTTCCCTCACTCCTATTCTGCTATCCTTCCTGCTCCATACTCCATCACCCCAGATTGCTGCTCAGATCAGACACAGTTGCAGTCTGCAGTCAGGCTCGAATACCCCCAGAGAGTTGTGTGATCCCAACTGCCATATTTTTAATTTTGCTTACGGACTAAACTTCCCTATGAAGATTTTTGTGTGGCAACTCTGTACAATAAGCATAATAAACTTTACACCAGACATGCCCCTATGATTTCGGCAAGTTACTATAGAGGTAGGTACCATCCCATTTAGGGTTTACGGTATAGGTGTAATGGACTTGAGGCTGCTAATATAGGGGATAAGAAGGAGCACACTGTGCAGAACAATACCGAATGCAAAAGCAGCACAGTAGCCAGAACGAAGAGGCAGACACCACTGGGCCACCTGTCTGCACAACAATTTTTTGCCAACAGTGTATGCTCTGCCTGAAGACTGGATACAAAGAAAGCAAAATAAGTGTGTTCTGCTCCTCAGAATCTTCCAGTGACCACACACATGATCCGTTTCTCATGTTCCCTATTGGCTTAGGCAATGGAGCAGATTCCCCACCAAACTCAGCAAAAGGCTGAAAGTGTCTCTTGTCAGCAGCACAACTGGATAGACCTACCTCGGTTCTGAAAAGCAGACAGCCTGGATCTTGTAGGCACGTCCTAAGCTAAATGGAAAAATACTTGTTAAGACTTAACTGGGGTGTTTGAAATAAAAAAAAATTTAAACCTATTCCTTAAATATTCCTTTGACCGGTGACCCTATCCCTTGATTTCAAGATGGTCTGGAGATCACTTTACTATTCCTGACATCTTCTCCACATGCAACTGCATTTCGTGTGTCAAAATTACCCTTACTGATAACTGAATTGGTTGTTTACAGCAAAAAACCCTCCATATTAGAACACATATCATGACCACACATGATTACTGGGTTGCATCTTTAATTTTGTTTTACTGCACGATGAGATATAGTGTTTTGGGCCTGATAAAAGAAACGTTCTGTGCTGCAAATTTAGTGAGGAACAGCAAGATCATGTGTAAACATTTACTGATTTTCTCTGATGCAATAGTTTCTTCTTGAAACACAAAACTCATGGTTTTGCTTAAAAACTCGGGGTATAAATGTAAAGCAGTATTGCTGGTACCAAATAGTTTTTTTTTCCCCCCCAAATTCCCCAGTATAATATAAATTGAAATGATTCTATAGGCAATGTCAATGGCTTGTTTATTCACACACGTTACATCTAATAGCACATCCTTGGCAGCTCCAATGTTGCTAACACTCCCCTTGTCATTTCTTGGATACACGGTACCAAGCTGTCTTAAGTAAAACAGGAAAAAGTGTGCCCACCTCCATATTCTGTGACGGGCCTATCCCACACAAAACCCCAAAAACAAAATGCATCAATGACATTCTTCTCCTGAATCTGTTTGTGAAGATCAGTTCTCAAACATTCATGACTTTCTCATATGGTTGTTAATCGACAAGGAATTTTTGCCACTGCTATTCATTCTCTACAGCACAAAACAGTCAGTACATGTCTCTGTGTTACCTTGCAGTACCACACTCAAGTCCATCTCAACATGGCCGTCTTTCTCTGTTAATTCCTCTGAGCCCTGTCACACAGCAGACAGAGTCAGTGGTACCTAATTCTTATCAGTATCTCAAGTCCTCTGAGGCCTCTGTTCTGCCTATGCCTCTACCTGCCACATTACACCTCATTTCCCCAGTATCACATACGTTCGCCCTCACCACCTTGGCAGTACCTAATAAATACTTCAGACTTTGGACTGCAATGTGGGGATGTATGGGTTTCTTTACTCCTGCAGCAAGTTTGGAACTAGTGGAGAACAGTAAATTGAATGTGTGTGGTTCCTTAATCTACTAAGCAGAGATATGTAACAGTTTACTCTGCCGCTCTATGTTTTCAGCAGTGGGAAGCAGCTGTGCTCAGCCTCTACTCAGTTACTTTCTGCCCCGGCCCGTCCCTTTTTTCTTACTCAATTGGCACACCATTGATGCTATCCTATCTTTTGTCTTCTTCTACCTTGACCAGGACCAGATCTATAATCTTTGCCACCATTACATATCGCACATCTCTTCACTCCGTGTTCTCCCAGTACTAGTTTCCACAACTTTGCCGTTAGAAGTAAGCTCCATTGTTCTCACTCGACACTTGACTGACATGTCTGATATATCACTCTATTAACATGTTGCAGCTATCCACACAATTCATACACTGAACAGATAGTTAGGAAAACGGAACAATCAGACAACCAACAAGATCACAAATTGCACGTAAAAAGGGTGAGGAGGGGGGGGGGGGGGGATTGTGTGGTCATTTATGTTGCCAGATGGGGGGGAAATTGGGTGGTCATTTATACTGCCAAATGCAAAGACTCTCCGTCATTGTTACGGGATCTTTTCTGCACAGCATCCACGACATACATTAGTAGCCATTTGAAGTCCCTTGCAGAAATACTTAGCCATGCTGCCGCTATAGCTGTCCATAATTGCGAAAGTGTTGCAGGTGCAGGATTTTGCGCAGAAACTGAGCCCTCAATTATGCCCCATAAATGTTTGATGGAATTCAAGTTGGTGATCTGGGTGGCCAAATCACTTGCTCTAATTATTCAGAATGTTCTCCAAACCAGTCACAAACAACTGATGTCCCATGACATAGCACACTGCCATTCATAAAAAAATCACTGTTTGGGACATGAACTCCATGAAAGGCTGCAAATGGTCTCCAAGTAGTTGAACATAACCATTTCCAATAAATGATCACTTTCAGTTCCATGTAAACACAGCCCGTACCATTATGGAGCCAGCATCAGTTTGCACAGGCACTATTGTGCTGACAGCAACACACTGGTCATCTGAAGCCACTGATGTCCCTCACTGATTCCTGCAGTTAATTCGCCTGTTACCACTGACAACTCTATGCAAATGCCGTTGCTCTCGCTCGTTAAGTGGAGGTCGTCAGCCACTACGTTGTCTGTGGTGAGAGATAATGCCTGAAATTTGGTATTCTCTACACACTCTAGACACTGTCGATCTCTGAATACTGGGTTCCCTAACAGTTTCTGAAATGGAATGTCCCATGTGTCTAGTTCAAAGTACTAATCCGCAATCAAATTCTGTTAATCACTGTCATCCAGCCATAATCATGTCGGAAACCTTTTCACATGAATCTCCTGAGTACAAATGACAGTTCCGCCAATGCGGTGCCCTTCTACGCCTTGTGTACACGATACTACCATCCTCTGTATATCTCATATCGCTACCCAATGACTTTTGTCACCTCAGTATACGGGCCCATTCCTGAAACTTATACTAAGCTGTGTATCTTAGTGCTGCAAGTTCAGATATCAGTCCGTTTTGTAAAATCCCTGTTCTAACAAATTAACCTTTTCCTTCTACTTGTTAGCCGACTGAATTCGTATTACATGATCATTCAGCAGTTCGTACCCTGTGGCCACTCTTCAGCTTAGTCCTCACAAATCTTGCCTTCAAATCACAGGAAAATTAACTCACTGAACTGGAGACATCAATATCCCTCCACAGTTTGTAATCCCTGTATTCCGTCCCCCATATCCAACAGCCCCTACGAATACCTGGCTTCAGCTCTAAGCTAAGCATGGGAACTTAAATGCACAATGTTTTTGATTTCCAGAAAAACTACCGTAAGACAAGCCAGTAGTCACGTCCTTTAGAACTGTTCACAAAAGCATCCTTCCCTTTTTATTGTGCTAATCCATCATACAACCAGTTGTGGTTCCCTTAGTGGCACATATTTTTCTCCAGCACTATGTTGGGTGGGCCACAGAAATTTTCCACCCAGACTAGATTGAGTGGCACTGGCTGCTGCATCACATGGCAAAAGCGTAACCTGTCACAACACCCTACCTTTACATCTGGTATGCTGAGTTGACATCCCATAAGCACTGGAGAGCTTGGATGCGCATTTCTCCAATTACTGGAGTTGACTCCACATTGATGGAGCATCAATGTACTGTTGAAAGAACAGATACAGCATCTCACGTTACAAGAGTCATCTCCACACTTATAACTTAGCTCCATGTGAAGACAGCTTGTGTTGTGTCTTTCGTTGCTGCACAACTGGCAGACCTGTGATGTTTCCAAATTTTGGTAATACTACCAGATTACTGCTACAAACGTAATTGTTGCAAGAGGTTGAAAAGCCTGTTTCTGTTCTACTAACTCTGGCCATCCAATGTAGACCTGTTCTACTGCTGAGGGTACCATCCCTGACTGACAGAATTTGACTGCATGACTATGCTTTAAGATCAAGAAATTCCCGGCATCACGACAGCTGCTATCTCTGCTGAGTTACTACACATTATCACGATGTGCTGCGAGTTTGGCATCTTGTCTTTCCTGATAACAGCTGCTTTGGGAACACAGCCTTTCCACGTTCAGCCTGCCTCTTCAGCCATACTATTTCAACATCTATCAAAATTCCTGCATGCACAACTTTACATGCAGGTTATGGCAAAGATCAACCAGATACTTTTCCAAGAAAAAGAATGTCACCTGCCAAATATAGCCATACAACTGTTGGACTGTGCACCTAATCTGGAACATTTTGGTCAGATATACATCCTCTATCCCCTACAAGATATCGCACAAATAATTAAAAACATCAGGGGGCAATTACGCAGTGACACTGACCATGTTCCATAAAGCAGGGCAAAGCCAGATTGGTTTAATGTCAGCAGAGTCATGTTAAAAAAAATTGTTTGGGACACACAGTTATCACAATGCCAAACACTGGAATACTGCTACTCACTGTTAACATCACTCGCTTAGAATCCAAAAGCACCTTCACTCAGGAGAAAGTGCAATCAACTCACTCAGAAGGTAACTTGCTCACCAATATCCAGAAACTTAAGATAGTAGTTACCAAACTGGTGTGACAAGAAAACTTTGTAAAGACCAATAAACATGACTTGTTGCTAGTTCAGGGACAACTTACAAATTCACCACATCGTTGACCTTGCTCCAGGCTATGCAAATTATGTTCTACAGTACACATAAAATCCAATTACAAGTGAATAACTTCATCACTAGCATTCAGTTAGGGTTACATCATAAACTCTGCCCTAATTTAACCCCTATTGAAGTATTTTTCCACTTGTTCGCTAATATTAACGTCCAGCTTACAGCCCGACTACAAATGCTCTATCCCACTACAGAATCATTCTTACCCCATTATTAAGTTACTGTTAAGGTGCAACTAGTCCATTGTAATAATAACCTTACAGCAAAAATACATCTGCCTATATCCTCTTTTAAATGACAGTTAAAAAGTTCATCACAGTTTGCAACAGCTGGCAGTATGTCATCCCTGAGTTGCTGTCCATGATCATTGTTTGCTATAACGCTACACTTATCATTGAATCATAACACACCACACTGACTGACAGTGGGTTACTATTCAGTAGCTCATGGTGTGATGTAATCACACCCACTAACAAACTTTCTGCCCAGCTACAGTACACACTTACTACATGTCGGGACCCATTTTTGTTATATTTTCCAGGTTTACTGTTCAAGATAAGTCACCATGAGATCTTGTCGGCGCTGTCAAACATTACCAGCACCCACTTGCTATTATCAATAGTTCAGCTAACAGATAGGAGAGTGGACAGATCAGTTTAGACAGCGCTGTATCGGATACTGCTGACTCCCACCAGCAAAAGACAATGCTCACTGTCACGCTCCCACTTACTGTCTCTTCACTTTTAGCCATATTTTCATTTTAAGTGACTGTAGAATTTCCACACAATAAATGTTTTTGCAGTTCTCTACATGTGGCTGTCCCTGAACCTCACCCCACAGTTACCTATCATGAAGAGAGTTTGCTTTAATATAGAATCAGCAACCTTAAATTTTGATCTAGTATGTATAAAGTTTTCACATTACCTATTAACTTCATTTTTACTCTGTTACCGTATGTTGTGCTAACCTTCTATTTTATTATAATAAGAGAGATCCCTCCTATGGACTCAGGCATCCAAGTTCTCAATAAATCCTAGCATGAATTTAAGCTCATAGTTGTTAATGATCAAGTTTTAATATGTGTGACAATCATAACTGCTTTCACTATTCTGATGCATGAGCAACATGACCATTTCAAAAGAATGTTATGTACAACACATACTAAATCATGCTTAATTTGTGTTGTATCACTGTCATGTTTATATGGTGTTTTCTTGGTAGCTTCAATTAGTCACTAAAACTTTGAGAAGTAGCAATCTTTATTAGCAATTTTTAAACTCTCTCCGGGACGCTTGTAACCTCAATTGTCTTGCATTTTTATGTTTTACAATTAATTGTCCCTCTTCTGCTGCCTCATTATATTTTAGTTAAGCCTTGTGAAAGATCAGTTTTGAATCTGATTCCGATTTGTTTCTCAGTGAATCTCACCAAGCTTTGTAACATCTCTACAACCACGACCCTGGGTTTTACTTGCTATTTTGGGATAATCCGTGATTAGATTTGCATTACAAGATCAACCTATGAACTTGTTTGTGGAATGGTGTGTTAGCTTGTCATGCATTCATTTAGGATAATAGGATGAAATGTAATTGACTTTTTCGAAGCTTTTTAGGGGGGTTGCACCCATCAGTTTTTCAACAAAAAGGAAATCACTCTCCTTTTCCATGCCTATGGAATTTTGTAAAACCTCCACTTAGTACCCACAGTCATACTATCATAACAATCCTTCAAGGCCCCCTCTAATGTTATTCATACGAGTGTTGTGCCACCGTCTTAGCTCTGCAGTCCTTAAAAAGGCCAGTCGCAAAAACAAAATATCCACTTCTGCGAATTTTTTGTAAGCTAATCTGGCAATTTTGGCCCACGTTACTCTTACCTATTCAGTCCCAAACATGGGTCATCCGGCCACTATATGTGGTTTATGGAACGGGGCAGCATGTGCAGATTGCCTAGCCAGTAAGGGGGTATCATGAATTTTTATTGCTAAATTTTCATTCACCTAAATTTTCGTTTGTAGTATTCAAGTAACAACTATTGTGGCTTACATGCTGAATACAATCCTCTCCTCAGCAGAAGCTGTTTGTTTTCATAAAATACGTCATGTGATAGCTGCAGAACTCAGCCACCATGTCGGACGTTGTAAGGATACTCTCTCTGGTTCTGGCCTCCGGCAAAGCAAGACTTGCAATCTCTCCTCTCTCTGTCTCCTGACTGCTCTCAGACAATGTTCCTCTGCAAAACGACATCTTACTATGATCGCCTTGACTGGTTAATGGTCCGTCTTTCTATCGTGAGTGCACCCAACTGTATTCCATACTGTCAGAATATAGGAGAATGATTTTAAACCAGTATTTCACTCCTAAAAGTGCTTCCTTTGGCTACCTACATCTCTGGACATCCTGTGGCAATCTTCCAAAACTTGCACAATCACATCTATCTCCTGCCGTACGTCTCAAAGTAACTTGCTTCCTTAGTTTTACTCGTAAATATACCAGGAGAAGGTGGAGGAAAAGAATGACTAGACGACTGAAAAAAATCAGCAAAAAGACAAGAGAAAAGAAAAAGTGTGGATTTGACAGCAAGTGCTTAATACAGAATTTAGATCACACACTTTATTTTAAAATTACCACCAAGAATTTCACTACCCTTTCATTACTACTTTTATATTAATATCTAAAGCTATTTTAAAATACCCAGTAACCATGTTAGGGCTCAAAACTTAATTTAAGGAAATAATCTGTAACCTCTTAATGCCTGAATACATTTCTAGATAAAAGATACAATCAAGAATTGTGGCACTTAAGAGGTACCCAAAACGCTCAAGAGGGTGCAGCACTGGTCAGAAGCATTGACATCTATAAGTGCAGTCAGCACTTGACTCAAAAACTGTTGTCTTTCAATTATTAACACAGCAGTGGTATGATGTGAATTCGCAACATTTGGCATTAAGGAATTAAAATATGAAATTTTAGTTAACATGCTTCTTGACTTTTAAACAGCAGGGAATGCACAGTAAGGAAAAACTGACAAAAGACAGATAACTACCTTACAATAGCTGGCACTGGATTTTGCACTGGGGCAATCGGGGTCTCCATAGCTGCTGCAATAGGTGCCACCATTGATGTGTCCATCAAAGGTGGACCAGGCATGGGCATAAAAGGAGGCGGCATAAAGCTCGGTGGAGCAGGAGGCGGTGGCGGCAGCACAGGTGGGCCACTCGGAGGGGCCATCGCGTGGCGCATCACCGCTGTAAATACAACCAGTAAAGCAACAAGACACAAACTGCCTACAATGTTTCAGCATTCTATGAGAAAACATTATAGTACAAAAACACATAGTAAAGTCACACCTTTATGGACACAAGTGCACACACGCACGCGCGCGCACACTAACATACATGCGCACCAGTACGAAGTGAAAATGACAATCAGGTGCTTCCCACAGCCATTATTAAGTGTTAGGTGGAGATATCCCACAGCAAACATGACTGCTGATGTTGTTCCACTGGTACTGAAGGCTCAAAGAACACCCAGGTGCAAGACCCATCTTTATCCACACTCCCAGCACATCAAATTACAATATCAACACAGGTGTGTCCTACCATACCAGAAGCGGGGCCCACAAGTGAAAGCAGTCATGTTGGTACCATCTTTGCTGTAACTTCAAAGACTTTCATGTGAGTGCAGCCACCAACCAGCAGATGAACGGCCACCTGCAGACTGTGGCCAAGAGCAAATTATCAGCAAGTGGCTAAACATGCTGTTCAACACAAAGTGCTAATTTCAATGGTTGCTTCACAATCTGTGCCAAACTGAAAACTAATGAAGCACTATGATGTGATTCTGTGAGTAGGAGAAATTATACGGGAATTGTGTAATAATAAACATGGCCATATTTCTAATCTGACATGTAAACTGTAGAACTTCCAAAATATTTTAAAAAGTGTCTAATAACACCAATATCAAGGAAACTTTGAACTCTAAAATGTGAAGCACATTGCACATTAAGTCTATCATCACTCATATCGACTCACTGGTTCCCTCAGGTGAAAGTCAATGTCCGTACCATCAACAGTATGGTCATCATTGGATCCATTGGACAGTTGAATGGGCCAACGGCTTTGGGGTGGATTTCTTTGTCCTGCTGGTCTATGTACCCTGCCTGGATTTAAGGGACTGTGGGAAGGCCAATGTAACAGAAAGATTCTGCTGGCTGTCTTCCCATGTCTGTCATGAGTGTTTGCTGTCATCGCTGATATTACGTTTGGCAACTATAACTTTTCAGTGATACAGAGGTTGGGCTGCAGGGCTAGTTGTGCAGGCTGGTAGCTGCTTTTTACAGGTGCAGACAGATGTGCCTTGCTCTATCGTCTTTGAGTTCTAACACTGGCCTTCTGGACAAGCTGCTTCAACACTGGGGAAAGAGACTTCACAAAACTTGGTGGCTGAGTGGTCTTAAAATTCCTTCTCTTCACCAAATCAGATGGGCCATTAACACACATGGATGGAGCGATGCATTGAAAATTTGGTTCTTGTGCTGTGGCACCGTATCTTCCACATGTAGCCTGATCATTACAACCTATATGGGTGAGACCAAAGCTTTGACCGTTGAAGCAGTGAATTGGAATCGGGACATAATGTCCAACCTTGATTCGGAGAAAGCCTCCTGCGATACACTCACACAAGTTCAGCAGACAGAATGTCAGGATAAAAGATGCCGATTTTTGAAGCTCACCATCAATACTTTTCATAACATTCTGGACTTCAGTCACCCACGTATTTTTCCATTCCTGTTGCAGGTCATTTGTATCCATATCCATAATGACCTAGCATGTTACAACTCCTTTAACTCTATTTAACCCAGTGTGCAGCTCACTTTTGATGGGATATCTCCAAGTAGCTTGGCATTCAACAGCTTGTTTACTTGCGAAGCCTTCATAGTCACGAGCATGAGAGTACCATTGTACAACCTCTTGATAGATTTAAAGTAGCCCTGCAAGTCCCTCCAGATCTTTAAGGGTACAGAAGGGGGATAGTTTTTCAAAAGAACCATTCATACATTTCATCACAACACATTCTCTACCACACGATGTGGTCCATTACTGTTAATACTTCCCTTGACATTCGGAGATGGCCCATGAGGACGAGCAACATGCGGCCTCATAGGAGTTTGATTGTTAATAAGGCCAGATGGATCACCGAAACCACTAGAAGTAGGAACGTTAGATCCAGGTCTCAAGAAGTTCCCATGAGCAGCTAGGGAAGGAAGTCCACCCAGACAGAGCCCCACTTGCCAAGGTGAGCCATATACAACTGAGTTGTGGGAGGTTGCCTGCTAAGACTGTTCCTCCTCACAGCTACACATCTCATTAGCAAGCAGCATACCTTGAGACTGAGGTTTTTTACACAGGTTTTTATGATCCACACGATTCACTTGGTTAAGCCAAGATCCACAGTCCCTGTGACACAGAACATCCCACCACCATGCCACACACTGGTCGCTGAAGTGTACCCGGGGCTTACAGTGAAAGAGGACTGACGGCACTTACCGGTCTTTAGCTCAGGAGCATAGGCGTCAAACAAATGCTGAACCCCGAGAACTATTCACATGAAATCAGTGAGTTTTCCAGTTCCCTAGAGGGACACTTGCAACTATTAGGAGCTTTCCTTTTGTGCATTCAAAAGGAAAATCTCAGCCTGAAATTGGAGAAATGCAAGTTTACTGAACCGCAAATTAATTATTTGGGTCACATAAGTTCAGCTGAAGGAGTTCAACACAACCCACAGTTAACAATGCAGCACCTTGTAATATAAAAGAATTACCATCCTTTCTGGGCTTGACAAATAATCATCATCATCATCATCATCATCGCTTTGTACCAAAACATGTCACTACTGCCAAACCTATCACCAAATTGCTAAAGAAGGAAGTAGCATTTACAGAGCCCTGAGTGTGAAATGGCCATGTTAAAAGTGAAAGAAATTCTAAGCCAGTCACCCATTTTGGCGTACCCTGATTTTGAGAAACAATTTATACTCTCCTACGATGAAAGTGATTTTGCAGTTCAGTGTGTCCATTGTCAAGTTCATGGGGAATTTGAATGCTCTCTTGGGTATGCATCTAAACAGTTAAATCTAGCTGATTTTAACTATAGCATAGCAGTAAAAAAGCAGTGAGCTCTAGTGTATGGAGTACACTATTTCAAATGTTACTTATACAGGAGAAAATTTATGGTTGTGACTGACCATGCTGCTTTACGGTTTGATTGGAGAAGGGACCAAACTATGCAGTCATCAGACCCTCCGACCTTGGAATAACTCGAAGAGGGTACTACAATGGCCACAAAATTACAAACGATTGACAGAGAAGGAAGGAAGAAGGTGGAAGAAGAGAGGAGGGAAAGAAAGTAACTAATGACAAGGGCATGGAGGAAGAAGCACAGGCAGACAATATAGACACTCAAGATAAAACAGACCCCATAAGGAAAGGAGTGGGAAGGCAGAGGAAAAGTCGTTCGCAGGGTGGCTAAGATGGTACAGTCCAGTAAGAGGTGAACCACAGTCAACACTGATCCACAACAACAGAGAGAGAGGTCCTCACGAAGGTGATAACCGTGAGTCAGCCAAGTACGGCCGATGTGGAGCCAGCAAAGGATGACAGAGGCCTTACGAGAGGCCCATAAGGAGGACTGCCACACAGTTGCAGACTCCTTTATTGCCCTGACCTTGTTCGGCGAAGAAAGAGTGTGCCATTCTGCATTCCAAAGTCCCAAAACCTGACAACGTTATGCCGAGTGAAGGTCTATTTCCGGAATGCCAATAGCAAGAGATGGCCTGTTAGTAGCCAATTTAGTCAGTCGACCAGCAAGTTCATTGCCAGGGATCCCAACATGGCCTGGGGTCCAAATGAAAACCACTGAGCATCCAAGATGATCAAGGAGAGAAAGGGAGTCCTGGATAGCTAGGACCAACGGGTCGCGAGGTAAGCACTGGCCGATAGCTTGCAAATTGCTCATGGAGTCACTACAGATAGTGAAGGACAGTCCTAAGCAGAAGCAGACATGGTCCAGTGCTCGCAAGATGGCTACCAACTCTGCAGTAAAAACACTACAGCCATCTGGCACGGAAGTTCCGTGTGTTTCCCTTGGGTGTAAGTATAACTAATGTGACCAGCAACCATGGAGCCATCAGTATAAATCACTTCTGAACCATGGAATGAACTGAGGAGACAGTAGAATTGGTGGTAAAGGGCCTCCGGAGGGACAGAATCCTTTGAATGGTGGAGAGACCAAGACAGAGCCATGGCCAAGGGACGCACCATGGAGGGGTACATGCGTGAGCAAAGAAGAGAGGCAGTAAAGGGAAGTGCCGGAGATCAGAAAAGAGCAACTGAATACGTGCGGCCATGGTAAGCCCACATCGTGGCCGCCGCCGCCAGAGGTTGATTTCCTTGTCTGGATAAAGGAGACCAGAATTACAGTGCTTTGGGATGCAGCGAATGCGGAGCACGCAAGATATCAGCTGTTGCTGGTGCAAAACTCGCAGCGGTGGAATCCCCGCCTCTGCGAGAAGGCTAATCGTGGGGCTAGTCCAGAAGGCACCAGTTGCAAGTCGTACCCCACAATGGTGGATGGGTTCTAGTGTCTGCAATGTCGAAGGTGACACAGAACCATAGACAGGACACCCATAGTCTAAACGAGACTGGACTAGCACTTTGTACAATTACAGCAGAATAGAGCAATCTGCACCCCAGGTGGTATTGCACAGACATCTAAGTACACTGAGATGCAACCAGCACATCCTCTTCAGCTGGCGAAGATGGGGGAGCCATGTCAACCAGGCATCGAAGACCAGATCCAAGAAGCGATGGGTGTCCACCACTTTGATGGATTGGCCATCAAGGAACAGGTCTGAATGGGAATGGACTGTACAGCGATGGCAGAAAGGCATGACACACAACTTGGCCACTGAAAACTGAAAGCCATGGGAGAGCGCCCAAGACGGCCCCCTGTAGACGGCATTCTGTAGCGCCCATGACGGAGGAAGTGACGTAGATACAAAAATCATCAGCATATGCCCCCCGTAGACGGCATTCTGCAGTGCCCATGACAGAGGAAGTGACGTAGATATAAAAATCATCAGCATACAAAGAGGGGGACACTGTTGGCTCAGCAGCTGCCACCACTCCATTAATGGCTACAAGAAAGAGAGGGACGCTCAGCACGGAACCCTGTAGAACCCCATTTTCTTGCCAATGGGAAGTGCTGTAGGAGGAACCAACTTGGACCCAGAAAGAGCGACATGAAAGAATGTTGCGGATAAAAATGGGCAGAGTGCCACGAAGGCCCCATTTGTGAAGGGTGGTGAGGATATGGTGGCGCCAGGTGGTGTCGTCGGCTTTATGCAGGTCAAAGAAGGCTGCAATGAGGCGTCGCCGATGGGCAAAAGCCGACCAGATAGCAGACTCCAGGTGGACCAAGTTATACACCGTAGAGCGGCCACAGCAAAAACCACCTTGAGTCGGTGACAAAAGGTCACGGGATTCAAAGATCCAAAACAGCCGCCGACTCACCAGGCCTTTCAAGGAGCTTGAGAGAGTTTTGGTAAGGCTAAATGGACGGTAACTATCCAACTGAAGAGGTGGATTCCCAGGGTTCAATACTGGAATAACAATGCTTTCCTGCCGCTGGGGAGAGGTCCATATATGACGGTGGCCAGCCACCGATAAGTGTTGGAGCATTACGTATCTGATCCAGTCCAGGAACCGTGTCGGGACAAAGGGCGAGGACGCTGGCAAATTCCCACTCGCTAAATGGGGCATTATAAGGCTCCAAGCAGTGAGAAACGAAAGACAAAGACAGTCGTTCCAAGTGCTCTTTCTTCAGAAGGAGGTGTTCCTCCTCCTGGATGGATACTGAGTCGATGGAGAAGCTTGGGCAAAGTGTTGAGCGAAATGCTCTGCGACAAAGTCCGGATGGGTAAAGACAACACCACGCAGAGAAATTCCTGCAAGGCCAGTGGGAGGACGATGGCAAAAAATTCGCCTGAGTTTCGCCCAGACTTGTGAAAAGGGGGTGTGCGGTCCTATGGCAGCCACATATCATTCGCAGCAAATCTGTTTCTGAAATTTGATTAGGTAACAGGCCCGGATGCAGAATCGTTTAAAGACCAGAAGGAGAGCAGTAGAAGGGTGCTGTTTGAAGTGTTGAAGAGCACTGCGGCAGTCTTTTATGGCCGCAGCAATTTCCGGTGTCCACTAAGGGACCATGTTCCGACGGGGGAAACCCGAGGAAGAAGGGATGGCTGAAACAGCTGCGGAAAGAATGGTGGCACTCAAAGTCTGTAGACTCATCAATGCTGCTGTGTGGTAGTACAGGGAGGATGGTAGCAAAGGAGAAGGCACCCCAATCAGGTTTAGAAAAGGCCCACCTGGGAGTGTGATGGAGCAAGATACACTGAAGGAAGGACAAAACAATTGGGTAATGATTACTGTCATGTAAAAAATCGTGGACACCCCACTGAATGGAGGGAAGAAGGCCGGGACTGCAGATGGAGAGGTCAATGGCAGAGAAAGTGACGTGTGCTACACTAAAGTGTATGGGAGTGCCAGTCTTTAGTAGATAGAGGTCAAGCCCTGCCAGAACAGTTTAAACTGTCCTGCCCAGAGCAGTAGTCGCGTGACTACCACAAAGAGGGTTGTGGGCACTGAAGTCCCCTAGAAGCAGGAAGGAGCTGTTAAAGAAGGGTAGTTAGGGCAAGGGATGTGGGCAGCCTGTCAGGCGGGAGGTAAAGATTATA
Source organism: Schistocerca cancellata (assembly GCF_023864275.1). NCBI lineage: Eukaryota > Metazoa > Arthropoda > Insecta > Orthoptera > Acrididae > Schistocerca > Schistocerca cancellata. The sequence continues at coordinate 251,013,187 of NC_064632.1, forward strand.
GATTGTGATTGGAGTGGCCAGATGGACCCTGATAGCAACTGCTTCCAGAGTGGTATGGAGGGGAACCGATTTACTAACAATGTCCTTGCGGACCAAGGTGCAAACATCACCAGAAGCCTGCAAGGGGCCAATTCGGTTCTGACAGAAAGTGTGGAACCCACGAAGGGTGGGGGAGTAAGAACTGACAAAATGGGTCTCCTGGAGAGCGATGCAAGCAGCAGTGTAGGAGGAAAGAAGGGGGCTGCAACTCCGGGAGGTGATGCAAATATCCATTACAATTCCACTGGAGGATTCTCAAGTTGGAGTCCAAATGGGAAGCGAACAGACCGGAGCCGGTCACGCCATTGAGTTGCCATCTGTCACCTATAAGGATGGGGTAATGTCCATATAGGTGGGGTCAGACTCTGTTGGTTCATTGGCTGGAGGAGGAGAAGGCGGCACCTCAGGGGGTAACGGAGGGGCCTTGCACTTGTTCTTGTGTTTCTGCTTCTTCTTTTGTGAAGGAAGAGAAGGGCAGACTGCAGTGAGGGCGGGCAAGGAATTACACCTGGTAATCATGGCGCCCAAGAGGCATGGATCGCGCAGCCGATGTGGAGCTGCAGATCGCCTTTCAGGGAGCTGCCGGGAGGAGGAGTCCCGGGAGGAAGCACCAGTAACAGCGGCTGCCGAAGAAGGGGAGTACTTCTCCAGCGGGGGAGTGGAAGCAACACCCAAAGGGGTGTGTATGGGTACTGATGAGGAGGGGGAGGGGAAAGACGAGTGGGAGAGGGAGGGTGATGGGGAAGGTGTGGGGCAAATGGGGCAGGGCTGGGAAGAGGAGGGTGTTGGAGGGGGAATGGATGTAACTGAAGCAAAAGTAGATATTATTTTCTCTTCATGCTCTTGTGGGATTTTCTGAAATATTTTGCTTTTGGTTAATAGACCTCTAGAACGAATCAACTCAACCCTTAAAGTCTGTTCTTCCACTGTAGCGCTAGCTTACGAACGTGTATTTTGAATTATTTTTGTATTAATTCCAATGCCATTTTGACAGTGTCTGTGAACCATTTCAATACATCACCTTCTAGTTTTGGCCATTTTGAATTCAGTCCTCTATTTGCACAGTTAGTCTCGCTCGTTGTTTTCAGTTCTCCTTTAATAGCCCGCCAATCATGAATGTTTTTTCTGTTGATGGAGAGGCGAAATGCCGCTCAGCTGTTATGTTTCCATGTTGTTCTCCATATGCTACTACCATCAATTTAAAGCCCACATCACGTGAATATCTTTTATTTTTTTCCTTCACGAAACTAGCCACTAACAAATCACTTTCAGTTCAAGTATACTGGCGCAATAGACTGCAATGCAGCATCATAGGCTAGACAGTGTTCTGTTTTTGTGGTGGCGTGGCGTGAAGCAGACAGAGTTAGCAAGCATGTGAATCTCCGCAACTCATGTTCGCCGCATCGGTGCACTGCTGCTGCCAGTTGATTCCAATGTTCCCAGACAGAGATAGCTTTCCCACAGCATTGAACAGATGGCCATTTTTAAGACTGGTTTGAATTTTAAATAAAACACTAGACGCTTTTATATTAATTTCGGCTAAAAGATGCACCTGAATTTTGTAGGAAATTTTTCAAAGAAAAAAGTGTGTCTTATAGTCCGTAAAACACCATAAAACTACAGAATAAAGACAAGAGACATTTTACGATATGTATATCAATAATTAATTTGATTCTAAATGCGAACAACTGAAAATGAAATAAAGGCAAAAAGATTGAGAATATCCTGTTAAATATCATTCAAAATAAACAGTAAAAATGCCACTGATTGTACTCAGTATAATAGAGAAATACAAAATAAACTGTAGATATTAGTTATTGACTACTGATGCCATTTTTAGCATCTAGCTTATGAAGTTATCATGGATTGCCATGAAAAGAATGAGATCTTGCGCATGAGTGCCGCAAGGAATCCGTTAAATTTCGAATACATGACAAACGTAAAGACTGTTATATCAACTACTAGGCACGGGGTGGAGCCGGTCACACTTTCGACAAGCTTCGGTGTAGGTAAGCCGATTTAAGGTCTTGCATTCTTGAATCTATCATTCTTTCACATACACCGGGCATGCTGGCAAGTATGGAGGATGCTGCGCATTACAATTTATGCACACTGGCAGGGGAGCACAGGCACCCTCATGGAGTGGAGTCACCGCAGAGGGGGTCATTGGTGCAGCAGGAAGACACGTGTCCAAACTGTAAGCATTTAAATCATCTCATCGGTGGTGGAATGTAAGGTTTTACATCACACCAATACACCATCACCTTGACCTTCTCTGGGAGGGTATCCCCCTTGAAGGCCAGGATAAAGACACCTGTATTGGTGCGATTGTTTTAGGGCCTCACTGTACATGGCGGATACATCGAACTCCTCGCTGCTCAATGTTTGCATGATGGAGCTCCTCGTCAGTTTGGAGAAGAAGATCCTGGTGGAAAATGATACCCTGTACCGAGTTCAAAGATTGGTGGGGTGCAACGGAGACTGGGATGTCACTGAGATTGTCACAAACACACAGGGCTTTAGATTGGGCACCAGAAGATGTCTTTATGAGTAAAGAACCAGGCCACATTACTCATGGATTCCATTTCGCCATACTTGTCTTCAATTGTCTCCACAAAAAACAAAGGTTTGGTCATGGCAAAACTTTCGCCATCTATCCTGGTACAAACCAGATACCGAGGGAAAGGTTTCAACCCAAGCCAGCGAGCTTGAACCTGTTCTCAGGGTGTGGCCAGGGAAGGGAAGGCCGAAGGATCAGAAGGAGTGTCATGTCTTCTATCACTTAGAAATGGCCACAGAATGGCCAGGAAGATGAAGCTTTTGGCACTTCATGCGCAAGGCGTCCACCCTAGTACCACCCACTCCGACCAGGGGCTTGCCCTGTGGGCACCACCCAGCCACAGCAAGGGCCGTCTGGCACAGCGGCCCTTGCCGGGAGTTCTGATGCCCCAAAGTGACGAGCATCAACTACTTGGCATAAACGAAGCATTAAAAGTTCAGATACTAATAGTGTGATCCCTGTGTTGTCAGGGAGCTCAGCCAAGTGGGACTTAATAGCCCCACCACACGGACTGACTACCATGCTGGTGACCTAGCACGAAGGGGCCAGGGTGCAACAGGAAAAGGGAGTGGAGGGGGAGAGGAGCCTGCACCATTGAAACTAGGTTGGGAGTTCATCCCCAAATGGCTCACACTGAACGGAAAATGTTGGAAATGGAGGTCAAACCCCAATGGGACCAAAAACGCCAAAAATGAGATGGAAACAGCAAAATAAACAATAGCATACCTAAACAAAGTCGGGAGGATAGCCAGGTCGATATAAAGAAGTCCACCAAGATGGTAAGGAGAGGGCAGAGAGAAAGGAGCAAGGACAGGGAATGAGAGGAATAGGGACGGTAATGCTGCCTGAAAAAACGAAGGAGACTGCAATGGCTCGGGGCCCCGTGCATGCCACACATGTATCCACAAAAGGGACTGTGGGTCCCCTGGGGGGGTCATGCTGCTTTAATGACATTATAATCCTCAAGGCTCCTAGTAGTAGACTGACTAGGTATGTCCTAAAGTTAAGGAAATATGATCACTCAGTAAAGCACAAACCAGGAAAGCTCCATCAAAATGCTGCCACCTCAAGTCGGATGGTATGGAATATATGGGCCAACAAAGCCCTAGTTGCTGAATTAGAGAAAGAACAGCAAGAGGACAAAAAATGCAAGCAATCTGCAGCATCACCAGACTTTATGGTAGTTAGTAACATCCATTACTGTAAAACATCCCTAGGCAATCAACTTGTTATTCTGAAATCCCTTGGATAAAGAATTTTGCAACCATCACGTGACAGTATACAACCAGGCCACAGTAGGAAAAGGCAACCAATGTGCAAATGACTCAAAGTGCTGGTGGCCTACATGTAAGCAGGATGTTAAAAGTTATGTATGGTGTTGCTTTAATAAGTGTGCAAAGGGCACAATATGTAAAACCAAAAATTCCTCTACAAACCCTTCCAGAATCCATGAAACCTTGTCAATTGGTTGCCCTTGACATAGACCATTTCAATTTCACCTCAAAATAACACGTATATTTTATCAATTATTGATCACATTCTCCATGGTTCATCTGGCAGATATGAATGCAGAAACAGTTGCCAAAGCTTGTGGGATATTCTCATTTAGCCATTTGAAAGTGCTGAAGCCATCTGAACAGATCAAAGAGGTGATTTGTTATCATCTCTATTCATGTAGGATTCCTTGTATTGATAATTAAGAAGTGGTGAATGACCACATTCCATTCTAGAAGTGAAGACCATGTAGAGTGTATATCAATAAGTCCATTCTCATAATGCTGTTAAATTTTGTGATTCAGAGCCATACAGAATGGGACAGAATGCTGCATTCCATTGTGTCCTCATATAATGTGAGAGCACAAATCCATTTGTTGCACTCCATTTGAAGTGATATACAGATGTATGGTGTTGCTGGTCCCCATAGGTGGCATATTGCAGCAGCACTTGTTTCAGCTTGTGAGTACACTAGTGGACATTGTCAATACAACATATAAGCAGACAAGCATGGGCAACAGCAGACAGTTTGGTTTCTCTGGAGAGAAGGAGTGACTGTTTCAGATGCCCACATCAGGTTAGTAGCTGTATGTGGGGAACCAGTACCAAGTCGCAACTATATGTTTTGTAGGGTATCAGAGTTCATAGATGGCAGGGACTGTGCTGAAAAATTCAAAAGCACTGGATGTCCAAACAAAGCCCAGCATGTCAATAACTTGATAATGAGGCAAAGGAAAATCATATTTGATGAACTAGAGAAGTCAATGGGTCTATCATAGGGAACCCTTCACATCATAATCCACGAGGATTTGAAGACGAAGAAGGCGTGTTCAAAATGCGAACCCCATTCCCTCCCCGTGGCACAGAATAAGAAGTACGTGGAGAGAAGCGAACAGATGGTGCAACAGTACAGTGCAGATCCAGTGAAGTTCTGGAGCATCTGGTCGCTGTCGATGAGTCGGGGTTCTTCCACACGACTCCAGAAAAGAAATGCCACTCTATGGAGTGGAAGCATACCAGTAGCCATTGTCCCGAGAAGTCACAGGCGGGACTATTCGTGCACAAATAAATGGTGTCTGTGTTATAGGATCAGCAAAGGATATTGCTGTGGACTGGCTCCCCTCCAATACAATCCTCAACAGTGATCTGTACTGCAGTACACTGCACCAACTCGGCCGACGCATTCATTCAATGATGCTGCCAGAGAAATTGGGGCTGTGACACAATGCGTGAACTACGGTTTACTACGCTACCACATCATCCATATTAGACAGATCTGGCTCCTAGCAACTGTGCCCCATTTGACGCGATAAAAGAGGTCATATGGGGTAAGAAGTTCACCACCAATGATGAACTTCATTCATTTGTCCACCAACAACACTGGATACCCATAAAGAATTATTTTCTATGCTCGGAAGCTGCCAGAACAATGGAAAAAGTGCACGGATATTGGTGGGGAAAACCTGTAATATAAATGGTGTTTATTCAGTATATTATTCCTGTGAACACAAAAAAATTGTAGCGCTGGTAATTTTTTAATGGCCCAAGTAGATAAGTAGCCTCCAGATGTTGATGCTACAGGGAGTTTCGAGTACCACAACACATTTTTTTCTGAAAGAAAGTTGTTTTTATTCAGGATTCCCATATACCATACTATTCCCCACTCTTTAGGCTACAAAACCCAGTTTTTCAACATAACGTCCATTCAATGTGACGGCTTTATGCCACCTTACTAGCACGGCCTGTAAGCCCACACGGTTTCACTCTACCGGTCGACGTCGGAACCGACGTCTCGCCGTACCGATAACTTCCCCGTCGTCCGTGCACTGCTTCCCACGGAATGCAGCCTTCACTGTGCCAAACTGAAAGAAGTCAGAAGATGCGAGGTCCGAGCCGTAGGACAGACGAGGAAGAACAGTCCGACGAAGTTTTGTCAGTTCCTTTCGGGTGTGACCTCATGTCGTCACGGAAGAGGAGAAGTTCACTCGCATTTTTGTGGCGACGGACACACCAAAGTCACTTCCTCAGTTTCCCGAGGGTAGCACAACACACGTCCGACTCAATTGCCGTGCCTCGAGAAAGGATATCGAACAGAGTAACCTCTTTCAGAGTCCCAGAAGACGGTCGTCACGACTTTATCGGCTGAGGGTGCAGCTTCGAACCTTTCCTACAGAGGAGAGGTAGTGTGTCACCACTCTGTGGATCGCTGTTTTGTCTCAGTTTGAAGTGACGAACAATGTTTCATCGCCTGTGACAACGTTCGACAAAAAATTGCCACGATCGACCTCGTAACGGACACAAGCAACTCCACACGGCTGGTCCTTTACTGCTCTTTACAGTCTTCTTTTAGGCGGTGAGGAACCCAGTGAACACACATCTCTGAGTACCCCAATTGGTGGACAAGTGTGTCAGCACTACCAACAGAGACGTACAGTTGTACGGCGAGGTGTTCGATCGCGATCCGTCGATCACCTCGAATGAGAGTGTCCAAATTTTCCGACACTGTAGGAGTCACAGCTGTGTGCAGCCATCCAGCACGTGAGAGACTGGACGGATTTGCGTGACCTCGTGACGATGAAAGATACGTCGCCCGACGACTCCGACGTGCTTTCGTTCGTAAAATTTCAAATAAAACAATTTATCTGTGTCAGTCATTTTTATTTTCCTCCGCGATGCATTTTCAGAATTTACGCTTTCACGTTCGGGTGGAAAACGGCGATATCTTGATACACGTGTACCAGCTCGATGCAGCTGTTTTCCACCGTGAGAGTATAAACACTCAAAATAAGTCGAGGGAGAAAATAAAAGTGACTGACACAGATATATTGTTTTATTTGAATTTTTATTCCCAAACAGTTGCAGTTTCCTTGAAAAACAGTCCAACGTGGACAACATAAAATTATGCTTTTGTTCACTACCAGATCTCCACAGAAATTCTGCATGCACCTACGAATATCTGAGATGCTCTGGTTTTTCACCAAAAGAAACTCAATGACACCTCTCTGCTTGAAACACACCTCCATTATAGATGCCATTTTAAAAGCTAAATATAGTAACCGCCACCTATCGGAACTTCTCGAAACTATAGGTGCTAAAGTGGGAATATTCCGTGACGTCCCACAGAAAATTCCACATGTTTCCAACTGAAAGAAAAAAGAAAAACAAAAGTGTTGCATCTCTTACTGAAAACTGGATTAAGAAAACTGTCCTCCTACCATTAGGCAAGTTAAACAGAGTCCAAAGAATGTGAAAATTCCAGGGTATGAGCCTGGGCAATGGATACTACTTAGCAATCCAGCTATAAAAATGGGAAAGACTAAAACGTTTACCCCGCTTTGGGAAGGCCTTTATAAAATATTACAGCTGATTTTGCCAGTCACTGCAGAATTAGAACTGCCAGAATGAGTACACACAGTGCAGGTGCACCCTGACCTCTGGAACTGTACTGAAATGGCAGTGATAGGCATAAATCAGCTGATATAGCACCCAAATCCTGTAAAAGCCAGCCACATCTCTCAAAGTCCCATTCTAATCGGCAGCCTGCCATTAAATGCCGGTATAATTTACGATCGGCACCTCTGTATCAGCCTCGTCCCAAAGACTGAGCAGCTACCACATACAAGATGTACTGGATGAAGACAGTTATTGCTAACTGCCAGAATTGCTACCGTTTTAATGGTATTTGATTAATCATTAAAATATACAAGGTTATATTTAAATTTTATTCACTTAGATCCTTATTTGAAGTCAAGTATTTATAAGTATTGAATGAAAAGTTACAAATGTGTTTCTTAGCTTTGCGCAATGACAAAATAAGTTAAGTACAGCAATGTGTTTGGACAGTTTACTTGTGCAAACAAAGAAAACAATCTCATTTGGATTACAATCTGTCACCAGGTTTAGTCACTGTGAGGAAGCTAATGATACAGCTACTTTTCATACTCTTATGATTTCTACATTCTTTCTAAGATGAAACCTTGTGTACTACAGCAGTTGTCAGTGCATTCACTGCTTTCCATTTCCTCTTAGTTGTATACAGGTTTCCATGGGATTTCACGAATCAACCATTCTAGAGGTATAATACATGACCTACATTCGTGTGGGCCTTCGAGTCAAACCTGGGCTCATCATTATCCATTAAACCAGGTAATCTGCTTCCACTGCAGCGTGATCTTGCGTTCATGATGAAGGAAAAATTGCCCAACTCACCAGTTCCAAATCTCAACACTAGTTCTACTCTCTAGTACAGTGTGTCTATTCCCTAGCAAAATATCTATTACAAAACCAAACTCCATGGTTTCAATATTCATACATTGTTGGGCACATCAGATCTGTACATTAACATCAGACCTACAACTGGGCTAATGAAACCACTATTATCTATAACTTTCCACTCAGTGCAATAATACCACTAAGACTTACCTGCAATAATTAATATTTTTACTATAGTGTATTTCCTGGTTTCCCAATGAAGAGCACAAAACAGATGCATCATACAGCAGAAATTACTGATAAAATGCAACAGCTCTTTCTCATTGGAATTTTCAACTTGGAATTCACTTGTTGTATGTAAAACTATCCTACAAATGAGCTTTCAGAAGCTGTAGACTTGGTGGTGCTGCGCAAATCAGGTGATTGCCAGGATCTGCACTGATGTACGCAATGTTGTGTATTGCTGTCCCTCTGCTGCACCTCCTTGCACCTCGGCTCTTCTGCCGTTGTTACTCACTGTTGTGTTACCACTAGCAGCCACCAACTCTTAATTCACTTTTGTATGATTTCAATCTATCATTTTAACATTCTTGGCGCATCCTACAACATTATTATCAATGAGATTCTCTTCCTTAACAGTCACATACTTTTGGCAGTGCAGGGAATTACCAGACTAAATCCAAAAGCCAAACCTTATGTACAAAGCTTTTGCAACCATACATTCTCATCACTACTTCTCATTTTGAGAGTTTTAATTTATAATCTTTGGCCACGAAGCATACTGCTGCTGTCTCTCATTTTAGTATGCACTAATATGCTCTTTTGAGTTACTACTATCAATAAATAATTGCTGAGATAGAGTTCAGTAAATGAAGCAGACGAAAAAGAGTGCAAACTCTCAAAAATGAGATTGACAGGAAGTGCAAAATGGCTACGCAGGAATGGCTAGGACAAATATAAGGATGTAGAGGCTTATATCAACAAGGGGAAGATAGTTACTGCCTACCGGAAAATTAAAGAGACGTTTGGAAAAAAGAGAACAATCTGTATGTACAGCAAGAGCTCAGATGGAAAACCAGTCCTAAGCAAAGGGAAAGTACAAAGGTGGGAGGAGCATGTACAGGGTCTATATAAGGGTGATGTACTTGAGGGCAATATTATTGAAACGGAAGAGGATGTACAGGTAGATGAAATGGGAGATATGATACTGTGTGAAGAATATGACAGAGCACTGAAAGACCAAAGTCGAACGAAGGCCCCAGGAGTAGACAACATTCCGTCAGAACTACTAACAGCCTTGGGAGAGCTGGCCATGACAAAACTCTACCATCTGGTTAGCAAGATGTATCAGACAGGTGAAATATCCTCAGACTACAGTAATTCCAATCACAAAGAAAGCAGGTGTTGACAGATGTGAAAATTACCGAACTATCAATTTAATATGTCACAGGTCCAAAATACTAATATGAATTCTTAACAGACGAATGGAAAAACTGGTAGAGGCTGACTTTGGTGAAGATCAGTTTGGACTTTGTAGAAATGTCGGAACACATAAGGAAAGGAAAACTTACGTTTCTAGCACTAATAGACTTAGACAAAGCTTTTGACAATGTTGACTGGAATACTCTCTTTCAAATCCTGAAGGTAGCAGGGGTAAAATACAGTGAGTGAAAGGTTATTTGCAATTTGTCCAGAAACCAGATGGCAGTTATAAGAGCCGAGGGGCATGACAGGGAAGCAGTGGTTGAGAAGGGAGTGAGACAGGGTTGTAGCCTATCCCTGATGTTATTTAATCTGTATATTGAGCAAGCAGTAAAGGAAACAAAACAAAAATTTGGAATAGGAATTAAAATCCATGGAGAAGAAATGAAAACTTTGAGGTTTGCTGATGGTATTGTAATTCTGTCAGAGACAGTAAAAGACCTGGAAGAGCAGCTGAACGGATGGACAGTGTCTTGAGAGGAGGATAAAAGATGAACATCAACAAAAGCAAAATGAGGATAATGGAATGTAGTTGAGTTAAGTCTGGTGATGTTGAGGGAATGAGATCAGGAAATGAAACACTTAAAGCAGTAAATGAGTTTTATTATTTGGGGAGCAAAATAACTGATGATGGTCGGAGTAGAGAGGATATAAAATGTGGACTGGCTATGGCAAGGAAAATGTTTCTGACGAAGAGGCATTTGCTAACGTTGAGTATAGATTTAAGTGTCAGGAAGTCTTTTCTGAAAGTATTTGTAAAGACTGTATGGAAGTGAAATATGGATGATAAATAGTTTAGACAATAAGAGAACGGAAGCTTTCGAAATGTGGTGTTACAGAAGAACGATCAAGATTAGGTGGGTAGATCACGTAAGTAATGATGAGGTACTGAATAGAATTGGGGAGAAAAGGAATTTGTGGCACAACTTGACAAGAAGAAGGGATCGATTGGTAGGACACATTATGAGGCATCAAGGGATCACCAGCTTAGTACTGGAGGGGAGCATGGAGGGTAAAAATCGTAGAGGGAGACCAAGAGATGAATACACTAAGCAGATTCAGAAACATGTAAGTTGCAGTGGTTATTCGGAGATGAAGAGGCTTGCATAGGATAGAGTAGCACAGAGAGATGCATCAAACCAGTCTCTGGACTAGAGATCACGACAACAAAACAACAACAACAACAACAACAACAATATAATAGAGATAATAGTTTTTAACCTCAGGCGGAATTTAAAAATTGCTTTACACTTGAAATTGGCTAACAAAACTACTTATGGTGATACAATACCTTCAAAGCTTCAAATACTCTGCTCAGTTAGGATACACTTTGAATAGTACTTTGCAACCATTCTAGTCTTATCTCCCCACTTTCATGTTCATTTTGAACATCATATATGGAGATGGTATCTGTTCTTTCAGATATGTCCGAATAGATACCATTTCCATATATAGTTCAGGCTAACCAGCTGTGACCTCCTTCTTCTGTGCAGATACACACGCATTGCCCAAACTCTTACAGGACTTGGTCAGATTGTCTGCCACGAGTAATGAGTGTAGTGGGCAGGGGCACCATGAATGTAGTGTGTGGACATTAAGTGGGGAATGTGGGTCTCATGGGGAGCATGCAAGGGATAAATCCCTTCAGACGCACTGTCCTCTGTGCCCTCGGTGGTTCAGATGGATAGAGCATCTGCCGTGTAAGCAGGAGATCCCGGGTTTGAATCCCGGTCAGGGCTCACATTCTCAACTGTCCCCGTTGATGTATATCAATGCCTGTCGACAATGTAGGGTCTTGATTTAATTATCATTTCTTTCTAGAGTGCGGCATGGTCACCAATGGCATCTATTCTTTCGGACATGTCCAAAAGAACAGATACCATCTCCATATATAGTTCAGGCTAACTGGCCATGACCTCCTTCTTCTGTGCGGATGCACACGCATTGCCCGAATTCTTACGGGACTTGGTCAGATTGTCTGCCACAACTAATGAGTGTAGTGGCCAGGGGTACTACGAATGTAGTGTGTGTACATTAAGTTGGGAATGTGGGCATCACGGGGAGCGTGCAAGGGATAAACCCCCGCAATCGCACTATCCTCTCTGGCCTCGGTGGCTCAAATAGATAGAGCGTCTGCCATGTAAGCAAGAAATCCCGGGATCGAGTCCCGGTCACGGCACACATTTTCAACTGTCCCCGTTGATGTATATCAATGCCTGTCGACAGCATAGGGTCTTGACTTAATTATCATCGTTAGCTATTGTCAAAACTGCTTAATTCTACCAATGATGAATTACTTACTTCTTTGGAGCAGTTGTAATGCAAAGAGAAAGAGCAAATCTCATTGGAAGAGACCATATTGTGGATCTTTATCATCACAATAAAATACTCAATGCCAACATTATGCATAAGCTCATTTGCAATTCTGATTTTATTACTCATAGGAATGGATATTTTTTGTATAGAAATGGAATGAAACATACCTCATCTCCTGATGATGCACTGCCCAATCCATATACTGAAGAAAGTTATACTCCCAAAGGATTGATATATAATGGTGTTTAACTGTATATGACTAATGCAATATTGTTAATGCTCATTTATGTGCCAATTGATTATGAATGTTAAATAAGGGAAAGGCAATCACTCAGCTATAGCAGACTGACACGTCAAGCACAGTAACACATAAGAAAACAGAATTCAAACTAGCTTTCAAGCACTAGCTCTTTTCCCAGCAAATTCACACACAGAACAAAACACACACCCAAATGCGCACTCCTGTGTCCATGGCAAGACCCATATATTTTAAATATATGTTTCAAACAATAGAAACTCCAGGTAGGAATATCAACAATGTAGGAAAAGATGCATTGCTACTTACCGTTGACACGTCAAGTTGCAGACAAGCACAACTAAAAGACACTTACATAAAGCTTTCAGCCACATCCTTCATCAGTAAAAGAGAGAGAGACACCATTCATGCACACAAGCAATTACATCTCAAGCATACACAACCAGCAACTCCAGCATCTCTGGCACTGAGGCTCAAAATGCTGGAGTTGGTGGTCATGTGTGCATGAAGTGTGCTTGCTTGTGTGTGTGAATGGTGTGTGGCTCTCTTTTACTGATGAAGACTGTGGCCAAAAGCTTTATGTAAGTGGCTTTTACTTGTGCCTGCTGTAACTTGATGTGTCTTCTTTACAGTAAGTAGCTATCTGTCTTTTTCTACATTGTTCTTAAAAATGTGTTTATTTGAGTGCAACTAAGAGATTTGTTGAAATGTGGTGCCCCATTTCAATTTGTTCTTTTTATGTTCATTGCCATACTTGAAAGCTACATGTTTCCTGAACATTTTACATCTTTATTCTCTAATGCACATTTTTCTCTTTAAGGAACAGTCTGTGCAGCACTACTTTCGATGCACCTTGTGCCACATTGCTGGCATAACTATTTGGGAGATGGCTATCCTTAAAACTGCACACACGGTACGCTAAAAAGTCTACGCTAGCGTCATCTTATCCGCTTCCTCTTATTTTCTCTTTTTATCAGTTAAGTCATAAACAAAAAATTGATAATTCTGTTATACTTGATAAATCTAGTTCCTACTTACTTTTCTAGCCTAATTTGCAGTAATTCATTGAGAAACTAATAAGACAATGTAAATACGTAGCTAGTTAGGTGGTCTGGTATGGCACATTATGATGGATTAAGTAGATTTAGTTGATGTCATTTTTTCACAATTCCAAGAAAATTCTTTTTTAATTTCATTTAGATTTTTCCATTGCTATTCTTAATATGTCAAAGTTTTCAAAGCAATAAACAAGGAGAAATTAGTGTAATTACTACAACCTTACAAATTGTCTGTTACAACTAATCAGCTAAAAGCTCACACAAGTTGATTTGCTGCAACTTTTACCAAGATATTCTCTGTGTGATGATAATGAAGTAATTCTTCTGTTTCTATGCTCACACAAATCATATGAGTTTCAGCTCATCTTCACTTATACACCAGCAACATCCTGGCAGCTATTCTGTCCAGCCTACTGCCTCCATCATGTCGCAAAGGCACAGCTTATCATAAATCCAGCTACATAAACACTACAGCTGTTGTTGTTTTTAATGGCCTTCACAATTCCCACATTGTACTCAAATTAAACACTGGATGTCATGTCAGCGCCAAGTACAGAAAAGAAAGTTTAAAGGTAGAAGGAATATACAGAAGAGCTATACCAGGGATATCAACATGAAAATTATATTATGGAAAGGGAAGAGGGAGTAACTGAAGATTAGGTAGGAGAACTGACAAAACACTGAAAGAAGTAAGTCAAAAAAAGGTTCCAGGAACAGACAACATACACTCAGAATTATCGGGATCTTTTTATCCCTTGCCAGGGATATGGCAAAGTCCTTAATGGCACCTACAGTGGAGAAGAACATCTTTGGTATGGCGCAGCTGGCGGAGGAGGCACCCTATCCCTTCCAAGGGAAAAGGGGGAGCGGAACCACTGCCTTGTGGTGAAGAGGGATCTTCAAAGGCTGAGGGAGTAAACCCTGAAAGAAAATCCTTGGATGTGTTAGGCTTAGCAGGCCAGCAGATGAGAAAAAGTTGTCACTGCTTTCAATCAAAGAATGAGCATCAGATTAAAAATACCTAATGTAGATAGCACTTCTTGTTCCCCTGGAACGAATGACAGCTCTTCACAGCCTGAAGAAAAAACAAGGAACGGAAGAAGATAGACTAAACAAGAACAGAAAACTAGAACCCAACAAAAAGAGAAAAACAAGTTGAGAGTGGGAACATTAAATGTAATAACCTTGACAGGAAAAACTGAAGAGACTGTAGACATGATGGAGAGGAGAAAGATTCATATCCTTGGATTGAGTGAGACCAAGTGGAAGGGGGAAAAACTCTAAATTGCTAAGAGGTGGGTACAAATTATACTGGCAGGGTCACAGGCAAAAAATGGAGTGGGGTTTGTGTTTCACAAAGACATTGACCCAGTTACAGATGTGAGCTTTGTAAATGAAAGGATAATTAGAGCAAGAGTGAACTTGGGAAAGAATAATTTTACTATACTCCAAGTGTATGCACCTCAGCAAGGGTGCAATGAGGAAGAAAAGATAAAATTCCTTGAAGAACTGGAAGACCAAGTAAGAGAAGATAACATTATGATAATTGGGGATCTGAATGCTCAGATCGGCACAGTTAGAAATGGATATGAGGAGGTGATGGGCCCTTCTGGATACGGAAGACGAAATGATGAGGGTGAAGAAATTCTAAATCTGTGCATAAAGAATCATCTTTTAGTGAAGACTACATTCTTCAAGAAACAAGTTAGCCATAAGATTACTAGATATGGCTGATATGGCAAATCTAAGGCAGTTATAGACTATATATTAACGGACAAATTAATTGGAGGAAAAGTAAGGGACACTAAGTCATACCAAGTGAGCACTTGGATAGCGGCCACAGGTTACTGGTAGCTAATCTAAATTATAAGATGAAAAGTTTGAATGCTGCACGAAGAATGCCAAAAATTGAGGAGTGGAAGTTGAAAGAAGAAGAAAATAAGACAAGTTTTTAAAATCTAGTACCACAAAATTGTCAAAAACTAAAAGGGGTAGTGTAGAGGAAGAGTGGAACCTATTTAAAACATCAGTAGTTAACAGTGCTGTGCAGATATGCGGCAAAACAAAGGGTAAAGTAAAAGACAAAGAAACCAGTTGATGGAACGATAGAGTAAAAGATGCAATTAAAAAAACATAATATGGCAAAGAAAAACACGGCATCTGAAAAAAAAAAATCAGAACCTGGGGCTAGTACCAAAAGACGAACACAAGGTGATGACACTGGAGAAGGAATACCGAAAAAAAACTCCAAGCAAAGAGAATTATGAGAGAATAAAAGGAGAAGAGTTGGGAAACATTCACCCAGAAAATAGAGCAGGATAGCAAAGAGAACCAAAAACTGCTATATGGCTTATTGAAAAGTAAATGATCTGATAGAGAAGACATAAAAGCAATTGAAATAGAGGATACGGATATTATCAGCGACATGGAAGGTATCAGAGAAGAGATGAAGAATTATTTTGAAATCTTACTGAATGAGGAAGATGCAAAAGAAAGTTATACCAAAATCATTGAATTGGAGGAAGAGCAGGATACAATCTCTTCGTTAGAAACTGAGAATTCCCTGAAACAGATGAAAAGTGGGAAGGCAGCTGGAGTAGATGAGCTGACAGTGGATATGATTAAAGCCGCAGTAATCCATGGAATACAATGGCTACACATGGTGCTGGGGGTGATATGGAAAGAAAACAAAGTGCAGGGTGAATGGAAAAAAGGAATTATAATACCATTGTTCGAGAAAGGTAGTAGAAAGAAATCCACCAACTACCGAAGAATCACACTGTTATCATACTGTCTCAAGATAATGGGAAACATCATAGAAAAGAGATTGCGGAAAATTCTAGAATACCAATTAGAGGAACAACAGCATGGGTTCGGAAGTAGGGGAACAATAGATCTCAGTTTCTCCCTCCGTCAGTTAATGGAGAAATATTGGGAAAAAGGAAAGGACTTGATAGTAGTATTCGTGGATTTGGAAAAAGCATATGACAGTGTACCAAGGGATAAAATATGGGAATGCTTGAGAAAACATCATGTTCCTGATTCGTTAATTAAAAAAGTCCAGATGCTGTACGATGGTTGTGAGAGCAGTGTACAAGTAGGAGGTGAAGATCAAAATGGTTTAAGACAAAGAGAGGTGTTCAGCAAGGCAGTTCGCTCTCCCCTTTACTCTTCATTACATTTATGGACACAATCATGAAAGAAATCAAGGAAGAAGAAAATGAAGATCTCAATGCTTTTGTTTTTGCTGATGACATTGCCATTTGGGGAGAGATGGAAATGGAGGTTCAGAGGAGACTAGATTATTGGAACACAAAACTTAAAAAATTCAAGTAAACTGTGAGTAGGAACAAGACAGTGGCAATGAAGATGAGCAGGACACTCACACCTTGTCACATCATACTGGAGGGGGAGAAGGTTGAATGTGTGAAAAGCTTCCATTATCTGGGTAGCATCATATCATGCATTGGAAGTTCCAAACTAAAAGTCTTAAACAGAATAACAAAAGGATCTAGCTTCTTCCACCAAGTATGAAATCTAATCTGGGACAACGAAGTCCCTCAAAGAGCCAAACGGACCATATATAAAACTTATCTCCTGGCAATCATTATGTATAGTCTAGAGGCCTGTGTCATGAATAAGAAAGAAGAGAGTCAAATACAAGCATGTGAAATGAAGTTCCTTAGGTCAGCTCTACAAAAAACTAGGAGAGACAGAGTCAGGAATGATTATGTAATGAGAGACCTGCAGGTGACATTGACTACACAGCAGAGAGATTGAGATTGAAGAGGTTCTGTCATGTGAAGCGAATGCACCTGACTCGAACTCCACGCCAGTATTTGGAGATGGAGGTACCAGGAAGAAGACCAATTGGTCGGCCTAGAAAGAGATGGACAGACCAGGTTAAGGAAGCTCTCAAGATGAGAGGAGTAACGTGGGATGTAGTGGAGAGGGAAAAGCTATACCAGGACAGAAACCAATGGAGGCATATTGTTCACAAAGTTCCTACTTTGATGATGATGATGATGATGATGATGATGATGATGGAAGCCAACCATGACAAAATGATCCTACCTGGTGCACAAGATACACAGAGGATTCAAAGCTAAATGAACCAAGTCCATTTTGCACTATTTTTTAACAGAGCCCACCAGTGTGTAGTAAAAAAATGTTTCTTTTCAGTGCAGTATTGAACCAAGTCAACAGTCAAATAGTCATTCACCTGATTTCAATGTAATAACATGTAACGATCAAGTTTCTATAACTTGCTATTATTTTGTTAATGGTATGCTTTAACTCACCCCACATCTCTATAGGTTCCCCTGTTTGATGGGATTTACAAAACAAAATGAATAAATGGTCAGAGTTTTAATTTATCAGGTGGCTCAACATACTGGCAATGACCATGGTGGGACCCACAATGGGAGTTGCAAATGCCGCCACTATGGGCGCTCCAAATAAAACATGTTGGAAGAGCATCAACAAAGGACAAAAATGAATAAAGTAGCAGACAGCTTCACAGGATATAGTGTTTTCTTTTAATATAAACAACTGGAGTGTTGCTGTGAGTAATTGCTGTCTCACGGTGATCATAAAACATCGTCAAAACTATCAAAGAATCCTGTTACTCTTTATTTTGTACATCAGTGTCTTCCCAAATTACATACAGTGTGACAATGCACTGTATTCTGATGACATGACACTAATTACAATTGAAGAAACTATACAAGAAGTCTTCGAATGGAACAAAGCAGTAACTGAAATGAGTAGTGACTGGTGCAGGGTTAATTTTTTTATGTATAAATAATATAACAATAGGAGAAATTAATGTCACCCTGAAGACATTTAAACACCATAGGAAAAAATTCAAATTACTGGAATTACATGTAGATCAAAAACTCAGTTGGGATGCACATACAAACTACTTGCGTGGCAAACTTGCTTGAAATGAGTCACATTATTAGTAAAAACTTATTCATTTCCACCACCCCGGACTGGAACAACAGAACCACATCATTCACCACAACTTTGATTACCTATCATCATGCACTGAAATGAGGGGCATCCTACCCAAGATCCTTTCCACCCTTCCTAAAGCGTTGTTTTGTCGCCCACCTAACCTACGTAACAACCTAGTCCATCCCTATGCCACTACCAATCCCAACCCCTTGCAACAAGTATCATATCCCCATAAAAGATACAGGTGCAAGATCTGCCTAATCCACCCACCAAGGTTTTTCTATTCCAGTCCTGTCAAAGGTTTATCCTATCTTACTAGGGGCTGGGCCACCTGGAAAGCAGCCAAGCCCTTTACCAGCTGCAATTATTGCATAGCTTTTTATATTGGTATGACTAAAAACTAGCTGACCACCAGGATGAATGGCTACTGCCAAACTGTCACCAGCACAACATAACATGTTTGATTTTAGTGACTGCTTCACTACACAAGTGTAGCGGCAGCCGCCGAGCCGAGAGGATGAGCAGCAGCACTTGTCTGATAAACTGTAAATTAATTTAGTCTTTGTTTCTTGTTCAAGTGCTTCTACAAAGAAGTGAACTGTACATGTGTATTTTACTGTGTAGACTAGTGGTTGGAAAATTAATCATAGTTTTTGTTGTTGCATAAGTCTTGTGAATATCGTTGTGTAGGGCGGTTTCCTAACATAAATTTTACCATTGCTAGAAACTCTGTCATGCCACTAAGTTTTAATTTTGTGCTGGTAGACAGCAAACAGTTTAGATCAGTGCATTCTAGTTTGAATATTTATCTTGTGCAGTAATTTTCTGGCAAACAGGATTTCTAATAACAGGTATCTGTAAATACATCAATCTCAGTAGAGAAACTTATTTCTATTTAACAGCTTGCGGTCTCAGAGTACAGTGAGAAATCTGCACAGCAACTTTTAGAGTTATTTTATTCTCCTTTGGTATATTTTCAAACTCAGTAGTGCAATTTGATGCTTTATATCTATTTTATACACAGTACGATATGGCTAGGGACTGTGCTTGTGGTGAGCAGACACAAGGAGAGTTGGCTGCTCTCCGTAAACAGAAACAGCTGGACGCTGTGTTGGTTACTGTCGACAAGCTTCCAGCTAATGCTCAAAGTTGCGGTGATGTTGGGGCGCCAATGACAAGACCTGCGACACCTTTGGTGCCACTGAAGTCCCCTGGTGACCCGGAAGGTGCTGCAGCTTCTGATACGCAACATCTGACCGGGTCCATCCTCACTCCAGAGTGGGTGGAAGGCATTGGTGGGTTCATTGATGTATCACTAGGTGGAAGGTGAAAGAGGGAGCAGGCCATGCGGCTGGCTCCCTACTTCTTAGTAACAGGTACGAGGTGCTATCCAGTGCCGAGGATAACTCTGAGCGAGCACGGGATGCCTCTCCTGTTAGGCCAGCAATCGATTTTCCTGCCCAGTACGGACAAATACAGAGGGTGGGCATGCTAGTCATTGGAAGCTCCAATGTTAGGCGGGTGATGGAGCCCAGGGAGATAGCAGGCAAGGCAGGAAAGAATTCCAGTGTGCATTTGGTATGTTTGCTGGAAGGTCTTATCCATGACGTGGAGGAGGCCCTGTCGGCCGCTATCGAGCGTACTGGATGCAACCGGCTGCATGTAGTGGCACATGTCAGCACGAATGATGCCTACTGCTTCGATTCTGAGGCCATCCTCTGCTCCTTTCGGTGGCTGGCTGATTTGGTGAAGGCAAATAGCAACACACGCGGAGTGCAAGCCAAGCTGTCTATTTGTAGCATCGTACCCAGGGTTGATCGCGATCCTCTTGTTCGGAGCAGAGTGGAAGGTCTAAACCAGAGGCTCAGACAACTTTTTCCTTGGGCTTTGTCCCGCATCATGCGGGGTCGGCCTTTTTGTTACAGTTTTTGGCAGTGTTAGTTGCAGAGGGTGGCCGGATGACCTTCCTGCTGCCACCCTGAACCCCCCGGGATGTTAGTAGCATACCCCAGGTGTTTGCGTTTAGTGTAAGCCATGAAATAGTGTGAACATCTGAAAATGTCTGTGAGTCATGTAACTGAGACGGAATGTGGGGACCAGCCTCGTATTCACCTAGCAGGATATGGAAAACCGCCGAAAAACCACATCCAGGCTGGCCAGCATACAGGCCCTCGTCGTTAATCCACCGGGCAGATTCGATCCAGGTCCGACACGCTTACCCAAGGCCAAGAAGCAGCACATTAGCTCTCTTGGCTGCCCCAGAAGGTAGCGACTCTGTGACGGTATCTGATGCAAATTTCTCAACATCTGCTATCGGGTGCAGAACTGTAAGGTTCCCCTTAATAGGTCAGGCACGCATTATATGCAGGAATTGGCCACTAGGGTAGTGGAGTACATGTGGCATGCACATGGCACTTTTTTTAGGTTAGAGAAACCCTCCCTTGGGATCAAAGACGATTTGCCTGTTAAATCAGCCACAGAAACTTCAGAGAATCTTGGTCCTCGCAGATCAGAGATAGAAAAGATTAATATGATTTTAGTAAACTATAAGAGTATCCAAGGAAAGGTCCCAGAATTAATATCACTTACTAAAGGTGATAACACACAGATAGTATTGGAAACAGAAAGCTGGTTGAAACCAGACATCAATGACAACGAAATCCAAGTTCAGACTGGAACGTTTATTGTAAGGATAGGTTAATCACCAATGGTGGCGGAATGTTTATTGCAGTAAAAAATTCGATGAATCTAGCGAGGTGATCACAGATTCCGAAGGTGAATTAATCTGGGGAAAACAGAGTATCAAATAACTGTCAAAAATGGTGATCGGATGCTTTAATAGACCACCTGGGTCAGGATCTGTAGTTGCAGAGTGCTTCAGACAGAACTTGCAGAATATCATTAGTAATTTTCCTGATCATGCCGTTGTAAGAGGGAATGACTTCAACTTTCCAGATATAGATTGGGAGTGTTATGCCATCCAAACTGGTGCCAGAGACAGGGATTCGTGTAGTATTGTTCTGGATGTCTTGTCCGAAAATTACCTTCAGCAGATAGTTAGAGAACCAACTCGTGAGTGTAATGTCTTAGACCTCCTGGCAACAAACAGACCTTAACTTATCGGATCAGTTAACGTAGAGGAAGGTATCGGTGATCATAAGGCTGTGATGGCATCTATGACTATGGGTCCTACAAAGATTGTTAAGAAAGGATGAAAAATATATTTGCTCAGCAAGGATGACGGGATGCAAATTTCAGAATATCTTGTCAGGCAGCATCAAATATTCGGTGATGAGGATGAAGATGTGGAGAACAAATGGAAAAAAAATCAAAGGTATCGTTCAGCATGCCCTAAACAAATATGTTCCAGTAAGGTTTTAAGGGATGGAAAAGATCCACCATGGTTTAGTAGCCGTGTTAGAAAAGCACTAGGTAAACAAAGAGCACTTCTTCTCAGATTCAAAAGAAGTAAAAACCTAGCTGATAAATAAAAGCTGAACGAAGCGAAAATGAGTGTAAGGAGAGCAATGAGAGAAGCGTTGAATGATTTTGAAAGTAAGACGTTGTCAACCGACCTGAGTAAAAACTCTAAGACATTTTGGTCGTATGTAAAATCAGTAAGTGGATCAAAATCATCTATTCATTATCTCAGTAACCACACCGGGACATAAACGGAAGATAACAGAGAGAAGGCTGAAATATTGAATTCAGTCTTCCGAAGTTGTTTCATTGTGGAAGATCGTAACACTGTCCCTTTTTTCAATCATCCTATGAACGTCGAAATGGCAGATATCGAGACAGTCGATCGATCGCTGAATTGAAAAGCAGCTACAGTCTCTTAGTAGTGGAAAGGCATCAGGACCGGATGAGATACCTATAAAATTCTATGGCTAAAGAATTGCTCCCCTTCTAGCAGTAATTTACTGTAGATCACTTGAGCAACAAAAGGTACCTAACGACTGGAAAAAAATGTAGGTCATTCCCATTTTTAAGAAAGACCTTAAGACAGATCAACACAATTATAGATCTATATCGTTGACATCAATCTGTTGTAGAATTATGGAACATGTTTTATGCTCAATAATCATGACTTTTTCGAAAATGAACATCTCCTCTATAAAAATCACCTTGGATTCCAGAAACAGAGATCCTGCAAAACTCAGCTCCGTAACATCCACAGTGCAATGGGCAACAGCGGTCAGGTTGATGCCGTGTTCCTTGATTTCAGTAAGGCATTTGACACCGTCCCGCATTGCTTTTTAATGAAATACAAGTTTACAGAGAAGCAGAGCAGACCTGCGATTGGATTCAAGACTTTCATGCAATAGAACTCAACAGGTCACTCTTAACTGAACTAAATCGACAGATGTAAAGGTTGTGAGGTAACGGGCGAGTTGTAATGCCCTAAATATATTCTAAGTTCGGAGCTGGTGTGGCCGCACAGGGGCCTCTCGGCAGGCCGCGGCTCATTGGCGGCTGCGTGGTGCCAAATGTTAGCCGATGCAAGAGGGGTAGCCCCAGCCCATGTTCCAGGCCGACCGCGTGGCTGGGAATTCCACGTTGATGCTGTGACGAGGACTGTGCTTTGTGTTGATGAAGGAGACTTGTATGCTGGGAGTGCCAAAGATGGGAGACTTTGTGAAACCATAATACAGACATTTCACAGCTCATGTAGAAATTAATATAGCCAGAGGAATCATGATAACTTTACAAGAAACATGTACATTACCATTATCTGAATGGCAATTCTGATGTTGTAATCAGACTTTCAATATCTTTATTAGTTTAAAGTTTAGTATCTGACTGTAAATTATACAAGTAACACCCGGCAATGGATTTCCAAAATCTAAACAGTTCATCCGATTTTCTCAATCGACATGTCTTTAGAAAGTTATTAGTGTAAACCTAAATTGGTACGAATTACAGGCAAGTAACTTGAATACGACACGAGTTACAGGAGGTCAAAGTGGCCGATTACTATTAATAGTATCAGGCCATAAGTACTCCCCAGTTACACGAAAAAACTGTAGCAGCATGCTTATAAATATATTTATTCTTTGTTTATATCCGGTATATACTATTCGTGAAGAAATTGGTTAAATATTTACTGTGTTTTACAAAGCACAGAGACATTAGGCTACTGGCCTTCCTTTTGTTTCTATTCCTTTGATATATGTTTATTTGATTTGTTTATGTACTTAATAATGTGCGTTAGAGCATGTTTATGGACCAGCCATAGGAATATTTATTTAATTTCAAGTTATTTAAATGTAAATCGAGTATTTTGTACGTGTTTCAATATGTTTGTGAATGTGTGTTGGCTTGAAGACATGGCAGGAGCGCTCTAGCCAATCACAGCGCTCGTTAATGGGGACACTGGATGAAAGTGCTGGACAGGGGACTGCTGGATGAGGAGGCGCGACAGGCGGTCGCCAGAACTACATGGAGAGTGGAGAAGTTTGTGGATGGTCGTGGGAGATAGAAATATTTCGTAGTGCCAATTTGCGCATTTCTGAGATTTCCGTGGCTTCTGCGTTTAGAAGTTAATCTCTCGCAAGCAATGTTCTTGTTCATAACTAATTACGAAGTAGGAATCTATTGTTTCCCTGTTATTCAACTTATATTTTGTTTAATTGCTGGACCATCAACACCAATAAGTGTTTACAGTAATAAATGGCATTCTTAAAGATACTTCTACTATCGTACTCATCATTTAAAGTCATTAAAAACAGTACCTGCAGATTTTATTTAATTGCAATCTTCCATTTATAAATGTCTATGTTACATGCAAAATTTGCAATTGCTGAGTGATAGGAACCTTCGACAATTCAATTCATGTGTATATTCATATTGTATACTGTAGATTCGGCAGTATTTGGCTTGTAATGCAGCAACTTCATATTCCACCCCCTAGACAACAAAACCAGCCAAAACTTTTAATATTTCGACTCTGTGTCTGAGGGTACATAGTTGAGGGCCACACTCATAACATTTTCTACTTGAAAGCCCGCAAGGTAACATCTGGAGTACCACAGGGAAGTGTGATAGGACCATTCCTGTTTGCAATATATATAAATGATCTAGCAGAAAGCGTCAGATGCTCTTTAAGGCTATTTGCAGATGACACAGTTGACACCAATGTAGCAACACCAGAAGATAGTAAGAATTTGCAGAATGACCTGCAGAGAATTGATGAATGGTGCAGGCTCTGGCAGTTGACCCTCAATGTAAATAAATGTAACATACTGTGCATACGTAGGAAAAGAAATCCACTACTGTACAGCTACACTATTGATGACAAATAGCTGGAGACAGTATCTGCCGTAAAATATCTAGGCATAACTACCCAGAGCAACCTTAAGTGGAATGACCATATAAAACAGATAGTGGGAAAAGCAGACACCAGACTTAGATTCATCGTAAGGATCTTAAGGAAATGTAACTCATCCACGAAAGAAGTGGCTTATAAGGCACTTGTTCACCTGATTCTTGAGTACTGTTCATTTATCTGGGATCCCTATCAGGTAGGACTGATAGAGAAGATTCAACGAAGAATGGTACGTTTCATCACGGGATAGTTTAGCTGGCGAGAGAGAGTTACGGAGATGCTAAACAAACTCCACTGGCAGACGTTACAAGAGAGATGTTGTGCATCACGGAGAGATTTACGATTGAAATTTCGAGGCAGCACTTTTCAGGAGGAGTCGGACAACATACATCTCGCATATTGACCACGAGGAGAAAATTTGAGAAATTAGGACCAATACAAAGGCTTACCGACAATCATTTTTCCCACGCACTAGTCGCGGGTGGAACAGGTTTGAAGGGATCAGATAGTGAAAGTACCCTCCACCACACACCATTAGGTGGCTTGCACAGTATGATGTAGATGTAGACAACTCATTTGGATCTTCCCCTTCAACACTAGCTTTTCTGAACTGCGCCGATGGAGGTTATCCTAACGACATGGACATTATCCTTACAACACATTCTATGCTCCTGTAATTATCCCAGCCTCAAACTACATTACATACTGTCCCCACACCCTTCACCAACAGTTTCCACCCCCTCTGTCCTAACACCACCTCCACATTCTCATCTCCTACCCTCTTTGTTCACCGCTCTCTGTGAACGTATCCACCCATCTTTCCCCGCTCCTCTGCTTTTTCACTCCATTTTCCCCACCTCCCTGCCCCACAACCTCCTGATGCTGCGCCTGTTAGCAATCTAGTCCCCTCACACTCTGCCAGACAGTGCTCCTCCCCCAACCCGTACATTGCTATCCCTTCCCCTTCCCCACCCCCTCCAGATTGCTGCTTCCATCCCATATGATATTCGTTTGCATTCTGGTCCAAGCTGCCGGGGTTGGTGGTCATGTGTACGTGAGGTATGCTTGCTTGTGTGAATCAATTATGTGTGTTTCTTTCTCTTCCTGATGAAAGCGGTGGCCAAAAGCTTATGTGTAAGTGTCTTTTAATTGCGTCTGTCTGCAACTTAGTGTGTCATTTTTACAGCAAGTAGCAATCTACCTTTTCTACATCTATCTACATCTACATCCATACTCCGCAAGCCACCTGACGGTGTGTGGCGGAGGGTACCTTGAGTACCTCTATCGGTTCTCCCTTCTATTCCAGTCTCGTATTGTTCGTGGAAAGAAGGATTGTCGGTATGCCTCTGTGTGGGCTCTAGTCTCTCTGATTTTATCCTCATGGTCTCTTCGCGAGATATACATAGGAGGGAGCAATATACTGCTTGACTCTTCGGTGAAGGTATGTTCTCGAAACTTTGACAAAAGCCCGTACCGAGCTACTGAGCGTCTCTCTTGCAGAGTCTTCCACTGGAGTTTATCTATCATCTCTGTAACGCTTTCGCGATTACTAAATGATCCTGTAACGAAGCGCGCTGCTCTCTGTTGGATCTTCTCAATATCTTCTATCAACCCTATCTGGTACGGATCCCACACTGCTGAGCAGTATTCAAGCAGTGGGCGAACAAGCGTACAGTAACCTACTTCCTTTGTTTTCGGATTGCATTTCCTTAGGATTCTTCCAATGAATCTCAGTCTGGCATCTGCTTTACCGACGATCAACATTATATGATCATTCCATTTTAAATCACTCCTAATGCGTACTCCCAGATAATTTATGGTATTAACTGCTTCCAGTTGCTGACCTGCTATTTTGTAGCTAAATGATAAAGGATCTATCTTTCTGTGTATTCGCAGCACATTACACTTGTCTACATTGAGATTCAATTGCCATTCCCTGCACCATGTGTCAATTCGCTGCAGATCCTCCTGCATTTCAGTACAATTTTCCATTGTTACAACCTCTCGATACACCACAGCATCATCTGCAGAAAGCCTCAGTGAACTTCCGATGTCATCCACCAGGTCATTTATGTATATTGTGAATAGCAACGGTCCTATGACACTCCCCTGCGGCACACCTGACATCACTCTTACTTCGGAAGACTTCTCTCCACTGAGAATGACATGCTGTATCCTGTTATCTAGGAACTCCTCAATCCAATCACACAGTTGGTCTGATAGTCCATATGCTCTTACTTTGTTCATTAAATGACTGTGGGGAACTGTATCGAACGCCTTGCGGAAGTCAAGAAACACAGCATCTACCTGGGAACCCGTGTCTATGGCCCTCTGAGTCTCGTGGACGAATAGCGCGAGCGGGGTTTCACATGACCGTCTTTTTCGAAACCCATGCTGATTCCTACAGAGTAGATTTCTAGTCTCCAGAAAAGTCATTATACTCGAACACAATATGTGCTCCAAAATTCTACAACTGATCGACGTTAGAGATATAGGTCTATAGTTCTGCACATCTGTTCGACGTCCCTTCTTGAAAATGGGGATGACCTGTGCCCTTTTCCAATCCTTTGGAACGCTACGCTCTTCTAGAGACCTACGGTACACCGCTGCAAGAAGGGGGGCAAGTTCATTCGCATACTCTGCGTAAAATTGAACTGGTATCCCATCAGGACCATAGGCCTTTCCTCTTTTGAGCGATTTTAATTGTTTCTCTATCCCTCTGTCGTCTATTTCAATATCTACCATTTTGTCTCACACTCATCAACACCTATTTTGTCCTTTCCCATGTCATTTCCCTTTTCTTTATACCATTCCTGTCACAATGGACCACTGTTCCATCTATCTGCACCAGTTCACAAAAGTATCCCTTCTCCTGGCTAAAAACCAGTCCCACAACCCATTTGTTAAATGTTGACGAAACCATGGAATCTGCCCAAATGGCCTAACCGTAAAAGCTTCTTTCTCCAGATCCCATCCCTCCTTTCACAATGACCTCCATCTTTTCAGATTCCACCAGTATCTGGACCTCACGAACCTAGTCCTGCAAAAACACATCTCCATGGCACAGGCAACCTAGAACCACCTCTGCTCCCTTCAAAAGATGCTGTTACTTCGCAAGTCCTACTTCATACATCACATGTCTGAAACAGAATCCTTTGCTCTCCAGCATCTGGAGCAGCATTTCTGACACCACCTCCGTAAGTTATCCAACCTGCTGCCTGGGGGTACCACTAACCAACCCCTATACCACCAACAGTGTTCCTCCTCATTCGCTCCTCATAGCACCTAAACCCTCCCTTGCTGACCTTTTCAACTTGTCACATCCCAAAACTCCCTACCAACACTCCACCAAATGCAGAGCCGAAACATTCATGTAACACTCTTCTCAACATTTCCACCAAAACCCTCAGCTCCAAAGAAGTTTCAGTCCTATCCAAACACTATGCCTTTAGCCCCACAACCAAATTTAACTATTCTGGACTTGTCAAAGACCTACTCTCCTTCTCACGATCCCTGCAATGGAAAAACTTCTTTGCCACCAATCCCTCTAACCAAAGCCAACTTAATTACAACATCAAACCCTGCCTCTCTCAGTTCTTACCATCGTCCAACCGTGATCCCTCTCCCACCCACCTAACCATCTGCTGGTCAACTTCCAGGAACTCCTTACTTCCAGCTTAGCCTCACTATCTTTCACCAGGTCCCTTCCTCAGAACACCAATCTTTCAGCCGAACAAATATTAGCTATACACAATTTCAAAACAAATCCTGACCTAATCATACTACCTGCAGACAAAGGTTCCCCACTGTTGTCACGAAACACAGTGACTACCTGGCAGCTGGCCTCTGCCAATTATCTGACTCTTCCACCAATAAACCCTGCCAGAGTGAGCCCATCCCAGAAATACAACATAACCTCCAATCCCTGCTCAAAGCCTTAGGTACTTTCCAGAACCTCTCCCCTGAATCCATTTCCCTACTCAACCCCATGACAACATGCACATCCACCACCTATATGCTCCCCAAAACACACAAACTGAACAATCTTGGATGTCCCATTGTGGTTCGTTATTGAGACCCCACTGTAAGAGTTTTGTTCCTCATTGACCAACACCTCCAACCAATTGCCCGTGATCTAGCCTCCCACGTCAAGGATACCAACCACTTCCTTCAACACCTCTCCACCATCCCCACCCAATTACTTTCTGGATACTTACTAGTTGATGTTAATGCCACCTCCTATACACCAACATCCCTAAAACCCATGGTCTTACAGCTTTGGAACACTACATTTCCCAAATGTCCTTCAGACTCCAAACGCACTACCCCTTTCCTCATACACTTTACTATCTTTATCCTAACCCACAATTACTTCTTCTTTGAAGGGAAAGTATACAAACAAATTGGCAGCACAGTCATGGGCACCTGCATGGCACCTTCCTATGCCAACCTGCCATCCACAGACTTTACTAGCCTCCCCAAATTCCAAACCCCTAGTCTGCTTCAGGTTCATTGAGGATATCTTCATGATCTAGACTCTGGACTAAGACAGCCTATCTTCATTCCTTCACAACCTCAACACCTTCTCTCACTTCCGCTTCACCTGGTTCTCCTAAATCCAGCATGCCACCTTCCAAGAAGCTTATCTCCTCCTCTCTGATGGCTCCATTATCACCTCTGTCAACATTAAACCCATCGACCACCAACAGTACCTGCATTTCTACATCTTTCATCCAATTCACATCAAAAAATTCCTCCCATATGGCCTAGCCATCCAGGGATGGCATATCTGAGTATGCTTATGGTCTCACCAAGGCCTTCACGGACAGGCACTATCCCCCACATTTAATCTGCAAACAGATCTCCCATGTCATTTCCCCTCACATCCCCAATCCTCCCTCAACCCTCAAGAACCACTCACAAACGAGTGCCCCCTTTGTCACCCAATACCTCCTGGACTTGAACAAGTGAGCCACACCCTTTACCAGGGCTTTAATTACTTACCATCATGCTCTGAAATGAGGGACATCTCATCCGAGATCCTTCCCATCCTTCCTAAAGTGGTGTTCCATCGCCCATCCAACCTACACAACATTCTAGTCCATCCCTATACTGCTACTAATCCCAACCTTGCAACACAAGGATCATATCCTTGTGGAAGACCCAGGTATAATGATTGCCCAATCTACCCACCAAGCAGTCCTATTCCAGTCCTGTCACAGGTTTATCCTATCCCATCAGGGGCTGAGCCACATGGAAAGCAGCCATGTCATTTAGCAGCTCTGCT
This sequence comes from Schistocerca cancellata, assembly GCF_023864275.1. Lineage (NCBI taxonomy): Eukaryota > Metazoa > Arthropoda > Insecta > Orthoptera > Acrididae > Schistocerca > Schistocerca cancellata. Next base: position 251,043,178 of record NC_064632.1, read on the forward strand.
GCAATTACTGCATAGCTTTTTATAATGGTACGACTACCAACCAGCTGTCCACCAGGATGAACAGCCACCACCAAACTGTGGCCAAGAGCAAAGTAGACCATCGTGCAGCACAACATGCAACTGTACATACCATGCTTGATTTTAATGGCTGCTTCACAACCCGAACCATCTGGATCCTCTCCTACACCATCAGCTTCTCAGAAGAGCACAGATGGGGATTACCCTTACAACACATTTTCTGCACCTGTAACTATCCATACTATTCCCACATCTTCCACCCAACAGTTTCCACCCCTCCGTCCTATTATCTCCTCCCCATTCTTGTTTCTCACACTCTTTGTTAGCCTCCCTCTGCCAATGCATCTGCCCATCTTTCCCCAATCCTCTCCTTTTTCGTGCATTCTAATCCCTCCAGACTGCTGATTCTTTCCTACATGATACTTGCATTCTGACCCATGCTGCTGTAGTTTGCGGTCAAGTCTGCGTGAGGTGTGCTTGCTTGTGTGAATAAATGGTATGTGTGTGCCTTCCTTTTCTGACAAAGGCTATGGCTGAAAGCTTATGTGTAAGCTGTGCCTGTATGCAACTTAACGTGTCATCTTTATAGTAAGAAGCACTCTATCTTTTTCTACAGTGTTGATATTCCTACTTTGAGTTTGCAGCATTTAATTTACATACATTGTTTTCCTTCATTCACAACTTTAATACGGAGTACTACTTAGGTGTAACTCAGTGGGTTCAAGTACCATGTTCAAGTGGCACGGTTAGATGTACGTCAGCTAGCTAGTTACTTTGTTTCATCTTCTATGGATCATTTGCACAATAAATTGTAATGATGTGGAATGTGTCATTTTACATTCACAAGTTAATTTGTAAATATGGCTAATGCTTGCCATTTACAAGTTATTTATTTACTTTTTAAATGTACAGACGTGAGTTAGCAATTTCTACCCACCATCTTTTGCACATTACAATAGCAGAAATAGGAGGAGTTGTCAAGGAGAATTTTTTTTTTCAGCTGCTGCAAAAATCATTTTAAAGTAGTTAAGATAATGACACTGCCTAGTATGTATATCTGTAATTGTTTAATTTTTGCTAAAGGAAACAAAGAATTTTAACTGAGGATCCAGAGTGCAAGGCAAGAATATTCGAAAAGTAGTTATTATTACTGTTGTTATTATTTCAAGTAGGTAAAAAGACGAGGGCTAGTAGAAATCCTTGGGAACAGAAGAAATATTGAATTTAATTGACAAAAGGAGAAAATATAAAAATGCAGTAAATGAAGCAGGCAAAAAGGAATACAGATGTCTCAAAAATGAGATCGACAGGAAGTGCAAAATGGCTAAGCAGGGATGGCTAGAGGACAAATGTAAGGATGTAGAGGCTTATCTCACTAGGGGTAAAATAGATACTGCCTACAGGAAAATTAAAAAGACCTTTGGAGAAAAGAGAACCACTTGTATGAATATCAAGAGCTCAGATGGGAACCCAGTTCTAAGCAAAGAAGGGAAAGCCGAAAGGTGGAAGGAGTATATAGAGGGTCTATACAAGGGCAATGTACTTGAGGACAATACTCTGGAAATGGAAGAGGATGTAGATGAAGATGAAATGGGAGATACGATACTGCGTGAAAAGTTTGACAGAGCACTGAAAGACCTGAGTCGAAACAAGGCCCCGGGAGTAGACAACATTCCATTAGAACTACTGATGGCCTTTGGCGAGCCAGTCCTGACAAAACTCTACCATCTGGTGAGCAAGATGTATGAGACAGGCGAAATGCCCTCAGACTTCAAGAAGAATATAATAATTTCAATCCCAAAGAAAGCAGGTGTTGACAGATGTGAAAATTACCGAACTATCAGTTTAATAAGTCACTGCTGCAAAATACTAACGCAAATTCTTTACAGACGAATGGAAAAACTGGTAGAAGCCGATCTCGGGGAAGATCAGTTTGGATTCCGCAGAAATGTTGAAACACATGAGGTAATACTGACCTTACGACTTATCTTAGAAGAAAGATTAAGGAACGGCAAACCTACATTTCTAGCATTTGTAGACTTAGAGAAAGTTTTTGACAATGTTGACTGGAATACTCTCTTTCAAATTCTAAAGGTGGCAGGGGTAAAATACAGGGAGCGAAAGGCTATTTACAATTTGTACAGAAACCAGATGGCAGTTATAAGAGTCTAGGGGCATGAAAGGGGAGCAGTGGTTGGGAAGGGAGTGAGACAGGGTTGTAGCCTCTCCCTGATGTTATTCAATCTCTACATTGAGCAAGCAGTACAGGAAACAAAAGAAAAATTTGAAGTAGGTATTCGAAGTAGGGCAGCTAGGTGCAGTCGGAAAGTTAGATGGTGGGTGGTGGGAAGGAGGGGAGGGAGGGGGGAGTAGAAGTAAAGGAGAGAAGTAACAAGACAGCGATCATGTGTGTGTGAGTTGCGTTTGAGTGTGTGTGTGTGTGTGTGTGTGTGTGTGTGAGTGTGTGTTGTATATCTTCAACAAAGGCCTTATTGGACAAAAGCTACTTTCTGACAGTCCCCCCCCCCCCTCCCATCTGCACCTCAGCATATCCCCAATTATTATTGTATTGTTTTATGTACTGAACACACTGACACAGCCAACTGCGTAGAAAACATACTGAAAGGCAATTAAATATTCTACTTTATTCTATTCTATCCCATTCTATTTTATATGACACAGACTTTAGTTCCGTGCCATCAGTTGTTACATAAAAGACACAAATTAATAAGTAGATAGTACAAGAGAAACTTACGATGTCGCACTGGAGGTCCCCTCTGCACTTGATGTGGAACCAACACAGGTGGAGGAGGTGGCGGCGGTGGCGGCGGGGGAGGGGGCGGCGGCGGAGGAATTCCTGCATAGGGAGCGACAGGCTGTATTATTGGTGCAAACGTCAGTGGTGGATCGGTCTGATAATCTGGGACTGCAGGTACCATCTGCTGTTCTTCCAGTCGCCGCTGCACTTGATTGTAGGTATTGGCACCTATAACTGCTCGTTGTGCTTGCACTGTAGTCACAGGTGGCTGCTGCGGTGGAGGTGGAGGCGGTGGAGGTGGAAGAACAGGCAAGGCGATTTCAGCCTCAAACCTGCAATAATTGAAAGAAAAATGGTGCTAATTTTCTTCTAAAGTATTTTATATAGTAACAGTTCTGCTAAACAATATGAAAGGCCACATAGTAAGATTCAGTCTATATCAGTTGAGCTTGTTTAATTAAGTTCTCCATATTCCTCCCAATTCCCTCTAACTATGCAAGTGAAAAATCCACAGAAAAACTTGGTGTAGTAGGTCAACTAGACCAAGTAGAGTGTCTTCACCTACAGTAGCAATAGTAAAAGCAAATGAGAAGAAAACAGTTACAGTAGAAAATGCAATATGCGCAGATGGAAAATAGTGCTTCCTTCCCATTAAAGCGGCTTTTTAGTCAAAGACAGACTGAAGAGGAAACCCACAAAATAAAAATAGACAGCACCTCATGTAACATGAGATAGCAAAAGTAAAGCTAAAATACTCATAAGTGACAAGGTTATCATCAAGAGTGCCCCAGGGAAGTGATAGGACGATTGTTATTCTCTACATACAGAAATGATCTGGCGGACAGGATGAGCAGCAGTCTGCGGCTGTTTGCTGATGATGCAGTAATGTACAGGAAGATTTCGTCATTGAGTGACTATAGGACACAAGATGACTTGGACAAAATTTCTAGTTGGTGTGACGAATGGCAGCTAGCTCTAAATATAGAAAAATATAAGTTATATCTAAAAACAAAGATGATGTGACTTACCAAACGAAAGCGCTGGCAGGTTGATAGACACACAAAAAAACACAAACATACACACAAAATTCAAGCTTTCGCAACCAACGGTTGCTTCATCAGGAAAGAGGGAAGGAGAGGGAAAGACGAAAGGATGTGGGTTTTAAGGGAGAGGGTAAGGAGTCATTCCAATCCCGGGAGTGGAAAGACTTACCTTTGGGGGAAAAAAGGACAGGTATACACTCGCACACACACACATATCCATCCGCACATACACAGTCACAAGCAGACCCTGTCTGCAATTCAGAGATGGGCCGCTAGATTTGTTACCTGTATATTCTAAAAATAAAACATGTAAGTGTTATGGAGAGACTTCAGGAACTCAAATGGGAATCACTGGAGGGAAGGTCATGTTCTTATTGAGTAGCACTATTGAGAAAATTCAGAGAACTCGCATTTACAGTTGACTGCAGAAAAATTCCACTGCCACGAACACACATTTTGCATAAGGACTATCAAGATAAGATAAGATAGATTAGGGCTCGCATAGAGGCATATAGACAGTCGTTTTCCCCTTACTCTATTTGCGAGTAAAACAAAAAAGGAAAGGAAATTACTAGTAGTGTTACAGGGTGCCATCCACCACGCACCATATGGTACCTTGCAGAGTACGTATGTAGGTGTACATGTAGAGGTGGAAGTGCTTGTATGTGACTAATGCAACACACAGTCACAATATTCATAGGGTCAGATATAACATACGTGTGGTTGAGTTTCTCACTAGCAATGACAATATATTGTCAAATATGCATTTACTGTCAATTTGTTAATCAGAGCTGTCACAGCAATGCATTTTTTATTTTTGATTACTTCAACACTATTAAAATAATCATGGAACTTCTACATAACAAACAAATAATATTAGACGTGATACATTTCATACCTGAAAAACCTATTCTATCGAAAAAGAACAGAATTGGCACAAACACTGCTTACAGATAGAAATATTATAAATGAAAATCAAAAATTTTCTGTTCGAAAGTCCTACAGTCCAGAATTAGTAGGCCAATCACGTAAAATTGCCATAAGGACAGAGGTAACCATCCCACTGATGCACCAGGTTGAAGTCACATGTTTGGTAAAACACCGTGTCCTGCTGCGGGAAGAAGTCATAACTGCCTGCTGCATATTCACAACAGACTTTTTGAAACTTTAGAGCCTTTATTAAGGGATCAAAGGCATAATAATTGCATGAGGAGAGATCAGAACTATGGGTCAGATGCTCAAGTGTCTCCCACTTCAGCTGGCGTAACTTCTGCATCACAACATTCGGGATATGGACACGTGTGTTAGCATGAATCAGCAGCATCACTTGTTGCAGTTTTCCTGGATATTTTGCCTAAATTGTATCCCACAGTTTCTCCAGCACTGTGCAGTATCGTACTCTAGTGATGGAGGTGCCAGGTTCCTCGAAATCAACAAGCAATGGACCCCGGCAATCAAAGAACAGAGTGAGCATCATCTTTCCAGCAGATGGTAGGCTCTTGAACTTCCCAGAACAAGGGCATCATTGATGATACCATTGTTCCCATTTGTGGCACCAGTTTCCATCACCTGCAAAGATGAGCTCATGGAATGCATTACCTTCAACAATAAAATACATCAGATGCTTCAGGCAGACAGCCGTCTGATTTGCTTTTTGTTTGACATTCAAAACCCAAGATATCCACTGGATGCAGACCTTACAGAAGCCTAACTCCTGTTGGGTAATGTGTTGCACGCCCAAAGCCGCAGAGTGATCATTTGCTAGTGTACGAATGGTTAAGTGCCAGTCTGCCTTAATCCTATTGTCAACGGTCCACTTATTTTTGTCCATAACGGATGAGGCTGGTCTTCCAGATCGACCAGCATCCTGTGTGGAATTGTGTCCAGCACGGAACTTGATGCACCATTCCCCAAAAGTGGTTTTTGACAGATTCCCCATACACATTCTTCAATTACGACGGATGTCTACCCATGTTTGTCCTTCGGCAGTCAAACAAAGAACAACAGCAAGTTGTTCCTGTTTGGATGAACTTGGTAGTAAAGACCCCTTAGTTCACATTTCCACATTTACCATATGCACAGCAGAATGACACAAATGCTAAACTAATCCCTCACCTACATGTCAGTGTTTATATACCAGCACTGGAGTCACAATGGGTAGCTTATACACTGTAGCAATGTTCTCAAAAAGAAACTTTCTGATATCTGTGTATAGATCCCTAATGGTAACAGGTTTGTTTTCTTTAAACAATTCACTTCTTAACTAGAAAAAATACTATCAAAATAACTCCAAAAATGTCATGGTGATCTTAACATTAACTTTCTGTAAGAAGGAAGATAACAAGTTTAACATCCCATCAACAGTATGGCCATTAGAGATGGAAAACAAGCTCGGATTACAAAAGGTTGTGGAAGGGAATCGACCATGCACTTTTCAAAGGGTCGATCCTGGCATTTGACTGGAGCAATTTAGGGAAATCGTGGAAAATGTAAACCCGGATTTGTACCATTATCCTCCTAAATGCGAGTCCAGTGTTTTTCACGAATAATACGCCCAAAAATTTGTAGTATATGTACTTCATTGACAGATTTGCTTCCGAGGTCAGGCACGGCGCTGCTTTATTTTTTAGGCTGTTTGTCAACAGATGATTTACTGCACTGCTTACTGCAAAGCCTCCTACATCCGCCACAATGTCTGCAAGTACAAGCCATGCCAACATTTGCCACGCAGGTCGCATAAACAGTATTGCAGTCAAAGGCACCTACTTGTGTCCATGCTGTCATGTGTCCACATGACACTGGGACTGCATTTCTCCACTGACAGGTATTTAAGTCACTGCTCAACCCTTCGTAAGCAAGTTCCACTTCGGTCTCCAGAGCAACCATCACCTGCCTCGAGTTTACACTCTAGATCACAAAACCTGTCACTAACACTACCCATCAGACAGTGCTGTGACACACCCCTTCCAGGATCAATAGCCACTGTCCATCAACTGCTCCCAAAGACCCAACCTAGAACTCGATGACGCACCGGCTCATGCCCGCATGGTACACTGTTGCTGCTCTTCCTCAGCACCTCTCACCAGCATTGCCAACCATTGTGGGCATCATCATAATGGCACCCACTATACATCATCAAGACCGACTTCTGAGTTGCACTCAAGTGTGGACTTTCAGTCTCTACGTTGTACTGAGTTTACGTCATGGTTAATGAAGAAGTTATTGAATACAATCAATATCAGCTGCACAACTTGACAAAGGTTGTAACAGTGGCAAGGAGGATAATGGTTTCATGTTGCAGTGCTCTTCCCTCGTCTGACATATATTACAGTGGAGATGAGCCAACTCTCCCATGTGCGACACTCTTAGTATGTATGGTTTCCCACAGCTCTTTCCTCATCCGCCATATACACTCCTGGAAATTGAAATAAGAACACCGTGAATTCATTGTCCCAGGAAGGGGAAACTTTATTGACACATTCCTGGGGTCAGATACATCACATGATCACACTGACAGAACCACAGGCACATAGACACAGGCAACAGAGCATGCACAATGTCGGCACTAGTACAGTGTATATCCACCTTTCGCAGCAATGCAGGTTGCTATTCTCCCATGGAGACGATCGTAGAGATGCTGGATGTAGTCCTGTGGAACGGCTTGCCATGCCATTTCCACCTGGCGCCTCAGTTGGACCACCGTTCGTGCTGGACGTGCAGACCGCGTGAGACGACGCTTCATCCAGTCCCAAACATGCTCAATGGGGGACAGATCCGGAGATCTTGCTGGCCAGGGTAGTTGACTTACACCTTCTAGAGCACGTTGGGTGGCACGGGATACATGCGGACGTGCATTGTCCTGTTGGAACAGCAAGTTCCCTTGCCGGTCTAGGAATGGTAGAACGATGGGTTCGATGACGGTTTGGATGTACCGTGCACTATTCAGTGTCCCCTCGACGATCACCAGTGGTGTACGGCCAGTGTAGGAGATCGCTCCCCACACCATGTCGCCGGGTGTTGGCCCTGTGTGCCTCGGTCGTATGCAGTCCTGATTGTGGCGCTCACCTGCACGGCGCCAAACACGCATACGACCATCATTGGCACCAAGGCAGAAGCGACTCTCATCGCTGAAGACGACACGTCTCCATTCGTCCCTCCATTCACGCCTGTCGCGACACCACTGGAGGCGGGCTGCACGATGTTGGGGCGTGAGCGGAAGACGGCCTAACAGTGTGCGGGACCGTAGCCCAGCTTCATGGAGACGGTTGCGAATGGTCCTCGCCGATACCCCAGGAGCAACAGTGTCCCTAATTTGCTGGGAATTGGCGGTGCGGTCCCCTACGGCACTGCGTAGGATCCTACGGTCTTGGCGTGCATCCGTGCGTCGCTGCGGTCCGGTCCCAGGTCGACGGGCACGTGCACCTTCCGCCGACCACTGGCGACAACTTCGATGTACTGTGGAGACCTCACGCCCCACGTGTTGAGCAATTCGGCGGTACGTCCACCCGGCCTCCCGCATGCCCACTATACGCCCTCGCTCAAAGTCCGTCAACTGCACATACGGTTCACGTCCACGCTGTCGCGGCATGCTACCAGTGTTAAAGACTGCGATGGAGCTCCGTATGCCACGGCAAACTGGCTGACACTGACGGCGGCGGTGCACAAATGCTGCGCAGCTAGCGCCATTCGACGGCCAACACCGCGGTTCCTGGTGTGTCCGCTGTGCCGTGCGTGTGATCATTGCTTGTACAGCCCTCTCGCAGTGTCCGGAGAAAGTATGGTGGGTCTGACACACCGGTGTCAATGTGTTCTTTTTTCCATTTCCAGGAGTGTATATAAATGATCTTAATGCAAGAAGTCACTGTGCCTGCATAGGGGGATGGCTACATATGTGATTTTTGGTTTGCATTTGTAATTAGGTATGAATATGATGAGGAAATTAATTAGTAGTTCATTGAATGGTGCAATGGGTAATGATGTGGCCACAGCAGTAAAGTTCCTCCAGAGTTTTTTTTTATTTCTTTTTTTTATTGTAGTATGTGTGTTTATACTTTATATGCACAACTGTGTTTTGGTTGTATATAGAAATTGTCATTAATAGAATTTCTTATGAATTTGTGGGTTGTGTTATTAGCTGCAGTTCATAACAACTAATTAAGACTGATGGGTACCATGGAGTTTGTTCTAGCTATTTTTGTCAGGTTAGGTCTTTGATAATACTTACATCAGCAAGATTGGTATTATGTCATCAGGGAATAATGGTTTTGATCTTAAAATTTGCTACTCAACAGTCAAAGAGTAAATGATAAGGAATTTACTGTAAATAATTTTGGGCTAGAGAAAAAGTTTGGTTTCTGAGAGTAAACTAAATAGTTGTTAAATTTGATAACTACAAAATATCGAATAGTTACTGCATAAAACTGGTGTGGCAATTTATGTTAACCAGTCACTCAGCCATTAGATTGGAATTAAACAGATTTTTTTGTATGAAGAAGAGAACTTTGAAGCTGCTGTTATAGTTATTGACACTTTTAAGTTAGTAGTAATAGCATTGTACAGATACAAAGAGACATCATCAATGTATTTTTAGAAACATTGGACATCTGTTAAACATGTTTAAGGAGACTAGATGGATACATTACAATATTTTAATAGGTGTAGATTTGAATGCAGATTTTGATGTAACAACACATGAACATAATGTCACTGAACTAAAACCATAGCTGGACCTGGTAGTCTAGTGGTACAGCATTTGACTAGAATCCAATCAAATCTTGGTATCAGATTTTTCAGTCTGCTTTTTAACATGCATTCATCTCTCAATGGTGTAAGAAGTTAACAAAAATGACATATGGTTCTGATTTTCATGCTAAACTTTAGGTCCTCTTTTCCCTGTTGAATAACTGGAGTAGGGACAGCAAGTCGTCGAAGTGATGTCCACCTGAAAGACTTGCACAAGGCCAGTGAAGGCACATAAAATTATTATTGTAGTAGTCTTCAGTCCAGAGACTGGTTTGATGCAGCTCTCCATGCTACTCTATCCTGTGCAAGCCTCTTCATCTCTGAATAACTATTGCAACTTAACATCTGTCTGACTCTGCTTAGTTTATTCATCTCTTGGTCTCCCTCTACAATTTTTACCATTCATGCTTCCCTCCGGTACTAAGTTGATGCCTCAAAACATGACGTACCAAGCGATCCCTTCTTCTTGTCAAGTTGTGCCACAAATTCCTCTTCTCCCCAATTCTATTCAGTACCTCCTCATTACTTATGTGATCTACCCATCCAATCTTGAACATTCCTCTGCAGCACCGCATTTTGAAAGTTTTTATTCTCTTCTTGTCTAAACTGTTTATCGTCCATGGTTTCACTTCCTTACATGGCTACACTCCATACAAATACTTTCAGAAATGACTTCCTGACACTTAAATCTATATTTGATGTTAACGAATTTCTCTTCATCAGAAACAATTTCTTTGCCATAGCCAGTCTGCATTTTATATCCTCTCTAATGCGACAATCATCTGTTATTTTGCTCCCCAGATAATAAAACTCATTTACTACTTTAAGTGTTTCATTTCCTAATCTCATTCCTTCAGCATCACCTGATTTAACTCAACTACATTCCATTATCCTCGTTTTGCTTTTGTTGATGTTCATCTTATATCCTCCTTTCAAGACACTCTCCATTCCGTTCAGCTGCTCTTCCAGGTCCTTTGCTGTCTCTGACAGAATTAAAATACTGTTGGCAAACCTCAAAGTTTTCATTTTTTCTCCATGGATTTTAATTCCTATTCCTAATTTTTTTTAGTTTCCTTTACTGCTTGCTCAATATACAGATTAAATAACATTGGGGATAGGCTACAACCCTGTCTCATTCCCTTCTCAACCACTGCTTCCCTTTCATGCCCCTCAACCCTTATGACTGCCATCAGGTTTCTGTGCAGATTGTAAACAGCCTTTCGCTCCCTGCCCCTTCAGATTCTGAAGGAGAGTATTCCAGTCAACATTGTCAAAACCTTTCTCTTAAGATAAGTCACGGGGTCAGTATTGCCTCACAAGTACCAACATTTCTACAGAATCCAAAGTGATCTTCCCCGAGGTTGGTTTCTAACAGTTTTTCCATTTGTCTGTAAAGAATTTGTGTTAGTATTTTGCAACCGTGACTTATTAAACTGTGAAAATTATCGAACTGTCAGTTTAATAAGTCACAGTTTAATTAGTCACAAAATTATTATTGTAGCTAAAAACCTACTAAGATAGTGCAATTTACTCTCTGCCAATAACAAGTCCACAAGAAATCATGCATGTCCCAACAATATTTTTTGTTAATTTTAAAAGTACAAATGAATCGTGATGTGAAAGTGTTTCCATTTTCTGATTACAATTCTGTGTCTTTAAGTTATCTGTATTGGTAATCCCACTTATGGAAATAATATAACTATGCCTGTCGCAAAAGTTGCAGCCATAAGATTTGGCACTGATGATAAAACTGACAGATTTTGTAAGTCCCTTGCTGAGAGAGACCATTTTGGCCAGTTTTTTGGTCACACACATAATATCATAAATTTTAGACTTTCACATTTGGTGTTTGCTGCATTTCTGATATTTGATTTATGGGCATAAGGCCGTGGTCCAAGGCATAATTCTCTGCCTAGAGTTTCGACTTTTACTGCTGGCGACTTCACCAGAGGCTTTAACAACTCAGAAAGCTGTTACAGACTCAAAACAAGCTCAGAAAGCCAAACTGTTTATATGTAGCCATGCAACAGTCAGCGTGTAACCCCATCGGACAGCTGCCCAAGATTGCAGTGTCACACCGACATATGCTTTGGGGCTTGCAGTGGTGAAGATGAAGGGGGAGGGAGGAGAAAGGAAAGAATGAGATAGAAATAATGATATCAGCTGCATCGGAGCTTCACACAAAATCAGCAGTGATGAGTGAAAATGTGTGTAAGATCAGGATTCAAGCCCAGGATCTCTTGCTTACCATGTAGTTGCGTTAACCACTGTGCCGCCCAGACACAGTGTTTATTGCAAATATGCGGACGATCTCAACACGCTCCGTGGACGACTCACATTCCCATCTAGTGCCACCTATCTGTAGTTTCTGCCCGTGCCCTCCATGCTCGCTAATTTTAGATTCCTACTGGAAGTCGAACAGATGTGTGCATTGTCACAGAAGATTGTGAATTCATTGCCCATCAAAGTGAGGGCATGTCCATGGACAACATGGATAGATACTGTGGATAGGTGGCTCTAGATGGGAATATGAGTCAGCTGGGGAGTTTGCCAAGATAGTCGATGCACTTGCGATAAACACTGTGTACTGATGGCGCAGTGGTTAATGCAGCTGCCTAGTAGTAAGCGAGATCCTGGGTTCGAACCCTGGTCCTTCACACATTTTCGCTTATTGCTGCTGATTTTGCATAAAGTTCCAATGCACCTGGTATCATTAGTTCCTTTCCTTTCCTCTCCTTTCTCCTCCCTACACATTCAATTACACAATTTGTATCACGGCTGCAGATTTCACGTGGTGTCTGTTGTTTCAGACATGTCCAAATGAACAGATATGACACATTTATATAATTAGTGCTGTTTGTTTTATTTAGCACTAGGGCACCCAACTAGACCAATTTCAATCCTCTTCCTTTTCTGTTGAAATTATTTTTGTGCTTTTGAATTTTTATGATTTCTCTGTATGCCCTAGTGTAGTAATTATCCTATTTTGCTAAAACAAGAGTGTAACAGTATAGCGGAGATGCTGAGTCACAGATAGGCACAACAAACAGACTGTCACAAAATAAGCTTTCGACCAACAAGGCCTTTATCAGAAATAGACGACTGACACACAAACACACATACACTCGTGCAAATGCAACTCAAACACATATGACCACAGTCTCTGGCAGCTGAAGCCACGATATAAGGAGCAGCAGCAGCAGCAGCAGTGCATGATGAGAGAGGCAACTGGTGGGGATAAGGAGGAGACTGGGAGGGGAGAGATAGCAGGTTAGGTGTGGGGGACGGTGAAGTGCTGCTGGAGAATGTGCAGGGACACGCTGGAAAGAGGGTAGGGCAGCTATGTGCAGTCGGGAGGTTATACAAGGGTCATTATATTCCTTCCTGGATTTTCCATTGTTTAAAATGAGAGTGTCAGAGAAAGGAATTTGCTGCCTTTCCAGTCCTCGTGTGTGATCTGCGACTGTTGATTTACCTATCTTACTCAGTTGACAATTACTTTTATGTTCCTTGAGGTGAGTGTTAATACTTCTTTTTGTAGTTCTTATGTACACACTTGGCCACAGATATTCCAGTCACGACCCCATGCAGAAAAAAGGAGTGATCAAAACACTGGTAGACTGGGCTAAAAGAATCTGTGAACCACAGTACTTGGACAACAAGCTTGATAATTGAGGAACAGCCTTCAAAAGACATGGTTATGCTGACAAAGATAAACAGGATACTACAACCTAAAAGTCTAGAGTTTCTAATGAAAACAAACCAACTAAAGAGGAAGTTTTCCTTCCATTTATAAAACCAATAACAGATCGCATCAGCAAAGTGCTCAGAAAACATGGTGTGATACAGTGTTTAAACCACAAAAAAGGTGTATGAATATTTGAATACAGCTAATGACATACCCGTCACATGCCACAGGAGGAATATGTAAAATCCTACGTACTTGCGGTCAAGTGTAGATAGGACGTACAATCGGAAGCATTAACGCCCTCATCAAGATGGATAAATCAGCAGATCATGCATTAGGACAGGGAAACCACAAAATTTGTTTATCTGACAATCTGTTTTTAACAATATCTAATAGTTACTACACTAGGATGTAGAGAGAGGCCACTGAAATTCGAAAGCACAAAAATAATTTCAACAGAAGAGAGGAAGGATTGAAATTACGCAAGTTGCTGGCTCTAGTGCTAAACAAAATGGACAGCACCAGCTCTTCACCACTTGCTCTTCCCAACTTCAAGCTCCATAGCATATGTTGCCGCAACTCAGATTTTAGGCAACAGTCTCAAGACATCACAATCTGACCACTGTGTGGATATATATAAACAGTTCAGCTTACTGAGCTTATTTTGAATCTGTGACAGTTTTCAAAGTCATTGAAGCCTCTAATAAAATCTCCAGCAGTGAAAGAAAACATTAGGCAGAGAATTAAGCCTTGGACCATGGCCTTATGTCTCTAAATCAAATATAAGCAATATCATGATAAATATTATACTTTAAGTGAGGATTTGTCGGGAAAGATAACGTATGATAGGTGTTTTAAACCATTTCCGACACAGTTTGTTCGCTACATTCAACTGAGTTACTGGAGGATTCTGCCCTCTCTAAAGGTATTTGTACCTGAGGCAAAACAGTCAGTAGGCCACCCCTCCAAGGGCACACAATGGTACACTCACTACGGTACGGATGAGAACAGTGTGTGAATGGACTCTCAGTCAGCCGGTCATCCTAAGCTCATGTCCAGGTGCCACGTACACTAAATGGCAAACATTATATTTTGACATGTAAATTAACCTAATTGTGAATAATATGTTATCATCTGACAGCTGCCATCATTCACTGCAATCCGAATGGATCCAAACCATTACACAGTTCTCCTACATTTATAGTCCTCTGGTTACATTCAAGATTTACATTTTCATCTGTGGATGCAAACACAGTTTAATGACAGTATTCCCACAAAGAAAATAAAGTTTATAAGCAGACGAAATCCACAGTATACTAAATAACTGACTACTGAAAAATCAGGTTATGTTGTAGTGCCTTATGTATAGTTTTATAACTGATCATGCCGTACTAGCATAAGTTAAATGAAGAAATTAATATAAAAAAATCACCGTGGAAGCTAAAAAGAGCGCACAATCTCAGAGGTATTAAGAAATTGATCAATAAGTGCAAATCTGTGTGGAAACTATTAAATAGTGCTGCTAAGGAAGCAAGAAACAACAACATTAATCTCTCCCAAAAATTCAATGAGTTATTTTTATTAAATTGGTTGAAGAAGAAGCACTCTTATCAAACCTGATTTCAGTTCATCACAGTTACTTTCAAAAAGTATTTGTAGATCATCAACAAATCATGTATGTTTATTTGCTCTGAGGTTATGCCTGGTTTCATCCTAAGAATGGTAAAGCAGTTGAAATCATCATGTTTTGCACATAAACATGTCTAAGTCTCAGAGATATTTTCCTAATGAGCTTAAACTGTCTGGAGTAGTTCCACTATGTAACAAGGAAGACAAAAACCCTCCAACTTTTAGGCCAATTTCCGTAGCCCTAGATTTTTCCAAAATACTGAAACATGTAACTTACCAACAGTTATCTGTTTACTTTGAAAATCTATGAAAAAAGAAAAAAAAAAAGCGGAATTTGTTGTGGGCCATCATGGAATATTCACACTTCAATCCCTATAGTTTCATTAAGTTCTGACAGGTGGCAGCACTATATGCAGCCTTCCAAATGGCATCTGTACTGGAGGTGTGTTCCGAGCACAGAGCTGTCTTTGAGTTTCTTTTGGCAGAAAACCAGAGCATTGTAGATATTCATAGCCACTTGCAGAATGTTTACAGAGACCTGGGACTGAACAGAAGCTTGGAGAGTCATTGGGCGAGGTGTCTGTCACCATAGCAACAAGGTTGCACAAACCTGTCTACTCTCCCACATGCCAGTAGGCCACATACAGCTGTGACTCACACAATGTTAGAAAATGCGGACACCCACATTGAAAGTGATTGATGGATCACAATCAAACACCTTGCTGCAAAACTGGACATCTCTGCTGCTAGTGCTGACACACTTGTCCACAAGTTGGTTTAATCAGAGGTGTCTGCAGACTGGGTTCCTTGCCACCAAACAGAAGACAATGAAGGGAAATGAAGGACTATCTGTGCAGAGTTGCTTATCTATTACAAGCAACATGGATGGTGGGGAGGTTATTGATGCAGCAACACATTGGCTCTGACGTCTACCAGTATAGCGGTACTATGCGGGCATACGCGCCCTCCCAGTAATGTGGCATAAGCCCATTGCATTGAACGGAGGTTATGTTGAAAAATAGGGTTTTGCAGGAAATAGTGTGGGAAATAATATGGTGTATTGGAATCCTCAATAAACCTATCCTTCTTTCAGAAAAAAAGTGTTGCATCACTAACTGAATGCCTCTTGTACCTCCTTTATGTGTTTTAAGACGAAGGCTTCGCTCAAGTCACTTAATGTGAGCTAAGCATACCCTTGGGGTAGGACATACATGACTTCTAGAAGAAATGTACTTCCACAGCATTAAAGACAACAGTGTCAAAGGAATGGTTTCAGTTATATCTCCAGGTAGTTGAAACTACTTCAAGAAACATTAAAAACCAAAGTACTGTATACAGATCTGCTATTCGGGGGTACCACAGGTCAGTGTCCAAGGACCTATCTTATCTCTGATGTATGTATATGATATCGAGATTCCAGTCAATGGTACTAATATAACTCTATTTGATGATCATGCAAAAATCACTCTAAGTGATGTAATTGTCAACATCTGCAACCAGAGGAGTTTTGGAATATAGGTAAAGAAAATTGCTTTCAAATGATCAAGTTAACCTTAAATACAGGGTGGGGCAAATAAAAGTTTCCTGGAGAACAGTTCCAGATGGAGTATTCGTCCGCATGATCGATGTGATTGCTGGTCTCTTGCGACAGGCATTGGGTTGATTTGGTAGGACACAGAGGCATTTCTTGGTGAACTGTGGATGCATTTTCTGGTGTGTGTGTACATTTTAGAAGTTTTTTAACTTTTTCCAGAGAGATCCTGCCTGATGCCACTTTCGGACTAAACACTGCACGGCACTCTTTGCTGGCACTTTGACAACATTAAACTTCTCACACAACTTTCCACAACAAATACCTGCTGCTCCACTGTGAGTAGCATCATCCCCTTTGCATTAACACACCCAGCATTATGCTCTGAACTGGTGCGGATCACATGGTGGGTGTACACATGGTGTGCATGTCACAGGATGAGCTTATATGCATACATTCACATCCAATCGTATCTGCTCATCTGGACCACTTTTATTTGCTCCACTCTGTATTTCAAAAACTAATAACATTAACTATAGATAAACAAAGTCACGTCATAACCTGGACCTCGGAATTCAAAATAAACAAACTGAGAGGGTAGTTGTCACAAAATTTTTAGGTGTGTTCACTGACAAAAATTTAGACTGGAAAGTCCACACCCTGTATCTCACTAACAAGCCAAGTTCCGCTTGCTTTGCATTTGTGTAATTAAGTGGCATGTGAAACTATGTACTGTGGGTAATATATAGTGTAGCACAACTGTCTGCTTCACTTACATCAATTCTCCTGTTACCTATGGCCTCTACTTCCGGTCATAATACGATAAATCTGAAAACCATCCTCAATATACAAAAACAAATTGTTAGAATAATTACCAGCAGTCCAAGGCCAACACCCTCCAAACAATTATTTCAACTGCTTGATATTCTACTCTTGCCATGCCTCTATATAGAAAAAAGTATAATTACGGTAATATAAAAAGGTATTGGAAGATCAAAACTAATTCCAATCTTCACTCTTACAATACAAGTATGTGCAATGACATCCATATAAAAATAGAAAACATGGTTTTAGCACAAAAACAAACCAACATTTAGAATACTAGATTGTACAAAAAAACTCCCAAAACAGATAAAAGAAATAAAAAAGGCCTTATTAAGGAAGCAGGATTAAAATTTTTAATAACAAATTGCTATCACGGCATCAATGAACAATTGTAATAAACTTGTAGCCAATAACCATATTCGTTTTCGATATGTCAATAGTGTTTTTGATCAATACTTGCCATAATGTGAATGGAAGGCTACAGAACTCCGAAATTATTTGTACATATATGTTAACTATATACAGCACTCAAAATATCTTTTTGTAAATAAGATTTTTATATGAAAATGTCAACTAATTATTCCATATAAAATGGCTTTTTCATACATTTTTGTAATTAATCAGAGTTGTATAAGCAATTTTGAAGGCAACATCACTTAGGGTACTACGTACCCTTGTGTACAGTGCAGTACACCCTTGTATTTTCTTGTGAAATCCAGCCAGTGTATGCTGCCTCTGGATGAGTAAACAACAACAACCACTACTTCTCCCACTAATATCAAAAACATATCTGCAGAATGGTAAGAAATTTTCCAGTGTTGGCAAGGAAAGGTCCCATATGGAACAAGTTAAGGTAGATGTTCAACAGGGATCTATACTGGGTCCTTTCTTAATCCTAATAATGATTAATAACCTACCATCATGATTTAAATTCATACAGCACTACACGCAGATGTTACAACTTTCCTTCACAGTATTAATAATTTCAGAAGTCTTAAGACTTGTGCTGTAAAGACAATTTCTCAAGTAACCTACTGCTTTAAAGCAGATATTGACCAACAACTCCAACCAATTGCCTGTAAACTAGCCTCCCACACCAAAGACACCAACCTCTTCCATCACTGACTCTCCACCATCCTCACCCCTTTAAGCTCCTGAATCCCTACTCGCACTGTTGACGCCACCTCCCTACACACTACACTAACATCCCTCCTGCCCATGGTCTTACTGCTACTGAACACTTCCTTTCCCAAGATCCTTAAGACTCCAAACCCACTACCTCTTACCTCATATACCTTACTAATTTTATCCTAACCCACAACTATTTCTCCTTTGAAAAGAAAGTATACAAACAAATCTGCAGCACAGTCATGGGCACCCGCATAGCACCTTCCTATGCAAACCTGCTTATGGGCCATCCAGAGGAGACTTTACTAGCCTCCAAAATGCCAAATCCCCGATCTGGTTCAGGTTCACTGATGATACCGTCATGATCTGGACTTAGGGCTAAGAAACCCTATCTTCATTCCTTCACAACCTCAACACCTTCTCTCACTTCCACTTCACCTGGTCCTCCTCAACCCAGCATGCCACCTTCCTAGAAGTTGACCACCTCCTCTCTGATGACTCCATCCTCACCTCTGTCTACATTGAATCCACCGACCACCAACAGTAGCTGCATTTTGACACCTTTCGTCTCATTCACGCCAAAAAATCCCTGCCATACAGTGTAGCCACTCGTGGACGGCATATCTGCAGTAACAAGAACTCCTTCGCTCAGTATGCTGACGGGCTCACGAAGGGCTTCATAGACAGGCACTATCCCCCAGACCTAGCCCACAAACAGATCTCCCGTGCCATTTACCCTCACATCTGCAATCCTCAAAAAACCCCGAAGAACCAGCCACAAAGGAGTGCCCCCTTCGTCACCCAATACCCCCAGACTTGAACAAGAGAACCAAACCCTTCACCATGACTTTAATTACCTAACATCATGCTCTGAAATGAGGGACATCTCACCCAATCCCTCCTAAGATGGTGTTCCATTGCCCATCTAACCTACACAACATTCTAGTCCATCCCTATACTGCTACCAATCCCAACACTGTGCCACAAGGATCATATCCCTGTGGATGACCCAGGTGCAAGACCTGCCCAATCCACCCATCAAGCACTTCCTACTCCAGTCCTGCCACAGGTTTAACCTACCCCGTCAGGTTGATTTTAATGACAGCTTCGTTACTCGAGCCATCTGGATCCTCCCCTTCATCACCAGCTTTTCTGAACAGTGCAGGTCAGGGTTATCCTTACAAAACATCCTCTGCTCCCGTAATCATTTCAGCCTCAACATACGGTAACGTACTGTTCCCACACCCTCCATCCAACAATTTCCACCACCTCTGTCCTGTCACCTGCTCCTCATTCTTGTTTCTCACCCTCTGCCAAAGCACCTGCCCATCTTTCCCCGCTTCTCTTCTTTTTCACTCCTTTTTCCCCCACCTCCCTGCCTCACAACCTCATAAAGCTGCGCCTGATGGCGTTCTACTCCCTGCATACTCTGTCAGATTGGGTTCGTCTCACCCCCCACCCACACACTAGTATCCCTTTCACTTTCCCTTCCCCACCTCCTCCAGATTGCTGTTTGTGTCTCACATAATAGTTGCATTCTGGCCCGAGCTGCTGGACAGTGATGGTGATTTGAGGTGAGGGGTGCTGAACACCATGGTCATCAGTGTCCTGATGAAATGTCAGCAAGCCAACCTCATGCATGGGTGGGGACGAAGGCTGTTCCCACTTGCGGAGCAGTTTATAATGTATAAAAGTCTGCCTCCCTTCCCTACAATTTCCAAGGTAGCAATGTGTTCCACCTCTGACTGTGTATTTGAATGTCTTATAGATCCAGAGCCTTGATACTGTCTGTAGCACTTATCCCAAATGGCTTCATCACATGGGGCCAATTCCTGAACAGCTGTTCAAAAGTGGGTTGGACCACTGCAATAAATGCCAATGACTGAGATGATGCTGATATTTTCAGAGTCTGTCAAGCCACAAGCATATGTCACTGAATCCATAGCAGTGGTTCACCAGCCTCTGCACACAAGACTTGAAACTGGGATGGTCTGGAAGGCACCAGTCAATATCTGGATGCCCTCATGGTGGACAACGTCTAACGTCTTGAGGTAGGAAGTACGGCCTGATCCGCAGACCATGCTGCCATATCTAAATGTGATCGAGCAAATGCCCTATAAAACTGCAGGAAGTGGGACCTGTATTTCCGCTAAGACCTTTCAAAATATTCAGTGATTGGAAGCCATTTGCCCTTGGCTCTTTCAGGTGTGGGAGGCAAGTTAATTTTGAGTCACATAATAAACCCAAAAAGCATACAGTTCCTTGAAAATGTAAAATATCGTCCTCCATTGTGAACACTGATTGGTTAAAACTTCGACAGGTACGGTTCAACCTGACCATGTTGTCTTCCCTGGTGAGAACCAAAAAGAAGTTATCCTAGCCCAGATTTCCAGCCTCCTAATGGTCAACTGTAGCTGCCTCGTTGTCGTCGCTGTAATATCAGAGGAATAGCAGAAGACTGTAAAGTCATCCACAAACAGGCATTTGACAGGGCTCCTGACAGCGGAGGAAATACCATTGATAGTGATGGCACACAATGTGAGACTGAGGACACTGCCTTGGGGAAACCCCATTCTCTTGAACATAGCAGTCAGATGAGGCCTCACCAACGCAATATCAAAAACGCCAGTCCTTGAGAAAGGATTGGATAAGAAGTGGCAGGCGTCCACGTAGTCCTCATTCATGAAGTTGGTGAAGAATGTTGTACCTTGAAGTAGCATAGCACATTTTTTCGAGGTCCAAAAACACACAAACCAAATGGTTTCGGCATAAGGACTCCGGCATCGCCGTCTCCAGCAGAATTAAATTGTCAAGGGTGGAATGGTAGCATCTGAAACTGCACTGGGAGTGGCTCAGCTGACCTTGGGATTCGAGCAGCCAGACAAGGTGGCAGTTGACCATGTGTTCTAGAGTCTTATCCATACAACTGGTAAAGGCTACACTGCAGTAACTGTTGAACTGGAGTATACAAATTAATGTTATGTTGTGTATTTTACTTGTGTGATGTATGCATCCTTTCTTTTATTTCTATGGTATGTTCCACTGGTCCTTATACTGTATTAATCTGTGGTATAAGACTTGATTTATTAGTCTGTTATTTTGGTTCCTGACTTGCTGTGTTATTTTCAGCAACATGGAATCAAAATTAATATTCAACAGTTAAATGTTGTTGAGTGAGATGGCAGATGAACAAACTACTGATTTTTTGCAAATGGTAGGTGTCATTTGGGAGTACCGTAAATATCATGTATAAGACAGTAACAAGAGATTGACAAAGTTGTCATGTCAATATCCTTCCAGTGGCTACAAGTGAAGATGTGGTAGTCCATCATTAGTAGAACACAGCTTGACAAGTATAGACTCAGTCTTCATGTTACAGTTACGTTGAAATACATTTTTTTATCAGTCCTATGTTAAATATCCCATCCATGAAACAAGTGTTTTCGAAAGTACAGTAACTGACTTGTTTTTGTTCTGCGTTTTTAAACTGGTTGGTGAATTGTGTTGATTTATTACTGTTCACCATTTTTGCCTTGGTTGGTTGGTTTGGAGTGAAAGGATCCAAACTGCAAGGTCACTATTCCCTTCATCTGTTCAGAGACAAACCAGAAATAGTTGTCAAAGGAGGGAGGTGAAAGGAAAATCCTCAAAAGCCTAAGTGTAATTAACGCAACTTAAAAAACAGAGATAAAACCCAGAAAAAAGACAGCACAGACAAGTCATAAAACGTCAGTCACGTCAAGACACTAACACCAAGAAATTAAAAAGAATAAAGAGAATAAAAAGGCGAAAAGGGCAGAGGCCAGGCTGGGCCACCCAGCGAGGGCTGCCAAGGGACCCCTGGAGGGGAGCGGGTGGCAGAGAGGCGTGCCCCACCAATCCCACAGGCAATCAATTACTTAAAAAACACCCTATCCTATAGGGATGAACAGAAACAACCTTCATAGGCAAAATGTAACACCAGGTCAGCTGAGTTGACATCTTCTGCTTGCACCAGTGGGAGCGTGTCAAGAAGATTAATGTTCCACTTCAAAGCAGCCAAATTGCGGCAGTCGATGACTAAGTGGGCCACCATCAGGCAAGTTCTGCATAGGCCGTGCGGGGGATCCTCACGTCTGAGAATGTGGCCATGGGTCAGCCAAATGTGGCCAATGCGGAGTCTACAGAAGAGGACGGTGGATTCCCTGTGAGAAGCACACAGGGAAGACTGCCACATGGCTGTAGTCTCCTTAATTGTCCTCAGCTTGTTTAGAAAGATTAGGGCAGACCATTCTGAGATAGAACCCTTATCATTTAGCTACAATATAGCAGGTCAGCAACTGGAAGCAGTTAATTCCATAAATTATCTGGGAGTACGCATTAGGAGTGATTTAAAATGGAATGATCATATAAAGCTGATCATTGGTAAAGCAAATGCCAGACTGAGATTCATTGGAAGAATCCTAAGGAAATGCAATTCGAAAACAAAGGAAGTAGGTTACAGTACGCTCGTTCGCCTACTGCTTGAATACTGCTCAGCAGTGTGGGATCCATACCAGATAGGGTTTATAGAAGAGAGAGAGAGAGAGAGAGAGAGAGAGAGAAGATCCAACGGAGAGCAGTGCGCTTCGTTATAGGATCATTTAGTAATCGCGAAAGCTTTACGGAGATGATAGATAAACTCCAGTGGAAGACCCTGCAGGAGAGACACTCAGTAGCTCGGTACAGGCTTTTGTTGAAGTTTCGAGAACATACATTCACCGAGGAGTCAAGCAGCATATTTCTCCCCCCCTACGTATATCTCGCGAAGAGACCATGAGGATAAAATCAGAGAGATTAGAGCCCACACAGAGGCATACTGACAAGCTTTCTTTCCACGAACAATACGAGACTGGAATAGAAGGGAGAACTGATACAGGTACTCAAGGTATCCTCCGCCACAAACCGTCAGGTGGCTTGCGGAGTATGGATGTAGATGTAGATCCAGACTTCAAGCAATCGATGGCATCTGAACGAATGAAGTTCTGGTTCTGGGACCCAGAATCGGCATCTTCGTGGCCAGATCGGCTAACCAGTCTGCTCATTCGTTTCCCGAAATCCCAACATAACCGGGGGAACAAACGAAAACAACTGGCTGCCCTGCTTCATGGAGGTCAGAGACAAGATCCTGGATAAGCCATAACTGGTGGGTGAGGAGAGCAGCAATGGTTATAGCCTGAAGGCTGCTCAGGGAGTCACTACAGAGAAGGATACTCCTGCCAGTGCAAGAACAAACATCGTTAAGTGCTAATTAATGTCCATTGATTCAGCAGTGAAGACACTGCAGCCATTTGGCAGAGAATGGAGTTCACTACACTGTGCACAAGAGTATGGAAAGCTTGTTCATCTGTCTGCTGTTGAGCCATCCGTGAATACCGCTTCTGAAGCTGGATACTTCTCAAGGACAGCCAAGAAAAGGTGGCAAAAATAATCATGGGTCAACAGAACCTTTGAACAAAGGAGACTTCCAAACAAATCAGAGGTCAGAGCACAAGCCCTGGCGGCAGATGCAATGTCTCCCTGCGCACAGTCGACAGAGGAGGAAGTTGCTGTTCTGAACAGAGACATCAGAGGCATTCAGCAATTGTAAACTCAGTTCTGGGTCACTGTTGTGGGAGGTGGAGCTCACTTCCATGGAAAAGGAAATGGTTGATGGGATGTTCTGGGAAGCTACAAACATGTATAGCTGTTGTTGGAGCCTGATAGGTAATGGAGGGACTCCAGCCTCGACTAGCAGGCTGTTCACATAGCTAGTTCGAAAGGCTCCCATCACAAGTTGGATCCCACAGTGATGAATGGGGTCCACTACTTGCAATGCTGAGGGTGATGCTGAATCATAAGCACGACTCTCATTATCAATACAGGACAGAGTCAGGGCTTTGTAGAGCTACAACAGGGTAGACCGATCTGAACCCCAGCTAGTGTTACCAAGGCAGCAAGCTGTATTGAGTTGTCCCCAGCACTTTTGCTTAAGATGGCAAAGGTGGGTAAGTTACGTCAGCCAGGAATTGAAGATTAAACCCAGAAAGTGGTGCATCTAAACTACAAGAAATAACTGGTCATCTAAGTGAAGCTCTGGGTGTGGATGGGCAGCACGATGATGAGAAAAGTGCACGACAGGAGTCTTGGTGGCTGAAAACTGAAAGCCATTGGTGACAGCCCATGACTGTGCCATTTACATGGTGCCCTGTAGGCAACGCTCACCAACACTTACTAGTGGAGCAACAATAAACACAAAAATCATCGGCATATAAGGAAGGCATTACTAAAGACCCCACAGCTGCTGCTAGACCATTGATGTCCACCAGAAAAAGTGGGACGCACAGTACATAGCCTCATGGGACCCTGTTCCCTTGGATACTGGGGAGGGAGGGTGTACTGAATGAAGCACCCACTTGCACCAGGAATGTATGGTGTGACAGGAAGTTCTTGACAAAAATCCGGAGTAGACATCAGAGACATCGTTCATGTAACGCAGTAAGGATATGGTGAAAGCATGTCGTGTCATAAGTTTTCTGTAGGTCAAAAAAGACAAGTGATGAGGTGCTGACGATGTGCGGAGGTAAGTGAGCAAAGGCCAACCGGATGGTGGACTCCTGGTTAACCAAATTATTAGCAGTGGAGCAGCCTTTGTGAAATCTGCCCCAAGATGCAGCCAAAAGGCCCTGAGACTCAAGGAGCCAACACAGCTGCTTGTTCACCATTCATTCAAGCAACTTACAGAGAATGTTGGTAAAGCTGACTGGACAATAACTGTCCATCTCGAGGCGGTACTTACCCGGTTTCAGTATCAAAGCTATCATGCTTTCTCACCACTCATAAGGAACTCACCCTCATTCCAGATCTGCTTAAAGAGGGCAAGGACGTGGCACTGGCAATCCACTAAGAGATGTTCCAGCCTTTGGTTGTGGATGTGGTCTGGCCCTGGGGCCCTATCCAGACAATGGGTTAGGGCAATGGAGAGTTCCAATTCACTGATGGAGTATTATATGGCTCCAGGTAGCAGGTAGTAAAAGATAAACGCATTTGCTTCTCCCACCGTTTTATGAGCCAGAAGGTGAGGGTGGCAGTTCTCAGACCACCAGTTTTACTTAAATATTTATGGTGTTATCTTGACTACTCATTCTGGGAATCTGATGTCTAGTAAATTTGGTTCTTTCTTTTGCTGAAGTTGTTCTTGTTGTGTAAGTTTTGGCCTCTACGTATTGCATCTATATTTTAAGTTGAGCTGTCCAATTCAACTGATGATGACAACAATTTCTTTCACTAGTGTTCACAATTTTTTGCTATGTGTGTTGGTTTTAGCTTCAGGCTTTTTTAGTGCAATCTGCTTCAGGATTTTTGTGTTCGTATTGGTTAAGTGGATCTATTTAGAAAGCACTGCTCATGCAAAATTCAGCTTGCCCTTTTGTCATATGACATCCAGCAAACTATGGATGAAGGGCAACAGGATCAATATTCCTATATTTCTGGAAAGTGTTTGACAGGGTTCTCCACTACAGAATGAACAAAGGTCCAAGTGCACAGATTACGTTTCCAGATACTCAAGAAATTCAAAGACTTCTTGAGTAATAGAACCCAGTAAGTTTTTCTCAACAGCGACTTTTCACTGGAGACGAGTGCCTCAGAGAAAGGTGATAGGATCGCCCTTTTCTGTATGTACATAAATGATCTGATGAAGAGGGCGAGCAGCAATCTGCTGTAATGTACAACATAGTGTTGTCATTGAGCGACTGTAAAAGGATGCAAGATGACTTACACAGAATTTCCAGCTGGTCTGATGAATGGCAGCTTGCTCTAAAAGTAGAAAAATAGTGAATGCAGATGAGTAGGACCCAATCCCTTAATGTTTGAATCCAGCATTAGCAGTGTGCTGCTTGACACAATGATGCCGATTAAATATCTAAGCAATATGTCATGGAACAAGCCTGTAAAGATGGTAGCAGGGATGGTGAATGGCCTACTTTGAATTACTGGGAGAATTTTAGGGAAGTGTAGCTCATCTATAATGGAGATCACATAAAGAACACTAATGTGGCCCATTCTTGATTACTGTTCAAGTGTTTGAGACTTCCACCAAATCAGATTCACAGAAGATATCGAAGCAATTCACAAGCATGATGCTAGATTTGTTACTGGTAGGTTTGATCAACACACAACTATTAAAAGGAAGCTTTGTGAACTCGAATAGTAAGAATAGTAATCCCTGGACAGAAGACAGTAGTTCCCACACCCCCCCCCCCCACACACACCACCACAAAACATTACTGAGAAAATTTAGAGAATCAGTATACGAAGTTGACTACAGAACAACTCCACTGCCACCATTGCACATTTTGTCTGAGGACCACAAAGATAACAGCAATTATAGCTCGTACAATGCCATACAGGTAACAGTTCTTTCTCTTTTATAAATGTAACAAGAAATGAACTTACTACAGTCAACCAGTGTAAATTTTCACCAGTCAGGCTATCTTTATACTACTTACTATTTTTGTTCCCTATGGCTGGTGTTCCATCTACTCACATTATTTTGTTCTAAAAGCAAATTTTATTACCTCTGTTAGTTGTAGACCAATATCTACATCTACATACATACTCCACAAGCCTCCGTTTGGTGCATAGGCCACACTGTACCACTACTAAAGTCAATCAAGATAACTTCTCCATTCAAGGTGTCTTTGCACCACTTTTTGTTTCAAATGGTTGGTATTCCACCTATTGGCATTATCTTGTTCTACAAATAAATTTTATTACCTCCATTACTTCTTGAACAAAATAATGCCAGTAGCTGGAACACCAACCATTTGAAATAAAAACAGTAAGTGATACAAAGATACCATGACTGGTAAAAAGTTGCCTTGATTGGCTGCAGTAGTGGTCCAATGTGCCCTCTGCTATGCTCCATATGGTGGCTTGCAAGTGTGTATATAGAGGCAGATATTGGTCAGCTAATTTTGTCACTGCTAATTATAGTTTCTTTGCTCTAACTGTGTTTTTTTCTGTCATTGCATGTTGTATATTAAACTGTTATTTTCACTTTTGGTCACATTAAATTTTAGTTTGTCCCTGCCCAAAATCATCATTTTCTGACAATAATCCTATTAGCTTCAGTATTTGTATGACTAAGATTTTGTACTTGGTGTTTATATATTTGTGTCATAGTAATGTTTAATGATATTGGTCAACAATTTGAAATCACTTTTGTGTTGGCATCTTGGGGCTTGATATGTCACTACAGATGATATTTAGCCACCAAAATTGATCAATTAACTGTTATGAATTCATGGGGCACAAATTATTTAGAGATTTTTCATAAACTATAAAACATTTACATCACAGCATTCAAACAAACACTATACACGACTGGTTAGCTGCTCATTTATTCTAGGCCTACATTACAAAGGAACTTACAGCTGTAACTAACATTGTAATGTTAATAATGAGTCTTTTAAATAATCAATTTTATAGCACCATGTGAAATTTTGTATACCACTGTCATGGTCCAATGACAATAAAACAACAAGAAATATTATTGTTATTGTTGTTCTACACCTTGCAGGCATCTGTTTAAAACAATTGCCAACATTAACCACAGCCTTGGAGTAGATTTAGTCCCTCGCGAAATTTGTTGTCAGCTAGGGTTTATCCATTGCAGTTTGATGGTAACAAAGATATTCAACAATACAATACTAGATGAAAAAAATTATCTGGAGATCCCTAGACAGCGAAACACTTTGGAACAGAAAAGAGTGCAACAGGCCTTCGATAATCTTCCCACAGAAATAAAATGTCTAACAGACAAGAGAAGTGTTTTCAAATGTAGATTAAATGGATTAATTGAAATGTTCAACAGTTCTCCGCTAACTGACAACCAAGCAATCAAATACCCACCTAATGCAGACTTTGGACTAAACTACAGATCAGTGAACCATTACATTTAACATTTCATACGTACACATTCACTGGCTCTGCCGACCCACAGAAAAAATGTTACCTTCCAACCTAATGTTAACTGCGGACTGCACTACACATCTGTCTCTCAGCAAAACCTTCATTCAAAGAGATTATACAGATGCAAAAGAATCATTGCCAGTGTTCTGCTCCCTCTCTATTTGAGTATATATGACACCAATATATGAGCACCAAACTGACATGTCTATTACTAATAGTGCGTCTCTACTGACGTCATCCATGATAAAAATAAAGAATGAAATTAAATATGTAATAACTTTCCACAAGAAATAATTTAATTAAGAAAATGAAACACAAAGTTTATATTATGTTTAAAACTTTACTATGGGAACACCGTTTTCTATTAAAGAATGGCTGGTGGTGTAAAAACTTTAAGCATTTTCTAACACTTTGTTTTTAAAATATGTAATGATATACTTCATCATAGTCTCTAATACTCTGTTATGATATTTACTTGCCCCCTGTAGTTCACTACACTCCAATCAGACAAAATGCTTAAGCTCTGATAAAACAACTTATAGTTATTCTGTCTCAGAGTACATTAACACAGTCCATAAAAATACTTTATACAGTTGTATCTTAAGGTCGCTAAAATTAAACTAACACTTAACTACACTGTTATTTGGCTTTAGTGTAAAGTGAATGAGGCGATTTTATCCGGGTGGTTTAATGTTCCACGATTTAGCTTGAATGATGTTTGCAAATAATATATTCGTGGTCCGGTCAAAAAATGAGAAAAAAAATTTTCCCTCGATATATTAAAAAGTTTTTATCGGGGATGAAAATAAATAACATCTTCGAGACCAACAGAGTCTAACTGATCAAAAAAATATTTTCGAAAATTTTGTCCCCCTCAACTCGATAAGTGCCAAATTAACGCGTTCACCCATCGTTACTTCATTACATAGATATAGCCAATATTACATGGCTACAAATTTTATACGGGCATGTTCCAAGGAACAAATAAAATTAAAGTAATACAAACAAACTTAACACTGCTTTAAATTACCTGTTCATTTCATCCTCCATCATCCGCAGTTTTTCGTCGTTCATTCCCGCCATGATTTAGTTATAACTTTAACACAAACTAGTTAAATCTCCTTCATTAAACTCCTTCCGTACACCGCCTCCAAACGTATACCAACAACTTTCCTATGTAGGACAACAAACACAGAGATATTATAACAATCAGACAGACAGACGACGCGAAAGAAATAGTAGAATGCTAAAAAGCAGAGATATGGCAAAAGATGAACACTATCCATGCAGCAGTTGTGCATTGCTCCATGGAGGTAAAAATACCTCCATGCATTACTCTGGGTTCACACACCAACAAAAGTATCACCACAGCTAGTAGCATACTGCAGTTGCATTGTAGTGGCATATGTGAACTGGGAGTTCTTAGTCGCGCAACATAAGAGACGCAACTTTTGTCACGCCACAAAAAGATCATCTTGGTTGTACTTTGTTGCGCCACTTTCCTACCATCCCTGCTGCCTGGTGGCAATATTGCGAAATACGAGCATTCTGTCGCAGTTATCGGGCAAGTAATAGCTGCTGTACTCCATTCAGTTTTTATTTTATTTCTGAAAAGAATGATAACAATGGTCGGCAGGTACACTTTAGCAGCTTCTAGAACTACAAGAACATCAACTTACGTTCGATTTATTGTAGCAGTGTGTGTGTGTGTGTGTGTGTGTGTGTGTGTGTGTGTGTGTGTGTGTCCAACCAAAACAGCGATTCGTATAGACTTCGTAATTTGTGAGATCGAGCATTGTATGTATTGTAGATTATATGCAGGAAATAGCTACAGAGTATAATGTCGCAGCTGTTATCCTAAAAATTAGTTATTCGAAATTCCGATATGAACGAATACAATAAGATTCTAAAATCTTGGAAGAGTGGCGTGTCTGCAGATGATATTTACATCTCAGCTGCTGATTAGTTTGCCATTGCAGACATTGTTTTCATCTCTGAATGTTATTTCTTTTATAAATATGTTTGTTTCCCTTGATTTATTCCTGTGCGCAATTTACTTTCAGATCCAGCATTTGGGTTTCGTCTTCCATGTATTTAACTCTTGTCACAACTCTAACGCCGTAACCTGCACTATAACGTTCTTACCCACCCAGGTGACATAAATTGACGCCATATTGAAAGCCGTGCAGATACTTATAATTTGTGCCAACCTGTGCGAAAGGTAGCTCAGGATGCCACTGCAACAAGCCACAAGCTGCAACACCACATTAGATATGTGTGTGTGTGAACCCGACTTAAAACCACTGAGGTTGATAAGTTAAAACTTATGGGTTAATTAATTTTTAATCATAAATAATTTCTTAATGACTAATTAATATCAATAATTTTTTTATAAACTTACTTGATAGTCGCCATTTTTTCTGTTTGACTTGAGTCTTATGCGCTGAAAGTGTTTTTTATGGATTTTATGCATCTACAGTTTCAATGTATTTTGTAAGGCTTTTACGATTTATAGACGATTTCTTTTTACAGTAGACACTTAGAAGATGTCATTCATCCTGTGATCACAAACACTGTATATTGAGGAAAGCATTACAAGCTAGAAAGAGCGGAAAATCACGATATTCTACATGTTCCCTGTTCTAATAGGAAACACACATTGCAACAGACCACAATACAACAATGATGAGGATACGGCGCTAATACTGCTGTAATAGTGTCAAAACGTTTCTGAAAGCCAGATGTATAAAGTGGTAAAAGCACTTTAAGCGAAATGAGCCATCCAAACCACTGCAAATCTGATGTTAATTCTAAGACATCCTGCACAATCCTACTAAAAAATATTTTGACATCATACATATTTTAAAATGACCTTTAGCTTTACCTGTAACAGATTTTCTATATTATTAGAAACAGTTAAGGCCCATTCATACTGGCCAACATGGAACTGGCCAACATGCCACATCAAGGTATACGAGGTGTGGCTAGAAAAAAACCGGACTAGTACCGGTGAAACAATAAAACGAATGCAATAAGGCTGAAAGTCGCGTGGCCTGTCACGTGACTCTCGCTCCGCCTACTGCTCGAGTTTCATCTGCCTCCTGCACTCAGTCTGCCCGTGGCGTCTGTTTTAAGTAGTTGACGTTTTGTCTGTGCGTCGGAAAATGTTGAGTGTACAGAAAATACAGCGTGTTAACATCAAATTTTGTTTCGAACTAGGAAAATCTGCAAGTGAAACGTTTGTAATGTTACAACAAGTGTACGGCGATGATTGTTTATCGCGAACACAAGTGTTTGAGTGGTTTAAACGATTTAAAGATGGCCGCGAAGACACCAGTGATGACACTCGCACTGGCAGACCATTGTCAGCAAAAACTGATGCAAACATTGAAAAAATCGGTAAACTTGTTTGACAAGATCGCCGTTTAACAATCAGAGCAGTGTCTGAGTTAACAGGAGTTGACAAGGAAAGTGTTAGGCAGATTCTTCATGAAAGTTTCAACATGAACAAAGTGTGTTCAAAAATGGTTCCAAAGTGTCTCACAATTGAACAGAAGGAACGCCGAAGAATGATTTGTTCTGACATCCTGGAAAACATTGAAAGTGATCCCATCTTCTTACAAAATGTTATTACTTGCGATGAATCGTGGTTTTTTACTTACGATCCCGAAACTAAACGCCAATCGATGCATTGGAAAACTCCTGGTTCTCCACGACAAAAAAAAGCACGAATGTCAAAATCGAAATTCAAGGCAATGATGATTGTTTTTTTGACATCAAAGGGATTGTGCACATTGACTGGGTACCAGAGGGACAAACAGTGAATCAGCATTACTACATTAGCGTCCTGGCTACCCTACGTGAGCGAGTACGGAGAAAACGGAACGATTTGTGGAGAAAAAAGTCATGGATCCTTCACCAAGACAATGCCCCACCTCACAGTGCGTTGTCAGTGAAGACGTTTTTCGCAAAACACAACATTCCCATCTTAGATCATCCACCCTACTCACCTGATTTGGCCCCCTGTGACTTTTTTCTTTTCCCTAAAGTCAAGTCAGCTTTGAAAGGAACTAGATTTGAGACTGTTGAAGCAGTAAAAGAAAAAGCGACGGAAGTAATGTATGGACTTACCGAAAATGATCTGCAGCATTGCTATGAACACTGGAAATTTCGTATGGAGCGGTGTAGAGACCGAGGAGGAGAGTACATTGAAGGAGATAACATGAAACTGTAAATAATTGTAAATAAATGTTTTTTCCAGCATCAGTCCGGTTTTCTTCTAGCCGCACCTCGTATTTACACCACAGGCACCGACTCCATGGGGCCTGAGGGGGCCCGAGCACACTCAAAAATTTGTTTTTTGGAGGGGGGGGGGACGGAGCCCCCAAAACAATTTAAGAAACTTATTATCTATATTATGCTTTGTAAAATCACAAAATTATGTTGGACTTTTTTATTTTCCTTGTTTGACTATAGGTACCTTTTAAAATACATTCAGTAATGAGTTAAACGAAATAATTATTACAGTAGTAAGAAGGTTAATTGAAAATGAGTGGTGTGAATCATGATAGTGTTATGGTGCTATGGGCACACTTAAAATTTGTCCCAGTGTGCGAACCTTCGGGTTAAGTCTGGCGTCGGCGGGCCAGCGCTGCAACCACGATGACATCACAAGGACTGGTGCAGAAGTGCCTGGAATCCTCTGCCTTGTGTCGCATTGACGCTTCGAGATATTACAATGCTATTGCTGTATAAAGCTCACCCTGCTGTCACAGCCAATGAGTGTGGATAATTTAATTTAGTGCATGATGCAGACATGTGTAGTGCTCCGACTTTAGTGTCTAGTGGACTATTTTATACAACTATATTTCGTTTACTTTAGTCTTAGTGTATTGTGAATTAAGTTTGCAATGGATAAATTTGTTACTAAAAAAGGGTGCTTGGAAGTTGATGATACTACAAGTCAACCTCCAACAATTATTGTGTTGTCAATTGCTTCATCGCCTTCAGGTGAGAACCGTTCACAGCTGAAACCTGGACAATGCAGTAAGGGTAGATCATTTCGGAAGTCTTGGTTGATCAAATATACATGGCTAGAATATAAAGCATCTATCGAAAAAGTTTTCAGCAAAACCTGCAAAGAGGTAGATGATAAAAACCTATGACAATTTTCTTCAAAAAAAGAAGATGCATTTACTTCCATAGGGTTTTATAACTGGAAAAAGTCTTTGTTAAAATTCCGTCTTCATGAAAATACGTTTACACATAAAGAAGGTGTTCTGAAACTAAATTCTATCACTAACCAAAGTGTGGCCTCCCAACTGAATCAACAGTTAGGTAGTGATATGAAGAAAGGCCGTTTAGTTCTTGAGACAATTTTTACTACTGTTCAATTTCTATGCCGACAAGGACTAGCAATTAGAGGGCACGAAGATGTAAACACAAATTTCTTTCAATTGTTGGAACTCTGAAAGAATGACAAACCTGAGTTTAAAGATCGGTTAGGGCGTTGGGGGTATAAGTGGACGTCCCACGATATTCAAAACAAGATCATTGATCTACTAGGAAAGTCTGCGTTGAGAAAGGTATTGGCTTCAATCAAGAAATCTGAACGTTTTTCTATTATGGTTGACGAAACAAGTGATTCTTCGATTGTATTCATACTGTCGATGATTCCTTAATCATCAATGAAGATTTTTTGGCTTATATGAGACCCCAACACTGGATCACAAACTCTGTTTAGTATTTTAAAAGACATTTTTGCTCGTCTTTATTTGTCAATGGATAACTTAAGAGGACAGTGCTATGATGGTGGCTCGAATATGAGAGGTAAGTTCAAAGGACTAAAAAAGTTAGTTTTGGATATACACACAAAAGCACATTATGTGCACTGCACTGCTCACAGTTTAGACTTGGCAGTTATAGACACTCTCTGCCATCTTACGTCTATGAGTGATATTATGGCCTTAGCCAAGGACTTAATAAACACCATAAGGGAATCCGACAAAAGGATGGGACTTTTCAGAAGCATACGTTGTGAGAGTGCCAATGACCCCTTTGCCCGACTCAATGGACTATGCGAAATTCTAGTATCTTGAGAATATTGAAAAACTTTGAAGAACTTCTAGAGTTTTTTGAAACATTTTCTGCAGAGGACAAAACAGAGGCAGGTTATAATGTGCAGGCTACCCTGAGTCAATGTTACAATTCAAGACTTATTTCTTTTTACGTCTTTATTGCCAAGCAATGAACCCAATAGAGGATGTCAATGAAAAAATTCAGTGCCCTCATCTAAGTGTTGCTGATCTGGAAAAAATATATATAAGGTCTTGATTTGTATATTGAATGGAAGTCGTGATAGTTTTGAACATTTTTGGGAATTGTGTTTAAAAGAAAACCCTTCACAAGTTGATGATTCTTTGCTTCCTCGGAATCGAAGTATACCAAGGAAGTATGAAAACAACGAATCCAGCTCACCGTACACTTTCAAAACCCCAAAGGAATACTACAAAGCTATTTACATTGAAGTTTGTGAAATGGTGCAATCTTGCATTACTGAGCGGTTTGCTTCAACTGGACTCACATAGGTCATTGCAGTTGAACAAGAGTGCTTGCTTTTAGTAAACAGAGGATAAAAAAATTTGGAAAAATCAATTGTGGTTTTCAAAAATGACCTAGACATTGACAGACTTCGCTTACACTTGAATATGTTAGCTAATATCGCTGCTATAAAACAACTGGTCTTAAAAACCATGCGTGATGTAAGAAAGTACATAACACAAGAGTCTGTGAAATGTTATGTGAAGTAGTGAGGTTCAAAATAGTTCAAATGGCTCTGAGCACTATGGGACTTAACATCTGAGGTCATCAGTCCCCTAGAACTTAGAACTACTTCAATCTAACTAACCTAAGGACAGCACACACATCCATGCCCGAGGCAGGATTCGAACCTGCGACCATAGCGGTCTTGCGTTTCCAGACTGAAGCACCTAGAACCACACGGCCACACCGGCTGGCAGTAGTGAAGTCCATTAAGCTTCTACAAGTAGTTCCAATCACGACAGCAACAGCAAAATGTTCATTTAGCGCCCTTAGGCGTCTTAAGTCATATCTACGATTAACAATGGGACAGAAGCGATTGAACAACTTCGCTGTTTTCATGCAGACCTAAATGTTTTGATGAATTGGATATCTGACCAGTCATCAACGAGTTCATATTCAGTAATCCGGTCAGACAGTCGACATTTGTACCTTTCTAAAGACACTCTAGCCCTAATAATGGCATTTAGAGCAATATTAAAAATATTTATAAAATAGAGAATTAAATACATACATAATGTTAAATTTTCAGTTTCGAAACATTACTAGTAGTTTAGTACTGTATTACTGTAGTACTGTATTAGTTATTTTCAAATACTTAAATATTTTTAGGGTGTAAGACCCAATTAAAACCCGCTATTTACATACTTTTTGACTGAAAGTATTAGGCATACTCTATTAACTTTGCCAGCCGGTGTGGCTGAGCAGTTCTAGGCGCTTCAGTCTGGAACCGCGCGATCGCTATGGTCGCAGGTTCAAATCCTGCCTTGGGCTTGGATGTGTGTGATGTCTTTAGGTTAGTTAGGTTTAAGAAGTTCTAAGTTCTAGGGGACTGATGACCTCAGATGTTAAGTCAAATAGTGCTCAGAGCCATTTGAACCATTTTTTTGTATTAACTTTATTAACTGCATTAAAGCATTAACTTTGCGATATTGTTTTTATTTAATGAATACTGAGCCTTATTCAAAGTAAGCTTAAATTAGCTATTTCACTTATTAATCAAAGTGCTATTACTGTGTGACAGCGGTATTTTATGTTTTATTCTTTTAATGATAGTTTAGGATTTATTTAAATATAATTTCAGTCTTTTCAGAGCTATATATTCACTGCTCTATAATAGTCTATAAGCATGATTATTACTGTAAATTAAATTAGCTTTTTACGAAACACCATGCGTGTTTATGTTTTGTTTCTTTTTTCAAATGTTCAAATGTGTGTGAATTCCTGATGGGCCAAACTGCTGAGGTCTTCAGTCCCTAGGCTTACACACTACTTAAACTAACTTATACTAAGAACAACACACACACCCATGCCCAAGGGAGGACTCGAACCTCCAGTGGAAGTGACCGTGCAGTCCATGACATGACGCCTCAAACCAATTGGTCACTACATGTGGCTTCCTTTTTTCAAAGCCAAAAAATGTGTCGAGTTTCCCAGAGTGTCGAGTTATCGAGAGTCTAGTTTCCAGGGTTCTAATGTTGATCATATGACTCTAAAATGCTTAAAAAAACTTTAAAACTCACTATTTCTCATCTAAAATTTAGAAAATTTCCCATGGCAAGATCCCCAGTATGGGCCCACGAATATATTTTATAAGCCGGCGCCCCTGATTTACACTGTCTGTCATGTCAAGTCAGTTGACGTCACGTGATCTCACCTCGCATGGTTGTCCCCAACTGTTTTTATCATTGGAATTGCGGTAGTTTATATACAAGGATGTCGGTGTCAACATTCATTGCGAAAATGACATTTATTGGACTCAAATGGTTTTCAGTTTAGCTGCATGTTGGAGACAGGAGAGAGAAGTACAAAACAATCTGTAGCGATATTCACTATAAATACCATGCAATAGTATACACTGACATAAGACTATGAAGGAAAACTCTTTATTCAACTTCGTAAGAATGAAATGAAATCCAGAATAATACATTCTCAACAAATATGGAAGCGTTATAAGAAAACGAATAATAATAATAATAATAATAATGTCACTCTACTCTCTCTTAAGCACAACTCTTTTATTCACTGTGCATTTATATTCCCTAACTGAGGTGACTCCCACAAAGACCCATCCCCCCATGGAAAATCAGACCTCCTGTGATGTATAGGTATCTATACATCATTCTTCGACTGGCTCGAGAGAACCCTTCTGGCACTGTGTCACTTTCGTCTTCTTTACTGGCCTCATTCTGGAGACAACGGTGTCTCGCTAGAGACAGTCTGTGCCTTGCCATTTACAACCGTCTGCAATGACTGTTCACCCCTCGATAATACTCTGTTAGGCGCATGTAGTGGCGGTCGAGCAGCATTCATCCTCAGCATGACGTGTCAATATGTGTGGAGCTCCTTATGGAAGACTGTTCATGTGGTTCCATGTCATTATCCCGGCGAAGGCCAGCGTTTAGAGCTTTGGTCCTTTACTTGTTGGAGAACATGTGGCCGTTTCACTGTAGTTGACTGTTCTTGTGCTTGAAGAGCTTTGCTGACGGCTGAAAGGTCTCTCAGCAGACCATTTCCACCATAGACGCTTTTAAATCTGGTTTGTAAGAAGCAGTTCACAATCTGAGTTCACAAGGCTGAGCTCCAACTGCCTGTATGTCACATCAGCACAGCCATTGATGTTCAGTGCCACTGCTCGATCATTCCATTTTCGGTCAGGTGGTAAATAGTTATGTGATGGTGTCAGAATCCATACAGTCTCGACAACTCCTAGCATAGTGTCAACTTGTACTGGTGTCCCTGGTCTGTAGTCATGTGCAAAGGCCAACAGAACCTCGTTACCCATGTGGCCAGAAATACATGTGCTACTGTCTCTGCTGATAAGTCCATTAGTGGCGCTACCTCAGTCCATCTTGTATATCACTCTACTACTGTCGTGAGATAATGAAAACCTTCTGATGGCAGCAATTGTCCCACCATGGCCTAGTGAAGTGCGCAAACCATTCTGTATTTGGGGGAAATCTCCTACAGGTTTGTGGACATGGTGCCTCACTTTGCTAGTATGACACGCTATGTATTTCCTCGCCCATTTACGAAAATCTTTCTTTATGCTCGGCCACAAAAACTGGAGTGCCATGAGCTTCACTGTGGTTTTTGCACTCAGATGCGCCAGTCCACGAATACACACAAAAAATGGCTTTCACAGTCCCGTAGAGACAAATGGGAGTAGCTTACCTTGTGAAATGTCGCACAAACCTCAATGTGTGTTTGGGCTGGTCTTACTTGCTACTGTATTAAAGAATTATTTTCACAGAAACTCTTAAATTCAATATATTAAGTTGTTATTTAATTAGAATTAATAATATAATACAACAGTTTTTCTTGATGTTAAATCATTTCATGATATTGCATTTAAATTAAATGAAATGTAATATATTGACTTCGTTTCACATTCCCAACAGTCTGTGGTATCCGTACAATATGGGTAATGCATAGTTCAGATGAAAGTATATCTCAGAAACTGTCAACTTCAGAGAAGGCAGCTGTTGTCAGTCCTTTCACAGCTTCCCTTACAGGTTGCAGTAAAAGAGTCTGATAAAGTGCAAAATTTACTCTTTGTCATTAATTTTGAGTGCCATTTCCCTCTATTGTTATTTACCTGCTTTCAACCAATTAAAAGTTTATGTACCGGGTGATCAAAAAGTCAGTATAAATTTGAAAACTTAATAAACCATGGAGTAATGTAGATAGAGAGGTAAAAATTGACGCACATGCTTGGAATGACATGGGGTTTTATTAGAACCAAAAAAAAACAAAGTTCACAAAATGTCCGACAGATGCGCGTCGTTTGGTGATGATCGTGTGCTCAGCCGCCATTTTCGTCATGCTTGGCCTCCCAGGTCCCCAGACCTCAGCCCGTGCGATTATTGGCTTTGGGGTTACCTGAAGTCGCAAGTGTTTCCTGATCGACCCACATTTCTAGGGATGCTGCAAGACAACATCCGACACCAGTGCCTCACCATAACTCCAGGCATGCTTTACAGTGCTGTTCACAACATTATTCCTCGACGACAGTCATTGTTGAGGAATGATGGTGGACATATTGAGCATTTCCTGTAAAGAACATCATCTTTGCTTTGTCTTACTTTGTTATGCTAATTATTGCTATTCTGATCAGATGAAGCGCCATCTGTCGGACATTTTTTTGAACTTTCGTATTTTTTTTGTTCTAATAAAACCCTATGTCATTCCAAGCGTGTGTGTCAATTTGTACCTCTCTATCTTCATTATTCCATCATTTATTCAGTCTTCAAATTTATACTGACTTTTTGATCACCCAGTATACTTGCTTAAAGTTTATCATTTTTTTAAAAAAAGTCACTCCTTAAATAATATTTT
Organism: Schistocerca cancellata; assembly: GCF_023864275.1. Lineage (NCBI taxonomy): Eukaryota > Metazoa > Arthropoda > Insecta > Orthoptera > Acrididae > Schistocerca > Schistocerca cancellata. The sequence goes on from NC_064632.1 coordinate 251,082,669, forward strand.
GTATGTTTTAACATCACCTTCCTCTTTTTCCTCAAAGTACTACAACATCCAAACTAATTTATTATATCATAGTTAAACTTTCATTTTCCTTCTTTGTTTTAACAGATACGTGGTATCCTCACAGAATTTGCTTACTTGTTTTTACAGAAGTCGCCTTTATCTTTAAAAGTCTGACAGATAGCCAACCAGCATTTAAAAACAAATTAAAATAATTTCTGAATGCCAACTCCTTCTACTCAGTAGATGAATTATTAGATATAAGTAGCAACTGAAAAAAGAAAAGAAAAAAATTAGATATGAAGTAGAAATATATATATATATATATATATATATATATATATATATATATATATATATATATTGCAAAGAAAATTTATGTTAAGCTGACGTGTTCCACATCATTACGAAATGTCGTATTCGTGATCAACTGAACAAGTATCAATGTAATGTGATATAATGTGGTAGTAGTAGTGGAACTTCATATGGTGGGCTATATATCTCTCTACTACTTCTGCCAGATGCTTTCTGTTCGTTTTATGTGACTTTTAGTGAAAAACTCCAGAATATTTTTCTAAAAATCAAATGATTGTATGAGATTATTGGTAATGAGATCCTGTCAGGGGTTATTAGTCCATCTGGTGCAAGTCTTCCCATTTGGTGCTACTTTGGAGACTTGCATGTCGATGAAGATGAGATGAAGTGATGAGGACGACACAAAACCTGTAGAAACTCCACAAACCACCTGAAATCTAACATGGGTCGTCATGAACTACATGCACTGATGCTGAGCACTAGACCATGCCCTGCTATGGACTAGGAAATTCTGCTTTTTCACATACTAATTTCAGAGGGAAATTGTACTTTTTAGTGTCATTTTATTTCCTTTTTCTCTTACATTTAACACAGTTCATGAGCCGTGTTCACTATCAGTATTCAAACAATGTTGGGGTGCTTAACACACTTGAGTCTATACTGTTTTAAGTCTAACATTATCAGATTCCCCAGACCCTCTCTCTGATGGGATGTTTCTTGATGTTAGTGTTAATGTTCAACAAGTTGATGTGAATAGAAAAATAAGACAGTCTTTCTCTTCTGTAGTTTATTATGCTAGTTCCATAGCTACCTACCACTTTATCATCTTCCTTATGAATACCAAATTGTGTATTGTTAGGGGGTTGTTTGTGCTGTTGCCCCCGATGATAATTACACGAAATATTTGTCAGCATTTGTAAGCAGTGGGCCCTGAGGTACGGCAATACAAGAACACCGAGAAGTAATTTTAAACATTTTTATTAACAAAAGGCTAATTATACAATATGCAAGCTACGTGCAACCATCAACACTGTGTCTGACATCCTAACAGCAGCTAATTACCGTCATATCGAAAGGCTCCATGGTGAGCTAAGAAAAGAGACATATACGATCCCAAGGCCACGCAGGTTATACAGCGCGCTGCAGACAGCGGACAGTGGCTTACTCCTGGGTCACACTGCAGCTGGACGCACGTGTACTGACCAAGCAAATTGTCAGCATTCGAGATAGGTCAGCTGGCGAGTGCGTGTTATGTACTGTACAGCTGTGTGCAACCTGTAGATCCTTACATCACTCTCCCCAGAGGAAAAGAGCAACCATAGGTGGCTCTAAACGATCTCCTGGGCGTTATGAATCTATTTCAGAAGGCATTGCAACAAATGTACTTCATTTGCAGACACAGTAACGTTCGGTACAGAGAAGCGAGATTTCAGGATGACAATTTCATACATCACAAATGCTGTAGACAAAAGACAAATTGTTGTTGTTGTGGTCTTCAGTCCTGAGACTGGTTTGATGCAGCTCTCCATGCTACTCTATCCCGTATCTCCCAATACCTACTGCAGCCTACATCCTTCTGAATCTGTTTAGTGTATTCATCTCTTGGTCTCCCTCTACGATTTTTACCCTCCACGCTGCCCTCCAAAACTAAACTGGTGTTCCCTTGATGCCTGAGAACATGTCCTACCAACTGATCCCTTCTTCTTCTCAAGTTGTGCCACAAACTCCTCTTCTCCCCAATCCTATTCAATACCTCCTCATTAGTTATGTGATCTACCCATTTAATCTTCAGCATTCTTCTGTAGCACCACATTTCGAAAGCTTCTATTCTCTTCTTGTCCCAACTATTTATCGTCCATGTTTCACTTCCATATATAGCCTCACTCCACACAAATACTTTCAGAAACGACTTCCTGACACTTTAGTCTATACTCGATGTTAACAAATTTCTCTTCTTCAAACGCTTTCCTTTCCATTGCCAGTCTACATTTTATATCCTCTCTACTTCGACCATCATCAGTTATTTTGCTCCCCAAATAGCAAAACTCCTTTACTACTTTAAGTGTCTCATTTCCTAATCTAATTCCCTCAACATCACCCGACTTAATTCGACTACATTCCATTATCCTCGTTTTGCTTTTGTTTATGTTCATCTTATATCCTCCTTTCAAGACACTGTCCATTCCGTTCAACTGCCTCTTCCAAGTCCTTTGCTGTCTCTGACGGAATTGCAATGTCATCGGTGAACCTGAAAGTTTTTATTTCCTCTCCATGGATTTTAAAACCTACTCCGAATTTTTCTTTTGTTTCCTTTACTGCTTGCTCAATATACAGATTGAATAACATCAGGGAGAGGCTACAACCCTGTCTCACTCCTTCCCCAACCACTGCTTCCCTTTCATGCCCCTCGACTCTTATAACTGCCATCTGGTTTCCGTAAAAATTGTAAATAGCCTTTTCCTCCCTGTATTTTACCCCTGCCACCTTCAGAATTTGAAAGAGAGTATTCCAGTAAACATTGTCAAAAGCTTTCTCCAACTCTACTAATGCTAGAAACGTAGGTTTGCCTTTTCTTAATCTAGTTTCTAAGATAAGTCGTAGGGTCAGTATTGCCTCATGTGTTCCCATATTTCTACGGAATCCAACCTGATCTTCTCTGAGGTCGGCTTCTCCCAGTTTTTCCATTCGTCTCTAAAGAATTCGCATTAGTATTTTGCAACCATGACTTATTAAACTGATAGTTCGGTAAATTTCACATCTGTCTTTGGGATTGGAATTATTATATTCTTCTTGAAGTCTGAGGGTATTTCGCCTGTCCCATACATCTTGCTCACCAGGTGGTAGAGTTTTGTCAGGACTGGCTCTCCAAATGCCATCAGTAGTTCTAATGGAATGTTGTCTACTCCCGGGGCCTTGTTTCGACTCAGGTCTTTCAGTGCTCTGTCAAACTCTTCACGCAGTATCGTATCTGCCATTTCTTCATCTATATCCTCTTCCATTTCCAGAGTATTGTCCTCAAGTACATCGCCCTTGTATAGACCCTCTATATACTCCTTCCACCTTTCTGCTTTCCCTTCTTTGCTCAGAACTCGGTTTCCATCATAGCTCTTGATATTCATACAAGTGGTTCTCTTTTCTCCAAAGGTCTCTTTAATTTTCCTGTAGGCAGTATCTATCTTACCCCTAGTGAGATTTGCCTCTACATCCTTACATTTATCCTCTAGCCATCCATGCTTAGCCATTTTGCACTTCCTGTCGATCTCATTTTTGAGACGTTTGTATTCCTTTTTGCCTGCTTCATTTACTGCATTTTTATATTTTCTCCTTTCATCAATTAAATTCAGTGGATCTTGTGTCACCCAAGGATTTCTACTAGCCCTTGTCTTTTTACCTACTTGGTCCTCTGCTGCCTTCACTACTTCATACCTCGAAGCTACCCATTCTTCTTCTACTGTATTTCTTTCCCCCATTCTTGTCAATTGTTCCCTTAACTCTGTACAACCTCTGGTTTAGTTAGTTTATGAAGGTCCCATCTTCTTAAATTCCCACCTTTTTGCAGTTTCTCCAGTTTTAATCTACAGCTCATAACCAATAGATTGTGGTTAGAGTCCACATCTGCCCCTGGAAATGTCTCACAATTTAAAACCTGGTTCCTAAATCTCTGTCTTTTCATTATATAATCTATCTAAAACATGTCAGTATCTCCAGGCTTCTTCCATGTATACAACCTCCTTTTATGATTCTTTAACCAAGTGTTAGCTATAATTAAGTTGTGCTCTGTGCAAAATTCTACCAGGCGGCTTCTTCTTTCATTTCTTCCCACCAATCCATATTCACCTACTACTTTTTCTTCTCTTCCTTTTCCTACTATCGAATTCCTGTCACCCATGACTATTAAATTTTCGTATCCTTTCATTATCAGAATAAAAAGACAAAGTAATAAAATCAATAAAAACACAATACTGACAATCAATCATGCATTAAGATTACTGGATGAATCGAATGACTTAATTCTATTTACTGCTTCAGTGAAGTTTAACTCATTGTTGAAAGAAATTACATTTTCATAGATATCCTTAATTAAATTATTGTCTTCATAAAAACTTGATAAGGAATGCTTTTGATGTGTTAATATGTATGAATCATTGTAATAAACAGATAACATTCTCGTTAATGGCAAATGTCCAGTGAAGATCATCATTTCTCCTAGTGCTGTAGTTATGCACACTGCTATTACTTTTGAATTCGTTTTGGTTGTTAATAACAAATTTCATAAGAGAGTCTTAGCAACAAGATGGCGCCGAGTGGGGATCGCGAGTGTGTAAAGTCCGGAAAAAAGTGTAAAAATAACGAGGAAAAGTGTTTATCGTGCAGTATAGTCAGTGTGTATTGTGAAAACTTGTGCATGCCATGCTACATAATAAAGAAAGTCGCAGAAAAAAACTGTGGAACCACAAGAAGTAATAAGGAGAATTACACATGTGGAGCTTCTACATCGTCTTTCGGGGAAACAAGTGTATTATTAAGTTCGGATCCCTGCCACTGCAACAAAAGTGCGTTTAAAGGTGTAATGTGCACGATATGTAAAACTGTGTTTCATTATTCATGTGTTAACGTAAATCCTAAACGTAAGATTTGGTTCTGCGCAAAATGTAGCAGAGAAGATCCTGTGCAAAAACTTAATAAGGTGGATTACACAAACAATATCATTGCAGGGTTAGTGGAAGAGATACGCGTTTTACAACACGAGAGCAACAAATCCCCGCAGCTGAACACAACGGGCGTAAATAAATCGCACAGTGAACTCCACTAAGGAACCATTAACTATAGTAGCAAAAATATAAGTCATAATTTGTGTAAAAAGTACGGGAGAGTAGGCATTAATGGCGTATGCGAAACAAAGTTCCGTTCTTAGTGTGCAAAAGTTGATCCGTCGCCGAAAACACACGAAAATTCATCGTCAGAAAGGAAATATGATACCAATGTCTACAGGGCCAGACTAAACCCACCTATTCAATTACGAAACAGATACGAAGTGCTAAGCGAAATAAGTGATGATAGTGCTTCAGAAAATATGTTTGAAAATACGCAGGTACGTGTTTCAGCCGTTGCTGCCCACCTGAATAGGCCTACGCGCAATTCATGTCAACATATGCTTAGGTCACGGCAAAAAGTACATAATCACATGGGAAAACTGCACATTCTAGCTGATAGCCACAGGCGCGGAATAGCCTCTCTTGTTAATGAGGCATCAGTTGTGAAATCTACGAGTTATGTCAAGCCTGGGGCTTCCCTTTCGGAGGTAATTAAGAATGTTTACACGGATGAAATTATCAAGTTGACTTCAAAAGACTTTGTAGCTTTGTTTGGTGGCTCTAACGATGTATATAAAAATGAAACCTCTAAAGCCTGCTCAGAATTGAAAAATCATCTGGCTCTTTTGTCTCATACAAACATTCTCTTTGTCAACATTCCACATCGCTATGATCTGCCGTGCTGGTCTTGTGTGAACAAAGAGATTAGTGCTGCTAATGAGAGTTTTTCCAGTATATGCAGTCAATTCGAAAATGTTTGTGTTGTTGATATTAGTGGCATTGGTCGGAGATTCCACACTTCTCATGGCCTAGGGAAGAAAATTGTAACACAAAAAGTATTGGATGAAATAAAAAGGCACCAGCAAATACCTGCAGCATCATCAACGACAGTAACAGTAACACCACAAAAATCAATAACAGCAGGTTATCACAAGTAGCAAGAACAACAGAAGCAACAGCAACAACAAAATCATCACCATTAGCAGCAGTAAAATTATCACAAATGGTCAAACCACAGTCAGTAACTGCAACTAAACCTTCGGCGGAAACAACAGCAAAACCAACAGATACTACAACAACAGACCCACCATCAACAGAAATAGTGCCAATAAAAGAATCAAAGGCAGCAACAGCACGGAGAATCCTGTCAGCACCACCACCACGACCACTACCACTACCACCACCACCACCATGTCCGGCCACAGAAACAGCAGCAGCAACAACAGCAGCAGCAACTGAACCAACAACAACAGTAGCAGCAGCAACAAAACCAGCAACTCAACACTGCCTAAGGAGGAGTCAAAGACAAGGTACATCTGCATCATTAAATAAGGATTTTTTATGGCTTCAGACAAAGAAAAGGAAAAGATTGTGACAAATCAGCAAGAAAATTTGCAGATAAGTCACAACTACTATGGAAAAAGCAGCACATTACCAGGTAATGACAAAATAAAAAATACTTGCAAAACCGTCATGATAATGTGTCAGAATATTCAATGCCTCAGAAACAAAGTAGCTTTAAATAATCTTGCTGATGTCTCTTGTTTTTGTTTATCTGAACACTGGTGCAAGGCCAGTGAATTAAGTCTCATAAATATAAGCAAGTTTAATTTAGCATCACATTATTGCTGAAATGTTTTTAAAAATGGTGGGGTATGCATTTACTCTAGAGTAGGACTGCAGTTCAAAGTGAAAACAGAATTGGACCATCGAAATATAGAAAAACATTTTGAATCATGTGCCATAGAGTTAAAAACTGAGGAGAAGAGTGAAAAACTAGTTGTCATTACAATATATAGAACTCCACTGGGTGACAAAAACATATTCTTCAAAAAAATAGAAGCAGCTCTAAACACTTTTTATAGTAATGAAGTGAAATTATTTTTATGTGGAGATTTTAATATTAACCTGTTAATTGAAAGTGATGAAAAAAGACCGCTTTTGAGTATACTCAGCAGCTTCCACATGAAACCACTCTCTACGGATGCCACCAGAATAACAGAACTGTCATCTTCTCTTTTAGACAATATTTTCACAAATATAGAGAATGGTATCACTGAGCCACTAAACGTAAACTTAGGTCTTTCGGATCACAATACACTATTAACATACATAAATTACTCTATCCCCAAGGCAGTAAAATATAAGTGGGGATACAAAAGGCACTTCCATACAGAAAAAGTGAATACATTCATCCAGTTGTTAGCTAATGAAACCTGGGAAGATGTCCTTGCACAAACAACAACCGAGGAATCTTTCAATGCTTTTTCTAGTACATTCATGTCCCTATTTGAGATGTGTTTCCCAAAACAGCTCACAAAGATCAATGTCAAGCCTAGGAACACTAGCCAGTGGATAACACCTGCTATTAGAGTATCTAGTCAAACACTAAAACATATCAGTCAACTCAAAAAAGATAGCAAAGATGAACACTTAACAGATTATGTTAAGACATACAAGAAGATTTAAAGGAAGGTGATCAAAAAAGCGAAGACAATGCACAATGACAGTATAATTGCTAGGTCAGCAAACAAATCGAAAGGTATATGGAATGTAGTAAAAAAAGAAATATGCTTAAGCAAAAATGTTAGAAATCCAGATGACTTTGTTTTAAAAGATGATCAAGGTGTGCTAGTCAGAAATATTACTTTAGCAAATTACATTAATGACTACTTCATAAATAGTCCTATCAATCTGAGTAAAAATTGTTCTAAGATTAGTAGAACATCAATCCCTGAACAACAAATTGTTAATTCATTATTGCTACCTCCCACGAACAAATTGGAAGTTAATCGAATAATAAAAACAATGAAGAATAAAATGTCCTCAGGGATTGACGAGATACCTTGCTCAGTCATGATGAGATGTGCTAATGTCATATCTGACCCTCTTTCACACGTCATAAACAAATCATTGTCAGAAGATGTCTTTCCACAACGATTAAAAATTGCAAAAGTAAAACCATTGTATAAAAAGGGCAATATACATGAAGTGGGAAACTATAGACCAATAGCTTTATTATCGGTATTTTCAAAAGTAATAGAGGCAGTCATGGAAAATAGAATTACAAATTACCTCGAGAAATTCAATCTATTGTCTGTAGACCAACATGGCTTTTGCAAAGGAATGAGTACAGAGTCAGCCATCGCCCAATTCATTGAAAATATTGTAACGGGGCTAGATAAGAACAACAGTACAATAGGAAGAAATTTGGACCTCTCAAAGGCATTTGAGACTGTCCACCATGATATCATGCTAGACAAATTAGAATATGTCGGTATACGAGGAGTAGCCAAAATGTGGTTTCAGTCATATCTCCATAATAGGAAACAGGTAGTAGAAATTGCAACAACAAACAGTAAAAACCAAAGTATTGTTTACAGATCGGATATTCAGACTGTGCCAATTGGGGTACCGCAGGGGAGTGTTCTAGGACCTCTCCTATTTCTTCTTTACATCAATGACATCAAGATTCCAGTAAATGGTACTCATATAACCCTGTTTGCGGATGACACAAACATTGTAGTAACTGACATAAACCGGGTATTGCCAACATCTGCAACCAGAGTTGTAGAATATGTGCAAAATTGGTTTGAAGTGAACAAATTAACCATAAATATCTCTAAAACTAATTATATCCATTACAGGAAAGAAAAGTCACACTCTGATCTAGATCTCAGAATACAAACTAAAGAAATTGTGAGAGTTGCTACCACAAAATTCTTAGGTGTACATATAGACGAAAATTTAGACTGGAAATCCCATATCCTGTATCTCTCGCATAAGTTAAGCTCTGCTTACTTTGCTTTACGTGTTATTAGCTTTGTATGTAGTAGGGAATGTAGCAGAGCTGTTTACTTTGCTTATATACATTCTGCTATTACCTATGGCCTCACCTTCTGGGGTCATAGTAAGAAAAATCTCAAAATCATCTTCACTGTACAAAAATGGAATAATTACCAACAGTTCAAGGCTAACTCCTTTAAAGCTATTATTTAAACAGCTGAATATTCTACCCCTACCGTGCCTCTATATACAGAAAAGCGTAATTAATGTAAAAAGAAATATTAACAGTTTCCAATCCAATGTGGATCTACATACTTACAACACAAGAAAGTGCAATGACATTCATATAAAAAGAGTTAATAAGGCTTTGGCGCAGAAACAAACAAACATACAAGGAAGCAGATTGTATAACAAACTACCGGTAAAGATAAAAGAAATAAAAAAATTGTCTTCATTTAAAGAAGCAGTATTCAAATTTTTAATGACCAACTGCTATTATAGTGTAAAAGAATACCTGGAATAGCTTCATACTAAACAATTATATTTATGTACTCTGTGCCAATAGTAATTTTTATCTGACTGTTGCTATGATCTAAATAAATAATATGTACAAAAGTGCTAGAACTGTATGTGTTATATCTAAATATCAACTGTGTATTCCATGTAAAAAGTCTTTCTCGTACATCAATGTAAATAATCAAAGTTGTACATGCTATTTCAATGTGGTCTGATGTTATGTAGTCTACTATGCACATCTGTATTTTGTATAGTATTGTTCACCCTATATGTGTGTATATATATATTATGTATTTTTTGACGAAATTCTTGCAATGTGCATTGTCTCTGGATGAATAAACTACTACTACTACTACTACTACTACTACTATTAAATGTAGTTGGTAATACACTAGGCATATCAAATAGTTCACATTATAAATCACAATGTGTGGCATTCAAGATTAATCCAATTTGAGTGTAAAGGGTAGCTGAGGTGTATCATAATTTTTATGTGTAAATGTGACATCAAGGGTGGAGTTAAATGAGAAAATTATACCTTTAGAACATTGTTTAAGAAAAGGATGATAAAGATTCGTTAAAATCCTAGGGCAATCATCTCTTGGGGGATGATTCATAAACAATTGTTTCTCACAGCTGTACACTCTACTATCAAAGAATACTGCCGACTCAGGGCAAATTAACGTATGACTACTTTTACATATATGCAAATCATTTTCATTTAGGGACACAAAATATCTTCGATCCTTGCTGATCAGTAGATAATCATTCAGTATGTTCTTTACATGAATACCTGTCTGTCTCCATTTCACAGGGTAAGTATAAATCTTATACATTTCAAAATTATGCTTTGATCTAGCAATGGGTATAGAAATAATAATAGTTAATTCATCTTCAATCATTAAAGAGTGTGTGGTGGTTAACTTATAGTGATCGTATAAATTTTAAGAATTAACAGGGTAAATCATAGTATAGGTTGCATCTAGCTTTCGCTCAATTGATAGCAGGATTTGTAAAAATTGTACCGGATGTAGTAGTACTCTGCTCATACAATCATTTGAACTACTTTCTAAGGCTGTTCTTAAGTGAATGGCAATTCTAGCATTTGATAAACTATCAGTAATCCTTAACAAAAGAGTGTTTAAATCTAAGTGTGCACGCACAGTGTTTAATTCTTGGATATTTGCGTTCGTTTTATCACGAATTACATAGAAATGTGAGATAAACTGCTTTACCATCTGTTCAATGAAAACTGTGTGGTTAGCAATGGTTCTTTGTATATTCTTTAATATGATAATTTAATTGGAGATGTTAGTTGAATCTGTACTGGACTGTTGTTCAATAGCTAATTTTTTGCCTTTAACTTCCAGTAGATCTCGACTAGTTAAAGTACCAAAAGCTTTAAATAATAGTAAATCTCTTGTTCACAATTAGCAAATGTAGACTCTACCTGCATTTTGGCTGTGATCCAGTTATTATACCAAGATGTACCCATTTCCAAAATTGTATCATTACTCTTAACAGAACGAATTAGATCAATTTGCTTCTTTACAGAACTGAAGTGTTGCTGGATTTCACTCAGATTGTACTTGAGTACAAGTTTTGCATTACTTGTTGAAACTACTATGTCTGATCGTGGTTCAAACAAAACACCTGTATTCTGTGGTACTATTACTACAGTATTAGTAGAATACGCTATCATAGCAAACATTAGAATAAAAATGAACATGGTTAATTAGTTCTAAATACTAGAGTTAACAATGAACATAAAATAAATGAGTTTCTTGTGGTAACCTGTGGAATAAAATGTTTAATTTCACTTGTGCAATCGTGCAATAGCTTTAATACTAAATTTTCACATCACATTCACATAAGCACATGGCTGAAATAAACACACACATTGCACTGTCACACACTACACTCGTTTACGCAGATTGTAGGGGTGTCTGGAACAGGATCGCTTGGAACGTGACGATGTCTCAACCTCGAAGTCTGTACTGTGACAGCGAGATTCTCGCTTCCTGGGTTTGAGCACAGCAGGTCTGCCTCCCGGTCGATCCTTGTCGTCTTGCAATACTACACGAAATCTATCCAGAAATGACTTTACATGATTGACATGAACGACAATCGAACGAAAGGGCAGTTGGAGTGTAAGAGTGACTGGCGACAACACCTCCAAGATTGGATATGGTCCTTTCCAAAACTTCTTAAACTTTTTGACTTGAGTCTTCTTTAGCACTACGTTGCTCAGATACACAAGATCTCCAACTCAGTACTGTGGCACTGCCGCTTGGTGGTCGTGCTTTCTTGCTTGCTGAAGAAAGGATTGATGATTTCGCTATTCCACTCCCCTCCATGCTTCATTTAGCTTGCGTGCTAGATCCTTTACATCTTCATTGTTGATTCTGGCAGTCGATCATGCAAAGTCCAAGGGTGAATTCATTCTTCTTCCATAGACGATCTCATATGGACTTAGGCCAGCTGAACTGTGCATTTTGGCATTGTGACAACTTACCAAGTAAGGTAAACAGACCTCCCAACTGTTGTGTTTACTGCTCACATAATGGCTAACCATTTTAATAATTCTTCTGTGGACTTGCTCGACTCTTACATTTCCTTCAGCGTGTTTAAGTAAGTCTGTTTAAGTAATTCACTCATAAAATTCGTTCCTTGATCACTAATTATACTTCATGGTGATCCAAACTTTGCCTTTTACAAAAAATTTAGCTATAGTCTCAGCGCTCTGATCAGGTATTGGTATCATGATAAGGTATTTAGAGAAATGACCTAACATAGTCAATATGTATTTGTTTCCATCATTAGTCTTAGGCAAATGTCCTGCAACATTTAGTCCTACTCTTTCAAACGGTTCACTTGTCTTTGGCAGTTCTTGCAATGGTGCTCTACTTTTTCCTACATTATTACAGGAATCACATTGTGAAACAAACTCGACAACGTCAGCTTAATGGCTCAGCCACCAAAACATTTGAGCTATTTTAATGTTTGTTACTTTTTTACCTCAATGTCCTGAAAATAAAGAATCTTGTTGTTCTCTCATGATTTGCTCTTTCCTGCTTTCTGGAATAACTAGACGGTTTCCTTTATTAGTGATTTTGTACAATAATCCATCTATTTCGACAGAATGTTGATCATTTGCCCATGATTTACATTGTGGATCTTCTTCTTGAGCTGCCTTTAACTCTTCTTCTTGACTTATTGTAACACAAACATTGATTTTTCGATTCATTGTATCAGCATTCACATGTTGTTTACCAGGTCGGTGAATAACCTTAAATTGGTACTCACTCAGTCTTAATGCCCATCTTGTTAATCAGGATCTTGAATCCCTTAAGCTCAATAACCATTTAAGTGTGAAATAATCTGTAATAACTGTAAATTCTCATCCTGTTAAGAAACATCTGTTATGTGTTATACCAAAAACCAAAGCACAAACCTCCTTCTCAGTAGTAATATAAATAATTCTGCTTTGTTTAATTGTCTGCAAGCAAATGAGACTTGTTGTTCATGACCATCAACTTCCTGAGACAAGATTACACCTATGGCAAAATTGGATGCATCTGTTGAAAGAATAAAAGGTTTACTAAAATCTGGATAGGCTAACACTAGGGCTGTGGTTAGAGTAGTTTTAAGTTCTTCCATTGCCTTTCTGCACTCTGTTGACCAATTAAATGTGGCTCCTTTCTTCAGTAGCTGTGGCATTGGACGTGCTATATTCGCATAACTGGTTAGAAATCGTCTGTGCAAATTTGATAATCCTAAGAATGATTGTAGTTCTTTCAAATTCTGTGGTTCAGGAAAATTCTTGACATCTTCAGTTAATTTTGGATCAGCTTGAACACCTTTTCTGGTTATAACATGACCAAGATAGTTAATTTTACTTTGTGTTAAATGACATTTATCTATTTATAGCCCGCATCTCGTGGTCGTGCGGTAGCGTTCTCGCTTACCCACGCCCGGGTTCCCGGGTTCGATTCCCGGCGGGGTCAGGGATTTTCTCTGCCTCGTGATGGCTGGGTGTTTTGCGCTGTCCTTAGGTTAGTTAGGTTTAAGTAGTTCTAAGTTCTAGGGGACTTATGACCACACCAGTTGAGTCCCATAGTGCTCAGAGCCATTTGAACCATATGTTTATAAAGACAGGTTTGCGCTTCTTATATGCTCAAAAACAGCTTGTAGTTTCTCAGTATGATGCTTCATTTTTTCACCAAAAATTATTACATCATCAAGGTAAACAAGTGCTTGTGTTGGGGTGAGTCCTAGTAAAACTGAATCCATCAGGTGTTGAATTGTAGCAGTCCAAATGACATACGAACATACTCCTGTTGCTGTTACAAATGAAGTTTTTGCTTGATCATCTGGATGCACTGTTAACTGGTGATAACCACTTGTTAAACCACATACTGAAAAAATTCTGCATCTGCCCAGGTAATCCAAGGTCTCCATTAAATTTGGTAAGTGGTAAATGTCGGGTGTAGTCACAGCATTCAAAGATCGGTAATCAACACAAAAACGGAACTTTGGTTCTCAAGAAATTGATTTCTTCTTTACAATTACAATAGGTGAACACCATGGTGGGTCTGAAGGATCTCTTGGTTTTATAATTCTACCTTCTAATTGTTCTTTTACCATGTCTTCTACCAACTCTCTTTGACTGTAGAGTATTTGGATTTCTGTGTGATTGGGGCTGCATTCCGTGTAGGAACACGATGCTGAACTAAATGAGTGACAGGTAAATTTGCACGTTCTCGGAATAAATCTGCATACTCTGACAAAACAGCCGCTAAGATCTTCTGTTAATCAGCTGTCAAATGTTCTATCTTCTTCCAAATCTTGCGCTTCAGTTCATTATTAACTTCGTCTCCTCGTTGCAATTGTGTGGCACTGTTACAAAAATCTGTGTTTATAACTGCAGCAATTGTCTGTATTACGTCATTTTTACTTACGCTTGACACTTCAGCAACTTTCGTTCCTCGTGGCAAAACAATATCCTCATTGCTTATATTCGTTATTGTAACTTGGACTTTTGAACATTTTGTCTCACCATTGTAGCGGCACCTACACCTCTAGCAACATAATAATGCATTGTATCCAGTAACTCACTTTTCTCGGATCGCTCAATTAATAACAAAGTTCGTTCCTTGCATCAGGGTGACTTAACTTTAACACAGATTGTCTTAACTGCTTCCTTGGGAATTTGCTGAAGCTGATCAATTTGAACCTCGACTCGGACGGTTTGAACTGATGCATCGTTTGGGCGGTCCACTCCCAGGACGTCAGTATTGCTGCTCCTTTGAGTACCATATAAAGAACGATTTCCTAGGTTGTAGTTGCTACGGCCTAGTCTGATCTTTCTTTCTGTGACTAATATCTATGCCTCGTTATTGGACAAGAAATCAAATCCAAGTACACCGTTGCAACGCGTTTCGTTGTTTGCAACTACTTGCACCCTTTCTGTGTATTTATCTTTATTTTCACCTTCATCTTGGCCTTGGCCAAGAATTAATTCTACGTCAACTCTCCACAGTTAGGTAGCTTTCCCCCGTTTAACCCTCGCACTTTTAATTTATCCCGTTTATCTGTGCAACACCACATTAATGAGGTCTGTGTTCCTGTGTCAATAAGTAGTTTTATGTTTCTCCCACGATATACAGCACCAATCACGAAGTCATTTTCGGTCTGATTTTCGCTGGAACTAACAGGAATCACTGTCTCTGGAAAGGGGTGGACGGAGTGGTGGCCTTTATGTCACCGTACTCGTTTAAAGATCTGGCAGATTGTCTATTGTCTGCATTACCTTTCTTCTTGTTGCGACAATCTCTCGAAACATGACACTGCATCCCGCAGCGATAGCAGATTCGATTTTCTTTACAATCCTTACGCTTGTGACCCAGCTTATTGCATCTGTAGAATTGTACTGTTGTGTTGAAAACCCTGTGTTCTTGTTTCTGCATCTCATTCGGTCGTCTTAGTGCTTCAACGAAACCAACAGCTGATTGTACTCCTTCCAGAAACGTTTTACATCGTGCCAATCCAACAGCTTCGCTTACTTCCTCTCCATGCAACACATGAATGAATATGTCCAAGGCCCTCTGGGGCTCGTACGGTTGAGCGTTGATGTTTCGAATTCTGTCGGCAAACTGCTCGATAGATTCATCTCGTCGCATTCGCAAACTGTAAAACTGCTCTCTGCAAAATCTGATAGCGTTTTTACGTTTATATCACTGAACAACAACCATTCTAAACTCATTGTAATGAAATCTTGTGCTGCTCCATGAATTCTCAATTTGACAACCACTACTTATCGGAATCTGTCCATGATCCTAAGAGGGCGGCACCTTCAAGTTTACGAAAAAACATCTCCACATCATCTTCCCGCTAAACACTGGTACTGATGGCGATAATGACAAATTCTTTATTGTAGTTGTACCTGTACCGCATGAACTATCATTTGACAAATCTTTCAGAATGTTAAGCTCGCTTCTTTCTGCTTTTAACTGCCAAATCTCTTCTTGCAGTTCATTAATAACAGTTTGAAGCTCGACAACGTTACTCTGACTGAATTGCGAAATTTCGTCTAATTTAACGTCAATGAGTCACTCAAATGTAAAATAAAAATCTATCACTGGCTTTCATATTCTAGCCAAACTGGAGTAGACCAACCTGAATTTCAGCGTTGGATGTCTCCGCGTAGTCAGAAGATGTTCATGCTGCTGCTGCTACTGCTGCTCGAAGTTCACGTTGTGCTGTACCTCTGCAGGACTGTATATTTTCCATAATTATCCCCATGCTGACACCACTTCTGTAAGGGGGTTGTTTATGTTGTTGCCCCGGATGATAATTACACGAAATATTTGTCAGGATTTGTAAGTGGTGGGTGCTTGAGGTATGGCAATACGCGAACACCAATAAGTAAGTTTAAACAGTTTTATTAACAAAAGGCTGATTATAAAAGACGCACGCTACGCGCACCCATCATCACTGTGTCTGACATGCTAACAGCAGCTAATTACGGTCGTATCGAAAGGCTCCATAGTGAGCTAATAAAAGAGACATATTCGCGCCCCAGGCCGCGCTAGTTATACAACGCGCTGCGGACGGCGGTCAGTGGTTTACTTCTGCGTCGCACTGCGGCCAGACGCATGTGTACTAACCAAACAAGTTGTCAGCATTCCAGATAGGTCGGCTGACGTACGCGTGTTATGTACTGTACGGTTGCATGCACCCCGTAGACCCCTACAGTATTAAAATCACCGATTACTAATTTAAAGTTACAAAATCTTCCTTTCTTATTAATATCCTGAAGGTTTTGTGTAAAGAGTGGAACTTGTCATTTGAGTGAAGCTTTGATCGCCACATCTGTTATGCTGACATGCTGGTGATCACAATAAAACAGTCAGTTAACTGTATAACAAATAGATGTCTTTGAGTAAATGATGATAGGGTTGGGTTGGGTTGTTTGGGGGAGGAGACCAGACAGCGAGGTCATCAGCCTCATCGAATTAGGGAAGGATTGGGAAGGAACTCAGCCATGCCCTTTGAAAGGAACCATCCCGGCATTTGCCTGGAGCGATTTAGGGAAATCACGGAAAACCTAAATCAGGATGGCCAAACGCTGGATTGAACCGTGGTCCTCCCGAATGCGAGTCCAGTGTCTAACCACTGCGCCACTTCGCTTGGTAAATGATGATAAATCTGTTCCTTGATTTTTGCTCTGTGGTTATCATGGAAGATTGGTTGAGAGATAATTCACTTAATATCGAATACACATTTATTGGTCACTCGTACACATAACAAAGAATGACAATAGCACATGTGCATGCTGAAAGTTTACACAAGAACGACTAGTCCAAAGAAGATAGGGCACTATTCTGCCCCACAGAGCCCCCCCCCCCCCCCCCCCCCCCAGGTAGTGCAGAGCATGGTGGAGAGCGCAGCGAAGGCTCACAAGATGAAGTCGTAATCTTGGTGCCAACCTGGCGGTTGTAGGCGGCGGCCGGTGGGGGAGTGGGTGTGGCAGTATCGGTGGTGCTGCAGCCCGGTCGTTCTAACAGTTGCACACAAGAAGAGAGTCAGCAGGCGGGGACGAATTGGTCGAAGGCAGGACGGCTGCATTGGGATGTAGGTCGTCGATGAGGGGCCACGCTGATTTAAGTCTATTAACTGAGCCTGTCTGTGGCTGTCCATGGAGGTGGATGACAAACATATTGGTACTGCGACATAGCACAGGGTGAGGGCCTGAATAGGTTGGCTGAAGGGCTGCCCGCACAGTGTCACCCCACAGCATAACAAAGTCACATGTAGCTAGGTCCTTGTTGATGGGGAGATCCTCAGATGCGGCGGAAGGTGAACGCTCGACGAATTCGGCAAGGAGAAGGAGATGTTCGCCCTACAGAAGCTCGGTGTGTGAGACATTAAGACCTTCTGTATGAGCTGAGCGAATACCCAGCAGGACCCACGGGAGGATCTCCAACCAGAGGCCTCCGTGGCACATTAGGGCAGCCTTGGGTGTGCAGTGCCACTGCTCAATGAAGTCATTCGACTGTGGCTGGTATGCTGTGGTACGAATCCTGGCGACGTTGCAGAGTTTGCAGAGTTGTGTGAAGAGTGCGGACCGGATCGGTGGTGAGAGATAGGGGACAGCCGAAGCGAGCAACCCATGCTGACAAAGGAATAGGTGACTGTCTCGGCCATGATGTCAGTAAGGGGGACCGCCTCGACCTAGTCAGTGATCTATAAGATATATCTGAATCTCTCGGATGGGGGAAGGGGACCAATGATGTAGATACAGACGTGCTGGAAACGCCCCTTCAGGATGTTAAACTTGCCCAGAGGAGGTTAAGCATGCCTGCCAACCTTGCTGCGCTGGCATGGAACGCATGCATGTCTCCAAGTGTGACAGTTGTGCTTCATGCCAGGCCAGATGAAGTGCTCCATAACCAGCCATCTCGTAGCTCATGTCCCATGATGAGCTAAGCCGTGCAAAGCGGTAAAGACCCTATGGCGAAGGGCGGCGGGGACCAGGGGGTGAAGTGTGCCTGTAGAGGTGTCACAAAGGGCAGGGATCGCTGATCCAGGTAGTATATGGGGCTCGACAGAGAGTGATAAGTCGTTGTCTGATTTTATTCATTGTATATCGTCGTCGTCGGCTTGCAGTCGGACGAGTTCCTACAGATTCAGTGGTGCAGTTAGCACGCAGATGCGGGATAGGTAGTCTGCCACAATGCTCTCCGCACTGCGTATATAGCATGTGTCGGAAGAGTGCTGACGGAAGAAGTCCATATGGTGGGAGCACCTGGGTGGAAGGTCCTTAGCCATATTATGAATAACGTCCACGAATGGCTTGTGATCAGTACAGATCGTGAAGGGTTACCCTCAAGGCCACTACAAAAATGTTTAATCGCCTCATACACAGTGAGTAGCTCACGGTCAAATGCCAACCATTTACATTGGCTCTTAGTCAGTTTCTTTGAAAAGAAGTTGAGGAGTTGGGTGGAGTCGGTGGTGTGCTGCTGTAAAACAGCACCCACAGCTGAGTCACTGGCATCAGTTGTGATGGAGACATGGACCTCAAGGTCAGGTTGGAAGAGTGTGGCAGCTTTGTCGAAGGCAGTTTTAAGGTTACCAAAAGTTTCGAGCATCAGTTGGGTCCACTCCAACCTCCGTTTTCCAGTGGTGTTTTTGCCGGAGAGAGTGTCGGTGAGGGCCATTTGGACGGAGGCAGCTTGAGGAATACGGCGGCGGTAAAAGTTTGCCATACCCAGAAAATGACGGAGCATAATCCTCAGGGAGAGGAAGTTTAAGTATGATTTCGATACAAGAACTCATCTTTCGGAGGCCACTGACAGAGACGGAATGGCTGAGGAAGGTAATGGATGTGGAACACAGTTGAGATTTATCATGGTTGATCAACACGTGATTGGCAGTGAGAGCTGAATGGACTGCATTAAGTTGAAGTTTATGCTCCTCAGCAGAGGAAGAAAAGGTGAGAATATTGTCTAAGTAAGCATAGGCAAAAGGCAGGGGGAGCAAAATGGAATCAATGAACCGTTGGCATGTCTGTGCATCATTTTTCAATCCATAAGGCATGCAACAGTATTCAAATAGAGCCGAAGGGTGTGAAGATGGCCGTCTTTGGAATATCTGGTGGGTGCATAGGAATCTGGTGATACACTTTGGAACAATCTAATACGGAGAAAAGGCAGAACCATGAAGTAACTGCGTGAAATCTGGGATATGTGGAATGGGGTACTTAGCAATAATGGTGTAGGCATTAAGGGGCCTGTAGCCCCTGGACATGTGTAAGGCGCCATCCTTTTTGGGAACAAGGTTGCTATCAGAGGGGCAGAAGACACCCAAAGCCAACAGATCCTGACCAATCTCCTTGGAGCACAGACATTTGGAAGCATTAAGGCGCCTGGCCTTATAACGAACAGGTGGGCCATCGGTGGTGTGAATATTACGGCAAGTGCCATTAATGATGGCCGATAATCACGTAGGGACGTTGGTGTGAGGGGTCAAGAAGGTATCCATAGGCAACGTCGGTTTACTGACCTTGATGAAACAGGATGATGTAGGTGGGGCGTCGGCTGCAGTCAGTGACAGAAGGCGCGATGCAGAAGTGAAGCAGCGCGAAGAATGAAAAGAGCCGCATGCAGATGCGTCTTCGAAATTCGGCCACAGTGTTTCGAAAAAAACAGCAGGTGGTGGAAGGCTTGACACTGGAGCAGGTTGGCGAGAAGGCTCTGTAGGGGCGTGTGGTGGGCCGCCTTACTGCAGGGCTGCAGCTAGGCGATGTATGGTATGCCATGCGTGTGACAATTCAGTGGAGGCAGAGGCGACGGGCCATGTAAGTCATCATTCTGGGTGCAGAGTTAGTCGATCTGAGAGTGCATGTACGACAGATTAGAGAGCCGTGTGGTTATGTGCTCGATCAGGGAAGCACATATAGAAAGCATAGCCAAGGAGGTGCTGAACTCGGTGTGCACGGATCTGTAGAGCCAGACGCGTGGTGGAGTGCAGCAGCTTGCAGGTCTAGTGAAAGTTTGTAATGGTGTAGAAAATCCAACCCAATAACAAGTTCATCCACTTTGGCAGCGTGGAAGGTCCAAGGGCAGGTGTGAATTGGTGAGAGGTGAAGCAACATCTTGATGGAGCTGTGGGATGCAATAGGAGAACAGTTGGTGGCGATCACGGCAATGGTAAAGGGGGACAGCGCGTCGACAGCACGCTTGGCCGGCACGACGCTAATGTCAGCGCCAGTGTCGACGAGAAGCTGGTCAAGATATCTGTGGCATAGAGGCGTTGTGTCACCAAAGCGAGCGATGCAGCGTCAGAAGACAGGCACTGTGAAGGTATGTGGCAGGATGTGCCGCCTAAACATGCCTGCCAGTCTCGTTTGGTTAGGCGCAGGGCACATGGCAGTTTTGGGTGGCATCCCCATAAGTAGTGTGGAACCAGCACAGCGGGTAGGCTGGTTGTTGGAACAGCACAGTGTGGGCGGGGGTTGTGGCTGACTGCGGAGGGACCGGTAACCATCTGTTCGCTAGTCAGGTGAGGTCGGCGGCTGTTGGGATCCCACTGGAAGTGCATCCTGTAGGCCACTAGGTGTCAGCTCCTGACGAGCAGCTGAGGCAAGCGCGCCAGCCTCTGCTGACAGGGTGCAGAACCAGAGGAGCACGTGAGCCAACTGAGTATGGTGGAGATGTTGGTCATGACAGGCGGTGCCGGTGGCGAATGATAGTGTAAGCCTGATCTGAGCCTCAAGTGGATCAGTGACATGAGACAGTAGATAAAGCTGCAGGCCCAAAGACATTTTGACTATCCATAGCGTCCAAAGGGCGGCATCAAGCAATACTTGGTCGTCGATTAACGCACGTAGACGCCGCCAAAGTTGCGGTGCGGTGCGCTCATCAAGATGCTCCTCATGAATAATGTGAAGGATCGCCTCCACTGGAGGGAGGGAAAGGGGCTCCATAAGCAGTGATTTGGCCATCAAATATTTGTGTGAGGTGGGCAGTGAGAGGAGCAAGTCGCTGATGAAGTCTGTATGTGCACATAGATGACTTACCAGGCAGATGAAACGGGCGCCTTCGTCGGAAATGCCGTGGATGTCCAGAAGGTGGTCCACTAAGGCGAACCAAGTTTTAGGATTGTCTTTTTGCAATGCAGGTAGCTTATGGAAACCGCCTGGTAACACATGTTGAAGCGGCACCGGCAGATGGAGATTGGTGTGGGCAGAGCAGGACGCCTCCGACGTCGAAATTGTGGTAGCTGTGAGCAGTGCATTGTCCGAGGTTTGGGGGATCAGTGGCCACATGCTGCACATGATTCGCAGGGGGCGGGCCTATAAGCTGGTAAGGTGTGTCCAATCGACAAGCCTGACAATGAACATGGTGTGGGTATAATGGCCAGTGACAAGTGACATTGCAGCAGTTGGCGTGGGTCGCTCGTGGTGAAGCCGCGAGGAGGCGGACCTGGTAACTGGCGCGGGTGGAACGGTCGGCGGTATTACGAAAGCGAGTGGAAGGTGGTCGTGGTGCCACCACGGTGCGACAGTCGCGGAAAGTGGCGCGGTTGTCGCTACCATCGTCGTCGAAACGGCATGCGGGGAGAAGTTTTGCAACACTATTTAAATGAGAATATGCTACCCCATGCATTGAAATGATCGATTCACAGTCCTGTAATGTTGCCCGCACATCAAGCCATCCCAAAGGCAACAATGTACATGAAGGATAAATTGCAATGTCTTTAACTGGAACGTCCTCCATGTTGTGGTTAAGCAGTGGGCACTGTCCATGTTGTCGCTGTTGCTGTGCTGCGACGGTAGGCGGCCGCCATGCTGAACCGGGTAAGGTTAGGTGGCCGGGCGTAAATAACTGTTCACTTTTAACCAAGTTCGAAGGAGGTACACTTGTCCACACATAGTCACAATCAGCAGTGTTGAGGGGGCCGTTACACTTCCACCGAAAGTCACTGGTAGATCCACTGTGGCGGAAACAATGCAGTCTGGCATGCAATGTGGGTGAGTAACGAAAACAAGCACAAATAACACTGGATGAAACGACAACGGTGTGAGGGTCATCATTGTTGTTATCACGGAATATTAGTTGAGATATAACACACTTAATATCAAATACACATTTGTTGGTCACTCATACACATAACAAAGTATGACTGTTATACATCTGCAAGCTGAAAATTTACACAAGAACGACTGGTCAAAAGAACGGCACTCTGCACGAGAGATGCCACAGCTCAATGGCCGGTGCTAATGTAGTTGCTACACTATGGTATATTCTCAGTTCTTTATAGGAGTTTATTTGGTAAAACATTATTCACATGCATCCTGTAGAATTACTGAACGTTCCCTATCTGCTGCTGAGATGCGTTGTAACAGGTATGATGAATATTCCTGCCCAGATTCGTTTTCCACGAACTAGTCATAGTGGCAGTAGTAGTAGCAGCAGCAGGAGTAGTGGCAGATGTTTTCAATTTTTATTGATTAAGGAGGTACAGTCATTAGAATTTATCCCAAAGAAAGTGTTAAGATAAGCAAGTGATCAAGTTTGTGGAATCTATCGACACTGACAAGTCTCCAGATGGAAATAACCAACAGTTATGATCAAACACTCTTTATTCAGACACAAAAACAAGAAACTTAATGCACATCGAGTGAAAACAAACACAATAAAAACAAGATCCAAAGTCACTGAATAGTATGACCACCCATGCCACGGCTGGTCTGAATGGAAGGTATGGATGGACCGTTTCCCACGGAGTAGGGGAGGTCCATTCAGGATGGACTAGAGAAGGTATAGTCCACCATCCAGTAAGGAGGATGGACCGGTCACCCTGAATGTGTGAAATGGACCAGCTTTGGAGTTGGCAATGTCAGTGGAGCAGTGAAGAGTAGGACACATATTGAGCATCCCATTGGTGCTGAGTGTCATTGTTATTCCAGCTACATCCACCTCATCTGGAAAGGAGACTGTGCCACAGGACTGTTACATGTGAAGTGGCTGTGGCATCAGATGAAGTGTTCCTCATACGAACAATGAAGAGTGATGCACATTGGAGCTGTAAGGAAAGTTCATTGTGTGGGCACCCAGAAGTGTTGATAGAATAGCAAATCTCGTCGATAGTAGTCGTAGGGTGCGCTATAGGAGAAGAGGGAAGAAGCACTAGAACACACTGGGGGAACATCAGGTGACAGCAATGTGTTTTTGAACCTGAGGCAGTAAATCGTCACATACAAAGTCTCAGTGAGACCAGGGAGAGGGATCATCATATACAACTACTGAGCAACTGACGTGCTTGGCTCAACACATGCAGGATATGTTT
The DNA here is from genome assembly GCF_023864275.1 of Schistocerca cancellata. NCBI lineage: Eukaryota > Metazoa > Arthropoda > Insecta > Orthoptera > Acrididae > Schistocerca > Schistocerca cancellata. Next base: position 251,106,455 of record NC_064632.1, read on the forward strand.
GATACACAGCAGAGGGGTAGTATATACTGGTTCAGGGTCATTGCACGATGATGGGAACTCGACTCAAGTGGTTGTGGTGGGATAAAGTCATCGATCGTCCAAGCTGGTTTAATCTGGTGAAGTGATACTGTCTAATGCTGGCCATTGATGAGGATGTCCATAGTACTGGCCTTGTGTGCAAAATACCCGATGTGGAACAGAGTAAGGCTGCTGCAGTGTCGGTTTGACAGTGTTATCCCGTAACATAATAAACCCGCATGAGTCCAAGGCCAAATGCAAGGAAACTGGGGGCAGGTATGCAGTTGTGGAGGATGGATGGCAGCCATGTGTCACCAGACATGCTTGACAAGGGCAGAGATGTCAGATAGGTCGATGGTTGCTGTGTCACCAATGAACTCAACTGGGAGGACTTATGTCTCGCCATAAAGGACTCCGGCAAGTGACGCCTGGAGAACTGTACTGTGCCAACACTCAACGAGCTCCTTACTTTGAAGGTGGTACATGGTAGTGTGATATTTATCTACACCACAGAACATGCAGAGTTTGTTAAATTACAGTGATTCAAACTGTCTACCCTGATAAATGGCGATGGATGTAGGACACCCGAATCTAGCTTTCCAGGAAGATACGTATGTTTGTGCTACAGAAACCGCCACAATGTCTGCAAGAGTGATTGGCTCCACCCACCATGTAACATAGTTCATGATGGACAAGGTATATCTGAAACCACATACACAGCTAATGCCCCAATGAGGTCTATGTGCACTTGTCGGAAACGGCCTCTAGGGCAGAGATGTCAGATAGGTCGATGGTTGCTGTGTCACCAATGAACTCAACTGGGAGGACTTATGTCTCGCCATAAAGGACTCCGGCAAGTGACGCCTGGAGAACTGTACTGTGCCAACACTCAACGAGCTCCTTACTTTGAAGGTGGTACATGGTAGTGTGATATTTATCTACACCACAGAACATGCAGAGTTTGTTAAATTACAATGATTCAAACTGTCTACCCTGATAAATGGCTATGGATGTAGGACACCCGAATCTAGCTTTCCAGGAAGATACGTATGTTTGTGCTACAGAAACCGCCACAATGTCTGCAAGAGTGATTGGCTCCACCCACCATGTAACATAGTTCATGATGGACAAGGTATATCTGAAACCACATACACAGCTAATGCCCCAATGAGGTCTATGTGCACTTGTCGGAAACGGCCTCTAGGGACGTCAAATCTGCCGGGGGGGGGGGGGGGGGCTGCGAATGTTTGTCAACTTCACTGCACTGACACGGTATACAGATGTGAGCCTAGACATGGCAGTCTTTTATCACGTCTGGCCACACAAAGGAAAGCATGACAAGCTGTGTAGTAGCCTTAGCGCCAATATGTGAAAGGTTATGTAAAGCAGAAAAAACCTGGCGATGTAAAGCAGCCAGGCAATAGGCTGAGTGATACCCATAGACGTTTCGCGCCATAACGGCCTGACCAGGTTCAGTAGGGTGCAAGAAGTTATCTGTAGAGAAGTGGAAGAGTCCTGACGTAGGGTCTGCATTTCGATATCATTGTCCAGTAAACGAGCCAGTTCGTCGAAATTAATAAAAGACAAAATAGCATTGACATATGACAGATAATCAGCCACCACATTTTCTGAACCACGGATGTATTGGATGTCTATTGTGTAGTGATAGATGAGATCCGTCTGCCAAAATCTGGGTGGAGCAGGATCAATGGCAGGATCGCGAATGGCATCCATGAGGAGACAGTGATGCATAAAGATTGTTATACTCCTTCGATGTCTGTGAGGAAATATTCAACCACCTCACACACTGCAAGAAATCCCCTGTCGAAAACCGTCCAGTTACGTTGAGCCACAAATAGTTTTTTTTTTTTTATGGAGTGGCTCAGTTGTCTCACTAAAGTGTCGTTGAAGAACCACACCTATTGCGAAATCACTTGTGTCCACCATAGTAGAGATGCCAGTGTCTGGCATGGGGAGGGCAAGAGTGATGACACGTTCTAGAGCTGTCCTGAGAGCCTCAAAAGCTTTCATCATATCGCCAGTCCACTGTATCCAGTGATTACCAGAAGTCTGTTTGCCGGCTAATGCGTCAGTAAGAGGGGCTTGGATAGCTACCACCATTGACAGATTGCGTCTGTAAAAACTGATGTTCCCCAAAAACCGGAGCAATCCATCAAAAGTCACAAGGAGTGGTGGACCACAAATGCAGTCAATCCAATCTTTTGGAGGATGTATATTCCGACAGGAGATGGTGTCCCCTAGAAAGGTAGCACAGTTGCGTCGAAGTTGTGATTTATCATGATTAATCTTGACTACATTACATGCCAGCAAATCCTGTACTGTGGCCAGATGTGGCTCATGTTTTTCATGCGAGGTGGAGAAAATGAGAATGTCATCTAGGTATGAATAGCAGTAAGAGCAGTTAAAGTGAAGTGAGTCGATGAAACGTTGCCAAGTCTGAGCAGCGTTTTTGAGGCCACAAGGTATGTAACAAAATTCGTAAAGGCCAAAAGGGGTGATCAAGGCTGTTTTAGGTATGTTACTCTGTTCCACAGGTATTTGTAAACATGGCTTGCGGCTGTCCAAAACACTGTAAAAACTTGCTCCACTACATAGTTGGGCGAAGACTTGAATAAGTGGGATAGGATAACTGTCTATTATGGTACACACATTAAAACAACGATAGTCACCAAAGTGGCTCACTCTGCTGTACTTTTTGGGGACTAAGTATATGGGGGAAGGCCAGTTACTCTCCGACAGTCGATCAATGTCTGCCCGCAGAAGTTGATCCACTGCAAGGTGTAGTTGGAGGGAGGTGGCATGCTTTATGACGTACTGGGGGCCATCTATCGTGACAATTTTATGTCGTTGTATTCGTAATACCGTTCATTTGAACCGACGAGCTAGGCAAGGGGACGTCTCTAGCAGGAGTTTGTAGCACATCAGATTCACTTACCTGAGATGCTGTCGGTGCAGACGCGCCAGAGTCATAAGAGGCGCATCGCTTCTGTCGGGATACAGCGGCAAAGACAGTTGGTGTATGAGGCGCTGTGCATCTGCAAGGGCCTGCTTATCCTTTGAGATGATGTGGTTCAGACCTGTGTTGCGAGTGCAGAGGTCGTCGACCACAGAGCGCTCGGATTGGAACCGAGCAGCGGAAGTGGTGAGGCAGTTCACCAGAGGAGAGCACTAGGAAGGATAGGCGCTGGCGTACTAAGCTCAGTAGCAGACACTGCATTGCGCGAGAGAAGTAGGCGGCGGAGTATGCCTAATCAGCCATCTGTAGATTATCCTCACGTGACGACGAGGTAAGAGGAAGAAACTGTAGTTTTAATTCCTGCAGGAGTTTAACTAAGCCCAGTTTCCAGAGAACTAAGCCCAGCATGATCACTGTCATGACTAGATCACAAAGATGTCGTCACAGCTGGGGAGGTATTCTGTCACCTAAACTCTCATCGTAAATGATGCTGTAGATTGCATCTCCTGGCATACACGACAGATGCTCAATGAGGAGGGTACAAGCAGAAGTGTATTTATTATGCTCGGTTGGGTTTAGCGATAAGTCACTAATAACCGTGCAGTGGTCATGCAAATAGTTCACCAAGCAAACAAAATGCGTAGTGTGATTCCTTGTATATCCAACAAGTTGTCCACCAAGATAAACCACGTCATGGTTTGTCCATTTGTAGGCAGCTTCGGAAAATGGCCTGGAGGCAAAGCTTACGGCAGGGCCTGTAGGGTGCGGACCACACAAGGGCTTGGAGAAGTAGCATGCAATGGCATTGATTGTGCAGTGGTGACAGCAGCGATGTTCAGATGGACGTCCTGGTCTTTGTGGGAGGAGGCAATACATGACACATGAACCCAAGTGAAACCCGACATGGGTGCACTGACAACCAACGCGGATGGATTCCTAGAGATTCGAGCGCGAAATCGTGATTGAGTGCCGAGTGGCAGGACGGAACAATAGCTGGTGCATCGCCCGAGGTCTGTGCAGTGTGGTAGGCCAGGTAGATACAGGAGTATCCTGGCGCTGTTTACTCGAGTGCCCCATTTCCCAGTGCACAAGTGGGCACATTAAACGGCATAGCGCGATTCGATCGGCAACGAGTGTGTGCGACTCATGTAATGGCGGTGAGGGGAGCCGTACGTGTGGGCCCCGACACTGTACAGCCAAGTGGTCCGTAGTAGTGCGAGGTAGAAACTACGGAGAGAGGAAGTCAGAATCTCGTGCAGAAGAAACTGCACATACTCGTAGAATCCGGTAGTCGGCGTCAGTGTAGGCGTGTGCTGTACCTAGTGCGGCGAGACAAAGGAGGTTAGATTCATCTGTTCAGGCGTAACAAACAGTGGAGAAACGAGCATTCTCGTTGTTATTGGTAGCACCCGGGGTAAAACGTTGCGCTTCACAATCGAAAGTCTGTTCTGCAGTAGTGATGTCCTGCACTGTCGTGAAGGTCTTAGACTGAGTCACTGTTTGAGCTGGCACTCAATCAGAAATAAATGATGCACAAACTGAAGCGTAAATATGCGACTCAGGGTTACCAATGTGGGATTTATGTCGACTTTGACTAGTATCCGTGTAGAAGTAACCAGCTATTACGATCAAACACTCTTAACTCGCGCACAATAACAAGAAAATGACCCACATTGAGCGTAAAAAAACACAGTCAAAAAATGCATCCAAAGTTCACTGAATCAAAAAAGATACAGCATAACGTTTTCTGGAGTCATTGTTAGCCGATGGTTGCCCCAAGTTTGTAGTTCACTTTGGTAAATTCCACTACTGGACTTCAAATCTCTTTCGAATCCTCTTATAAGGTCGCCTAGGCGTTCTTTTAAGTGGGCAACGCTATTCATAACCCAAACGATCGACTCATCTATTGCGATTATTTTTTCTTTACAGATCTTATCTTTCAACCATCCCTATAGGCAAGCATCTAAAGAGGTATGGGCTGGAGACGTTGTTGGCCAAGAAATATGACTGTTTCTGATAATCTGTGTTCTGGGGAACGTCACGATTAGATCGTCTGTCATCCGACAACTAGAATTTGCAGACTCGCCATCCTGCTGGAAGAATATATCCGTCCTACAAGCCAAAAGAACCTTTTACAACAATCCCAGAAACTCAGTTTCAGGAAATCCTAGGTAACAGGGACCCATAAGACGATGCAGTAACATAACAGGCCCAAGCAACTTATTTTCTATCATACCACACCACACTTATACAGAGGTGCACTCTCGAAAATGCATATCCACAGAGGCATGTGGGTTTTCATAGGACCCCACGTGAGTTACTAGTGTGATGGATACTGTCATGACAGAGTGTCTTCAGAAAACAGTATTAATCGGACTGCTCAGCAATTTGAAAGGCCAATGACAGATTTCCAGTCAACAACCTTCATCTCCTTCTCAGAGGTATTGAATCCGCTGTAATTGATAAGGATTGAGGCTGTGAATACTTAATGTCCTCTGTATTTTTTGTGTGGAAAACCATCACTTGTAGAAATGCAGTTTCGAATTCCACACAAGGAGAAAAATCGTATTGCAAATATTCAAACATTTATAATGTACGTGATATTTCATAAACACTGAAAAGATCTTTTCATTCACATTACTTATAAGTGAACTAACAGTGCCACAAATCTGACGAGTTTATTCATCTTGATTATTACAAATCGTAAGCCTCTCTATCACAAAACTGAAACAAAAGTTTTCGACCACTGCCTGTTTAGGTTGTGTATATTGAAATCTACTCAGACTTCATTTTCTTGTTTATAAACAGAGAGCCCCACGCAGTAGATTCTCAAATCTACAACACCAATGGATTTACTTATGTTTTTCTTCTTGGTTTGTCCAAGATTGCATGCCCACACTTTATACTATGGTCTGAGGTACAGTGATATTAAAAAAATTATAAATAACAAAAAAGTTTTGTGTTGCTTGTTTAACATTGTGATCAATTATCTGGAGTATTTCTTGACTTCCAAAAAGCATTTGACTCAATACCACTCCCACCCTTATTACTGAATGTAAGAATGTACTGTACATCATGTGAAATTTGTGGCTTGGATTGAGAATTTCTTGGCAAGGAGCAAGCAGCATGTCATCCTGGATTGTTGGTCACTGATTTACAACAAACTTCAAGTGTGGCTCAGGAAAGTGTGTTGGGATCCTTGCTGTTCAGTTGTGTAATGTCCTAGCAGACAATGTCAACACTAAACTCATACTTTTCGCATATGATCGAGTTATTATAATGAAGTACTGTTAAAAAGGCTGGACAAATACTCAGATCTTGAAAAAGTTTGAAAGAAGTGCAAAGATCGATTTTAAACATTCAAAAAGGCAAAAAGTTGTACTTCGGAAAACTAAAAAGTATCAAATGACTACAATATCATTAATTCACAATTAGTATCAGTTAGTTCATATGAATACTGAGTGTAACTATTTGAAGGGAACTGAATTGGAACAATCATATAGGCACAGACATAGGTAAAGCAGGTGGAAGACTTTGGTTCATTGTTAAAATACTAAGGTACAATCAAAGTAATTTGAAATCTTCTCTTATTAGTCTGTTTCTGAGTAAAATAATATGGAATTGTGGATCCATTTTAATGCAAACACTTTTTATTTCCTTTTTTAAAAAGTTTATTCCCTTAATTAGTTTCTGCCACTGAAGATGTGAGTATTTCGCCAAAACTAGTCTGAGAACGAAAATTAAACGAAATAATCAAAAATTGTTTCACCCACAATCCCATACTAGGAAAATACAATCAATCTACAAAGGAGACCATGTGAGTCATCCTAGACTATTGCACAAGTGTGTGGGACTGGGACCCACACTAGTGATGGGACAATCGACTGTTTTTAGCACCCGATTAGTCAGTCGATTGTTTTTTCATTCGGTCTATTTTTCAGTTGAATGAAAGAACCGAAAGAAACTAGTCTCAACGGACATTGTATATGAATGTTTTCATTCACTCACTGTGGTAGAGTGGTTCCATTCAGTGTGAGAAGCGTGAGACAACAGACTGAAACAAGTCTCCATCGGTTGAGGCCGTTCTATGAATGTTTACACTAACTCACCCTGTTTGAGTGGTTTCACTCAATACGAGACAACCGACTGAAAAAAATCTCCGTCAGTTTCGGCCGATATAAGATGTTTTCACTGACACACGGGGTTTGAGTGATTTTATTCACATAGTTTTTCAGCCTTTTCCGTTATACATGAAACATGACCAGGGTTGAAAACTTCTTTTTAGAGACAAATGAAGTATCTTATTTAAAGGAGATGTGAATAAATAGTATATTTCTAAAGCTTAGGTACGTTGAAAATTTATGTATTTGCTTACTGAAATATGAATTTTCGTACTTATGGCATTAAATATCAATTTTTGGTTGGTTAAGTATTTTGGTGCTGCACTCTAAATTTGTATATATAGAAATGAACAGTCACACTCTAGTTTTTATTAGATCGGTTACTTGTATGTTTTTTTTTTTCAGTTCAAGTTTTGCAATTGGTTTTCAACTAATTTCTCAGTAAGCTACAGACTCGAAACTTTCAACGTAGCTCAGAATTGGATGATACTGTAATATTAACTCACTTTCGAGTCTGGGTGTGGTGGAGTGTACTTTGCTTTTCGGTCTGTCTGCCTCTGCCTGTTAGGTACAAATTTTGCAATTGATTTCAAACCAGCTTCGCGATAAGCTAAAGACTTGAAACTTTCAATTTAACTCAGAATCGGATGGCAGTACAATATAACCTCGCTTCCTTTTCTGGTGTGTGGCGGAGACTAGGTACTAGGTGTAAGAAGTGGATGACACGCCAATGTGAGGCGGAAGGTACTTTGCATTTTGGTTGGTCTGACGTTCGGTACAAATTTTGCAACTGATTTTAAACTAATTTCTCCTTAAGCTATAGACTTGAAACTTTCAACTTGCTCAGAACTGGATGACAATGCAATATTATCTCGCTTTCTTTTCTGGTGTGTGATAGAGAGTAGGTACTCGGTGTGCCGCTGTTATTTCCCTGTTCTCTCGTTCCAGTCGCGAATGTTTGGCACTTGAGAACTATTGCTACTAGGCTTCCCAGTCAGCTTGATTCTCTCTAGTTTTTACATTTCTGTGGTCTTCTCACGAAATATACCCATAAGGAAGCATTATATTGCTTGACTCATTTGATGAGAAACTGAAATAAATCTGAAGTTCACCATGTGTCCTGCTTAATCTCATCACAATGTCTGAAATCAGCTGAAACATTTCACACACACAGGACTAAAAAGCAGGAAATAACTATTTAAATAGAAAACTTTTTAATATATCGCAGTTTTAAAATGGGCTAATAAATATTAAATAAACTCTCTTGGCTAAATACAGATTACTTACAGCATAGAGATAGTTCTGAAAATTTGTGCTTGTGTCGTTTTAATAGCTATAACACTATCTGCAAAACTGAAAATGTGGGGGATACGTATGCTGCTGCTGATGTAGTTTCTTGTAAAAAATATTTAACTTCCATAAATGGCTGAATATTCAAATGATTTTTCATTTGTGAACATTATAACACATTGCCTGTAAAACGCAATGCTAACTGTCGCTAGAACGAGGCAAGGTTCCTTTCTTCTTCATAGTTACTCAAGGGAACCATTGAGGTCACCTTTGAACCCCCATCTATGGCGACAATACGTCCACATTTCCTCACATTGGTCCTAGTTTTGAGGGCTTACTGAGGAATGCTGGAGGCTCCAGGGTAAACTGTTCAGGTTAAACCTGGATCTTTTTTCGTGCCTTTAGAAATTCGATTGACTGCAAATAGATTGTAATAAACCTTAGTTAAAATTCATTAAAGGTGGACCTAACTACATATAGTTTCTTCGGTTTAGTCTCTTAAAAATGCACAGGTAAGCATGCTTAGCCACTCTCCTATGCACCTACAGCATGTTCCAAAATTGTCTTTACAACTTTGATCAAGTAAATATTAGAAATGGAAATACGTAGAAAGATCGGTTTGTGGCATAGTGTTCCCAAACACCTTTCTTATTTTCCCATGTTAGTTATTGACTGCCCACCCTCCAGCAGTTGGCACAGTGTGCAGAATGCTTTGTGCAGACCAAATGTGACACTCATGTCTCGCAGAACCCCATTGCATTTTTTTCTTTAGGCAGGACTTGCACAAACTGTGAGCTTTCATTAGAACAACAATAGCACACTTTAACGAGGACATCCTAGACAGGACGTGAAACTGGAATATCTCTCAGATAACTTGTGTGCTACAGGCGACACATGCATTCAAGGTGACAATCTGTTCCCCATCTCCCTTTTTGTCGTGACAGTCACGATTTTTCTAGGTCTGTCCTGAATCTTTTCAAAAGTAATTCGGGATACCTATTTGTCCATAATTTAACAATTATGAAACGATTTATGGCAAACTGTATGTTCATTTCACCTGTATCAGTGTGCTGTTACTGAAAGGGTGCTTTCCCAAATGAGTGCTGTATGGAGCAGTGACAAAATACAATTCTTTGTAGAAGACACGAAAGCAGAGTTAGTGACTGGAGTGATTTATTATGAAACTTAAGCTGGATGTTTTCATAAGGCTGCTGAAGAATACAGATATGCCAAAAATTTCTTTAGTATGATAAATACTGTAGTACCTTACAAGGTACTATTAAAATATAAATTAATGTACTTTTGTAACAATTTAAAGAGATGGCTTGCACATCTTACGTTCAATTCAGACTTTTTCCTGATCCCTGAACTTCTTTCTAGAAAATGTGGTCACTTAACACTCCGAACCCTGTTAAGCAGCTACTAGAACCTTATGTGTATATGAACAGTATGCCACAAACCACAGTTTTCCATCTATTCCCATTTATGTTATATATGTGATCAAAGTTGTAAAGAAAATTTTGGAACACCATGTATCGAGCACTTAAAAGCTGCTGACAATGGGCGATCGCGCACACCAGCCGCCTGACAACTGAATATCTAAAATGTCATTTTCCTTCTACTCAATGGGCTGTATAGAACTGCTTTCATTTACGTTCATTTTCATTACTGTTAATTTGTACTATGTCTAAATATGAACGTCTCTATAATGCACTTTTACTGTGTAATTTATATCTGCTGATTGGTAGGAGGAGTGCACCCACTGTCACTGTTGGCACTGAAATGCAGGCAAGGGAATAGTCCCCCTCTCATGTCTCCAATAAAATGAGTAGCTGCATGTACAGCTTCTCTTCATAAAGCTTTTGGAATAAGCTTTGCTGACTGAATCCATGAACATACCATTTCGCAGATAATCCTGTTTTCACACACAGCAACTCATTTTGTTGTGGTGTATATGGCACAGTCAAAGAATGTTTCAATCAAATTGACTCAGCATATCTTCTCACATCATTATTGTCAAACTCCTTGCCGCCATCAGTCTGCAGTTCTTTAATGTTACATTGAGCTTGTGTTTTCACCATCTCAATAAATATTGGCAACTTCTCATTTACATCATCCTTTTTCCGTAAAAGATATGTCACTCTGAAGCTTGAGAAGTCATCTTTAAAAACAAGAAAATATCAATGGCCAGCTAAATCGTTTTCTTCCATTGGACCACAAACATCAGCGAAGATTAATTCATCTGGGCAAGTTGACTTGTCAACTTGTGAACCAAAAATTAGCCTATGATGTTTACCTAGCATACAGCCTTCACCTAATTCATTGTCTTACATTGATATCATGAGTAGTCAAGAATGATTGTACATGTTATTTGTTCTGGTGCCCAAATCTTTCATGCCACAATTGAAGGGTATCAGAAGCTTCCTTTACAACACTGGGCTTGCCTTGCTTAATCACTTGCACTGCCAATCGATAAAGTTCATTCTTGCTGTTAGATAGAGCAATAGCAATTGGAACATTGTCTCTATAAAATGACTATATTTTACCATCATTTTAGATACTCTGATCAATAACTTTTTCTCTGGCCTTTTTAACAGAAAATAAATTACAAGCACCATCTGGACAATACCATACATCTTCAAAATATCGTCTGGTCCACTTTCTTCCATTAAAAGTTTCAACATCAATACGACCACTCCCAAATGCTTTGATATGCACATTGGTTTTAGCACTGTCCATTTTCCATGGTACATCAAAAGGAGTTTATAAAACATACCAGTCTTGAAGATTTGTAACATGATGTGTCACACTACTATCAATATACCACTCGTCACATTCTGATATATCTACAATTGTAGGTAAATTACATACTTTAAATAAAGTTTCTTCTGGAATTTCTTGTGACAATGTTTTCACAGCTGATACACTGCAGAACCACCAGCACCACTAGAACAGTCCCTGGAGATATATACTTTGCTTATTCATTTAAAACACAAAAATGGTTCAAATGGCTCTTAGCACTATGGGACTTAACTTCTGAGGTCGTCAGTCCCCTAGAACTTGGAACTACTTAAACCTAACTAACCTAAGGACATCACACACATCCTTACCCGAGGAAGGATTCGAACCTGTGACCGTAGATTTAAAAACACTATTCCTGTTTTGCAGTCTTTCGAAGTGTGTCCAATCTTACCACATGAAAAACATTTCTTCACATTGTGGTTGCTTGAATTTTTCACACTACCCAATTTAATTTTGCTTCGTTGCTGTGTAGATACATTTCCCTTGGTTCTTGAAAACATTGCAGCAGCTACATATGTTTCTTCTCTGTCTTCAATTTGCAGCTCATAATTCAAACACCTTTTCTGTAGTTTATGCCATGTTTTGTCAGCTTGTGGTAGATCATGCCAAGTTACGTAAATGTGATCAAATTCTTTTGGCAATGTCTGAAGCAAACGTGCACACAAATCAGCTTCCTCTATTGGTTTATTTAGCATGGACATCTTTATTTGTACATCGTCAAATTTTGCTAAATGACCTTGCATACCGCCTGACCATTCCCATTCGCTATTGTGAAACTTGTGTCGCAACAAGTCAAGATTTTCAGCAGGCTGAATATCATAAGTAGCAGTTTTTTTTCTACTGACAAAACAAGACGTTTCTTCGGTTTTGAATTCGCTTTCGTCCAATCACTTAATTTTGTTACACAGTCTTCAACATCTGTATCCGGTTTAATAAAAGATACACATATAAACAGCGTCACATTCCAAGACACCCTTTGTTGTGTACATAGTTCCGCGTAGTGCTCCCTGCCGCCGTTGGATAAGCAGCTGCAGCAGCAAGTCGTATACTCCTAGCTCACTCATTTGTTACATAGTTTAATTCTTAATTTCTTTGCGTGTTTTTGGTACTTGCATTGTTTAATTCATAAATTTCGGGCGTATTATAGTATTTGAGAGTTGTAGCATCGCGTTTTAGTACCTGAATAGTGTAAATTCGCGTAGTCGTCTGTCATCTGTTTTTGTTTTGAACGGCCAGTGTCGGTTGGTCACAGTCAGTGTGCTCCCTGCCGCCGTTGGATAAGCAGCTGCAGCAGCAAGTCGTATACTCCTAGCTCACTCATTTGTTACATAGTTTAATTCTTAATTTCTTTGCGTGTTTTTGGTACTTGCATTGTTTAATTCATAAATTTCGGGCGTATTATAGTATTTGAGAGTTGTAGCATCATGTTTTAGTACTCGAATAGTGTTAAATCCCGTAGTCTCCTTCCGCCGCCGAGCAGTGTGTCAGCAGTGCACAAGTGGCAGCATTACTGCATTTACTAGGCAATCTTGTATTTTAATAACCGCTTCAATTTTGTGTCGTTTTGTTTGCGCTCTCTGTAGATTAGTTCAGACGTTCTTTGCAGAAGTTTTTAGCATGGATAGGGACTGCAACTGCTGTGTTCGGATGCAGGCTGAGTTGGCATCCCTTCGCTCCCAGCTTCAGGCAGTGTTGGCTTCGGTCACACAGCTTGAGGCTGTTGCCAATGGGCATCACTGTGGGGGTCCAGATGGGGGTTTGTCGGGGACGGCCAGCTCGTCCCACGCATCCCCCGATCGGACTACGTCTGTGGTTGCCCGGGATACTGCCCGCATTGAGGCTGCTCCCTCACCTGTGGTAGAGTGGGAGGTCGTCTCAAGGTGTGGCAGGGGGCGAAAGACATTCCGGAGGGCTGAACGGAAGGCCTCTCCAGTTTGTCTGACGAACCGGTTTCGGGCTCTGTCTCAGGCTGATACTGATCTTCAGCCTGACATGGCTGCTTGTCCTGTTCCAGAGGTTGCCCCTCAGTCTGCAAGATCCGGGCAGTCGCAGAGGGTGGGCTTACTGGTAGTTGGGAGCTCCAACGTCAGGCGCGTAATGGGGCCCCTTAGGGATATGGCAGCAAGGGAGGGGAAGAAAACCAAAGTGCACTCCGTGTGCATACCGGGGGGAGTCATTCCAGATGTGGAAAGGGTCCTTCCGGATGCCATGAAGGGTACAGGGTGCACCTATCTGCAGGTGGTCGCTCATGTCGGCACCAATGATGTGTGTCGCTATGGATCGGAGGAAATCCTCTCTGGCTTCCGGCGGCTATCTGATTTGGTGAAGACTGCCAGTCTCGCTAGCGGGATGAAAGCAGAGCTCACCATCTGCAGCATCGTCGACAGGACTGACTGCGGACCTTTGGTACAGAGCCGAGTGGAGGGTCTGAATCAGAGGTTGAGACGGTTCTGCGACCATGTGGGCTGCAGATTCCTCGACTTGCGCCATAGGGTGGTGGGGTTTCGGGTTCCGCTGGATAGGTCAGGAGTCCACTACACGCAACAAGCGGCTACACGGGTAGCAGGGGTTGTGTGGCGTGGGCTGGGCGGTTTTTTAGGTTAGATGGCCTCGGGCAAGTGCAGAAAGGGCAACAGCCTCAACGGGTGCGGGGCAAAGTCAGGACATGCGGGGACCAAGCAGCAATCGGTATTGTAATTGTAAACTGTCGAAGCTGCGTTGGTAAAGTACCGGAACTTCAAGCGCTGATAGAAAGCACCGAAGCTGAAATCGTTATAGGTACAGAAAGCTGGCTGAAGCCAGAGATAAATTCTGCCGAAATTTTTACAAAGGCACAGACGGTGTTTAGAAAGGATAGATTGCATGCAACCGTTGGTGGAGTGTTCGTCGCTGTTAGTAGTAGTTTATCCTGTAGTGAAGTAGAAGTGGATAGTTCCTGTGAATTATTATGGGTGGAGGTTACACTCAACAACCGAGCTAGGTTAATAATTGGCTCCTTTTACCGACCCCCCGACTCAGCAGCATTAGTGGCAGAACAACTGAGAGAAAATTTGGAATACATTTCACATAAATTTTCTCAGCATGTTATGGTCTTAGGTGGAGATTTCAATTTACCAGATATAGACTGGGACACTCAGATGTTTAGGACGGGTGGTAGGGACAGAGCATCGAGTGACATTATACTGAGTGCACTATCCGAAAATTACCTCGAGCAATTAAACAGAGAACCGACTCGTGGAGATAACATCTTGGACCTACTGATAACAAACAGACCCGAACTTTTCGACTCTGTAAGTGCAGAACAGGGAATCAGTGATCATAAGGCCGTTGCAGCATCCCTGAATATGGAAGTTAATAGGAATATAAAAAAAAGGGAGGAAGGTTTATCTGTTTAGCAAGAGTAATAGAAGGCAGATTTCAGACTACCTAACAGATCAAAACGAAAATTTCTGTTCCGACACTGACAATGTTGAGTGTTTATGGAAAAAGTTCAAGGCAATCGTAAAATGCGTTTTAGACAGGTACGTGCCGAGCAAAACTGTGAGGGACGGGAAAAACCCACCGTGGTACAACAACAAAGTTAGGAAACTACTGCGAAAGCAAAGAGAGCTTCACTCCAAGTTTAAACGCAGCCAAAACCTCTCAGACAAACAGAAGCTAAACAATGTCAAAGTTAGCGTAAGGAGGGCTATGCGTGAAGCGTTCAGTGAATTCGAAAGTAAAATACTAGGTACCGACTTGACAGAAAATCCTAGGAAGTTCTGGTCTTACGTTAAATCAGTAAGTGGCTCGAAACATCATGTCCAGACACTCGGGGATGATGATGGCATTGAAACAGAGGATGACAAGCGTAAAACTGAAATACTAAACACCTTTTTCCAAAGCTGTTTCACAGAGGAAGACCGCACTGCAGTTCCTTCTCTAAATCCTCGCACCAACGAAAAAATGGCTGACATTGAAATAAGTGTCCAAGGAATAGAAAAGCAACTGGAATCACTCAACAGAGGAAAGTCCACTGGACCTGACGGGATACCAATTCGATTCTACACAGAGTACGCGAAAGAACTTGCCCCCCTTCTAACAGCCGTGTACCGCAAGTCTCTAGAGGAACAGAAGGTTCCAAATGATTGGAAAAGAGCACAGGTAGTCCCAGTCTTCAAGAAGGGTCGTCGAGCAGATGCGCAAAACTATAGACCTATCTCTCTGACGTCGATCTGTTGTAGAATTTTAGAACATGTCTTTTGCTCGAGTATCATGTCGTTTTTGGAAACTCAGAATCTACTATGTAGGAATCAACATGGATTCCGGAAACAGCGATCGTGTGAAACCCAACTCGCTTTATTTGTTCATGAGACCCAGAAAATATTAGATACAGGCTTCCAGGTAGATGCCATTTTCCTTGACTTCCGGAAGGCGTTCGATACAGTTCCGCACTGTCGCCTGATAAACAAAGTAAGAGCCTACGGAATATCAAACCAGCTGTGTGGCTGGATTGAAGAGTTTTTAGCAAACAGAACACAGCATGTTGTTCTCAATGGAGAGACATCTACAGACGTTAAAGTAACCTCTGGCGTGCCACAGGGGAGTGTTATGGGACCATTGCTTTTCACAATATATATAAATGACCTAGTAGATAGTGTCGGAAGTTCCATGCGGCTTTTCGCGGATGATGCTGTAGTATACAGAGAAGTTGCAGCATTAGAAAATTGTAGCGAAATGCAGGAAGATCTGCAGCGGATAGGCACTTGGTGCAGGGAGTGGCAACTGACCCTTAACATAGACAAATGTAATGTATTGCGAATACATAGAAAGAAGGATCCTTTATTGTATGATTATATGATAGCGGAACAAACACTGGTAGCAGTTACTTCTGTAAAATATCTGGGAGTATGCGTGCGGAACGATTTGAAGTGGAATGATCATATAAAATTAATTGTTGGTAAGGCGGGTACCAGGTTGAGATTCATTGGGAGAGTCCTTAGAAAATGTAGTCCATCAACAAAGGAGGTGGCTTACAAAACACTCGTTCGACCTATACTTGAGTATTGCTCATCAGTGTGGGATCCGTACCAGATCGGGTTGACGGAGGAGATAGAGAAGATCCAAAGAAGAGCGGCGTGTTTCGTCACAGGGTTATTTGGTAACCGTGATAGCGTTACGGAGATGTTTAACAAACTCAAGTGGCAGACTCTGCAAGAGAGGCGCTCTGCATCGCGGTGTAGCTTGCTCGCCAGGTTTCGAGAGGGTGCGTTTCTGGATGAGGTATCGAATATATTGCTTCCCCCTACTTATACCTCCCGAGGAGATCACGAATGTAAAATTAGAGAGATTAGAGCGTGCACAGAGGCTTTCAGACAGTCGTTCTTCCCGCGAACCATACGCGACTGGAACAGGAAAGGGAGATAATGACAGTGGCACGTAAAGTGCCCTCCGCCATACACCGTTGGGTGGCTTGCGGAGTATAAATGTAGATGTAGATGTAGATGTAGATGTAGTCACCGCGTAAACAACTTTCCCACTAGAGCGCGCCCCGCTAAGCACAACAGCGCAGGTGCAGCGTTCGTCCGTCTCCGCCCTAGGAGATGGCGCTGTCTTAGAGATGGACCAAATTCTGCTTCCGCCGATCCGCGTATTAATATGTAATGCAGCCAATGAGATTGCTGCTAACGTAGAACCTTTTCTCCTCGCGGACCACACTCGTGCAGTGATACCTGACAACGAGTGTACAGACCTCCGATTAGTCAGTCTGCATTAGTCTGTACGAGTCTGCATCAGTCTGCATTAGTCTGTACCAGTCTATAGTCAAGTTTCAGTCTGCACCTAAGATGATTATCATATTCCTGTACTTAACCATGAAGATAAATTTATAGACACTTTTGTAAAGTATCAGAGATATGTGAGAATAAGATTAACGTACCAATACCAGGGGAACTTCAGATTGTCAATTGTAAATAGCATCCAGAACCAAGTTAAGTAATTTTATGCTTGTTATTATTTTAATAAATGTGTGCGAAAATTAATCAAGTTCTGTTTAAAGTTGGTCGCCGTCAATCTGCTACTCTAAGCGTGCAAGTGGCATTTCTATCGTCTGACCTAATGGCAGAAGATAAACACGTCACAATAAGACCACGAGACATATTGCTGACACTCGCCTACTTCGTTAGAGCGACAAGTCAAATAATCTGATGGAGTGTGTACTGAAGGTCTTACAGTACGCACACCATACCTTTCATGAGAACACGTCGAATAACTTCGTAAACTGTCTGCAAAAATGGTAATCGCGTCGCATGCCGTCTGCTTGAATTAGTCGATTCTCACCCTATTAAACATGTCTCAGTTACATATCAAATCAATGCTAATCCCAACCACGCTCCTCTGCTACCATGTTAGGATAAAAATATAAATATCCAACCACTAAATGATTGCGCAAAGATTTATTAAAGTGCCAGAACTTAAGATCCACAACAGAATAACTTTATTTTTTAAAAAAACTTCACAGGTCTCTAATACAAAGAACAAATACATCAAACAATAACTTTGCATCAAAGATACTTGCACACATGTAACAGAAACAAATATGAACTTGTAATATTATTTACAATCCTTTAACACGTGCCTATTCAAATACAGAGATATGTAAACAGGCAGAATATGGCGCTGCGGTCGGCAATGCCTATATAATATAACAAGAGTCTGGTGCTGTTGTTAGATGGGTTACTGCTACTACAATTGCAGGTTAACAAGCTTGAAGTGAATTAGAATGTGGCGTTAGAGTTGGCACATGAGCGATGGGACATAGCATCTCCGAGATAGCAGTGAAGTGGGGATTTTCCCCAGACGATCATTTCACGAGTGTACTGTGAATATCAGGAATCCGGTAAAACATCAAATCTCCGACGGAAAAAGATCCAGCAAGAACAGGACCAACAACGACTGAAGAGAGTCGTTCAACATGACAGAAGTGCAACCCTTCTGGTAACTGCTGCAGATTTGAATGCTGGGCCATAGTCTCATCGTGCGAGCCATTCAACAAAACATCATCGATATGGGCTTTCAGAGCCAAAGGCCCACTCATGCATCTTGATGACTGCATGACACAAAGCTTTAAGCCTCGCCTGGGCCCATCAACATCGATATTGGTCTTTTGATGACTGGAAACATGCTGTCTGCTCGGGTGAGTCTCGTTTCAAATTGTACAGAACTGATGGGTGTGTGCGGGTATGGATACAACCTTATGAATCCATGGACCCTTCATGTCAGCTGGGGCCTGTTCAAGCTGGTGGAGGCTCTGTAATGGTTGGGGTGTGTGAAGTTGGAGTGATATGGAACCCCTGATATGTCTAGATATGACTCTGACAGTTGACATTCACGTAAGCATCCTGTCTGATCACCTGCTTCCGTTCATGTCCATTGTGCATTCTGACAGACTTGGGCAATTCCAGTAGGGCAATGCGACACCCCACACGTCCAAAATTGCTACAGAGTGGCTCCAGGAACACTCTTCTGATTTTAACACTTCCACTGGCCACCAAATTCCCCAGACATGAACATTATTGAGCTTATCTGAGATGCCTTGCAACGTGCTGTTCAAAAGAGATCTCCACCCCCTCTTACTCTTACGGATGTATGAACAGCCCTGTGGGATTCATGGTGTCGATTCTCTCCAGCACTACTTCAGATATTAGTCGAGTCCATGCCATGTCGTGTTGTGGCACTCCTGCATGCTCGTGGGGGGCTTACACTATATTAGGCGTGTGCACCACTTTCTTTGGCTCTTCAGTGTAGGAGGGAAAGACTGATATATGGCTTAGGCCTACTTTAGCGGTGGGTTACAGAAACATTACACCACGATATTTCGCGGATTACAATGAACACACTGGTGTATCTGAATGGGTTACACTTTAAAACAAGCATGGAAAAATTGACGCAAATGCGTCAAAAAAGCCGTAATATCCGGACTTGATAATGGCCTAAGGCCGAAATTTCAACAGTGTGTAATAAAAACGTATAACAGTCACTGGCGTAAAGACGATGTCCTACAAAACGAGCTGCTCTTCTTTGAATTTTTTCAATGTCCTCTTCCTATTTGTTTGATGCAGGTCCTACACTGTACAGCAGCATTAGAAGAGAATGGACAAGGACAGTGTAAGCAGTCTCTTTAGTAGACCTGTTAAATTTTCTAGGCATTCTTCCAATAAATCAGTCTCTGGTTTGTTTTCCTCTATGTGATCGTTCCAGTTTAAGTTATTTGTAATTATAATCCCTAAGTATTTAGCTCAGTTTAAAGTCTTTAGCTTTGTGTCATTTATCGTGTACCGTAATTTAGCGGAATTCCTTTTAGTACTCTTGTGTATGAATTCACACTTTCCATTATTTACAGTCAACTGCTAGTTTCTGCATGATACAGATAACTTATCTCTATCTCTCTTAATCTCTCAAATCGAATGGAGATTATGTTGAAAAATAGGGTTTTATAACGAAAAGCGTGGGGGATAGTATATTGTATTGGAATCCTGAATAAAACCAACCAGCTTTGAGAAAAAAAAAATGTTGCAGTGCTTACTGAATGCTCCTTGTGTGTGTAATTCATAGACAGAAAAGTTGCAGACTTAATTGTTACATTTTAACAAACTTAATAACATAAAAGAACAAAATAATTCACTAGTTGTCTACCAGAGTACTTCGACTCTAAAGGGATGTGATCTGTGTAGATAATTACTGCAAAATTTGGTGATCTACAGTGGAATAGTAGGTGTTGAGCCAAATACTGTTAATAATGGTTAGTGCAGTGGTATTCACATTTTAATATTTGATAGTGCAGCTGAAAAAAGTGCATTTATTGCATCCAGTAACATAGTGCAATGGTTCATTAAAATGACTTCACATAGTTTCGAATAAGAGAATGTAGGGTATGTTCCATTTCGTGCAGCTCCTTTTGCAAAATTTAGTAATGTACAGTAGTCTGGCAGATAGGGGTAGATTAAGAGTCATCTACCACTAATGGTGGTAAAGTAATTAGTGGAATAGGTATCAGTGTTTCAATGTCATTATTGCAGCCAATAACATAGCGGAATGGCTCATTAAAATGATTTCACACAGGTTTATGGACAGCTACAGTAATCTTTCCAGGGGTTGGCGGAAGGCTTAGAATTGCCATTTTTGATGGAAATGAGTGACACGGCATGCCTTTTTTAGGTGCCACAAAAAATCTTATATATTCCAGGCAACTGATGGTTATCCACTCTCTATATAAATAAAAATGCTGTTATACTGATTTCTGGGAGTGGGGGATTCTCCCCTCTTGCAGACACGTATGCATAGCTTTGCATAAGACATTGTTCATTGCTTTAGAAACTAAGAAGGAGGAGACTTCACAGACACAATAAGCAATAAATAAATTATTGATGATAGAAGATTGCAGGGATACATGCTTGCAGAGCTACATGTGGTTGTAATCGTTGGCAGTAGTTTCGTCAAAATGAACTCACTGGTGCGAGGGTCTATGCTAGTGGGGCAGCTCAGATGGATGATATTGTCATTTGCAAAAGATTCTTGTCTGCCTACCTGCAAGCCCTGTCAGGTATTCTTGAAAAACAACTACTCTCGTGCAGCTCTGTTGAAAAATATGGGGTGGAAACTACCTACATAAAAGGAAATTTCTCCAGAATGTGAAATACATTTTTTACATTTAAACTGATTACTTCCTGTACAGAAGCAGTCAGTTCTCACTATGTAGTAATACATCAAAGTCCTGCCCTTACCATTTATGGTTCTTTCATAATTCACACTTGATACTAGTTTATATCAATGGAAGAGTCGTATTTACAGTCACATCAGCAAAATTCATTTTAAAAGTTCTTCCAAAGTGGGGGCTTTTTAAATGATAAAGTTCCTGAATATGGAAAAGACTACGAGTTAATACAAAATGAAATTACGTGAGAAACAGGTAAATGTTTGAAGTGCTTCAGCCATGGGAGAAAAGTGAGAGTAGATTCTGTCAAAGTCTAATACTGTCATCTAGCAAGATGAAGAATGTGTTATTACACATGAAACACTTGGTTTCTGTGGTAGAGTCCAGAGTAATGCTGTGATGGCATCCTTGTACCACCAAGAACCCCGTCAGATTGTACAGCATTATTATAATTAACACACGTACCAGTGCAAGAAAATGGTAACTAGGTTTTGATAGTCTTCTGTATTTTTGGCTGCACATGCAATCTTCTGTCATGTGACTACTTTCTTTCAGTAGAACCATTTGTTTTTACATTTGTAGCAGATCAAGCCACTGGGTGCATGCCAACAGGTGCTCCAGGTTTGCAAGGTCTGCAGTTAAGCAGGTTACAGAATGCTTTGGCTTGTCACAGAAGACATGAAATGACTGGTATAATCTCTCTCTAAGTAGAGGCTAGTCCACTTTTACATGTAACTCCACTGGGGGAAGCTCCACAGCAGGGCAAAGGTGACTTTAGATGTACAGCTCTGCAATCTCTGGAGACACTTGCTGTGCAGCTTACTGCAGTGCTGGATGCAACAGTGTGAGGTATGAGGGGCCCTCCCATGAAGCATGAAGTGGTATCCGAGTAGAATGCTGTGATCCCCCATGAGGCAGCAGCTCCAAGCACAAAGATGGGTAGCAGGAGGGCTGGAAGAGCTCGCCTGTGTGTGGTGATGACCTGCGATTTGGAGGCATTGAAGGACAGGCGCTGCTTGATAGCCCAGTCACTGGCTCATCAATTGCACTCTGGAACCAGTGCTGGACGTACCTCCCACTCTCACTACTTGAGTAGAATACAGTGTTGCCTGTATAAAGAACATTGTCGACTCACTTAACCGATGGTAGGTCACTGGCATACAGTGTGTAGAGGAGTAGATCTGGAACATGCCCTTGTAGGGCACTAGCCAGGATGAAGCACATTGAAAGTTTGGATCCTATGCACAAATGTGGAAGGTACATCAATAAAAGTAGGAGCACTGCAGTTGGATATGTGACACATGTACCCCACATACAAGCAGTTTACACAGGATGCCCTTGTGCCATATGGAATCAGAGTGTAGGCCTGTGAGACCTCAAGGAACACCAGATATAGATGTTTCCACATTCTGTGCCCTCTATAATATCCTCCACAAGATGTAACAACTGGTGGTTGGTGGAACAGCCTCTCCTCAGGCCACTCTGTTCATCAGGGAGCAGTTGTTCAGTTACAAGTGCTGCAACAGCCAACAAAGTTAAAGGTGCTTGAATATTTTGGACACTGCTGGCAACAGACTCATGGGTCCATAGATTGATGGCTGCCTTGCATCCTTTCCAGATTTTGGCAATGACTGTTGCATGCTTCCAAGCCAATGGGAACTGTCCAGACCTCAGCCAGAGATGAATACAACTTTCAATTGGCAGGGAAAATGTGGAGGGAACAGCTGCCATAAATGCACCAGTGGCTGCTCCCATGCAGAGCAAACATGGTCCACTGAATCAATCATAGTTCTCCTATGTGGATCACTGCTATGGCTTAACACATTTATGTCCACCAGCCACCACGGCAGACCCCATGCCTGACGCTGTGTCCCCTGTGGCTGGCACAGCAGATCCTCACTCATGCCCAACATAACTTTTTGGTCCACCTTAATGCGTAGTTACATCAAATGATGGCGTGTGACAAAGGGGCACCCTTATCTGATCGCAAGTGCATTGGTTTGGGGTTGAAATGGCTGTTTGACAAACGGCCTATAGAAATCCAAGAAAAACAGACTGGGACTCACCTAGGAAAGATTTAAACTTATATCTCAATAAAAAATCCAGTGCATTTGGAAGAAATGGCAGATGAAGTGATGTCTGCCATCATGCTCGCCTGCTTAGGAAACTGTCCAGTCACCAGGAACTGCACAAACAGGAAAGTACTTGGCAGCACAGTAATCTTGAATTCCAAAGAGAGTTGGTAAGAAGACTGTTCAACTTTGTAAGAGAAAAAAGGACAATGGGCAAAATATCAGGATGCTCTTGCCAAAAACACTCTTGCTGTTAAGCAAGCGAAACAGTCATCCTGAAGATATTCTGTGAGAAGATGGAAGGTAGAGCTGCCAGCCCAGACTTACAAAATCCTCACAAGAATGCCAACAGATCCAGGTTGTGACAAAGCAAGCTGGGATCACTTTACTCTTCTCTTGTTTTGTCGTCTGCCTCCTTAAATTCATTTTTTCAGTTTGACTAATTACCACTAACATACATGAGTATAAAAGAGAAAGTCTGGCCCTCAGACTTAAGAAATATAGCACCAGATCTAATTTTGTGATTAGTTTTCTGTATTTCATCAATTTCCTAATTTATTTTGGCTATTCCTAGTTAATATCTTTTGTTATAGGGTGAAATCAGTAATTGCTTCCTGACTTAAGATTCTATTGTTGACTTACAAACAAATATAAATTCTTTACTAATTATAAACATTTGGAAGAACTACTACTATGATTCTTTAAGTATTTATTTGGCTCTATTCAAAAACATATTAGCAAAACCAGCCCTTAATTAATTCCAATATAATTACCAGATTTGTCAAAGTATTGTTTGCATAACTATATCTGTTAATTTCATTATTTAAACAAATAATTTGGCCTGACCTTTGTGATGGAAGGAACTGATGAAGAGGAGGAAATTGTTGATCTATTCAGTTACTTGAATGAGTTATGTTTTAATTGTAATTTCTGTAAACTTAAATATCGAACAATGTATAGTTTCAGTACCTATTATTGCGAGGATACATAAAGGCCCGATTTTTGGTCCTGATACAGTCAGTCCACAGCTGATATTCAGACAAGAAACATGTATTGGTTAGGTCAACAACAATGCATCAACTTAACTGTGAAATAAGTGTAACACAAATAGGCTGTGTGTTAAAATAATGGCAGTGCCTGTTCAGTAGTGCCACATGTACCGTGTTATTCTGCAAGAACTGTATGATTAGGTTTATACTGCTCATAGATGTTCAACACTAAACTGTTGTAGCAGTATGGTGGTGTTTGCCCTCAAACTATTAATGAGCCTTATCAAAAGTTAACCAATAGCGAACTGGCCATATTAACTGTGTAATATTGGGGTGGGTGAACAATGAAAGTAAAGAACTGTGAACCGCAACTGCCGGCTACATCATTTACAGTAGTCAGTGTTGAACTTCCACCCCCTTTTTCCAGCCAGTGTAACAACGTAGTATGTCGACACCAAGGACTATCAACGAAGAAATAAAGCAGGTGAATGTCACAAGGTGGCAAACTAAGAGAGGAGGATGGTGTGTATACAAGGACAATGCATGAGAAGCGGTATGTGCCCATCAAGACTCGCTTCCCTAAATGTGCTCTGACAGGATACAGACCACGATTCAGTCCCAGTGAGGCACTGGTTTACAGTAACAAATGATACACCTGAGAATCTGCCAGAGAATGTACTGACTTCAAGAAAATCCAGTGGATGGTGAGAATGTGTCAACCATTCAAGTCAGCCCAAATGGAACTTTTTCAGTCTCTTTTGCAACAAGCAGGAGTAGGATTATTCAGCCTCCTATGTAGACTGTTTAGAGCCAATCTTGCAGCAGAAGTCATTCCTTGCTTAGCTTCCCCAATACACTATCCAGTGCTTCCTGGAAAACCTCGAGATTACCAGAAGGGGCTCGATATATACCTACCACAATAAGTGGGATGGATACAATCATTAACTTAATTATGGCGCCGAATGAAATTCGCGAGTGTGTTAGTTCCAGTAATAAATGTAAATTTAATGAAGAAAAGTGTGCATTTTGCAGAAATGTCGGTTGGTATTGTGACCAGTTATGTATTACGTGTTATATTGTGTTAAAAGTATCTGAAAAAAACTGTGATGCATCTATAAACGGTGAAAAAGAAACCATGTTGACGATCGGTAAACAGAACAGCATGAGTTCCGCAAATAAAAGCAAACAATCCGAAGTCTGTGTGAAGTGTAAGAAGTTCGACGTATTTAGTGATGGGAAGTGCATCTCTTGTTATTTAATTATGAAGGTGGTAGTAAAAAATGAGAAACTCAGTGTTTGCTTAGCATCAACTTCATCATACAGCCACGAAATTGCGCTTCAAGAAATAACAAACAGCAAACTATGCTCATGCAGAAAGAAAGTCGTTACAGGTATTATGTGCTTTAAGTGTAAAATTGTTTATCATTATAACTGTGCAAAGGTGGACTCAAAACAAGAGATATGGAAATGTGATAATTGCGTAAAAGTGGGCACTATAGACAGCAAGGAAGAAATAATTTCCGTGTTGTTAGAAGAACTGCAAAGACTGAAAGCTGAAAATGTCACATTGTCTGCCAGAAGTCAACAGAACAAAAGTGAATCCCAAGACGAGAGCACAAATTGTCACCAGCCCAAGAAGATACCAAAACATCTCGTTTCTCAGCAGTTATATCATCTGAATACAAGCAACCGTTTTAGTGCCTTAAGTGATAAAATTGATGAAACAGAGAAATCTACTCAGGTGGTAGGACGAGACAATGTTCCTAAAAATTCGACAAAAAGACCAATTGAGAGTCAGCCAACGAATAAGATTTTATTACTATCGGACAGTCATGGGCGAAACTGTGCATCATTGCTAAATGAATTTTTGAAACCCAAGTACTACACATCATCTGTTGTTAAACCAAATGCATGCCTCAGTGGTGTAGTTGAAGGGGCATCAGATCTTACTAGTGATTTCAATTTGGACGATGCAGTTATTATCCTTGCAGGAATAAATGACATTCGTAAGAAAAACAACTTTATTCCAGACTTAGAAAAGTTGACTGCAGCACTTGATCATACAAAGCTATTGTTATGTACCGTTCCCTACTGTTATGACAAGCCAGAAGTCAACGAAACAGTGTACAGATTTAATGAATATATAATGAATTTGTCATCTAATTTTGTTAATGTGAAAGTAATTGATGTCAATTTATTCTTGCAAAGGCCTGATTACACTAATCATGGACTACACCTGAACAAAACAGGAAAGCTCAGACTGTGCAGGAACATTGCTTCATCAGTATCAAACCCATGGAAACGGTGTGATATAGTAAAAACACTTACAACCAGCTCTGCAAGAAAGGTCAGATTTTGTACCGGTACTGTAGAAACCAATTCATGCCAAGATAGACAGGGAACCAATGTGAATACAAGAAACAGATGTATAGCTGTGTCTCACCCTGTCACTGCCAATGACATATTAATACCATATGATGAAGTTCCACCCAAAGAACCTCAAGGACTGGAAAATAATTCCGATGCAGTATCTCCAAGGATAAAAGGTAATCCCCGATTTTCTACGAGAGAAAGAAGAATTCCAAAAAGAAACAGTGATTTTTTATGGCCAGCACCCACCCAACCTCACCAACGACATCTAGTGAACAAATCTCCAGCTGCGACATAGGTCTTAATGTATCCAACACAGTTTTGAGTGCAACGGGGACTAACGGTGTTAATGGACAAGCAGACCAGCAGAAGGACAGTAGAGGTAGCTATAAGAATCTTATTATTCTTCATCAAAATATCAGAAGTCTCAAAAGTAAATTAGAGTTTTTATCTGTAAATTTAGGGGACATGGACACTGTTGACCGTCCTCATGTTTTATGCCTTACTGAGCATCATGTAACAGTTGGAATTGATGGGCTGCAGCTTGATGGGTATGATCTAGCTACTCATTACTGCAGAACAAGTAAGGAGAAAGGTGGTGCTGTAATTTATATAGACAGTAAAATCATTTATAAATCTTTAGATCTAAGTAAGTATTGTGTAGATCAACATTTTGAAGTTTGCGGGACTGAAATTTCTGCAAAGGACATGTTACTTACTGTGCTTGCAATTTACAGAGCTCCAGCAGGGAAGTTTTGCATCTTTATGAATAAGTTAGAATCTCTTTTGACCAAATTGTTCTCTAAAACTAGAAATTTAATAATTGTAGGTGACTTTAATGTCAACTTCTTAACTGATAACAACCTCAAAACTGACCTGGACCACTTAATGAATTCTTACAACTTGGCTGCGATGGTTACCTGGCCCACTAGAGTTACAGAAAATTGCAAGAGCCTTCTAGATAATATTTTCATTGACAAGAATAGAGTCAACAGTGCTAGTGTGAGCAAAGTAATTTATGGCCTGTCTGACCATGATGGACAACTTCTGAAAGTAAATAACATCAGTTTGTGCAATAAAATCTCCCACACCTATAGGTCCTATAGATGTATAAACACTGAAACTGTGTCTGCCTTTAACGACTATTTGTCACAGATAGATTGGGAGCCAGTGTACAGCACATCAGATGTTAATGATAAATTTAACCTTTTTTTAAATGAATTTATATCTGTATTTGAAATGGCTTTCCCAAAAAAACTGTCAGAAAGAACAATGAGGTTTCTTCCAGTAAACCATGGATTACTGGAGGTATAAAAATTTCTTGCAGGAATAAGAGGGAGTTACATGCCTCACTAAGAGTATCAAATGATCCCCTTGAAAGGTCTCATTTTAAGTTATATTGTAAAATTTTAAAAAGGGTGATAAACAAATCCAAGAGCCTGTATATTAAGTCTGAAATTGATAAATCTGAGAACAAAATAAAAGCAGTTTGGAATGTTATAAAGAGAGAGTGTGGCAAGAGTAACAAGAATGTTATTACCACAGAGATAAGCTATAAGGATGAGGTTATTCATAATCCTGTAACAGTTTCCAACATATTCAACAATCACTTCATAACTGCAGCAGAACAAGTAGGTTGTAACGGTTCCTTAAATGCTGCTACGCATTTATTACACAGAGCTAACCCTAACACGTATGACCCAATTTGTATTGCCCCAGTTACTATTACTGAAGTTAAAAATACCATCAAGGCCTTAAAAAATAAAAATTCCACTGGTATTGACAACATTTCACCAAAAATACTGAAGCATTGTAGTGACCACATATGTCAAGTCCTGTGTCACATTTTTAATGAGTCTATCCAGCAAGGTGTTGTCCCAGAGAGATTAAAGCTTGCCGTTGTGAAACCACTTTTCAAGAAGGGTGACAAAACTAATTTATCTAACTACCGTCCAATATCACTACTAAGTAGTTTCTCAAAAGTATTAGAGAAACTAATGTATACAAGAATTGTAGAACATCTTAACAGCCACAACATACTCAACAGAAACCAGTTTGGTTTCCAAAAAGGTAGATCAACTGAGCAGGCTATTTTTTCTCTCACAAATGAAATTTTAGAGTCAATAAATAATAAAATGTCACCTATTGGAATTTTTTGTGACTTGTCTAAGGCCTTTGACTGTGTGGACCACAACATTCTCTTACATAAGGCTAATTTTTATGGCTTGCGAGGTAGCATTGGTAGATGGATAGAATCATATCTGCAAAACAGAAAACAGAAGGTGATAATTAATGGTGCCAATGATAGTCCCATTTCTTCTGATTGGGGCACATTAAAGTGTGGTGTGCCTCAGGGGTCCATCCTAGGACCTTTGCTTTTCCTTATCTTCATCAATGATCTCCCACTTTGCACAGACACCGAGTGTAAATTTACTCTTTTTGCCGATGACACCACTATTCTGCTTGAAAGTCGAACTAACAGTGACCTAGAAAATAAATGTAATGCTGTACTCGTTGACATCCTACACTGGTTTAAGTGCAACGGACTAACTCTAAACATTCAGAAAACTCAGTATATGCAATTTCACACATCTCAACAAGAAAATGAAGTATGCCACTTAAACTGTGGTAACCAAAATATACTACACGGTGAATCATCTAAGTTCTTGGGCATTCTAATTGATGGCAAGCTGAACTGGTCTGAGCATATCTTAGACCTACATAGAAGGCTCAGTGTGGCAACTTATGCTCTGCGTGTAATCACCCCCATTGGTGATGAGGACGCTACTAAAGCTGCCTACTTTGGTTATTTTCATTCTATCATGTCGTATGGCATAATATTTTGGGGCAACAAGCCTTTAGCCAAAAAAATATTTACTGCACAGAAGAGAGCTGTTAGAATCATGAGTGGTGTTCATCCAAGATATTCTTGCAGAAGTCTGTTTCATAAGTTACAAATATTAACACTTACCTCTCAATTCATATTTTCTTTGATGATTTTTGTTTCTAACAACCTATCTCTTTTTAAAACTAATAGTGAATGTCATGATCATAATACTAGGTCTAAAAATGATCTACACAGGGATCTGAAACATTTAAGTCTTGTTCAGAAAGGTGTTCATTATTTAGCCACAAAAATTTTCAACTCCCTTCCATCAGGTATTAAAGATCACATTAATGTCTTACCTACTTTTAAATGTAAATTGAGAGAATACCTAATGGTAAATTCCTTCTATTCTCTTGATGAGTATCTACAGATAAAGCAATGATTTTTTATACTGATAAAAATTTGTTTGCTATAGATCACATTAACTGTTTAATTTGGAAAATGTACTATATTTCCTTTTTAGGTATTGTTTTATATTACTTGAGCTATACCTTTGATTTGATTTTAACCTACAAACTTATTCATAATCTTATGGTACATTTTTGTCATTTTATATATGTGTATTATTTGTTTAATTTGGAAAATGTACTATATTTCCTTTTTAGGTATTGTTTTATATTACTTGAGCTATACCTTTGATTTGATTTTAACCTACAAACTTATTCATAATCTTATGGTACATTTTTGTCATTTTATATATGTGTATTATATCTGTTGTATGTAATCATGACTCATTCCACATCCTTGTGATTTATCACAATACGGATTAATGGAATACGAAATAAATAAATAAAAAAAATAAATAAATAAATAAAAATTGGAGGGCAGTGAATGTTGTTTCCGTTCTAAAGCCAGCGAGAACTGATCGTACCAAGGCAAAGGATGCAAGACCAGTCTATCCTCATTTCTTTTAAAGACATCAGAAAAACTGGTTAGTGTGCACATTAAGGAAAGGATATTAAATGAGGTTCCTCTACATGAAAACCAACACCAACCAAGGAAATCAAGTGGAACAGCATTTCATCAGCTTGTCAGGAAGGCAGAAAAAGCTTTACACTTTCACATGATGTATACAACCCAGGACAATCGGGAGATCCGGGAAAAACCTGGGAATTTTTTCATCCGTGAGAAAGTCAGAGTAACCTGGGAATTTTTTAGAATCCTGGGAATTTTTCATTGTTTTAGTCTTCAGTCAGATTTTCGTTATTTTGGCTGGTAAGAACTAATATTCTAACAAAGGATATTACTGTATGCCAGTACTGCAGAATAATACTGCAGCAATGAGACATGAACGAGAGAAAAATGAGAAAATACAACTTAAGTTACAAAGAAAATGCGACATATACAACAACAAAACACAGTACTCATACAAGCGTCTGCCAACAGCAAAATGTGTCACAGGCTTTAGGAAGACTATGCAATGCTTCAGAACAGCAAATTGGCTACGATGAGCACATCATCACAACTTTAATGTAGATTCGTTTGAGCAGCTGCGAGCGGGCTCATGTGCATGCGCAGTTGAGTCACGTATGATTAGTACCTTCTCCCTCTTCTGGCTACAGAAGTGTGGTTGTTAGCTCTATAAGCAGTAGCATCAAGCAACCAGATGATACACGGAAAAATTTTACTGGCGTGCCCAAACTACCAGATTCACTGATGCGCAACAGGCCCAGATCCAGGGGGCGGAAGAGGGGAGGGACAAACCGGGGTGTCTGCCCCAGGCGGCAGTTTCAGGGCGGGGAGGGCGCCAAATTCATATTCTTGAGGAAAAAACCTTGTTTCACAAAGCGACTAGCATCCAGCACACGTTGGTCTATCGATTTTGAAACACATCCCTGTTGGTTAATGAACATTTTTGAACACATTCTGAGTTGATTTCTGAATTAATCACAAGCTGATTTTTGAATGCGTGCATAGTGTACATGTGTCTGCCAGGGGAATCCCCGTCGCATCTAGAAGTAAACTTCCCTGCAGACAAAAGGGGACGGGGCAATTTCAGCTGAGCGGAAAAAAGCCGAACGGGTGAATGCCAGTGTTTGTTTGTGTGGTTTAATGGGTTCGCAAATGATCAGCATTGTTATATTTACTAGTGAAAGACATAGATTGAGACTAACAGGAATAACAGGTAAGAAAGATTACTTGTTATCTTCTTGGTGTATCCAAGAAAATGAAATTTTGATAGAAAGTTTTTGGCCAGACCCGTACACTAGTAAGGGCCAGTTGTACAGTCCCCGACCACTATTCTGGGAATAGTGCGGAAAACGCGTTGTGCGAACACGTAATAATGCTTAACCGGAGAATAAACGCGGATAACGAAACTGGTGATTGTAGCAGGGTTAGTGAAGTTAACCAGAGAATAAGTTTTGACGTAGGCAGGAATAGTTACAGAATTACTGATGACAAGATTGTTTGTTAGAACGATGAAGGAGATGATGAGAAGCTGGAGCATATGAATGAAATGTGAAACTATTTCCTAACATAAAGCTTTTTGCTTGTAGTAGGCCTAATAGGCATTTGATAGTGGGTCTTCATGAATTATATTCTGTTTTGTCTTAAAAAAGACCTTTTGCTCCAAAGCAGTCTTGTTTATTTCGGGTGTATTACAATTGCTGCAATATCAGACAGGCCTATTTCGTTTTATCTAGCAGACAGTGACAAAATACACGTAATCAGCTCCAAAAACAACACCAGTCTTGGGTACTATTTGTATTAACAGCTTTTTCATTATTACACAACGACATTTCGTTTTTTTCATATAGCAAAAGGTTTGACGAACTTCGATGAGGTGATGATTCTTTCGCAGACAGGAAAGCGCGCCATGTAAGGCCGTAGCATGATAAGAGAGAAAAAACGCTAGGAATTAGGACTGAAGAAATATGTAGTGTCTAGTCTCCTGTCTTTACTGGTTTTATGTATCCTATATTTAATTTTATGTCACACAAAACAGCAAGTTATTAGCTAATAGGCAATAAAGAGTACAAATCTTCTGAAGAGTTCTTGTTCTCCTGGTTGCAAATGACCCCATCCAGAATTAATTGCGAGTTTTATTTAAAAACAAAAAAGAGGGGCGGGATGTCAAACCGGCCGACTGGGAGCAGGTTAGGCACCACACGACATTTTAATTTCCACTGTCCTGAATATAGTTTGATGACATCCACAAAATATACACGTTTGAATTCGACAGAGCGAAATTCAGTGACGTGCGATAGAAGAATGCTGTGTGAAATGTCGTAACACTACTCTTTGGCACACTAAAGACCAAATAACATGTCGTACATTTCCTCGAAAACACATATTATATGTATCAGACTCTGCAGAATGATACGCACTACAAAACGAACATTTTTTTGAAAAGTCGATTTAATTTTTAGCGTCCTACCTCAAACGCTGGGGGAAGGGGGGAGGGGGTGCCACTATCTAGTATTGCCCCGGTTCGGAAATACCGTAGATACGTGTCAGTGGACTCTTGAGTTGTAGTGGGGAGGAGGGTAGTCTCCTCGTAACCCGTGTTTACGTTTAGTGATTTTGCTCTTTCCTCTTCGTTTATTGCTCTCACGTCAAATGAAAACAAAACGAATTTACGTGGACAGGAGCTATCAGGTGAATTAAAATACATTCACATAATTACGAAAAGCGAAAATAAGTTATTAGCTTCAGATTTTATTTCCGCCTTTCTAACAGTCAAGTATTAATCGCCATGCAGAACAATGAAGTTATTTTTGCCGGTTTGCTAAAGAAATTTGGCTTTTATTACCCTTTTCCGCTGAGGCAATCTATTTATTTAAAACGAAGTGTTTAATTCCACATTACTGGCTGCTTTCAACTGTTCGCTGCATTTCAAATGCATGTCATCATCTTCTAGCACGTATGGCATTATCCCAAAATAAAGAGCCAACAACGAGATAATATAGTACAGGTACTCCTAGAAAATTTACATCCGAATCTGCACTTTAAGCCGAATGCTCCTGGGGTATCCTCTGAAGTCTTGTTTCTTTTATGACGTAATGCAAGATCCTTTAATGTTTTACACGTACGATCATACGGGCTACCTGCTTCATAGTAGCTGCGCAAGTGCGGTGGCGCGTATTATCTGGCACTCTCTGGCAGCTGATGAAACGAACTTATTTCTAACAGGTCGCCGGAAATATTGAGAATAGTGGTTTGAAAAGCGTTACTTTGAAAGTAAATTTCCTTATACACAAGATGAACTATGTGCGAGAATGTATGATGAATTTCTTAAATCACAGAGCTTTTGACTCTCGTTTAAAAATCAACTCTGTGAGGATAATCATTTGAAGAATTTCTAGCCCAGATAATCGGACATTCATGTGGTTATTAAAAATTTTTCTGGCGCACGCATTTTGTGATGTATCTTTTAAGTGTACCGCAAGGTAACACACACAAAAAACATCAACATTATATATGAAAGCTTAAATTCTCTTGCAGTCGATTAATCTTCGATACCAATATTACATGTGAAAGCTTTGCTTTTCTTGTAACAACACTATGTATATTAATTTAAGCCATTAACTTTTCCTATTTCTGTGGTCGCGCTAATTAACACTGATGTTGCTATTGGCTGACTACATCATGTGTCAATGTAGCCTCAGGTTTTTGTAGAACAAATAGTACTCATGGGGGTTCGTGCATACTTGTAAATAACTCTGTAGAGTATAAAGTAAAAGATGAATACAATTTTCTAAATGATGAAGGAGTATTTGAAAACTGCACAATTGAATTAGAAACAAAATATTATTGTTGTTTCTATATATAGAATCCAAGGTGTAGAGAAAACAAAATTATTTTTACCAAAATTAAAAAATCTTTTACAGAAAGTCATCAATGAGAAAAATAAAAAAAGGTATTACTAGCAGCTGATTTCAATGTAAATTTATTAAATCAAATGACTTAATAAAGTTTATGGACTTCATCCAAAAATTTGGTTTCAAGGTAAACTTCATGGAAATCACAAGAGAAAACGAAAATACAGGAACTTGTATTGATAACATTTTAACAAATTATAAATTTGATGACGCAAAGTTGTTATGTGTGGAATTAGGACTCTCGGACCACTCTGCTCTGTTCACTGAAATAGGAAATGCAAATGAACCAAGCACTAAAAATACTTATTAGCAAAAGGCATTTTACTGCTGAAAATTTAAAACAGTTCTGCTCTAAATTAGATGAGGTGGAGTGGCAAGTTGAAGATGATACTCTAATCTCTGTACAATTTAACAGGTTTCTAGAAAGTTTCTTACATGTATTTAATGAAGTATTTCCACTTAGAGTATTCCACACAAAGCTGTCAAATAAGCTAAATTGGATCACCACTGGAATAAAAATATCCAGCTGGAAGAAAAGACAACTGAACAAGGAGTTGAAATACAACAAAGACCCTGTTTTCATAAATTATGTCAAACAGTATAAAGGCTGTTTTCAAAGGGTACTGAAAGCTGCAAAAGAAATGGTAAATAATAAATACATCTTGGCTCATGAAAACAAATCAAAGGCAGTCTGGTCTGTCATAAAATCAGTACTGGGGATGAGAACTGACAGCAAAGTTATCTCCAAAATTAAGGGGGGAAATAAAACTATAACAAATCCTGCTCTGATATCAGAATCTTTTAAAAAAAATTTTATAAATGTATGAAAACCAGTTGCAGATGAAAATGGTTATACCAAAAAAGTACAATTAGGTCAGAAGGTAGAAGAATGCTTTAACCAATTTAAAACATTTCAGCCAAAATGTAGAGAACACTATATTACAGCTCAAAAACAAGAATTCTGCAGGGTGGGATGGCATACCCACTAAAGTAGTTAAATGAGTTGCCAGGATAATAGTTCACCCCCTTTGCTCAATAACTAATAAATCACTCAAAGAAGGCCACTTTCCAGATGCCCTGAAGCATGCAGAGGTGTAACCTTTGTTCAAAAAAGGCTCAAGAGAAGATATGGGGAACTACTGCCCAATCTCTATTCTCCCAATTTTCTCAAAAATATTTGAAAAAGTGGTAGTAATGCAAATCAAAAAATTTATAGACAAATCAAACGTACTGTCAGATAATCAATACGGCTTTCAGAAATGCAAAAACAAAATAGACACCATAAATGAATTTGTGAAAAAAAATTGTTCTGCCTTAGACAAATCTAGCAAGTTGTTCTGTGACCTCACAAAAGCATTTGATTGTGTAAACCATCAATTGCTCCTGCATAAAATGGAAAAAATATGGAATTGGAGGCTGTGTTTTAGAGTGGTTCAGGCCATACCTCACAAAGAGAAAACAAAGAGTAGTTGTATCATCAAGCAAGGGAAATTTCTTCTCTGATTGCATGATTATTTCACAAGGCATTCCACAAGGCTCAATTCTGAGTCCAATTATATTCTTACTTTACATAAATGACTTGCCACTAAACATAAATTCACACTCAGTTTTATTTGCTCATAACAAGCCTGCCCTCATCGAAAGTAATCATTCAGAAAAAATTCCCTCAACTGTCACAAATCTACTAGACAGTTTAGAAAACTGGTTCCAACTAAATGGGTTATAACTGAATACTGGGAAAACACATCTACTACAGTTTAAAACTAAAAACTCTAAGATAAATGAAATTCATATTACCTGCAGAAACCAAGAACTGAAAGAATCAGATTGTGTTAAAATTTTAGGAATACATTTGGACCAAAATTTTATCCTTGTCTTCACGTATAGAATACTTAGCAAATAAGTTAAACAGCTATGCTATGAAGATTTTGTCGTATTCAACTAGTATGAAGATAATGAAAGTAGTTTATCACAGCTATTTTGAAGCTGTTATAAGGTATGGCATTATCTTTTGGGGCAGTACAAGCAAAATCATTGTAATATTAAAATTACAAAAATCAATTTTTAGAAATATGTGTAACGCAAGACCAAAAGAATCTTGTCTTCCACTGTTAGGAAATCTAAAAATATTAAGTGCCCCCTGTTTGTACATCTATGAACTGATTATTTTTTTATACAGTAACCCTTCATTATTCACAGACGACAATTTTAAGCATCAAGAAAGCACTAGGAATAAGACAAACTTCATGCTTCCTACTCACAGGTTAAAGTTATATGCACAAACCCCAGAATATATGGGACATCAAGAACTCTCCAAACAAAAATATCAGTAACAACTTCATTTATTAAATTTAACTGATGCAACGACAAATTGTAGTCAGTGCTCCTCATTGCACCTTAGAAAATGCTTTAGGCCATTTAGATAACTGAGTTGACAAAAGCCATGGGATACTTCCTAATATCATGACAGACCTTTTTCCTGGCATAGAGCAGCAGCTCAACATGGTATGAGCTCAATAAGTCATTTGAAGTCCCCTGCAGAAATGTTAACACACACACACACACACACACACACACACACACACACACACACACACAGTGTTCTTCAAGCTCCTTCACTGCACTAATCCGACAAGCAGGCTGTACATGTGCTTACTTTAGCGGCTATGGTTTGCTTGCTATTTGTCCAAGTCACACAATGCAAATGGCAGTTTGTTGTCTAAACCTGTCACTACGTGCAATCAGTAGCTACAGCATGCTCTCTCTGCTGGTTGGTTATTTCAAAAGTTAAGTTTCTGTTTTAATACGCCTCGTACTGTTGTCCACACTCCTGGCCCTTAAAATAGCAACACCAAGAAGGAAAGAAGGAGAGCTCATCAGAAAATTGCACTAATTGTGCATATACAGTCCTGTAGGAGGAATGGATGATTGAATTTGTAGGTGATTTGGAGAGGAAGGGTGTGGTGGTGTAGACAGTGTGTGAAACTAACCCAGCTGGGCCTCATGCTGAAATGAGCTCAAATGGTGGATACTTGCAAAACATTCCACACTGCTTCACCTCTGTGTCAGACTTCATGAATCATAGTGGCTGGCAAATGATTAAACGCCAGCTTCTTTTTTTTACTATCTCTGACTGTTTGCAATGGTTGAGATCTGGAAAACGTGCTGGTACTTCTGCAATGTTTGACAAGTCACCACCGAGGATTGCGTGTTACCTCTACCACGCATCTATTGCTGCCACCAGCACCCTTTGCCCACTTACATGGGCCTGGGTACACCAAGTGACAACTTTACAGGTAAACGCCGTGTGGTCTGAACCAGGCCATCATCATGGCCACAAAGAACCTCAGATACTAGTTATTCCCATGGTGTGCGTGGACTGACACCTCAAATGACTTGCCCTGCCATTTACCTGCATGGTATTGTTGTAGATCAGGACAGCACAGGCAACATACCGTTAAGGTGGTTATGTAGATAGAACACATCAGAAGCGTAATTGCAGCTGTTCCTATTATGAGGTACACAAACCAGAGTGTTCACATCGTGTACCCAATACTACCACTCCAGGTGCTGGCCCCATATGACGATGACGACTACTACTGCACTTTGGCAATGTTTGTGCTCCTCTGAGCCTCCACATCTACATCCACTCTCTGCAAACCACTGTGAAGTGAACACCCCATTGTACCATTTATTAGGGGTTCTTCCTGTTTATTTATTTACACGTCTAGTTCCATAGGACCAAACTGAGGGACAAATCTCCAAGGTCCTGGAATGCGTCAGTACATGAGATTACAACATACAAGTAACAACAGATAAAATAAAATGTTTATGAACCCAAAAAAGTTAAGCCATAAGTTTAAGTAAACACTATCAACAATATAACATAAGAATCAGCTTCCTTGGAAAAGGAACTCCTCATTTTTGAATCCTTGTGGTAGCTTATTGCCGGCCGCAGTAGCCGAGCGGTTCTAGGCCCTTCATTCTGGAATCGCACGACCGCTACAGTCGCATTGATGTGTGTGATGTCCTTAGGTTAGTTAGGTTTAAGTAGTTCTAAGGTCTAGGGGACTGATGACCTCAGATGTTAAGTCCCATAGTGCTCAGAGCCATTTGAACCATTTTTGAACCATTTGGTAGCTTATTGAAAATCGATGGAGCAGTATACTGCACACATTTCTGCATAAGAGTTAACAAAGTCATAGAAAGTGCTGGTAGATAGACACAATAAAAAACACACACACAAATTTCACACACAAACATACACACAAATTTCAAGCTTTCACAACCCAAGGTTGCTACATCAGGTAAGAGGGAAGGAGAGGGAAAGACTAAAGGATGTGGGTTTTAAGGGAGAGGGTAAGGAGTCATTTCAATCCCGGGAGTGGAAAGATTTACCTTAGGGAGGGGAAAAATGACAGGTATGTGCGCACACACACACACACACACACACACACACACACACACACACACACACACACACAGGCAGACATATGTAAAGGCAAAGAGTTTGGGCAGAGATGTCAGACGACGTGGAAGTACAGAGGCAAAGATGATGTTGAATGACAAGTGATGTACGAGGGGCGGCAACTTGAAATTAGTGGATGTTAAGGCCTGGTGGGTAATGGGAAGAGAGAATATATTGAAGGGCAAGTTCCCATCTCTGGAGTTCTGATAGGTTGGTGTTAGTGGGAAGTATCCAGATAACCCAGACGGTGTAACACTGTACCAAGATGTGCTGGCAATGCACCAAGGCATGTTTAGCCACAGGGTGATCCTCATTACCAACAAACACTGTCTGCCTGTGTCCGTTCATGCGAATGCACAGTTTGTTGCTGGTCATTCCCACATAGAAAGCTTCACAGTATAGGCAGGTCAGTTGGTAAATCACGTGGGTGCTTTCACACGTGGCTCTGCCTTTGATCGTGTACACCTTCCAGGTTACAGGACTGGAGTAGGTGGAGGTGGGAGGGAGCCATAGGGCAGGGAAGGTGATTTGGGGATTTCATAGGGATGAACCAAGAGGTTACGAAGGTTAGGTGGAAGGCGGAAAGACACTCTTGGTGGAGTGGGGAGAATTTCATGAAGGATGGATCTCATTTCAGAGCAGGATTTGAGGAAGTCATATCCCTGCTGGAGAGCCACATTTAGAGTCTGATCCAGTCCCGGAAAGTATCCTCTCACAAGTGGGGCACTTTAGGGGTTGTTCTGCGGGAGGTTCTGGGTTTGAGGGGATGAGGAAGTCGCTCTGGTTATTTACTTCTGTACCAAGTCGGGAGGGTAGTTGCGGGATGCGGAAGCTGTTTTCAGGTTATTCGTGTAATGGTTCAGGGATTCAGGACTGGAGAAGATTCATTTGCCACGAAGACCTAGGCTGTAGGGAAGGGACCATTTGATATAGAATGGGTAGCAGCTGTCATAATGGAGGTACTGTTGCTTGTTGGTGGGTTTGATGTGAACGGATGTGTGAAGCTGGCCATTGGACAGATGGAGGTCAACGTCGAGGAAAGTGGCATGGGATTTAGAGTAGGACCAGGTGAATCTGATGGAACCAAAGGAGTTGAGGTTGGAGAGGAAATTCTGGAGTTGTTCTGCACTGTGAATCCAGATCATGAAGATGTCATCAATAAATCTGTACCAAACTTTGGGTTGGCAGGCCTGGGTAACCAAGAAGGCTTCCTCTAAGCAACTCATAAATAGGCTGGCATACGAGGGGGCCACCCTGGCACCCATGGCTGTTCCCTTTAATTGTTGGTATGTCTGGCCTTCGAAAGTGAAGAAGTTGTGAGTCAGGATGAAGCTGGCGAGGGTAATGAGGAAAGAGGTTTTAGGTAGGGTAGCAGGTGATCAGTGTGAAAGTAAGTTCTCCATCGCAGCGAGGCCCTGGACGTGCGGAATATTTGTGTATAAGGAAGTGGCATCAATGGTTACAAGGATGGTTTCCGGGGATAACAGATTGGGTAAGGATTCCAGGCGTTCGAGAATGTGGTTGGTATCTTTGATGAAAGATGGGAGTCTGCATGTAATGGGTTGAAGGTGTTGATCTACGTAGGCAGAGATACATTCTGTGGGGGCTTGGTAACCAGCTACAATGGGGCGGCCGGGGTGATTGGGTTTGTGAATTTTAGGAAGTAGGTAGAAGGTAGGGGTGTGGGGTGTCAGTGAGATCAGGAGGTTGATGGAGTCAGGTGAAAGGTTTTGTAGGGGGCTTAAGGTTCTGAGAATTCCTTGAAGCTAAGCCTGGACATCAGGAATGGGATTACCTTGGCAAACTTTGTATGTAGTGTTGTCTGAAAGCTGACGCAGTCCCTCAGCCACATACTCCCGACAATCAAGTACCACGGTCGTGGAACCCTTGTCCGCCTGAAGAATGACGATGGATCGATCAGCCTTCAGATCATGGATAGCCTGGGCTTCAGCTGTGGTGATGTTGGGAGTAGGATTAAGGTTTTTCAAGAAAGATTGAGAGGCAAGGCTGGAAGTGAGAAATTCCTGGAACGTTTGGAGAGGGTGATTTTGAAGAAGAGGAGGCGGGTCCCGCTGTGACGGAGGACGGAACTGTTCCAGGCAGGGTTCAATTTGGATAGTGTCTTGGAGAGTTGGTTCATTAGGAGTAGGATTAGGATTATTTTTCTTTGTGGCAAAGTGATACTTCCAGCAGAGAGTACAAGTGTAGGACAGTAAATCTTTGACGAGGGCTGTTTGGTTGAATCTGGGAGTAGGGCTGAAGGTGAGGCCTTTGGATAGGACAGAGGTTTCGGATTGGGAGAGAGGTTTGGAGGAAAGGTTAACTACTGAATTAGGGTGTTGTGGTTCCAGATTGTGTTGACTGGAATTTTGAGGTTTTGGGGGGAGTGGAGCTGGAAGTGGGAGATTGAGTAGATGGGAGAGACTGGGTCTGTGTGCAATGAGAGGAGGTTGAGGTTTGCTGGAAAGGTTGTGGAGGATGAGTGAGTTGCCTTTCTGGAGGTGTGAAACCAGGAGATTGGATAGTTTTTTTGAGGTGGAGGGTGGCATGCTGTTCTAATTTGCAGTTGGCCTGTAGGACGATGCTCTGAACAGCAGTGTGGATGTGGGAGAGGAAAGATTGAGGACTTTTATTAAGGCTAGGAGTTGATGGCTGTGTTCATTGGCTGAGTTGACGTGTAGGTGAAGGTGAAGGCTAAGGGGGGGGGGGGGGAGGGCTATGGATTGTTCAGTTTGGAACTGGTATAGGGACTGATGGAAAGAAGGGTTGCAGCCAGAGATGGGAACTTTAAGTGTGAGGCCTTTGGGGGTAATGCCAAATGTCAGACAAGGCTGAGAAAATAAAATATGGGAGTGTAACCTGGCTAGGGCGAAGGCATGTTTGCGGAGGGAATGTAAATAAAACTTAATGGGGTCGTTGTGGGGATGTTGTGAGGGTGACATGGTATTAGATGGTGGAAAGAGTACATGAGGCTGAAATGAAAATGAAAATAAAAATATATGGGGAGATATAAAGGTGAACTAGAAAGAACTGGAGATCTGGTGTGAAAAAGTAGAAAAAGTGTTGGTTAAAGCTGAGCTATGTTGATCCTGTGGTGAACTTGGGTTGGTAAACAACGATGTGCACAAAGGTTAGGTGGTTGTGTTGCCTCCAAAACACGTTAAAGGGTGGAGAAGTTCGGGAAAATTTCGAAAAAACTGCATGTAAATGTATAAAAGGAGTGGTTTTGTGGTGGAAGATAATGAAAATGAGGCTGACAATTGTCTGACTAAGAAATAATAACGTTAAAACCAGTGGGAAGCGGCTAAAAATTATCAGTTATGTGGGAAAAACGGAAATGGAAGTAAAGCAAAAGTTGTTAGAACTAGCCGAAATGGTTGTTTAATAGGTGAAAGGAACTGTTTGCGAACTGGGAATGGTGGATTTTATTGCAGCGGTAGTATCGAAAGTGGAAAATTTTTTTTGGTTTATGGTTTGGAAGTGGGTTACTTAGCAAACAAATCTCCCCCAGTCCTGAATCCCTGAACCATTACACCAACAACCTGAAAACAGCTTTCGCATCCCGCAACTACCCTCCTGACCTGGTACAGAAGGAAATAACCAGAGCCACTTCCTCTTCCCCTCAAACCCAGAACCTCCCACAGAAGAACCCCAAAGTACCCACTTGCGACAGGATACTTTCCGGGACTGTATCAGACTCTGAATGTGGCTCTCCAGCAGGGATATGACTTCCTCAAATCCTGCCCTGAAATGAGATCCATCCTTCATGAAATCCTCCTCACTCCACCAAGAGTGTCTTTCCGCCGTCCACCTAACCTCCGTAACGTCTTGGTTCATCCCTCTGAAATCCCCAAACCACTTTCCCTACCCTCTGGCTCCTACCCTTGTAACTGCACCCGGTGTGAAACCTGTCCCATGCACCCTTCTACCACCACCTACTCCAGTCCTGTAACCCAGAAGGTGTACACAATCAAAGGCAGAGCCACGTGTGAAAGCACCCACATGATTTACCAACTGACCTGCCTACATTGTGAAGCCTTCTATGTGGGAATGACCAGCAACAAACTGCCCATTCGCATGAATGGACACAGGCAGACAGTGTTTGTTGGTAATGAGAATCACCCTGTGGCTAAACATGCCTTGGTGCACGGCCAGCACATCTTGGCACAGTGTTACACCGTCTGGGTTATCTGGATACCTCCCACTAACACCAACCTATCAGAACTCCAGAAATGGGATCTTGCCCTTCAATATATCCTCTCTTCCCATTATCCATCAGGCCTCAACCTCCGCTAATTTCAAGTTGCCGCCACTCACACCTCACCTGTCATTCAACATCTTTGCCTCTACACTTCCGCCTCGACTGACATCTCTGCCCAAACTCTTTGCCTTTACATGTGTCTGCTTGTGTCTGTATATGGGCGGATGGATGTGTGGGAGTGCGCGTGTGGGTGGGTGTGGAAGCGCGTGCGCGCGCGATTGTATACCTGTCCCTTTTTCCCCCTAAGGTAAATCTTTCCATTTAGATAGATTTTTCCCTCGTGGAATGTTTCCCTCTATTTTTTTTATATATATATATATATATATATATATATATATATATATATATATATATATTTAAAAAGAAAGATGATGAGACTTACCAAACAAAAGTGCTGGCAGGTCGATAGACACACAAACAAACACAAACATACACACAAAATTCTAGCTTTCGCAACCAACGGTTGCCTCGTCAGGAAAGAGGAAAGGAGAGGGAAAGACAAAAGGATTTGGGTTTTAAGGGAGAGGGTAAGGAGTCATTCCAATCCCGGGAGCGGAAAGGCAAAGCCTTTACAAATGTCTGCTTGTGTCTGTGTATATGCGGATGGATATGTGTGTGTGTGCGCGAGTGTATACCTGTCCTTTTTTCCCCCTAAGGTAAGTCTTTCCGCTCCCGGGATTGGAATGACTCCTTACCCTCTCCCTTAAAACCCAAATACTTTTGTCTTTCCCTCTCCTTCCCTCTTTCCTGACGAGGCAACCGTTGGTTGCGAAAGCTAGAATTTTGTGTGTATGTTTGTGTGTCTATCGACCTGCCAGCGCTTTTGTTTGGTAAGTCTCATCATCTTTCTTTTTAAATATATTTTTCCCACGTGGAGAGAGAAAGCAATGTCAAAATACTCAGATTGTTCCATCCACGTATGGAGAGCAGGAAAAATAATTGCTTGAATGCCTCTATGCATGCAGTAATTATTATAATCTTATCCTCATGATTCCTACATGAGTGATATGTAGAGGGTCGCAGTACATTCCTAGAGTCATCATTTAATTTTTGAAGCTGTGGTATTGGACTTTCTGGGGGTAGTTTATATCTGTCTTTAACGGTCTTCCAGTTCAGTTCCTTCAGTATCTCTGTTATCCTCTTCAATGCATCGAACAAACCTGTGTCCATTTATGCTACCTTGCTCTGTATATGTTCAATATCTCCTGTTAGTCCTATTTGATATGGGTCCCACGCATTTGATCAGTATTCTAGAACCAGTCGCATGAGTGATCTGTAAGCAATCTCCTTTGTAGTCTGATTGCACTTCCCCAGTATTCTAGCAATAAACAGAAGTGTACCACCTACTTTACCCACAAATGATGATGATGTATACAAAGATGATATTTGGTTTGTGGGGCACTCAACTGTGTGGTTATCAGCACTCATACAAATTCCCAATCTTTACTCAGTCCAATCTTGTGACTTTCATGAATGATGAAGAAAGGAGGAGGACAACACAAACACCCAGTCCCCAAGCAAAGAAAATCACCAACCTGGCCGGGAATCGAACCTGGGGTCCCATGATCCAGAGGCAGCAATGCTAGCCGCTAGCCACTAGACCACAAGCTGCAGACACCCACAAGTAAGCCTATGTTGTCATTGCATTTCATATCCCTACAAAGTTTTACATCCCAGTATTTGTACGAGTTGGCCAATTCCAACACAGGGTGTATACGGGGACAAGAAAAAAAAATTCCCGGATTATTCCCGGATTTCTCCCGGATATCCCGTTTAAAAAAATATGCTTTTTCCCGGGCGAAAATACACCTTTTCCGTGCTAAATGACAGTACGTTTTCCGTAGATTTTCCCTCGCAACTGTAAAACTTATCAATCCTTGGAATGGTTAATGTTTTATACAATCGCGTAGATCTTCCCGGAAAAAAAAGAAAAGACGGGGCAGAGAAGTTTTGGAAAGACCTTTGTTTTGCAGCAACATATACGCTGCATATTTTCGTATTACGAAAGTATAAATTCGAATTGCACCAAACACAACGCGTTAGTTTCCGGAGCGTTGAAGCCGAGGTTGATATGTCCTTTTGGAAGCGAGTCATATCTCAAGCCACGAAATCTCGCCAGACGACGACAGCAGCTATTCAGAGCATAGGACACGTGTTTTAGTCA
Organism: Schistocerca cancellata; assembly: GCF_023864275.1. Classification (NCBI taxonomy): domain Eukaryota; kingdom Metazoa; phylum Arthropoda; class Insecta; order Orthoptera; family Acrididae; genus Schistocerca; species Schistocerca cancellata. Next base: position 251,151,388 of record NC_064632.1, read on the forward strand.
GCCAATTGCACCATCACTTGTTACATAGCGCGAACACACAAGAGGAAAAGTTAACGGTTTACATTAATGTACACAGTACCGTATATCTACAAGAAAAGCTAAGCTTTCACATATAATATTGGTCTCTAAGATTAACACGCTACAACAGAAGCTAAGCTTTCTCATGTAATATTGATATTTTTTTGCGTGTGTTGTACTTTAAGATACATCACAAAAATATGCCAGTAAATTTAAAATTATGATATAAATGTCTCGCGGCTCGAAATTTTTGTAAGTGGCTGGTCCTCAAACTGTTCAGTTTCGAACGCTCTGTGATTTAGATATCCATCCCTGTTTCTCACACGTAACATAACTCATTTTGGGTAAAAAGAAATTTACTTTGAAAGTAACGCTTTTCTAACCACCGTTCGCAATATTACCCGGAGACTGTTAGAAATAGGTTCGATTTACCAGTTGCCAGAGAGCGCCAGAAAACAGACATTATTGTGCGTGTGCAACTGCAGTGGTGTAGGAAGCCCGCATGTTCGTGTGTATAAAGCACTAAGAGAGCTTAGATTACACCATCAAAGAAACAGGGCATCAGACGATACTCCAAAGAGCATCGGAATTTTGTAAACCATACTGAAATGCATGATGCAGCTTGAAGTGCAAATTGGCTTTTTCCAGATTCACGATGAAGCAGGTCCCATCTGATATTAAGCTTTTCAGTGTGGTTTTTGGGATTCAAATTTTCTTGGAGTACCAGTACTACTCGATCTCATTTTTGGTTCTTTATTATCGCATAATGCCATACATGGCTAAAGATGATAACGTGCACCTGAAATTCAGCGAACAGTTGGAACTAGCCAATACTGTAGAATGAAACACTTCGTTTCAAATAAAATGATCGCCTCAGCGGAAAGATTAATCAAGCCAAATTTCTTTAGCAAACTTGCAAAAATATTGTTCTGCAAGGCGATTAATGCTTGACTGCTACTAACTTGGAAATAAAATAATGTATTTTAATTCACTTGATAGCTCACGGCCACAGAAATCCGTTTTGTTTTCATGTGACGTGGGAGCTGTAAACGAAGAGAAGCAGCGAAATCACTTAACGTAAACATGGGTCACGTGCAGGTTAACCCCCTCCCCACTACAACTCAAACAGCCAAACTACAAGTAGCGCAACAGCCAAACTACAAGTAGCGCCGTAGCGGGGAGCGGGAGAAGGTACTGCTTATACGCGAGTCAAATGCGCATGCGCAACACACCGCTGGCAATTGGTCAAACGAATCTAATGTGAACAGTTGTGACGTCATGCTCATAGGAAGCAGTTCATTGTTACGAAGAATTACAGTCTGCGCCCTACGACCTTTTCATATTTTTGCTATTGGCAGACGCTTGTGCGTGCACGGGGTTTCGTTGTAAATTGCACATTTCCTTTGCCACTAAAATTTTTTTCCCTCTCGTTTATATTTTATTGCTGCAGTATCATTCTCCAGTAGCAGGATACAATAACGATCTTTGCTAGAAAATCAATTCTGCAGTCAAAATTACAAAAATTTAAACGAAAGCTAAAACAATGAAAAATTCCCGGAATTCCGAAAAATTCCCGGGTTTTTCCCGGTTTTCTCCCGGATGAAAAAATTCCCGGGTTTTTCCCGGATTTCCCGGGTCGTATACACCCTGCAACAGTGACTCATTGATACTATAGTCACAGGATACTACATTTTTTTGTTTTGTGAAGTGCAAAATTTTACAGTTCTGACCATTTAGGGCAAGTTGCCAACCCCTGTATCATGTTGAAATCTTTTCAAGATCTGACTGAATATTTATGCAGTTTCTTTCAGACTTCTTTACAGATAACTGCTTCATCTGTGAAAATTCTGAGGCTATTATTAATGTTGTCTGCAAGGTTATACATGAACAACATGAACAGCAAGGGCCCTAACACACTTCCCTGGGGCACACTTGAAGTTACTGCTACATGTGACAATGACACTTCATCTAAGAAAACATAGGGATATATACATTGTGACATTGTATTAAGATCCCAGAGGCATGTATGAAGAACCCAGAGCCATCTGAAATAGCTACATGCTACCACACCATCCAGTGTTGTGACTGGGCATGCACCTTTCTCTACTGCTGCATCGAGAGAAGCCACAACAGTGGTTGCCACACTGACAATTTGTGGTGCTCCGGATGCCGCCACACTGCTCATGATCATGCATTTTTTTTTTTTTTTTGCTTCTTCTTACGTGCCCATTTCCTGATTCAAATTATATGATGAGACTGAATGATACTGCACAGCTGAACAAACGTGTTTCCTAATTTGAAACTAATTCAATGAATGTGAATTCCTTGACATCAGCTAAATCAGGTATGGATCAACAACCCAATAGTAACATGAAAATTCGTACCGGACCAGGACTCAAAACCAGATTTCCCACTTATCATGAGCAGTCACCTTAACCAGTTGCACTTTCCGTGCACACTCTCCAGACTGACCCAGACTTCCACATGTCACACTGTCTACATCCTTATATCACAGTCAACAGAATTCATTACCTAGTGCTCACAACATGACCTCGATTCCCATAACGGGGAAAAAGAGACAAACAAGGAATCGAGACCTAGGCTTATTATACTTTCATATGTGCCTGTACAGCTGTGGATTGTCAATAGTGTCTGTTCTTTCAGGTACACATGTAAAAGCATGTCTTCTCCTCAGATTCTACACTCCTGGAAATTGAAATAAGAACACCGTGAATTCATTGTCCCAGGAAGGGGAAACTTTATTGACACATTCCTGGGGTCAGATACATCACATGATCACACTGACAGAACCACAGGCACATAGACACAGGCAACAGAGCATGCACAATGTCGGCACTAGTAAAGTGTATATCCACCTTTCGCAGCAATGCAGGCTGCTATTCTCCCATGGAGACGATCATAGAGATGCTGGATGTAGTCCTGTGGAACGGCTTGCCATGCCATTTCCACCTGGCACCTCAGTTGGACCAGCGTTCGTGCTGGACGTGCAGACCGCGTGAGACGACGCTTCATCCAGTCCCAAACATGCTCAATGGGGGACAGATCCGGAGATCTTGCTGGCCAGGGTAGTTGACTTACACCTTCTAGAGCACGTTGGGTGGCACGAGATACATGCGGACGTGCATTGTCCTGTTGGAACAGCAAGTTCCCTTGCCAGTCTAGGAATGGTAGAACGATGGGTTCGATGACGGTTTGGATGTACCGTGCACTATTCAGTGTCCCCTCGACGATCACCAGTGGTGTACGGCCAGTATAGGAGATCGCTCCCCACACCATGATGCCGGGTGTTGGCCCTGTGTGGCTCGGACGTATGCAGTCCTGATTGTGGCGCTCACCTGCACGGCGCCAAACACGCATACGACCATCATTGGCACCAAGGCAGAAGCGACTCTCATCGCTGAAGACGACACGTCTCCATTCGTCCCTCCATTCACGCCTGTCGCGACACCACTGGAGGCGGGCAGCACGATGTTGGGGCGTGAGCGGAAGACGGCCTAACGGTGTGCGGGACCATAGCCCAGCTTCATGGAGATGGTTGCGAATGGTCCTCGCCGATACCCCAGGAGCAAGTGTCCCTAATTTGCTGGGAAGTGGCGGTGCGGTCCCCTACGGCACTGCGTAGGATCCTACGGTCTTGGCGTGCATCCGTGCGTCGCTGCAGTCCGGTCCCAGGTCGACGGGCACGTGCACCTTCCGCTGACCACTGGCGACAACATCGATGTACTGTGGAGACCTCACGCCCCACGTGTTGAGCAATTCGGCGGTACGTCCACCCGGCCTCCCGCATGCCCACTATACGCCCTCGTTCAAAGTCCGTCAACTGCACATACGGTTCACGTCCATGCTGTCGTGGCATGCTACCAGTGTTAAAGACTGCGATGGAGCTCCGTATGCCACGGTAAACTGGCTGACACTGACGGCGGCGGTGCACAAATGCTGCGCAGCTAGCGCCATTCGACGGCCAACAGCGCGGATCCTGGTGTGTCCGCTGTGCCGTGCGTGTGATCATTGCTTGTACAGCCCTCTCGCAGTGTCCGGAGCAAGCATGGTGGGTCTGACACACCGGTGTCAATGTGTTCTTTTTTCCATTTCCAGGAGTGTAGTTGCATGAGGCCACTGAGATCCTACAGGATGGTGATTAAGATCCTCTTCAACCTATCACTTCCATATCCTTATTACAATCACAGTGACCTGACCAACACAAGTAGCAATATTGTGGAATGGTAAACTGCACTGTCAATGGGCCATGATCCTGCCACTGGCAGATAATATGTGCTGGTGGACTTGTCACATAAGGTCCAGCACATCTTTTCAAAACAATAAATATCCAAATGCAGATTCTGAATGAAAAACCCACTGCATGATCTTTCCTTACATGCAGAATGTAGATGCATTACTTGCAGCTACTTTGTGTGGTTGCACTGAAATACTGATCATTTGCATAACAAAGCATGTAGTAAACTTCATGCCAGTTTGTTATTTGTTACATATCGTTTTCATAGCATTGCAGTTATGTTTGTCAGTATGTCTGAAATCAACACTATTGCAACAAAACAGTATTTACAGAACTGTTAAGGATGTCAGGTTGGTATAGCAGTTCAATCACAATTTCCAATGGTAAGATTGTTTTCAGTGGTAAAATGTAGAAGTCTTTATGTCCACCTAACAACTCATGAGTACTGGTTTCCTACCAAAGCAAAACAAAGGCGCAGTTGCTTTAAATGTTGACTGCAATTCATTTATGATGAAAACTGCTCTCCACTGAGCAACGTCCAACGTGAACATTGGCATAGCTACAGCAAGCACTTCTCTCGAGGTCAATGACAAGCTGTACACATCCTCATAAACCCCACTGTATATAGTATTGGTTTAAAAAAATGGGAGGGGGGGGGGCTGCAGTTTGATTACAGTCACATTCTTATTTACTGAAATGTCTAGAAATGACTATCAGACATTGGATTGTGTTGTTGACATGGTTATCCTCAGCTGATCCTTCTGGATGTCAAACAGCTCATGACAAATTATTGTATTAGTCTGTGAGCAATAGAAGGATGAATATTTAAGCACCTGTAATTCTGCCCTGCCTCTAATCTGTCAAAAGCTCATCAGAATAGTTTGTTCAATAAATGTCTCAACATCATTCACCCAAACAGGCTACTGTAACTGCCTTCTTTCCTCATCACACCAACTACTGTCCCACTGTCAAAAATGCAGGTGTGTCCTACGTGCAGATGCGCCCAGTTTGATTCTAACACTCAAGTTTGCAACTGGTGGTTTCATAGTGCACTAGTGTGACAACTTACTCGGATTTAATGTAAATTGCTTTTTATAGATATTTATTTTTCTTCTGTTTCCTCTCATTTACAGACATCAGTTTCCTTTGGCTACACTAATTTCAAAGAAGACAAGAGGAATAAATATTTAAATAAGTTGCAGTTAATGTTGTGAGTACTCATACTCAGCCTTGTACATTTTCCATTGACTGGTAGTAGGATCAGTTAAAAAAAAATGTTATTTGGGTACCCAACTGAAACATCATAAAACAGAAGATTGCCAAATATGATTTGCTGCATTTCATCAATGTAAAGGGTCTAGCCTTCATAGCTAGCTAGTGTTACTTCTGGCTACAACAACAAATTAAAATATTTATATTTATTTGGTTTTGTAATGTAAATGACATTCAACAATTTTTTTACTCTCGTATTCTGCAGTATAATTCTTTCAAGCAAATTCAACATACGTTAGCTTATTACTACCTTGAAAATTAAGATGATAGAACATTAATAAATCATTTTCACAATATTAAATGAACAATGCATCTCCTGCTTGCTTTTCAGTCATCCATACATGATACAATTTTAATATATCATTATCATTTAATTCATAAACTTTCAATACTACGCAAACAGGCAACATCTTGAAGTCAACTACTGTGTCAAGCATGTTCTGTAGATCACCAGCTCCTTCATCTGCATACTAAACCACCTTCTGAACTTTGCCTTGTTACTCAGACATAACAATTTTCACTTATAAAGTCCACTGCAAAATCCACTGCAGTTGGTTCACAAACTGTGTTGCAATAATCAAACTTAACTTCAAAAAATTAAATATGTACAAAGATTAGTAACTGTGCTACACATGCCACACAATTACATCAGTTTGTATTGATCAATTATTTACAAATATACATAGAAATTGCACTAATAGTGATCAGGTTAATATAATTATCAAAGACAATAAAACCAAAATCAATACTGATACTTATTTCAAACCTGAGTAATTTCTTCCTCATTGTTAAAGAGATATGAGGCAATAGGAACAAAAAAATTTTTAAAATGTGAATAACTATAAATAATTTACCCTGAGCTGTCCACTACAAAGAAACATTATAATGTAAACTCGTGTCATAACATGTATTCACAATGTACATGGGTAATGACACAGCAAGCAGGTTGCAAATGTAAATAGGAGTGAGGCAATATAAATTTAAATGGAATGGAATACAGTAAGGCGGAACATCCACAGAAATTAATCCAACAGGGGGCAAAATTCTAAAATTGCTACTGTCTGAAATTCAACAATCCGAAATGATAACATCGTATGATTACACCGAAAGTAACTGATCATTTATTAAGTATAGACAGAAAATATTAACAAAAAATTATTATAGGCCAATGGTGTTATGTTGATACTGAAATTATAAAATCTGAAATATAAAAATTCAGAATAATTGCGAAAATACTGCTGGATATCAACAAAAATAACCAACAAAAAGTGTTAATGTTCTATGAAGTGAAGAAACATGGAATTTTTAAAAAACACTTATTCAACTTTAATGACAGCTACAGCACTATTTGCTTATGAAACTTGAGATCTGTTCATGTTTAAGGATTTACTGCATTACTCCATGCTTTCTATTTCTAATGTTAATTTGCACAACCCCTTCCCCTTGCAGATGCCTACACAGTACTGATAACCACAGTAAGTACATGTTGCATGAATAGTAAAATTGTAGGAAATTCTGTAACACGTAGCAGAAAAATGCAAGAAACCACACAATTGGTCCAACTAATGTTTCACCTGTCATCACACATTACACACGATAATGCACAGAAGTTTCAACACTACAGAAAAGTAATTACAGTCTATACAACAAGAAATAAAATTATAAAAATAAATGCAAAATAGTGAAAAATGGCAGAGAAATAAGATTTTTTAACAGATATGTGTACAGTATGCAAATTTCTAGATCAGCAGTAGCAATGCCTAAGAATGCTTTTTGCACCTTTTACCCATATGTATACAATACGAAAAAATATTCCTATCATCCCTTTTACGTTCCATCATGGAGCAAAGGTTCCCCTGACACTTCCTTAACAAGGTTAGGATGTGACAAGGTTACTTGTTTCCATCCAGCAGTTCCAATTACATGTTTCAGATGTGCATCTATAAATCTGAGAGTACGCTCCTTGAGGGAAGCTGCGCCGTGGCGATCAGCGAGAATGAGCAGTCCGGCAGCATTTTCTGTGGTAAGCCCCGCACCGAGTTCATTTTCGCACATGGCTTTCAAACCAGGGAGCTGATACTTATCGGCAGCAGCTAACAGACAGTCTGCTGCTCCTTCTAAGTTTGGCGTGTGCCCAGTATACATGTAGCGCACTACTTCCCGCAAGACGTCATAGTCGACATCTGTTATATCTACACGATTGCAGTTGGTCTCTTCCATATTGTGATTGAACATAGCTGAGAAAACTGGACTACGTGCAGCTAAAATAGCTTTGTGGGCCAGAAGGTGACGACCATCTAATGTCCAGAGCCAGACGTCGCCAAATCTGGCAGAATCTAGTAGAGCCCCAAGATCCTCACGTAGACTGCACTCCGGCACAGGTACTGTCCAGTCCGCTACAACTCCTCCGCTACAACGGATTGTCAGCGTATCGTCTGACAGCAGATCGAAAGGAGAATCTAACAAGCTGCTCCGATCGACATATTCGTCGTAGCCTTGCCAGTAACCGGGTCTGAACAAAACAGCCCAACTTGTTGACTTCACAAAATGTTCTTTCTCATTGCTATCCAGTAAACTAAATCTATATTTGGCATATACTGATGACTGGTGACATGACACGAGGGTGAGATGAAGAGAGAGGCTTTTTCTGAACTCCTTGTATGAACCATAAGGATACAAAAGCAACTGCCATTTAACTGAACAATCGTCACCAGCACAGAATATGGACGACTCTAGAGCTTCTCCTGGTTGCTTTCCACAGTGTGTTATATTGCGTATCTTCCATGTGTACTCAAATTTCCTTACATTAACAACAGTTTCGTGGAATATTTTTGTAAATGGTTCAGATGTCTTTGTCAGTGGCATGTAGACCAGTACACTATACAAGTTGTGGAACCCTTAACAAAACAAAAACAGAAAAATTAATTATTATTACTATTAAAATCAACATATTTAATTATGTTCTAAGAAAATTACAAAATATGAAGTCAAATATCATTACGAAAACATTAATTTCTTTGAGAATGAGACGGAGAACAGATTTTGCTGAATTTAGCAGTGCACATATTCACACTGCATAATACTAACAAAGTAACACTGTTGCGATCTGTCTGGTTTTAACACAGTCTGATACTCATTTAACAGACAAAATTGTAAATAACAATTATCTAGACAAAAGGATTGAACAATGTTTAAACAAACAAATTCTTTCTCAAGGAGAGCATGGGAACATCATGTACATTCACTGCCAGATGATCTTGTAATAAACACCACGACTGACAACACAGCAGTAACTGGCTGTAATTATGGTACAACGCACATGAAATTCATACCATTTGAAGTATCTCACAAATCACCAGATTACGCAAATTTGTCCTTTTAGCCAATGCTCAAAGATATTTCATCAAAATAAGAAGCAGGGAATCAGGAAGATACACGCATGACATACATATTTCTTTTATCTGTGGGATGCAAATCCTTACACAAGCCTGGTGAACTCAAGTTGTCTTTGTGTTTGTATATACAGCTTTAGTCCACTAAGAAATGGCAAGAAAATGGAATCATAGTTAATAGAGGCATAGGTAAGTCACTCCCACCAAACCAATGCCTGTTTCTCACAATTCCCAACTCTTGTCTCTGGTAACTTGATTTCCAGCAAAACATCAAATTACTTTTTTAATAAGATTTTGCTGACTGCCCTTGTGCCCTTATCATATCGATGTCAGGCAGCTTGCAGTCTGTGGTCCGTGCATCCCTCGGCCAAGGTAACCTAATTTTATGAGAAACGTTTCCTTATGGTCAAATTCAGTTTTCTCTACTACCTTTGGGTCAGTACAGAGCTCTGTCTTAAACAGAAATTTCACTGAGGATTCTAAACTATGGCAAAGATGAGGAATGGTTGAGGTTAAATTATTACAACAAATACTGTAAAATTTTAACAAGTGTAATCAAGAAGGCCAAACAGTTGCACTATGCACAAAGAATAAGCAATTAAAACAATAAAATAAAAACCATACGGCACATCATAAAAAGCGAGACCAACAGGAACACAAAACCTGACAATAATAAACACAAAGTTTTCACAGATTTCAACAATTTGTTTCTCTCTGTAGCTGGAAAAACAGTGAACCATAACAAACAGGCTCACAGAGCAGCTATTGAACTACTTAACCACATGCAAATGACATCTAAAGTAGCACTTCATTTCAGAAGTACAATCCCTAAAGAAATTGAAAAAACCATAAAATTACTCAAAAACTCAGATTCCTGGGGCTATTTGTGTAACCAATCTATGGAAACTGGTGTGTTTCCAGATAGATTAATACATGCAGTAGTGATGCCAATCCACAAAAGTGGAGCAAGGGATGTAATATCCAACTAACGGCCCATCTCCCTGCTGCCAGTATTCTCAAAGGCATTTGAGAGAATAGTGTATGGTAGGATTTATAGTCACACTACACAAAATGGCTTACTGGCTCCTACACAGTTCGGCTTTCGTAAGGGCTCCTCCACAGACAGAGCTGTATTTAACCAAACAGATGAAATTTTAGGTGAACTAAATTACAAAAGGTATCCAATGGGGATATTTTGTGACCTTGCCAAGGCATTTGATTGTGTAGATCACAACACACTCTTAAAAAACGCTTCCACATTATGGCATTAAAGACAAATCTTTGACTTGGTTAGAATCATACATACAGAACAGGAAGCAAAGGGTTGTCTTAAGAGGGACAGGAGCAGCATCAACATCAGACTGGTGAAATATAAAGTATGGAGGCACACAGGGCTCAATTCTTGGGCCATTAATTTTCCTGATCTACATTAATGACCTACCAATCACAATTAACAACAGAGCAAAAATAGTAATGTTTGCCGACGATACAAGTATCCTCGTAAAAGGATCCAACTCCACAATGCAGGATACAGCCATGACAGTCTTTACTCAGGTACACAAATGGTTCACTGCGAATAGCCTAACCTTAAATATTTCAAAAGCCAATATGATACAGTTTCTGACAAAAAATTAAGCTCCTGAAATACATGTTAACAATCACAAAATTAATGATACCACACATACAAAATTCCTAGGTATCCAGATAGACAGTCACCTAAGATGGAAAGAACAAATTGATCAGCTGGTCAAGAAACTTAGCTCTTCATGCTTTGCACTAAGAGCTCTCCATCAGTTAGTAGACAGAGAAATAATGTTGTCATATTCTGCATATTTCCATTATGTTCTCTCCTAAGGCATAATCTTCTGGGGAAATGCTGCAGGTGTTGAAAAAGTCTTCAGAACACAAAAACAAGCAGTGAGGCTAATATGTGGGGTCCCTAATGGGACATCTTGCAGAGGTCTCTTCAAATCTCTCAGGATACTTACCATCACAGGTCAGTATATATACTCACTGATGTTATTTGTAGCCAACAAGGAACTCTTTCATAAAAATTGTGACATCCACAACCATGACACAAGACAGGTGAAAAATTTTCATCAAGGCTCTGCAACCCTCACTAAAGTACATAGGGGAGTTACTGAGTCAAGTGTAAAGGTCTTCAATAAGCTCCCCATCAATATAAAAAAGGAAACAAATAATGTACAGGTTTTCAAAAGGAAACTAAAATTATTCCTCATCGAACAAACTTTCTATAAAATGAATGAATACTTAGAGTTATGATGTACAAGAGTGGGGGAAACTGCATAAGAAAAGCACTCCCTTAAAGATAAAGTGTGATGCTGTTACTTTGCATTGTCCTATATTACTTGTACACTGGCTGTATCATATGTAACCAACAGGACCAAATAAAAATAAAAAGTAAAAACTGAAGGATAACAATACTACACAGCTGTGTAATGTAGCTCAGATTTTTTAGTGCATCTGAAATTAAGGGATACCTGTAAAGAAACAAACTGACTTTACTTACAAACCTGTCTAGTCATTAAATCTGGATTAAAGATAACATAAAAAGACTGGGTACCCAGCTAGGTACTAAGGACCAACCAAAAATCATTCCATAGTATACTCTGGAACAGAATGCTGGCAATAATGAAAAAGAAAATATCCTGAATACATTGTGTATCACAGGGTTATGTTCCCAAATGAGTTTAGTGCTGTAACAACTTGGTTCAACAGAAATTAAGTGATCATATATGAACAGACTTTTCTAGTATTATATTCAAGTTTCTGAACAGATGCTGCAGTTCCTTTCAAAAATGTTCCTGTTAACTGAAACTCTCATAAGCAAGTAGATCAACCGTCATATCAGCGTAAGTGTCTCCAGATTTTTAAATAATAGAACTGCACCAGTTTCTCAAATTAATTCTGTGAATGACTCACATATCGGCTAAAATTATTGTTTTTGCCTCAACTGGGCTGCACTGCCAATAGATATTACCTTATTTGGCATTCATGATTGAAAGTAGCCAAACAACTTTCATTGATCATTAGTGACGATGGAGCAATATTATAATTGCAAATGTAATTGAATTTCCCATCTGTAGTTTATTATCAATATGTGCCTTCTAAAAGACCTTAGCAACTAACTTCAGTCACAGAAATTCAGAGTCGTCTGGTTCACTGAAGGTGCCACTAGGCAATAAAGTTTAACAACAGTTTGAACTGCAATATGTACAAGAAACTGGATGGTGGCTCATAAATGGCAGCACACACACACACACACACACACACACACACACACAATGAGATGTTCAAAAACTTAAGCTGCACCTTCCTAATTCTCTACTGCAAACATGACCAAAGTTTCATGTTATATATACTAAGTGTTACCACATTTGAAATTACTTCTTTTTGTTGTCTCTGGTGGTTTACACCATGAACCACAAAATGTTTTCACATGGAATACTCAGTACCAAAAATAAAACAATGCAATTCACAACAATGCTGTGGCAACTGAATTACAGTATTTGTTTGTGTGCACAGTCACAAACTCGCACTCAAGTTTTCTGATCATGCCTTAGGGAGGCAAGAAGCAAAGAAAAACGGGACAGATGACATGCTTTGTAGAAGTATCAGTTTTTAAATCTGTGCTTGGATCAACTTGTAAGCAGTAGGGGGATAAATTAGCAGTCGGCTGCTATGTAGAAATTATAGTAGAAGACACACGTTGGAGTAGAAGATGCATGAAGTCTCTAAAACATGGGCCTTGGATACATATATACACACACAGAGAGAATAAATAAAAACATCATACGGTTTCTGTATACATTCCATTTCAGCATGGAAATCACTATCTACAAGGTTTGATGACACCATATTTTCTATCATGCCTGGCAGTTACCAATAACTGTAGTGACTTGTTGGACCACTATACTGAAGAACCTGTTTGTTGTTATCTCTTATTTAAGTGTGGGAATGTGGAGCTACATCAATATTACTTTGAAAGTCTTTTCATGGTGTGTGACAGGACAGGGTAGTTTTGTTGCCATTATCATTCCTCCAAGCCCATGCTTTCCTGTGCAATTCGGGAATGGGGTACAGGATAGAGGACTGTTGGTAAGACACTGCATGTGATAAAATTTCGGATTTTTCCATCATGGTCATTCTTTGAGATGGATGCACAAAGAAGCAATATGTTTCTTAACTCTGCTTGAAATTTAGGTTCTCAGAATTAAAAAGTTAACTCTTTCTGATTCACAACACCTCTTGTAGTGTCAGAGTGTCAGCCACTTAAGTTCGAAGAGCAACTAAACAATTTCATGTATACTAAACAAACCTTCTTGGTCTCCCTCTATAATTTTTACCCTCCACACTGCCTTTCAATACTAAATTGGTGATCCCTTGATGCCTCAGGACATGTTCTACCAACCAATCCCTCCTAATCAAGCTGTGCCACAAATTTCTCTCCTCCCAATTCTATTCAGCACCTCCTCATTAGTTATGTGATCTACCCACCTAATCTTCAGCATTCTTCTGTAGCATCACATTTCGAAAGCTTCTATTCTCTTCTTGTCTAAACTATTTATCATCCATATTTCACTTCCATACATTGCTACACTCTATACTTTCAGAAACTACTTGCCGACACTTAAATCTATACACGATGTTAACAAATTTCTCTTCTTCAGAAACACTTTCCTTGCCATTGCCAGTCTACATTTTATATCCTCTCTACTTCGACCATCATCAGTTATTTTGCTCCCCAAATAGCAAAACTCCTTTACTACTTTAAGTGTCTCATTTCCTAATCTAATTCCTTAGCATTACCTGAGTCAAGTCTACTACATTTCATTATCCTCTTTTTGCTTTTGTTGATGTTCATCTTATATCCTCCTTTCAAGACACTGTCCAGTCCGTTCAACTGCTCTTCCAGTTTCTTTGCTGTCTCTGACATAATTACAATTCATTGGTGAACCTCAAAGTTTTTATTTTTCTCCATGGATTTTTAATTCCTACTCTGAATTTTTCTAATGTTTCCTTTACTGCTTGCTCAATATACAGATTAAATAACATCGGGGATAGGCTACAACCCTGTCTCACTCCCTTCCCAACCACTGCTACCCTTTCATGCTCCTCGACTATTAATCCCAATGGCTGAAAAACTGGCAAACAATATTCATGAACTGGTCGAATGAGGGTTTTGTACGCTACCTCTTTTGTGACTGAATTATATTTCCTTAAGGTTCTTCCATAAAATCTCAGCCTATATCTACATTTCCAATAAAATGTTCTAATTACTCCAGACAAATACTCTTACACATTTACAGTTATTATGGTTTCCAGTGAATTAAAAAAAAGGAATTGCTCTTCCTAGCTATTTGTGTTCAATAAGATATACATATTTATGTTATGGGTTAATTGTCAGTCACTACAGGTTTCAGTCCTCTGTAGGTCATAATTTCACTACAATTTTCTGGTGTTTCAGCTTTTTAATAAACAGCACTAAAATTCCATTACAGAGGGCATAATGAATTTCACCTGCCAGGAATCAAGTTTCAAAGCAGGTCCAATATTCTGTTAGCTTGTACAGAGTGTGCCTAAAAGAAGTTCACAGCTTTGGAATGATAGAGTAATTTACTGAAATAACTTACAAAATCAGTAGATGTGCCATTTTGTAGCAAGCAAACAACTTCCAGTTTCACATTAAAGTGTCAAGTGTAATTTTGGTTCAATGTGACTACCATTTGTGATGCAGCAAACATCCCACCAGTAATAAATTTGAACCCACACTTGGTGCGGCAAATCAAGTGTAACGTGCACTGGCAATGTAGATTCAATTTTGGGGGTCAGCTAAATTGTTAGATAGCGGAGGAACAAACATACAGTCTTTAATGAAACCCCAGAGAAAGAAATCCACTGGTGTCAAGTTTGAGGAGTGAAGTGCCCATGCGATTGGCCCTTCACAGCCAGCAATTATTCAAAAAACCTCAAACTTCCATGAGGAAATGAGGTGGCATGCTGTCTTGCTTGTCGTAAATTATCCAATGTCTGTTATCTTCACTGATTTGTGGGATCAAGAAGTTTTCGAGAATATCCAGATACAATAGCAGTAACAGTTTTCTCCAAGAATAAGAAAGGTTCATACACTTTCAAGTTGCTAAGAGCACAAAAGACATTGACTCTGAAGCTGTCAAGAACATGTTCTGAGGTTGCAAGTGGATTTTTGTTGCCCCATATACCAGTCATGGCTGTTCACCATGCTACCAACACTAATTTATCAGAGGAGGCAAGAGAGGCCAGGCCTCCTCACTTTTCTGTTGTGGTGGTGTTGGTGGTAGCAGCAGCAATAATTATTTATACAATACACCTTCATGCACCTTTGTCAGTGAGTGTGCAAGACATTAGCTCGTGTTATTCCTTCTAAACTACCAGCACTACAGAACAAGTCAAAGTGCGAAAGCTTAGACCTAACCTAAGCGGAGGCATGAGGCATATAGCAAGGCGGCCATGTATATGCCTGGCCTCTGGCAACACTCAGTTGCCATGGTAACCATGTTGTCACTACTAGGAAGAGAAGAGGGGTAACAAGCTGTCATGGCAGTGTTGCCATGCACTTCCACAGCACGAGAGGCCAGTGGCTGTGGTGCCACCTCCCTCTAGGTTGCTCTTATGTTACAGTTGGAGTCATGGACATTTATGGTCGAGTTTATGCTAGTTCTATGCCCCTACGTCACGCGTTCGCCAACAATCAGTGAGTTTTCAGTAGTGTTCCGACCACTGTTGTGAATGCTATTATCTGGAGTCATAGCAAGTTGCTTAGTGAATTTTTAATCCACTGGATTAGAGTTGTCATGCCTGATGGTGGTGGTGAGTGACAAATTCTACACAATAAAGCAATAGACATAATTTGCAGGGTACATGCTTTCATCAGGCACAAGCATGTGTATGTGTGCACCGCAACTGTCACTTGGAACTGGCAACAATGCAATCCCTGTCCTTGTCTCAAGCTGCATGGACTGCCATCGTTCATGAATTGGACTACAATTGTCCTGATTGTAGTGAACATGGTTGGAGCCTAGTCTTGTACAGGTACTGATGTAACACTTTCAAGTGAGGACTTCATTACTTACTTTCAGGAGCCTTTGTTTTCAAGGAGGTGCAAAACTGGAAGACATTTAATTTTGAAGAAAGGACATTACATTCAGAAAGATAAGTTCAAAACATGTGGATTCCAGAGTTCTTGGTATGAGCAGCACAAGTGGTTACGTGTGAGCCCTATGATAGGGAAAGTATTCTACTCGCCAAGTTAGCTGTTAAGCACAAGAAAAACTGTATGGTCTGCTGAGGATTTTGACAATCTGTTTACAGATTTAGCACATTACACTTCTTCTAAAGATTATTTACATATCTTTATTTCACATAAAGAACTATTTAGTACTTTGGAGCTACTTAATTAACATGACAAACTGAAGAAACACAACAATGAAGTGAAAGCAAACAGAGACATCTTGAAAATTCTAACTGATGTCACAAGTCTTTTGCGTAAGCTGGAACTAGCTTTCAGGTGTCATGATTATTAGAAGATTCCCTGGGTCTCTTAAATTTCAGAGCCATTTTTAAACTTGTGCTAAGCAGAGACAAAGATTTGAAAGCAAACTGGAAGAAAATGTGCTATTTTTGGAGACTTTCAAAGGCTATACAGAACGAAGCGATTAAATTTATAAGTGAGCAGATTTGCGAGTATATACATTCAATTTTGGACAGAGCCTCATTTTACACCTGCACTGTGTACAAAACAACAGACACTTCAGACAAGTCACATTGCTTTATTGTTGTGATCCAAATGGACTCTTGTCAGAGGCATTCAAGAATATTTTTTTGTTTTCATGATGTTAGCCAAGCTAGAACTGCTGCTGCTTTATTCAATGTTCTGAGAGGCAAGCTTCAGAATTATGATACGGCAGCCCAAACCTATGCTCATGCTTCTGTTCTGGCAAGAGAATTAAATCGCCTGCAAACTAAGATCCGCGATATTGACCCCCCCCCCCCCCTCCACACAAGCACACCCACCCCCAAGCTCTCCTCAACTCACTGTTTTGCATATCATTTAAATTTAGCTTTCCAGCAGAGCTGTTCTTGTATAAAAACATTAAGGATTTTTTTGTCCACACTTCAGGTTATTCCTGCTTTCTTCCAAAAGTACTTTAATGGACAGGAATTCTCCACAATACTGTTGGTAAACATATTCACTCCAGCAGTCAGACAAGATGGAACTGTAATGTGTAATACCTGTAATTCATGAAACTGTCCGGGTCTAATCAAGATTTTAAATCCAACAACCAGCAGTCCAGATTATAGTGCAATGACTAAAGAGAAGCCTGTGGTTTTTACCCTCTGTTTTTGAAAGAATGAACTGCCTTTCAACATTCTTCAGAAAAAAACAATGTGTACTTTTACAACAATGCTGTCTCAGAATACATAGCTTACATAAAGTTAAGAAATGAAAATAAATTTATCGACTTTTTAAATTCCATGAAACTCTCAACTTATTTTGCAAGGTGAAGCTTAAATGAACAGTACTGAAATGATGGATGAATACAATGGCAATCCATTGATGTCAAAATACAAACAGTAGTACTTCAAGGTATTGGATAATACAATGCAACTGGAAACAAGATTTTCACATTGTAATAAACTACTCTTCCTTATATTACGTGATAACACTCATCCTTATATTACGTGATACCACTCAGTTCGCCACTTGTGGTCGACGTTTAACTGTAGACAGTGCGGATTCATTATTACATAATGTATGATGTATCCTTCCGTCACTCACAGTTGCGTGTAGAATTAGAGACTGTGTTTTCTTCCCAGCATAAAGTAACATTTCACTCTGTCAGTTTTGGATACATTATCAGATGAATGATTGAGAATGAAATGGACCAGATTCTTCTAGAAATTTTCAAACTATTTTGTTTACATGCTACCATTCCTGCAGCAAGTGCCTAATTTGGAATACTTGAAAGCCAAGACATATGGTATGACAATGTCGTCAAAAGATTCGAGAAGCAGAAGGATCATCGAGTTAATTTCATCTTACAAGTAATGACACTCAAAAACCCAATCTAACAGTTCATTCGTAAATATAAGCGAGTGGTGGTGATATTATTAATATTAGTAGTAGTAGTAGTAGTAGTAGTAGTAGTAGTAGTAGTAGCAGCAACAGCAGTAGTAGTAGCAGTCGTCTGTGTCATCTTGGTGGTGGTGGTGGTGGTGGTGGTGGTGGTGGTGGTCGTCGTCGTCGTCGTCTTCTTTAGGAATGCTCCCCAAAATTTAGGCCCATGATCTGCCACTCTGTGCCACTAATATGGAATGCAGACTCATCATTCAAGATTACTGTGTTCAGGAACGTCTCCTCGTTCTCTATCCAATGCAACATTTCCACACACAATTCCCCCACAAGCCATCTTATCTGCATCACTAATGTGATGTGCCATTGAGAATCGCTATGATTTCAAGTGTAAGACACCTACATAGTAGTTTCCAAATAGTCTTTTATGGAATGCCAGTCTCGTGACACACACATTGCATTGATTTTTGTGTGTATGCAAAGCTCTCCCTAACCTGTTTGACAATCATAAACACACAGATGACCTGGTATTTACGATGTCACAGTGACCAACAGTCTCAGGAAAGGTCTCGAGCTAAGAGTAAATTTTAGACCTGCTTGGGGGTTCGTTAATGCATTCATTGCGAAATTTACACCAAACAGTTGTTGCAGAGTCCATTTCTTGAAACTAAAACACAGAGTGAGCACACACTGCACCAGTGAAAGTAGCCATTTTAAATGTGCAGTACACTGGCACTCTCTGTGGTGGAATGGGGTAATGATACTCTGCGTGAATCAAACTTGAGGTTGTTTGCTAGAAAATGGCATATCTATAGATTCTCAAGTTGTCTCAATAAACTTCTATATCAGTCCAAATTCCTTTTTGACTTATACTGTATTTTGTTCACTACTGAATGTCTTATGGACATATAGGAACATCGTATTGACTTAGATGTCTTCATATACAGCATTCTGGACCTTGTGTATGAACAGAACAAGCTGATTGTTGTGAGACTGCTGTCTGTGGAATTCATGTTGATCCCTACAGCAGATATTTTCAATCTCTAAAAAGGTCCTTATGTACCAACATAAGAGATGTCAATTTCACAACAGGCTGTGCAGCAACCTGATGACCCTTTCTTAAAATTGAAATTATCAAGATGGGACGCTTCATTGCTCCAGTGGCCTCTAATAAACTGTTTGCTAGATGAGGAACAAGTTGTTCTGCATAATCTATACCAAGTCATAAGAATCTCACCAGGTCCTGCCTTTTCTCTTGTTGGGCAATTTTGAATTTCAAAATCATTTATCTCACTGTCGCTTGTGATGACTATGATCTCCAGTAGTGAAACAGTCTTCTCTCTGTCACATTCTATTTTGATGTCAATACGATCATAGAGTTTTGTGAAGATGATTTTGAGTTGTTTACAGACTTTATGGAAGAGCAAAATTTCTTAGAATTTTTTGTCAGATTGTTCAGCAAAATTTTAGTTTTGAATTTTTTGCACACCCCTCACATTTCTCTCCTTATGCTCATTTCAGCTTCATTCAGCTTGGGTTTGTCAAAAGTCTTTCACTCCACTTTAATCTCTCATTACTTTTGTAGCAATTGTATAACATCTGTTTAATCCCAGTGGGATCTTCCCATTTCTCATAATCTTGCTCGGCACATGAACATCCAAAGCAAAGTACACAGTGTGCGAAAGATCATTGAGCCGTGTGATGACATGTAAGAATTTTATCCATTGATACTCAACATTATGGTCCTGAAAGATTAATTTCTGGTGTTGATTTCTCTTATAATCTGCCTTCTGTTTCCTGTAACATCTGTTAAGCAAAAATACTTCCTACCATTCTTTATATCATCTCCAGTAACTGATGCTGTAACAGCCCTATGGTCCTTTATTTCCTTCTCTACAGAAACTGGATTGAAAAGTTAAGGTTTGTTAGCTACTCGGGTATCTAATACTTCATCCACACAACTTAACTGTAATTGCTCAAAGCAATACTCGTAAAAGATACTGAGAATAGTCTCAGACAAATCCCTATCACTGACAGATGTTTTATCATGCGACTCTTCCATTCTATCACAGCTAGATTGAAAGCACCCTGTACTAACATAGAATGATCAGGAAATTAATATTATCCAGGTTTTCTCTGAAGTGTTCTGCCATTACAACTCCTCAAACGTGGTCTTTAAAAGCATCTGATTGCTTTATTTGATGCTTAATTACAAGTAAACTATTTTGCATTCTGTCATTCTGTATCTACAACAACATGACTAGATAATACCAGTGCCCCCCCCCCCCCCCCCCCCCACTTCTTTAAAGAAATGAAATCCCATGTATAAAACAGATTCAAAGATCCGATTACTTTAAAAATGAGTTAATGTGTTAAATATTTGACTTCAAGCATTTAAAAACTTTATGGTTGAAGACAAAAAACCCTAATAATGCTGTTTTATTAGTTATGTGTTATTTATCCACAGACTACTGAAAAAAAATCACAACCAAACAAATGATAACCTATTTAATTTTGCAAGCACATTCAGTAATAAATGTGGATACACACTGCCAAATGCACTGTGAATAGTGTTAGCAGTAAAGAAGTAATAAATTGAAATGTCATACCTGATGCTGATGTTTTGTTGCAAGGAAAGCAAAGATGTATTAAGTGACAAATGTTTTTCCTTTATTTTGTAGGTGGTGTCAGTAAGGAAGTTGCCAAATGCTTTTATTCTCAAATACTGGATGAAATTGGATAATTTTTGCACTATGAGTTAATTGTCTCAGGGCTTAAACACAGTTTCTAACTTCAATACTTGCCTTATTATGTTAAACCTTTAATTCATTATTATACCTCTTCATAAGTAGATTATGACCACATTTTAAATGGTCAATAATGATATGAAATACTGAAAATCAAGTTTTTGTTGATCCTGGAAGCATTCAGACAGGCAACATGCAACTGGGACTGGGAGGCTTACGTAGCAGTCTACTAATACAGATTAATTTCTTTAAAGCAATAAATACACTGCCATCAATGGGATCCAGCCTACACTTGCAATATATATTCCAATAAAAACCTGTGATTTTTTTTAACTTGTTCTGGTCAGCTTTCTGTTTATGGTGATGGAATGACAACTCTTTTGTACCTAATATCTGAGTATGTGAAAAGGGTTGAGTGATATCCACAGTATGTTCTGGCATGGCACTGAAAGTCTTCAAACTTTCCAGGAGGCTTCACACATGAACTTTCCAAGTGACTCAGTGTTATGGCTTTCACAGCATATGTATAGGAATGATTAAAAGTACAGACAGCACATGCAGTTGTCATTATTATCAACAACACCACAGCACATTGTTAAACACAAAAACAAAATGAGATAGAAGAAAAACAATATTTTTAACAAATAATTAGTGTTTATTAGTAAGACAATTTACAAATACAATTACAAATATTATGTAAAGTTAATACCTGAATAGCATGTAGAATTAAGAAAGCAAATGTTTGCTTAACATTTGTTAGGACAATTTCAAGCTGTTATACAGGCAGTAAAAAATTAGAATTTCATCCATAAAATGATTATTCATGGAAACAATTTAGATAGTATGACAAGTTCAAGATTTCATACAAAGAAACCTTCCTCATTCCTTCATACTCACACATTAAACAGAATGCTCAGAAGACAAAATTTCGCTGGACAGAGGAGGCTAAATAGCAAGATCCTGTTCCTAACTTCATGAAAAGGGGAAGGCCTTACCTTTATCCTTCAGTTAGCCAAGCAGCTTATCCACTACACTAAGTTTGGCTTCAGGCTAACCTGCCAATCCCAAAGATTTACTTTCTTAGAAAAGAAGAAGAGTTGAAGACAGGAAACTGCAGCACTGAGGACACTACAGCCTTTTATTCAGCCGACACTATCCAATTCATTAGTTGAATGTCACAAATACTGGATTTTCAACTAATAGCTATTCCAAATGTCACTTTTGCTAGTCCAGTTTAATCAGACTGGTGGAGAACCATAATGACAACTGTACAGTGTTATGCAGCATTGTTTATGAAGGTCCTTGCATAATGTCCAATCAAGTAAAAGTACAACTGTTATTAATCCAAAGGTTCGTTTGAACATCAGCATTGACACACAGTCCCATTGGAGATGGTGTAACCTTGCCTCCCTCTCACATGTGAACTGATTTCTCCAGGCTGTTATGGGGCAACGTACAATTTACACTTTTATTAGGCACCATTTTAAAATTTTGAGACAAATTATTTCAGTGTTTTTCCTTCAAGTAAATACAGTTTCCTAATTGTGATAGTAGGTATTTATACAATGTCATAGGATACTGCTCATAAGCCATTGCATCCTTCCTATCTAAAACATTACTTTATTGTTATTTATTTAATGTAAACATATCTGTATATGTTTTATTAATCTAACTGATATATACTACATACAAGTTTTCCCTCATTATTGATGACACTAGCAAAAAGCATGCCATCACATAGCTCCGATCTCTTGCTCTGTGACACCTGGTGATACAGTACCAAGGTAAAAATATCAAATGTGTTATCACAACTCAGTGTTCGTGCAATAGCTGTAGGAAATCAGTGTTCTTGAGAGTTACATTTTCAAAGGGTTGATGTGAAAATTGGCGTTTCTAGAGGTAAATTGAGTTAAGTGGTAGAGAAAGCCTTGGACTGTTTAGGAAACAAGCTCAAGAAAAACATACCTATTCAGCCACTGATCATTTCCATTTTAAATACCAGAATAAATCAATTGTTTCTCCCAATCTACAGTTTTGCAGGCATCCCCATGCTTAACACTAAGATTCTGGTATACCTTCCTACCAACCGATCCCTTCTTCTAGTCAAGATGTGCCACAAACTTCTCTTCTCCCCAATCCTATTCAGTACCTCCTCATTAGTTATGTGATCTACCCATCTAATCTTCAGCATTTTTCTGTAGCACCACATTTCAAAAGCTTCTATTCTCTTCTTGTCCAAACTATTTATTGTCCATGTTTCACTTCCATACATGGCTACACTCCATACAAATACTTTCCGAAACAACTTCCTGACACTTAAATCTATACTCAATGTTAACAAATTTCTCTTCTTCAGAAATGCTTTCCTTGCCATTGCATCTACATTTTACATCCTCTCTACTTCGACCATCATCAGTTATTTTGCTCCCTAAATAGCAAAACTCCTTTACTACTTTAAGTGTCTCATTTCCTAATCTAATTCCCTCTGCATCACCTGAGTTAACTCTACTACATTTCATTATCCTTGTTTTGCTTTTGATGATGTTCATCTTATATCCTCCTTTCAATTATATCCTCCTTTCAAGACACTGCCCCTTTCGTTCAACTGCTCTTCCAAGTCCTTTGCTGTCTCTGACAGAATTACAATGTCATCAGCTGAACCTCAAAGTTTTTATTTCTTCTCCATGGATTTTAATACCTACTCCGAATTTTTCTTTTGTTTCCTTTACTGCTTGCTCAATATACAGATTGAATAACATCAGGGATAGGCTAAAACCCTGTCTCACTCCCTTCCCAACCACTGCTTCCCTTCTATCTATATGTTTTCATATGTTATACACATGGTGTAAGAAAGTCTCTTACACGTTCTGAACTGTATATAATGGGTCTTTTCAAAGTTTAATGGCAGTGAATTAGTTTTAAACCACGTATTAATGTCAGTAAAGGTATGATTGGTAGTCATTTTTAAATCTGTACTTTACTTACTATTTATTGCATCTAAATCTCTACTTAACTTGCTATTTATTGCAATGTTTATATCACCCGCAAACAAAACAAACTTAGCATCTGGCGGTGTAACAGACAAGAGGTCATTAATGCATGCACCAAAAAGCAACTAACCCCAGGAACACCACATGTAATTGATTCTCAATCAGATGAAGACTGATTGTTTACTCCACAGGTATTTCGCAATGACACCAGTTTTCTCTAGTTAGGTGAGACTAACTATTTTGCAGCACTGCCAGTGACACCATAATATTCTAATTTACTTAAGGACATGCTGTGATTCACACAGTCAAAGGCTTTTGACAGGTCACAGAAAATGCCAGTAGCCTCTAATTTTTTTTATCTAATGGAAGTATATACTCCTCTTTCTTTCTGGCACCACATGTCTATGTCTTAACTATATCCCATGTAGTTTTTATTATCGTGTCTGATTTAATTTTCTTTTTCTCATGATAAAGCTGCTTAGATTTCTAAATTACTTGCTTCAATGTTTTGCAGTATTCTTTGTAGTGCATTACAATGCTCAATATCAGAACTGTTCTTAGACAACAGTTAGTTTCCTTTTTGTCCCACATGATACCATTATTTCTTGTGTAATATGTGGTTTATTTTTTTACTTTTGTTTGATTTGAGTTACATTTAGGGGAAACCAATTTTCCAATGAGGAAATAACTTTATTAACTAATGCTTTGCATTTTCCATTTGAGTCAGAAGTATTGTGAACATCTATCCAATTCATGTCTTTTAGCGATCTCCTAAAATTCACGATTTTTGGCCCTCCTGTTCTCAGATTTAATAGATTTTATAGCATGACAAGTTTCAACATTTAACCCACAATGTTACATGTCATAATCAGGTAGCCCACTTATTATTGGTTTTGTGATATGACCTTTTTCCTTAGTATTGTCTACAAAGATATTATCAAAAGTAGTCAGAGCATTTACATATGCTATTTGCAAAGATCACAGTAGGAATTAAACTGAATGACTGTGTTACTGATTGCAATAATTGTTCACTGATAGATCTTTTCAATAAATCCACATTAAAACCACCAACCACCACTATTTCCTTGTTTGTTACTGTGAGATGGGACAACAGAACTCCCAGATTTTTTATGAAGAGGTTAGTTTCCTGAAGGTGTTCTGTATAGACTAATACCCTGTTGACGACAAAATTTCAATTCCTGCAGAAGACTTGCTGCAACCCATTTGGCAAAGAAAAAAGTGTACTCAAGAAGACTTTAATACCAGTAACCATTGCAACATCTGATAGGTTGAAGTTACTGCCTAATGAAATTTTTAAACCAGGTCAGGAAATCTGTACCACATGAAGACATTAACCGGCCCAAAGAGAATCACCCCATCAGGAGTGGCAAGAATCACCATCCACTGAAGACACTTGCTTTATTACTAATACTTCCTTATCGTCACTTGGAGAGTCACAATTAAAGCTTCAACAGATCAGCAAAAGGGATTCACTGGGATACACAAACTGCAAAGTTCTGAAAGCCCAAGGCAACGTTGCTAAGGTAATTGTCACAGCTGCCGGTGGCAGCCAAGAAGATATCGCTCAAATACAAATGGAAGAGTGCCAAAAAATGTAAAGATATGAACATATTAATTGAAGAACTTAAGAGTAAGCTTCAGACTTCAAGCAATTGCAGCAGAGTTCAAATTTTGACCACAGTCCCAAATAGATGGACTATTGAAAAAACAGCTAAAGAATTTGCTTTTTCAACTAAAATGGTGAAGGAAGCTAGGAAACTAAACATGGAAGGTGGTATTTTGACAACATCTGCAAACCAAAATGGGATAAAGCTCAATGATGAAGTAAAAAAAGTCCTCACTTTTTTTTGAAGATGGGTTTTTTCATTTATGCCCAGGCAAAAAGGATTGTATTGCAGTAAGAAAAAAATGAGGAAAAGAATGTTCATTGCTTTTTGTAAGCAATATTGGGAATCAACTGAGCATCTCAAAATTTTGTGAGCTCAGGCCAAAATGCTGTACTACAGTCGACGCTTCTGATCACATTCAGTAAGTATACGTACATTTCATTAAAATGTCAAATTAATGTTAGCTTCGGCAATATCTATCCAAGATTACTACAAGAATTTGAAGAAAAAAACTGTATGCAGTTTGGAATCAAAAGACTGTATGCTGTAATGTTGTGAGGAACGTCCAGGAAAAATGATGTCAGAGGCTTTTCTTGAAGACATTTATCAGATACATGTTAGGGAACTATTTAAGATTTCATGGAGGCACTAATTTTGAAAATTACTGATTTGAGCAGCCACCACTGTGTCAAAATAAAGAATTTTATAGTTTGAGCAGCTAAAAGAAAATCTAGCAGAAAATGGATTAATTATGCTGATTGATTTTGCTGAGAGTTATTGAGTTGTTGCTGTTCAAGATTCTGTGCAAGGATTTCTTTGGGAGAATAGTCAGGCCACACCACATGCATTTGTTGTCTATTTGCTGTGGCAAAGAATGTCAGAGTATTAGCATTTGTATGATCAGCAACTGTCTCCATCATGATACCATTGCTGTCCATGCCTTTCAACTAAAGTTAACAGCATATTTCAAGACAAAGATTGAAAAGTTAAGAATATTTATTACTTTAGTGATGGTTTAGCTGCTCAATATAAGAATTTCAAAAATTTCATGAATTTATGTCTGCGTGAACAGGATTTTGGCATCACTGCCGAATGGAATTTTTTTGGAACAAGACATAGTAAAACACCTTGTGATGGCAGTGGGGGAACAGCAAAACTACTAGCAGCCCATGCCAGTCTACAGAGGTCCTTAGATAATCAGATATTGACTCCATATGATTTGTTCAAATTATGTGATGATAGTATTCCAGGCATAAAGTTTTTTACGCACCAAAGGAAGAAATTGAAAAATTTCCCTCCCAGGGGACACCACCTTATTGTAGGCATTTTCGGTGCCGGGCGGGAGGGTTTGCGTGCTTTGATGAGGTCAAGAGCTGTGCCAGCAGTAGGAAGTATGGAGTTGGGTTTAGAGTCCCCAAGGATATGCGTAGATCTGTTATTGCTTTTATCCCACATCATGAAAAAATATGTACTCTGCGTATTAAAGACAATTTTCACAATGCGACCTTTGTGAACGTATATGCACCAGTGGAAGAATTAGATGAAGATACTGTGTAAATCTTCTATGATCAACTACAGGAGGTTTGTGACAATACCCAGATAGACTCCAAAATAGTTCTTGGCAACTATAATGCAAAACTGGGAAAGGAAAAGGCATTC
The DNA here is from genome assembly GCF_023864275.1 of Schistocerca cancellata. Classification (NCBI taxonomy): domain Eukaryota; kingdom Metazoa; phylum Arthropoda; class Insecta; order Orthoptera; family Acrididae; genus Schistocerca; species Schistocerca cancellata. The sequence continues at coordinate 251,178,482 of NC_064632.1, forward strand.
AGAAGTGTGTGTGGTAAAGAAAGCCTGCATGACAAAATTAATAATAATGGTACAAGGGTTGCCCAGTTTGCTTCTGCAAACAAGTGGAAGGCAGTAAGTACCTGTTTTCCAACGTAAAATATCTGCAAAGGGATGTGGAAAATACCAGAAACAAATGCAGCAAACCAAATATACCATATACTGATGTCAAAGGGGTGGGCATCCAATATGGAAAATGCGTGCACTTTCCGAGAAGCTGATTCTGACTGACCATTATTTAGTAGAAGCCAAAATGTGATAAGCTTGCCATGGCTGCCAAAGGAAGTAGTACCAGTGTAAAGAAATGGAATATAGAACAACTGAAAGATAGGTCTACTGTTCAGAAGTACCAGAACACACAGACAGGAATTACAAACAAAAGATGGTGGAGATGATATACACAAAGAATGGAACTCTATTAAAGAGGACATTAGGACAACAGCACATGAAATACTGGGGGAAACGAGGAGTTTTAGGAATTAAGGCATATGATGATGAATGTATACAGGCAGTGGAACAGAAAAAGGAAGCAAGGCTTGCAATGGAATACTAGATCAAATCGGGCATTATATAATGAAAAGAGAACACAGGTAGCAAGGGCATGCTGGAGAAAAAAAAGGTGAAGCCATGAAGAGAAAGATAGAGATGGAAGAGCACCAACAAAAGAATGAAAGCAGAAAATTCTACAGCAAAATTAAAGAAGGAACTCAAGAATACAGATCGAAAGTAACAGCTTGAAGGACAAAGAGGGAAACTTGCTGGCAGATAAATAGGATGTTCTGGATAGATGGAGAGAATACTTCAAGGGAATTTTGGAGGGCAATCCTACCAGGGATTAACAGCTACTCTATTATACCACAGATCCAGAGATAGAGGAACCAACATTACAGGAAGTACAGAAGATAGTGTATTGCCTAAAAAATTACAAAGCACCAGCAACTGATGAAATAACTGCACAACTGCTAAAAAAAATGGGAGAACTGATCTTCATAAGTGACTCCACAAACTTATTTTGTTGATATGGAATCAGGAAAGAATCCCAGAAGAATGGAGCTTAGGTGTAATTCAACCAGTACACACGAAAGGAGACAAGACCTACTGTTCAGATTGCCGAGGATTAACACTGCTGAATGTAACCTATTAAGATCTTCTCAACTATTATCTATAACAGATTAGCACTATATGAAGAAAAGATTCTGTGGGGAGTATCAATGTGGATTTTGGTGTAACAGGCCAACAATAGACAAATATTTGTGTTGAGGCATATACATGGAAAGGCATATGAGTATAACACTGAGCTTCATAACATCTACGCAGACTTCAAGCAGGCCTTTGATAGTCTCAATAGAGCACAAATGCTAAATGATTTGCTGCTTCTTAGTATATCATCGAAGTATGTCTCACTTATTCAAGCAACAATGGGTGGTTCCAAGGAGTGGATGGAGAACTGAGCAACTCATTTAGCATTAGTAAATGAGTCGGACAAGGGGACGCACTCTCTACAATGCTTTTCAATCTGACTAAGCAGCCATGCAGAAGCTTCAGATATCTGCTTACATAGGCACAAAGTCAATTCAGACATGCACATATGCTGATGTAGCAATTATTAGTAGAAGAAGGGTGTCACTAGAGGGAACAATATGTGAGCTTAAAGAAGCCACAGAACCTAGAGGCCTTTCTATAAATGAAACAAAGACTAAGTACATGAATTTTACCAGGAAGAAAATTAATAACTTGGATAGATTGTCAGCAGACAGTTTCAATTCAGAACATGTGCAGAACTTTGACTATTTGGGCTCTAATATTAACAACACAAATTCCATGTCAACTGAAATAAAACTGCACATCCTAAGTGGTAATAGATGCTTCCACACATTTAAGAAATTGTTGGCCTCTACGTTATTAAAGAGGCAGCTGAAGCTGGAACTATATAAGGTCATGTTCAGGCCAGTTGTAACCAATGGATGTGAAACATGAATGCTTTAACCAGTGTTCATGAGCAGCAGCTCAGGATATTTGAACGTCGAGTGCTCCACAAGATCTATCAGGCAGTTCAGGATGATAATGGTTTCTGGAGATCTCTGGCGAATACTGAGCCGGGCCCCCAAATACAAGGAGCTGACATAGTAAGAATTATAAAAAGTAGAAGAATAGCCTGGCTTGGACATGTCCATAGGACGAATATTGGAAGAACAACTAAAAAGATTTTGAATGGAGGCTAATCGGAAGAAGACGGAGAGGAATGCCATGAAAACAGTCTTAATGATTTTCTCTTTTTCCAGCAACTGGCAAACCTTGTTTGTTGATCAAGTTGAAATTTTTGAATTTCTTCATTTGCTGCATAAAAAAATTTAATGCCTAGAATACTACTACTTCTCATGGCGTTACAACCCTATGGGAGTCTTAGCCTCATCAAAACGTTTCCTCCAGTCTGCCCTCTCCATCATGTTTCTCCATCGTCCTCTGACACTCAGAAATTTTATATCTTCTTCCACATAATCTATTCACTCACAGAAGAGAGAGGGTCCACTAAAAGTGGACAGAACCAGTCAAAGGAGACAAACTATAAAACGAGGAAGTTAAAACACACACAGTAGAAGGCTTAGTAGGATATACCAAATCTAAAAAATGAAAAACAGAAGGGTAAAAGAGTGGTCTTTCCAAGGGGTAGTGGTCATGTGTCCCAAACTGAGAAAACGTGACGGGATCCAGGAATAAAGCAAAACCTTACATCTGAAAATAATCACTTTCACAGAGGAAACTTAGGACAAGTTCAACCATCCATAAATTGTCTGCTACTATTAAAATTAAGGAATTTGGAGCATTACACTTAGTGATAAGGGCCAAAAGAAGGAGACATTCCACCAATATATGGGATACAGTCAGTCTGGCTCCACAACCAGACTGTGGGGATAGTTCATTATGCAAAAGGAAACAATAGGTGAACCTAGTATGCCCAATGCGTAGATGGCATAAGACAGTGAACACCTTCCGAGAGGAGTGGAAGCAAGAGCACCAAACTGCAGTAATCTCCTCGACTGCATGGAGAGCAGTAGCGCACCAGATGTCATTACACTTTTGGGCAAAGAGAGATTTGGTGTAAATCCACATATCCACAGCTGGAATCATGAAAAGGGGGGTTAAGTATCTGTTTCTCCAGCCTAATGGTTAGACAATTCATTCCCCGGGATGCCCATGACTTGGGACCCAAAGAAAGATACCTCAGCAGGCAGCATGGCCAAGGTTAGGCAGGAGATCACGGATAGCAGAGGCCACAGGGTGACGAGAGTAGCATCGGCCGACAGCCTGCAGGCTGCTCACAGAGTCTGTACACATTAAGAAACTATGGAGGAAGGCCTGAATAACAAAATGGAGGGCTCTTAACGGCTAGCAGCTCTGGCATGAACACACTACATGATTTCACCAATAAATGGTGTGAAAGTGTATCCTGCCTTATCTATGGTCTTAGAACCATCAGTGTAGAAGATGGTAGCATCCTGGAACTCTTCAAGGATGGAATGTACAAGATGCCGGAAAACCATAGGGGTGGTACAGATCTTAGGACCCTGCAATAGGTTGGTCCTTATCCGTGGTCTAGGCACCATCCAGGAGGGGGCAGGGGGGGGGGGGGGGTGAGAGGGGTAAGTGGGGGTAGGGGAGGGGGAGTAAATACACAGGGCGCATTCCAGTGAGTGGAGATGGAGATCCTGACGAGGGGGATGTGAGATGCATTCCAACCGGCAACCCCAAATGTGCCCAGTTATAGGAGGGAGACATCCCTAGTTTGCAAAGAGGACAGGTACATGGGATGGTCACGGAAACAGCAAATGGTAATTGTGTAAGAAACCAGGAATTGGCTCCAACGTATTTGTAGAGAGGAAATCCCTGCTTCTGTGAGGAGACTCAATGGGACTACTGCGAAAGCCACCAACAGCCCGACGCACCCCACAATGGTGAACAGGGTAACGTATTTTCAGAATGAAAGGAGCCCCTGAACCATAAACCTCACTACCATAATCTAGTTTGGACAAGACCAGAATATGGTAAAGATGAAGAGTAGCATGGTATGCACCCCAAGATGTGTGGGCCCACAGGTGGAGAGCATTAAGCTTCTGCGTGCACATAGTCTTCAGGTGGCAAACATGGGGCAGCTGTATCAGCTTTTTATCAAAACTCCAAGAAACAGGTCTATTCTACAGCATCTAGGGCTGGTCACCTATATAAAGCTCTGGATTGGGGAGTACTGACGGCCCATGTTGAGACCCATCTAATAGCACCTTGGAGCCGGTGCTCAGAAGATGCTACCAAAGGGAGCTGCACCAGATGCAAAAATCGACATACAACGCTGGGGTAAACAGAGACCCAACAGACGTTACAAGCCCATTGATGGCTATGAGGAAGAGTGTGACACTTAATAAAGAACCCTGTGATATACTGTTCTCCTGCATCTGAGGGCGGCTGAGTGAAGTGCCAAAACCCAGAAGAACCAGTGGGTTAAACCTCATGGATAAAAATCTGAAGGGGGGCTGCGAATGTCCCAATCATTGAAGATAACTGAAATGTGATGGCTCCAAGTAATGTTGTATGCCCTATGTAGGTCAAAGAAGACTGCGACAAGGTGTCGGTGGTTAGTAAAATCCTGTCAGGTTGCTATTTCCAATCTGAGTAATTGGTCAGTTGGAGATCATCCTTCCAAGAAGCTGCACTGATATGGGGACAAAAGGCCCTGAGATTTAAGTACCCACCATATTTGGAAGCTAACCATCTCTCAAGCACTTTACAAAGCTGTCAATAGACGTTGGGTTCTTCCCAGGCTTAAGGACAGGGATAACTATACTGTCTTGCCACTGCGAGGGGAAGGCACTTATGAGCCAAATGCGGTTGAAGACCCTGAGTAGATGTTGCCTCTGGATAATGTCCAAGTGTTAGATCATTTGGCTGTGGATGGAATCAGGGCCTCGGCCCGTGGCATGTGAACAGGCAAGAGCCTGCAATAATTTACAATCAGTGAAGAATTCATTATTGGGTTCAGTTCTGTGGGGGATAAAGAAGGGGTCTCTGTTCAACTCGGCATTTATGCTGGAGAAAAGCAGCAGGATAGGAAGAAGACGCCAATTCTGTCACAACGTGTGTTGAGAGGTGTTCTGCAAGGACCAGTGGATCTGTAGACAGAGCACCTTGGAGGATAAGACCCTGGACAGCTGATTGTTGCTGGCAGCCCAGAGGGCTATGGAGCCTGGACCAAACCTGTGAAGAAGAGGCATACATCCCCAGGGACGAAAAACAGCACTCCCAGCATTCATTTTTACTCTGCTTCATAAGCCTTAGCACGGAGACACTTAAAAGCGAGGAGGTTGGTCTTCGATGGTTGATGTTTAAATAGCAGCAGTGCCTGTCAGCAATCCTGGATAGCGATTGCTAAGTCCTTGGTCCACCATGGTACCGGCGGATACGGGGACAGCAGTGCCAGCAGCATCAAGAATAGTGACACAGATGCCCTGCATGACCACAACAATGCAATTAGAGAGACTTATCAAGTGCACAGCAAACATATATAAAGGCCAACTGGCCCTACAGAATGCCCAACATGGGGGCATGTTTGACTGGTGGCAGCAGGGGAACAATAGAATCACCGCAAAGTGGTCACTGTCACGAAGATCATCGTAATGTGACCAATGTAGGGAAGCTACGAGAGCAGGGGAGAAGATCGTAAGATTGACAGTAGTACAGGTACCATGAGCAGCACTGAAGTCTGTTGGGGAACTGTCATTGAGGAGACACATATCAAAGTCTGTAGTAAGTTAGTCAAATAGAAAACCCCTGCCTGTCGAAGGGGCATTCCCCCACAGGGGGTGGTGTGCATTGAAGTCCCCAAAGAGGAGATATGGGGACAGGAGTTGCTGTACTAAGATATACAGTTCGACATAAGGAAGTGGCGCACCTGCAGGGAGGTAGAAATTGCAAACGGTAATTGCCAGAGTAGTTTGCACTTTAACCACTATTGCTTCCAGGTTCGTATGAGGGGGAATCCAGTAACTAATGACAATGGTGCGAACCAAAGTGCAGACCCCTCAAGACGCTATCCCAGGGCCAGCACGGTTCTGGCAGAATGCCCGATAACCACGAAGTGTTGGAAAGTAGTCATCATGGAAGTGCGTTTCTTGAAGAGCAAGAGAGAATGCAGAATAGGAGAAACAAGGCATTGTATCTCCGTTGCATGACAATAATATCCATTGCATTCCACTGGATTATCGCGTGGCAAGAGTCCAGGTTAGACACAAAGAAGCCAAGGGAAGTCATGTCACTTTGTCAGTGGTTGTCACCAACAAGGATGGGGTGACATCCATATACTAGATGTCAGACTTGGGTTGCAAAGGGAGAGATGGCACCTCTGGGGGCACCAGGGGGCATTGCCCTGGGACTTCTTCTTCTCTTTTGGTGGGGGAGAAGAGCAGGGCACAGAGAGAGTACAGACTTCAGCACAATCCAGAACCATAAGAGAGCAGGTGACCTTCGGGTGCACAGATGATGCATCTTGTAGCCAAGTTGTGATGGTAGGCTTCTGACATGAAAGACACCAGGAAGTAGGGTCCCATGGGGGAGCCCCATCATCGGCAGGTGCCAAAGAAGGGTGGCACTTCTTCGGCTGAGCAGCTCCTGGAGGGGAGAGAGTGGGATGTGCAGGGGAGGGGGAGGGGAGAAGGGGACGGGAATGGGAGGCAAAAGTTGGCTTGGCAAGCCTCAGCATAAGATAGGTGATCCAAGGACTTGTAATCTTTGATCTTCTTTTCTTTCTTGTAAGCTGGGCAATCTGGCGAGCAAAGAGAATGTTGGTCATTAGAATTGACATACACAGGTGGCGGAACACAGAGGCTTCCCTGATGGAGTGGGTGTCCACAGTCATCACAAAGAGGGTCCATCATACGGCAGGAAGAGACATATGTCCAAAACGCAAGCACCGTAAGCACCTTTTGGGTCATGGGACATAAGGGTCGCTTCACATCACACCTGTAGCGCACAGCCTTGACCTTCTCTGGGAGGGTATCCCCCTCGAAAGCCAGTGCGGCTCTCTTTACACCGCCTCTGCACATGTTGAACAAAATGAACACCACGTCATTCCAGATTAGCCTGGAGTTCCTCATCAGTTTCCAGGATGAGGTCCCTATGAAAAATCACTCCCTGGACCATATTCACATGCTAGTGCGGGGTAACAGGCACTGAGTCATTGCCAAGGCTACCACAAGCACGAAGAGCTGCAGACTGGTGGCAGAAGGAGCTTTGATCAACCGGGAGCACAACTGCATCTTACTGAGAGACTCCACTTCATCAAACATGTCCTCAATATTCTCCACCATAAACAATGGCTTTGTGGTGATGAATGTGTCCTCATCTGTCCTAGTACAGATGAGGTAGCAGGGAAAGTGTTTCATCCCAAGACGGCAAGCCTGGCCCTTCTCCCAGGATGTAGCCACAGAAGGGAAGGCTGTCAGGTCATATGAAGCAGCATTCAATGATCCTTCACCATTCAAACAGAGGGCCATTTGAGAATAGCCAGATTTTTGCAGCTTGATATCATTCATGCGCCAAGCATCTGCACTGATACCACCCACTCTAATCAGGGGCTCTCCCCATTGGTGCCACCCAGCCATAGCAAGGGCTGCCTGGCATGGTGGCCATTGCCAGGAGTTCAGATGCTCCATGAACACAAGTAATCACTCCTTGGCATACATGAGGAGGGAACAGCTCAGATATCGGTAGTGTGACCCCTGTGTTGTCAGAGGGCTCAGGCAGATGGGTGCAGATGGGTACATTACAGCCCCACCACTCGGACTGGCTACAAGTGCCAGTGACCTAGTGTGGTGCAGGGGGGCTAAGGAGGGGAAGGAAGGGGAAGAGGAATCCATGCAGTAGACACCAGGGAGTGAGTTCTTCCCCAAATGGCCCACATTGGACCTAAACACCAAAAAGAAGAGAGGAACAAAATTGGAAGCAATACTGGGTTCTCGATGGATAGCCAGGTCAACATAATTCGAAACATCGAGAGAGAGGGGAAGAGGGAAGGGGGAAGGGGAGGCAGTGGGGAATGTGACAATTCTTGGTGGGTTGGAAACGTGTTAAGTTTTTAAGCAACAAGATGTCCTCGTCAGCTTTATTGAACCACATGGTTCTGCCCGTTTCTTTCACTGGCCAACTGCTGCAGACACCTGCAGGATTCCTGAGCAACATACAACCTCTGACAAAGTTCGGTGGATAGTCCTGTAAAATTAACTACAGTTACCTTATGGTTCTTTGAAATAATCACCTCCCGTAACTATGCACTGCTGAGGTCTGCGATACGTGTCCTCTAAACTTTGCATAAAGTGTTCCTTTGGGATCGTGTTCAAAAGCTGCTTCATGTTTCATTGGATGTCAGGAATATCATCAAATCTTTTTTTCAAAGGGAATTTGAGTCAAAGGAATAGGAAGAAGTCTGAAGGACAGATCTGGTGAGTGGTGAGTATGGTGGATGTACAAGTTACACCACCCGCTTTTTTGCCAGGAACTGTTTGACGATATTGGCTGTGTATGGATGAGCTTTGTCATGAACAAAAAACCAGGAACCTTGTTGTGCGTCCTGGGGTCATACACTGCATAGACATTATATTAGCATTGTTCTGCTGCATGATTTTTTGAGTTTGTTGGGTTGATTGGCAGAGGAGACCAGACAGCGAGGTCATCGGTCTCATCAGATTTGGGAAGGATGGGGAAGGAGATCAGCTATGCCCTTTCAGAGGAACCATCCCAGCATTTGCCTGGAGCGATATAGGGAAATCACAGAAAACCTAAATCAGAATGGCCAAACGCGTGATTGAACCATCGTCCTCCCAAATGCGTGCTTTTTTTGCTCTGACCTTTTTCCCACGAGGTGATATTGGATAATACTATTCCATGCTTCGCTGTTTTGTTTCAGGGTCATATCGGAAACACCAGGTTTTACCCTCAGTGACAATGTGGTTCAAGAAATTGGGTGTTGCATCCACCATTTCGACAAAATCCTGGGAAGCCTCTATATATGTCTGCTTCTGATCATCAGTCAAGTGATGTAGCACAAGATGACAACATATTTTCCTCTTCCCTAACTCCTGGGCAAGGATTTGTCACATGGATTCATAGTTCATCTGCAATTCATCCACTATTATGCGCACAGTTAATCAAGGGTCATTCATGATTAATGTCCTCACTTTCTCACTGTTTTCATCACTGACAGCAGTCACTGGTTGTCCACTATGGGGACTGTCAGAATCACTTTCCTGGCCTCCTCAAAAAAGGGCAAACCACTCATACACACACTTCATGGGCAGTGCTTGATCCCCGTATACACGTACCAGCATTGCATACATTTCTTTTGGTGGCTTGCCAAGCTTAAAACAAAACCTTAATTTGGTCCTTCGTTCATTCATTGTCCTGTTCTCAGTTCAGAACCAATGCACTAAACAAGCAATTCGTCCAACAGGTCTAACACAAAACACACACGACTGAACTGAACTATGTTGGGGGCAAGTTGTCACCACCGGCCTCTATGCAGGTGCAGCATTGTAGGTCACCAGTGTTGCCTAATCAACTCTTCGGACTTCATTCACTGAACTCTATTGTCAGAGGTTGTATTTTCAAGACTTTAGAAGCACCATCACCATCATCAATCTGGCCTTGACAAACTTTTAGAACTGTTCAATCAAAAATGGAATTTACTTCTTAGTATTCTTGCTTTGCAAATTTGCTGTGTAGTGTACTATACTTGTTTTTATGGCATGTGTTAAATTAATGTTTGAAACTGATGTACTTACTTGAATAAAGAAATTATTATCAGTAGTATTACGAAACTTAATGAGAAAATATTTTACTTTCCAATCTTCTATAAGTGCTAAAATAATAATGCAAGATCCAGAAATTAAACAATATAGCTTTGAAAGCTTAAAGCATGCTCTTGCAAGGAAAAAAAGGACTGAGCAAGAGACAGTCGAGATACTTGATACTTAACCCTCCCCCCCTCGAAAAATACCCAAAAATTGACACGTAGAAAATTTTGGCCAACTTTGCGGATGCATATCTTTTCATCTAGGGATCCAATGTTATTAAATTTGATCCATGTATAGATATCATAGGTTGGAATAACACACTGAAGTTTTGGTGTGATTGATTCATATGAAAAGTAGCAATGGCCGGTCAAAATTGTGTGACATATTTTTTAGCCATTTTAGAGGCTTGTATTTATATTTAGGTGTGGCTAAACCCCTAATTTTTGCCACAGTGAGATTCAGCACATAAAGCTGTTTATGTATATTAAAGCAGATAACCAAACACTTGCAATAACTTTCAAAAAAGCTTAGCATACTTGGCAAATTTGCATCTTTGTAAATGATGTGAAGGTGGGTAGCCTCTGTTTAAAAGTCCCTAAAAATTCAGCCACTGAAGATAATGAACTGGGATATGGTACACAACCATCAAAGACTATATAGAAACTTCACACAAAATTTCCTTAGATGTGGAAATGGATGACTGGAACGACTCTAATCTGAAAGACAACAATTCTTTAATGCCAAGTGTTATAGCCTCCACAAAAAGGGTAACTGCAGTGAGGAGAGATAATAAGTGGTTGGGCTACACATGTCAATTACAAATACCACTTCTCATCTCTCTCCTCCTCAACACCTACTTGTAAGCAGATGCTGCAGTACTGCACATGCTGTATGAGACAACTAAATGTTCCCCAGCCTGCTATCTGCTGAACTTAACACAGGGCTCTCAGTAACTTCACCACTCAGATCACTCAAACATTTAGCCTTTGTGAAGGCTTCAATGCATACAATGTCCTACAGTGTTACACCACCACTTCACCCCCCACCCCCCTCCAAGGTATAGTTGTTACAGAACACATGGAGAGAACTGTTGGCTTCCTAACACTGGTCAAAGCAATTTTTTCAGCACTGCAATGTGACATTCTCTTTCATTGATCTCTACGCACAGTCTGCCACCACTCCATGGGAAGTGTTCGACAAAACACACACTAGCACAAAAGGGAGTGTGCTCTGGATTCAATTTTTAACACCACCTGATGGAACTAGGCAGAGGGGCAATATCAGCTGCTCTGTGATTTGCCTATCTGTATACTCTATCTTCATTTATTAAACTAACAGTGTTTAAGACGCATAGGTACATACAATTTTGAGAACAATGGAGCAGTCGAGATGTAATGAAGCTACAAAATTCCTTATCTGCTCCAATTCCCTCATTCCACTTCATGCTAGTAAGTACCTACACCCATGAAGAGAAATCCGTATAGATCATCCTTGACCCACAACATATAGCAAATGAGGCAAAAGAACATACTGGCACAGCAGACGACAAGGGATATGAGGAAAGCAACCTTTACTTTCAAGTAACATGTTGTAATGGGTGGGCAGCAGAGTCCAATATACTGAATCGTGCAACAAGTTAGTGTGCTAAGAACTGTGACATTGATGAGGCTACATTACTTTTCCCTCATCTACAACAGTTCAGAATGAGCTTCGCAACTGCAAATCTCACAAAATGTAAACTCTGTTATCTAATACAGTTCTTAGTGGTGTAAAATCTTTAACCTATTGTCATTCATTACAATATGTTTGTGGTATATGAACTGAATGCAACTAACAAATGTGTATGAAATGAATGCAACTAAAAAATGTGTTGTGTATCAATGGTGTCATTTACATCAGTGTGAAATGCACAGATTTTTGTGAGAGATCATGGTCAAACAGTAACTGCACCACAAGTTCTGCATGCCTCAGTTTTCAAAATTCCTTTTTAAAAAAATGGCTCTGAGCACTATGGGACTTTACATCTGTGGTCATCAGTCCCCTAGAACTTAGAACTACTTAAACCTAACTAACCTAAGGACATCACACACATCCACGCCTGAGGCAGGATTCGAACCTGCGACCGCAGCAGTCGCGCGGTTCCGGACTGAGCGCCTAGAATCGCAGGACCACCGCGGCCGGCTCCTTTTTAAAAATCACAACACTAAACACATGCCTTTTCCCCCAGAATTTCTTTATCACTACAGTGTGTAAGGAGAAGACGAACAGAATCATGATTGGTGACAAGATCTGGTGTTTCTTAGGCTGACGTGTAGACAAAACAGTGGTCTTTGGTGAGCATCATAGTCACATGAAACACACCAAATACAGCATGGCAAGCTCTGTTTACCAGTGTGACTACCAGTTTTGGAGGCACTAAACAGTTCTTGTTTGTGAATAGTCATTTAAAATACATTACATACTCTCTTGGCCAGCACCATCATGTTTTTGTACTACAATGCTCAGACATACACAAGCATTGTTGCATCAGGTCAAATGTGACATTTCTGAACACCCAGCCTACAAGCCATACTTGCCTCCAACTGATTTCCACCTCCAATTTCAGGCATCAGAATTTTATACAGAAGGAATTTTGTCAACTTGTTAAAAGATATGGTAAACACTTAAATCTGAACAGCGATTATGTAGAGAACTAATACAATGGTTTCTCACCAGGCATCGAGGTAACTTTCCAGTAACCTTACACAAATCAAATTTTATTAAAAAGACCACCCACCCACTCTCCCCTAACCCCTCCTCACGTTCTCTTTGTAATGCTGAAAATGTGGGATCTATTGTATCATGGGCCACCACAAAAATAATATTCCATTTAGGGGTAAAATCACCAGGAGTTAAATGTTCTTCCTATCAGTATAAGAAATCCCACACGCTTGGGAACATCTGGGTCATTCCATGTCAAGTGTCCCAGTTTAGAAGACGATCCCAGATCGACCATCTTCAACTTTGATGAAATTTGTACAGGATGTACCTGAGGACCCTACATGAATGCAAAGTTTCAGGCTCACCTGTAACTTGGTTGAGGTGCTACAGCCATTTTTGTGAAGACCACTTTTACAGAGACCGAAAAGTCGTGAAGAAATCGTCAAGTTTGGCATTCCACTGTTCCTAATGTAAAAGAGCTAGACTCTGGCTTCTGGTTATTGTGGTATAAAGTTGTGTGCTCGACACACAAATGTTGCAATTAGCGTTCAGAAAGCAATGCATTTGGCATAGTCTCAGTTCAAAGTGGGCAACAAATCATGTTGCGAGAAATTTTTCCCCACAGTTTAACGAGGCATATGTAGTGGAGAAAGTGTGCTATGGACCTGGTCTTTTGCCAGACTACTGTCTGTCTGGGTGTTCAACATATCACAAATTTTGGCCTGGCTTGTTTAATTACTGTGCTACCATCCTGTAAATTTGCTAAAAACATGAATGTATCAAAATATACCCATGTTCAAAGTCATGTATCTCAAAATGGACACCTACCACATTACATTCATTAACACCATTCAACAGAGCACATTTCATTCTATTAGAAAAACTTATTTTCATTTTGGTGTCTCTTTGGGTAAGGTGCAAAAAATTCGCCTAAACTATTGACTTTTTTGGTAATTTAGAAAATCCTTGTATTGGTCCATAGTGGCTATGCCACTACCAATATCAAGACCGGTAACCCCATCGCCAAGGCACCATGCCCAATAGCCATGCAAGGTCAGCCATGGGTGAGTTTCTTTACCGCAGGTTCCCAAACCTGAAAGTGGGTGTCTAGCAGGTTCCCAAGCCTTTTTTGGGTCTCTGTGGTTTCCAAGCCGTAATACAGAATTCTTCAGTTGTTAAATATTGTAAATTTTTTGCCGATGTCCAAAACTATTGCTTCCGGCAAACTGTATTGCCGCCCCATCACTGAAGTGGCTGGGACTGGTATGACTGCAATTATCTGTTGTTCTGGGATCCAGCATACGTCTCTTCTAGTAGGCCAATGAAATGATTGAGCAGCTCCATGAGGATGCATGAAATTAATCAAGACATCATCTTCTTCGCATGAAACTTCACAGATATTTCCTATCAACCATTTTCCATCACAAACGCAAGCAACACACTGCCCAGGCTGTAGTTCATTAATGGCAACATGTTTAGTAGCAACTTAAGCATGTCAGTTAACATTTGCTATAAAGGACAATGTATCATTTGATACTCTGTGAATCTTAAGTTACTTTTCATCAATTGGCACAAAATGTTGATGGTCTCGTGTACCAGACACTGAACATCCATCCACAATTTTTGCATCTTCAACAATTTCTTTAATATAAATAAATTCAGTGCCATGAACATTTTTTTTTTGCAATATTCAAACAGATCAGTTGGTGTTAAGATTTGGCTGTCAACTGGGCATTGAAGGCTAGCTCTTGCTGCTAAACATTTAACTGTGCCACCAATTCCATCACATGGTGATTTCCCATGGTCTATTCCGAAAAAATTCCATTCTGCAGTAATGCCATCTTTTTGATGATGGCAAAGATTTAGAAAGCTCTTAAAATGTTTGTACTGTGCTGCAGAACCATCACTAAAATAATGAATATGCTCAATTTCTTTAAAAATGCGCTTAAGGGATTTGATCAAGTATGTGAAAAACACATGCACTGCGTCATGTCGGAGGCAATCACTGATAATGCAGTAGCTGACACTCTTAAAGTCTTCATTACCTTTGTAGTAAATGACAAATGGATTTTGTAATCTCCTTTTACAGGGCTATGTGGCAACATTAGTTTCACATTTTGATGTATTGTGCAGACACAAACTGAATGTGAACCAGCTGTGCCTACAGTCACACACCACTTTGGCCTTAATCCACAAAATTTGGAAAATCCAATTTACAGTCCATTTTTATTGCAGTACACAAAAAATATTAAAGTTGCTCAGTAAAATAAGTATTTCTGTTTTTTAACCTTTTCTCCATCTATCCGAACAGTAACACAGTCCTTTTTTCCTGAACAAATCCAACTGAACTCTTCATCATAAAAATGTTCTATGACCCTTGCCTTCACATCCTCCGAAAGCTTTTTCCCACATTTACCTTTGGGCTGTGCCAATATTCCCTGTTCAGCTTTTAACTTTCTAGCCTTCCTTACCAATCTTTCTGAAACACAAAATTCTTCCATAGTCTTTTTGATAGACCACCTTTGGGAAACTAAGATCAAAATTTGAATTTTCTTGTTATTATTTTAAATATGTAATTTTTCTTTCAATTCTTGGATCAGCTCAATGTAATGTGAACAAGTCAAGCATTGCTTGCTTCATTAGTCTCACCATCTTCATCTGACTGATATGTTACGTCCATTTGAGAATATTTCAGTGTATCAAATTTTTTCTACAGGAAGGGCACATTTGTTGTGTCTGGTTTAATATCAAACATGGTTATCCTTTTTAGTATGTCAGCTGTTTCTATGTTGATTGAGAGCAAGCTTTTTCGTGGAATGTGGTTTTTCTTACCAAATGGGTTGCAGCATGATCTTTGCAAAAATTCAAATCTTTTTACTAGTGAAGCTTCATGATGGAAACATAGTTGAGTATTTTCAGTACAGTGTAAACCACACTGTCTAGTAAGTAATTCTTGTTCTTCTAAGGAAAGTTGTCTTACAGCTTTCAGTCCTTTTAAGGCACTGTTATCTCGTTAAATGGCACAGGGAATCAGTATTTACAAAACTGCATACATTAACTTGATCTTGTTCTTTCATTTTAGCAAACAACTTGATATGCTTCAGACACTAAAATCAAATTGTTGAGCCCTAAATAAAGAAAAGAAATAAAATTAATACGCATTCAGCTTCCCAAAAATTATGTAGCAGACTCTAGTATTGTTAAATGGTTAAATTTAGCAATGAACCTGTCACAAATAGGTTTAAAATCACCAAATAAGCAGCAAAATGAATATTTAAACAATGAAGACATAATCAACAAAATTCCAAATTTTAGACGACATTTTTGCACCTTACCCAAAGAGACACCAAAATGAAATGAATGAAATGTGCTCTGTTGAATAGTGTTAATAAATGTAATGTGGTAGGTGTCCACTTTGAGGTACATGACTTTGAACATGGGTATATTTTGATACATTCATGTTTTTAGCAAATTTACAGGATGGTAGCACAGTAATTAAACAAGCCAGGCCAAAATTTGTGATATGTTGAACACCCAGACAGACAGTAGTCTGGCAAAAGACCAGGTCCATAGCACACTTTCTCCACTACATATGCCTCGTTAAACTGTGGGGAAAAATTTCTCGCAACACGATTTGTTGCCCACTTTGAACTGAGACTATGCCAAATGCATTGCTTTCTGAACGCTACTTGCAACATTTGTGTTTAGAGCACACAACTTTGTACCACAATAACCAGAAGCCAGAGTCTAGCTCTTTTACATTAGGAACAGTGGAATGCCAAACTTGACGATTTCTTCACGACTTTTCGGTCTCTGTAAAAGTGGTCTTTACGAAAATGGCTGTAGCACCTCAACCAAGTTACAGGTGAGCCTGAAACTTTGCATAAGTTCATGTAGGGTCCTCAGGTACACCCTGTACAAATTTCATCAAAATTGAAGATGGTCGAGCTGGGAGCCCTAGGACACTCCATTTGGATTGACTCATCTTTCCAATTCACTCCCATGTATTATTGTTACAGTAGAATGATTCGTTGAATTCAAGAACTTCTTGCCCTATGGATTTTTGCTCATGCTACATAGAACTATGCAAGGTTTTCTGTTCATGGTCTAAATTATTATTTACAGAGCTGTCTGCCTATCACTGATTACAGAGTGGTGTTCCTCCTAAGGCGAACATATAATTTTGATATGAATGCTTCTTCATTGGACTGGCAGGTGTCACATCCTGGGTAGCGTTGTACAAACTCATTAAGCAATATAAGACTATGGGATTGGTGATCAGTTACTGGAACCATGTACAGTCTTCAAGTTTTTATAATTACCTTTCCAGAACACTAAGATGAAATGACCAGATAAATGTAGCTGTGAGGAACACAGATGACAAGCTGTTTTATTGATAGAATTCAGAGGAAGTAAAATTCACCCACAAAACAGGTTGGGTTTGTGAAACTAGCACTGTTCTTTTGCCCAGAATCCTTAACAAGATCAATTAATAAAGGAGACAAAGGAATAGATTCAAAGGATAGCTGCACAGTCAGTCACAACTGTGTTCGGTCAGTGCAAGAGCAGCACAGATTTGCTCAACAAACTACAGTGTGAGTCACTAAACAATAGTTTAGTAACATCCCAGAGAACACTAATCATACAACGTTTGAGCCCATGTTCCAAAATGTGCCAATAAAAAACACTTTTCCCAACATTGATCTCAGATCTCTCAGTTATTAGGTTAGTACTAGTTCCATACATGAATATGACACTTCATAACGATGTGGAATATGTCAGGTTAATAAAAGGCGTCTATACAAGATATATTACATTACACGAAATATTACATGACACAAATTTTTTTTTTGAGGGGGGGGGGGGGGGGGGATTACCCACTTACTATATCAAAAAATTCATCTAATGAGTAGGAGGAGTTGCCATTCAGAAATTCTTTTAATTTCCTTTTAAATGCTATATGGCTATCTGTCAGACTTTTGATGCCAATAGGTACGTGACCACAGACTTTTGTGGCAGCATAATTTATCCCCTTCTGAGCCAAAGTTGGATTTAACATTGAGTAGGGAAGATCATCCTTTCTCCTAGTGTTGTAACCATGTACACTGCTATTACTTTTGAATTCGTTCGGATTGTTAACAACAAATTTCATAGGTGAATATATATTTATTGTGAGGCTACAGTGAAGATCCCTAGCTCTTTAAATAAGCGTCTGCAGGATGATCTTGGATGAGCTCCAGCAATTATTCTGATTACACGCTTTTGTGCAATGAACACTCTTTTACTCAATGATGAGTTACCCCAGAATATGATGCCATACGAAAGCAGAGAATGAAAATAGGCGTGGTACACTAATTTACTGAGATGTATATCACCAAAATTTGCAATGACCCTAATAGCATAAGTAGCTGAACGCAAACGTTTCAGCAGATCTTCAGTGTGTTTTTTCCAGTTCAACCCCTCATCAATGCATACACCTAGAAATTTTGAATATTCTACCTCGGCTACAGATTTTTGATCGAAGTGTATACTTATTAATGGTGTCATTCCATTTACTGTGTGGAATTGTATATACTATGTTTTGTCAAAGTTTAATGAAAGCCCATTTGCAGAGAACAACTTAATGATTTTCTGAAAAACATTGTTTACAATTTCATCAGTTAATTCTTGTCTGCTGGGTGTGATAGCTATACTTTTATCATCAGCAAAAAGTACCAACTTTGCATCTTCGTGAATATAGAATGGCAAGTCATTAATATATATTAATGAACAGCAGAGGACCCAAGACCGAACCTTGCGGCACCCCATTCTTGATTGTTCCCCAGTTTGAGAAAACACCAGTTTTTTGCATATTATGTGAACTGCTTATTTCAACTTTCTGCACTCTTCCAGTTAGGTATGATTCAAACCATTTGAGTGCTGTCTCATTCATACCACAGTACTTGAGCTTATCTAGAAGTATTCCATGATTTACACAATCAAAAGCCTTTGAGAGATCACAAAACATCCCAACAGGTAACTTCCGGTTACTCAGAGCATTTAATATTTCATTAGTGAAAGTATGTATAGCATTTTCCGTTGAAAAACCAAACTGACATTTTGTTAAAACTTTATTTTTACAAAGGTGTGGAGCAACTCTGCAATACATTACTTTTTCAAGAATTTTGGATAAGGCAGTCAGAAGAGAGATCGGGTGGAAGTTGTTGACATCAGACGTATCCCCTTTTTTATGCAGTGGTTTAACAACGGCATACTTCTATCTGGGAAAATATCCTGCTTCAGAGAGTATTACATGTGACTAAAAATCCCACTTATCTCTTGGGAACAAGCTTTCATTATCCTGCTGAAAATGCCATCAATTCCATGTGAGCTTTTATTCTTTAGTGTGTTTATTATCTTCCTAATTTCAGAAGGAGAGGTGGGTGGAATTTCAATCTTATCAAATTGTGTGGGCAACGCCTCTTCCATTAACTGCCTTGCTTCTTCTAATGAACATTTAGAGCCTATTTTCTCTACAACATTTAAAAAATGATTATTCAAAATGTTTTCGACTTCCGGCTTGTTGTTTGTGAAGTTTCCATTCGCTTTGATGGTAATGCCATCATCCTGTACTCTTGGTTGCCCTGTCTTCCTTGTAATAATATTCCAAATAGTTTTGATTTTGTTATCAGAGGTATTAACCTTTCTTAATGTAGACCAGTCGTTTTTATATTTGGCTGTTTCTGGGTCATTACTCTTTCTTGTTGTTAGATACAGTTCCCTTTTGTGGTTACAAGATATTTTTATTCCTTTATTAAGGCAAGGTTTTTTTCCATGGTTTCTTATAATTAGATTTAGCTACTTTCTTGGGCAAACAGTTTTCAAATTCTCTTACAAGTGTATCACGAAATAAGTTTTATTTTAAATTAGCATCGGGTTCCTTGTACACCTCATCCCAGTCTAACTGCTGAAGATTGTCCTTGAAATTTCTAATTGTTGAGTCATTAATTGAACACACAACTTTGGAGGGTAGTTTTGAATTACTGAATGGAGCTATGTCATATACTGTAACTAGCTGAGCACCATGATCAGAAAGGCCATTCTCAACAGGACAAGCATTTATGTTTATAAACTTATCTTGGTCTATAAAAGTTATCTATCAATGTGCTGCTGTCCTTTACTACCTGAGTAGGAAAATCAATGACAGATGTGAAATTGAAAGAACTGAGCAAGACTTCCAGGTCATTCTTCCTATTACACTCTTTCAGTGAGTCAACACTGAAGTCCCCACAAATAATAATTTGCTTTCCTCTATCCGACAGATAGCACAACAAGGCATCCAAGTTTTCCAGGAATAAATGAAAGTTTCCTGAAGGGGACCTATATACTGTTACAATTATAAAAAAGCCCTCCATCAGTTAAAGTTGACAGGCACATGCTTCTATATGTTGCTCTAGAGAAAACTTTTTTGTATCTAAGCTTTTTACACAGTGATAACTTGACATATTTGGCAACTCCTCCTATCACCTTATTCTTTCTACTCATATGTGCAGCTAGTTTATAACCACTGATATTTACCTTTTCCATATCAGACAATGTGATGCTCAGACAGGCATAGTATATCTATTACATTATCAGATTCAATGTCATCTAAACAAATCAGGAGCTCATCTACTTTATTCTTCAATCCCGGAATATTTTGGTAAAAAATGGTAACATTTTTTGCTTTACTTTTGTGAGAATCTACTTTTTTCTTTAATCCACCAATCTTTTGGTTAAATATGGTAACACTATTATTTACTTTACTGTTTTAAGAATCTTTTGAGTTTTGGACCTCTTTAGCACCTACCTTCCTGCCTGAACTTCTCATTGGAGACTGATATTAGTCTAAAAAAGAGGTACATCCATGAGTACTAGTGTCGCCCGCCCCCCACCCCCTTATGGATTTTGCTAACAACCCTGCCAGTTTACCCTTCCCTGGGGCTGATCATGCCGCACAAAAGCAGGCACCAGCCCAACATTGGTAGGGGTTGTTGTAGAGGCTATTTTCACCAGGTCACACTCAATACTGTAGCCCTGATCCCTATCAATAGTGTTTCCCACTCAACCCACTATCATCACATGATCCTGCTTTGGGAAACCCTTGCACAAGGAACCCATATCCTTTACCCCCTGGCTAAGACATGCACTTGGCTTAAAAAAGTTTGTGACCTGTGATGTTAAAATCTCAGAACTCATCCTGACAAACTGAAAATCTTTCTCCCCGTGTACTATCTGTGAATGAAAGGAGGTATTGGGAAAATTATACTGCTACTCTACACACACCCCACTACACAGTGACCTGCAAAGTACATATATCAATTATTCAGATGAGCAACATTGTTTAGATAACGTTTCTAAAGATTGGACCTCCAACCGTACCATCTGTTTTTCGGTCTCAATTTCGACGACCAGCTCGGCCATAAAATTTTAGCACTGGTAGCCTTTGTCTTGTGAGCAACACACTCAACCTGGGGTTCTCATCCATGAGAAATGGAGCATTTCAGAAGCGAGGAGTTATGACATATGGGCATAATTGGCAAATTAATCAGTTATTTATGGCACAATAAGGGCAATCTTAACAGTATTTTGAAGATTGCTCTTTTAATTATCACATCCAGTATACAGTCCTCCTCCCCCCTCAGTCTCTCCCCTCATGTCTGCATAAAAAACAAAACAGCAGAAGTGAGCTATCTGAACAAACAAGCATATCCTGATCAAATGTTTAACACTCACTGTGGCAAACTTATAGAAACAGAAGTAATCAAAGCCTACATGTGTACTACAGTGCCACCAGTTTTGGTTTCATACTGTAAAGTTTCCTAATAAATGTACTTCCAGAAAAGTGGAGTTGTGAGTGAACTGTCCTATAAGCCTATGCTTTGCAGCAGTCGCTGGAATAAAAATCACATACTGAAAATTCAATCCATTTCCACCAGTGCTATAAAGGTGTTTACAACTTTCCCCTGCTCATGACAATTTATGATTACGCTGTGGCTGCAGAGCTAATCAGTGTCACTAGCAGTAATATCTATTATGCTGAAAAGGATGATGCTCTGGTAAAATTACAAAAGTTGTTAAAAACTGAATTATTCAGACTGTTGTATATTTGGTGTTATATCAGAAGTGCCATAAGTTATAAATTAGGTAAACGCATTAATCAAGTCTCAAAACTATGTTAACCAATGATTACTGGATGGGCTGTTTAGGATAGACCGATGGGATTCATACCTATAAAAATAGTTACAAATCGTAAATAATTCTCCAAGCAAGTCAACATCAAGCTAATACAAGGCGTAAACGTAACTACTACTCTGAACTGAAGAGAACTTCGTAAGATAGGACGACATGGAGGGCGAGATAAGTTTTCAGCCAGTATGAAGATGACAACTAGATAATATTACTTTTTTATAATATTACTTGTAATATATATATATATACACACACCACAACTACAACGTTGCATCATTAGATACATCGTAAGAATATTTTCCGTGGTTAGTAATAAGTATTTCGCTAGAGGGATTTTACGCATTTCTATTTCCCACTGCAACGCAAACACTTAACAAGAGCAATAATTAATAGACATGGAAAAAGTTTCTTTCCTCTCCAGTTCGTATCAAGCAATTTAACAAGACTACAACGCGTTCCATCAACTTGACTTCATCAGAAAACATGTCATTACGCGTCACATGGAGCTAGACAACCATGTCAGTAAACCTGCACATGCATTTCCTCCTATTCACGAAAGCGCAACTTAATATATGCAAAACAATAACGATCCCATCTTGGTAACTTCCTCATAAAATTCACGGCGAAACAATTACCACAATGGAAAAGACAAAAGCCGTATTACATTGTTTAACAATTAGCAACTAGGGAAGCATCGTACAACAGACATTACCAATAACGTTCAAAAGTTGAATGAACGAGTGAGTGTCTATCTGAAGTAGTGACATGTACTACATGACAACCCATCAACAAGAAACAACACTTCGCGGCGAACTGTCACCCATATGACATAAGAAAACAACTGAAGATAAACCACTTCTGAACACTGACGGTACTATATAATGTAATAATCTGCACCGAATCTCATCTTTATTTCTAGTTTTCCTCCAAGAAACATAAAGTTTCAGTTTCTCACAGTTACCTAACTTTCAAAAAATGTTAAAACTATTACTTGATTTTTTCAAACTGAAAAAAATAACTGAGCAACGAGAAAATGTTTTTTTTTTTTTTTCCTTTATTGAATTTCAATTCCCCCCCGAAGGGGGCGGGCTGGCAGCAGCTTAGTATGCCGCTCTTCAGCCTACAGATTTTCTGACAAAGAGCAGGAGAATGAATAATAATAAAAAAAACAGGCGATAAAATCGGGGACTTAGTGAGTAACAAGGCGAAAAGAAAACGGGGAACTTAAAACAAACAACAGAGGGATGATGAAGCGAATAAAAATACATACAGAGCAGACAGGGAAAACAATAGACAATTAAAAAACACGGCGACAGTCTGGATTCTGTTCGCAAAGGATATAAAAGTCACACCCAGCGACAGCATGGTTTCTGTTCGCAACACGTGAAAGGCAAACAACACTGAATAGTCACTAGAACACTGTACGAAAAAGTCGGCAAATGTGACACCACAGTCGAGAGCAGGTGGGGGGAAACTGGACAGAAGATGGGAAAACAAAAAGGGGGGAAAGGAGAGTAAAAGCGAAGGGGGGGGGGGGGAACCGGGAAAGGAGCTGATGGAGGATGAGGACCCATAAGAGGGGAGGGGGGCAGACGCGACAGGGAGGGGGGTAGGCAGAGGAGGGGAATACAAAAGGACTGGGGGGGAGAAGGGAGGTAGGGAGAGGTGTAGTGGGGAGGAAACAGGACGGAGGGGGGGGGGAAGAGGGAGCCCAGGGAAAGGACAGAGGAAAGGAGGGGGAGGGAGGATCAGAGCTGTCAGGAAGGATAAATGGAGGGAGAGAGGGCATCATCCGGGAGGGGGAGTTGACGGAAGCCACCTTGGGAAAGGAGATGAAGGGTGTAGAGATGGAGGGTAGGGGGGACACAACGGTGAAGACGTGGCAGGGGGCGGGGATGGGAGAGGAGAGGAGCAACCAGGGGGTGAGGGGGTTCAAGACGGCGGGAGGTGTAGAGGATGCGGATATGTTCGAGGAATAGGAGCAGATGGGGGAAAGGAATGAGATCATAGAGGATCCGCGTGGGGGACGGGAGGCGGATACGGAAGGCGAGGTGGAGTGCATGACGCTCAAGGATCTGGAGGGACTGATAGAATTTTGGGGGGGCAGATATCCAGGCAGGACTGGCATAACAGAGGATGGGACGGATTAAAGATTTGTAGGTGTGGAGGATGGTAGAGGGGTGCAACCCCCATGTCCGGCCAGAGAGGAGTTTGAGGAGTCGGAGGCGGTTGTGGGCTTTGGATTGGATGGAGCGGAGATGAGGTATCCAGGTGAGGTGACGGTCAATGGTGAGGCCAAGGTAGGTGAGGGTGGGGGTGAGACGGACAGGACGTGCGCAGACAGTAAGGGAGAAATCCAGGAGCCGGAAGGAGCGAGTGGTACGACCTACGATGATTGCCTGGGTCTTGGAAGGATTGAGTTTCAGGAGCCATTGGTTACACCATGCAGCAAAAAGGTCAAGGTGATTCTGGAGAAGGCGTTGGGACCGTTGGAGGGTAGGAGCGAGGGCGAGGAATGCGGTGTCATCAGCATATTGCAAGAGGTGTACTGGAGGGGGGGGGGGGGGTTGGGGCATATCTGCCGTGTACAGGAGGTAGAGGAGAGGGGAGAGGACAGAGCTCTGGGGCACACCGGCAGAGGGGTAGAAGGTGTGGGAATTGGCATGATGGATGGTAACGTAGGAGGGGCGGCGGGAGAGGAAGGAGGCCACCAGACGGATGTAGTTGATAGGAAGGGCGTAGGTTTGGAGTTTAAACAGGAGACCGGGATGCCAGACACGGTCGTACGCCTTTTCGAGGTCAAGTGAGACAAAAATTGCGGAGCGACGGGAGTTAAGCTGGAGGGAGAGGAGATGAGTGAGGCGGAGGAGTTGGTCATCAGCAGAGAAGGAAGGTCGAAAGCCACATTGGGTGTTTGGGAGGAGGTGGTTTTGGTGGAGGTGGAGATGGATGCGCCGGAAAGGATGGATTCCAAGAGCTTGCTGAACACCGATGTGAGACAGATAGGACGATAGGAAGAGGCATCAGATGGAGGCTTATTGGGTTTGGAGAACATCAGGATACGGGAGGTTTTCCACAGGTCGGGATAGAAGCCAGTGGCAAGGATGACATTGTAGAGGGCGGCAAGGAGGGAAAGGAAGGAGGGAGGGCAGTGTTTGAGGTGGCGGTAGGTAACGCAGTCGTGGCCAGGAGCAGTGTTGCGTTTAGTGTGGAGTGTGAGGCTGATGTCCTGTGTAGTGATGGGAGTGTTAAGTGCAGATGGTGGGGTGTGGCCCAAGTACTGGAAGCTAGGAGCAAGGGGAGGAACACAGGTATTCGTACGGTCCATGACATCAGGGAAGAGGGAATAATCAAAGTGGGGATCATCTGGGATGGAAAAAACATCAGAGAGGTGGGAGGCAAAGTGGTTGGCCTTACTGAGGTTGTCAGGAAAGGGACGGTCATTAAGGAGGAGAGGGTATTGGGGGGTGGGGCGGTTCCCAGTAAGGCGGTGGAAAGCAGACCAATACTTGGAAGAGTTGATGGGGAGCGTGGTGTTGAGTTGTGTACATGTCTGGCGCCAGGCTCGGCGTTTCTTCACAACAAGCAGGTTGCGGATGTGCGAGAAAATGGCAAGAATAGTACTTTTAAAGCTTTGAAATTACTTAACGTAAGTCACAGATATAATTATTAAATTGCACTCTCAACACACGTCCCATAATCTAAAACATAGCCGTGACACTACTGCTCAATTTTGTTACACTATGCGACAGCAGCGCTCCAAGCGGCCAGCAAGCTACGCTTCTGAATATGATACCGGATGTGTGTTCATAGTATCTTTTATATTGATCCGTAATATAGTTTTTACAATTGGGATAGTATGTAGTGCCATAAAAATCTGCAGTAACTATAAAATGATACCACTTTCTTTAGTTTCCTAAGGATCCTGGGAAGTGCGAAACGGTACAGCGCAGAAAAGTTTATTTACGATTATCTTGTAACCTACGTATTTAATGAAGAACCACGTTTTTTTAGAACAAAAAATAACTAGTAAACAGTAGAAGACCTTACTTAACAACATGAAATTCTTTCACTGGACTTACAATTAAATCTGCGAATATGGGGCGTAGAAAATTGTATGGAATGCAAGATCTATGTTTTTTATCATGCTAAATAAACCACCACAGCAGCAGAACAGAAAACCACGTAGATGTGGTAATAAAACGTCAAAGCAATAAAACTGTTTTCCAACACAGAAGTAACCAATTCCAATATTGATGCTGCATCTGAGTCATAAACGGCCAAAATCTTCAACACATTCGCTTTTGAGGCAAAAGCACTTACATTTAAAAAAATATTCAAGCACTGAGGAAATCGAATGAAACGTAAGAATGTGCGAATCGGTAAGACTACATACAAAATGGTTACCGCAACAAGAAAAATGCCTGTCGAAATAAATAGACAAGAAGAAATACATGTTTCTTATGCATGAAATATGCTTTATATTCAATTGACTTCAACTGCATAAGCTGCAGTTATACACATATTCGAAAGTATTTCCTCATGAATAAGTTTTAGCTTATGGCACTGAATTAGTAAGATTCAGCTGATTATACATTTCACTATCAATTATGTCTATCGATGATTTACTAGTGCTTCGAGTGCAAAATTGTAATAACTACTATTTTAATTAAGTAGAAACATAACCAGAAACAAATGTTAATTTGACAGCTGCTTTCTCGCCATTGCGATTTTCAAATTGAAATGAGCTATAGCCATAATGTGAAACATCTCAGATAGCGAGTTCCCTGCGATTTTGACTCCAGTGCATACACCACTGTGAAATGTGTTAAGTCGTCGACGAATGTGAGCACATACTTCTGAGCTATAGCCATGATGTGAAACATCTCAGATAGCGAGTTCCCTCCGATTCCGATTTCAGTGCATACGCCACTGTGAAATGTGTTAAGTCGTCGACGAATGTGAGCACATACTTCTTTTCATCGAACGGTTTCGGTGAGACTGACCCCCCCACAGGTCACTGTGGATCAACTCAAGGGGTATGTTGTCATGTTTCCTAGTGTGACTGTATGTGACAGCTGTGATTATTTTGCTTTGACACAATAGCGCATCGTTTCGTGGACATTGTTGAAGTGAGCAGTTCCGTACCTGCAACTTGTGGCTGAAGCTGTTTAATGCTATCATAACTCAAATGCCCTAATCTGCTGTGCCACAGTTGCACTTTACAGCTGACAAGACTTTTAAAACATACGGCTGAGGATCATCCCTATTCGCAATTCCATTTTTTAATTAAAACTTGAGCTTTTCCAAACGTGATACTAAAACCATTCGTTTCCAATTTTTTAACAGCAGATCATATTTAACATCATGTGCAGAAAAAAAATCTTTAATCGTTACCTGAAATGGCCGGCCGGTGTGGCCGTGCGGTTAAAGGTGCTTCAGTCTGGAACCGCGTGACCGCTACGGTCGCAGGTTCAAATCCTGCCTCGGGCATGGATGTGTGTGATGTCCTTAGGTTAGTTAGGTTTAATTAGTGCTAAGTTCTAGGCGACTGATGACCTCAGAAGTTAAGTCGCATAGTGCTCAGAGCCATTTTTTTGTTATCTGAAATTGCTTTCCTATTACAGTACTAGTGACTTTAATTTCTCCTTTTACTTTAGCCACAAGAAAGATGTCTGACTTAGTTGCTTAACTTTAACTAGTTGTTTCAGTTTCTTTAAATTAGTGAAAGATATCTTACTATTAATAAGTAATCCGTTGCTCCAGAGATCAAGAAACAATATATGTTGTTCACTGACTGAACTTCAGTTGATACTGAAAAACAAAAACTATCTTCCCCTTTGACGTGAGCCATGGTGACTGTTATTGGTTCCTCAGTAGTTTATTCGTAACTTAACTCTGCAGTTAGCCCTTTCGTGACCAGGCTTTCCGCATCGGTGACTAGTAAAGTTGAATAAGTTCCCCAAAGTACCTTGCTGATCTCTTGTTTTAATGGCGTCTGATGAACTTTTTTGTGATACTGTTGAATCTGAAAAGCTGTAGGAGGCAATCACCATCATTTTTATTTTTCCTGGCGAGTCTCTTCCGCTCGACTATTCATCCAGTAGCCTATTTTTCACTAAGCTCAACGTCAAATCTTTCATTGAGACTTGAGAGCGTTTTGATTGCATTGAAAGTAGATGGCACATGGTTTCAATTTGTTCGACAGTAGCTCCAGTCAAATGTAAATCTCGAATCAGTTTAACAAACTTTAGAAAGTAATTAACCAGCATATCACCAGTTTCATTAAATTTTATGGTTAACAATTGTTTTGCTAGAAAAGTTGACTAGCAGTTCCTTTTCTCTCAAACGAATTGCACAGAGATATTCGTAAATAAAAAGCGGTGTAAGTAGGCTGTTTAGGTTCTTATATTGGTAACGCCGCCACCACATAGCGCTCTCTGTATGAAAATCACTGGCTGTGCTGTGTGCAGTCTGTGGCTAGTTTGGATTGTTGTCTGCCATTGTAGTGTTGGGCAGCGGCAGCTGGATGTGAACAGCGCGTATCGTTGCGCAGTTGGAGGTGAGCCGCCAGGAGTGGTGGATGTGGGGAGCGAAATGGGTGAAGTTTTGATATTTGTAAAAATGGATGTCATGAACTGCTGTATATATTATGACTTTTGATGAATATTAAGGTAAATACATTGTTTGTTCTCTATTAAAATCTTTCATTTGCTAACTATGCCTACTAATAGTTAGTGCCTTCTGTAGTTTGAATCTTTTATTTAGCTGGCAGTAGTGGCGCTCGCTGTATTGCAGTAGCTTGAGTAACTAAGATTTTTGTGAGGTAAGTGATTTGTGAAAGGTACAGGTTAATGTTAGCCAGGGCCATTCCTTTGTAGGGATATCTGAAAGTCAGATTGCGTTGCGCTAAAAAAATATTGTGTGTCAGTTTAAGCACAGTCATGTATAATTTTTCTAAGGGGAAGTTTCATATGTCGACCCTTAGCCGAGGATACCTCACTGGAATCTTCTGATTTTTTCTTGTAGTTTGTGTAATTAGTGTTGATTTTGTTTATTGCTAGTGCATAATTGTAGAGAGAATCTCCTTTGTAGTTGCAGTCTTTCATTGTTGTACAGTAAAACAGTTGTGGCATGCATGTAGATTTGCACCAAGTATTTCGCAGCTGCGCTTGCAATTAACTAGATATTATTTTCAGTGCTATGTTAATGTGTTCCCCTATTTTTGCTCTTCAAATTGTGTTTTTCTGTGTTGTCGTGTGAAATATTGTGACAATAATGGCGTGTGAAAAACGTAACACTAGGCTCCAAAGTAAACTGAGAAATGACAGTGAAGACGAAAGCAGTGTGTTAACGCCACCTTGTAATGAATTAACTAATATTCAAAGTAGTAATTTGGTAACTGTGCATAGGGAAATGGAGCGGGCGTCAAATAATGGTGTAGACAGTGAAACAGGTAGTAAACAGGGAAGCATTATCGATCGATCGGTCGGCAACATCTCGCCTCAGGAATAGGGAATGACAGAACACAATATTGCAAATACTGTAGACTCAGGTTTTGGGTTCTCACCGTTTTCTCAAATGAGTCAAGACACATTTTCCGCTTGTCAAAATGTGAATGTTGCCGGTGCAAATTCACTGCCGAAAAGCACTGAGGAACATGTTTCAGACACCAGTGCATTGTTATTACAGTTAATGCAACAAATGGGACAAAGGCTACAGAAGTTAGACACAACGCTTGAACAAAATCAGAAACAAATGGGACAAAATCTTCAAAAGTTAGACACAATGGAACAAAATCTTCAAAAGTTAGACACAATGGAACAAAAGCTTCAAAAGTTAGACACAACAGAACAAAAGCTTCAAAAGTTAGACTCAGTGGAACATAAGCTTGAACAAACACGTGAAGATTTAACTACTGAGTTACATAACATTGAATCGAAATGTCAAAAAATTTGTAATGATGTAAAAACACAAATTTGTGAGCATTTTCAACCTATTTTTTCGCGGCATGAAAATGCATTACAGAATCACGAAGCAGCCATAAAAGAACTCCAAACTATTGTTCATGAAAATCACGACACCTTGCAAGCTAAAACTGACTCAGTTGCATCTGCCGATTTGGTTACGCAACTTGCAAAAACTCAAGAAAACTTAAAGGACACAGTAGATACGATTTCAACACAAATGGACACTCTGAAACTTGGTTCAGAAAAACACACTGAGGAAATAAGTACACTATCGGAGAAA
The DNA here is from genome assembly GCF_023864275.1 of Schistocerca cancellata. NCBI lineage: Eukaryota > Metazoa > Arthropoda > Insecta > Orthoptera > Acrididae > Schistocerca > Schistocerca cancellata. The sequence continues at coordinate 251,208,496 of NC_064632.1, forward strand.
GTAGCCGAACTTTCAGATCAGTTCACTAACTTATCTGCAAAGGTAGATGATGATCTGAATGACACAAGACCTGTAGCCATCACTGACACAGAAGAGTGCGAACAAATTAGGAAATTCAAACAAAATCAGAATCAAATTAATACACCAAAGAGAAATCCGGGAAGTACAAGATCAGCTGACACAGGTAATACAAGAATTACGTATTTCAGAGGCCACTCGCGCTCCAATACGGGAAGAGGGACATAGAAATACGGAACAGCCACAAAATAATAACTCAGGGCACTTCGGAAATTATGAAAGAAATTGGCAAGGTACACCGAATTTTGAGATGGAACCGCCGACACGACGAACCAATGACCGATATGCGACTTGCCGACACGATGATTTTGACTATAAGCTGTTCATTACTACACGTAAATTCAAAACGTTTAAGAATTCTGCCAACGACATTCATCCACAAGCGTGGGTCCATCAATTCTCTCATTGTTTTCCTCCCAACTGGTCATTGGAGCACAGGTTAGAATTTATGTGTGGCTACTTGGAGAATGAACCAGCTGTAAGAATGTGAGCGGTCATTCACGATTGTCACAGTGAAGGAGATTTTTACCATGCGTTCCTCTCAGCATATTGGTCTCAAGCTACACAAGACCGAGTAAAACATAGCATCATAATGATGAAACATTTCGAACAATCTGAATTTTCCAGTCTTGTGAAATATTTTGAAGACATGTTGCACAAGAATCAGTACCTGTCAAACCCATACAGCCCCTCAGAACTCATCTGCATTTGCTTAATCAAACTGCCTGAACATTTGAGACATATTATTTTAGCAGGACGTTGCAAAGACGACATTGAAGCTTTTCAGGGACTGTTACAAGAACTGGACATTGACACTGACAATTGCGGAACGCGAAAACAGGAGTACAACAATTACAGGTCACATCTGTCACAATTCCGCGATGACAGAAATAATACACGACAAGGCTATTCTTATAATGTAAATCGTGACCAAAAGAGATACCACCCGTATGACAACCACTGGCAAAGTAATAGTTACAGAGAAAGATCGCATTTCCGTAGTAATGAATATGACAGAGATTACCTTAGAAACAGACAATATGGGAACCAAAATAATTATTATCAAGGGAGACAGAATAACTTTATACGCAACGGTCCAGCGTGCAGTTACGACTCAGGGAGAAATTCTCCACCACGTGGCCGACAAGAAAGAAACTATGGAATCTACCGACATGACGACAGACGATATGATCGTAACGACAGACCTGAATTGCATCAGAACTGGCGGGATTCAAACAGAGCAGAGCACTCTCGACAACGTGAATTTGTGGAAGTTAGGTCTCCTAATCCCAATAACGACGCGCGCCAACAAAGAAACAGACAATGACTCGCACCGCAGGCAGCCACTTGCTCCCGCTGGCTCAGGGAAAAATAACATTGACGCTAACCTTGAGCAAAATTCCAGTATTCTTTACGGATGAATACCGCATGATAATTGCATTCAAGTTGAAACTCTGCGTACTGAGAAGAGCAAAGGTTTACACCACATTTCACATGTGAAACAGTTTATTGAAAGATAATCTGCCTTTTAACTTTGTCTTTGCCATAAAACGTTTCACTTTACATTGCTAGAATGCTTTGTCAGACTTAAGAAACTGTTAACATGTAACAATGTTTTAATGCAACATTTTGGTTTACTTGAAAATACATTCTGGATTTAAGGTACTTTCTGAGAGATACCAGAAGACACAGTGGTTAGTTTATGTGACAGCTACACGATTATATCACGACGTTACTAATGAGTGACAATTTACAATGTTGCTTTTGCGGTGTATCTGTTTTATATCTGCACAGTTTTTCGGAATTCTTCTGGAAAGTAAAACATTGTTTAATAGTAACTTTTGTGGTATAGCTACAATGAGACAGCCTTTTCCGTAGCACAACAATACGTTACAGCACAGTAATTTCTTTATCAGAACAATAAGCGTAATAACTAAGATATCTATACGCAAAGCATTTCACTTTTGTTTATCATGAGGTAAGTACATTGACTTCTGCAGAACTTAGCTTTCGGAGGAAAATAACTATGACACTTCCACAGAGCTTATCTTACAGCAAGATGCACATTTAGCGCTACAGGACACGCATTTCAGTGATTAATTTTGTACTTAAACATTTATTTTTAAAGATTTTTGAATTACAAAGAAAGTTTTCCGTGATACATTTCATTCCATTGCTGTAATCTGTAACACCTGTGGGTGTAATTACATTAATCCTCAGGGGGGTACACGTTTACTTTGTGTATCATGTGTGTGGCAAGCACAAGGAGCCCTAGCTAATATGGTATTTGCTTATACAACTTTACACATCAGTACCATATTCCTCTAACACATAAATTACATAGCTATCTGATCATTTAACTGAGGAGACAAACTTTTTTACTACATCAGTGACACATGTTTACGTAATTACACCGTTGGATAACTTCACACTTACGAAATTGTATTTTGTCTGTACTGTGTGAGCCCTTCATATTTTTCGGAACCATTGTGATACTATGAGAGCTCTGAATGATGTATTTGGTAAGGGAGAATGATTTTTAAGGTACGTTTGAGGTAGATGACACTTATGACATGAGCAGAGAATTTTCTCTAGGTTTTGAAATTATTGCAGAAAGCTACGACGTTTTTGAGATTTGACTGAGGTGTTATGATGTTATTATTACGACGACGATGTGTATTATGCTGTTGAGGTATGTTTATGTCAATAAGATAATGCTACCATATATGAGGAATGTGATTACGTGTTTATATGTATACGAATAATGAATAGAAGTTAGGGACTCTGGCTTGTGAAAAAGGATGTTGGAAACCACGAATCATACTTTAAGAGTTATGAATTGTGTGTAAATGCGTGAATGTATCACAATGCCAGCGAAAATTTTTTGGACACTTATATTCATAAGATTTTGTTTCTACACATTTGCAGCGCAAATTCTCGACCCGTGAAATTTTGTATATGAGACTGTCACTGTAGCGGAAACTGCTGTCATAAATATTTCCGTAAGAAAGTTAAGTGACCACCTGCACGTAATGCATCGTGGGCACCCAGCTGTGTCAGACGCCGGGAGAACAAGTCGTTAGTGAGTGCCTCGTCAGAAGCACAGGTAGAAAAAAAGAAAGGGGAGGCCATTGTCCTCGCTATTGACATTTCCTTGTTGAAAGCATACTGTGGAGCTCGTAATTTATGATATTTACTAAAATGCTTAATGAAATGATTAGAAACATTTTACATCTATTGTCTTTGTAGTTGAGAGATTGCTCATTTTGTTTAATATCTGCTTTCCAGCTGTGTTGCAGCATTAGTTTTATAAAATAAACTAAGATGCATTTGATAATGTGAACACTTTCTGTCAACAGATCTATTAAATAATTATTTTATGATCCACATTCTTCGAAAAAGGAGCTCTTGGAATGGAAAGAACAATAAGAAGGGACTGATAACAATAACTGTATATATAATTTTCTGTTCGAGTACTTTGTAATTTTTTGTAGAATTAGTTTTTGTGGTGCACCACTTTAATTACATAGACATTACGATGTGAATATACATTTCCCTTGTCTGCACTGTTGTCTTTAGTGTAATATTTTTTTTTCTGCTTGAGCTATGTCATGTTTAGGTATAAGTTACTGCTGTTTGCCAGGCACAGTGCTACTAAATTTCACTTTGTATTACTCTGTTAAGCTAGTTTTACTACTGATTTATTTTTCTTGTTGCTGCACATTGGCTCATATTAGTTGTAATGTTGCATTGCGTGATAATTTAAATTTACTGTAGCTTGCTTTGCAATTTTCAATTTTTTTTGTCATTGCTGTTTGCGTTAATTGTTTTGTGCTGCTGCATTGCCTCGTCCCTTAGTTTAGCATCTGAGCTCAGTAGATTTAAGTTAGCTTAAGAGGGGGTAGCCTATAAGAGAATGAGTTGCGATGAATTTGAAGAAATGCACTGAGAGGCTATACGAGAAAAGTACAGAAAGCAGGTATAGATAGGACTTTTGGAAATAATGAAGAACGAAGGGAAATCTCCGGAGAAGTAAAGAAAGTTTTGTTTGCAAAATACTGCAGTAAAACAAACCCTGTCCTTTCCTTTTGTGTTATCCCACTATGTGTTTGGGTACCCTTGTGTATTTATGTTCTTCCTGTCTTTATATGTTTATCTGATAAGACTTATGTTGTAGAATTTTTCTAATACTCAGCTACATGAACTATGATGAGGAATACTGTTGTCCTCAAATATAATTGGCATTAATAATATGTTATTTACCTTGTAAATATGCTTAGACATTATTTATTCTGTTTTGTTTTAATGCTCATGTGTAAAGTTGATGTTTCAAAAGTTATTCTGATCCTTTATGTATGTACTTATATCATAATTCCTGTAACATTGATGTATCTCTTTATTTCTATTCTTTGGTAAAGCCTGTACTACTACAGAGTTACCTGTATTGTTATGTTCTTTAATGATGTATTTTAAGTCTTTGTAATTGTATTCTTATGTTATAAAATTGTAATTGACAGCAGTTCATCAAATTAAGTAACTTGTAAGTTACATTTCACTGCACACGTTTCTGTTGGTCATAGTATATGGACAATATGTGAGGAGTAGGGACTGATAGTGTTTGCACGTGTGTTAAAATTCAGCAAGGGACTGGATAACAGCATTGCTGGTTCTAAGGACAATTCCAAAAACTTTGTGAGTGCACAAGTGGTGGTTATGGACTTGCTATATTCTCCACAAGACTCTTTGATGGTGAATGTGCACCTGCACAGTCGCAACAGATGGCTGCTGGCCGTCTCTACAAGGACTACAGTGGGTCTCCACATTTGATGACCCACCAATACCATTATTTCTACAAGGACTGCAGTGGGTCTACTCTGTGATGACCTACCTACCAATATTCTTCAAAACGTCAAATGACTCTGCTGTGGGTTTGCTCTGTTGTGGCCCATTACCTGTCTGCATGTCAAGAGTCAGCACTGTCTTTCCGTTGGAAGGACAACACTACTTCTTCAAGACTGCATGGAAATCCACTACTTCCGTGTGCATTTTCTTTTAATGCTCAGACTAAAAAAAAATACTGAAATTTTACTGTGATGAACAATGTGGACTGTCTTTATGGACTGTGAGAAAATTTTAGCTTTTGACCACCATTGTTTAAATAAGTGTGTGCATTTGATATCTTTGTTATTGTAATTATGAAAAATTTTATCAAATCATTATTGGCCACTGCCCAAAACAATTCGTAAAATTTTTTGTGGGGAGCATGGGGGCTATGTAAGTAGGCTGTTTAGGTTCTTATATTGGTAACGCCGCCACCACATAGCGCTCTCTGTATGAAAATCACTGTCTGTGCTGTGTGCAGTCTGTGGCTAGTTTGCATTGTTGTCTGCCATTGTAGTGTTGGGCAGCGGCAGCTGGATGTGAACAGCGCGTAGCGTTGCACAGTTGGAGGTGAGCCGCCAGCAGTGGTGGATGTGGGGAGCGAAATGGCGGCGTTTTGAAGTTTGTAAAAATGGATGTCATGAACTGCTGTATATATTATGACTTTTGATGAATATTAAGGTAAATACATTGTTTGTTCTCTATTAAAATCTTTCATTTGCTAACTATGCCTACTAGTAGTTAGTGCCTTCTGTAGTTTGAATCTTTTATTTAGCTGGCAGTAGTGGCGCTCGCTGTATTGCAGTAGCTTGAATAACGAAGATTTTTGTGAGGTAAGTGATTTGTTGAAGGTACAGGTTAATGTTAGTCAGGGCCATTCCTTTGTAGGGATATCTGAAAGTCAGATTGCGTTGCACTAAAAAAATATTGTGTGTCAGTTTAAGCACAGTCATGTATAATTTTTCTAAGGGGAAGTTTCAGAGGTTACCTTATCTTTCACACGTTCCAAGTAACTGTCGGCAATGCGTTGAATAATATGAGACTTAACATTTCCGATCTTGTTTAGTCAACTCAGCCAATCGCGTTTCCTTTGTGACATGCTGCGTATCCCCCATTCCACCCACAAATTCCATGTTTGTGAGATAATTCACTCGCACAAATGTTAAAAGTTCCAGTTCCTCAAGAAAAGTTTCCATCTTGAATGTGCAATTGTTGAAATTCGTTCCATCACTTTAAGGAACACCATGTTTTTCGATTTCAGTTGCCATCTTGAAAAAAGTTTAGGTGAGAGTCCACTCATGAGAAGATATTTTATTACAGTTTGATTTTAAAACAAACATAGGAGCATAACCTGATAAATTTTCAGTTTCTCACAATTAAAAAACAATAATAAAATGTTAAAACTATTAGTTGATTTTATTAAACTAAAAAAAAATTAAAAGAACTGAGCAGCGAAAAAACCGCAACTAGCATGCTCTTAAATCTCAGTAGTTGCTTAACGTAAGCCACATATACAATCATTAAATTACAATTTTAATAAAGGGGACTCTCAGAAAGATATAGGATTTGTACAATCATTAGTAAAATGAAAAGAAATAGCTCAACATGTACCTGAAACTTTTATGTGACAGGCAGTTGGTTGCAGTCTTGATGAAGGAAACACCCTGGAGTTTACCTGAAATAATTTAGCAAAACAATGGAAAACCTAAATCAGGATGGCTAGATAGAGCAAACTGCATCCTCTCAAATATGATGTCAGTACCTTAACAACAGCAGTGCCTCACAACAGCAACATGCAGATCACTAGTTTGCTTCCTATTGAATAATGTTCTTTGACTTACTGGCGTTTTAATCCAGAAAACTTTTAGTGTTGCACTTCATCGCTGTCCACACTAAATACAGCTCCACATGCAACAATCTGTCAGTACAAATAATGCCTGCACACACGACATCTGTGCAGAAAGATCGTCATCTGAGGACAGACGGTTTGTGCAGATATGAGATGTGCCTCAGTCTGCTCGGTATGTACGAGGCAGTAAAAGAGTGAAAACATGGAAGTTGTAATTGGAGGTCTGAGAAAATTTGTGCAAATCTGTGGGAATGAATCGTTTCTCCCCAGTCAAATCACAGCATCTGGACAGGAGATCGCCACAAATTTGGAGCGCAAAATATGTCTGAGTAAGCTATTTGTTCAGGCTAGATCTTTGCTTATATAGCAAATAAAATAGTTGATATGTGCCAGTGGTTTAGGGAGGTCATTACTGAATTTATTGAAATACTAGCGAACCCTGCAGTGTTTCACAATTGGTAAATATGTATCAGCATCCTATGTACATCCTAATCAGTTTGAAGTAAAATGATTTTTCGAGATTTTGCTAACAATGGATCCCTACATGCTTTAAGCAAATATCTACATGTAACACTTATTTAAATAATGTCCTGCCAGTGACTGTGCAAATGTTTATTAGAGCACTGTGTAAAAATTTCAACTAAATTGGTCAAGAGACTTCGAGATTTTTGCTGACAACATTTCACCCTCATATATTACATACATATTTATTTACCATATATAGTTAAAAAATATGCAGTTTATGTCTGTCCAAAAGTTTATTAGACTATCTTTAAAATTAGGAAATAAATCGGGCAAGGAACTTCTTAGAGTTTTGCTATCAATGCTTCCCCTTTATGTAGTAGGTCTACATTTAAATATTATATATATATTAAAGAAATATGTAGCCTATGTCCATCTAAATGTATACTGAAATATACATTTAGTATGTTTAGAGAATTTTGCTGACCATATTTCCTCTTTATGTATTATATATACATATATTTATATATTATGGATATTTTTAAAACATGCAGCATCAGTCTGTCCATATTTTTATTAGAGCTTCATGTAAAAATTTTAAATAAACTGGTCAAGAAACTTTTCGATATTTTTGCTAACATTTCCCTTTTATGTATTAGATATATACACTCCTGGAAATGGAAAAAAGAACACATTGACACCGGTGTGTCAGACCCACCATACTTGCTCCGGACACTGCGAGAGGGCTGTACAAGCAATGATCACACGCACGGCACAGCGGACACACCAGGAACCGCGGTGTTGGCCGTCGAATGGCGCTAGCTGCGCAGCATTTGTGCACAGCCGCCGTCAGTGTCAGCCAGTTTGCCGTGGCATACGGAGCTCCATCGCAGTCTTTAACACTGGTAGCATGCCGCGACAGCGTGGACGTGAACCGTATGTGCAGTTGACGGACTTTAAGCGAGGGCGTATAGTGGGCATGCGGGAGGCCAGGTGGACGTACCGCCGAATTGCTCAACACGTGGGGCGTGAGGCCTCCACAGTACATCGATGTTGTCGCCAGTGGACGGCGGAAGGTGCACGTGCCTGTCGACCTGGGACCGGACCGCAGCGACGCACGGATGCACGCCAAGACCGTAGGATCCTACGCAGTGCCGTAGGGGACCGCACCGCCACTTCCCAGCAAATTAGGGACACTGTTGCTCCTGGGGTATCGGCGAGGACCATTCGCAACCGTCTCCATGAAGCTGGGCTACGGTCCCGCACACCGTTAGGCCGTCTTCCGCTCACGCCCCAACATCGTGCAGCCCGCCTCCAGTGGTGTCGCGACAGGCGTGAATGGAGGGACGAATGGAGACGTGTCGTCTTCAGCGATGAGAGTCTCTTCTGCCTTGGTGCCAATGATGGTCGTATGCGTGTTTGGCGCCGTGCAGGTGAGCGCCACAATCAGGACTGCATACGACCGAGGTACACAGGGCCAACACCCGGTGTCATGGTGTGGGGAGCGATCTCCTACACTGGCTGTACACCACTGGTGATTGTCGAGGGGACACTGAATAGTGCACGGTACATCCAAACCGTCATCGAACCCATCGTTCTACCATTCCTAGACCGGCAAGGGAACTTGCTGTTCCAACAGGACAATGCACGTCTGCATGTATCCCGTGCCACCCAACGTGCTCTAGAAGGTGTAAGTCAACTACCCTGGCCAGCAAGATCTCCGGATCTGTCCCACATTGAGCATGTTTGGGACTGGATGAAGCGTCGTCTCACGCGGTCTGCACGTCCAGCACAAACGCTGGTCCAACTGAGGCGCCAGGTGGAAATGGCATGGCAAGCCGTTCCACAGGACTACATCCAGCATCTCTACGACCGTCTCCATGGGAGAATAGCAGCCTGCATTGCTGCGCAAGGTGGATATACACTGTACTAGTGCCGACATTGTGCATGCTCTGTTGCCTGTGTCTATGTGCCTGTGGTTCTGTCAGTGTGATCATGTGATGTATCTGACCCCAGGAATGTGTCAATAAAGTTTCCCCTTCCTGGGACAATGAATTCACGGTGTTCTTATTTCAATTTCCAGGAGTGTATTTATGTATCATATATACTGAAGAAATATGTAAGCTGTGTCCGCCCAAAAGTACATTACAGTATCATACAGAAAATTTAACTAAACTGGTCAGCATACTTCGAGATTTATAGTAACATCATTTCCTCTTTATTTACTATACATATGTTTATATACATTATACTGAAAAATATGTGGCCTATGTCCATCCAAAAGTACATTACAGCCTTACATAAAAGATTGAACTAAATGACTCAGCACTCTGAGATTTATGTTAACATCATTTGTAGCCTATGTCCATCTGAATGTATATCAGAGTATTATGTAAACATTTGAATTAAATTGGTCGAAAACGTTTCCATGCTTTTGCTAACCAACATTTCCTCTTTATATGTTATGCATATATTTACATGTTATACACATTTTAAAAATTGCAGCCTCAGTCTCTCCAAATTTTTATTAGCACATATTTATATATTATGGATATTTTTAAAACATGCAGCATTAGTCTGCCCATATTTTTATTAGAGTTTCATGTAAAAATTTCAAATATGCTAGTCAAGAAATTTTAGAGATTTTTATCAACTGTATTTCCCCTTTCTGTATTACATATATACTTATTGAAGAAATATGTAGCCCCAAAAGTGTATTACAGCATCATGTAAAATAATGAGCTAAATTGGTCAGATTTATAATAACATAATTTCCTCTTTATGTATTATATCTATATTTTTTAATGCCTTATGTATTGAAAAACTGGTAGCCTATGTTGTCAGAGCGTTTTATCGTAGTATTGTGCAAAAAACTGAAGCAAATAAGTCAGGAACCTTTGTATATTTTGCTAATTACCTTTCCCCTTATGCTGTATATATTTATAAACCAAATATATAGAGAAATGTAGCCTATGTATGCATGAATATTTATTAGAGTATTGTATGAAAATATGAAGTAAATAAGTCAAGTACTTTTGTTGATATCTGTATGTTTATTTGAATATCATGTCAACAGTTGAAGTAATTTTCTTCTAACATAACGAGATTTTTGTTACGATTTATTCGTTTCATGTAGTGATATATACTGATGTATCATCATCATCATCATCATCATCATCATTTAAGACTGATTATGCCTTTCAGCGTTCAGTCTGGAGCATAGCCCCCCCTTATACAGTTCCTCCATGATCCCCTATTCAGTGCTAACTTTGGTGCCTCTTCTGATGTTAAACCTATTACTTCAAAATCATTCTTAACCGAATCGAGGTACCTTCTCCTCGGTCTGCCCCGACTCCTCCTACCCTTTGCTGCTGAATCCATGAGTCTCTTGGGTAATCTTGCTTCTCCCATGCGTGTAACATGACCCCACCATCTAAGCCTGTTCGCCCTGACTGCTACATCTATAGAGTTCATTCCCAGTTTTTCTTTGATATTCATATATATTTAAAAATATGTAACCTATATCAGTCTGAACGTTTATGAGAGGAGGCTGCACTGCAGCTGCATGAGGAAGGTGTAGAGGAGAACCTAAGGATCACAAGGAGTCGATACATGTTGTGGAAACTTTCTGGAAACGGAAAGTTTTTCACCATCTCCGTGCATTACACTGTTAGCTTAATGCATGATGCATTTAGTGTATGCCCTACGAATGTCATCTCCATTTGTCAAAGCTGCAACTATGTTTTGTTAATGAGGGCACTGCCTTGTCATAACACACATATAACTTATTATAAGTGGCTTGAATATTAACTGTGGGTGTTGGAAGAGATGAGTATGTCATTGAGATCGTATAGCAGTATGGAAATTGAAGGAGTAGCCCATCGATAAAATGCTGTCACATTTGTGTCACATTCTTGAGCCATATGACGTAAAGACATAGTCGGGTTTGATTGGTTGGTTGAATGATTAAAGGGACTAAACTTAAAAATGTCATAAGTCCCTCCAACCTGGAATAGGCAGGTCAAAAAAACTACACACCAACGAAGATCATAGTGCACTAAACCCAAAGAAAAGAAACCCCAAGTTCTATTGAAGGACAACGAAGCCTAAAGAAAGGAATAAGGAAGGGGGATAATGAAGAAAGACAGGCGAGGTTCCTGGCACAGGGAGCAGCCAGAGGTATGCAAAAGCAGAAAGTGCGAGGGGGGGGGAGGGCATACCACCTGCCACTTACCAGATGCACCCCACCCAAAAATACCCAAGAAAGACTAGTGACACAGACAGCATGAGAGATGCATGGGAAAACAGAGTGAGGACAATGAGTAAAACAGAAAACTCTAGAACGGGGAAGAAGATCAAAAGAGTGGATAGGATGAAGGGTGGGTAGCAGGCCATCAAACCCAGACAGCCGCTGCCTGTTCAGGGCAGAGGAGGCAACAGAGTGTCCTTTCAACCCTCCAATGGGCCAACAAGGCTGAGGCACCCACCCTTAAAGACAGCGGTAAAAAGCCTCCTTCACAAATTAACCACAAAACCAGCTCAGCCACTGAGGCATCGGCCGCTAACATCAGGGGTAACGAGTCAAGAAGATTAGGAGTCCACAGCAGGGCAGGTATGTTAGGTCAGTCCAGAAAAATATGGACCATCATCAAATAGGCACCACAGTGACAATGGGGCAGATCCTTGCGATTGAGGTGATGACCATAAATCAATCAAGTATGGTTGATGTAGAGCTGGCAAAGAAGAAAGGAGTCCTTGCACGATGACCACGTGGAGGACCCAAATAAATTCGTGATCACCTTTATTGCCCGTATTTGTTTAGCAAAGTCTGAATATACCACTCCAAATTCTAGATCCTTAGAAGCTGACACCATAATATCAATAGAAGGTCCAATTCCGGAATAAAGATCTCAAGAGATGGCTTGCTGGTAGCCAGTTTGGCCTTGCTGTCAGAGAATTCCTTCACTAGGATCCCAACATGACCCAGTATCCAGACAGAGACCACAGAGTGTCCCTGTTCTTCAAGACCAAAAACGGAATCGAGGTTGGTCAGGACCAAGGGATGGCGAGAGTAACATTGTACAAGAGTTTGTAAACTGCTCAAAGAATCGCTACATATGAGGAAGACTCATTGTTCCAGGAACAGAAATGCTCGCCGGCCGAAGTGGCTGTGCGGTTCTAGGCGCTGCAGTCTGGAACCGCGAGACCGCTACGGTCGCAGGTTCGAATCCTGCCTCGGGCATGGATGTGGGTGATGTCCTTAGGTTAGTTAGGTTTAACTAGTTCTAAGTTCTAGGGGACTAATGACCTCAGAAGTTGAGTCCCATAGTGCTCAGAGCCATTTGAACCATGTGAACAGAAATGCTCAAGAGCATGAGAGATGGCTACCAATTCCGCAAACATTCTGCAAGAAGCAGAGTTTGTTACATCCCAAATGATCGTTATCAAAGAGAGTGTGACCAGCAACCATTGCACCACCAGTATGGACTGCTTCTGAACCCCAAAAGGCGCCAAGAATGGAGAAGAATCGGCAGTAGAAGTCTCAAGATAAGTTGAATCATTCAGACTTTGTGATAGGTGAAGACAGGACTGTGGACAATAGGTTTACCATGGAGGTGTATGTGAGCTGGCAAGGGGAAGAGATGGTGGAGGAGAAAGCTGGAAATTAGAAAAAAAGGAACAGGCTACATATGGCGATTATGACCATGGATCTGAGCCATTATTGTGGGAGATAGATCTTTGCATCTGGAAAAAGGAAATGGTTGTTCGTGAGCTTCACGCAATAGTGGCTGTTCAAAGCATAAGCGCTCAACTGTTGTTCATGCAGAACTCATTATGGTGGAAACCTTGCTTTTGTTAGAGGGCTGATCATAGAGATAGTCCAAAAGGCACCAGCTGCCAGTCAATGGTGTATACAGTCCAGCACCTGTAATGCTGAAGGCAGTGTCAAGCTGTATGTGAGATTCCTGTAATATAGATGGGACTCAAACAATTTTGTGCAGAGCCATATCAGTAGAGGGGCAAAAGTGGTTCTGTGCCATTTGGCTAGAGTGGGTTGCCTACATTCAGGTGCAAATGTGATTGATTTATGACCATCTCATCCTCCCCTTAACCTACTGTTCTGTCAATTGATTTATGGCCCACTGAGGTTGGATTTATGACCCCTGGGGATAATCTATCCTTCTGAGAACCCCCCCGTCCACAACTCCCCCTCCCTTTTCTCTTCCCACAAACATCTGGGAAATCTCCTCGCCGATACAAGCACACTTTTGATATAAAATTCATTGACAAATTAATAAATTAATTAAACCCTCCCCTCCACTACATCCCCCAGCTCCCCCTTTCCTCCCTCCACCAAGAAATAGGTAGGAAAAAGACTCACTGTGTCCTGAAGAGAACCTCCAGACAGGAAACTCAAATCAATCCCAAATACATAGCAAAGGAAATACTGTTTATTTATAAAATTCAATTTACAGGGGTTGGATTTCTCTTTTATTTGTTGGAAAAGCTCATCATTCACTGCTCTTGTGGAAGATGCTAGTCTTGTAAAATACATCGACAAGAAGTAATTAAAAACATCACTTTTATTCCAGTCATGCGAGGAATACTGTCACGAAATCTACGTCAACGTAACTCACCACACATAATTACACAGTAAAAATCTTCTGATCCTGTCATTGCACCAAATGCAGGGCAGACGGGCTAGTCAGGAAATTGTGTGCCCATGCACCAACCACTTCGCTGGGCTGCACCACACGCCAGTATTCAAGAGGCGACAATATGCCCACTCGGACCTTGTGACCACTGTTGGCCACGACACCAATAGTGGTCTCAAGTGTTATCACACCCAAAGTGTCTGCCTCCTGTTACATGCCACTACTTGGGAAAATTCCGACCAACCTGTTCAAACCAGCAGACCATAGTGTCTCAGAATACTGGACTTATTTTTTGGGACCATGCAGCAGCCAGGTCAGCCCCACAACTGCAGTCCCCTTTCTTCATGGCAGTGTCCTTTGCCATCTCAAGTGGCTACATCTGGTTGAGCACCCGCCCAATCTGCACCCAGACACAAACCTTCAATACCAATTCAGAGGAAGCAGGTACTCTTTGTGCTCGCTCTGCTATGCACTTTTTGACCGAATTAGTTCACAATATCACTGGCAGAGCATGCTGGGAGAAGCAACCTTCCCATCCCTCCTCCCTCCAATTCCCTCCTCCCTTTCCCCTTATATCTCCAGTTATTGCCAGTTGGACAAAGCATCAGGTGGCGGCAACTCTTTGATACAGGTGCCAGCATATCTTTGATATTGATACCTGGGAAATTCCTCTCGAAACATATGCGCTCTCTCTCTCTCACTCTCTCTCTCTCTCTCTCTCTCTCTCAGGTGGCTACTTCCTGCCCAGCGAGTGACTCTCATGTGCCACACTAAACACTCCTTTGTCCTCAACAAAATAGCGGATACCTGGTAAATCCACAGATGTGGGTTTCTTGGAAGTATTCCCTTATTCTAACACACTTATTGGCTAATTAATTAATTAAATCGATACCCTCTGTCTGGGGCAGTTTCTCCTTGCATCCTGTTGGTGGATATTAGAAGAGGTATATATAGAGGGATTTGATTCCACAATGCTCAGTTTCCAAACTCTACTGGACTTTTTTCCCCCTTGATTCCTGTTGATGGATAATGGCACAGTTACGTCATTTGGCAGGAGGACCATTATGTTGGAGGTAGCTGAAAATTTTAGGTTTCTGCTCAATTACATGTTGTGTCCTTAAACATTCTGCAGAGGCATTGGGTTAACGTGAGTGCACTCAGTACCACTACTGGAAACAATAAATTGACCAATTGGGGATCTGACATCTAAATTGGAAGGGGTGCTGTATAAAATCATAGTTGGAATTACAAATTTCGGTGGGGGTTTAAACCGCATAGTTGTGGAAGTGTCTATTAAATGCATTTTATAAAGCGGTATACAATTCCTAAGTTTGTTGTCTCAGCTACACCTGGATGAAGAAGCAGAAGGTAAGGGTCTACACTGGGATAAAATAGAACCACATACCATTACAAGACAGAGTGCACTGCAATGTACTAAGAAGCACTAAACCACAATCGCAGTAGTTGTCATGGATAGATGCCTAAGATCTCTGAAAACACTCTTACATACAGCCCGATCACACCTCAGATGTCCACACACAGCATACCCATCCCGCCGTCCAGAGCCAGCGCCAATGCTCAGAGGTCGGAGAAAACTGCCGTCATGACTGCAGCTGCAGTCGTGAACATGGGTGTATAACAGAATGCACCACCTTGAGCACGGAGGGCATCCAGGGATGATCAGAGTTATAGGAATTCGAATGTTATCGATACGTCCAGCACTAGCATTTGGCAATGGTCGATACTGAATCGCTCAATATTCCACAAGGAATACAAGCAAGTAAGCAACATTCGCGATCACGGAGACAGCACAGACCAGCACATACTGAATATTGGTTCACTATTCAGCTCTCCAGAGAGCGCCATGGGGGCTGCCACTGGGACCTGTCCCCACAGCTGCGGGAAAAAACCAAATATCTGACCAACCACAATTTCTTTTGTACCCACCGCTCATGACATCCTTAAGTCAGAAATGTTAATTCGTTCTGGCCACCATCTATCTCCATTATGCGCCCCACACGCCAAACAGTGCCGTCTTCGGAAACCTGCCACATATTTATCACTGTAATTACGATTAAACAATACGACTGCAGCCCCAGTCCGGTGACATTCGACGATAAGCAAAGTATCGGAAATACCTCCTCCGGATAGCTGTGGCTCTGCGACTAATCTCACGTCGAAATATCAATATCTATATCCCATTTATGACTGAACATAATTTTCCATTTAAAATCTTTCATCCTCCTTAAGGCTAATGATGCGTTGAAATCACAGTTTTACACGTCAAATCCATACATCCCCTACGGCCAGATATTGTCATTTTCTTTGCATATCTCAGAACGCTGACCACAATAACTTTACACCTTGACACGTACTTTATAAGCCTGCCAATCACAGCAGATCTATCACACATCCCCTACTGAGCATAATACTTCGCCAATAACTGAATGCTGGTGACATAAAACAATATTGAGAGAAAATCCGTGATGGATGGATATGACTCATTTGTTTTCCTTACAAGTGGTACCAGTGTGACTTGGGAAAAGAGATGTAATCGTCATATAAGCGACCTGCTATTAAAAACACGATCGCAACGACTATGTTCCTGTCACCATGCATAAAAAGCGATCTTGGTTCTATAGGAACATACAAATTCGTTATCGATATCCGTGTTAAAAACTACACACGCTCTATAAATCGGCAAGTAACATTATTTCCGAACGAAGTGGTCTTCCACACAAATACCATGATAGTGAATGTAGGCGGTGATCGCCAAAAGTGTGGGTGCACATCACCAGAGGTGTAAGCTCATAATAAACTCACCCTTCACACCTAATTTAGAAAGTGATTCAGCTAAGAAAGTGATTCAGCTGATATTTGCAAATCCCTTAAGCCACTGCTAGATATTTCTCACGTTAACAAACAGTATTTGTAACATATTCGATCTCGATGCCATATAGACAGTGTAACAGAGGTTCTGTGATATATCCACGGGGTTATAGGCGATGGGGGATGATGGCTAATTGAGAATGATCACATACAGTAGAAGGTGTGCGATGTGAGGAATCACTTAAAAAATGCAACATTAGACTGAAGTAATTGGAAATGTACAAAATCTACGACCAGTACACTGGCTTATCAGATCTACAGTGTTACGCTTTGTGGTAGAAATGCTGTCTGCGATTTGGAATCAGGTCTCTCCATTCATCCATACACGTGCGTTGGATCCTATGCAGATGTCTTTTAATGATTACACCCACTGGTGAACCATATTCTTGGCACTCTCATATCTCGAAACGAGTCACCTTTTTCGAACCTACCTGCTAAAGACCCCACACAGCAAAACTCCAGCGTGGCTTTAGGCAGTCTCTCTGCCTTGGCATTCCAATTTAAACCAAAACTGAGCAGGCAGTCCGAGAGCAATATATCTGTCACCTTGTGTATCCTGCGGAGAAACTGGGTGAGCTGAGTTAATGCGCCAGGAGCATGTTTTGACCACTCGGTGAAAATGGAAACGTTGTTGTAGCTCCACCAACTATGTATAATGTGTAAGGTCAGCACCAAACGAAGCTGCCTCCTGCAACACGAGGTAGTAGCTAAGACTTTAACAGCAGTTACAGTGGTGTATCTTATCGGGAAAATTAGGAATAATTCATATCTACATCTATACTCCGCAAGCCACCTGACGGTATGTGGCAGAGGGTACCTTGAGTACCTCTGTTGGTTCTCCCTGCTATTCCAGTCTCGTATTGTTCATGGTATGCCTCTGTGTGGGCTCTAATCTCTCTGATTTTATCCTCATGGTCTCTTCGCGAGATATACTTAGGAGGGAGCAATATACTGCTTGACTCCTCGGTGAACGTATGTTCCTGAAACTTCAACAAAAGCCCGTACCGAGCTACTGAGCGTCTCTCTTGCAGATTCTTCCACTGGAGTTTATCTGTCATCTCCGTAACGCTTTCGTGATTACTAAATGATCCTGTAATGAAGTGCGCTGCTCTCCGTAGGATCTTCTCTATCTCTTCTATCAACCCTATCTAGTATGGATCCCACACTGGTGATCAGTATTCAAGCAGTGGGCGAACAAGTGTACTGTAACTATTCCTTTGTTTTCGGACTGCATTTCCTTAGGATTCTTCCAATGAATCTCAGTCTGGCACCTGCTTTACCGACGATTAATTTTATATGGTCATTCCATTTTAAATCACTCCTAATGCCTACTCCCAGATAATTTATGGAATTAATTGCTTCCAGTTGCTGACCTGCTATATTGTAGCTAAATGATAAAGGATCTTTCTTTCTATGTATTCGCAGCACATTACACTTGTCTACATTGAGATTCAATTGCCATTCCCTGCACCATGCGTCAATTCGTTGCAGATCCTCCTGCATATAATTTTCCATTGTTACAACCTCTCGATGTACTACAGCATCATCCGCAAAAAGCCTCAGTGATCTTCTGATGTTATCCACAAAGACATTTATATATATATTGTGAATAGCAATCGTCCTACGACACTCCCCTACGGCACACCTGAAATCTCTCTTACTCCGGAAGACTTCTCTCCATTGAGAATGACATGCTGCATTCTGTTATCTAGGATCTCTTCAATCCAATCGCAAAATTGGTCTGATAGTCCATATGCTCTTACTTTGTTCATTAAACGACTGTGGGGAACTGTATCAAACGCCTTGTGGAAGTCAAGCAACACGGCATCTACCTGGGAACCTGTGTCTATGGCCCTCTGAGTCTCGTGGAGGAATAGTGGGTTTCACACGATCGTCTTTTTCGAAATCCATGCTGATTCCTACAGAGTAGATTTCTAGTCTCCAGAAAAGTCATTATACTCTAACATAATACGTGTTCCAAAATTCTACAACTGATCGACGTTAAAGATATAGGTCTATAGTTCTGCACATCTGTTCGACGTCCCTTCTTGAATACGGGGATGACCTGTGCCCTTTTCCAATATTTTGGAACGCTACGCTCTTCTAGAGACCTACGGTACACCACTGCAAGAAGGGGGGCAAGTTCCTTCGCATACTCTGTGTAAAATCGAACTGGTATCCCATCAGGTTCAGCGGCCTTTCCTCTTTTGAGCGACTTTAATTGTTTTTCTATCCCTCTGTCATCTATTTCTATATCTACCATTTTGTCATCTGTGAGACAATCTAGAGAAGGAACTACAGTGCAGTCTTCCTCTGTGAAATAGCTTTGGAAAAAGACATTTCGTATTTCGGCCTTTAGTCTGTCATCCTCTGTTTCAGTACCATTTTGGTCACAGAATGTCTGGACATTTCGTTTTGATCCACCTACCACTTTGACATCAGACCAAAATTTCTTAGGATTTTCTGCCAAGTCAGTACATAGAACTTTACTTTCGAATTAATTGAACGTCTCTCGCATAGCCCATCTCACACTACATTTCGCTTCATGTAATTTTTGTTTGTCTGCAAGGCTTTGGCTATGTTTATGTTTGCTGTGAAGGTCCCTTTGATTCTGTAGCAGTTTTCTAACTCGGTTGTTGTACCATGGTGGCTCTTTTCCTTCTCTTACGATCTTGCTTGGCGCATACTCATCTAATGCATACTGTACGATGGTTTTGAACTTTGTCCACTGATCCTCAACACTATCTGTACTTGAGATAAAACTTTTGTGTTGAGCTGTCAAGTACTCTGAAATCTGCTTTTCGTCACTTTTGCTAAAACAGACAAATCTTCCTACCCTTTTTAATATTTCTATTTACGCCTGAAATCATCGCTGCTGTAACCGCTTTATGATCGCTGATTCCCTGCTCGGAGTTAACTGTTTCAAATAATTCGGGTCTAATTGTCAACCGGAAGGATATGTTATCGCCACGAGTCGGTTCTCTGTTTAACTGCTCAAGGTAGTTTTCAGATAATGCACTTAAAAAAATTTCACTGGATTGTTTGTCCCTGCCACCCGTTATATGAGTCTGCCAGTCTATATCTGGTAAATTAAAATCTCCACCCAGAACTCTAACATGTCGGGAAACCTACTCGAAATATTTTCCAAATTTTCCATCAAGTATTCTGCCACAACAGCTGCTGAGCCAGGGGGCCTATAGAGACATCCGTTTACCATGTTTGAGCCTGCCTTAACCGTGACCTTATCCCAAATTATTTCTCGGATCTCCGTTAATTTCCTTCGATACTACTTCACTTTTCATCGATGTAAATACGCCTCCCCCTTTACTGTCCAGCCTGTCTCTGCAGTATACATACCAATCTGAGTTTAGAATTTCATTACTGTTTACATCTCGTTTCAGGCAACTTTCTGTCCCTAGGACTGTGTTGGAATTGTGACCGTTTATTAATGAGAGCAGTTCTGGGACCTTTCTATAGACGCTCCTGCACTTTACTATTACCACATTAATATTGTCATTCCCTGTTGAATTTTGCCTACTGCTACCTTGCCGCATCTCAGGAGGCATCTTGTCAGGCCTAGGGAGGGAATTCTCTAACCTAATAAACCCACATGTGCATTCCACATGTACTCCGCTGCCCTTGTAGCCGCTTCCTGCGTGTAGGGCACGCCTGACCTATTCAGGGGGACCCTACATTTCACCACCCGATAGCGGAACTGGAAGAAGGATGAGGATTTTGTTAATGCATTGTGGTGTGTTTTCAAACTCCATACAGGCACTGCAGTCAGAAGAAGACATGTCTGTCACCCAGACATTCTCATCCTCTCCCTCGTTATTTTGTACCATCCAACAGAGAAAAACGTACGAACTATAAAAACTTTGTTAACGTCATCCGGCAAAGAAATCGATATTACCATGTCCCTCTCTTCCGATATATCTCCATGCTAACATCGAGAATATGTAGCGATCCTATTAAATATGCAGGTATTGGTTCACTGGAGCAGGTGGCCAGTGATCGAAGTTGCTTGCACAGACAAGTGTAAAGTTTCATCGACCTTACTGTAGGATGACCATATCCCACAGACTATCACACACAAAAGAGAGTCCCTGTGTTGTTCTTTCATAAGCAGTTTGATACATTGTTTTTTTTTCTGCTGTAGCACATACAAGTAATGTATGCCTACAGTTCTGTACACCACGGCACATTTTGTTTCTCCACCATGACTGAGGTCTGTGTCAGGTGCCAAACTGACATTAATACATTTCGATCCATTAGTTCTCACAGAAAGCTGGACATCACCTGATGTAAACTATGCTGCAGTGCTCTGACATGTGCAAAGAAAATGACTACATCTGTTCATAAAGGAGGTGTTCATTTGATGTCGAAAACTGCGATTTCAACAGATTGATAGCCTTGGGGGATTAAAGATTTTACATGGAAAACTATGTCCAGGCATAAGTAGGATATAGATACTGATATTTCACCGCGAGATTCAGGAGGAGGTATTTCCAATACTTCGCTCATGGTCGATTGTCATCAGAATGGGGCTGCAATCAAAATAGTTCATTGTTGTTACAATAAAAAATATGTGGCAGTTTTCCTAGGAAGACATTATTTGGGGTGCAGGGCTCATAATGGAGACAGGCGGTGGCCAGAACGAATTAATATTTCCGACTTAAGCCTGTCGTGAGCGGTGGGTACAAAGAAAAGTTCTGGTCGGCCAGCTATTCGGTTTTTTCCCGCAGCTGTGGGGGCAAGTCCCAGCGGCAGCCCTCATAGGACACTATGGATAGATGAGTAGTGAATTAATACTCAGTGTGTGTTAGGCTGTCTCTGTGATCGCATGTGATGCTTGTATTCTCCGTGGAAAATTGAGCCATTCAATATCCATTACTGCCAAATGTGGACGCTAGACGTATTGATAACATACGAATTCCTACCAGTCTGGTCATCCCTGGATGTCCTCCATAGTGGAGGTGGTGCACTCTGTTATACACTCACGTCCATGACTGTCGCTGCAGTCATGACGGCAGTTTTTTCTGACCTCTGAGCGTTGGCGCTGGCACTGGACGAGGGGATGGGCATGCTGTGTGTGTGGCAACTGGGGAGAGAGTGGGCTGTTCATAACCGTGTTTTCAGAGATCTTAGGCATCTAGCCATGACAACTACTATACCCGGGCCAGTGAATCATGTCACTTGACAGCCCGTGTGTGGTTGGCTACACTGTGATTGCGAGGTTGCAATAGCTGCCACCGCATACGCCCCCAACTTCCAAGTACATTTTGTAAATGTAAGCTACAATCAACGTTTATACGTAAGTATAACAAAGTACGTTTTTCTAACAATGGAGAGAACGACGACGGAGACTAAGCGTTTGATGGTGTATGAAACCATGAAATAAAAACACCCGAAGTTAATGACACTAACTATAAAGCCGGCTGGAGTGGCTGAGCGGTTCTAGGCGCTACAGTCTGGGGCCGCGCGACCGCTACGGTCGCAGGTTCGAATCCTGCCTCGGGCATGGACGTGTGTGATGTACTTAGGATAGTTAGGTTTAAGTAGTTCTAAGTCCTAGGGGACTGATGACCTCAGAACTTAAGTCCCATAGTGCTCAGAGCCATTGGAACCATTTTGAACTAACTGTGAAAAGTCGTTCCAAATTGTTACAGCAAAGCTGCATGTAAAACATCATATAACAATGTAAATCTAAGCATACCAAATAACACACTATCCACATTCATAGAAAGAAATAAACCAAAACAAGCATAACCTACCCGATTGCAGAGAGAAAAAGAATTAATTCTGTATACATTTACACTCACCAATTTACGATGTCAATGGCGCAATTCCATCCAGTTCTCCTTCACTATAATCGGAATCGGCACCAAAACCGTTGTCTTCGTCATCATCATCATCCTTAAGACAAATCATTAATTGTTTGTTTTCATTTATAATACCATCTATAGTCTGTGCTTCTCTCATCAGTTTAGCAACTTGGTCTACTTTTTTCCTCCATGAGGTAGTGTCTACAGTAGCAAGACCTTCATGTAGCACTCTTTCCACTTCTGTTATAGTAAAAGTCTCGTTGTTGCTTCTAATGTACGCCTTCACTTCACTCCAAATCATTGAATTGGTTTAAAATGGCAGTGATAAGGCAGTAGCCTAATTACCAAGTGACCCTGTTCGCTGGCAATTTCATCTACAACGTATTTGGTGTCACAGGCTTATTTTGTTTCACGAGCGAATGTAACAGCAGCTTTGTCATGCTCGTGTCCGCAGCAATGTCTCTCGCCTGCAACCACTTCACCATAGTCTCTTTCCGGTCACTAGTGGTCGGAGTTTTATCTAAAATCACGGAATGGTACGGTACATTGTCCATCACAAAAACTGTCGGAACACTAAACTGTATCAACAAAATTTTAAACCACTGTAGAAACCGTGTGTGGTCCATACCCTCAGGATAGTTACCGGTTTTTATTGATCAAAAAACTAGAAGTCCTTCAGGCACAAAGCCAATTGAAGATCCTGCATGGGCCACAATTAATCTTGATCCTCTTCCTGTTGGCTGATGATCGCTGCTATTCGGTGTGTCATCTGTCCAGCATTTCTCAACTGATTCTCCAGCGTTGACCCTGGTTTCGTCTAACCATATGACTGAATGTATGTCCTTTCCTACAATTTTGTGTAAGAAAATGGTACAAGCTGCAACGACATGAGCTTTTTCTAGTAACAGTTTTCGTCCATCTGACTTTTTAAAACGGAAGCATTAACTTTTTAATATCATCTTAAGTGAAGTTTTACCCCCTGAGAAAAGTACACTTTCTTTTAAAGAAATTAGCAACTTTGCTATTGTGGGGTATTATTTCCTTTTATAGTATCCGTATACGTGTCAACGAATTGCATCGGATTGGAAAGAATAAATATCTGTAACAGGACGAGGCTGCTTTTTTTCTTACCCGGAGTACTTAAAAACACTCTGTTTCTTCCACAGGGGCTTTCTTCCACACTGTTTACTTCACTGTCTCGTAAGTCTTAAAGTAGCACCCCTTTCCTTATGTTCTTTCACTGAGTCCTAGAGTTTTTGAGGTACACTCTAAAACTTTATCGGCAGGAATCGACGCTTGCCCATGAGCAGAAACAAATTCTTTTTCCTAATCGTAAAACTCACACGTCCTCCGTAGCAATTCCAAAGCCTGACTATTTAATGGCACTCCACGGCGCAACGGATTGTCGCTTGGCGAACGACACTGTTCAACAAACAAAAACTTTAATCAAGGCGGTAACACAACACAACAGCAGGTGTTCGCGCACTAACTTGCAATGTTTACACGTAAGCCGGCAACGTGGTAGCGTCTACGCCGTATCCGGCTTTTGTTCGGCACTGTTATTGGTTCAGAAGACGCGGCGCCTATCATTCCTCACTTGTTTGTTAGTTATACTACCAACTCTACGGCGCTTGGGGAGTGACCTCTAAGTGACATGTTTCAGCGGCCCATGTATAGGATTGTGGTTTAGCACTTCTCAGTACATTGCAGTGCACTCTGTCTTGTAGTGGTATGTATTGTAATACTATCCTATCCCAGTGTAAACCCTTTCCTCCTCCTTTGTTCTGGTTTAGCTAAGAGAACAAAGTTAACAACTGTACAGTGCTTTATAAAATACACTTAGTAGACCTGTAGTGGTCAGTATTACACACCTTGAGGTATAAATTCACGCCAAAATTTAAAACTCTAACTCTCATGTTATGCAGCATCGCTTGCAGTCGAGATGTCAGATCACCGATTGTTTCCAGTAGTGGCACTGAGAGCACTCACATCAGTCCAACACCACCGTACACTGTTTAAGGACTTAGGACGCAACTAAGCTGAAATCTGAAATTCTCAGCTACCTGCAACATAATGGAGCTCCTGTCGATTGACCTACCTGATATACCAGTCCCAGTATCCACCAATATATGATGCAAGCAAAAACTGTCCCACACAGAGGGTGTCGATTTAATTAATTAATCAGTCAATCAATAGTGTGAGGGAATATTTCCAAGACATCCACAGCTGGGGATTTACCATGTATCCAGTATTTTGTTCACGATGAAGGAATGTTTAGTGTGGCACATGAGAGACACTCGCTGGTCAAGAAGTAGCAACTGGAGAGAGAGAGAGAGAGAGAGAGAGAGAGAGAGAGAGAGCACATGTTTCGAGAGGAATTTCCCAGGTATCTGTATCAAAGAGTTCCCGCCACCTACGAGGGTCACTCCAAAAGAAATGCACACTATTTTTTTTTTAAATCCATATTTTATTCTACATGTTTGAAAGTTTTACAGTGTGTAGATACATCCTCTAGGAACAATATTTTCATTTCTCCAGATAATTTCCATCCCTCTCAACTGCCTTACGCCATATTGGAACCAGGGCCTGTGTACCTGGATGGTAAAATTCTGGACCAACCTGTTGGAGCCACTGTTTGGCAGCGTGCACAAGGGAGTCATCATCTTCAAACCTTGTTCCACGAAGAGAGTCTTTCAGTTTCCCAAAGAGGTGATAGTCACATGCAGCCAGGTCAGGACTATAAGGCGGGTGTTTCAGTGTTGTCCATCCGAGTTTTGTGGTTTTTTGACTGACATGTGGCCATTTGCAGTGTCGTCACATTTGCATTAGAATTGATGGTGGTTCCACTTAGCATGATGTCCACAAGCAAGAGTCCTTCAGAATCGAAAAACACCATAGCCATAACTTTTCCAGCAGACATTGTGGTTTTGAACTTTTTTTTCTTGGGTGAATCTGCATGATGCCACTCCATTGATTACCTCTTCGTCTCTGGTGAAAAATGATGGAGCCATGTTTCATCACCTGTTGCAATTCTTCCAAGAAATTCATCTCCACCATTCTCGTACAGTTCCAAAAGTTCACTACTGTTTTTCTAGTTTCTTTGTGAGCCACTGTCAACATCCTGGAAACCCACCTGGCACAAAACTTTTTTAATGCCAACACTTTCATTATTCTGCAAACACTTCCTTCCCTTATCCCAATGTAGCGTGACAATCCATTCACTGTGATGCGACTGTCAGCAGTCACCAGTTTGTTAACTCTCTGCACATTGTCTGGAGTGTGTGCAGTACGAGACCTGCCGCTGCGAGGACAATCCTTAGTATTGCCGTGCCCGCTTTCATCATGTAACCTGCTTGCCCACCAACTAACTGTACTGCGATCGACAGCAGCATCTCCATACACCTTTTTCAACCTCTTGTGGATGTTTCCCACTGTCTCGTTTTCACAGCACAGGAATTCTATGACAGCACGTTGCTTCTGACGAACGTCAAGTGTAGCAGCCATCTTGAAGACATGCTGTAACAGTGCCACTCGTGGGAACAGGTTGAACTAAGTTTGAAAACAAGCGGGAAGAATGTATCTACACATTGTAAAACTTTCATACATGCAGAATGAAAACTGTACTTTTACAAAAATAGTGTGCATTTCTTTTGGAGTGACCCTCGTATATCAAATAGTTGCCATCACTGGCAACTGGAGAGGTGAGGAAAAGCAGAGGAGGGAACTGGAGGGAGGAGGGTAGGAGTATTGCTTCTCCCAGCGTTCTCTGTCGGTGGTATAGTGAACTAACTGAGTCAGTATCTGCACAGCAGGGCGAGCACATAGAGCAGATGCTTCCACTGACCTGGTGCGGAAGGTGTGTGTTTGGGAGCAGACTGTATGGGTGCTGCAGACAGAAGTGGCCACTTGAGATGGAAAAGGAGACCACCGCGAACAAAGGGGACCACAGTTGTGGGTGCGAGCTGGCTGCTGGACGGTCACAAAAAATGAGTGCAGTTTTCTGAGACATTATGAACTGCGTATTTGGATAGGATGGTCGTCATTCCCCTGAGCAGTGGCACACGACAGGAAGTAGCCACTTGAGGTGTGATAACACCATGTGACAGTACTGGTGCAGTGGCCAAAAGTGGTCACAGGGACCGAAGGGGCATAGTGCAGCCTCTTGGAAACCGGCACATAGTGCAGCTTGGTGAAGCGACTGGCATGTGGGCGCGCAATTTCCCAGCAGGCACATCTGCCCTACAGTTGGTGCGAAGGTGGGATTGGGAGAGATTTAATAGTGTAATTACGTGTGGTGAGTTATGGTGTCGCCGATTTCGTGATGGTATTCCTCGTGCAATCAGGAAAAAGCGATCTATTTAATTATTTCTTTTCGATGTGTTTAACAAGTTCTGCATCTTCCAAAACAGCAGAGAATGATGAACTTCGGCCACCAAAGAAAAGAGATCCAACCCCTGCAAATGAGTTTTATAAATAAACAATATATCCTTTGCTATGTAACCAATATTGATATGAATTTCCTATCCTGGGATCCTTCCTCTCCAGCACACACTGAGTCTTTTTCCTGCCAGTTTCCAGGTGGGGGAGGGGAGATGGCCTGGGGATTTACTTAAGCGGAGGGGTTAGTTAAATTATTGATTTAATTAATTAGTTGATGTATTTTACAGCAAATATAAGTTTGTATCACCGAGGGGTGTTCCCAGAAGGGTGGGGAAGAGGAGGGTTAGGGAATAGGGGTGGGGAGGTTTCTCAGACGGAGAAGCCAGATCGCAGCAGAGAGCAAAGGTACTGGCAAATTCCCAGTCACTAAATAGGATTTTATAAGGCTCCAGTTTATGGGGAACGAAAGATGAAGGGACTCATTCAAATAGTGTTTGAGAAGACAGGGCACAAGCAGACAGTAGACCATTGCTGAGGAGTGGGCAAAATGCTCAGCGATAGAATTCGGGTTGTTGAGGGTAACCCCATTCAGAGAAATTCCTTGGCCACCTTCATGAGAACGGCGGCCGAAAATGAGTGTCATCTTTGCCAATACCTGTGAGGAGGGAGTATGTGGCCCAATGGAAGCGAAATATCGTTCCCAACAAATTGGTTTCTGGCATTTAAGAGGATAATGAGCCCGGACATGAATCTGTTTAAAGGCCAGGAAGTGGTCGAGAAATGGATGCCATTTGTACCTTTGGAGGGCTTGATGGTGGTCTTTAATGACCCTACTAATGTTGGACTCCATCAGGGGACAGTCTTCCATCAGGAAGAACCCAAGGAAGAAGGAATCACTGAAGCAGCTGCTGAAAGGATGGCATTAATCAGACTCCTTACGGGCTCGTCCATGCCATTGTGTGGAGTGGTTGGGATGGCAGCTGAGGAAAAGGCATCCCAGTCTGCATTAGTAGAGGTCAAGCTGCGAAGGCACCGAGGTGAGTGATGCTGCAGAAAAGATAAGATGATCGGAAAATGATCGGTATCACACAAATTGTCATGAACTCCCCACTAAACACACTGGAGGAATCTAGGACTACAAATGGAAAAATCAATGGCCAAGAAAGTGTGTAGGTGCTCCAGTGCTGAGGAAGCAGAAATCAAGCCCTGCCAGCAGGTCTACATCTACATCTACATGGATACTCTGTAAATCACATTTAAGTGCCTGGTAGAGGGTTCATCGAACTGTAACCTCCCCCTCACTTATCGACCTTAATGACAGTGAAAAATTAAACCGCGTGTACCTAATGGAAATTTGGGAAAAGCAATCGTCACCAAAGTTAATTTGTCGGTAAAGAGGGAGGGTTACATCTAAATGAAAGGAAAAATGCTAATGAAACTGGTGGAAATTAATTTTGAAAAGGGGTAAAGTCAATAAAGAAAGTAAATGTGCAGTCATTACATTAACAATTAACTAGCGGTAATTAGATATTTGAGATTTGGGGGAAATTACGGTCGCCAGTCCTAAGGACAATTACTATAGTAACTGAAAAAGAAAGGTTATTACACATATAATTAGCACTAGAAGCGTGGCAACTGAAGGTTGACACGTGTAGTGTGAAAACTGAAAGTTTGTCAGAAGTAATAAATTTCGCTACACTCTGACTTAATTTAGCAAAAGAATTAATAAAACCGGAAAATCGAAAGTTAATTTAGTGACTGAAGTTAATAGTGAGCTTTTTTTCTGAAGCACATCGAAATTCAGTAAAATACGGTTAGTCTTGGACTACCTCAACAATCATTTCAAAAGCTACTTGAATCTACGCAATTTAGAAATAAGAGATTTAACTTTGAACTTGAATTAAATGATTCTGAACAATTAACAATAGTAAAATTTAGTACGTACCAAGCTGAGCTGCAGTCACAGGTAAGCTAAAATACGGTAACAAAACTCGCACTCTTAATTGGTGCTAGTGTAATCTAAATATTGTAGCCAGCTATGAATACCTTAACTGAACTTTGAAATTAAAGCAGTGAAATCGAATGATGCTGGCGTTTGAATTTCAACAACACTCGGGTTCATTCTGGAAAAGGAAGGGACCCTGCTTGGTAATGCAATTGGGACAATGAGCAACAAACGTTCATGCTAAGTTGCTGCAATTTTGTGAAGCAACAATTTTAAAAGTTTGGAAAGCTGAGGTCTGCCATACAGTTCTAAACCTTTATGTGCTTCCAGTCTTCCTTGTTGGTTGATTGAAGGTTTGCAGCCGTCGATCGAGGAGGTGGCGACAGTCTCTCATTGTCGGCCATCGCTGTTGCAGAAGCTGGATGTTGGCGCGCCTTCTTCTCGACATGGTCACCAGACGAAACGGGCTCTTGATATGCGCCAGCTAATGCTTCCCGTCCGCGACACCGTGTCAGAAACTATCGTCGCAAGTCGAGCGCAATTACATGCTGCCAAACCCCAGAAGCGCGGCAACTCGCGGGAGCTTCACACAACACACCTGCTCCACTGCACCACCCCAGCCAGACTCCCCCTCTGCCCGCACTCCACGCGACCGAGTTAACACTACCAAAGATCCTCAATACTTTGGTTCTCCACATGACCTATCGATGAATTCGTTCGATAGCATAGTTTTCCCTAGGCCAGACCCAGTGTAAAAATACAAACAATATTTACAAAACAAACCAATTATACATCGACATAAATGCATAAATATATACAAATAGTAAAACAATTACAATATACAAAGACACAGAAATGTTATATCTTCAGGTAACAAAACAAGGAAAAAAATTTGCAGTGCAATAGATGGAAATAGGAGGATATGCATTTCTGGCGTTACACGTGCTCCACATTGTCTGAGGATGTTCGTGTAACCTAAACAGACTCAGAAAATGTCCCAAAAAAGAAACAGCGGAAATGCATATGCTCAAAACATCAGGTAAATTTAGCATTCGTTTAATTGACCATAAATCAATTTTTAGACCACAATAATTGAGTGGAGACACTCCTAATCTTAATCCACTCTGTCACCTTACACAAAAGAAAACAGGTTGACAACATATTAAAATTCATAGAAAACATAGAAAATGGTTGAGCTATTCAAAAAATGAAAATTCTTAACAGTAGCAAGAAATATACTACTATTTACAAAATTAATCAGAGTACATGGTCATAGATTAGATTAGATTTATTTTCATTCCAATTGATCCGTAGTGAGGAGGTCCTCCAGGATGTGGATCATGTCAGAAAAACAACAATACATGACAAATATTTACAACTAAAACAAATAAGCTAATGTACCATTCCACAGGTCCCAAGTGGAATGATCGTCATTTTTTAATGAACACTAAGAGTCATTTTACAAATACTAATGCACTGAATTTAAAATAAAAAAGTTTTTTATTTATTTATAAGGTAATAAACATGTAATACAATTACTGTAATACTTATTTACAATGAACACATTACTGCACTGAAATGGTGCAGAAGTTAGATTATACTTACACACACACACACACACACACACACACACACGAATTTTCAATGAACACATTACTGCACTGAAATTGTGCAGAAGTTATGTTGTACTTATATACAAATCAGTTGGTTTTACTAAGAAATTCATCAATGGAGTAGGAGTTGGCCACCAATAAATCCTTTAGGCTTCTCTTAAACTGAATTTCATTGGTTGCTAAGCTTTTTATGGCTGCTGGCAAGTTTTGAAAATGTGTGTTCCTGAATAATGCACACCTTTTTGTACAAGACTAAGTGACTTTAAATCCTTGTGAAGATTATTCTTATTTCTAGTATTGATTCCATGAATTGAGCTGTTGGTTTGAAAAAGTGATATATTTTTAATGACAAATTTCATTAAGGAATAAATATATTGGGAAGCTGTAGTTAGTATCCCTAGTTCCCTAAACAGGCTTCTGCAGGATGATCTTGAGTTCACACCACATATAATTCTTACTGCACGTTTTTGTGCCCGGAAAACTTTAGCTTGGCTTGATGAATTACCCCAAAAAATAATCCCATATGATAAAAAACAGGTATATCAAAATACGCAAATTAATAATAAATTACATGGAATATGTATTTTATATACTTTTCATAATTAATATTCTCGTCATGAGAGTCCACTTAACGCTAAACAAGAAAATAATATACAGCAGATCGACAAAAACATAAATATTGACAACAGAATTCTTTCACATCAGCTGTCCGGGAAGAAAAACAACTCCGCCTTCCGTACCCACAAGTACAAAGAATGCTGACAGCGGCACAAGAGCCGACAGCGTCTCCGCCTCGCCAGTATTGTTGCGCCCGCCTGTTCGGCACGCTTGATCTCACTCGCCTGTGTAACGGCATTTCCAGAACGTCCGTTTCACTGAATTCTTTCGGAAAAACTCACTCCCGAGTAATCTCAAGGAGTCCATTAATACATCACAGTGGATAACTCTGTCCATCATCACACGCATGTACTAGTCTGAAACTTAAAACAGTGTCTAAGTACATCGGCAATGACTAGTGAACCACACATTCATGAAATGTTACAGCTAGTTACAAAATCATATTTACATTGCTTCATCTACCGTGGCTCAGCTGAAAACTTAAACTAGCAGCTTGGATTTTTCAACTGACAAATAATCACTCTCTCTTAAATCATTTAGTAAAATTAATTACTTATTAATTACAACTTCTTTAATGTCCTATTGGTCAGGCAAAAGCATGGCAATCTAGCAAATCGTTTAAATCTTACACTCTATATTTACATACTGTACAAATTACCCATTGTGTGGTATTAATCAATCCTAGGTTGGTACAATTTCAAGTCTACAATGTTCCGTATACCTAATAGTTTTCCAGAGCTTGGATACTCTAAGCAATAAGCATTTGTGTGAGGTATACCAATGACTTTATATGGCCCATTATACACAAACTTAAATTCAGAGATTTCATTATCTATCTCGCTCGATTTCTCATGAGCTTTTACAAGTACTAAGTCTACGATTGCAAATTTAGCAAAACGCGCTTTAACGTCATGACGGCGTATGCGAGCATCGGATTTTAGCTTCATTACTTCTCGCAAACGATCTTTTTTCACACCAACACTCGGTTTGTCTGGAAACACACTCTTATTCCTCATTATTACTTCATACAGGCCTCGTCTTTGTTTGTGTGTTACATTTGACACACCGTCTACAATACTTTCCAATTCACTTTCTACAATATTGTCAATGCCGAGATTTCTCACGTTACAGTAGTCCAAATTCATACCTACGTCAATGGCATCCGGCCAGTTAACAATGTGTATAGGCTGGTATTGCCTATGCACACCGTCTCCTGTCTCGTCAAAAGTAACTACTATTGTTTTATCTTGCGATGCACATGTCAAAGTTTTGCTTTCGGAATTAATCACTGCACGGTACTTTAATAGCCAATCTAACCCGATAATTACTTCCGTAGTTAAGTCTGGCACGACGACAAACTCTTGTTCAAATCGTGACCCACATATCTCGAAGTTGACGAAAATCTGTTTTGTGACCGGTTTACTGGCCTTCCCAGTAGCACTGATAATTTTCACTCCTGTTACTGGCATAACTACGGTGCCGGGTCTGTCTTTCAGTAACTCAAATATTTTCCCAGATACAGCACTCAATTCTACACCGGTGTCAATCAACACGTTTAGTTGTAGGTTGTGCGTATTAACAGACACTGCTATCTGTCTACACTTGTCCTCGACTGTTTCTTTATTTTCCCACAGTAAATCCTCGTCTATATCCAGGTTATTCCAGAAAAAACCATCCGGCTTTGATCCTAAATCCGGCTTATCTGGCGGCCTTTTCAGCCTCTGTTCACATACAGTTTTAATTTCGACACGTTTGTCCTTAGGCTTAGTCTGTAGCTTCGCCTCCAATACCGAAACCTTTTCCTGTAACTCGTCAACTAGTGAGTGTTGCTTTGCTATCAATTCACTAATTGTCACCTTCGTTGATTCCACTTTGGTCAGATTGATCTCATCTGCCAATCTACCTGGAGGAATGTGCCCAGTAGTATCTGCAATTACTTCCTCTGGATCTGCGCAACCCACACTGCTACCGTCTGACCTATTAATGTCAGCTCTAACCTCATACACGCTGTAATCTACGTGCTTTTCTACCAATCGTGTCCAGCTATCACTAAAATTTTCGTAATCTCTCTCCTTAATACTCTCGTAATGTTTAAACTGGAGGTTTGCGTCAGATGGGTCGGCTACTTCTACCACTACAACTTTCGGTAAGGTCTGCCGGTTAGGGCCAGAACGTTCCGTTACTACTTCAACATCTAACTCCTGCGGGACGAAACACGACGAATCTTGCTCGTGCTCCCCATTAACATCAACTGTTTCTGGTAAAGTCTGCCGGTTACGGCCAGAACTTTCTATCATTTCACAAACACTATCTTCCTACGGGACGAGACGCGGAAAATCCTGCACGCGCTCCCCATAAACACTTCTCCCATACGGGCCCCTATAATCTCTTAGTTCGTCGTATAAGCGACCGAACTGCCTTAACCAGACCTCATCCCTCTCTGAATCCCCTCGCTCGATGACGGACGTTTTATCCGACATCTGATCTTCTCTCAACACTTGCGAATCATTCTTAAACTCAATCTCCAGTTCTGCTGTGGGTATTACAGCTGCCATTTTATAATCGATTTCCGGAACACTACTTAAATTGTTCTCACTGACAGTGAATGTATTTTCTACTGCCGTGTCTCCAGCTGATCTACTACTTGTGGGCGCACTCCTTTCTCTTAACACTGGCACACTCTCCCGCCGTTGATTATTCCATACAGAATTTTCATAACGACGACACCTCGGTTTTCTACTGTTATTGGCCGCCAAAATTTCTCCATGTCCGGTCGGCCCCTCACCGGCGCGACTAATGGTTTCCCTGTCTCGTCCCAGCACATACGCTCCCCGGATGCGTATTACTGGCGTTATTACTATTCTGCGAAGCCCGTATCACGCTAGTATGATACTGGTTTCCGTCATTCCTGTTATTATTTGCATTGTACCGATTGTCATTATGGCCCGAACCACTATTGTTATTGCTGCCATGGTTGCGGTATGCATTATTCCCATGGTTATCGTTGTTGTGGTTCCCGTTGTTGTTACCACGGCCTCTACCACTGTCGCGATTATTGCGCCAATTGTCCTCGTCCTCAACTCTTTCCAGGAAATCATTGATTGTCTTGTAATTGCTTCCTATGTAGCGTTTTGTATCATCTGGAAGCTTCTTGTAGAGTTCCCAGACTATTTCGGATTCCGTGTGGCGATCACGCAAATATTCCAACTTGCGGATCCAGCCCTCACAAAACTCCTTCATCGAGCCGCGCGAATTTGCATCGAAAGACCTCGATACGACAAATTCGTGCCAGACACTTTGCTGTTTTTGCTCTGACCAGTATTCAGCCAGAAACAAATTTTTAAACTCGTCAAAAGTCAGGTTCGTAATGTTGAGGTTTAAGCCCCAACGCTTGGCATCACCAGCCAGCACATCAATAACCGCATTAATTTTTCTCTCATTAGTCCAGGGGCGGGCAAACGCTGCAAGCGGCTCATGAGCACAGAGCGCTGCACGTGTGCTGCTCGCGTGCAATCGTCGAACGGGACAGTGCCGACAGCCAGCAGGTTGCGGCAGTGTAGTACCAGGCTAAGCTGCGGACGTTGAAGCGAAGCGACCACTACGTAGTGAACGTTGTATTTCAATAACCGGAAAATGCAGAGTGAATCAAGGAAACGGAAAATTGGAGATTTGCTATCTTTTGAAAAGGAATGGGAGAATCATTTGTTCTCTGTGGAAAAACGTGAAAATTGGAAATGTATAATATGTGACAGTATTCTCGCTGGTGAGCGGAAGTTAAATATTGAACGCCATTATAATAAATTTCAATATGTTGCCGTTCTTAGTGCAATAAAAGAGGAATTTCTCAATCGATTTGGGTATATATCTTACTTATCCCAAGGTTTTGAATAGTTCTCGAGAGAATCTGGTTTCTGTAGATTATATTCATCTCAGTTTGCAAATAGAATTAATAGATCTACAGTGTAATTCTCGTCTGAGAGACAAGTTCCGTTTGGCAAGATGTGTTATAGATTTTTATCATGACTTTCCTCGTCTCCATCGTGAAGCCATGAAGATAGTCAATGTTGGGCTTGACATACTTTTGTGAGAGATTTTTTCTGTTATGAAAATTAATAAGTCTCGGTTAAAAGCAAACATCAGTAATGAAAATTTACGTAACTGTTTGCGTTTGTCTGTATGTAGAAATTTTGTTCCAGACATTAAACGTATTGTAAACTCCACCTGTGATAATTAAATAAAACGTATCGAAGGTAATAGGTACTCTTTCAAACCATGATTTCTGTCAAGCACTCCTACTAACCTTATTCCTTCATTCAATAAAGCACAGTAGGAAACAAAACGCATTACAGAGTAAGAAGCG
Source organism: Schistocerca cancellata (assembly GCF_023864275.1). Classification (NCBI taxonomy): domain Eukaryota; kingdom Metazoa; phylum Arthropoda; class Insecta; order Orthoptera; family Acrididae; genus Schistocerca; species Schistocerca cancellata. Next base: position 251,244,052 of record NC_064632.1, read on the forward strand.
GCGAGACGGTATGGGGGGGAGGGGTGAGAAGCGGGTGGCCAGCTTGCCCCTGTGTGCACGCAGAACACCTGTTAACTGCACACGTGCATGTGCACCGCACACGTGCAGAATTCCTGCCCGCCCCTGCATTAGTCCATGATCTGGGTAAAACTCTTTCACAATTTTTAATGAAATCCGTCGCGTGTATACCGCCTTTTTTCAAGGGGTCGAACCGCTCCTCTTTCGTCAACAATTCCGAACTATGTGCACAGATTGGCACATAGCTCTGTTTTTCTCAAGTTTCTTTTCTAATTCCGACACTCTCGTAATTACTTGGCAAGTGGTTGTCGCAAGCGTTTCTACTTCCCTTTTTTTCTCTTCGCAGGTATTAGCCTGCTTCGTCACTTTGGTATCTACCTCGGATAGCAAAGCCTTTAAAGTTTCCACCTTCTTTTGATCCTCTTTTTTCACTAATTGAATTTGTTCCGTCACCTTATTCTCGATGATCGGAGCAACTGCTTCTCCTACACTTTTCTCGATTCTGCTAATTTCGGAATAAAAACGAGTATTTATGCTCGCAATTTCCGCCTGAACGCCTATCATTTCCTGTTTAAGATTACCGATTTCGGTATTAATCACAACAATATCTTCTTTGATTTTATCAACTTTTGTGTTAACAACTCCGACATTGTTGTTAACAACATTAATAGCTTTGTTCTGATTGTCTAGCTTTCGTTCAATTTTTTCAGACTGAGCTTCTTGCTTGGCAGACAGAGCTTTAATTTCTGCCGATTGAGTCCTGATTTCGTTAATCAAAACATTCAATAAATCAGTTAAATTCCCGGAAACTACCGGTTTTACTCCCGTAGCGGCTTCCTCTTTAATTGTCCCCCTGTATTCGTCAGCAAGGGATTCAGGTTTGATTTTCACTTCCGATTCCGAAACATTTTCTAAGGTTTGGAATTCCATTTCTGCTCTTTGTTGCGTTTCGGCGGTCGCGTCTTTCATGCTAGCCGCTTGCCCCTGAACAATGGGTACCGCGCGTTTCCCACTGTTAGACCGATTGTTCCGTATCCAAGTCTACCAAATTTTGGCAGTTGTTGCCTTCACTCATTTTAATAATTTTCAATATAAATGCCAAATCTCAAATCTAATTAGGATTCCTCACACTAATATTCTCGCTGACGTATCGACCATTTCGTAACCAGACTTTGTTACGAGATTTGCACAATGCAAAATTCGTGTCCAGAACAACCTCAAATCCGAAGATTGTCCTGTCACCAGGACGCCACGTGTAACCTCCCCCTCACTTATCGACATTAATGACAGTGAAAAATTAAACCGCGTGTACCTAATGGAAATTTGGGAAAAGCAATCGTCACCAAAGTTAATTTGTCGGTAAAGAGGGAGGGTTACATCTAAATGAAAGGAAAAATGCTAATGAAACTGGTGGAAATTAATTTTGAAAAAGGGTAAAGTTAATAAAGAAAGTAAATGTGCGGTCGTTACATTAACAATTAACTAGCGGTAATTAGATATTTGAGATTTGGGGGAAATTACGGTCGCCAGTCCTAAGGACAATTACTATAGTAACTGAAAAAGAAAAGTTATTACACATATAATTAGCACTAGAAGCATGGCAACTGAAGGTTGACACGTGTAGTGTGAAAACTGAAAGTTTGTCAGAAGTAATAAATTTCGCTACACTCTGACTTAATTTAGCAAAAGAATTAATAAAACCGGAAAATCGAAAGTTAATTTAGTGACTGAAGTTAATAGTGAGCTTTCTTTCTGAAGCACATCGAAATTCAGTAAAATACGGTTAGTCTTGGACTACCTCAACAATCATTTCAAAAGCGACTTGAATCTACGCAATTTAGAAATAAGAGATTTAACTTTGAACTTGAATTAAATGATTCTGAACAATTAACAATAGTAAAATTTAGTACGTACCAAGCTGAGCTGCAGTCACAGGTAAGCTAAAATACGGTAACAAAACTCGCACTCTTAATTTGTGCTAGTGTAATCTAAATATTGTAGCTATGAATACCTTAACTGAACTTTGAAATTAAAGCAGTGAAATCGAATGATGCTGGCGTTTGAATTTCAACGACACTCGGGTTCATTCCGGAAAAGGAAGGGACCCTGCTTGGTAATGCAATTGGGACAATGAGCAACAAACGTTCATGCTAAGTTGCTGCAATTTTGTGAAGCAACAATTTTAAAAGTTTGGAAAGCTGAGGTCTGCCATACAGTTCTAAAACTTTACGTGCTTCCAGTCTTCCTTGTTGGTTGATTGAAGGTTTGCAGCCGTCGATCGAGGAGGTGGCGACAGTCTCTCATTGTCGGACGACTCTGTTGCAGAAGCTGGATGTTGGCGCGCCTTCTTCTCGACACGGTCACCAGACGAAACGGGCTCTTGATATGCGCCAGCTAATGCTTCCCGTCCGCGACACCGTGTCAGAAACTAACGTCGCAAGTCGAGCGCAATTACATGCTGCCAAACCCCGAAAGTGCAGCAACTCGCGGGAGCTTCACACAACACACCTGCTCCGCTGCACCACCCCAGCCAGAGTCCCCCTCTGCCCGCACTCCACGCAACCGAGTAAACACTACCAAAGATCCTAAACACTTTGGTTCTCCACACGACCTATCGATGTATTCGTTCGATAGCATAGCTTTCCCTAGGCCAGACTCAGCGTAAAAATACAAATAATATTTACAAAACAAACCAATTATACATTGCATAAATATATACAAATAGTAAAACAATTACAATATACAAAGACACAGAAATGTTATATCTTCAGGTAACAAAATAAGGAAAAAAATTTGCAGTGCAATAGGTGGAAATAGGAGGATATGCATTTCCGGCGTTACAGAACCATCTTCATAATTGTCTATTATTCCAATTTTGTATAGCACGCAGGAAGAACAAACACCTATATCTTTCCGTATGAACTCTGATTTCCCTCATTTTATCATGATGATCGTTTCTCCCTATGTAGGTCGGCGTTAACAAAATATATTCGCATTCGGAGGAGAAAGTTGGTGATTGGAATTTCCTGAGAAGATTCCTGCACAAAGAAAAACCCCTTTGTTTTAATAATGTCCATCCCAAAACCTGTATCATTTCAGTGATACTCCCTCACCTATTTTGCAATAATGCGAAACGTGCTGTCCTTCTCTGAAGTTTTTTGATGTACTCTGTCAGTCCTGTTTGGTAAGGATCCCACACTATGCAGCAGTATTCTAAAAGAGGATGTAAAGCGTAGTGTAGGCAGTCTCCTTAGTAGATCTGTTACATTTTCTAAGTGTCCTGCCAATAAATTGCAGTCTTTGGTTAGCCTTCCCCGCAACATTTTCTATGTGCTCCTTTCAATTTAAGTTGTTTGTAATTGTAATTCATAGGTATTTTCGTGTCAGTGGCCGCAGAACTATCCCACAGAGGGTTATGGGCGTTAAAGTTCCCAAGGAGAAGGAAGAGAGGAGGGACCTGTCAAAGGACGGCAAGAAGAGCAGGGAGTTTAGAAGGCCAGTCGTGGGGGGGGGGGGAGGGAGGGAATAAAGATTGCAATCATTACTGTAGAGTCTAAATGAATCTGAACAGCCACCACTTTCATCACAGTATGAAGAGCAACCCAGGAACTAACAATGTCCATGCACACCAGCGTATAGATACTGCTGGAGACTAGCAGTTGGCCGACTTAGTGCAAGTAGAAGGCTTGGAAACCATGAAGAGTTGGTGAAAGAGTATCCAACAAGATTCTTGCAATACAACAAGAGCAACAGAGTAGAGAAAAAGAAGAGACCGCAATGCAGGAAGGTGATGATAGTAAGCATTACAGTTCTGTTGGAGAAGAGTAGTACAAGAGGCCAGATGGACATCAAATGGGCTACAATCGTTCAATGTGCCAAGTCAGTGTCCATCACCGGTAAGTGCAGAGTGACATCCATGAATGTAAGATCTGGCCATGATTGAGATGGAAAGGGCAAGACACCCTGGGATGTCGAGGGGCCTCGTCCCAAGACTTAAGCACCTTCTTCTTCTCCTTTGGAGTACAAGAGGAGGTGTTGTTGAGAATAGAGGAAGTTACAGCCATATCAGGATCTGAAAGAGAACAAGTGGCCTGAACCTGCAGAGAGTGGGTCCCATAACTGACTTGAAGTAACAGGCTTCTTATTCTGGAGATGCTGGGCAGGGCATTCCTAGAGGGAGCTGCATCCCTGGCAGATGCCAGAGAAGAGAGTTTCTTCTCCAGCTGTGGAGAAGAAGCGGTTCCATGAGGGGAGGAACAAGAACTATCAGGGAGGAGGAAAAGGGAAGGGAGCAGGATGGAGGACGAGGAGGAGGAAGAGGAGGAGGAAAGATTGCAACAGAAGCAAAGGAAGACGTTAAAATACTGGGTGGGGGTAGTCTAATTTCTGTTGGGCCTCAGAGAGGGATGGAAAGTCGAGGGTTTTGAATTCCTGAATCTTCCATTTCCTTTTATGGATACAACATCTGGTGAACGAGGAGAATGTGGGCCAGAATAGTTCACGCACTTGGAGAGTGGGGTTAAAGCATCCTCATATCAAGAGGGTGGCCACAGTCATCGCAAATTGGGTTTGCCTCACATCTCAAAAACATGTGACCAAAATGGAGACACCAGAAACAGCACATGGAAAGTGGGGTGTAGGGCTTCAAGTCACAATGATAGACCGTAAGTTTGACTTTTCTTACAAGGGTATTTCCCTCAAAAGCCAGGATGAAAACACCAGTATCAACGCAATTGTCCTTAGGACCTCTCTGGACTCAGCAGACAAAATGAATGCCTTGCTGTGCCAGATTAGTCCCGAGTTCCTCGTCAGTTTGAAGAAGGCAGGATCTCTCTCAACTACTCGAAAGCACAAAGGGAAGCTGATTGACTAGCAGAAAAAAATTTAATCAAAATGGAGCCACATCACATCTTACTAAGTGAGCCAGTATCACCAAACTTATCTTTGATATGAAACTTCCTGGCAGATTAAAACTGTGTGCCCGACCGAGACTCAAACTCGGGACCTTTGCCTTTCACGGGCAAGTGCTCTACAGTTTTAATCTGCCAGGAAGTTTCATATCAGCGCACACTCTGCTGCAGAGTGAAAATCTCATTCTCTTATCTTTGATATGTTCTACAAAAAAAAAAAAAAAAAAAAAAAAATGCAGTCTGATAGCAGCGAAAGTCTCCCCGTCTGTCCTGGAACAAACCAAATAATGGAGAAAGGGATTTGACTCAAGCCAATGGGCCTGCCCCTCCTCCAGGGTGTGGTCTGGAAAGGAAACACCAAGGAAGCACAAGTAGGAGGAGAGAGGGAACTGCTCCTATCTGAAGAAATAGCTACAGAACAGCGGCCAGAAGTATGGAGATCAGCACACTTTACATGCAGAATGTCTCCTCTGATACCACCCACTCCAATCAGGGGCTCACACTGCGAGTGCCACCCAGCTGCAGCATGGTGGTAATCACCAGGAGTTCTGGTGCCCCAAAAAGACAAGCAACCATTCCTAGGTGTACACGAGGCAGTTACAGCTCAGGTATCAGAAGTGTGATCCCTAAGTTGTCAGGGGGTTCAACCAGGTGGGAACATGACAGCCCAACCACACAGACTGTCTACACATGCTGGTTACCTATCTGGGCAGGGGGACATGGTAGGCGAGGAAGGGGGAAAAAAGAGGAGGGGAGCAGAGGAAACCACAGCAGAGATGCTACGGATGGAGTTCTTCACCAAACAGCTTACTCTATGGATACAGAGTTTAGAAAGGGAGATCAGACCCCAAGGGGGACCAGAAAAAGCCAAACAAAATGGAGAATGGAAACAAGACACACAGGACCAAAAAGGAATAGCAGAACTAAGGTCACCATAAAGAAAAACACAGAGGGAGGAAGGGGGGCAGGAGGGGGAGCAGTTAGGATGGGAAGGAATGGATATAAGGATGGGAATTCAGCCTGGGAGAGAAGAAAGGCTGCAGTAGCTCAGCACTCCCTGCCTACCACACACATACCTACAAAAGAGCTGTGGGTCACCTGAGGGGGGGGGGGGCAAACGGGGTGGTGACCACTATTTTCTAGATGTCGCCACAGCGCACAGGGCTTATTAAATACACCCTATTATAGCTGATTATCCTGAATACCCTTGTGCCAGTGAGTAAGTGCGTGTAGTCTTGTATGTTGGGTATAGGGTAGCTATCATGTATAGTTCTGGAGTTAAGTACCCTTTAGTCTCCACAAAGTCTGATCAAACCATCTTTCTTAGGTATAAAATTAGTGCTGTCTGAGGGTTGGACAATACCTGCTTCCAAAAGTTAACAAATTGTGCCTTTAACAGTCTGTAGATGTGCAGGGTACAAACGTCAGTATTTCTGACAAACAGAAGGAACATTGTTGGCCACAATTCAGTGCATAGTTCCATATCATACTGCATGTGCTTGTGCCTGTGTGTTGGTGTTGAGGGGTCTGTTTCACTGTTTACAAACACTGCACATAGTGACTTACTGAACTTGTTGTGATTGTTGCTGGTCAATGTCGGCATGCACTGCAGTGATGGCTGTGGGATGTGACTCAGTGGTGGAGGCATGGTCAAAGGTGGCACCCTGTTTGCTGCAGCCAGCTGTTGACACCTTATGACATGTAAGTGATCATGTAGCAATGTGAGTGCTGTCTCTGTCTCCCTAATGTGATGCTGGATGTCTGTGTTTTCAGTGTGTAGTACCTGTGATTGCACATTGCAGTCAATGCATCATTGATGGGTAGTGAAAATATTGTCTATCAGTACAGTGAGTAGTGAAGTGTTTTGGCCCAGTAGCCACGGTCATAGCAAAATGACTCTCCATACTCTTCACAGTAGCATGATGCATTAGCACTGCTTGTACTACGTCAGGTGACGACTTACATAACTATAGAAAATCCCTGCTGATTATGGGCTCACTGACATCTATTACGTAGAAGGTCCAGGTGGTCTGAAGGTTTTTCAACAGATGAATGATGTGAGTAGTGGTCCTGTAGACTAGTAGCTCCAGGTTGTTCAAGGAGTGAAGTAGGAGAGCTGATGTTGGTTTAAAGGCTGACATGCTGCTGTATGGAGAGGAGCTGAATTCAGCTCCCATGTCCACTAAAAAGTAATGTTGTGTAGTGAGGTCAGGCACAAAGAGGCATTCTTGCATAGGCTTCATATTGATGGCATATATGTGTATATGTGAATGGGGTGGATGGCTTTGCCCTATGTGGCTGTTTGTGCAACATTTGTGAACAGTGTGTATTGTTTTGAAACCAGCAGACCAACAGCCACGGGCCAGTGTGACATCAGTTACATCACTGCCATGCGGTGCAGATGAGGTGGTCGTGCTATTGTGTGCTGCCAGCTGTCAAAGCAGTGTGACGTCAAACTCGTGTTGTGTCAAGCTAACTCGGCTGGGATCAGGCAGTGCAGTGCAATGGCCCAGTCCCGCACATGGTGGTGTTTCTCTGTCTGTCTGTTTAATATCTGCCAGTGGTGTACCAATGAGAACATGTGATCTACTAATGTGAATCATTTTGCTAGAGGTTCGGATTCGTGTACAGTCAATGCCAGTTGCAATTCAAGTGGTAACTTAATGATCCATAGGCTCCAAAAGGCCACATCCTTCAAGAGAGTATTGTCAATAGTTGTGCAGAGGCTACAGTAAAGTTGTGAGGATGTGCTGTCATGCAGTCGCTGTTCATAGATAGCAGCTTGCAGCTGTTGTTCCAGGGTTTGAGAGAATCTCTGCAAGACAACAGTGTTTGCTGTGCTGTACTTGTTTGTGTGCACCAGCAAAAGGACAATGTCACTGATTCCTTCAGCCTGTCCTGCCAGGTTGCAGAGCAGGTTGACATATTTTTAAACATCATCTAAAGTACCGCTTGCTTGAAAAAATAAATCCACTTTCACAAACCCCAAAAATGGATGAGCAGGGTCAAACAGTGATAGTTTGAGGTGCAAGCTGGACCTTGGAGGTGAGCACTGGTTGCAGCAATGTGGTGAGCGGTTCCTTGTATCCGTTTCATGGCACAGAACATGTGAAAGTGGTGTTACAATTATGTTGCAATCTTTGCTGGTTAAGAGCACTGTCTGTGGCAGCATTGTTTTCAAAACCCAAGACCAGATTTGTTGGGAGCCACCTTTGTTGAGATACAGTTAGGCTCGTGTTGTCCTTATGTATGAAACGCAAATTGACGATGCACTCAGTTTTTGCCACTGTATTTACAGAATGGCAACATTGCACATGCTGCAGTGCAATACTGTTGGCATCTTGATGGGCAATGTGTTATGTGATGACCACTTTGTTGTGATGTAATACTCTGGATTGCGTTAATGTGGAGTGATGAATTTAAGATCCATTTCACAACAGATGTGAGGTCACCAGTGTAGGAAGCAATGACAAAAACGCGGTAAGATCAGCTATCAGTGATAAGTGATACAGTTAAGATAACACACTTTATCAGAAGAGTAACTATGCAACAAGTCTGCAATAAACACTGGTCGAGAATGCACTGCCTTTCTCCTCTCTTGCTGGTCAGAGATGTTCTTGTGTCATGTAGATATTGATATCCACACAAGTCTTTATTTTATTATTTTGCTTTGTTTTCATTACACATTGCAGATGCTGTATGACAGCTTACAAAATAAAAACTTAGAAAGAAAAAAATACTCATTGGATAACATAAAGGCACTACATATTGTGTGTTGTTTGTATGTATTTTCGCTAGCAAATAAATATCAGTGTGTTGAAATATTTGCAAGACACTTTCCCTGATGTTATGCTTACAAGCTGTTTTTAATAAATGAATTTGTCACAAAAGGTAGGCGACGCCTTGATGATAGAATGTGCATATCAAGCTTTTGATACTGTAAATCATGACCTACTTGGCTAAAAACTGACAAGCTTTGGTTTTCAAGAAAAATCTTTTAGTTGATTGTCATCATACTTGGCAAACAGGAAACAAATAGTTGTTACATCTGTGCTGTCCTGTGAGTAGATTAGGGACCTGATGCTATTTTATAGTTGTGAACTGTCTTGTCCAATGTGCAGTCTCAATTCCAGAGAATACAAGTTGGAAAGATTTTCAGATAAGCAAACTTGGTGGGAAAATGGCTAGAAATTCTGATAAATAACTAACACAAAACATCTATGTAGGATAGGACACTACTCTTGAATCCTACAAGTCACTAACACACGAACTGTATAGCATGCTATTCGGCATGTATCCTGTGTAGCTAATTGTTGCGAGAAATGAACTCCAATATTGGGGGCAGACTAATGCAGGTCCAATGTCTGAGGCGGATTGAGTTTGGACTATCCAGCAGTGCCATTTATCAAGGCTCTCATGATGAATGTCTCGTGCTCTGTCCTCCTGGCCTCGGCTCTGTCTAGAAGCTTCACTGCTACTGGTCACATAGCCCACACTACTGTGACCACAAAAGCAGAGTCTTTCCTGCTTCCTAGAGTCCCTGCTGACATTGGCTTACTCCTTTACAAATACATACACTGTTCAACATTATAACTCTGGCAACTGACTCTTAATACCTAAAGGGATTCATTTGCAAAATTACCCTCCTTTGAGTGAAAATTTTGTAGTTTCCGCCCTCTAGAAATTAGAAAATTTTTCTGTTAGTTGTGTTACTGTGTGGCTCACAAGTTCATTTCTGTATGTACACTTTTTCCATGTGTTTCCATTTTACATAATCAATTTTCTTCCTTCATTTACACATAAGGCCTTTGCTATACACATACTCAATTTCTCAGTTAATCATCAATCTCTTGGCACATATTTACCTATGTGCACATTTAATTACATATCCTTCAACATATATCACACAAAATAATTTCCTCACTTTCAATTACATATAATCTTTTACATACTTATATCACCATTTTTATCATAAGTGTGCAAAATAGCTCTTCATTTTGAATTACAGACTTTCCTTTATAATACATACATTTGAGTGAATCAACTCTTGTGTTACGAACACATCTTGAATATACGATTTTTTTTATAATACAAAAATTTGCACAAAGCAACTCTTCTATCATGAATCCATCATAATTTTTTTTTCTTATCGAGATCAAAGGTGAGGGGGATGTTCAGGTTGGTTACACCAAACAACACCCATCTTGCAGTAGTTCATTTATTCACTACTTTACACAAGGAAGTCTCACAAAGAACTGACATGGTGGAACAGGACAAAGATAATGCTTAACTTAGTTCAAAGATGGATTCTCAGGGTCCAAAGATGAACGCATATCAATGCTAGTGTCGACCTCATCAGCACCACATAGCCCCCCCTCCCCCCCCCCAGGACGGAGTACACTTGAGAGGCTGGGGGGGCGGGTGACTAAGGCGTCGATAGGGGTGGTCTGTGGGAGCCAGACCATGGTCAGCTCACAGTGTCATCGGGGAGCTGTGTGGGTAGATGTCGTGAAGGAAGGTTCGGCCACCAAACCTCGAAGCGTTGAAGCGAGCCGAGCAACACGACTAACAGTGTATCATCACGCAGTATTATTGAGATGTCGTGGATTATGTCCGGGGGGGGGGGGGGGGGACAGGCACAAACACCTCGAGCGAGAGCACGTTCAAGATGGGGGAGGGGGGTGGCATAAGAAACCTCGACAGGCTGAGGCAGGCGATGGTGGAGAGGTCGAGGGGACCGTCGAAGGGGCATGATGGTAGGTAAGCTCGACGTGGGGAGCATGTGGCCACTCGACGGAGTGCGTGAAACCGGAGTAGAGGGCAAGGTCAAAGGAGAGCTCAGCGATTGGAACTGGAAGTCACTCAACGGTGTGTGTAAGTCCGACGTGGAGGGAATGGTCAGAGTGTCATGAGCCATGACAGTGAATGGCGTGGTCGAGGCCTGAAGGGGGGTAGAAGAAGGCTCGACATGAGCAGGCTTAAGTCTGTTGAGAGAGAATGTAACAGCTGAATCTTTCATCTGGATGTCATAGGTGTTGGCTGACCGCCAGAGAACTCGGTACAGGCCAGTATATGGAGGTTGGAGGGGAGCACCGACAGTTTGTCCAGAGATTTCAGGACGTGAACCTTAGGGCAGGAATGGCTGGCGGGTGGAGGGATATGGAGGTTGATGAAGTGGTGTCTGACGTGGTCCACGAAGGAAGGTAAGTCAGGCTGAGGGAGAGAAGAGGAAGGGCTTGCAAGTTCACCAGGGAGAACAATGTTCTGGCCATATACAAACTCGGCAATTGTGTCTTTGAAGTCTTCCTTATAGATGGCATGAATGCCGAGTAGCACAAGGGGAAGGGCCTCCGCCCATAGGGAGTCATGGCATCAAAGAGCCGCCTTGAAAGTGCGGTGCCAGCACTCGACTAGCCCGTTACTTCGTGGGTGATATGCTGTGGTATGGATGCACGGTTTGCTGCAAATGTTACAAATCTCATTGAACAGGGCCGACTCAAATTGTCTGCCCTGGTCAGTCGTGATGATACTGGACATCCAAAACGCGATACCCATGACTCGACGAAAGCTCAAGCAACAGTTTCTGCCGTAATATTGGGGAGGGAGACAGCCTCGACCAAGCGAGTTGTTCGATCGATAGACGAGAGAACATAACGAAAGCCGTTAGAGGGGGAGAGAGGTCCAACAATGTCAATTTGAATATGCTGGAAACGCCCAGGAGGGTTGAAAAGGCGCCGAGGAGGGGGGGGGGGGGGTGAAGTGTGCTTGTGTACTTTGCAGCGTTGGCACACAACGCAGGAGCATGCCCATTGCTGGAAGGCCTTGTTGACATTTCTCCACACAAAGCACTCCGCTACAAGTCGGGCGGACGCACAAACACTGGGGTGGGCTATATTATGGAATGCGTTGCAGACAGCTCAATGGAGCGTGGTTGGGATGAGGGGGTGTAACGTGCCCAAACTGTCATCGCACCAGATTTCACCAGAAATGCCAGGGAAAGTGGTGTGGACGAAGTGTAGTGAAGAAGTAGAGTCCGAAATCAGGTTTTATGTTTCCTCATCGGTGGGTTGGAGGTTATGCAGTTGAGAGAGGTCTAACAGTGAATGGAAGGCATCGACTCGTGAAAGTAAATCAGCAACTATATTGTCAGCACCATTTATGTGTCTGACATCGGTGGTGAACTGAGATATGAAGTCCATGTATCTGAAGCGGCGAGGAGACGGATCAGCTGGCGGGTTTGTAATGGTCGCAGTCAGGGGTTTGTGGTCTGTTAAGACATAGAAAGGGCGTCCCTCAACGTCAGTCTTAAAATGCTTGATCACTTCATAGGCCGCGAGCAACTCCCTGTCAAACGCGGAATATTTCCATTGTGCACTGGTGAGCTTACGCGAGAAGAACTGCAGAGGCGAAGTTTGGCCGTCGATTGTCTGGCTAAGGACAGCGCCGATGGCAGTATCACTCGTGTCTGTGGTGATGAAAAGCTGTGCATTGGGATGAGGATGCGCGATGGTGCAGGCCTCGGCAAGAAGATTTTTGAGGGCAGTGAAAGAGTCAGTCATAGAGGGGTCCATGGAACAGGCCGAGATCCAGAAGTGTTGGTGCTTGCCAAGGTGTCCGTCAGTGGAGCCTGAATCTCAGCAGCCCGAGGTAGATGTCGGCAATAATAATTAACCGTCCCCAGAAAGTGATGGAGCTCTTTGAATGACGAAGGTCTGGGTAGGTTTAGTATTGTTTGTACTTTCTCAGGGGGCGGTGAAATGCCATCGCCAGAGACCCCAAAACCAAGAAAAGTGACAGCGGGTTGATGTAGCTGCAATTTGTCCTGGTTGGTCTCGATGTCTGCTGCCTGCCCACATCTCGTGGTCATGCGGTAGCGTTCTCGCTTCCCACGCCCGGGTTCCCGGGTTCGATTCCCGGCGGGGTCAGGGATTTTCTCTGCCTCGTGGTGGCTGGGTGTTGTGTGCTGTCCTTAGGTTAGTTAGGTTTAAGTAGTTCTAAGTTCTAGGGGACTTATGACCACAGCAGTTGAGTCCCATAGTGCTCAGAGCCATTTGAACCATTTTTTTTAACCATTTTTTTTGTCTGCTGCCGCAAGAGTGTTCATAACAGTTTGCACATGTCGAATGATGTCCTTGATGGAGGAGCTGAACACAAGAATGTCATCAACATACGCAAAGCAGAATTTTAAGTCGAATAGCAGTTCATTGATGAAGCGTTGCCAGGTCTGGGTTGCGTTTTTCAGACCGAAGGGCATGAATCGAAATAACCCAATCATGGTGGTGATTGCTGTCTTCTCGATGTCTTCAGGTGCCATGGGGATCTGGTGGTAGGCCCGTTTGCAATCAATGACAGAGAACGTGGTCGCACCTGCGAGGGAACTGGTAAAGTCAGTAATGTTGGGTATGAGGTAGGTGTCCACAATTGTTCATGCATTCAGTCTACGGTAGTCTCCGCACATGCGCCAGGACCCATCTTTCATGGGTGTCATATGTATGGGCGTAGACCAGCTACTGGCAGAGAGTTCAATGATGCCGGAGCTTGTTTGTTGTTGTCGTCTTCAGTCCTGAGACTGGTTTGATGCAGCTCTCCATGCTACTCTATCCTGTGCAAGCTTCTTCATCTCCCAGTACCTACTGCAACCTACATCCTTCTGAATCTGCTTAGTGTATTCATCTCTTGGTCTCCCCCTACGATTTTTACCCTCCACGCTGCCTTCCAATGCTAAATTGGTGATCCCTTGATGCCTCAGAACATGTCCTACCAACCGATCCCTTCTTCTTGTCAAGTTGTGCCACAAACTTCTCTTCTCCCCAATCCTATTCAATACTTCCTCATTAGTTATGTGATCTACCCATCTAATCTTCAGCATTCTTCTGTAGCACCACATTTCAAAAGCTTCTATTCTCTTCTTGTCCAAACTATTTACCGTCCATGTTTCACTTCCATACATGGCTACACTCCATACAAATACTTTCAGAAATGATTTCCTGACACTTAAATCTATACTCGATGTTAACAAATTTCTCTTCTTCAGAAACGCTTTCCTTGCCATTGCCAGTCTACATTTTATATCCTCTCTACTTCGACCATCATCAGTTATTTTGCTCCCCAAATAGCAAAACTCCTTTACTACTTTAAGTGTCTCATTTCCTAATCTAATACCCTCAGCATCACCCGACTTAATTCGACTACATTCCATTATCCTCGTTTTGCTTTTGTTGATGTTCATCTTATATCCTCCCTTCAAGACACCATCCATTCCGTTCAACTGCTCTTCCAAGTCCTTTGCTGTCTCTGACAGAATTACAATGTCATCGGCGAACCTCAAAGTTTTTATTTCTTCTCCATGGATTTTAATACCTACACCAAATTTTTCTTTTGTTTCCTTTACTGCTTGCTCAATATACAGATTGAATAACATTGGGGAGAGGCTACAACCCTGTCTCACTCCCTTCCCAACCGCTGCTTCCCTTTCATGTCCCTCGACTCTTATAACTGCCATCTGGTTTCTGTACAAATTGTAAATAGCCTTTCGCTCCCTGTATTTTACCCCTGCCACCTTTAGAATTTGAAAGAGAGTATTCCAGTCAACATTGTCAAAAGCTTTCTCTAAGTCTACAAATGCTAGAAACGTAGGTTTGCCTTTCCTTAATCTTTCTTCTAAGATAAGTCGTAAGGTCAGTATTGCCTCACGTGTTCCAGTATTTCTACGGAATCCAAACTGATCTTCCCCGAGGTCGGCTTCTACTAGTTTTTCCATTCGTCTGTAAAGAATTCGTGTTAGTATTTTGCAGCTGTGGCTTATTAAACTGATTGTTCGGTAATTTTCACATCTGTCAACACCTGCTTTCTTTGGGATTGGAATGATTATATTCTTCTTGAAGTCTGAGGGTATTTCGCCTGTTTCATATGTCTTGCTCACCAGATGGTGGAGTTTTGTCAGGCCTGGCTCTCCCAAGGCCGTCAGTAGTTCTACTGGAATGTTGTCTACTCCGGGGGCCTTGTTTCGACTCAGGTCTTTCAGTGCTCTGTCAAACTCTTCACGCAGTATCGTATCTCCCATTTCATCTTCATCTACATCCTCTTCCATTTCCATAATATTGTCCTCAAGTACATCGCCCTTGTATAGATCCTCTATGTACTCCTTCCACCTTTCTGCTTTCCCTTCTTTGCTTCGAACTGGGTTTCCATCTGAGCTCTTGATGTTCATACAAGTGGTGCCGGAGCTTAGTAGTTCAGAAATCTGATTTTTAAGGTCAGAGAGGCTCTCGGGACAAAGTCGACGTGATTTACTGGAGATAGGGGGACCTGGCGTGAGGCGAGGCTTGTGAACCGTGCCATTTGTGATGATGGAAATGTTGCTGGTGGCACGGGAGGCAGTTTGTTTACAATGTGTGGGGGGCAGGACAGGCGAGGTGTTGTCCTGGTGTTCGGTGCCATTCGGTGGATCCGACAGAAGCCGAGGTGGCAAAGTGTCCCAGGAGTCAACGTGCCAAGATGGCCGCCGGCCCAAAGCAATGGCACTGTGGTCGGGTGAACTTGGTAGATCTCATGAGCCGTTAGTGAGTCCGTTGTCTGAGGGTGCGGCCTGTGGCAGCACGGTCGCGGGCAAAAGGCATGGCGCGAGTGCACTGTTTGTGTTGTCAGCAGCGGTCACACGGCAGCGCGCAGGAGCTGAAGTGGCATAGTTTGAGGTGCTGTCCGCGAGGGGCGGGGTAAGAGCCGTTAGATCAAATGCTCGTCGCGCATGCGCAGTTGTGTCCGACCGAGTGTCAAACGCTGCCGTGTTAGGAGGGTGTGGCCCTGCAGAACTGTCAGTACATGTTATGGCAGTCTTGATAGCACAGTTGCCAGGGGTAGCAGGAGGTAAACACACGGAGCCTCGATTGCTGGGATTGCAAGCAGATTTGGCGCACTTACTGACCTTGCTTTGTCCTTGCTTTAGTGTCTGTAATTCCTTTGCAGCATCGGAGAGTTGGAGCTGTGTTTTGTGGAGCTGGAGGGAGAGCATGAAGTTTTCCTTGCGCAGGCGAGCGACGTGTTCAAGCTCAACAAGGCACTTATGTGTTGTTTCTTGTAACGTCGTCGACAGAGAAGAGCATGTACGGATGAGATCATCGCAGACTGATGTGTCACGGGGGGGGGGGGGGGGGGGAGGGGGGTTGCTCGATGGAGCACAGGGGAAGTGAGTCTTGGACGGGTGATGAAATACGGTGTTTCGCACTAGGTCCGGTGAAAGTTTGTGGTGTCGCAAGAAGTCAATGCCTAGTATAGGTTCATCAATTTCGCACACTAAAAAAGTCCACTCAAGTTTGCAGTTTGTGGAGAGTGAGACGATGTGGGAAGTTGAACCTGAGCATTGTAGTTTAGTTGAATTCATGGCTTGCAGTGAAGTATGATGATGGCGGATGTTCGACGATGCTAAGGACGTAGGCAGCAGCGAAACATCAGCGCCTGTGTCCACTAGGAAAAGGTATCCCAATGAAATGTCTTTAATGTAAAGTTGTCCGCAATTATCCGGTCGTTCCCGGACAGAATGGAGCACTGGGGAGTGCCTGTCATGTTGTGCGCAGGAGGTGACACCCGGACCTACCTGCAATTGGAGTTTGGGAAGTAGCAGGATGCTCTGCAGTTCCATACCGCCTCACCAAACTGTGGCATGACTGTGGGTGGAGCCGGTGACGTCACAGTTGCTTGTTTACTGCTTCCCGGAGCGAGTGGAATGGTCAGCACAGTACGGCACCGGCAATGTTGTCTGTTCGGGTGGCAGCGTGAAGGTGACATGTTGTGGTTGAATGCGATCCATCACGACGCGGAATTCCAACGCGGGTCAGACACAGTAATGTGTCGATTGCGGTTGCAGAAGCTCAACACGTAGCGGGTGTGTTCGGATTGACGCATCGCGGAAGACCAATGCAGATGAGGTACAGAGATGTGCTGAGAACGGCAGTGGAAGCTTGACTGGAGCCAGTGCGGGGGCGACAAGTGAGAAAAAATTCAAAGTTTGAGAACGCGTTTGGTCCGCGGTAAGCTCGACGTATGATCAGAGCCGGAGTCACCTGTGTTGCAGGGAGGCTGCGGAGGTGCGGGCTGTCCAGAAGCACAGTGTGAGAAATGATATTGAACGTGGGATGGAATGTGTGAATGTTCACTGTTCATAGTCAGTCCACTCAAAATAGTGTGCGGATAAGGTGAATGCCTTGGCACAAAACACTGAGGCGGAGCAGTGGGATGCAGAGGGCGGTCAGACACAGATAACAAGTTGTTGTTTCTGTTGCAGGCCAAGGTATCGAAGTAGGAAGGCATGTGCTGATGCAGGACCAAGGCAGGTACGGCATGGTCGAATGCTGAGGAGGTAGACGTGTGAACAAAGCAGTTCCAACCACGTGGCAGGTATCTGTATGGTACTGCATGGATTGCAGCGTGGCAAATCGTTGTCCTGGCGGTAGTAGGTTGTCCGACGATGGATTTGCAGAAATCGGCATTGGTCCTGCACTGCATGGAAATCCGTAGGAGGTAACTGCACAGTTGATGAGGGAAGGCACATGTGGTGGGAACAAAGGCATTTGATAGCTGGAGTCATCTGCACTCCTAACCTCACTTATGGTTGCAGGCTCAAAAACGTCCGGCGAAATCGGCATAATCATCGAGTGAGAGGCACCTTATTGCAGTCCTGGTGGGTGTACATTGCCTGCAACACAATGCATATCGATCACAAAATCCGGCATTAGTCATTGTTCAAATGCTGTGTCAATGTAATACACGCGAAAATAACCGACATTGAGGTCGCGGACACAGTAAAACAGCGAAAACAGAAGACGTTACAACTCGGGGTCACCAGTGAGAGGAATGTTCTGGTTGGTTACACCAAACAACACCCATATTGCAGTAGTTCATTTATTCACCACTTTACACAAGGAAGTCTCACAAAGAACTGACATGGCGGAACAAAACAAAGATAATGCTTAGCTTAGTTCAAAGATGGATGCTCAGGGTCTAAAGGCGATATCTTTATGGCCACACTCTTCTCATGCTTGTAATCCCGCCCCCCCCCTCTCCCCAAATATACTATTTTCTTTTACTACCACTTTGATGCTTCTTTTTTATCTGTGCTTGACATTAACATCAAAGGCTACCTTCTCTCTACACCTTCCAAAGATTTTGTTGGCAACCATTTCATTTGTATGCTGCATTACCACACTCTTTAGCCTCATATCTGATGGATATTCTCTCAAAAATAATTTTCTCATTCTCTCTTAAATCTCTTCAGGCAGTCTAGTATCTGACTAATCCTTTTAACAGGATACTGATTTACTGTCTTACTCTTTACACATCTGCTCGCACAGCAATTGTCACCTACAGTTCTGCACATGAACCATAAACAATCTCTACAACATTTGCAGTGTTGATGAATACACTAGAACACAGTCATAATTATTGTACTTGACCCCACTTGATTGGTATACTACTTATTGAAAACTCACTAAAATCAGTTCATTGCTGATATAAAATTTCATTCTCCAACTCATACAACTTACAAAATGCTGCACTCAAATCTGTCTTTCCACATGTTCACTTTTATTTCCCACTGACCGTTAATGTAACGGAATAGGCTTTATGTCTTATAAATAATACTGATATGCTTAGTTCTATACATAATTACAGACGTTAACTGTATGCTCTAAGTTTTAACACGTTTTGTATATTTTATTACATGCTCAATCACAGATATTTATGCTTAATTATATACACAATTACAAGCAATCATATTGAATTATCTACACAACTACAAACATTTAGACATATATTTTAAATTTTAACATATGTTCACATTTTTTTCATCAAAAAATTGTGTTGCATTATAAAATGGATTTTCAGCCAGCCAGCTGTACAGTTTTCTTTGAAATAGTTTAGAAGGCATGGACCATGCTGAGGGTGGTAATTTATTACAGATTATTAGGGAGCTGACTGTGGATGAGTGGGCTGTTTTTACTAGTCTGTGTCTTGGAATATCCAATTTAATTTTTCCTCTGGTGTTGTGTTGGTGTGTATCTCCTCTTATATGAAATTGTTTGAAAATTGTTTTATATTTACAATTGTAACAATATTACAAAAGGATAGTTGTTATTTCAGCTGCCAGAGGCTGTGTTCATCTGTGTGTGAGTTGCATTTGCGTGAGTGTGTGCGTCTGTCAACTATTTTTGACAAAGGCCGTGTTGACTGAAAGCTTATTTTATGAAAGTCTTTTTGTTGTGCCTATGTGCAACTCAGCATCTCCACTACATGGTGAGTAGCAAATATTGTTTTCACAGTAGTGTTACATTCCATCCTGGTTTTCCATTGTTTGATTTCAAGTATATTGAGTTTTCTAAATAGAGGTCATCAGTGATCTGTTTGTCCAGCCCTACACATTTCTCTTACAACTCAATGGACAAATTCAAACAGTTCTGTTATATTCCTTTTTCATTCATTAATGCTACAACATTCTATAACCATACTTAAGTTTGGGACTGTATCATCATTTGTTACATTTGTTCTAATTCAGTTAGTCTGTACCATAAATAACTACAACTGTGGGCTTATTATCACTGCACAACACTGAAAGATGATCATCCCTTGGAGCTACAAATAATCACTCTTTTCCCCTTATTTGTCTCCAAACACTTCCATTTAGTACAATATACTTTTGAATGCAATCTTTAGTTATTTTCATAACAGTTTGTAACATCCTTGCTTCGCACATCTTGTGGCCATATGTAGACAAAAGAACAAATGTCTGCTAACACACTCTGTCTTTGATCTCCTTTCTTGCATAACAACTGATCATTAGTCAGCTTTATGTACCGTCTTCTAGCATCATCTGTTAACAATGTTTCCTTCTCTGGGATTAGATATGTAAAGAACTGTTTCTTAGCATCTGTTTCAGCAGGAAGTGGACAGATTTTATGCATATTAAATACAATATCACCCACCAGGGAAATATTTAATACATAACATAAAATACTACTAGCAGTGGACACATCAAGGTCACTTGCTTTACGCAGGTGATAAACATTGTTCCCTGTAAGTGCTACTGGGAATCCTTTATCTTAAATGTCATCTTTGGCAATTCCAGATATTTGACTACTTGCACAGGATTAATTATATGTGGTTCCACGAAATCTTTCTGTGCATTTATAGTTCCTGTAATTAGCAAATCATATTTCTGTTGTAACTCATTTAAGATACATATCAGCTGAATTATGTGCTTCTTAATTGTAACCAGTACAATAGCTCTCTGTACCCTTCTATCAGAGCTATTTTCAAACTGAATTATATGCTGACTGAGCCTTTTCATTCCTTTTGTAATGACCTGTTCCTTTCTCATTATGGAACTCACTGTCTGGTTGCAACTTGTTAACATGGCTTTTTTTTGTCACTTGATCCATAATTAACATTAATAGCTGTTTTTGCTCTCCATCTAACTAGTTTTTTCCTTGAAATACAAAGCATTATCCTCATCTAAAATTCAAAATAATGTTATTCTTAATTCCTCACCAAAAGTAAGTATTCCTCATTAAGTACTCTACATTCTTTTTTCTTCATTCATTGCCCAATTAGACTTTGGGATTTTTCAATTTTAGCTGTGTGCCTCTGTAATGTCCATTTTGGACTGGCACATGTGCTGTCACCATCCTGTACCTAAAACAACTCTTTCAAGTGACTGGTGTGTACAGTCAGTTACTAATTCCCTCTTACATGTACTCAAGAATCAATAATCTTTATTCACCATAAATCATTTCACCTCAATATGGGTTTCATCAATTTGATACAAGATATACAATGCACAGTAGTACAATGTGTATCATTAAATATTAGTTCTACAAAGTTTATGCAATACATAATAATACAATTAAAAGTAACCATTTTTAAAAGTTAATGTAATAATCTGGTAAATCAAAGTATTCTTTAATATTATAAAAAGGGTGGTTAACCAGTTGTACCACTTATGTTTAAAACTAATTATATCCATGCAAAAGCGCTGGCAGGTCGATAGACACACAAACAAACACAAACATACACACAAAATTCAAGCTTTCGCAACCAACGGTTGCCTCATCAGGAAAGAGTGAAGGAGAGGGAAAGACGAAAGGATTTGAGTTTTAAGGGAGAGGGTAAGGAGTCATTTCAATCCCGGAAGCGGAAAGGCTTACCTTAGGGGGAAAAAAGGACAGGTATACACTCGCACACACACACATATCCATCCGCATATACACAGACACAAGCAGACATTTGTAAAGGCAAAGAGTTTGGGCAGAGATGTCAGTCGAGGTGGAAGTACAGAAGATGTTGTTGAAAGACAGGTGAGGTATGAGCGGCGGCAAATTCAAATTAGAAATTAGCAGAGATTGAGGCCTGGCGGATAGCGAGAAGAGAGGATATGCTGAAGGGCAAGTTCCCATCTCCGGAGTTCTGACAGGTTGGTGTTAGTGGGAAGTATCCAGATAACCCGGACGGTGTAACACTGTGCCAAGATGTGCTGGCCGTGCACCAAGGCATGTTTAGCCACAGGGTGATCCTCATTACCAACAAACACTGTCTGCCTGTGTCCATTCATGCGAATGGACAGTTTGTTGCTGGTCATTCCCACATAGAACGCTTCACAGTGTAGGCAGGTCAGTTGGTAAATCACGTGGGTGCTTTCACACGTGGCTCTGCCTTTGATCGTGTATACCTTCCGGGATACAGGACTGGAGTAGGTGGTGGTGGGAGGGTGCATGGGACAGGTTTTACACCGGGGGCGGTTACAATGGTAGGAGCCAGAGGGTAGGGAAGGTGGTTTGGGGATTTCATAGGGATGAACTAAGAGGTTACGAAGGTTAGGTGGACGCCGGAAAGACACTCTAGGCAGAGTGGGGAGGATTTCATGAAGGATGGATCTCATTTCAGGGCAGGATTTGAGGAAGTCGTATCCCTGCTGGAGAGCCACATTCAGAATCTGATCCAGTCCCGGAAAGTGTGCTGTCACAAGTGGGGCACTTTTGGGGTTCTTCTGGGGAAGGTTCCGGGTTTGAGGAGATGAGGAAGTGGCTCTGGTTATTTGCTTCTGTACCAGGTTGGGAGGGTAGTTACGGGATGCAAAAGCTGTTTTCAGGTTGTTGGTGTAATGGTTCAAGGATTCCGGACTGGAGCAGATTCGTTTGCCATGAAGACCTAGGCTGTAGGGAAGGGACCGTTTGATGTGGAATGGGTGGCAGCTGTCATAATGGAGGTACTGTTGCTTGTTGGTGGGTTTGATGTGGACGGACGTGTGAAGCTGGCCATTGGACAGGTTGAGGTCAACGTCAAGGAAAGTGGCATGGGATTTAGAGTAGGACCAGGTTAATCTGATGGAACCAAAGGAGTTGAGGTTGGAGAGGAAATTCTGGAGTTCTTCTTCACTGTGAGTCCAGATCATGAAGATGTCATCAATAAATCTGTACCAAACTTTGGGTTGGCAGGCCTGGGTAACCAAGAAGGCTTCCTCTAAGCGACCCATGAATAGGTTGGCGTACGAGGGGGCCATCCTGGTACCCATGGCTGTTCCCTTTAATTGTTGGTATGTCTGGCCTTCGAAAGTGAAGAAGTTGTGGGTCAGGATGAAGCTGGCTAAGGTAATGAGGAAAGAGGTTTTAGGAAGGGTGGCAGGTGATCGGCGTGAAAGGAAGTGCTCCATCGCAGCGAGGCCCTGGACATGCGGAATATTTGTGTATAAGGAAGTGGCATCAATGGTTACAAGGATGTTTTCCGGGGGTAACAGACTGGGTAGGGATTCCAGGCGTTCGAGAAAGTGGTTGGTGTCTTTGATGAAAGATGGGAGACTGCATGTAATGGGTTGAAGGTGTTGATCTACGTAGGCAGAGATGCGTTCTGTGGGGGCTTGGTAACCAGCTACAATGGGACGGCCAGGATGATTGGGTTTGTGAATTTTAGGAAGAAGGTAGAAGGTAGGGGTGTGGGGTGTTGGTGGGGTCAGGAGGTATATGGAGTCAGGTGAAAGGTTTTGTAGGGGGCCTAAGGTTCTGAGGATTCCTTGAAACTCCGCCTGGACATCAGGAATGGGATTACCTTGGCAAACTTTGTAATTAGTGTTGTCTGAAAGCTGACGCAGTCCCTCAGCCACATACTCCCGACGATCAAGTACCACAGTCGTGGAACCCTTGTACGCCGGAAGAATCACGATGGATTGGTCAGCCTTCAGATCACGGATAGCCTAGGCTTCAGCAGTGGTGATGTTGGGAGTAGGATTAAGGTTTTTTAAGAAGGATTGAGAGGCAAGGCTGGAAGTCAGAAATTCCTGGAAGGTTAGGAGGAGGGTGATTTTGAGGAAGAGGAGGTGGGTCCCGCTGTGACGGAGGACGGAACTGTTCCAGGCATGGTTCAATTTGGATAGTGTCTTGGGGAGTTGGATCATTAGGAGTAGGATTAGGATCATTTTTCTTCGTGGCGAAGTGATATTTCCAGCAGAGAGTATGGGGGTAGGACAGTAAATCTTTGACGAGGGCTGTTTGGTTAAATCTGGGAGTGGGGCTGAAGGTGAGGCCTTTGGATAGGACAGAGGTTTCAGATTGGGAGAGAGGTTTGGAGGAAAGGTTAACTACTGAACTGGGGTTCCAGATTGTGTTGATTGGAATTTTGAGGTTTTGGAGGGAGTGGAGCTGGAAGTGGGAGATTGAGTAGATGGGAGAGACTGGGTTTGTGTGCAATGAGAGGAGGTTGAGGTTTGCTGGAAAGGTTGTGAAGGGTGAGTGAGTTGCCTTTCCGGAGGTGGGAAACCAGGAGATTGGATAGTTTTTTAAGGTGGACGGTGGCATGCTGTTCTAATTTGCGGTTGGCCTGTAGGAGGATGATCTGAACAGCCAGTGTGGGTGTGGGAGAGGAAAGATTGAGGACTTTTATTAAGGATAGGAGTTGATGGGTGTGTTGATTGGCTGAGTGGATGTGTAGGTGAAGGATTAGTTGGGTGAGGGCAATGGATTGTTCAGTTTGGAGCTGGTATAGGGACTGATGGAAAGAAGGGTTGCAGCCAGAGATGTGAACTTTAAGTGTGAGGCCTTTGGGGGTGATGCCAAATGTCAGACAAGCCTGAGAAAATAAAATATGGCAGTGTAATCTGGCTAGGGCGAAGGCATGTTTGCGGAGGGAATGTAAATAAAACTTAATGGAGTCGTTGTGGAGGTGTTGTGAGGGTGACATGGTACTAGAAGGTAGAAAGTGCAACATGAGGCTGAAATGAAAATGAAAATAAATATAAAAATATATGGGGAGAGATAAAGGTGAACTAGAAAGCAAATGGAGATCTGGTGTGAAAAAAGGCGAAAAAGTGTTGGTTATAGCTGGGCTATGATGGCCCTGTGGTGAACTTGGGTTGGTAGATAACGATGCGCACAAAGGTTAGGTGGTTGTGTTGCCGCCAAAACACGTTAAAGGGTGGAGCAATTCGGGAAAATTTCGTAAAAACTGCGTGTAAATGTATTAAAAGGAGTGGTTTTGTGGTGGCAGAGTGTGAAAATGAGGTTAACAATTGTCTGACGAAGAAATAATGACGTTAAAACCTGTGGGAAGCGGCTAAAAAAGATCAGTGATGTGAGAAAAACGGAAATGGAAAAAAAGGCGAAAGTTATTAGAACTATCCCAAATGGGAGTTTAATAGCTGAAAGGAACTGTTAGCGAACTGGAAACGATAGATTTTATAGCAGCGGTAGTGTTGAAAGCGGAGCTTGCACTCTACCCTGTGCAGCTGGTTCGTCTCCCAGTACCTACTGCACCCTACATCCTTCTGAATCTGCTTAGTGTATTCATCTCTTGGTCTCCCTCTACGATTTTTACCCTCCACGCTGTCCTCCAATGCAAAATTGGTGATCCCTTGATGCCTCAGAACATGTCCTACCAACTGATCCGTTCTTCTAGTCAAGTTGTGCCACAAACTTCTCTTCTCCCCAATCCTATTCAATACTTCCTCATTAGTTATGTGATCTACCCATCTAATCTTCAGCATTCTTCTGTAGCACCACATTTCAAAAGCTTCTATTCCCTTCTTGCCTAAATATTTATCGTCCATGTTTCACTTCCATACATGGCTACACTCCATACAAATACTTTCAGAAACGACTTCCTGACACTTAAATCTATACTCGATGTTAACAAATTTCTCTTCTTCAGAAACACTTTCCTTGCCATTGCCAGTCTACATTTTATATCCTCTCTACTTTGACCGTTATCAGTTATTTTGCTCCCTAAATAGCAAAACTCCTTTACTACTTTAAATGTCTCATTTCCTAATCTAATTCCCTCAGCATTACCTGAGTCAAGTCTACTACATTTCATTATCCTCTTTTTGCTTTTGTTGATGTTCATCTTATATCCTCATTTCAAGACACTATCCATTCCGTTCAACCGCTCTTCCAAGTCCTTTGCTGTCTCTGACAGAATTACAATGTCATCAGCGAACCTCAAAGTTTTTATTTCTTCTCCATGGATTTTAATACCTACTCTGAATTTTTCTTTTGTTTCCTTCACTGCTTGCTCAATATACAGACTGAATAACATCGGGGAGAGACTAAAACCCTGTCTCACTCCCTTCCCAACCACTGCTTCCCTTTCATGTCCCTCGACTCTTATAACTGCCATCTGGTTTCTGTACAAATTGTAAATAGCCTTTCGCTCCCTGTATTTTACCCCTGCCACCTTTAGAATTTGAAAGAGAGTATTCCAGTCAACATTGTCAAAAGCTTTCTCTAAGTCCACAAATGCTAGAAACGTAGGTTTGCCTTTCCTTAATCTTTCTTCTAAGAGAAGTCGTAAGGTCAGTATTGCCTCACGTGTTCCAGTATTTCTACGGAATCCAAACTGATCTTCCCCGAGGTCAGCTTCTACTAGCTTTTCCATTCGTCTGTAAAGAATTCGTGTTAGTATTTTGCAGCTGTGACTTATTAAACTGATAGTTTGGTAAGTTACACATCTGTCAACACCTGCTTTCTTTGGGATTGGAGTTATTATATTCTTCTTGAAGTCTGAGGGTATTTCGCCTGTTTCATACATCTTGCTCACCAGATGGTAGAGTTTTGTCAGGACTGGCTCTCCCAAGGCCGTCAGTAGTTCTAATGGAATGTTGTCTACTCTGGGGGCCTTGTTACGACGCAGGTGTTTCAGTGTTCTGTCAAACTCTTCACGCAGTATCGTATCTCCCATTTCATCTTCATCTACATCCTCTTCCATTTCCAGAATATTGTCCTCAAGTACATCGCCCTTGTATAGACCCTCTATATACTCCTTCCACCTTTCTGCTTTCCCTTCTTTGCTTAGAACTGGGTTTCCATCTGAGCTCTTGATGTTCATACAAGTGGTTCTCTTATCTCCAAAGGTCTCTTTAACTTTCCTGTAGGCAGTATCTATCTTACCCTAGTGAGATAAGCCTCTACATCCTTACATTTGTCCTCTAGCCATCCCTGCTTAGCCATTTTGCACTTCCTGTCAATCTCATTTTTGAGACGTTTGTATTAGAGATGGGCAAAACTGTTCTTTTCAGAGATTGGATCAGAACTGTTCACTCCCTGAAATGAATTGGCTTTTTTTCATGACTCACCACTCATTTACAATAGAAAATAAATGGAAGGCACATTGCCCTTTAAACTTGGTTTATTCCAGTACTATATCTGTATTTTGATCTTATTTGATCCTATTTTGAAGTAACACAGATAATGAGTAAGAATTTTGTATTGTTTATTGAAATTTCCACGATATGACAAAGTTTTTGATTATTGATTTATTTTGCACTATCGTGGTTTTCTGGGTGATCGGAAAATGTTGTAACTTGAGATTTACATTAACAATATATTTGGCTATAATGTATTAAAATTTCATTAACCTCATACAAATACATCGCAAGCCATATATTTTTAAAGTGAACGTTTCCTTCCGAAGACGCCTAAAATCGCAAAATCCGTACCAGAATAAGAAAAAAATATATAAATTTGACTGTAAAATGAAAGTGCTGCATATAGCCTTACGCAGAATAAAACAAGGAAAATATTGGTGTATCACATTTTCCGATACGTTTATCGGTTCGCTCGTAATTAAAGCGTAAATTCGAGTGTCCATAATAAAAATCCTATAGTAAGAGGAGTCATCAGGAACCTAATCTAATCAGTTTAAGCAAATAAAAATAAAATAAAAACAATTGATGTATACATAACATAATAATGTAATATACATAGCGGTATTACTACGAAGAACAATATCCAGTAGGGACGAACTCCGATGCAGAGGCGCTGAGTCGAGCAGGTCGAGCCGCGATCTGTATTACTGCGTGAGCTGAGACCGCAGAGACCAGAGTGACACCTGAGTCGCTTTGCTCAACGCTCTGGCTAGAGTCGAGATGGTGGGGTGAGCGTTGAGCGGGCGAGTTCCGAGGGTGGGGGGAGCGGTGAACTCACCCGCTCCGAGACAAATCGTCCGTTCCCTTGCGAGCAGGTTGTTGCAAGTAGTTCCTATGTTATCCGCTAGGTGGCTCTCCGTCCTGTTGCTCGCATCAACTGCCCAGAGGGCAGGACGTGCGACTGAAACGATCGCCGACAGAGTGCGATGGGAAGTTAAGCTGCGCCAGACACTACAAGCGGCAGACAACGCACAGAGACGGCACGGCATATGTGAAACACAAAAGCCAATGGGTCACTGCACAATGCAGGCAGCCAAGGTAGAAGCTGGGCAGAGGCCGGCGCTGGCTGTGTTGTGTGGCGTGCACTGTGCTCTGACCAGCAGAGGCGCTGCTGATATGCTCTGTCTCTCTCTCTCTCTCTCTCTCTCTCTCTCTCTCTCTCTCTCTACCGTGGGAAACGTTTGGAGCTACCGTTCTTTTTTTCTGAATCACTGATTGTTCACTCCTTTGAAAGATTCAACTCTATGAATTAGTTCAAGAGCGGATCCCCCATCTCTAGTTTGTATTCCTTTTTGCCTGCATCATTTACTGCATTTTTATATTTTCTACTTTCATCAATTAAATTCAATATTTCTTCTGTTACCCAAGGATTTCTACTAGCCCTCGTCTTTTTACCTACTAGATCCTCTGCTGCCTTCACTACTTCATTGCTCAAAGCTACCCATTCCTCTTCTACTGTATTTCTTTCCCCCATTCCTGTCAATTGTTCCCTTATGCTCTCCCTGAAACTCTGTACAACCTCTGGTTCTTTCAGTTTATCCAGGTCCCATCTCCTTAAATTTCCACCTTTTTGCAGTTTTTTCTGTTTTAATCTACAGTTCATAACCAATAGATTGTGGTCAGAGTCCACATCTGCCCCTGGAAATGTCTTACAATTTAAAACCTGGTCCCTAAATCTCTGTCTTACCATTATATAATCTATCTGAAACCTGTCAGTATCTCCAGGCTTTTTCCATGTATACAGCCTTCTTTTATGATTCTTGAACCAAGTGTTAGCTATGATTAAGTTGTGCTCTGTGCAAAATTCTACCAGGCGGCTTCCTTTTTCATTTCTTAGCCCCAATCTATATTCACCTACTACGTTTCCTTCTCTCCCTTTTCCTATTACCGAATTCCAGCCACCCATGACTATTAAATATTCGTCACCCTTCACTATCTGAATAATTTCTTTTATTTCATCCTACATTTCCTCAATTTCTTTGTCATCTGCAGAGCTAGTTGGCATATAAACTTGTACTACTGTAGTAGGTGTGGGCTTTGTGTCTATCTTGGCCACAATAATGCGTTCACTATGCTGTTTGTAGTAGCTTACCCGCATTCCTATTTTCCTATTCCTTATTAAACCTACTCCTGCATTACCCCTATTTGATATACTACAATACACTACATTGCACAATTCTGCGCACAATACACTGTGCCTCAATAAATTAAACTGTAAGGATTTTACCGAATTTAGACAATCAGTCTCTCTGTAGTGCCCTTTAAATTCTGATCCTATTTCTGCCACCCTTCCTGCATTTTCTCATTCCAATTTTGTTAACCTACATGCCCTTTCTTTCCAGTGCTGTCCCAAGCACTATGTGCACGACAATCTTTCGATACATGGCCTGGCTTATTACAGTTATAACACATAAGGGATTCCAGGCATTTCAGTTCTTGGAACTCTACCCAACTTTCTCACTATTGGCTTTTCTTCAGCTGATGCAATAGCAGTTTTCTCCATAGAGGCAACATCAATAGCTTCAGAGAGTGTTAGTGTAACTCTTCTTGGCCTATGTCTTACTTTCATTGTCATAAAGACTTGATACAAACACTGCTCTGCCCCATTCCAGATCAAAAGCAATATTGCTGACTAATTCAGCCTCTGTCACCACACCCATAATGGGTTCTCCAAAATGATGCAGTAAGTCCTCAATGCACGAGCCGCACTGTGCAGTGCTTTTGCAGCACTCGTCTACTTGCAAACATTTTAAATGCATACTAATCAAGTCCATTACAAGCATCATTTACCACTAAAATAGCAGCTACAGTGGATGAGATGGTTATCAGATCACTTACTAACAATTTAAGCTTGGCAGCTCCCACTATTTGTGCCTTGACCAACCTGCTGAAAAAGATCATGCTGATTAGGGACCACTAACACAAATGCACTATCACAATTATCTAAAAAGTCAGACTGATATAGGGACTACTGTATGATTGGTGACGATTATACAACATTACTATCAGTTGAATAAAACGTTCTTCCAGCCACAAGTGGTTAACATTCCATGAGATTTTGACTGAGCATTCTTTGGCCATTGTCAAGTGGTATGACTGTCACTGGGCTGCTGGTATGCCCCTTATATACAGTAGCTACCAGCTGTGATACCACTAGCACTCGCAGCATCGCCATATACCGGCATTCGTTGAATCAGCATTTGATGTTCCCACTTCAACTGTGTGTTCATTGGATCCCACGCCATGCCAAGCTGCAGGCCACCATCTCTACTAACAGTGTTATCTGCAACTTTTACTTCAGTGGCTTCTTTCATTACACAATGCCAGAAGCCATTAGTACGAGCCATGACAGAGGTATCATCGAATTCGATCTGGTGCCCACTTTTTAAGCATACTCTGCTAAAGCAGATTTCTTGGAGTAGTGTCTGTGATAAAACCTCTCATGCTCATTTTCTGCATTGTCCTACAATACGTACTGTGTCTGATGTAAGACTGGTCATACTTGCCACGTATTTTGTAGACTTTGCATGTTCTGAAACCTGCTGCATCTTTAACTGGTCTCAGTAATTGCCGGATTTTTTCCAGAGGTCCGAAGATTGATTTGATCATGTATCTTTTCAACAGGTACCTTATTTTGCCAAAAATGGATCCACTGGACAAAACAGCAAGTTTATTTTCCTGCTCATCATCAGTGGTCTTACTGTGATTCTTGTTTGAGATCACTTCATTTATTCAGTCAGTGTTGTAGCCGTTGTTCCTAAAGACCTTGTGCAGTTGGCCCACCTCATGGGTCAGGTTATCAGCACCTGGTATTGATCTTGCTCAGTGCAACAATGTTTGTAATACAGTGTGCTGCCATGCTGGGTGATGATGGCTGATGGCATGTGGATACAGATTTGCATGAGTTAGTTTTCTATAGACACTGTGGCCAAGGTATTAATTTAGTTTGTGGCAAGCAAGGATACTGAGGAAGGGCCATGAACTGTCTTTTTATATCTCCACAGTGAAATTGATGTTACTGCTAATGCTCTGGAGATGTTTCAAGAACTTGTCACATTTCTCACGTCCACAGGGCCAAATGACAACCGTCTCATCAATGTATCAGAAGAAATAACCAGTCTTTAATGGCATCATGTCTAAGGCAACATCCTTGAAATTCTCCATGAGGAGGAACTGGAGCTACTGGGCTTCATAGCACTGTCAGTCTGATTGTAATACTGGTCACTGTACAAAACATAAGAAGATATAAGTGTGTGCCTAAATAGGGTGACCATGTCACTTCAGAAAAACTGGGATTCTAGTTCCAAGAGTCTTTGACTGACACATTCATAAATAGTGCTACCAACAATAACCACCTTAGTAAAAACAGTGACCCGCACCTCAGCACAACATGGGACCCAGTGATTGCGAAGTTATTTTAAAGTGGGCATGTTGAACGCCGAGCAACAGTACTGTCAAAGCCAGTGACTAGTGTATATAAGGATATAACAGCATTCATACCACTTGAAAATGGCCTAGCAATGCTTGGTTGAAAGCTCATAGAATTTTAACCTTTTGATTTGGAAGCCCAAGAACTTTCTTATTCACTGTTACCACCATGACACTCTGCATTCTTAGATTACTATCACTTGCTTCTACTTCCTTGTTTTGTGGCGTGCTGAGACAACAGTTTCCTCACTGTATTTGTCTCTCCAAGCTTTGCTGCCCCTTTGCACTCTCAGTTAACATCACCTCCCTGGCACAGGGCCTGTGCTGCAAGCCCAGCCAGGCAACCACGTGCCTCTAGTAACGTTACCTGCTTCTTTACAGTTGGTGGATCTCCCTGACCTGACTGTGTTGACTGATGTCGCCGCTACCTTCTTTGGAACAGTGAGCTCTTGTGTCTATCTGCTGACATGCCTTTCATGAAGTAAACCCACACTGTTGGCATATCTTCCCAGCCCATCAGATATTGGATAGCCTCCTCTCTGGAATGGCACACTGTTACGCCTCATTATCGAGCCACCTCAGTGTGCCTACAAACCTCATCTCAGTCTTATCTCTCAAAGCTGTCAGACCTTTCCTGACGTTGGGGTGAGTAGCATCAGAAGTTAACAGCATCCTACATCTGTGCTCAAATCCCAGCACTGTGTACAGACACATTAAGGCAGTGGCTATCAGACAACCAATAGCTGACAGTAGGGATGCCACATTTATGCCAAACTAACACTTCGCACCAAATAAATTTCATGTTGTGTTTGTAGCGCCCTGCGAGCAGATCAGGATGGGCAGTAATGTATACAAGAACACATCAGCAGCCCACTGATAGTTATACCACTTGATAACTGTCAAGTAATGCTTGGTCATCCAACTCGTTCTCCCGATGCCTGAGAATACAACTTGGAAATATTTTCACATAAAAAGACTAGGTGGGAAAAGGGTGAAGAACTGTGATAAATAACGCTCTACCATTACTTGTAATTTCCCCTCCTGTTCCACTCGCAAATAAAACGAGGGGAAAACGACTGTCTGAACGCCTCCATAAGAGCCCTAATTTCTTGTACCTTATCTTCATACGCACAATGTATGTTGGCGGCACCAGAATCTATTGGCAGTCAGTTTCAAATGCCAGTTCTCTAAATTTTCTTGATAAGGTTTCCCGAATATAATGTGGCCTTCCCTCCAGAGATTCCCATTAGGGTTCCCGAAGCAACTCCATAACACTTACGTTTTGTTCGAACCTACCAACAACAAATCTAGTAGCCCTCCTCTGAATTGCTTTGATGTCTTCCTTCAACCCCCCTGGTATGGATCCCAAACACTCCAGCAGTACACAATAATAGGTTGCACCAACACCCTATATCCAGTTTCCTTTACAGACGAACCAATTTTTCCTAAAATTCTCCCAATAAACCGAAGTCGACCATTTGCCTTCCTTACCACAGTTTTCACATGCTCGTTCCACCTCATATTGCTTAGCTACTTCTTAGCATCTCTGCTGAAGGTGGGTTATTCGTTTACCTACACACGCTGTGCAACATTATAATTCTAACTACTCACTCTTCATCACAGGACTCATTTGCAACAGTGCATTTGTTAGAGTGGCAATGGATTCCTATCTGGATGGTGGCGTTTTTGTTGCTGTTAAGAGATAGTTTGCCTTGTCGTGAAACTGAAGTTGATAGTTCCTGTGAGTTAGAGGCCATTCCTGAAAACTGGACTAAAACAATAATTGGATCCTTTTACCTACCTCCCAATTCAGATGATACAATTGCTGAAAGGCTCAAAGAAAACTTGAGTTTGATTTCATAAATGTGCCCAACTCACACAATCGTAATTGGTGGTGACTTTAATTTACCCTCGATATGTTGGCAAAAATACAAGTTTAATTCTGGGGGTACGCATAAAACATCATCCGAAATTGGCTAAACGCATTCTCTGAAAATTATTTCGACAGTTAGTTCATGAGCCCAAGCGAATAGTAAAAGGTTGTGAAAACATAATTGACCTCTTGGCAACAAATAATCCTGAGCTAATACCGAGCAACAACCGGACACAGGGGGGTAGTGAACATAGTGTTCTCGTAGCGTGATTGAATATTGTAGCCCCCAAATCTCCAAAAATAAACGAAAAATACACCTATAAAAAAAGCAGATAAAATTCACTTAACGAATTACTTAGAGACAATCTCCACTCCTTCCCAATTAACAGTGTAAGTGTAGACCAGATGTGGCGTGAATTCAAAGAAATAGTATCGGCAGCAATTGAGAGATTTCTACCAAATAAATTAACAAACGACGGAGCTGATTCTCGGGTCAGAACACGGCTGCAGAGACAACGAAAAAAACATCCCAAATTTAAAAGGGCGCAAGACTGACTGGCGATCTTTTACACGGGCTCGAAATCTAGCGCGGGCTGCAATGCGAAATGTTTCCACAAAGAAACTATGTCTCGAAACGTGGCACAAAATCCAAAGAGGTTCTGATGGTTATTTCTTCCGGTCCAGATTGTAAACCAGTTAAATTCCTTTCAGAGTATGCTGATAAAATAGCTCTGTACGTAACAATCATATACAACCGTTTGCTCAACGAAATCCATACCCAAAGACTGGAAAGTTGCACAGGTCCCACCAATATTCAAGGAAGATTGTAGGAGTAATCCATTAAATTACAGGCCCACATCATCAACGCCGATATGCAGCAGGATTTTGAAATATATATTGTATTCGAATAATATGAATTACTTCGAAAAAAAAAGCGGTCAATTACACACAATCAACATGGATTTAGAAAACATCGTTCTTGTGAAACACAACTAGCTCTATACTCGCACGAGTGTTGAGTGCTATCGACAAGAGATTTCAAATTGATTCCGTATTTCTGGATTTCCGAAAGGCTTTTAATACTGTTCCACACAAATGGCTTGAAGTGAAATTCGGTGCTGATGGAATATCGTCTCAGTTATGTGATTGGATTAGTGATTTCCTGACAGAGAGATCACAGTTCGTAGTAACTAACGGAAAGTCATCGAGTAAAACAGAAGTGATTCTTGCGTTCCCCAGAGTAGTGTTATAGGCCCTTTGCTGTTCCTTATCTGTATAAACTATGTGGGAGACAATCTGGGCAACCGTCGCTGTCGTTCATCGACTAGTAAAGTCATCAGAAGATCAAAACAATTTTAAAAAAGATATATGTATGGTGCGAAAATTGGCAATTGGTCCTAAATAACGAAGAGTATGAGGTCATCCAATGAGTGCTAAAAGGAATCCGCTAAACTTCAGTTATACGATAAATCAGTCAAATCGAAGGGCCGTAAATTCAACTAAATACCTATGGATTCCAATTATGAACAACTTTAATTAGAAGGAACACTTAGAAAATGTTGTGGGGAAGGTTAACCAAAGATTACATTTTGTTGGCAGCAGAAATAGAAAATGTAACAGATATACTAAAGAGACTGCTTACACTACACTTGTCCATACTCTTTTAGAATACTGCTGTGTGGTGTGGGATCCTTACCAAATAGGACTGATGGAGTACATGGAAAAAGTTCAAAGAAGGGCAGCACGTTTTGTCTTATCGCGAAATATGGGAGAGAGCGTAATTGAAATGACAGAGGATTTAGTGTGGATATCATTAAAGCAAAGGTGCTTTTCGTTGCAGTGGGATCTTTTCCCGAAATTTGAATCACCAGCTTTTTCCTCCGAATGTGAAAATATTTTGTTGACACCAACCTACATATGGAGA
The DNA here is from genome assembly GCF_023864275.1 of Schistocerca cancellata. NCBI lineage: Eukaryota > Metazoa > Arthropoda > Insecta > Orthoptera > Acrididae > Schistocerca > Schistocerca cancellata. Next base: position 251,278,881 of record NC_064632.1, read on the forward strand.
AACGATCACCATACTAAAATAAGGGAAAACAGAGTTCACACAGAAAGATATAGGTGTTTGTTTTTTCCGTGTGCTATACGAGACTGGAATAATTAAGAATTGTGAAAGTGGTTCGATAAACCTCCTGCCAGCCACTTACATGTGATTTGCAGAGTATCTATGTAGATGCAGAACACACACAATATTCAATTTTTTGGCCATTACTATGTTTGTATTATATCAGTGATATGCCACACCAAGTTCAGCCCAGTAATATCCTCTAAACAGATGACTCAACAGTAATAGTCTGCTGTAAAACTGAAAAAGATTTAATCCGCATTTCTGAGCAAGCACTTGCTAAGGTAGAGGCATGGGCCAAAAATAATAATTGGAAGTTAAACTTCGCAAAAACATAGTATTTTAGTCTTAGATTAAGATCATTAGCCTGCAAGTAGTGTTAGAACCGACAACTTACCTGTGTCACAGTCTTTAATTGTATGGGGTATATTATGTGATAATAAATAAATTGGTTTGATCAGCAGTTTATTATACAAAGATTATTAAGAACATCTTTTATGACGTTTGTTTTGATCATTAATAAAGCTTTTCATTGCTCGTTCCTTAATTCTGATGCTATACCCTGACTTTTTCTATAATGGATGGTGTCTCATAATCTCATTTTCATCGTTGAATACTGTGATGTTAATTGTGTTAACATTCTATGTTGTGTAAACACGCCACCATTTGACAGCAACTGTGCCTGCCATTACATTCTGTTAATGTTCATGGTGAATCGGTCTTTACCCAGTTTACTGTGTACTCTCTACCACAGTGCAACTTTCCACATTACTGGATTGTCGTCATTGCTGCATGCCTATAAGTCTGGCACCAACACTAATAACTACCAGCATATGTTGAACATGTCTTCATTAACAGTTTACAATAGCATCAGTTCAAATGAAATACAAATAAAGGGGCGAATGCCCAGCTAGTATTTGCAATTCTTAGCTCAACTTACAATAACACTATCGTGCAAGCATAAAACCAAACAAACAATGGAAATTCCAGGTAGAAATATTAGAAATGTAGGAAAGACAGATCGCTACTTACCATAATGAAGACACATTAAGTTACAGACATGCACAATGGCCCAATACGATGGAGTTAGCGGTCATGTATGCGTGAGGTGTGCTTGCTTGTCTGTACAAATGGTGTTTCCCTTTTGCTGATGAAGGCTGCAGCCGAAAGCTTTATGTAAGTGTCTTTTAACTGTGTCTGACTGCAACTTAATGTGTCTCCTTTACAGTAAGTAGCAGTCTGTCTTTTCCTACATTGTCATTAAAAAATTCACAACAGCGTCATTTATACAGATATTCAGAAATTTTGATTCTTACAGTACCCAGCTGTCAGTGCCAGATTTGAAAGATATGTTCTACAGACCTCAGGTCTATGACCCCATTTACATTCCTTTAAAACAGTTACATCAGATTTCAAATTCAGATGGGCCCTTGAAAGAATCAACTTCAAACGTAATCATAAGGGGCGTGAGGAAACACTGTTTAGTATAACTGGGGCAACTCAAAACACTGAACAATAAAACTGACTACCAATTATCACAGAAATCCTCAGCAAAAACGACAAGTGCCATTCAACTGGCAACGTAAACTAACATGGAGTTTAAGGGTATTATCCAATAATGAATAGTAAATAGTTGTGTGATTAAGAAGAGCACCATGTCATTTGACACAAAATCACCCACACAAGCATGCAGAAGTGGGGCCTTGCTGTGGAATCAGCTTTTTGCATGTGTGGTGCTGTGTAGACTAAGAGCCATCTCCAGCCACATGTACTGTGAGAGACCTGAGTGAGGACGACACCTAATACACTCGACACGGCCAATTTCTAGGCACCAATTGATAAACTGATGTCAAAGATCGATTTCTTTCTGTTGATTATATACTTTGTACTTCTGAAATAGAGTGCCAGTGGTATGTAAAGAACCATAACAATAACTTATGCTTGTGTTGTGGGTATAAAATACTTCAATAAATACAAGAAACAGAGGTGGGAGTATCCTGATTTTAAGTCAGCAAGACAACCTGTGCTACATAGCAAAGATATTCCGGTGCCAGTATTTATCCTTAAGCAGGAAACGGGTGGTTTTTTACGCTTTCGAGTTCGTTATGCAGTAAGCTGATTTTTACTGCCATGACCACACACTAAGTTCAAGGAGTAGGCTCAGGCGATGGTAACTGATCAAACACATGATCACATAACAATACATTTATTGGCAATTGTTGGTACACGAAAAAAATTACAGAGGTACTGTTTATAATGTTCGCACTTCGTGGTCGCATGATCGTGATAAACAGTTGGACCACTGATCCCGGAGGCTTCACACTTCCCAGTGATAGAATGCATAGCATGATCTCGCGACCGTGGAGAGAGAAAGGACCCATGTCCAGTTGAACGTGCAAATTACCTATCGTTTCACAGGGTGCCACTTAAATCGCAGATACGACGGGGCAAGCGAACGATCGGTACCTGTTCAAACTCGCAAATGTGTCAGTGGCGAGTGTGCATTGTACTCGATCCACGCGGTCCGCGGCTGACAGAATCTGCAGTTACTGTAAACATCCACACGGAACAAAGGTTTAGGTTGGAATGGCTTTCGTTTTGTTTCTTCCACGGCCATGGGTACTGCACCGTTGTCAAAGGTTGGCCTAATGGTTAAATCTGTGCTCTCTGGCAAATATTGGTGTGCCGCTGTCCATGTGATTCTGCGGTGTGGCTGTCACAACCCCATGTTCTGAACTTTCATTTACAAATGTTGAGGAATTGCAGGTTGTGAAAAGTAGCACTGACATCAGTGAATATGAAGTCACGAGTCTCTACACCTCAACAGTTCTTCCAGGAAGAGTCAATCTGTCTAAGCAAGCTTCTTAACTCTTGGCACTCAGACTCAAAGTAATGAACTGCCTAAAGGCAGAAACTAACATTACAGATTACCAGACTGGAGGAAAGTTGCTTCTTCCTTACTTCATTGAATACGACTACATTGTTTACTGGAATGATACCCCCCTGGGAATACTACTTGCAATTGGTCTGCCAGAGTATCAACCAGAAGACAGCGACTTTTTTTGACAAATCCATAAAATGCCTGAAACACGTTTTATTACAGAGTAGGAATCACGAAGCATCTAATGCACTTGCCCATTCCACAAAACTCCACGAAGAGTACAACACTTTGAAAATGGTTCTGCATAAACATTGTTTCATCAGCAGGAGTGACTTATGTTGATTTGAAAATTGTCAACATCTCGCTTGGGCAGCAAAGTGGCTACAGAAAGTACCCATATTTCATTTGCATATGGGTTAGCTAAGCAAGGCCACTGGGAAAGAAAGTGACATGGCCTTTGAAAGAACGTGTGACAGTTGGTGCAGCGAACATCATACATTGGGGTTTGGTTGATAGGGGCAAAATCATTCTCCCTCCGCTCCATATCAAGCATGTAGCGTTTTGTATAGGTCTTGGACAGAAATTCTAATTGCTTCAAGTGCATTTGCAGATCCTTCCCTGGAATCAGTCATGAAAAACTTCTGCGTAATCTTTCACTGATTGTATCAATAACCGTTTTTACTGTAATATACTTTGAAATTTCGAATACTCACGAGTGGTGCGATAAATTAGTACTTTTACTATCAATTGTTGGCTTTAACTGAATTGTGCTCTTTTAAAATTTCTGAGAAGAGTAGGCCTATCCTCATTTAAGACAACAGTTCTCTAATTTAATTGTACAATTACGTGAGAAATAGATTAGTTTGAGAATTTCGGACGCTTACAACACTCTATACTCTCGTAAGTTACTTGTATAATTTCAGTGTTTTGGATACGTAATTTATTTCGTAACAAATTAGCGTTTGTCGTTCACAGTTCAGCCAAAGAGTACATCGCCCCTGAATTTCATAGTATATCAACGCAAATAAATGTGCGTTTTTAAGAATTTTCGGCAGCTGCCGTTGTTCTCTGCATCATCTAAGAGCAGTTTGTAGCATATCGACATTTGTGAACTAGTTACTGCAGCAGATTTTCTAACATATTACGTGACATCTCGTTTTCCCTTGAAGATGTGTAGCCCTATATACACTCCTGGAAATTGAAATAAGAACACCGTGAATTCATTGTCCCAGGAAGGGGAAACTTTATTGACACATTCCTGGGGTCAGATACATCACATGATCACACTGACAGAACCACAGGCACATAGACACAGGCAACAGAGCATGCACAATGTCGGCACTAGTACAGTGTATATCCACCTTTCGCAGCAATGCAGGCTGCTATTCTCCCATGGAGACGATCGTAGAGATGCTGGATGTAGTCCTGTGGAACGGCTTGCCATGCCATTTCCACCTGGCGCCTCAGTTGGACCAGCGTTCGTGCTGGACGTGCAGACCGCGTGAGACGACGCTTCATCCAGTCCCAAACATGCTCAATGGGGGACAGATCCGGAGATCTTGCTGGCCAGGGTAGTTGACTTACACCTTCTAGAGCACGTTGGGTGGCACGGGATACATGCGGACGTGCATTGTCCTGTTGGAACAGCAAGTTCCCTTGCCGGTCTAGGAATGGTAGAACGATGGGTTCGATGACGGTTTGGATGTACCGTGCACTATTCAGTGTCCCCTCGACGATCACCAGTGGTGTACGGCCAGTGTAGGAGATCGCTCCCCACACCATGATGCCGGGTGTTGGCCCTGTGTGCCTCGGTCGTATGCAGTCCTGATTGTGGCGCTCACCTGCACAGCGCCAAACACGCATACGACCATCATTGGCACCAAGGCAGAAGAGACTCTCATCGCTGAAGACGACACGTCTCCATTCGTCCCTCCATTCACGCCTGTCGCGACACCACTGGAGGCGGGCTGCACGATGTTGGGGCGTGAGCGGAAGACGGCCTAACGGTGTGCGGGACCGTAGCCCAGCTTCATGGAGACGGTTGCGAATGGTCCTCGCCGATACCCCAGGAGCAACAGTGTCCCTAATTTGCTGGGAAGTGGCGGTGCGGTCCCCTACGGCACTGCGTAGGATCCTACGGTCTTGGCGTGCATCCGTGCGTCGCTGCGGTCCGGTCCCAGGTCGACGGGCACGTACACCTTCCGCCGACCACTGGCGACAACATCGATGTACTGTGGAGACCTCACGCCCCACGTGTTGAGCAATTCGGCGGTACGTCCACCCGGCCTCCCGCATGTCCACTATACGCCCTCGCTCAAAGTCCGTCAACTGCACATACGGTTCACGTCCACGCTGTCGCGGCATGCTACCAGTGTTAAAGACTGCGATGGAGCTCCGTATGCCACGGCAAACTGGCTGACACTGACGGTGGCGGTGCACAAATGCTGCGCAGCTAGCGCCATTCGACGGCCAACACCGCGGTTCCTGGTGTGTCCGCTGTGCCGTGCGTGTGATCATTGCTTGTACAGCCCTCTCGCAGTGTCCGGAGCAAGTATGGTGGGTCTGACACACCGGTGTCAATGTGTTCTTTTTTCCATTTCCAGGAGTGTATTATCTGCATTTATCGTAAGTTAAGTCAGTTTTCAAGTTTGATAACGACTATAATTAACATCAAAACGTGTTTAGGAAATTAGTAATTTTTACCACAGGTTTTTGTGTTGCTTTAATACAAATCTCGTTTTGTGTAATTCCGCCAATTATTCTAGGACAATAGAAACTTTTTAGTTCAACAGTGGGCTTCATTTAAAGTTATTTGTTCACTGCCTTGTAATACATTGCATCAGCCAAAACGCAGCCCCACTGCGAATGTTGTTCTCAAATACCGGACGATTTGGTTGATGTACGTAAGGAGCTGGAAATAGCCCTGATTAATGACAAACGATTGACAGCTACTGTGAATCAGTGTATTGGAAGAGCTCCCAAGAGTTGTGTACCTGTGATACCTGTACCAGACGTGACTCAAGTACTGTCCTCTCCTGTGGATCCTGTCTCCTCTGGCCGAAATACAGAATCTGTCATTACCTGGCCACCTGACTATGAGTGGCATGTCAATGGTAGATCTAGACATCCTGTATAGGGTGGATGGGGACCAGGAAGGACTCAGGGTGTCGTCCTGACACCCTAATTGACAAATTTACTTTCACTGAAACTGTAACTGAAACTGAGCCAATGGGGTCCGCCTGCTTAGCTGAGTGGTAATGTGCCTGCCTCCCATACAGCGGGCCCGGGTTCGATTCCCGTCCGGGTTGCAGATTTTCTCCGCTCAGGGACTGCGTGTTGTGTTGTACTCATCATCATTTCATCCTCATCACTGGCACTCGAGTCGCCCAGTGTGGCATCGACCGAAATAAGACTCGTACTTGGCGGCGGAACTTTCCCAGATGGGGCCTCCCGGCCAGCAATGCCGTACAGTACTTTCATTTCATTTTGAGCCACTGGGACTCATTTCATCTGTCTTGGAGAAACCTGTGTTGTCTGGTGTCAGGAGGAGGCAAACGCAGAAGGGTAGGGGTCTATTAATCATCAGCAGTTCAAACGCATGACTAATGATGGTACCCCTTAGGGAAATGGCAGCAAGGGGCAGGAAAGAACACTAGGTGCACTGGTTGTTTATGCCTGGGGGCCTGATTCAACATGTTGAAGAGGCTATTCCGGTAGTCATTGAGGGAACAGGGTGCAACCAAGTGCAGATTGTGGCACACGTTGGAACAAATGATGCCTGTTGTCTGGGCTCTGAGGTCAAACTTGTTTCATTCCAGCGACTGGTAGAGAAGGTTAAGAAGAGCAGCCTGTCAACGAAGCTCACTATTTGCAGCGTTGTTCCTAGAACTGATGGTAGCCCCTTGGTTCTCAGTCAAGTGGAATGGCTGAATCACAGATTTTGAAGGTTCTTGTGACAAGCTAATAAGAGGCTGCTTCTCAGGTAGCTGACTGTGTGTATGGCGCACACAAGTGTTTTTTTTATGATTAGGTGACTCTCCATCCAATCCAGATAACAATAGATGTAGGAAACCCAGAAGCACCACTGTAACATCAAAAGAAATGCCTCCCACGGGTGAGAGTATTAAAATTCTAATAGTAAACTGCTGAAGCATTCACAACAAAGTGCCAGAGTTCGAAGTGCTCATGAAAAGCAGTGTTGTTGTTGTTGTGGTGTTCAGTCCTTAGACTGGTTTGATGCAGCTCTCCATTCTACTCTATCCTGCGCAAGCTTCTTCATCTCCCAGTACCTACTGCATCCTATATCCTTCTGAATCTGCTTAGTGTATTCATCTCTTCGTCTCCATCTATGATTTTTACCCTCCACACTGCCCTCCAATACTAAATTGGTGATCCCTTGATGCCTCAGAACATGTCCTACCAACCGATCCCTTCTTCCAGTCAAGTTGTGCCACAAACTCCTATTCTCCCCAATTCTATTCAATACCTCCTCATTAGTTATGTGATCTACCCATCTAATCTTCAGCATTCTTCTGTAGCACCACATTTCGAAAGCTTCTATTCTCTTCTTGTCCAAACTAATTATCGTCCATGTTTCACTTCCATACATGGCTACACTCCATACAAATACTTTCAGAAACGACTTCCTGACACTTAAATCTATACTCGATGTTAACAAATTTCTCTTCTTAAGAAACGCTTTCCTTGCCATTGCCAGTCTACATTTTATATCCTCTCTACTTTGACCATCATCAGTTATTTTGCTCCCCAAATAGCAGAACTCCTTTACTACTTTAAGTGTCTCATTTCCTAATCTAATTCCCTCAGCATCACGTGACTTAATTCGACTACATTCCATTATCCTCGTTTTGCTTTTGTTGATGTTCATCTTATACCCCCCTTTCAAGACACTGCCCATTCCGTTCAAAGCAGTGAGGCTCACATAATGCTCACATAATACTAGATAGAGAAAGCTGGTTGGAACCTGAAATTTATAGCAGTGAGATTTTTGGGGAAAATTTAATTGTGTATGAGAAGGATAGGCAAATGGGAAATGGAGGTGGTGTTTTTGTCACAGAAGACAAGAAACTGAGATCGACTGGGATAGAAACTGCATGTGAGACTGTTTGGTTGGTTTATTTTAGGGGAGGGAACCAAACAGTGAGGTCATCGGTCCCATCGGATTAGGGAAGGGTGGGGACGGAAGTTGGACATGCCCTTTCAAAGGAACCGTCCTGGCATTTGTCTGAAGTGATTTAGGGAAATTATGGAAAACCTAATCAGGATGGCTGGATGCAGGTTTGAACTGTCGTCCTCCCGAATGTGAGTCCAGTGTGCCAACCACCACACCACCTCGCTCAGTGAGACTGTTTGGGCAAGACTCAGTATAAAGGGCAGGCATAAAATGATAACTGGATCCTTCTCTCGCCCACCAGGCTCGTCTCCAGATGTAACCGAAAGCCTTAGAAAAAACCTCAATTATCTTGTATGTAAGTACCCAAATCATACTATAATATCGCTGAGACTTCAATCAAGCAACAAGTAATTGGGAAAATTACAGTTTTGTTAGTGGTGGGTATCATAAGACATCCTGTGAAACTTTACCAGACGCCTTCTCTGAAAACTACCTGGAACAGATAGTTAGAAGCCCCACTCATCTTGGAAATATACTGGATCTAATCTGTCTTCTTCAAGGATGTCCACATCAAAACTGGTATGTGACCATGATGCAGTTGTGGCAACAATAGTTACAAAAGTACAAAGGACAGCTAAAACAAGCTCATAATGAGGAACTTGAAACTTTCAGCTCAGGGCAGCAGCATGTAGAGGAATTTATGGTCAAGTTTAAGAGGACAGTTGACTGTGCACTGGATAGATGCGTACCCAGTAGAACAGTTCATAATTGGAGGGAACCTCCATGGTATAGAGTCACTGTAAAGAAAATTCTAAAGGAACAGAGATTCCTGCATAATAGATGTCAAGCAAAGAGTAGGGCAAGTTGCTGAATGAAACGTGTTTGGCTGTCAAAAAATTATTGAATAATGCCTTCAATGACTACTATAGCAGAATACTGTCAAGTGAACTTTCATAGAACCCAAAGAAATTCTGGTCATATGTAGAGGCTGTTAGTGGCACCAAAGTGAGTTTTCAGTCTCTTAGCGAATGAGACAGGGACTGAAATTTAGCGTAGCAAAGCAAAATCTGAAATGATTAACGCCGTTTTCAAATGTTCCTTTACAAACAAAAATTCAGGAGAATTGTCCCAATTTAATCCTCATACCACTGAAAAGATGAATGAAACAAGCGTTAGTGTCAGATGTGTTGAGAAACAGCTAAAATCGTAAAAACTGAACAAAGCTCCAGGACCTGATGGAATCCCTGTCAGATTCTAAACTCAATTTGTGGCTGAGTTAGATCCTCTTCTAACTGCAATCTACCAGTGAGCAATATCTTTGACATAGATTTGTTGTAGAATCTTAGAACATGTTCTGAACTCAAACATAATGGCCTCTTCAATGCCAACCAATATGGATTTGGAAAACATTGATCACATGAAACCCAACTCTCACATGACATAGCTTCAGATCAAGACAGCCAGGTAGATGTTGTATGTATTGATTTCTGAAAAGCGTTTGACTCTGTGCTGCCCCTATCCTCTTTGTCAAAAAAGCATGTGAAATGTGTAACTGGATTGAGGACATTTTGGTAGGAAGGACACAGTATTTTATCTTCGATGGAGAGTCATTGTCAGTTGTAGAAGTAATTTTGGGTGTGCCCCAGGGAAGTACGTAGGATCCTTGCTATTCATGTTGTATATTAATGACCTTCCAGACAATATTAATAGTAAAATCAGGCTTTTTGCATATGATGCAGTTATCTATAATGAAGTACTATTCGAAAGGAGATGCATAAATATTCATTCACATCTTGGTAAGATTTCAACATGGTGCAAAGATTGGCAACTTGCTCTAAAGCTGAGAAATGTAAAATTGTGCACTTCACAAAACGAAGAAAACCTAGTACTCTATTACTATAATACCAATGAGTCACTATTGGAATCAGCCAACTCATACAAATACCCGAGTGTAATATTTTCTACGGATATGTAATGGAATGATCACATAGGTTAAATCATGGGTAAAATAGGTGGTAGACTTGGTTTGTTGGTAGAATACTGGGAAAGTGCAATCAGTCTACAAAGGTGATTGCTTACAAATCACTTGTGTGTCCAGTTGTAGAATATTGATCAAGTGTGTGGGACCTGTACTAGATAGGACTTATAGTGGGTATCAAATGTATACAGGGAAGGGCAGCACGAATGGTCACTGGTTTGTTCAATCTGTGGGAGAGTGTCATGTAGATACTGAAGGAAAGACTGATTGTTGGGAGATTTGAAAACCTGAACATTAAAGTTGTAAGACAGGGTTATGTGCAAGACAGTGTACGAATTAATAAGAGTGAAAAGCCAAGTGTATTGTATGTAACAGGGGTGGGAGCGGGATGCCAAAAATAGGCAGGTCAGAAAATAAAAGATGTAGAAAACTAAAATGGAACAAATAAAGTCCATAACTACCCAAAATCATGCACTGAAATGAGATCCATTCTGTCTGAGATTTTGCCCAACGCAAATAGAACAGCTTTTCGTTGCCCTCCCAATCTCTGCAATATCCTTGTTAGGCCCTATGCTCCTTCTACACCAATCTCCCAACCCTATGGGTCCTACCCCCATAACTGTCCACACTGCAAGACTAGCCCTATGCACCCTCCTACAACCGCCTATACCAGCCTTTTAACTGCCAAAACATATACTATGAAAGTGAGAGTCACCTGTGAAGTGACACATGTCATAAACCAGTTGTTATGTAGACACTGTTTGGCCTATTACATCAGCAGGACTACTACCAAGCTATCAGGATGAATGGGCATATGCAGAGAGTGTATACTGTGTAACACACAGTATCCTGTTGCAGAGTATCCCCTAAAATATGACAGTTGTGACCTCGGTGACTGTTGCACCAGACATGCCCTCTGGATTCTCCCCTGGACTATCAATTTCTCAGAACTCCACAGGAGGAAGCTAGCGCCACAACATGTCCTTGGTTCACGCCACCTATCTGGCCTTCATTTACGTTAATTTCTTCTGTCTCAGCATTTCTTCACAGTAATTACAGGTAATTACAGAAACTACAGGAACGGAGTAACTATAGAAAAGCTCTTCTAGGTGTGGTAGGCAATATCTCAGACAGAATGGATCTCATTTCAGGACACGATTTTAGAAATTCATGGCCTTTCTTCACTCTGTTTTAGTTTTCTACATCTTTTATTTTGGTGCCTTTCTATTTTTCGCCTTCCCCCCTCCCACCTCTGTTACATACAATGCATTTAGCTTTTCACTCTTATTAACTCGTGCATGATGTTTTAGCAGTAATCTCTGTCTTGCACATTATGCTGTCTTACACTTTTATCCTCTTAGGTTTTCAAGTCTCGTCCGGTGCAGTTTCCAATGATCAGTCTTTACTTCTGACCCCTGATGCAGGGTTCTGGGTGACTTTTCCAATCTCTCACCCTTTTCCTAAACCTCTCCAGTTCTTTTCCTCACCCTTTTTCGTTCCCCTTCAACCCTTCTGCCGGATAAAGGAGCCACTGGCTCTGAAAGCTTGCATAAATAAAGCCCTTTTTATATGTCTGCTCCTGCCGCCACTTGGAGCGTAGACTTTTTATTTATGCAGCTACATTGTATTGCCAAAAGTTTATCAGTCCATGTGGCCATCACTCCATCGTATGTATCTCACTTGTCAGTCTTAGCTGTCGTCTGTCTTGTCCAAATTGTCATCTGTTTTCTTCATTATGTGCTAGTCCATTCGTTTATTTAACCGTACTACCCAGGTTGACCAACACTTTGGTGCCATATCTTTTCTAGTACTAAAACTTCCTGGCAGATTAAAACTGTGTGCCCAACCGAGACTCGAACTCGGGACCTTTGCCTTTCGTGGGCAAGTGCTCTACCATCTGAGCTACCGAAGCACGACTCACGCCCGGTACTTACAGATTTATTTCTGCCAGTATCTCGTCTCCAACCTTCCAAACTTTACAGAAGCTCTCCTGCGAACCTTGCAGAAGTAGTACTCCTGAAAGAAAGGATACTGCGGAGACATGGCTTACCCACAGCCTGGGGGAGGTTTCCAGAATGAGATTTTCACTCTGCAGCGGAGTGTGCGCTGATATGAAACTTGCTGGCAGATTAAAACTGTGTGCCCAATCGAGACTCGAACTCGGGACCTTTACCTTTCGTGGGCAAGTGCTCTACCATCTGAGCTACCGAAGCACGACTCACGCCCGGTACTTACAGATTTACTTCTGCCAGTATCTCGTCTCCTACCTTCCAAACTTTACAGAAGCTCTCCTGCGAACCTTGCAGAACTAGCACTCCTGAAAGAAAGGATACTGCGGAGACATGGCTTAGCCACAGCCTGGGGGAGGTTTCCAGGATGAGATTTTCACTCTGCAGCGGAGTGTGCGCTGATAAGAAACTTCCTGGCAGATTAAAACTGTGTGCCCAACCGAGACTCGAACTCGGGACCTTTGCCTTTCGCGGGCAAGTGCTCTACCATCTGAGCTACCGAAGCATGACTCACGCCCGGTACTTACAGATTTATTTCTGCCAGTATCTCGTCTCCAACCTTCCAAACTTTACAGAAGCTCTCCTGCGAACCTTGCAGAAGTAGTACTCCTGAAAGAAAGGATACTGCGGAGACATGGCTTAGCCACAGCCTGGGGGAGGTTTCCAGAATGAGATTTTCACTCTGCAGCGGAGTGTGCGCTGATATGAAACTTGCTGGCAGATTAAAACTGTGTGCCCAATCGAGACTCGAACTCGGGACCTTTGCCTTTCGTGGGCAAGTGCTCTACCATCTGAGCTACCGAAGCACGACTCACGCCCAGTACTTACAGATTTACTTCTGCCAGTATCTCGTCTCCTACCTTCCAAACTTTACAGAAGCTCTCCTGCGAACCTTGCAGAACTAGCACTCCTGAAAGAAAGGATACTGCGGAGACATGGCTTAGCCACAGCCTGGGGGAGGTTTCCAGAATGAGATTTTCACTCTGCAGCGGAGTGTGCGCTGATAAGAAACTTCCTGGCAGATTAAAACTGTGTGCCCAACCGAGACTCGAACTCGGGACCTTTGCCTTTCGCGGGCAAGTGCTCTACCATCTGAGCTACCGAAGCATGACTCACGCCCGGTACTTACAGATTTATTTCTGCCAGTATCTCGTCTCCAACCTTCCAAACTTTACAGAAGCTCTCCTGCGAACCTTGCAGAAGTAGTACTCCTGAAAGAAAGGATACTGCGGAGACATGGCTTAGCCACAGCCTGGGGGAGGTTTCCAGAATGAGATTTTCACTCTGCAGCGGAGTGTGCGCTGATATGAAACTTGCTGGCAGATTAAAACTGTGTGCCCAATCGAGACTCGAACTCGGGACCTTTGCCTTTCGTGGGCAAGTGCTCTACCATCTGAGCTACCGAAGCACGACTCACGCCCGGTACTTACAGATTTACTTCTGCCAGTATCTCGTCTCCTACCTTCCAAACTTTACAGAAGCTCTCCTGCGAACCTTGCAGAACTAGCACTCCTGAAAGGAAGGATACTGCGGAGACATGGCTTAGCCACAGCCTAGGGGAGGTTTCCAGAATGAGATTTTCACTCTGCAGCGGAGTGTGCGCTGATATGAAACTTTTCTAATACTGATTTCCGTGCAACTAGGCGGGTCCATTGTTATGTACGATTTTGTATATACCGGTACCAATTCCATTTTTATTTACGAATTTACCTGTAACAATTTATTATGGTTCACTACACTACAGGGCCTTCTTTTGATCGTCTTTCGCTAATTATTTGCAAATTTGACAGCTATTTTCTTTCCCACCCTCCACTTTCCTTGTTTATACGTAATTCTTTCACGTTTTTGTGTGTTTGTTTCTCGCCAAACCGCTCTGATCGATTTTTACTGCCGTCTCCTACATCACTTTTTTTGCCAAGCAAGATAGTTTCAATTTTCTCCTACGACATTCTCTTTCTGTTTGCCCAGTTTTTAAAATTTTGTCTCCTTTCACGACTTTCTCCATGGATATTTTTGTTTTCCAATCATTTTTTCGTACCATATAGACAACTGTTCTGGCGAGAAATTCTCTGTTAACCATTGTCCGTTATCACGATTTTCGTACGAATTTTTCTGATTTTTCCGAAATTTTTGCTTGCTTTTCTTCCGTTGTTTGTCTTATTACACCCTCTGCTTCTTTTTTCTGCCACTTCCAGAATTCCAAACTGTCCTCTCTTGAAATGATGAACTCCATCACGTATTACATCCTTTCTTTTGGAAAATATGCTTTTGCACCATCAAAACTAAAATCAAACATTCTGTTTTTTGAAACCTGTTTGTCCCTTGGAGTTACTACCAAATCTCTTGCACATACTTAGCTAATCAGTGACCTATATGACTCATTTTACAATTGGCCCTCCACTAGATTTCTCTCTTTCTACAAAATCTTGCTCCTCATATTTCTTTGGATGGTATCATCCGCCAAGCCAATTCAGACTGAAACAACATGCGACACTGGGCGTTGCCATTCCTATCCCTCTGCAGCTTCCTAAACGTCCATACCATCAACCAGCACTCCTCTACTACAAACCGAGCTTGGCCAACCTCCTTAACATCTCACAGCCTTTACCACTGCTTCCAAGATCAATAATCGCTCATAATCACAAGTGTCAGTCATAACATTACAGTGTTCTCGACGTTTTGCCTAAAGCACTCTCCGCTACTGAATTATCTGTGGTATCCAAGGGTCTCACTTTCAGCTCTAACCCTGCATTTAGTCTTGCTGATTCCAGTTGACACATAATGTCAACTGGAAATATCACTTTGCAACCCAATTCCAAAACCTTTCCAACAGCAAACCAGATACTGAATCCTGCCTTGAACAGTTCTGTCCATGATCTCAACTTCATCCGCCACCATTACCTCAAAATCACCCCTTAAAAACCTTCCAAAAAACACTAACATCCAGCACTGAATCACAGCCCTTTGCCAGGTCCCTGCAACATGACCCTAATCTGTCCTCTGCAGAACTCCTAGCTCTGCATTCCCTAAAAGCTAATGACTCCATCATTATACTCCCAGTACACAAACGATCTACCACTATGGTACTTGATCGACAGGAATCAGTTATTGAAGTTCTACATCAGTTGTTTGACACCTCTACTTATAGCATCCATCAATGATGCCCCATTACTGTGACTCAAACCAAGTTACAGACCCTTCTTAGAACCTCAGGTCCCTCACAAGCACTATCTGTTGAGTCCATTAAACTTCTTACCTCTCCCAAACCACACACCCCACATTTATCTTCTTTCTAAGATCAATAAACAAGTTGTCTCGGCAATCTTAGAATTGCTGGTTTAAAGCACCCAACGAAGTATACCTCCCTTAGCTGATCAGCACCTACAACCCATAGTACCAAGGCTTCCCTCCTACGTAAAAGACACCAACCATTTCCTAGATCATCTGCAATTGATGCCCATCCCACTCCAACCACACACCTCGCTGATCACTATTGATGCCACCCATCTCTATATCAACATCACCCTTGTACATGGTCTGTCTGCTGCTGAACATTTCCTTAGTCAGCAACCACCTGATTCCAAACCTATGACATCCTTCCTGCACACCTTAATCAACTTTGTACTTGTCAACAACTACTTTACTATTGAGGGGCAGACATAAAAACAGTTCTGGTGTAAATCCAAGGAAACCAGAATGGCTCATTCCTATGCCAGCCTTTTAATAGATCGATTAGAGGGGCTTTCCTGGGATCCATAAGCCTTCAGTCCCTGGTTTGGTTTAGATACATTGATGACATCTTTGACATATGGACTCATGATGAGGCTGACCTGTTAAAATTCCTGAAATCTCTAAATATCTTCTCCCAATTAAATTTCACATGGCTCTATTCCAAGATCCCATGCCAGTTTCCTCGATGTTGATCACATCCTCACCAAAGGCCAGTCACACACTTCCATCTACATTAAACCTACTAACAAACAACAGTACTTACATTTTGACAATTGCCATCCTTTCAATGTCAAATGTTCCCTCCTATGCAGCCTTGGTATTTGAGGCAAACTTACTAGTTTAGATGCAGACTCTTTACAGCAATACACCACCATTCTCGCCACAGCCTTCGCTGGGCATAATTATCCCACCAGACTTGTTCAAAAGCAGATTTCCTAGGCCATAACATCATATCCTGTTACTGCTGATCCCTCCAAGAAACAACTTCGAAGCACACCACTTGTCACTCAATATTATGCTGTCTTGAATGTGTTAATCAGCTGCTTTGACAAGGCCATGAATTCCTAAAATCATGGCCTGAAATGAGATCCATTCTGTATGAGATTTTGCCTAACACACCTAGAATAGCTTTTCATCACACTCCAAATCTCTGCAATATCCTTGTCAGACCCTATGCTCCCAGACATGTCCTCTAGCATCTCTCCTGGACTACCAGTTTCTCAGAACTCCACAGGTGGAAACTAGCATTACAACATGTCCTTAGTTCAGGCCACCCACCTGGCCTTAATTTATTTTAATTCCTTCTGTTTCAGCTTTTCTTCACAGTAATTACTGCTTCCTTCACTCCATTTCAGTTTTCTACATCTCTTATTTTCTGGCCTGACTTGTTTTCGCTTTCCCCCTCCCACCACTGTTACATACAACGCACTACGCTTTTCAGTCTTGTTCACTCATGCATAATGTTTCAGCAGTATTCTCTGTCTTGCATATTACCCTGTCTTCCACCTTTTGCCTCTCAGGTTTTCAAATCTCGTCTGGTGCAGTCTCCAACGATCAGTCTTTCCTTCTCATCCCGTCTGGTAAGTGTCCTGGTTCTGGGTGACTTTTCCTAACTCTATCCCCTTTCCCAAATCTCTTCAGTCCTTTTCCTTCATCCCCCTCCCTTCCCCTTCAACCCTTCCGCTGGAGGAAGGAGCCACTGGATCTGAAAGCTTTCATAAGTAAAACCTTTTTTTATGTATGTTCTCCTGCTGCCATGTGGAGCATAGATTTTTTTATCTATCCAATTACATTATTGTCAAATCTGATTATTTTGTATATACATTGGAC
The DNA here is from genome assembly GCF_023864275.1 of Schistocerca cancellata. Taxonomy (NCBI): domain Eukaryota; kingdom Metazoa; phylum Arthropoda; class Insecta; order Orthoptera; family Acrididae; genus Schistocerca; species Schistocerca cancellata. The sequence continues at coordinate 251,296,001 of NC_064632.1, forward strand.
TCTATTTGCTGCACGTGAAGGCTGATAATTTCTAACATTTGACTGGTCTGAAAGATTTCAGAAATGTAAATGCTTACTCATCACACTATTCAGAATGATTAACAGATTGAACCATAGGAAGAAGTCTACCAAGGATACATTCTATATGATAATTTTTTTCCTAATAACGTTCTAAGAACTCTATGAAACAAGGTTTCGTTTACAATAAGCCAGAAACAATTACAGTGGAAGTCAAGAGATTGCTATGGAGACAGATTCAGAGCAGCAGATGGGCTATGAATAGAAATTTAGGTCGATCAATAGTGCCATAGGTATCTGCTATATCATTTAACAATCATAAGACTTAGAAGTTCTACACTGTTTCCTTAATTGTCCTCTTCAAATTCCATACTGTGCACCGCTTAAAGCTTGTATCCAGCAACTGTAGGAGTTCTATAAATGGCTCATGCATACTACCACTTACTGAGCGAGTCAACTGAGACAAGACCCCTGCCTATTAGACAGCATGTTCTTCGAACTCAATCTCAGGTCATGACAGGGGCAGACGAAAATTTGGTTCCAGGTGTGGGGTGTTGCTAACCCTTTTGGGCCGCGAGGCCCGTGTACATGGCCTGACGCGGCAGTCACTATGGGACATTAGGCCCATACACATGGCCTGATTGTCGTGTCACACACCCAGCACTGTATCTACGGACTGGCTTGGATTATCGACACAGGACGGGGCCCATTCTGTTGGGGAAACTGTGAACTACACGCGGAGCACGGGTGATTGACACGTGCTCAACCCATCTCCCCCCAGTTTTCCCCTCAGCGCTCTGCTAATTGTTTGCGCTGTTGCTAGGGAGCTCGCGTGACACCTGCAGTGGTGTTTATGTTTGGACTTCAGTGATTTATTGTCTTCTGAATGAAGTGATTTTTGTGTTAGTGGTTACGTAATTATGGCTCGTTTATCTAATAAGGACATTGAGAGTTTGCTGATTGACAATAATGAAGAGTGGATTGTAGACGAAGATGATGGTGAGAGTGAGTGGTCAGGAAGTAGTGATGATGACAAAAAAGATGATGAAGCGGAAAATGAAGATGGAAATGAAGAAGACAATGAGGAAGAAAATGAAGAAAATGTTGTAGAAGAAAATGAAGAGGATGGTGGAGATTTAAATGACGGCAGTGGTGCGAATAGTGATACTCCTTGGAGTGGTAGTGTATGGACAGATATTACATGAAAAGGGGAGCTTCCTAATGACATCGGTTTTCTGCAACAAAAGGAAAAAATTTCTGAAGCAGTGACAAATTGTAGGAGTTTCCTAGATTTTTTCCAACTATATTTTTCTGACGAACTTTTGAATGATATTGTGGCCGAGACAAACCGATACACCCACGATAAGATTGAAAAATTGAGCCCCCTGAAACCCCGATGCAGTGGAAAGGTTGGCATGATGTGACTTTGACGGAAATAAAAGCTTTTTTGGGTACCATTCTCAACATGGCGATGAATGAAAAAAGTGATATAAAAGCCCACTTTTCTACTGATTGGACAAGAAAGCAGGACTTTTTTACAGAAGTATTTCAGCGTGACCAATTCTTGCAACTTTACCGGGACTTTCACATTTGTTGTCCGCCTCTTCGGGGCTCATCAGAATTAGCTACTCGAGCCCAATTTCATTGACAGCAACTGTCGAGAGCACTTTTCTCCAGGAGAAAAAATTGCAGTGGATGAGTCTACTGTCAGTTTCACGGGAATAATTGCGTTCAAGTGCTATAATCCTCAGAAACCGACGAAGTGGGGCCTACAAGTTTATGTTCTGGCCAATTCTGAAACAGGATACATTTCGATGTTTGAGCAATACTACGGGTCTCCTATGACGGAGTCCTTGGTGTGCCCTGAGCTTCCCTTTACATCCCGAATCGTCCTTCATTTGTTTGTTAGACTACAGCAAGATTGCCCGGCTCAGGGGAGGCACATGTACCCTGACAGATATTATACAAGCTTACAGCTGGTGGAGGAATTGAAGAAAGAAAAAACGCGTTTAACTGGGACAATAAAGGCAAACCTAAAAGGTTTACCGGTTGAGGTAATTAGCTTATTTCACTAAATATTTTGCAAAATAGGACTTTACAAAATTTACCATTTTTTTTATTTGCAGGTAAAAGGGAAAAAGCTGTCAAAACTCAAAAAGGGGCTACGTGAAGGCGTTCGAGAACACAGTGGCAGTTACTCTAGCGTGGAAAGACAAAAGGCTGGTTATCATGGAATATACTCATCACAAAGATGCTATGCAAGAAGTCACCCGGGAAAAGCAGGGAGGTGGTGAAAAGGTGATCCGGAAGCTATCAATGATTTGTGACTACACGGAAAATATGGGTGCTGTAGACAGAGTCGATCACTACTGCGCATCGTACCATTTTACCAGAAAATCCCTCAAATGGTGGAGGAAAATTTTCTTCTGGTTATTCGAGGTACGGTATTCACTTTTTTAATCGGCCTTGACCTACATAGTAAATTTTTATTTTGACAAAACGGTAATTTTTCTGACTAATTTCAGGTGGGGATCATCAATGCTTACTTGCTATATGTTCTCATAGGAAAGAAAAGAGGAGACACACCAAAGAGACATTTGCAGTTTCGGAAGAGACTTGTCAAGGAGCTTGTGGGCGACCTCAGGGCTCAACCAACCCCATCGAGGAAGAAACCACACTCTGAGCACGGTGACCTACACACCTATCGCGATAATGGACACCGGAAAACAGGGTGACTATGTCGTTTGTGGTGATCACTCCAAGCCAGGAGGGCGAAAATGGTCCCCATTTTTTTGCGAAACTTGTCCGTCCAACCCTTCTCTTCATGTGCCTGAATGCTTCAACTGGTATCACAAGGTAGCAAAGTACTGAAAGGACTTGTAAAATATGGTTTCCTATCGAAAAATCGATATACTAAAGTTGTAAAGTTTGTTTTAAGCAAATTTTATGAAATTTTGGAGTTTATTGACGTAAATCAAATTTTTCATCCCTGAAAATGGACTTTTTATTTTTCTTCCCACGGACGTCCCATAAAAGATAAAATTGTATTTTTATATGTCGTTTTAAAGCTAAAACTTTAACACTTTGGGTCCTGAGCCATTGCGTGTGCGTGTCTACCATAAAGACCGGCTGATTTTAACGTCTTTTAAGCTACTACAACTCATGAAAGGTTTCAGTTATAGCAATAAAATTACTCTTATTGAAAAACCTAGACTTTCTTGTTTAAAACCATGTATAATACCTTTCTCTTGAATTAATACATACTTTTGACAAGCGTTGTTATTATTACAACATTGTTTTTGAAAAAAAGAAAAAGTTGGTCAGAGGTATATTCACTGTATTTTCTAGAAGGAAATATTTTTTATTTTACACAAAAATTGTAATTATGAAGGATACAGTATGTCTTATCTACAGTAACCTCCTGTAACTATTTTAGGATGTAATTTTGCTCTTTGTGTGGTAAATTTTGAAGCACGGCATTTTGCACAATGCTACTTTACATTCACTACACTGGTAGCTTGTGTCTTTTCGCCACACTTTTCCAGTCAGTTTTTTTTCCTCTCAGAGAACACACTACACACTGTTTTTGTTTCTGTTTCTTACCTACTTCTGTCTCAATCTTCTCCAGGATATGATTTCCAGTTGATAGTCTTGAGAGTCCAGATGGACCAGGTCGGGGTACAAGACCTTTGCTTTGTGCAAGATCTGCACAGATAACTGTCATGAAGTGAGATGTTGTGAGGCGTTTTCCATTAATCTTATTGTATAATATGCAGCAATTTACAATCGCCGTTAGTATAACATGGAATGCCAACTTTCTCCACCACTTCACAATTCCATGTTCAAATGCGCCATATGACAATCGCCGATCTGATAAGTCAACACCAAACTTGTTTTTATTGTAGTCCACTACACAGGCTGGCTTTGACTTCTCTCTTCCTCTCTGATCAGTGAAAGTGACCATCTCAGCAGTGTGCCTTGTACTTATCATATGCAAATTTCTTTTTTTCCTTCCAACACAGTGCTGACATATTTCCTTTACACCTGAAAATTAGTTCACCTCGCTGAAGGTACGGATCTTTTATAGTACGAGGCAATCCCTGCCAAGATTTTCTTGTTGTTCCCACAAGAGCAGTTTTTGCGGCTTCCAGTTCTGAAGCAAGTATTGGACTTGTATAGAGTCTGTCCGTAAACAAAGTGTAGCCTTTTCCTGACAGATTTGCAAGCAATGTCTTTACCAGAGTCACTGTGTCAGACCTTTCACCCGCGTAAACAGAGAAATTCCAGATGTAACCTGTGTCAGATTCAGATAACATGTACAGTTTCATACTCTATTTGTTTGGTATTTGTGGCATGTACTGTTTGAAATACACACGACCTCGAAATTTACACATGCCTTCATCTATTGTAATTTTTTGAGATGGTGTATACACACACTGGAAATTAGCACACACATTATCTAGGAGGGGTCTCACATTGTTTCTCCTTTCCTCTTAGCTAAGGAATTATCACTAATGTGGAAGTTTCTCAAAATAGAAAGCTCAAAATGTTTGGACAGAAATTACACGACACAACAGGGTTCTTGGACCAGTGCTCTCGTATACGTGGCCTCACACTTACACACATATGGACTACAATTGCCAGAAACTTCGTTATTTCCATAAGTGTAACTCCTTTCCACTTTGATAATGAGCAGATGGGTGAAAGGGAATTTGTGCTTCGCAATTTCCTGATGCATTGTTGAGCATACAGATTAGTTTGTTCCTTTATATGTTCCATCATACTGTCTGTCAGGAAATATGCAAAAAATTCTAGAGGTGCACTGTTCTGGTCTAAGCTGACAACATAGGATATTCCGGATTGTCCTGAGAATAGATCGATAGCTGGTGCGCGATCAGTAGTCGTCCAACCTTCCTCAGAATCGGTGCGGCGCGCCGGTCTCGACTTCCCCCTCGCCGTCAGTCTCGCTCGTTCTTCAGGCACAATATCGACGGGATTACTTGCTGCTGAAGTGCTTGGACACCTGCTCTCCTCTTCTGAATCTATCAGAAGAGTAGTATTTACAAATAAAATCATAATTACGTACAGAGAGTTTTTTCAGTGCAAATCTGAACAAAAATTATACATGTTTTGTTGTCAGAATTCTTTACCTGAACTGCCAGAAACTTCTTCTTGAACATAGTCCACATCATCATCAGAGTCATCTACAATATCTTCCTCTGACAAATCAACGTCACTTTCTTCTAAATCACGATATAACTCGCGAGAAATTTCTTCGACGCTATTGAGACCGCGCGGGAAAAAATCGCCGCTCACACAACTCGACAAATAAAAAAGGGAAGCACACCCTTCCCAGCATGCCCGCACCATCTAGTGACCAATACTCGAACTACAGTCCATGCAGCGCATCCCAGACAAGCGGGAGCCATAAGAACACACAAAGGAAGGAAGGGGAAGAACGAGAACATGCGCCCGTAAAATTACGGGCGTCGGATATTCGGGCATACCGCGCACATCCGTATTTTTAGGGGCTTCGCTGCCTAAGTGTTAAAGAATAAGATTAAACTAATTTTAATATATCTAATTCAAAGCATCACCTCTCAACTATAACAAAACTTTTCCCACTTTGGGGAAACGCGTTCCGTCACGAAAGGGTTAATTGGTGTGTTTGCAAAGACAGAGTACAGGAACAGGTGCAGGGAAGATCAGTAGAAGTAGCCCAGTTCTGACAGGAAATAGGTGACATTTGATACAGGTGACACACGGGAGACGGACGGTTTTTAATGAAATAATACTCGGCCAACTTTAAAATTAATGCATGTTTATTTACACAAATTGTGAGTGCTGCCAGAAGAATAAACTCGCGCAAGCCAGAACTGAGCAACCTCTCTAACTAAAGTATATGCCTGAATTTATATTTGAATGCTGTGACATGGACATGGTAGGCCTCTATCGCAGCAAAATCAGGAAACAGGTCTGTATTAACATTTCAGGATTCACTGACTTAAGTCTGTTCTGGCCGAACTGATCGACAAGATAATCGTACAGCAACAAGGAAAATAGTGGAAAACATTATCATAAGAATCAGAATTCAGACATCATTAGTTACGCGACATGGGTAGCAATTTCATCAGTGATGCAATGAGGCTTATGTGTAAATTACTAAAATACAAACAACTAACTACAACCCAAAGATGAACAGTGGACCTGAACGCATGCATCGGACCATGACTGAGATGCTATGGTACTGTATTAACAAGGATCAAACCGAATAGGATAATTGGACGAATTATGTGACAGAGATGCGTCAGACAATACAGATCCTGCATCAGTATGCTGGGGACACTACACAACAGCATAAAGAATGAAGTAAGGCATACTATGATCAACTAAGAATCCCGAGATTTTCCGAGAGAATGACCAAGTCCCTTATTCGATGAAAGCATGAAAAGGGGGCGTTCAAAGAAGTATGATAGCCAATGGAGAGGACCAAACACTGTTATTGACATAAAGGGACCTAATGTAGAAATTAGAATAAAGGGGCAAAACCGTGTGAAGGTCCACACAAACAGACTGAAAGGATTTGTCTGATTACAGATGGCTGGAATGCAGACACTGTGGGGAGTAACAGTTATTGGAAGCATTATTGACCTGAGGAGATATTGAATAGAATTGGGGAGAAGAGAAATTTGTGGCACAAATTGACTAGAAGAAGGGATCGCTTGGTAGGACATATTCTGAGGCAGAGACAAAGAACGAAAAAATCGTAACAAAGGGCAACTGGAACCTGAGTGCTCTCATAGAGGATTTTGAGAATAGTACAAGTAAGAAAATACAGCACCTGATAATACTAATAACAATCATGGAACAATTAGTACAAATGACCATGATTTTTAACAAACTAGAGAAGAAAGAGAGAGAGTATGATTCTTAATTACTGTCATTGTAAATGCGTGGGAGGTGCTGTTGGAATCACACTTGATCACTCCAATACAAATTATAAAATATTGGAACTAATTGAAGACGAACTAAAAAATGAGAAATTTTCGACTGAACTTACCGGGGACCAAGGGCATTAGTTATTACGTATAATAGAATTAGATGTATTCTTAGCTGGCACTACTTTAAGTTATGTATTGAATATAAATTTATTTGATAGTAATGAGTATAATCTTCACAAAATATGGCCATTACCTGCGGAGTTTGACAAGACTAGGCGATTATTCAGTTACATTGCTCTAGAAAAAGAATTTCTGATGACTGATGCAACAAAGAAACAGCACGCGCTGCTGGTCAGACAAAGTGTCCAGTAAAAGGATCAATACAAAACAGCAGGTATGTGTAAACATAACTTTGTGCTCGTGTCCACTTACGACCATGAGAAGTGTGAAGCATGCATGCTTCAACCAGTATGGGAGATACCAGAAGATTGCAATCTGAAACATCTTGTGTTAAACGAAAGTATCTGGATGCAGATAAGGAAGAACGAGTGGTTGTTCTTCGGGCCAAAAGATGAAGGGTTCATGGTATTATGCAATGATTTACCACCCACTGACCTCGTTGCAAGAGTGACAGGGAAGTTGAAGTTCCTGATTAAATGTAAGGGGTATGGAGCACAAATCATGTTACAGTCCAATCACATGATCCACACAAATACTAATAAGAAGAATATTGTACCTAACATAAATAGAGACACTGACTGTTGTAGACTAGAAGACAAAAAGCAGAAACAATCTGAGATAGCAGTGATTCCGTAGATATGGCAAACATGTTTCATATAAGTGGATGATGGCGTGCCAAAATCTGTGTAACCAATACTGTTGTGAGCAGAAGTCCATTCAGAAACCTAGTCGGGTATATGCACTCTCATAGCTCTGAAATTTATGATGGTGAGGAGGAGGAAGTAAGGTCAATTAGATTTGCGCCATTCACGGAGAAAGTAATGTGGAGGGAGCAAAGTCAGAGGCCACAGCCCTCCGATGAGATAGGGCCTGACATGCCAATGATAGAATCCCCAAAACTATACAAATCTCACTCGTAGAGGAATAAGAAAACCAGTAATTATGTAAGTTCTGATATAAGCATGTCAGTTATAAAGGTGTAAAAGAAAAGTAGAACTGTGAGCAAAATAGACTCACTAAATGATATAAAATTTTCTTGGGGGATGCAAGGTGTTATGAACATCAACTGTGCCACACATATTCATTACAAAACTTGAAAACTGCTCCATTAAAGCAGCACAGAAACCAGCCGCAGAGAAGGCACGAAGGGTTGCTCCAGTGTTCGAACAATAGCGACGACAACTTTGTGGCACCATGTCACACACACAGTTACACACAGGACCCTGTGATCTCAGCTTGGCAAGGCTCAGGCAGCACCAGGAGGTATTTTCCAGACCCAGCCTAATATGGTAATGAAAGTGTGCTGTGTAATGACCAGCCAAGCATAGTGCGTCACAACGTTCTGGAAGCCTCCTTGTGACAGTGAGCCTATGGACCATATAAATAGGAGTACATACCCAACACACAAAAGTTGTTCATCGGACATCATTTGTTTTGCTAGCCTCGGCACCCGTCATTGCTACGGAGATACTTCAGAGCAGCTAACGGGCTACGAACAGGAGTTAAGGTTGAGTGATAGTGCCAGAGGTATCTTCCATTTCATTTAACAATGATGAGTCTTAGAATTTCTATACTCTGCACCATTAAAAGATTGTATCCAGCAATGTAGGAGTTCTACAACTAGCCCACGGATACTTCCACTCATCAATGAGTCGACTGAGGTAAGATCCCTGTCTATTAGCAACGTGTTCTTTGAACTCCCTCTCAAGACACTACAACAAATAATATTAAATTCACTGATAAGTACAATGAATTACTAGACTTATTTAAGACATTGCATACTCCACCATCTTGTATCAGTTTTACTACTAAATCTTCTGTTAGATCACAAAAATTGTTAGATCACTAAACGACAGTCTCAGGAGGCTATGACTTATTTCAACCAACGTAAACTTGGTAAAAATAACCTCCCTCCCTCCCTTGTTACCAGACAGGAAGTCAAGGTACTCTTGGATGGTGTCTCCTTTCTTGGGAGTATGCTGTTAATTAGGGTGCATTGCTCACTGTTGCCTACAGCTATTGACACAATATGTAGGTCCTGGTCAGAATCAGTTGTGGACATACAAACTGATGTGCTATAAAGTGGAATGAAGCATGGTTGCAGGGAATAGTGTGCTCTGAAACAATAAGCAAGGAATCAGTGGTTCGTTCACTTATAAGGTTCTTTGTATCCCATCAAAAAGAGTCTTCAAGGATATGGAACGAGTCAAGATACACATCAACAAAAGAGAAGTGAATGTTTTGTTTCTATATAATTCTTTAAACTTACCTATACCAATATGAGTGTCCAGGATGTTGAAAGCCATGTTGTATTGTACATTTTCATGCTACTTGTTTAATTACTCTATTAAAGAATATAGATGGTTGGTAATTGCTCCCCAAATACAAAACAAGTTGGCCCTAAACCCCAACCAGCATGTCATACATTTTGACAAATGTTCTGAGTTAAGGAATTTAGTTTCAAGCCCACTGATATAAAGTTCTGTTAATACTTGCAAACCCATGTAGATAACAAGTTACCAGTAGAGTGCATTTTGGAAATGGTAATAATTTTACTTTAAACACAGCTCTATAGCTTCATTAATGTTTCTTTGGATTAATGCTGTTTTACGGTAGGCACAGAGTTGTATCACTGCATTCTTTCACTGGAATACTACAGCAGAACTGCCACTAATTTAGTGTTGGTGCTCCTCTAATCTGTTCACAAATTCTATACTATTTTTAGTACTACTCGCCTGCTATCTGTAGCTGTGATGAATGCACACGACAGAGATGCGGCAGCAAGTTGGGTGACATACTCTACACCAGCTCAAGAGCCAAATACTGACATTGTGCACCACCACCTTGAGCCCCACATGTACCAATCTTATTATTATTTGGTAACCTATATTAATTAGTGTGTTATGAGCCCTCAACAGACAAGCTATAGTAGAGTGTGATAAGTTGGCCTCCGATTCCCCACGTACTGATCGTTAAAAGTTGGCACCATTAGGAACACTACACGCTAACTCTTCTGTTTGCTGCCAGCCTCAGTAAGCCCAAAGTCATGACACTGTAATTGCCTGAAAGTGTTGATCTTGTCTTAGTGTGGTTAATTGATTAATAACAATAATATAATAATTTAAAGGCATTATGCAATATGAGACACAATCATAAATGTTTACCCAGTATTTTCAGTGTCATATTTCTTCTAGGCATAGCACTTTATTAAAAATGCTTTAATGTAATTTCACATTCCTCACCATGAATGTGTACCGTACTTGACTGCCTCTATAATGTGCACTCATAGGCCCATGTAAGTCCCGTTTGAAGGTTATACCTTAACAGCTGAAGCTTATACCTTAGCAGCTGGTCGGTATGAATTGCACATGCCGGAGAGTTGTCAATAAGGTAAAAAATAAATAAATAAATTATTCCCCTCTTTCCACCATTGCTGGTCCCAAGCCTGGTTGAGGAGGAGGAGGAGCATTAGAGGATGAGCCAAACCCCTTCCTCCGTAAAAAAAAGAATCTGGTTAAAGAAAAAGACAAAAGGAAAAGCTGAATAGATCAAAATGTTGACAAAACTGAGTACGTAAATGGATTCTCTGGATTTAGAATTGGAACATGGAATGTAAGGTCAATCATGACAGGGAGAATGAAACAGCTTTGAGAAGAACTGGGCAAATATCAATACCTAGTGACAGCAATCCAAGAAACGATATTTCCGGAGGGTGTTATGAAGACTGGAGATACCCACATGTTCTTTAACAGCAATGAGCAAAGTCAGGCCTGGACTTCGGGGGTTGGATTTTCTGTCCACAATAAAATGATATCAGCTGTCAACAAATGGGCTCCAACACGCGACCATAACTGTTGGATGATTTTAAATGCTAAACCATATAAGATCTCCCTAGTGAACTGTCCTGCTCCATCAGAGGATGCTGATGAGGAAACAAAGAACGATTTCTACCTTGAACTAGAGAATGCAGTAGACAGACTACAAAGACATTCAATTCACTTGATAATGGGATACTTCAATGCCCAAGTGTGAAGAGAAGTACAGTATCGTCCAACGATTGGTCCTGACAATATCCACGAAACAAGCAACAAGAATGGTATCAAACTAATCAACTTCGCCGAGACAAGGCGAATGACCATTAGAAGCACATATTTTCCCTGTAAAGTAGTACATGAAGTTACCTGGATAGCCCCAGATTGAAGTACGATGAATCAGATCAACCATGTTCTCGTTGACCAAGGACGCCACGGTAGTGTCGATCATGTGCGATCCTTCCGCGGGGCAGATATTCCGATCATTTCTTGGTGGTAGTCAAACTATGCCTGAAACTTTCCACCAAGTGGCAAAGAAATCCTGAAAAGATGGCTTCCTTAGACAAGGATAAGTGGGAAGATGTAGAAGTGAGACAACACTATAAAGATAAAATTGCAGAAAACCTCACAATATCGGAGAACCCTACCAACATGGAAGACACATAGTTGGCGTGTTACAGAGTGCAAGAGGAGAACTTCCTTGCCATCCAAAACGCAGAAATAAACTTTGTTTTGATGGAGAATGCTGAGAATATGTTGGGATGAGATCAGCGAAGAGGATACAATGGTTAAAAAAACTTTCAGAAGAAGCAAGGGCAGCCTACTGTGAAGTGAGGTGTAACACAGACAAACTCAGGAGAAAGAAGAAATGGGAACACCATAACAGACTGTTGAAAGCAGTCATCACGCTCGTTTTTCCAGGCCTCAAGATTTGCCAGAGGTGTCTACCGGCAACGTACATTGGTTCTAGCGAATGAGACGGGCGAAGTGGTACTGCCAAAAGATCAGGGAAACCTGTTAAAAAAACATTTTGAGAACCTATTGAATTGGGACTTTCCACTGATGGTGACAACTCAGACGGGAGCCCATTTCGATAGAATAGAAATCCCTGACCCATCAGATGAAGAAATCATTGTTGCCCTAAAACTACCTACAAGGCTCCAGGAGGTAGTGGTATCACAGCCGAGATGCTTCACTTGGGAGGGCAACTACTGATGGATGCATTGAAATGAGTAATATCTGGGCAGCAGAAATAATTCCTAAAGAATGGAAGGGAGCAATTATATGTCCCATCTTCAAGAAGGGTGATGCTACCCAAATATCCAACTATTGAGGAATTTCACTTCTTGAAATTGGATACAAAGTCTTAACAACTCTGCTGCTAAACTGAATGAAATCACTAGCTGAAGGAATTGTAGGCACATTTCAATGTGGTTTCGTCCCCAGATGGTCTACCATTGACCGCATATTTACTTTGAGGCAGTTGATAGAAAAATTCTATGAGTTCAATCAGGAACTACATCTCATCTTCATCGATTTTCGGCAAGCTTATGACAGCATTGACCACGTCACATTATGGGAAACATTAGAGGAACTTGGCATCCCATCGAAATACACCCGTCTAATTGCAGCTTGCTACTACTAGTCAACTTCTAAAGTACAGTGTGGCAACCATCACCACCTTTCACTATCCAAAATGGATTGAGACAAGTAGATCCATTACCACCAATATTATTTAACTTGGCCTTGGAAAAAGTAAGCTGTGACACTTCTCGAACTAGAGAAACAGAGATGGTGGGAGCAGACACAATTCTGGCATTTGGCAGGATTGTTGGCGACAATCTAGAGCAAATGTGTGCTGATACTCCCCAACTCCTCCAAAATGCAAGGTAAATTGGGCTGGAGGTGAATGAGGACGAAATTAAATATCTTTGAGTATCACGTCGTCGAATTCTCCCTCCTTCCATTGTTGTAGACAGGCATACCTTCAAACGAGTTGCAGAGTTCCAGTACCTCGGCTCAATATTAAGCAACAAAAGTGAAATGACGAAAGAAGTATATCAACGCATAACAAGAGCTAATAGCGTGTTCTTTAGTCTGAACAGTCTTTTTAAATCGTGTCTGATATCTCAGAAGAACAAAGTCCATCTGTACACGACACTGGTGAGGTCAGTACTTTTATACGGCTGTGAAACTTGGGTGACATCAGCAACGACAGAAGAGTCAATATGTGCGTTTGAAAGGAAGACACTTCGGAAGATCTATGGACCTGTCTTCAATAACATGGAAGGTAAATGGGAAAGAAGAGACCTGCACCAGAGGTTTGGAAAGCCACACAATGGACGAATATTGGGACAGAGGTGACTACAATGGTCTGGCAACATCTTACGAGCGGACAGATCCCTTCCTAAGAGCATCCTCCACTCTCAACCCACAGGATAATGACCAAGAATGTGATGGAAGGATTGAGTGGTGGTGATCCTTCAAGAATTGGAACTAGTGGCCGTAGACGATTATGCTAGAGACCAAAAAAGATGGGAGTGCCATCTGCAGCAAATACCTCCTCTCTTGTGATTGACAGACATTCCTTTTATTGGGATTTTTGTGTATGTAATGTTTTTTTCTATTGTTCTGCTGTAGGCCACAAAGGTCCATTAATGCAATAAATTATGATGATTCCCCTCATCTAATTCAGCAATGGCCAAGCTACCTAGCCCTCTGATCCTTCAAAACTAGGAGAAAGGATGATCTTCACTACTCAAGGTTAAATCTAACTTTGGCTCAGAAGGGGTTAAATTATGCTGCCACAAAAGTCTTTGGTCACTTACCTAATAGCATCAAAAGTCTGACAGATAGCCATATAGCATTTAAAAAGAGATTAAAAGAATTTCTTAATGGCAACTCCTTCTACTCATTAGTTGAATTTTTGGATATAGGAAGTGGGTATTTTCCCCAACTAAAAAAAAATAAAAAATAAATAAATAATAATAATAATAATAATAATAAAGTGCCATGTAATATTTTGTGTAATGTAATATCTTGTATAGACACCTTTTATTAACCTGACATGTTCCACATCATTACGAAGTGTCGTATTCATGATCTATGGAACAACTACTAATCTAATCTGCAATTGAGGTAGGCAGCCAACTTTATTCAGCTCACAGGCAAATTCATCAAGTCAATTAAAATTAACCTCATCTTAAGACAGAACCGTCTTTGTAAGTATTTTTATTAGTTACTAACCAGGAAAACTACACTCTTAAGAACCTGTTAATGTTAGCTGATCATTTTGGATTTGGCTATTAGTTGCTAGATGCATATTATTATAAAATATGGCTGAGAAGCCCGGGCTGCACAAATACTTGATCTGGTCTGTATTCAACAACCCATCCTCTAGACAGTCATACAAGCTGTTCTAAAAACATTTTCATGATTGCAATTATCAGCAACATCGTAACAATTATTAGGAGGAAGAGGTTTGAGCACTGTAAACATATTAAATAGTTTCATTAGAATATTTCCCTGCTTGCTGGTGTTATACATAAGGTCACAAATGGCGAGCAACAAAACCAGTGCTCGAATGTGGCCAATAACAGACCACTGGCATTGTGGGTTGGAAGGGGTACTCCTCCCACTACTTAACTTCTCACATGCATTTTTCCTAACTGCTTACTGTGCTTCACTTAGAAATTTAATATTGTCATCACATTAGTTTCCAGTGCGATATTGCACATTTGGGTACAAACTGCTGCAGCCACTTCACAGACTGGAAAGTTATCTCAATGGAGCTTAACTAAACCATCCAACAGTGCTGCATAAGTCAATCTGTTGTGTCAAGGTGGCTCCTTCTGTTTTGAAGAAAATACTGGTGCACCTGTGTACTAGATGTCTTACTCGATCACTGAATGTTGTTATAGAAGCCTTACTCAATTTCTGGAGTTTAGTGCATTCAAAGGGATCTTCTTCTTCACATATTACAGGGGATAGGCAAAATAATGTGAACAGTAGTAATAATAATGAGATGTTCAATAATGCAGGAAAGGCATGTCACGCTGAACTCTGGGTGTTCGGTACAGATTAGGCATCAGTGCGGGTTGTTTACGAGTAGTGCGCACTTCGTATATGCATTCCATGGCCGAGGTCGACGTGCAATGAAAGACCTAACACGAGGGCAGATGGTGGGGGCCTGATTAGCTGGACCATCAGCAACCAAGACAGCCAACTTATTGAATGTTTCAAGTGCAACTGTTTCAACAGTCATGACAGCCTCCACAAAATGTGAAAAGACATCATCGCGTCAACATAATAGAGGGTGCAAATAAAAACTAAATGACAGAGATCATCGTACACTAACACGAATTGTGCCAAAACAGCACAAAGCTAGGCGGCTGAAGTGACTGTAGAGCTCAACAGCCATCTTCGAGACTCTGTATCTATCGACACTGTCCTCTGAGAATTCCATAAAGTGAATATTCATGGACGAGCTGCTATATTGAAACCATTAGTGTCGACAACCACCACAAAGAAGCGTAAAACATGGTGTCAGGAACATAAATCCTATATAGCTGGTCAGTGGAAACACGTCATATGGGCTGACGAGTCAACGTTTTCATTATTTACAACATCGGGTCGGGTTTACGTCTGGAGAACTCCAAAAGAAGCCTACAATCCTGTTTGCTTTATTCGAACTGTTAAGCATGGAGGTGGAAGTGTAATGGTGTGGGCAGCCATTCCATGGTATTCTGCTGGTACCATCATTACTCACAAAACCCGTGTTACAGCCAACACTTATGTGAACATTTTAGGTGATCAGGTGCACCCTAAGATTCTGTTCCGCAACAATGATGCCGTATTTCAGGATGATAATGCACACAGCCAGGACAGTACAATCGTGGTACGAGGAGCATGCAACTCAACTGCTGCATCCAGCACAGTCCCCAGACTTGAACATTATAGAACCCTAGTGGATGGTATTGGAGCGCAGACTCCGCAGCAGATTTCCACCTCCCTCATCACTACAGTAGCTAGAAGAGGTTCTGATCGAAGAGTGGCATAACATTTCACAGGAGATTATACAATCATTATATGCCAGTATTCCAAGAAGAATCACAGCTGTATTACAGGCAAATGGGGGTCCAACTCCTTATTAATAAACCATTCTCAAGTAAGTACAGGTGTTCGCATTAGTTTGCCTGTTCCCTATATACTTTATCCAAAATCATCAGTCTACATCCTTGTCATTGTGACATAACTTTCCTTCACTTGCCATAGAACTAGAGAAACTCCTTTCGAGCGCATTTGCTGTTCATTACGTATTTGTATCCCTTTTGGACCCGTATGTAGTTGCGTTCATTTCTACACAGACTCCATACACACTAAAAAATATCTGCTTGTATATAACATGTACATATTATTGTCTCACTGTCCAATGACCAGTTGAACTCACACTGATGCAGGATATGTGCATACTGTTTCTTCAGTTCCTGGGTCACCCAGTCTTTCTGCCATCTTTCGTGTTCAATTTAATTTTCATGGTTGCATATTCTAGAGTGATATTTATAGAGTCGACATTAGTTTCTTGAAGCAGATATATTCACAAGCTTCAGTTAAGTAATTTATCAGTTGCCTAACAAACACTTCGAATTATTTACTGTGGCTTTGCTGTGGGTTCTACAAGCACTGACATTCAATGATAACAAATCATAATGAACAGTACTGATGTAATATTCATACAGAATTTATGGAAGTGCAGTGAGAAATACCAGCAAAGTAGTAATCACAGATGAGGATTTTAATTTTTCTATCTTGCTGTGTTGTTCATGTATGTGAGCCTTTTGATTTCTAGAAGATAAGTAACACTCCAGCCATGCAAGCAGACAGCTGTAATACACCGATAACACAACCATTTAATTTCGCTACAAATACTTCATATTGATCAGTAATTCAGAGTTATGACAAAACAGCATCACACTCAGTTTCAGTATACGTTCAGCCTGCCATGGATGAACATGAAGAAACATAACAGTTCAACACTGTGTGGAATTAATGTATCACAATTTCTTTTCCATCTCTACAGTCACTTTGTGTACATAAAATATGGCAAAAGGTAGAGATGGCTTTAGCATAGATCAGGATCACATTAATTATTCATACCAGTTTCTCCTCAAAGTAATTTATGTGACCTAAAGATGCTGATTAGGATGGAGCACCTAAATCAAAATTGCCTCCCTTCTGCTGAGATATAAATTCAGTGCTCCATTACTATGCCATTAAGCTACATACTTTAAAACTTATGAAATTTGTGTTACATTGTCACCGTTGTTGCTAGAATTGGAGTGGCAACCATTAAAACAAAGGTGTTTTTCGTGAGATGGGATCTTCTCTTGAAATTTCAATCACCAGTTTTCTCCTCCAACTGCGAAAACATTCTGTTGGCACCCACCTACATAGGGAGAAATGATCATCATGATAAAATAAAAGGAATCAGGACACACAGAAAAATTTAAGTGCTCATTTCTCCCGCGCTGTTCAAGGGTGGAATGGTAGAGAGACAGCTTGAAGGTGATTTGTTGAACCCCCTGCCAGGCACTTTATTGTGAATAGCAGAGTAATCGCGTAGATGTAGATGGAGGTATCAGTGGAGGATTTTCAGTCTTTTCTAAGTTTAGCAAATATGTACCTATCTTATATTTTTTTGTGTACCCTAATCGCTGTACATGCGTTTTCTTTTCCAAATACCCAAAAAATCTGTACACTTAAGTAAAACTCAGTTTCAGCTCCTAATCTAAAATAGGTTGTCTTCAAGGAAGTTCACAAAAAATTATTCGCCTCCTAGGCCTCTGCAGATTCCAGTGTCATTAGCGTGTTGCTTTATATATCAATCTCAAAAGCAAGCAAGACTGTAAACAGAGATTTACAGTAATTATGAAGCACTTAGAAGACTAACTGCATAAAATTAATGGTTATGAATGGTTCACTAGATATAATTAAAAGGATACACCTTTTTAACATGGCTTTTAATGAATATATGAAAAGGTAAAACAGTTTCAATGAATACCACAGGATGTCTTTTTTTTAATACTTGTAATACAAAACTGAAGCCAGTTTTTATGAACAATTTTAAGTTAAATGACTCTTAATCAAAACATGATTTAATAAAAATTGGTAGAATTCTGATCTGTATATAAAAATCATCTCAGGTAAATTTCATAAGAAATTTTAGTGCTTGTTACAAACACTGTAAAATTAAAACAAATGAAGCAACTGTGGCAATGACCAAGAGGAAACTGTGAAATAGTGTTAAATTGATGTGACTACAAAACCTGTCGTCTTGACAAACTGTTTCAATGGTAAGTATATCAATAATCCACATAATTAATACCCAACTAGTTGTAAAATATAGATCATTAAATGTATGTAACTCTCACCCTGAATGGCTAGTTGATTGGGGGAGGAGGGGGGGGGGGGGGATATTGCTTGATATCCAGAATTTAGAAAGTAAAGAGAATTGCACATATCTCAGTTTAACAGAGATCTTCAATCACTCAAATAAGACATAAATCAAAGAAAGAGACAAGGACGGTGTGAAGATTTACAAACTTAATGACAATGATAACCAAATTCTGAACTAAAGCCACATATAACAAAACTGACAAAATAAAGAGGCAACCTGCTTCCTTGTAGATACATAATTTTGAATTAGGATACTGTTGTAAATCACATTAGCAATTTGCAATTTATAATTCTGGATAATGTAGATATATATGCATAAATGTCCATAAAACATTAGCACTTCAAAATGAGAAGCACTTAGGATCTACACTGAAAAACAGACAAGAATTTTTAAAGATAATGAGTAAATGTTTCTAACAGGAAAAAGCATTAAAATGTGTTCTACAACATGAAACCAATTACTGGTACCTACAGACTTAGAAACTATGTAACATTTCTCAACTGTTGTCATATTCACAGTTTGCAATGAACTCCAAATGCTCCAGTTGAGTTACAATGTAAAAATCAGAGAAAATACGGTAGCTTATAACATACTGCAATTGCTTTACAGAGTAATTGGCTCAATATAACACAAGAAAAAAGAATGAAGTTTTACATGTTTTACATAATGAAAAATTGGGTTCAGATTAAAACAGGCTAATTCTAATTTATCCATTAGACGTATTTTAGATGCAATTAAAAAGTAATGCTGCTTTCTCAAAAATACCAGAAATGCCATACAAGCATCTAGATTTGCAAACATTGAGCAATACACAATTGCCTGAATTCTCAACTCAACACACCATTCACAACATAGAGCAAAGTTGGAAACCCTGTTATGAATCAAACATCACTCTTGTATTTGGCATTCTGTAGAAACAGATTTACATAGGAAAAGATGGCATTCGGATGTAATATGCAAAGAAACTGTTGCTTCTCAAATGAGGAAAAAAGTTTATTCGGACTAATCCTGATGGTTCAGATCACAGTAGTGCAAAATGATTATGAAAACATAATACTAATTAGAAAAATGTATTACAATGATTTATTCAGATTTTTCCAAGCACAGCATTCTTTTAATTCCAAAGGGAACACACACACACACACACACACACACACACACACACACACACACACACACACACACATTTAAATAAAATGAAGATATAATTGGTTTCTAAAGCAAACAACAAAGGGTGGTTTTGTACCTCAATTTTGATATACTAGGAGTGCATAATAAATTCATTAAACTGCTTCATAAACACTATTCTCAATAATATTACTACCAAATCAATAACCAATGTCTCCCTTTTCAATAGACTACAAAATTGTTTAATTTACAATGACGTGTGCCTTCAGCAATGTACAAAAGGAACTTTCTCCCTGACACTTGTCTTTTGAGTTGATACATTTCAATTATGAAAATGAAAAACCAGTCTTTTGTATTAATGAAAATAGAAGTTGATTGAACAATAACACAGAATTTAGAAATGTAACATAAGCAAAAAATGAATAAAAATTTTCTTAATGTTGCAGTAAACTGATAAGAAGTAGCTTAATGGTAATACCTAATTTATCAGTACTGTTCCAAGCACGTGGAACTTTATATTTTTTTATACCTTTTGAAAATCTTATATGTAACGACACCTACAAGTAAACAATTCAACACACACGCAATACTTTACGTAGCACTCACTCTTACATGTTGTGTGTCCATTTCTAAACTGACCTAACAAAAGAAATAATATATACACAAAGACAGAACTAGCCTTAGTAACGTTACTCTTATGAGATACATGAGGCGATCACCATCAGCCAATGTTTTAGTTCATTTTACAGCAGTTTTTATTTTTATAGAAAACAAAATAAATCTTACAACATTTCTCAGACGTATACAAATACACGCAAGCTTCAAAACACTCACGCTGAAGAAATAAATCTTATGTACAAAAGAAAAGCGAGGGTGAGCGAACGAGATAACACAACAGAATACCACATATTGACATGTTTAAAAAATGTAAGCTATATACTTATAGCAAATGAGATGGAACATCAAAAATGTTTGTTCAGTTTCAGCCCACAAAACAGGCTAGTGTATGTTTTACTTGCTTGTAACTTTGAGAGAGACAAATATATACAACAACAAAAACTGAAACACGAAAGAAAACTGCTACTTTGACAAGCAACGCCATACAGCATTTCAAATGCACAATTGTCTGTATACTAGCTTCTCTGTATCTATTACTATTTTCTTCTACAGTTTAAACAATTAAAAAAGTCTACCACTCAAAAGACCAGTCGGTATTCAGTCATCCGAAGGTAGCTAATTGTAAACCGGAGGCAACTTCGGGCTCCACAGAGCTTAGGATAACTAAAGCCAGTCACAGCTCTAATATCTGCTTCTCAATATGGCAAATTTTGATGTCAGACCCAGTATTTAGAAGGAAAACAAAGTTTTATTGCTTGGTTTGCACTTTGATTTAACACAGACCACCATTACATGCTAGGATTCATTGAGTGTTACACCCTAACACTCTCCTAGCAAAAGGAATGATATTGCCACATTCCTACACCAGTCTAAAAATGCAGTCGAAACTATGGTATGTATGCAGAATGTGTACATACATACACGTATATATTATGTACATATAGATATATATGAATCCTTAAAGCAGACAGTACAACTTCAGAGTACAGTTTAATGCCTCGCCAGTTACAAGCTAATAAGAAAGTAAAAATCAACTGAAATCAAATCCAGTCACGTCATGCGAGACAGAGCTCTCGTGCAATAATCACGTGCTCTGTTTTACGACGATAACACCAGGACGCTGCTGCTGCAAGGCAGCTGTGGATGACAGTGGCCGCTGCGGCTGAGATGGAATGGGGTGCGAATGGAAATGCAAGAAGCCCTCAGCACTTCCACTAGTTGGACCCGTTCGATGGGTTGTCAGAGCCAGAGGAGCTTCTTGCGTAGGCTCGTCACTGATGAACTGGTCACCCTCCAAGTGGCGAATGGCTTCCACAATAGTTTCCAGGTTTTGCCTCGATGTACTTGCAGCATACAGCCTGAGAAAAAGAAGCAGAAGGTATAAATACTCAATTTTTATATTCGACAAATGGAACAGTGTTACACAGAACAAAAAGTAGAAAACTGAGGAAATTACATTATGTGAGGTGCTTTGTTGTGCGTTCCCTCCTTCAGTTCTTTGTAAGAGGTGTCTTGCTAACAACTATATTAAGCACCAAGAAAACCAGAGCATGCAATCTGTCCATTCTCTTGAGGTGACCCTAAACTATAGTCCCCTTGCCTTGTAATATAACAATACCAGATTCCACACGCCTAACGGCAGTTCCAACAGAATTAGGACTAGTGGAAAGAATTTTGTATCTGAAATGGCCGAGAAGGCCCTATATTTTTAACTTCCAATGAAAGTTTCTTGGCCCACCATTGACATCAGGTAGTTGATAATCGGCAACCTGTGTGTTTTTGTTGCCTGGAAAGTAGGACATCGATTTAATACAATGGCACAAAAAGTGTTGGATTTGCCTTTTGAACTTATTAAAGGAGAAGCAAATGCCAAATCAACATCTGATGCAAGTAGACTTCAAGGACAGAAATTACATTGGATCAGCAACATACAAGGGGCTCTTAAGACAATGTTAGTTAAAACATCCATGAAAATTAAATCCGCTGTGAATAAAGATTAAATGGGTCATGTGTCTAGATTAAACATAATATACTGGATGGTAATAAACTTGTGGAGTCTTGAGAGGGTATCAGTTGTTCCTCACTGTGCAAGGAGACACTTTCAATTCATAAATGTTAAGGCGCGGCTTAGCAATAGTTGACGAACAAATGTGTATTTCTTATGTATTTTTGTGTTCAAGACTTAGATAATACAAAATAATAACAAAATTCTGCCAGGCACTGCTGATTTTCCATTAGATGGACAGTAAGATCCAGAATTCTACTGTCTACATGGTCTTATCACTTGATGCACATAAATCTTCTGTGGTGCCAGAATCTGACAAATTTATGCAGATCAGGAGATGATGTGGGTCCTGCAAGCCACTTCATGAATAGGAGTCATCTTCAGTTGTGAAACCCTACTTCCATAGGCTCGCCTTGCCTTCTAACACTCCCGTGCCCAAATGGTTTGGTGCCTTCCCCGTCACATACCGCAAATGTTAGCTCACAGCAGATTCCCCTTCAATGTTCTCCCGAACTCTTTTGGTCCACAAATTTCGCCATAGCTCTGTTTGGCAAGTTCCAGGTGATGAAGTGTATATAAAGCTCCTCCTTGACCTCAAACTAGCCTTTTGTGATTCATATTCCACACAAGGATGTTTGTAAGTGCCGAGGATCGATTTCCTACTTCCTTTTCTCTACTTCTGTTGCTGCTGTTCTGCAGATGTCAGCTGGCACTATACCCATAATTTGGTAAACTTTGGTAACAGGAGCTGGTCCTAACAAGCCAATCCTGGTGCATCCAGTCTCAGTCAAGGCTATATCCTCTTATCTGCAGCAGAATACCCAGCACTATAGTGGCACGGCACTTTTACAGAGCAGTTCTGGTTGTGAGCCCCGGGTGCTACTACAGCTTTAGCTTTGCACCAGATCTTAGGAACTTGTAATTTTGAAATGCAGATGTCAATTTAGATTAAGATCAATTGCTATGTTACTGGCCCAAACACTTTAATTCATTTTGGCTTAGATCATCAAAGTCTGCAGCTTTACTATTCTCCACAGATTGGAAAACTATTTCCAGTTATTCCATGGTGAAAGGGGTACCAAGGCAATCTTCCACAGGAGGATTTCTTTGGTACTTACTGTTCTTTTAGTCTTCCCATTCAGCAGTAATTGACGTGCAATATGACTGGGAGTTACATGATGACAGGCTTGGCAGAGCATTTGTTGGAGCACTAAAGTTTCTTCAACTCCCATCACTTACTGGTGTTCCGTTTCAGGTCTAGTTAGGACACTGTACTACAGCATTTGTCTCTTCTCTTAACTGATACAGCATTCAAAAGATCCTCGTCTGTCTGAATTGTTTCTTCAGAGAATCAGTCAGTTTCAAATAGGTGTTCGTATTTCCGAAGGAGAGATCTTGAATTGTGATCGAGTCCAGGGATGTAAGACATTCTGCAGCCCCTGGTGAAGTATCTATGAGAGGCGAATCTAATTTGATAAAACTATTATACATCTTTAGGTTTGGTTCAACATTTATTACTTTTTTTTTTACTGAGTTCTAAGCAGAACTTTGCCTACTGTGTTAACTTAAAATTAAATCTTCTGAAACTGGACATTTTCAAGCTTCACTGCTGCTGCAGCATTGCAGGTAATTGGTCAGGCTGAAGGAGAGGCTCCAAAATTTTCTTCTTTGCATGCTGGGCAATGTGTTCACTGACGAAGATGTTACCTGGATTATAATTACCACACCAACACCCACTATAAGAGGAGAATAGGAGCTTCAGATATACATCTACATATCTACTCCGCTAGCCACCAAGCGGTGTGTGGCAGAGGGCACTATTCGCGCCAAAGTCATATCCCCCCCCCCCTTCTGTTCCACTCGCTGATCGCGCGAGGGGAAAAACGTGTGTCTGAATGCCTCAGTAGGAGCTCTAATTTCCCTTGTCTTTGAAAGGTGATAATTGCGTGATTTGAAAGTTGGTGGTAACAATATATGCTCTACACCCTCGGCGAAGATCAGATTTTGCAATTTAGAAAGCAGTCCCTTCTGTTTAGCGCGTAATCTACCTGCAAGTGTGTCCCACTTCAAACTTTCAATGAGATTTGCAACACACTCACAATGGCTAAATGTACCAATCACAAATCTTGCAGCTCTTCTTTGGACCTTCTCAATCTCTTAAATCAGATCCAACTGGTAAGGGTCCCATACAGATGTACAATATTCTAATACTGGACGAACTAAAGATTGTAAGCAATGTCCTTTGTTGAAGGATTACATCGCTACAGGATGGTAGCAATAATCCACAATTTAGAGTTCACCTTACCCGTTACTTGAGTAATCTGATTGTTCCATTTGACATCATTTCGAATAGTCACACCCAGATACTCGACGGATGTTACCACTTCCAAAGACTTGGCATTTATTTTGTACTCTTGCATTAATTGGGATTTTCGCTTTGTTATACGCAGTAGGTTACACTTACTAATATTGAGAGATAACTGCCAGTCATTACACCAGGTACTTATTTTCTGCAAATCCTCATTGATTTGTTCACAACTTTCGTGTGTTACCATTTTCCTGTAGACTACAGCATCATTGGCAAACAGTCTACTGCCGCTGTCAATACCATCAAACAGATCGGTTACGTAAATCGTAAAAAGCTGTGGACCTATTACACTGACCTGGGGAACACGATGTTACGCTTGTTTCTGTTGAAGTCTCCCCATTCAGGACAACATACTGCTCTCTGTTTGTTAGAAAACTTTCTATCCAACCGTATATGTCATCGGATAGACCGTAAGCACCTGCTTTTTGGAGCAAGCGACAGTGCGGAACTGAGCCAAATGACTTTCGAAAGTCGAAGAATGTGGCATCAACCTAGGAACCAGTATCTAGAGCTTGTTGTGTATCATGCGCAAACAGGGTCAACTGTGTCTCGCATGACCAGTTTCCTAAAACCATGCTGGTTTCTGCAGATGAGCTTCTCAGACTCTAGAAAGGTCATTATGCCTTAACACAAAGTTTGTTCCATGATTTTACAACAAATCTATCTCATTGAAATTGGCCAGTAATTATGTGCATCCGAATTTCTACCCTTTTTACAAATTGCTATGACCTGGGCCTTCTTCCAGTCCCATGGAACTTTTCGCCTTTCCAATGATTTCTGGCAGATGATGGATAAGAATGGTGCTATATTTGTAGCATAGTCAGGTATTAGTATCAGCCCAGTCTGTTGAGGCCATTCTTCGAGATCATCTCCCAGTAACCGCAAGATGTACTATGATAGTTGAAGTCACCTGTGCTCAGCTTAAGATTGAAAAATAGGGTATTCCACGAACTTGAACTCTCACATTTGGTGATTTATACACTGATGTCAACATCCCAGCCATTTCCTTTATTTTTGGCCTTGAGTCCTGTGGTGCTCCTGTATTAGTAAAATGTCCAAGATGTTCAATTGCAGGTGCCAGACAATTTAACTTCTTTATCACATGGCATGCCTTCAATATTAACTGATATTTCTATGAGAGTTGGCTTCAGAAATTAACGTTTACGGTAGATTAGCTTAACCAAATTCGAACTAAAGATCACCCACTGAGATCTAAAATGTCACAGCAACTTACAGATTGGGTCAGATTATAAGAAGGATCTGGAAATATAATATGTACCTGGATTGTGGTGTGACATCATCAGAGGCAGCAGGCGGTGACGGAAGTCGTTCTACTTCGACCTTTGGTTCTGCTTTGATGGCAGCTTCCAGAACACTCGGTAGCCTCTGCGGCTGTGGAGTTGGGGGTGGTGTCGGTTCACGCACTTGTGGTGCTGGAGGTGGTGGTGGGGGTGGTGATGGAGGTGGCAGCCCTAAGATGGGCGACGGGGTTCGCGAAGTAACCACTTGTAAGTGTGCAACAGCAGCTGCCGTTTCCTGGAGATCCTGGATAGTTGCACCAATAACAGGGACACTGCCACTGCCACTGGTGACCACCTGCACAGAACAATACCAGTGTCACTCCATTTTATCAACAGACATATTAAAATAAATTTTTCTCAACCACAAAGTAAGCACTATTTCACAAGACAGACGTATCTGCACTTGTGCCAAGACTCATAACATTAGTAGTTGCTGCAGACTGTCAGTCAGCTTACAGTTTTATATGTAAAAATCAACAACATAACTTTATATATAATTTAGTACATTTAAATTTTAATGGCAGGATGGAATTCCATGTGTTCTGAAACAAGCTGATAAGACAATAGGTACACAAAACCTCTTCGTCTACTCCAGCGTCTTGGGTTGTCAGCAGCATGTACTAATAAAGCATGTATACCTCCAATATTCAGTAGGAAATATGACCATAGGCAATCAGTGAGTGAGTGCAGAGGAGGAGGAGATTAGTGTTTAACGTCCCGTCAACAATGAGGTCATTAGAGACTGAGCACAAGCTCGGGTTTGGGAAGAGTGAGGAAGGAAATCGGCCATGCCCTTTCAAATAAGTCATCCCGGCATTTGCCTGAAACGATTTAGGGAAATCACGGAAAACCTAAATCAGGATGGCTGGAGACGGATTTGAACCATCATCCTCCCAAATGCGAGTCCAGTGTGCTAACCACTGCGCCACCTCGCTCGGTGATCAGTGAGTGTTTCTGCCACTTTGTCAATCTCATCAATTTTTCATCATGGTGGGTACTGGGTAGAAGTAAAACATTTTTCCTGTTCTTAGGAGTAAGTGAGACACGAGTAAAACATTTTCTGAATGCAAATTTGAACCCTCTGTATGCTTACTTGGTTTCGTGAATTCAAGTGACAATGCCATTAACTGACCTGTCCCTAGCAAAACAATCTGACATACAGCAACACCAGAATAATAAGAAACTCCTAGAGAAATGAGTATAACTGGCTATAATGGCTCCCTTTTACTTTCTCCAGACGTCAAAAATGCAAATCATATCAACTGCTGCTGCTTGTGCAGGATAGCGACTCCACTGTTCTTGATTATTTCACCACTGCTGCTCTAAACAAAACAAAACAAAGGAGTAACACAGTACTGCTAACAACAGGAAGGTACTCAGGTCATGTGATTCCTAGGTCCAAAGAGATGAAAAGAAAGGGAATAAATAGATTCGTGGGGAATGAACATGCGAATACTGCAGGGTTAAAGATAATGTTTAAACTGTACAGCGAAGAGTGAAATTCACTGCATGACTAAATACCAGCTCAAGATGAAAATAACAGGTTTCACACAATTTAACAATGATATTCTGTAGTCCATTCTGTGTAATGTTTCTGGTAATTATCTACTGACCTGGTGAGGGGTAGGAGATTCATGATGATAGTGAAGAGTAACTTGATGTGAGAGATCCCTCAATTGTTTGGGATACAACTGACTTTCCAGTGCGCGGACCTGGTCCTCTAGACGCATTCGAAGTTTACGCTCTCTATCCAAAGAGAGCCTCAGTTCTATGAGGTCGCGCTCGCGACTTGCTTCGGCTGCCGAAACGGCGGCTCCTCCAGGGACTGGTGCTGGCTCTGGAGACATGCTACCGATGCCTTCATCTGATGACTCACTGACAACGACCATACCTGTAGATAAAATGAAAAGGTATTGTAGAGAAAGACATGCTTTGGAAACACAGTTTCCTAAAATACTGTTCATTGAAAAAAATCTTTCTAGGATACATGTTACTTACGTTTTGTCCATTAAGTAATTACTTAATTATTTACTAAATGAATAAACACTATTTTTAAATGATTCTAGACACAACAATTACCTACCGATGATTATGATTAGAAGACGAAGAAGAAGAAGAAGAAGAACAACAACAACTAAGAATATCATAAACGGACAGAGAAAAGGTACTTTCCTTACCGAATTAAGAACACTTGTTTTATGAACAGTCTTAGTGGAAGCCAGACATTGATGATCATTATAAATTAAAGTAACTCCTTCCCGTTTTAATAACTATACGGAAACTTTCATTTTCAGTTACTATTACAACAATGCTCCCCACCGTCTGGTTCTGAGCACTATGGGACTTAACATCTGCGGTCATTAGTCCCCTAGAACTTAGAACTACTTCAACCTAACTAACCTAAGGACATCACACACATCCATGCCCGAGGCAGGATTCGAACCTGCGACCGTAGCGGTTGTGCAGTTCCAGACTGAAGCGCCCAGAACCGTTCAGCCACACTGGCTGGCCCCACCCGTCTACATCAAGTTCTGTCAACTTTAATTCTAGAGTATTACAATACCAACCAAAGTTATACTCACTCGATTCCAGTTTCCTGCGCTTGACTGATGCAGTTTGCTCATGCTGACCCTCCTGCCTATTCAGTAACCTTTTCAGGTGACAATTCTGTGACAGTAGGCTAGTTTTTTCCTGTTCTAATTGGTATATATACTCTGCTGTCTGCTGAAGGATGGCAGCCTAGAAAAATGATAAAAAAAAAGGTCATAAATTTATGGATCACAGAAAATAGAAATATTTACAACAGCATCTTTTTCACAAGCGGTAAAAATTTCAGAAAGTCATTTCAATTGCTTTTTAATCTCAAGTCCAATACACCAGCATGAAAAATATAACATTAAAATGATATACATGAAATAGAATAGTACCAGAACTGATTAGGAGGTACTCCACAACACAAAGTTCACACTACATGGATGACAGATGCATTCTGTGGCTGTCTGTAGTTGTATGCCAGATTTTTGTTTACCACTAAATGGCAAGCATGTTTGTGCTCAATTTAAACACTGTTTTTATTTTTTTTTTTTACTGTAACCAGTAAATTAATTTACAAACCCTTGAAAACCAACTGACTTTTAAAATAGGTCCTGTGACACTTCATAGTATTTCCCCTTAGACATCAGATTTTGTTTAATTACTTTTAACATCATATGACTGCCGAGTATTGATATAATGCAGTTGTCAGCAAGACGATGCAGCTTCCATCTAACCTGGACACCTTTTTTTAATGATCTTGTGTTAATGGCACAAGACTTCATTTCTACTTCTGTACTCCACAAGCTACCTGACAGTGTGTAACAAAGGCTACTTTGTGAAACATTGTCACTTCCCTATTTCGCTCGTACCAGTCACATACATTTGTACAAAGAGTTATTGATGGTAAACACCAGTGTGGGCTCGAATCTCTCTAATTTCATCTTCATGGTCTTTTGCAAGATATATGTAGGATGAAGCAACAAATTGGTTAACTCTTCTAGGAACATTTACTCTCAGAATTTTAAAGTAGACCATACTATGAGGCAGATAGTGTCTCTTGCAGCATCTGCCACAGGAATTGAATGACCATCTTAGTGCTGCTTTCGTGCTTACTAAATAAACCTGCAACAAAATGTGCTGTTGCTCTTTGGATCTTCTCTATTCCTTCTACCACTTTTGCCTGGTATGGATGCACGACCGATGAGCAATATTCAAGTAATGGTCAAACGAGTTTTGTAAGTCACTTCCCTTGTCGATGGGCTGCACTTCGTGAGGATTCTTCATTTTATGCGGTTGTTCCACTTTAAATCAGACCGCATTAATATTCCTACAGATATGGGAGTAACTGCTTCCACAGACTGTTCTGTAATCGTGTAATCATACACAGGGTTTTGTTACACCAGTCTGTAAGCCTTCTTAAACTTAGACAACACGATGTGTTGAGGAGAATATTCTTAGTACATATAGGGACGATGTGTGCGTGCGTCAGGTTGTGCCCACGGGGGAACAGCTGTCGTAAGAGGCCGCAGCTGCACTCGCTGTAGAGGCAGGTGGCTGCTGCTTCCTCCTTCTCCTCCTCCACCTCTCTTGCCTTTTCCACCAGGTGTGATTCTTCTTCACTAAAGCCCCCCCCCCCCCCCCCAACGGTTTTGTTAGACATTTATTCGAGATCATCGAGACTATTAGATGTATGTTTCGAGCACTCCAAACCATGGCAACCTACAAATAATTATTCTCATTTTTTAAAACCAGAAATATATTAACTGTCGACATCGCATTCGTTCTTGCCAATGAATAAAAAATGAATAGATTTTCAAATTTTATTACATGATAAAACGAGAGAATTTTTTTGTTTGGTTGGCCCCTTTAGTCTCGCCATCGAATAGTTTTACCCTTTCGGTTACTAAACCAGAGAGGCAATGAATCCACTATCGTGATTACTTGTGACAGGCACGATTTGAAGTGCATGGGTGGAAACCGTAACCACAGCTTCATACCGGATTATCGCTGTGAATGAAGCAAATACAGAAAAGCTATTTTCGTCTGTCTTCAACTTTCTTGATATCTTTTATTTCGGCTTAGTCCGAGTCTTCGTGTCTCGACATCGACGCGGCGGGTGTTCGAGGCTGTTGAGGAACCAGATACCGATCCTGGGGTTCAGACTTGCGAGGGTCGAACCGCGGCCTTCCGCCCAGCTTCAGTTGCACGCCGGACCTTGTAGGGCGACCGCGTCACATACACTGCGACGCAGCGCTCCTGTGACGGCGCGCGCGCGCACACACACACACACACACACAGTCTGCAGCTCGATAGCTACGGTCGTATAAACGAAGAAAACGTCATATGAGAGTCAGAAACGACGTGTTTTTCAGAAACAACCAAACATCGCAGCAGGTATAAACCTTATCACACAGCAAGTTTGTTACCTGAACAATGGAAGAGAAGTTGACACCGAGAGGGCATTGAGAAATTAAACGGGGTGGTTCGACAAATTTTTTTTTTATTAATTCTGTAAATAGGCACACAACAAACGACTTTACCTGGACACACGGTGTACTGTAAACATTGTGCGGAATTCACTAAACTTATGAACAAGTAACTTTTACAACACAGCTGCCGCGTATTTCGAGTACAACCATAAACCATTAGTAGCCGCCATCGGTCGAATATCATGGGTGGATTTTAAGGGAGGAGTCAACGAGGAAACGCAAGACGGGTTTCACATTTCTTGTGAAAGATTGTCTGTGTTTTGGTTACCATGTTCCGAGCTACCGCAGACCAGTTAAACTAAGTTTATTATCGTCGCTCTTATAGTGTAACTCATTTTTTTAATTATATTCGGGCATTTGTTCAACTAAAGTAACGCGGTATGCGGCATCGGATCCAAATAGGACACAGTTTTAACGCGACTTCAACGCTGCACGTGTAAATCTAGGAGATTTGAAATCGCCCTCTAATTCTGCACGAAATCTACAGCAGAAAGTAGTATCGCGCATGTGCGTTGCGCGTAAGTATCTGACATGTATCACTACGTGATAAAGGTCTACTCTATTAAATCGTGTTCAGTGTCTTGGGAATTTCCAACTATATTTCAGCACGAAATTCAGAAAAGTGTGCGCCGCATTTGATAATCATTCCGCCCTCCGGGAAAAACACACCTCTCACGCTGCTTCTGTTTCCAGCAAGGCAGCGGCGGCCATTGTCAGAAGAACTGCGCACCGCCGTGACGACTGAGTGACACGCCGCGTGTCACAAAGGCGGCTGCGCCCCACCCTTCAGGGGGGCAGCGAAAAAAATACGGGCGGCGCGCCGTAGCGGCAGGTCAGGGAGGCCGGGCACAGCAACTCATTCACGCCGGCGACGCTCGACACGGCTGTCCGGCTGCACCCGCACCCCACGCCCACACCCGGCCGAGGCAGCCAGGAGATTTTTCCGAACGCAAGAATCGAGCGCACGCGTTGCCAAGTAACGCAATGATCTCCTCCGTGGCAACCAACATGTGTTCCGAAAACATCGATTACGTGAAACCCAACTCGCACTTTTCTCACGCGACTTACTGAATACTCTAGATCGAGGCAGGTCAGTTAGATGTAGTACTTCTAGATTTCCGAAAGGCATCAGTACTACATCCCCGCTTATATGCAAACGTACGATCGTAGAGGTCGTCAAGTGGAATTTGTGGCTGAAATGAGGATATTTTAGTAGGGAGGGTGCTGCACATTATCTTGGATGAATGTCAACAGATGAAGCTAACCTCGGGTTTGCCCCAGGGAAGTGTGTTAGGACCCTTACTGTTCATGTTGTATGTTAATGACCTTGCGGACAATATTAACAGTAACCTCAGACTTTCTGCAGATGATGCAGTTATCTACAACGAAGCAGTCAGACCTTGATAAGATTTCGAAGTGGTGCAATGATCAGCAGCTTGCTTCTTTAAATGTTTGAAAATGTCAAACTGTGCACTTCACAAAAAAGTAGCATCCTACGAATATAACATTGGTTAAGTCTAACCTGGACTCTCTAAACTCTTACAAATACTTGGACGCAACACTTAGTAGGGGCACGAATTGGAATGATCACATAGGCTCAATCTTTGGTAAAGCAACTTGCAGACTTCGGTTTGATAGAATGCGGAGGAAATACCGTCACTCGAGGGGGATTGGTTACAAATCACTCGTCCGGCCCATCCTAGATTACTCTTCGAGTGTGTGGGGACCCTTACAAAAAAGGGACAACTTATACGGAGAAGGGCAGCACGAATGGTCAACAATGTCTGACCGGTGGGGGAGTGTCATCGAGATTCTCAGCCATGCATTCCGCAGTGGTTTGCTGGGTACAGATGTAGACATTTCCCGCAAACTTATTGACTTTTTCCTTACGCACCTAACGCTGCAGTTACGTAGATGGAAACGTATATGGCAAACACGTGGGCGGCTTCGCACAGAAATAGGCTTCAGGTGCATGTAATTCAGTTTCTCTAATAAAAATGAAATGAACGTGTGGCATTGTTTGCCGGGAGGCCCCATGCGGGGAAGTTCGGCCGCCGAGTGTAAGTCTTATTTCAGTCGACGCCAAATTGGACGACTGGCGTGCCGGTGATGAGGATAATGATGATAACACCACCCAGTCCACGAGCGGAGAAAATCTCCAACCTTGTTCTGGGCGCATGTCCCATGACGCTTGCTGTAGTTCATCGCTGACCCATTCACTTTTTTTTTTTTTTAATTAAAGAGGGCATAAAAGCCTCTGACCGAACGCGCTGAGCTACCGTGCCGGCGCCACCCAGCTAAGCAGACGGACAGTTTTTCTGATGTTTGTATACGTCAGATAACAACGAAAAGTTCGTCGCCAACACAATTGCAACCTATATTGTGGAAGGTTTATTTGGGGATCATCGTTTTAATTTCAACAATCAAACATGCTCATATTTCTCTTCAAGTCCTATGTGAAGGTCATCACAAGTGCCACAAAATTGTATATATAAGCTCATATGGTACTGGATAAATGACATTTAAAGACTTATGAAAGATTATTGCATTTTCACAAGAACTTACACTGAAAATTCTTTGTGCCAGTTAATCAATCTGCATTGAATGTACACTAAAAATGGACCTCTGCAGCATTTGGAGAACATTATGCAACTGATTTTGTGAGTAGGCTTGGCACTGTAGCTGAAATAAAAGCCCATAAAAAAAAACCCACAAGTATTTTATAGAAAGCATTGCGTGAATGCACCAAAAAGGGCAATATAAAATACTTGTCTCACCTTAAAATAGAGTTACACAGTCACTTTTTATTCTTTTATGTAGGGGTGGGGGCGGACTGAAGGCAGCGTGGCTCCTTGTGCTGCTTCACAGTACGCAGTAATTTAGTCCAGTGACGGGTGGTTCGGTGACTGTGCTGAGTATTCGATACAGTGAAGTGAGAAGTAAGCCCATCCTCCCCCACCCTAGTACGTGGTTCGGCGAAATGAGCCGTCGTCACAGATAATCACTGGCTGTTACTGCTCGAGGGGGACGTAAAATTACTACTGCCCAAAACGGCAATGCTGCAGGGTAGACTGATTGATACGCACATTCGCGCGGCAGTCGACACTTGACCAATAACTAAACCATGCCGCTCCACTTGTTGCTTCCTCGTATTCAGACACACTCAGTTATTCGCTTCTGGATTCAATTACTAGCCTAGTGTGCACTGCGACTTCCACTTACCCTTAGGATTCACAACGGCAATGGAGCGTTAGGCAACTCTTCTGTACACCGACTACAATCAGCATCGTGACTAAACTTACTGTAGCATATCTGCTGTTAATTTGGGATGTAAGTGTATGGCTTATCAGATTCAAAATGACCAAAGGGTTCTGAACGTAGCACGGCATTTTCCCAACGGTTCCAGCTGATTTTGTGTTCGCGCGCAGTGGAGATATCTTGGTGCGTAAGACTTTGTATATTATGTTTAGAAAACGTGGACCTGACGTTTTACTGAGTTTGGAGTTAACATAGAAAACCACTGGCTCTCGTCCTAGTCACATCCCTCAGAACACCCCAACTGTTTATCACAATGTTATGGTGAATTAAAAAAATGTTATTTGGGGCGAAAATGTGATGGAAAATGCTTCTGGCTTTGTTGCCTTATTTGGTTAGAATATATTCTACGCACTTGCTGTTCCGGCTGTATGGCGTCTTTTGAAAGGATTATCTTGTACGAAAAGTACTGTGGCCCCGCCAAATGGACAAGTGATCTGATGGCAGACCTCTCCCTTCAGATGTTTGGGAAATGTGTGTTCGGTAATAAAAACGGAGTTAATTTTTTTTAAAAAATCGGGTATCATCCTGTTTACAATGGCATAACAGACATCCGTTTTACATGCAGAGCACGGCGCGGACGATAAGGCGGCACGCGCTCCTGTTACTGGTGGAATAATTAAGTAACGGTATTATATGGAAACAAAACAATGTATTTCGGTACTACACCAGAAATTTTGAGCGTGACGATCTGCACGAGCCTACTGCATACTGAGTCGTAAATATATTAGCAGAAGTTACTCATGACACTGAACGCGCCCGGCACAGTTTAACCACCTATTATGGGAAAGTATACGGCTGGAGCGTCTGTTTCCGCGCTATCGTAATCCACACAGCGCATCCTAGTGGGACTGCAACCTCACGGCCACTGCTGCCAACCGCACCACCTGACACTTCCCCGCCGCGGCGGGCTGGCGCGCCAAGGTCACGGGCACTATTGATAACGGCGGGGAGGCGGTCGTTGGCGGCGTTACGCAACGGCCACCAGCGGCGGCACGGCGCACCCAAACAGCAAACTGCGGCGGCGGCGGCTGCTTGCCTCTGCTCTCGTGGGCCCTGCCGCCGCTCCTAATAATAGCACGCGCACTTCCCGTCGGCTGGCTCCTAAGGGGCTCGGCCCCTTTCGCGCGCCTTACTGCGGCGCCCACGCAGACGCGGTACTCTTCGAGTCTCGAATGTTTTTAAATCTCTGAGCAACTGCCAACGGAATGATTTTCTTTGTTAGGATGCCTCCACTCTTGTTATATCGATTCACGTTTCCTACATCTGATCAGTTCTGAACGATATCAAACCATCATTCAAGTCTGCTCATTTACGTCGCAAACAAAAAGAGAATCTATTCTAAATTATTCTTCGAATGAAAGTATGGTAGACAACGAAAATGTTTTGCGTAATAGAAGCTATTTACAATGAGGAAAGTATACATTTTGCTTCATTATAATGATTCAAGGGGTGAAATAGAGTAGAAGAAAGAGACATGAGAACACAGATGTACAACATTTAACAGTTCACACAGTAACTGGCAAACTTTTACAATATACATTGAACATGAGCGGCTCGGTGGGGAGCAACTAGTGTGGGGAGGCACGGAGAACTTGTATCCAGTAGAAGGAAGGGCGAGACTCTCATATTGCCATATTTTAAACAAATAATTTGGCCAGTCTTTAGCCATGTTATGCCACAAGCACTAAATTTTATACACGACGTAGCAACTTCTTATTCTGTAATAATAAAAACTCTGTGCTCCACATTCCAGGGGTAGGAGGGTGGAGCCAACAGCGCGAGGGTGCTCCAAGTACCCACTTTGCGTCCTGCGTCCCTCCCCCCCTTCTCAGCGGCCCACGTGGATTACATGATGCCGAACCTCGATGCTAAGTAAAAAAAAAAAAAAAAATTAAAAAGGTCATATTTTCGGTGACTCCCTGCCCAATCCCCACTCTTTCAACAGCGAAGAAAAAAACTTAAACGTTTTTTTTTAAAAATTACAGTCTCTGGCGGCAGGCTAGCACCAAAAGCCAATTACACTTATTTACTTTTTCGTTTCTTTCCTCAACTTCTGTCCGCAACTGGTTCCTCTCACTCTTAGCTGACTTTAACATCCGTCAACTTTTTTCATCCGGAGACATGATGCGAATGCGACTCATCAAGACAGGCGTATAGCCGACAACACCAATACTCAAATTTTACGACCTGTCGTCTTCCTAATACAAGTTTACCAAATTTTACCTCCTAAGTCTCTCTCTCTCTCTCTCTCACACACACACACACCTTACTTCAGTCAATTTCACTGCCATAGAATGTGAATTTTTGCTCGTAATTGCATTTCTATTGGCTCCGAGAAAAAAACAATTATTAAAATTCAAACATCCTGATGATCGGCCAGTCAAGCTAGTGACAAGTACTCAACGCAAGGTTGCGTACTCTTTTCAGAGTATTTACTGAATTTTTCCATCGCTAACATTGAATCGTTTATGCAAGAAATAAAAAAAAATAATTTCCGCAAGGACCTTGCGTGAACACGGGACGTTAACTTACCGAAGATGGGGAAAACTAACTCGCCTTCGTTGAATGTTTTTTTCCTTGCGTTTTTAATTTCGTTTCTTAAAACTAGGTTAGTGCACGTAACATCGACTTCTAAAATGAGCTACTACTACTGCACTTGTCTAAAAGTATGGACTCGTTTTTAACGCGGGAGCCCAATGCAGTTTGGTGGACGGTGACTTTTCCTGGACAACGGATTGGCGAGGTCTGACGATGTCGGCCTATTTTACGTTGGATATAACAATAAACGGACAAAAACGCCCATCGATTAAGGAAAAAAACCAGTTCACATGCACTAGGAGCATAGCAGTAGCAAGGAAATTAAATCCACACAGCTTCTGTGCAGAAATGAGACAGTGATGCAACTTTGCTGAAATAATCAGACTACTTTCAGAGGAAACGGACGCTGCGCTCCTTTCCCACGCGGCAATCCCGGCGCGCACAGCTGTGCTACACGCCCGGTCCGACTCGGCGCCGGAACACAGCGTGGCGGCCGCCCACTGCTGGCTGCGATGTGGCAACGGCGGCGCGGCGCCAGGTGAAGGAACTAACGTCCTTCTGCGGCCGTCCCTTCCCTTCCCTTCCCTTGCCATCGCTTCGCGTCGCGCTACACTGCAGTCGGCCGACGCCGCAGCCGTTGCACCGCCCAAGCGCTCCCAACCAGGGAGGTCGAACGTTTGCCGTTCTGTGAGTGCATCCTCCTGCGAGCACGCCAGGTGCTGCAACTAGACCGAGAGTTAAATGACACTACCCATCATCAATCGCGAGGGAGTTTCACCACAGAGGCACCCTCCCTCCCAATTTCTCAAATGAAACAGAATATTTTATTCTGTATTCCTACAACACATGACTAACTGCAGGTGTGATTTAAACTGGTGTTCATGAAGCTAGCTATGAAACCAGCTGCACTTTCAATCTGACACAATTCGAACTCTCTCACTCTCTCTGGTCATTTGTAGTAGTACATGATAGATTATCTTGCGACGGGACTTACTTTTAAGAATGATCTCTATTTCCTAGGTACACTTGAAATGAAAGACGTCCTTGAATGTCTGTTGGGGTAACTGATTACATACCGGTGTGGAAATAACTAACGCTGGCAACCTCAGACTACACACAGCCCTCCCATTGACTGTATTAATCACATTATTTATTTATGTACAGCAATTATTGTAAGAGAGTACAAAGTTATATACGGCAAACGTTGATACAAGGAAGTGCTTTTGCCAAAGTAAAAAGCGCACATACACACGTGAATACACAATTTCTTGGGCTTGTTAAACATAGGCAAGTGCACGATGCAGTTGTGCCGTACTCGGCTCGTACTCCGCTAGTAGTCGCGCCACGGTAGTGACGTCAGGCGCCGGGTCGATGGGCGCCACGAGTGACGTCACGGCGCGGGCCACGCCTAGGCCACCGCGGCGGGCACCTGCACCCGTATCGCCGGCCGTTATCGCCTGCGCATCCCAATAGCGGCCAGCGCCAAAACACCGCGGAGAGGGGAGAAAACATTTCCCGACATAATAATAAAAACATATGTACTACGCCAGCGCCAGGGTTTCTAGCAGGAACTTGTTTCTGGTGCATGTTAGATACCCTCCACACAAAAGAGCTGTATCTAAGTGTGACCCGGGCATACGAGTTTTGACACAACTGGTGACCAGTTATTACGTGTAGACGTAGCAAACGACTGAAGATACTTAACTCTCCTGTTGCATCCCTGACAGTAGTTGAACCAGTGAAGAAACGCCCACAGATTTTAGATGTTTCCTCACTAGCTCTGGTACATTATTTAATCATAGCGGTATCCCATACTCAGAAGACGCGTCTCGATTCAATATAAGCAGCACCTTACTGCTGTACTCATGTCTGCAACTAGTTATCTGCGCGGCGCTTAGCTGTCGATTAACAAAGAAGTGTAATATAATAGGACCGGCACTGGTGTGAATCTTTAGTAAGGGCTTCAAATAATTCGTGCACATATAGCGCCAATGTGTAAATTAAATTTTACAGCCCGAGGGAAGATTATAAGCCTTTTTCAGGCGACGTCAGCTGATCATCTCGATATTGGGGGGGGGGGGGGGGGGGGACGACGACGACGACAAAACAGACCTTAACGTCGACAATGCATTTCCTATTACCCGAAGGTCTAAAGTATATGCTAGGTAGTAAATTCAGTTTCATGCAAATATATAATGGCACGAAGGAGTTAACTACAGAAGTAGCATTAATATATTAATGCCTTTCACCTTATGGCTGTCTGTGGAGCTGAATAAATGCTGTTTACGTTTTGTCAGACGTGTTCCGCCTCAATAAATAAAAAAACATTACTATTTAATAGCAACTTATAATTGTCAGAACAACATTAAAGAGGAGGATGGTTTTCGATTAAAAAGCAACACCCCCCCCCCCCCCGTACACAACGAATGATTTTTCTTTTTCAACATTATTGCTGAAACTATCAAGTTACATGAAGATTTTAGAGTCACTCGGATAAGACGCCTATTAGAAGTTACAACGTGACTGTTAGGAATAACAAGTTAAATATTAATAGTTATCGTAGAAAGTTGTCAGTATCTGACTCCTATTTCAGTGACAATAAAACCTGTCCGCCGTCCGTTTCCGTTTTAAAGCATTCATACTGTCATTGAAGTCACATATTTCGTTCTCCTCAACAATACTATAATAGCGAAATCTACCCATGTGCGTGAGTTACTGGAGTTACACGAAGTACCTTTTTGAAATAAAAATAAAACTATACTTTTCTTAGAAATTTTCTTATACGAAAAACTGTACTTCAGTCACTTTTCTACACGATTCCACCAATATTTAGCGTGTTTATGTTTGTTTGTATCTCAAATGCTTCCTCCGATTGATAATCCCGTGGACTGTGAAATACGCTGCTGAGATTTTTCGTCAGATCAGTGAAGCGTGTGGAGAAAACATGAGCGATAGGATGGTGTGGGAATTGGCTGTACGAATGTGCATCACGAGGAACGAAGTCGACGGCGTTCGTCATTACTGACGATTTGTTGCAGGAAGTTGATGTTGAAATGGAATACGCTTTACGGTTACAACGATATGTGGTGAGTTTCCCCAAGTATCAAGAGATATGTGGTTTATGCAATTGTGGCGGAATCAGGTGGCAGATTTCAACTACGATGGTATCCAAAGGTAGGTTGTGATTTCATATTTAGTATACTAATTCTAACAACTACGCTATATTTATAGGTGTGTGAACTACATCTTCAGTCACATGATATAAAGTGAAATCAATGTTCTGCTGACAACAATACAAGTTTTCACTGACACCTTAGACCGTCCTCAAATGAAGAAAAGGTTAGTTTCTTAGTTTGTGGGTGATCTTATGTGACATTGGTAATTTGCTTGTATCATGACCTCTCACTTTTACGCACCATATTGTTGCTATTAGTCAATATTAGCAGGGAAGTTTAATACTATTTGTAATCTTCCAGAAGCAATTCACACCGACGCTTGGGTAACCTACGTATCTGCATCATAATCCAGTAGAGAACATGCTTAGGACCGTAAGAAACGCTTGGAGAACTCAGTTTAAAAAGACGTGTACGATATGAGAGTTCAAACTATATTTTGAGCAGTGTCTTTATGTGACCTGACAGGAATAATGAAATGTGGAATATATTGAGAGAGACTTGTTCAGAATAATAAAACCAATCTGTCTCTTGCTTGAAAGACATCCTGTACCAATAAGTCTTATGCGATTTAGTTATCAATAATGAGTTATGTGCGTTAAGGTTTATCATGTGCAAATGAAGAAAGTGGGGCGTACAGATTATTCAGTTTAAGACTTTGACACTTCGAAGTCATACTACTGTGGAAAAATCTGATCCCCAAAAATGACAGTTGACTACAATGGATGAACAAACTGATTAGTATCCATACGATGTATGTATAAAAACTATAAATACTACAAAGCTTTTCTGATTACAGAAACTAACTCGATAGAGAGTACCAGTCTTTCTAAACATAAAAGAGATGGTGGTGGCTTATATTATCCCTCGACTGAACTGCTTGCACAAGTACGAGTAGAAACGTTATTTCTGTGACAAACATATTGCTGTAGCAATGCAAGCTAAATGATTTCTTTACCGGTCAGCAACGTGTAAACAACCACAGTGTAAGATTTACACTCAAGCATAGTTTATACGGCTGTCAACAGATTAATGAACAATTTTACAAATTACGTGAATGGTGCTTTGCAAATAAAAAAAAAAAAGCAAAGTTCAAAAATGGTTCAAATGGCTCTGAGCAGTAAGGGACTCAACATCTGAGGTCATCAGTCCCCTAGAACTTAGAACTAATTAAACCTAACTAGCCGAAGGACATCACACACATCCATTCCCGAGGCAGCATTCGAACCTGCGACCGTAGCGATTCCAGACTGAAGCGTCTAGAACCGCTCGGCCACAACGGCCGGCAAGCAAAGTTCTTCGTAAAATAATAAGTAATAGAACAGCAAATTTTGCTAGTATGGTTTTCTAATGGGCTATAGCATAAAAGCAGTTTCATGACACAAGATGTTTTACGAGTTCAGCACCTGAAAGGTTTAAATATGACTTAAAACAAAGGTTGCATGTATTGTTACATGATACATAGGCAGTTGCAATGAATTTGAAAACTTGATAAACCACGGAGTAAGGTAGACAGAGGTAAAAATTGACACACATGCTTGGAATGACATGGGGTTTTATTAGAACAAAAAAAAGTTCACAAAATGTCCGACAGATCTCTTGCGCGGGTCGTTTGGTGATGATCGTGTACTCAGCCGCCACTTTCGTCATGCTTGACCTCCCAGGTCCCCAGACCTTTGGGGTTACCTGAAGTCTGAAGTGTATCGTGATCGACCGACATCTGTAGGGATGCTGAAAGACAACATCCGACGCCAATGCCTCACCGTAACTCCGGACATCCTTTACAGTGCTGTTAACAACATTATTCCTCGACTACAGCTATTGTTGAGGAATGATGGTGGACATATTGAGCATTTCCTGTAAAGAACATCATCTTTGCTTTGTCTTACTTTGTTATGCTAATTATTGCTATTCTGATCAGATGAAGCGCCATCTGAAGGGACATTTTTTGAACTTTTGTATTTTTTTGGTTCTAATAAAACCCCATGCCATTCAAAGCATGTGTGTCAATTTGTACCTCTCTTACCTACATTATTCCGTGATTTATTCAGTTTTCAACTTTTATACTGACTTTTTGATCACCCGGTATGTTACCGAGAATTAACTATAACCGCCATAACTAATACCGAAAAATAACATTTTAGCCCATCCCTACATCAT
Source organism: Schistocerca cancellata (assembly GCF_023864275.1). Classification (NCBI taxonomy): domain Eukaryota; kingdom Metazoa; phylum Arthropoda; class Insecta; order Orthoptera; family Acrididae; genus Schistocerca; species Schistocerca cancellata. The sequence goes on from NC_064632.1 coordinate 251,338,041, forward strand.
AACACCTATTTGTTACAGAGATTTCATCACGTTTACAGTTTCATCACATAGATATAGGAGTAGTTCAGGAGCCGCGACTGTTCTTCCCCCGTCAACATACAAGCGCACGCTCGGAGCAGCAGTCCATTGCTCGCCGTGTAGTAGCTCGGTCGTGTTCGGCTCGGCTCGGAACGAAGCGGCCCATTCACTGCAGCAAACGGCGGCAGGCTGTTCCCACCGACGACCCGCACCCCCTCCCTACACACCAGCCGCTACTTGGACTCGAGGGGAAGCTGACAGTCGGCGGGAACGGCGAGAAGCTATTTTTGGCTCTTGCTGCGCCAACATGCCGCCTCCTGACTCAGAACAGCTGCGGAGGATCTCTCTCTCTCTCTCTCTCTCTCTCTCTCTCTCAGAGAGCTTTGTGATAGAGATCGCTACAACACAGAAATGATTAGCATCAGTAGTTCCCTCCACAGACATGGTGGCAACGTCGAGCTTCTGGAATAGGGACAGGACGAGTCAGTGCCGAAAATGTTAACAATGTTTTCTGGGAGTCCAGGGGTGAGCCATAGGCATTCTGAAACAGAACGCCAAGGGCGATTGCTGCCACTTGCTGGGTAGTAACACACGATCACGATTCAGCACCGCTCTACCATTGGGATAAGATTAATTACGGTCGTTATAAAATGCAAGATTATTCCTTTTTGTAGCCGACCAAAGCTACTCTACGCCCTGCCCTGGGGCGAAAAGAAAAAATTGAAAACTTCGGAAAATCCGTTGTATATAAAGAACAAACAAGTCTTTTTAGTAGCTGAGAAATAAAATACTTCGTGGCAGTACGGTTTTGCAACTGTCTGTTAAGGCTTCTGAAACAGGAGTATAATTTTTAACAAACCTGAGAGAACTTACGAACACAAACGTTGCTTGGTGTCAAAGGCCACAGAAGCATTAATTTTACTATTCAAAATTCTCCTAAATTTGAAGTCGGCGTGGCGCATTACAATCTCTGCATGAAATTTAACGACGAAAATCTATTTCCACAAGACAAAACATTTCGTATTCTGTACAAGATGGTCGCAGCCGTTTGGAAATTTCATTAAAAGCGCTATCAGGCGAATAGAATAAGTTCATTAGGTGAACATGTCTTGTGGCAACAATTGAAGCTCCAGTAATCGTCAATCTTTTCGATAAGAGAATATGTGACATGGATCATAATGTCCTTTGGCAGGAGGAAGAGACTGGAGTAGCAAATACTATCATCACACTACTTCGTCATAAAACTGCGTAATGTAAGCCAAATGCAGCAGATCAGCAGCAACAGGATGATACCTACGTAATACCCTCTCTAAAACAACACTGGTATGAATTGGGCATTACACCCCAAGAATAAATGCGAGAATAATAGTTGAGGATACAGGTTGGGATGAAAAATTGGAAAGTAAATTTTGAGTGTATCGACAACGATGAGCTCTCGCCACTCAATTCAACATTACGTTTACCTCTATGACGCACCGGATAATATTAGTTGTTTAACTGGTCGCTTTAAAGTACGAAACTATTCGTGGCTTCGTATCAGCTTACACGCCGGCAATCAGAGCGTGAAAGTTCGCCGAGGTGGCGCGTCGTATCTATTTGTGCATCTGTCACGTGATCGTCTGGCAGGGCAGGGTGTGCGCGCGCAACATCCGACGCTCAGCTGGCGTGACGTCAGAGCAAACATGGCGCGCGCGTGGCTCACCCTTCAATGGAAGGATGTATACGAAAACACGTTGCGTAACGACCGCGTGCCCCATAGCCATACAGAGACAGTATTTACAGGAAAACTAGAGCGGCAAAGACAACACTCGTGGTTACCGTGCCAGACTGCTTCCACTACGACCGTGACAACTATAAGAAGTTTTGCATAATCTAACAAGAGCTGCTAACCCGCAGAAGTGTTCACAGCTAAACTGCGCCTGTATGATTACCCGAAAACATAGCATTAGTACCAAATCGAAACAAACACACACACACACACACACACACACACACACACACACACACACACACACACAAACGTATGTGACGAACAACGAGAGGACCCCAACAGTTAACGATACACAGCAGTCAGGAGCAGCTCCATGCTACTGTTTTCAACGCACCGAGCACATCAGTTTACCGTACGAAAGCATTAGCTCGTATCGTTGCTTTAAAAAAGTCAAGCTAGAGGCAACGATTTCCTTGTGTTTCATATTAAGTAAGAAACTTGAGAGAAGCATTACACAAAAAATATTAGGAGTTGCCGTCTCACTCTATTTAAAAAAAAAAAAGAAAGAGAAAAAATGGACTGCTATTGAAGTAACAGTCACTGCACAGGCGACCGTAACGTGAAGTTCAGAGCGTACGGGCGGGGCAGCGGCAGCACGGCTCAGACAGCAGCGCCGCCACCGGCCGTCGCCAGCAGCTGCGTTTCGCGCGCTGCCTGCCAGTCCTCTCCCAGCCCCCCTCGTCTGGCTCGAGGCACACGGGACAGCGAGCGCTTGGCGCGCCATAGGCTCAGGAATGCGAACCGCCGCCGGCGATGAGTACTACCAACCTTAGGCCACCACGTGGGCGCTCGACAACCGGCTCAGCTCTTTGGAACTACAAAAGCTGCATAAAAAAAACGCAGCAGCACGCAATTAAACCGAGAACCTACTAAAACTACTGCTGCTAGTGTCTACACGACTCAGTCGCAATTGCAACGTTATGCTTCCGGGATATCTGATCGTCCATTCGCAGTTACACAAATAGTAGAAAAAATTTGAAATGACTAAATACTTAAAAAGCATTACACTGTAGGAAATACTGTAACAAGCCGCAAGCGACTGGTTGCAGAACTTCCCACAGAGTAATTTACGGACACAGTTGCGATGTTCTCTAACCAAAATGGATAAATTAACTTACAGCACGCATACGTCTACCACTATCTGTTACTTCTAACCACTTGTGCAAGTAACAAAACCGCTGACAATTGCACACCCGTTTTATGAAAATAATCTTACAATATTCGTAAACTTGAGACAGTATTTACGCGTTGCATTGTCAGAAATGCGAAACTAAGACCTTATGACAGGTGGTCCGCACTTCAATGTACAATCCCAACGAACTAAGACACAACATTGCGCATTTAAGACGAATGCCGATTACAGCTGTTTTCGTGGTTGCTGCGGTAGACTCTGACGTGCAATGGACCGAATGCATTTAACGGAACCCTTAATTCGTATTCATTAGTTCCTATTTCCACTGCTATCAGAAGACGTTAAATTCGACGCCCCTCCCCGAACTGTTTTGTTGAGCCAATAGCACAACCGCTGCAGACGTCCAACCTAGTCGGGCGCACAGCTACGCAGCTGACTGGCATCAATGGCGCCCAGTGTGGGAACGCCAGTGTCGCAATGCCCAGCCTGACGTCAGGCCAGCTACAGCTGACCACTCGGCCGTTACATAACGGCTTCCGCCCAGAATCATACCATGGACCGCCAAATGGATGTGGTGCGCGGTTATGTCACGCCTACAGTATTAGTTTTATACGAACTCTTGCCTTCAGTACATTATCTGCAGGGATTTTATGGCAAACTACCTCTGTCTCCCAAGCAATTATTTTCTTGTTGTCAACATCGTATTGACGCCTGTTGTCACTAGCTTTTACATCTCTCCCAAATTCAGTTTCTATTTGTCCATGTCAACGGATATATCGTGCAAAGTGATGAGATTTCGTCAAGGAGGATTATTCGACTCATTACCACTCTTGCAAGAATGAAAGCAAGATTAGACATTACGTCCGTCGTAAGTGTCTGGGGAAATGATGGAAAACTATAGTCTGAACGACTGAACAGTTTAACCGCCATTCTCCCGAATGCGAGTCCCGCGCTGAACACACTGTCACCTCGCTCGGTACCATTCTTCGAATCTCCTTCTGTCGTACATGTTCAAGTTGCTTGGAATTCGTAATTAATATAAATCTACAGTTCTACACTACAGGAAACGGAAAATATTTTCGCGACGGTTACCGTCATAAAACTTGGCTTTCCCCCCGACAATCCGACAGTTAATCGCTTCCGCAAAATATTGATGTAATGAATGTTGCATTGAAAACCAGGGACGTCAGTTTTTCCTCGTGGAGATTTGAAACTACAGTAATATCAGTAGCAGTATGAAAAATTGACACTGAGAAGAGACTAAACAGTAAGAGTCGCTATAAATTTTAACAAATGCACAAATTCGTAGACAACCTTGCGCTCTGTAAGGAGTGTACACACTATTTACATTTTTCGACAATCACCAACAATCACCCGCTGCCGGATCTACAGATATTACAAGTTAAGTCAACCACCGTGTTTTCTTCTGTCTGTATGTGAAGGCTAGCCCCCCCAGGAACTGCTGTAGGGATTTTGTTACGATTTTCTCTAATGGACTGAATCACCAGGGAGATTTGTGTAAACAGTGTGTCCCAGGAAGAATGGCCAGTATTCAAGGATATGATAATAATAGCTTGAAGTGAAACAGCCCAGTATACATGGGTCCTAAACTGCATAACTTAAAGAGCCCATTTTTACAAGACTTTTTCCTTGTTTTGGTCCATACTACTACTTCCCAATGTATGTAACGTCAAGACTTTGCAGTAGAAGAGATTTGTTTCACAGTATGGAAGATTAAATGCGCTCAGCTCTCAAGTTATGCAATTTAGATCCATATTTATTAGACTTTTTTGCTTCGAAGATAGTTCCTGTCGTATCCCTGACTATTCTTCCTGGGATACCATGTCTAATTTACACTAGACAACCGTTGCGGGAGAAGATGGCGCGGGTTGTTAGTCACATATACAAGAATGATGGAATACATGTCCAACACTGAATCTACGTTCTTGCAATACTCTGCCTACCGCGTCTGTAAGCATCTGATTATGCATCTCCTGTTTATGCTACAAATACTTTATTATTTCATGACAGAATGAGGGGATTAGTATGTAATGATGAAAAAGAAATGTCTAAAATAGCGCAATTTACAAGAGAAAACAAAAAAATTTCGATATATTTTTATTAAGGAATAGCGAATTTGCTGCGTCAGCAGACACCGCTCACTCCCATATATAACAAAAGGGCAGTATGAAGAAAACTACTAGTGTTCGGTATTAAGGATAACGTACGTAACTAAGCTCCAGAAGGCCGAATCGATGTAAGTAGTGCTACGCGACTCTGACGAATAAAAAACAAAAGTGAAATTAAAATGAATACAACTCGTTGCTGTTAGACACACGAATCTCTCTCTCTTCGCGTCATCGCCAAACATGAGCGTCAAATGATAGGTCTACAAACCCGCAGAACTTTGGCTAGGTTACGAGAACGTGGTAACAATGGAAGCCACGGGTAATAAATACGCAGGGAAGCTTCGAGCTTTGACTGTACGGTGCCGGCCTTCGCCTCTGACTCACCGGCTACGGGTGACGCGTCATCCCTCTCGGAGCCACGTCACGCTAAGATTAGCCCATCATGGCGCAACATTCCAAAATACTTCCACAGCATCCACCGACATCTGTCGTGCAATTTATGCGACTTATGACAAAAAACTCATATGATATCGAACTCTACAATGCAGAGAATCGCAACGTGGGAATATGTCGCCTGTTAACACTCAGCCGGCCGTTTTGATCGAGCGGTTCTAGGCGCTAGCCTGGAACTGCGCGACCGCTACGGTCGCAGGTTCGAACCCTGCCTCGGGCATGGATGTGTGTGATGTCCTTATGTTAGTTAGGTTTAAGTAGTTCTAAACTCTAGGGGACTGATGACTTCAGAAGTTAAGTCCCATAGTGATCAGAGCCATTTTGTTAAAACTCAGTACAGAAATTTAATCGTGTAGAAATGCAAACAACATGTAGGAACTTTTAAAGAAATAAGCACCGCCACACGTTAAGGTGAGCATAAGGTCTTTTCCCTGATCACCAGTATTTATTTTTAAGGGGCTATGCTAGATACAGCTAGGTGACTTCTTGTGAATGGTAGCTCAAATCGTCAATTTTTTATGGATATAGTGCTTTCGGGACACACTGATCGGTAAAGGCAGTCCAACACCACGGCCACCAAGGTCATCAGGCTTCACCTCTCCCAAAGCTTTTTGAGGGGTTACGTTAAACAGAAAGGATTGAATTTATCAGTTTCTGTGACGGAACAGGTGTTGCCAAAAACAAGGCGAGAAATTGACTAACGCCTTGACGTTGTACGGGCAACAGACGAAGCTCACGTGGTGTATATTCATAAAACCTGTTTGCAAAACATCGCATGGCAATAGCTAGTATAGTTCTTCGGGAATAATTTTTGTAATCAAGAAAGACTTTACGCTCATCCGGTACATCTACATCGGTACTCTACAAATCATATTTAAGTGCCTGGCAGAGGGTTCATCGATCGGTATTTCAGACCTATGTGGGCCTACTTTACGTTACGTTATAGTAGATAAACGTGGAACTCTGAAAGTAATTTGTTGGGCGGAGACGACAGCCTTGTTGTGCAAACGTTACAAGGTCAAATTATCACAAGTCCCCATAAATAGGCTTCCCGGCAGTCAGGTCCTACCTAATTGAAGAGTGTTTCTTGTAAATCAGTTTTTAAAAAGCTAGCCGAGCTCGTCTTATGCAAGCCTGTTTACCATTTTTATGGTGTCCCGTTGCTTGGTTCTTAACTCAGGCAAACCAGTATGCATTTTCACCGAATTACAGGCAAGCCCAACAAACCGCTTCTCCCGTTTAACGAAATCGATCAAGCGCGAAAATCGAACATACTTAATTTACTGCAGTTTCTAATGAAGTTACGTCGCAAGTTAGTGACTACAAGGCAGTCATCCGGTGGCCACGAGGGCAGACGAATCTCCTGTCCTATCTTCAAGTATTTATTGGCACTAGCAAGTACTGCCGAAAGTTTTACCGCCGCAAATACAAACTGTTGTTTACGACAGTTGACAGTTGGGCCATACAAACCGAACACGTGTTAGAAATAAGACGTGTAGAATTTTACAGAGCATACACATATACAGTAGCTACAATAACGATAATATATGAGCTTGATGTGAATATAATCACACGTGTAAAGCGCAAGAGTAAAGTGATGTGCTTAAATTTACAATCAAACGCACAATAAAGACTGTGGTATATGTTCCAAAAGGAGGTTCGTTGCCTTTAACTACATAAATCAACATATGCACAAAACCTCTCAGCGTTAAAACTCTGTTGAAAAGAACCAGGTTCAAATTTCAAATAGGAGGTATTTTTGTATTTACATAATAAACACGGAACAAAAGGATATTAGGTCATGAAAGAAATCGTCATTATGGGAATACGAAACCGCGTTATACATGGTAAACAACATTTTCGAAGGGTATTTGAGAACCTATACAACGTACCTCGAGTTCAACCTATATGCACCCCTTTATCGCATTCTACAGTTGACATTTCCGGAGTATCCCGCGAGAAGCACACAGCACGCCAACGCTGCCAGTTCGGTGCAGACGGCCCACAGGCAGGCGCGAGAGCTAGGTAGGGACCCGTCGGCAGGGCAGCCAACCTCACACAGCGTGTCAGCCAAGCGCTGAATCACTGGGCCCAACTACGCTCCCGGAAGCTCTGTATCCACATTAATAATGAGGTATCAATCGCTTTACTATCTCATGGCGTAGAATTGTGGCTGGTTACATGTCCTTATCACGAATTCATTATCTGATCAGCAGTAGCACTGATGGCGGGGAAGGATGCGTTAAGGTCGATAAAGCTATTTCCACGGTGAAATGAGCGTACTGCCACGATGCGGAGTAACATCTGCGTGCAGGATTCGGCTACTAAACCTTCTGTCGACCTTAAACTGAGTCACTGCAAGTAACCTGTGACAGAGAGAGCAACCTGTGAAGTGATGTTCGCGCTCGTCTGGCCGCTCGAGAGCGCGGTAAGAGGCGCACAGGCTGGGCGCATTCCTGGGTCCGGCGGCTGCGGCGGACATTCCTGCCGCATGCCGTCAGCCTCAGCGCCACTACCAGGGATACGAGTCAGCACTCACGTCGCCACGTCCACGCCTTAGCTTTTCCTGCTGCCGCGTTCCCTGTCGTATGATTCGCCGCTGACGCACGTGTCTGATTTTCTTAATGGGTGGGATGAATAACGGCGAGGAAGGCACGATTTGTGCAGAACTTTTCCTTCCACATACGAGTCTGCAGATGCAGCAGCCGAAACAGCTGTGTCTCCTCGCTGTCGTTCTGTAACCACGTAATGTTATTTCCTCAGACGGGGACACTGTTTTCGATCTGTCCTCTGACAGGCGAGCCTGCTGTCAACGCAATTGTATCTTCGCCGCTGCGGCGTACGCAAGGCGGCTGATAGCGGTCACTGGTTCTGCTTACGCATGGCATTCTTTAAACACCTTATCGCGTACCTTGGCTATCTGCCAGTCGCTGACAGGTATTTAGCAGCAGATGTAACTGCCAGTGCGATGTTGTGTGTGCCGAAGAGAGAGACACCTGTATTTATGATACAGGGTGGGGAAAATAGGCATGGCCTGGAGAACAGAGTTCCAGGGTTCAAAGAAAAATAGCACAGGAAAGGGAATACATTACTAATCTGGCTATAGCAGGTGTTGAAAGAGACCAACATTCATCTTTCAGCACTTCTGGACCCTGGTCAGCAAGCTACTCAAGGTGAATCAAAGCGGGATTGTTGGAACTGCTGCAATCTCATCCGAAATGTTCTGCTGCAGTTCTTTAAGACTGCCGAGGGTTGTTGCGATACACCTTACAATCAGACTTCAGGGCTCCCCAGACAAAGTAATCGCAAACTAACTGATCGGATGACCTGGGTGGCCAGCTACGGCCGCGACCAGATTGACCTGTGACACCTCTTGTCAGGCGTAAAGATTGAGTAAATGTGCTCCAAGGTTCTGTGTGGATCACATAGCGGGCGTACACGCGGTGTGCGCGTCGCGGGGTCTGGTTATTGCATACATTCACGTCCAATCGAATCCACTCGTCCAGGCCACTTATTTGGCCCATCCTGTGCGTATCAGAGCTTCACTGTTTATGACACTCCCCACTGTTTAATTCGTCGGATAATTCAGGTTATGTTACATAGCATCCGTAGCACCGTGCCACAACGACTTCATATATGAATTATGATAGGAAGCATATCGAATTTACAATAGTGCGAACATGTGAAGTTACGCAAGATTGCATCAACCAAATATGGTTTTCTTTTAACCCGAGTGTCGCTCAGACAAAATAATTGTCATAAGCGTTTCACGAGTTTTAAAGCCTCCGTAGATGCATCTAACATGACAAATTTTACACGTATGTAAAACAATTTTGAATCGTTAATATTTTACAAACAACTGCCTGTCACATCGCGAGAAAAAGCTTTACGGCTACAAAGACTTAAAAACAGAAATATGTGCTAAGTTTTTTTTAAAATCCTCAGACCGAAGAAAATAGTCGACAATGATTACATCAGAATTTGGCACATATCTAAACGAGATAAAGGTACGTGGACAACTAACTTCACACACTATTTAGTTAGTGGTTATGAGCCGTTTGCTCTACAGTGTGGAGCGTCACAAGAGAGGAAAAAATAAAAAGGGATCGAGAAGATTTACATGTTTGGCTTTCCTGCTTGCTGGACGGCGCCCAGTAGTAGCCCCCCCCCCCCCCCCCGGCGCAGTACGGCCCCGCTCGGCTCCGGCCCCTGCTCTTCCCCGGGCAGACGGGCTCACCTCTGACCTTCGCAGGTGGGGGCTGCAGCCCCGCGCGGCGCGGCCAGGGGCTGCTTGCTGCACACTCGGCTGCAGCTGCGACCCTTCACTGCTCGGCTCCGCTTCAGACTTCCTTCCGGCCGCCTTTGTCGTCGGCGCACAATTCCTATCTCTCGCAGGTGCACTCCGCCATGGGAACACGTTCACGTAACAGACAACTCGCGGTCTACAAGCGTGCGGCCGTTACGAAGCGACTGTGGTACGGTACGTATGCAGCCTGCAAACCCATTCGGGTTGCCAATGGAACGATTCGGGTGGAACTACACAAAATAAACAAACGAACCGGAGTGCATGTTTTCGCTAATCTAGTCTTTAATTATGATGGGTGTAAAATATCATTAAACCCTGGTTTGCACACACCCAACAGGCTGATTCATTTATAGTTACCGCTTCTTTAACAGGGGTGACACGTATTAGACTGGCAAGAAATATTCTCTACCAATATAATTATAATAAAGGCATACATTTTACTTCGGAATATACTGCGGGGTTTCAAAAGTGAATGTAATGACGAATGAATCAAGTCAGGACCTCCCATTGGAGTACCAACAATCAGAACATTAATGTGTAAGAAATTTGTGCGTCCATGGAACTATCTAAAATACAATGAAAATTACAACCGAAGCTGTAACACTCGACGTTATGTACTTTTATCACTGAAATCTATTTACTCCTCTACGCGGTAGTAGGCACTGAAGAAAGAAGGAATACGATGAGAAAATGCCTAAAACACAGTTCCGGTGTTTACGCTGATTCTACTCAAACGGAAAATTTAAATATACAAGAAATGGCATGAAATTGCTAATGGAAGTCGCGATGTGCTAAATACACCGAAGGTACTACGTAAGATCTAAGAAAACACGATCTTAATAAGAAACCGCAACAGTACACACACGAAGCTAGAAAGAAAGACTGACCAACGATTATTTAAACGTACTAGGCCATCCGCAAGTTGGTCCGAAACCTATAATACCTTTAAAAAACCGACGCCTAGCTCCTGATGCTAACAAGAAAAAAAGTTTTAGACAGAGGAGCCTCAATATGTCTGAACTGCATCGTTTTCACTGAACATACAGAGCATATTTTTACTTTGTAGCATTGTAACTTTATTCTTAGCAAAACAAAAATAAAAAATATTTTAGTATTATGAAGTTAGATGTACAATAACCAATAGTCAAATTCTTTACACAACTGTAACAGTTATTAGACAATGAGACTTAAATAAAACACTGTTCGACTTTGAAGTTACTTTAACATTCAAATAGTTTATACTGTAGCATTTGTTTTGATCCTTCACGCCAAGATATATCCTAACTTGGAAGGCAGTGTGTTGTTCACAAGCGATTACGCCACGCTTAACACGAGTAAGAGTACAGTGGAAGATATTGTCAGACGATTCAAAAACTAGGACCGTATTGACTCTATACCTCAAATGGGCTAACGAAAGTAGTTCGATGCACGTGACAAGACGAATCTAGCACGAAAAATAAACTATGATCCTACACTCAAGAGCACCTGACAAGTGAACTTCTGAACGATACTGTAAAGAAGGTACATCCTCAGACGATTCGCAGATCATTGAAAAATAATGGCTACAATGGACGAGTGGCTAGGAAGACACCGTGTGCGATAGTACAGAATCTAGAAAGATTTGATTTTGATAAAGAGTTTACTACGAAGGATGAAACGTGGTGCAACGACCTCATTTTTACCGACCAAAGTAAATTTTAAATTTTTGGATCGGATGAATGGAGGACGGCGTGGCGGAAGGAGAATGAAAAATTTATAGTCACCGCTCCTTTTACGCATCGAGTCACGTCTGCGCTGTATAGCCACACCTGTACCGGGCGAATTAGTGTACATAGACCGCATTATGTTTAACTATGTGTATCTGGACATACTGAAAAACAGTGCACGCAAAAGTGCTGAGAATATGCGAATATCAAAATCGTTTAAGTTTTACCAGGACAATGAACCGAAACATTTGCCTCGCTCAGTGCAGGAATATTTTCTGTGCAACTGCCAGTCAGTCTTACAACCACCAAAGCAATCACCAGACCTTAACCGTATACAGAAAGTGTGCGGAGAACTATAGCGATGTATTAGAGAAACACTACTTAAGTGTTAACACTGTTAATAACTTCTAAAGAAACTTTTACGTGTCGATTAAAAGAAGAATTGGGCGATCTATGTGCAGTCTATTTAAAAAGATTATTAGTATTATGCCGCAGCGTTTGTAAGACGTCATACGACAGAATGACTACCCGACAAGTTATCGAAAAATTTATTTTCGCAAAAAATTATATGCAAATAATTAGTTCTGAAAAGTGTCTGACATTAATGTGAAATACGTCCGAGTTCTATTTCAACATTAAAGAATTTTTGTAAATTAAGTTAACAAAATCTGCGCTGTTATTTACAAGGCAAGCAACTTATTAGAATTGTTTATGTTTTTGTTGATTAACATTGAAGTTATGATGCCACAAATTAAAAAGCTCATAGTGTTCGAATATTAACGTTACTCACTGTACTCGTCAACGAGTACTGATCAGTAATACACGATATTACTCAGAAAAAGAATATCTATGATTTAAAACGTTTGAGCTACATGAGGAAAAGCCAGTGGACAAAATTACTCGTTCGAACACCAACAGAAATATCGCCACTTAAAAATATACTGAGCAGGTACCCCTATAATTACGTAGGCAAAGGCAGCGCCGGCGGACAACCTGCGGCTTGGCGTTTCACAACACCGCCGCGCCGCCTCCAGCGCGGGCACGGTGCGCAGCAGCTGTTCACGCCGACCTTGAACCGAGTGGAAGCAGCTGCCACGTACCGCGCGAGGCTCAAAAGGGAACGGCCGAAACCGAGCGCCTCGCAATTGCCGAGCGGTAACCAGTCGCTACGAGCCACCGAGAAATGTGCACAGCATCGTCAAAGGGCAGCAAAAATCAAATCCAATCAAAATGCACATTTGTTGGGGCAGGATTATTTTCAAATTATCGACACGTCAGTACTCCTCCGGCCTTTCCACGGAAGAACACCGAAAATTGTTTCAGTACTTAGGTTCCCTGCAGTCACGCAAAAGAAGTGCGTGACTTGCTGAGATTGCTGAAATGAAAACCAAACAAGTAACTAAAACAGTACACTTGCCAACCGGGCACGCACACATCCGAAGTGGTGTGTTACTGCCATTTTTCATTCCGAAGCTCTCCACGCTAGCCCATCCAAGCACGCCTCTCCGTCTATGCGTAGCTGGTGAAAACTAAGGTTCATCTGAGCCTGCTCGCTGCAACAAAGTTTTGGCCCCTCTCAGAAATTTTTTGTCCCTCTCCAATCCCCGTACACTTCCCTCCATTACCATACTAACGATTCTTGGCCTAAAATTTGTCCCCCACCCCCCCGACCGATTTCCTCTTAAAGTCACGTTGTACCATACTCTTTTCGAACCCAATTCGATTCATTAGTTATCCAAACTACCGAACTTCAGCATTCTTCTGTAGCACCGTATTTCGAAAGTTCCTGTTCTCTTGTCTGAAGTGTTTATCGTCCACATTGCACTTCTGTACAATCTTACACTACACACAAATACCTCCAACAGTGATCTCCTTACCATCTCACCTTCTACCGATCGTAACAAATTTCTCTCTTCCAGAAACGCTTTTTTGCTACTGCAAGTATTTTAAAAACGTTTCTACTTCTACTCCCATCTGATCTCAAATGCAACTTTCTCAGCATCGCCTGATTTAATTAGACTACATTCCATCATCCTTGCTTTCCTTTGGTAACTGGCCAGTTTACACGCACGGTTGTGGTGTAGACATATTTCTGCATGAAGTCTGGCTTATTCGGACTGCGTTAGGCAAGCCAGTAGCATTCGTCTAGCAGGGGTGCTTCTGGTGGTACCACCTCTGTTGCTAGCAGCCAGAACAACTGCTTTAGTTTTTACTGCATTATACATGCGCTTCCCAATGACAAACACGGCAATGAATATTACAATACACAGTGTTACGGAAGAGGTGCCAAATATTGCACACATTTCGGTAGTTCGACTTTCAAAGTCACAATTTTCGTAAACAAAAAATCTAAGACGAGAAGTTTTCGTTTTGGAGAATATGGGACCGTTTCGGCAAGTCATTAAGCGTATACGGCGAGGCGGTTGCAATGTTAAGGGGCCCTAAGATGCCCAATATTTATTGCACGACGATACAGACTGCTCAATATATTGTACGTGCAAGGGTGATACTGCGCAACACACGGAGCTCTTGCCGAGACTTCAAATGATATAGCGAAACCACATGAGTATGAAAACATCAGGAAATACAGACGATTCGTTTCATTACTTATTCAGTAATTAGCTGTAGAAACATTCAACGAAAGATTCCAGGGACATAATACAACCAGCAGCTTACTTGTTCGTCGCAGGAGATTGAATTATATATTGCACAACAACATAACACAACATACCGATCCACTACAATAATGTATCTTACTCTTCCCCGGTTTGTAGACTGAATCCAGCGTTACAGGAAGCTAAATCAGACGATTGTGTGAGCAGTATCTTTTCTGTGTACAGTAGGTATAACGAGGTTGAAAGATTCCTCGTTCACCACCAAAAAATTCCGATAGTAATTGAGCTATGCTTACAAGTTCTTTTGGAATGTTAGAATGCCTGTGTGTAAAACAGCTTTCAAGCCACTTCTCGCCCACCGCCGCTTACTATGCTTTCCGCAGCATCTCTGTAATCTCAATACATGCACGTCATCAAGCACAGACATGTTCGCTACGAAGGCAGAGTAGTAACTGCGTCCCAGGCATAAATATTGCGCAATAATATTTTGCCTTTTTAGCTACACACTTTCGCGCAATACTGTGATATTATTTCGCAATAAATACTGTGTGTCTGGGGAGGGGGTCCCTTTCGTCTAACATCGAAGCTATCTACAGGTACACTTTCTGTTCCTGTGCTTCTTGCCATGCAAGTTCACCGTCGCTACAGCAACAAATTTAATGCAAGCTCTTTTCCCTCCGCTAGTCTTATTCGCGATATTTTTTTTATTCCCTACAACATGGACTGGCGGAATCAACTGTTTGTATACTTCTGTACAATCTGTTTTTTCACTTAAGATTATATTTGATTTTTGGCGGGTGATTCTGCGGGCAAGTGTTGTGATTGATGTTGATTGCACAAACGAACGTGTGCATTAATGTCCCTGTCTGTACTTGATCGGGTAAATAATGTAGCTTCATTGATAGATCTTGTTATGGGTTCATTTCTCGAGATAGATTTAAAGATCTCTCAATGTTTTCTTTCCATCGTTTAAGTTCTTCGCGTTCTTTGGCTTCTCGAAAACCTTTATTAAATAAATTTTCTTCAGAAAACTGGTGCTCCGCATTTACGCAGCGTACAGCTTTCACCATCGCAAATGCGCGCTAAAATAAATTTCTGTAGGGTCTTAGCATCGTACAGTGACAAATCGATAAGCGATGGAGCTGGTAGACAAACTGTACTAAAAAAAAAAAAACGAGAGTACATCCCAAGTTCGGCGACTCCAGACGGACCGACCCATTTTTCAGAGATGCATTGACCTATACACGAGAGGCCAGTAACGTAAAAAAGGAAGAAGAAAGCCGCCGCCGACGCGCGGCGTGGCAGGGGTGTGCGGCGACCGTGAAATCGATTGCCGGCGCCGGCGCCGCCGCCACAGACCCGCCGCCATCGCCGCGCCGTTTCAAAAATAAATGCGCGGGGGACGGACGGAAATAGCAGCACCTCTGGCCGGCAAAAACCTCGCGCTGCGCCGCCTGCTGCTGCTCACTGTCTCGCCGACGCCACGACACACCGCACCGGCAAGGGACCCAGTCTCGTAATTATCTACTCGGATCCGACCTCCTAGTAATAAAAAATTTGTACACAGCTCATTAATGCGCCGTATGAAATGTAATGAGCCTTGTCAGAAAGCAACGTAGACTAATTTATCCAGTAGTTACGGTTGCTTAGCAGCTCCTCGACTGCGAAGCCTCTGCAAAATAGCGCAACCTCGAACAAGGAACCACGGGGAATGGCAGGAAGCTACTCCTATAATATTAATAGCACGGTTACTTATCGTACTCAATAGATATTAGATATAGCCATACTACGAGTGACTATCTGGAAATATTTCATTCAAAACTATCACTTGGATAAGCACACTCGATTACGATACCAATCCAATGTTACTGAAAGCGTAGCAATCGTCCTAACAATGCCCTACGATGTTTTATGCATCACAAGAAACCCGTGCCAGCAGTGAACAGAAGTGCTATTCTGATGCGGGTTTCGGGCCACAACAAACTGCAGAATATAGGTCGGAGTGAGCACGCCACATCGCGTGCTGTCGGCGGGCCGTCAGTGGCTGCCGAAGGACACCCGGCGAAACTGCCCAGTCAGAAAATGGCAGACATCGGGAGGTATCGAGTGGGGTTGAGGAGTGACACACCGAGCACCAAGGGTACTTTCCACATGCTGACCTTCGCCTACTCATCTCAACTGTTCGGGAAACAAAGACGCAAACACGAAAAGAAAGAGTACAGGAGTTACTGCAAACTACTAAGTATTTCCGTACATACGATACCACTGGTGCAGATAATACCGTTACAAGTTACGCATGCCTTTAAATAAACGAAATGGCGGTGCTGGATTGTTCGACGATTCAGTCTCGAAATGATCTCCTGTGCAAACATAAATATTCGACATATTCGGTCAATGGACACACGGTTCTATATCAGTGAACTCATCCCAAGTTGGAGTGCCACCCAAGAAT
The DNA here is from genome assembly GCF_023864275.1 of Schistocerca cancellata. Classification (NCBI taxonomy): domain Eukaryota; kingdom Metazoa; phylum Arthropoda; class Insecta; order Orthoptera; family Acrididae; genus Schistocerca; species Schistocerca cancellata. Next base: position 251,354,623 of record NC_064632.1, read on the forward strand.
GCTTTATTCACACACACAGCAACGCGATATGTGGGGTGCGTTCTAACACTGCCCAAAATCAAATCATTATAATCTGTCGTCACTCATCTCCTCGAAAAGTGAAACTCTCACTCAACAATTAACAAACAACCGATGGAAATGTAGTGAGAGGTGAGGTCGAGTGATTGATGACGCTTTTACTGTACGATATGTGCGAAGCTGGGCATAAAACATTCCGAAGTCCAAGGTTACGATTTAAGGCATGATTGTGTGCTGCTACCTTCATGTGAACCTGTCATATCTTCCACTAATAGCTTTGTTCTAAGATTGATGAGTGATGGTTTGCAATCAACTGACTGCCAAAATCGAATCAGTCTATTGGCAGAATACCCGATCGCAGAATATAAATTAATAAAAGTTGATGCCGTTGGATTAAAGCGACGTGAAAGATTTATCTAAGTACGCGTTGGATGCCGTTCCAATATCTCCAGTTTTCGAGTGGAAGAAACGACGAAGCACTATATCGCGATGGGTACATCAGTAATCTGTGGATAGTCACTGCAAAGACGGCGGCTGCGTGTGGCTGCTCTGAAGTTATCTTTCCACAAGGGCGATTATTACAGTTTTCTCTCCAAGACCACTGCTGCTCCTGGAAAGCTGGTTCACCTTGTAGGGCTCCAACTGATGAATTTAGGTAGTGTTTAACTAATAAAAGGTATAAGCTGTCACTGATAAGAGCTAAACACAAAGTTTGCGAGATATCCGCAGCAGAATTGGCATAAAATTACATTAGAGTATCTGACAAAGTGTAGCACATTTTTCTTTTATGGTCTCTGCTTAACGTTCATACAGGGCGTCACTGCTTGGCGGAATGGAGTGGGTAGATTGTTCGCGGGAGGACTCAATAAAAAAACATTAGAGCAATATGTATCAGGAAAGTTTGGACTAACGTTTTTTTCTTCTCATACATAACAACGTTTATTCGTTGTACACTCTCAAGATGTTAGCGAGGTACAAATTCGTGTACAGAAAGAAAGGCCACCACTGAGGGAGGCTTACTCCCATCTACTACAGCCCTGAGACCATAAGAATAGTTCATACCTACGAAGTAACAACAGCACTAATCAGGCATTTTCACAACAGCTTCTCCACCACCTCAGGACCCTTCTTCTATCATCTCTGCGGAATTACTAGTTCGGAGGTTTTTAATATTTCAAAGAGTCTTGTAGGAACGACATAAGACAGTAATAGACCTGTACTTTTTCAGTTTCTTAGAATGCTTACGAACGGAACAGGTGTAGGTGTAACGACAAACCAAGTGTCCGGAAACAGTTTTCTATATTCACAGAACCAGTATGCTGATGGACAAAGAATGGGAGGAATTTTATCTTTAACCGATAAGAGGTTGCCACGGCCTCACTCTTAGTTGCTTATTTTACAAACTACACGCTAAACCATCATGCTTATCCGAGAAGAAATCCACATCAGTAGTTTAGTATGTCGAGCTATGAATGGAGATAAACAGATAAGCCTTTACACTTTTAGCATCTGTTTATTAGTTGTTGTTCCTCCTTTGAGCTGCGATGAAGCAACGATTCTTTGTGCTATGGATTCTACGAGTCCTCGTAGGTTTCAGGAATTATGTAAAACCACATGTTTACGCGTAGATGGCTAGCGCCCCATCGTGTCCGTATCAGACAAATTTGGTGCCCGGGACATAAATGTTAAAGTTCACTATCATGTTCCTAAAACAACTGTACCACGATTCTGGTCTTGTGGTATAAGCAGTTATCCTACTGGAAGACCGCATCTCCATCTGCCAAGGCGGAAGTAGGGCTGTTTCACGTGACCAGCTTTCGCTTTAAGACGACGGCGGGTCCCAGGGGGTAGTCAGTAAGAAAGTTCGTTTATTTTATAAAATTTATATAAATCAGAGTTACAGCAGTTTAAAGCATATAACAACAACCCCTTACGAAACACTTTGTCAAAATTTTATGAAAATCTAATGCATATATTTTTAAAATCCCTACAGTCTACCATGAAAACTGAACGCCCACTACAGGGGCCAGGCCGACGACCACTGGCGTATTCGGACACGACGATGGACCTGGTCTCCACTCATTTATAGCCCAATCTCGATAAAACCTTTCTCATTACATTTGTAACTAGCGATGTCTTTGGGTCAACATGGGAACATTCACGTATGTGTTATCTCTTGCGGAATCCCATATTCAACAATGTGCGTACAACAATGCGCTCTGCAACACCTCTGCCTACACCAACATTGCACTCTTGACACCAGAAACGCCACAGATCGCCGCTTATCCAGTTTTAAAGAGGCTCCGACTTACGTATTCTTTGAAGCGGCCTGGACGTCAAATACCTTACTTGTCGCCTACCGCGGTTTCATCGTGATTCAACCACTTCCCACGGAAGCTCAAGGTAGTAGCACACGACCATCTTTCATCTTTCCGTGCTGCTCGTTCCCACGCGCCGGCCTTAACAATGCACTCGTCGCCAAAGTCGTTGGTGTCACTGAAATTCCCCATTTGTTGTCCGTATTTTCGCTAGAATGTTTCCCTACGAGTCTCCTATTCGGTTATTCAGTATACTTTCGACTACGGAAAAAAGGTTTTACAGTACCACTTCACTAGTGAAGTTTTTAACTGACCAACATATGGTGCCGGACAGCAACACGCCAGTGACCCCGCATCACAAATGTATAAAATTAGCTGTAGTGAGGAAGGAAATCAGATCATCCTAGAGTGGCTGATAACACCTGCGGGAAGGCACGGCTGTTACGGAGCGTGCACATCGTGTGGGTAGGATCGTGTGGTAAGCCGCCATATCCGCGCTGCTTGGCCTTCCAGGTCCTCAGATATCAATTCGTGCAACTACTGCCGTGGCGTTACTTGAAGTCTCAAGTCTACCGCGATCGTCCGACCTCATTAGCGATTTTAGAGACAACATCCTACGGCAATTTCTAACTATACCCAATACTATGCTGTTCGCAACACTGGCCCACGATCACAGGTGGTGTTGATGAATGACGGCCGACATGCTGAGCATTTATTATAAAAGAACATCCGACTTTGTTAAAATTAATTTCTTTTTTATCATATGAAGCGCAATTTACTGAACTTTCGTGCACTTTTTTGCTTCAATGAAGACCACGTCATTTCACGCATGCGTGTCAATTTTTACCTCCACTTACATTACTGCGTGAAGCACCGAATTTTTTAATGTCAATAAAGTTTTGGGTAACTCTGTGACACCAATGCCGTATAAGAAAAAGTTAGTTCAGAAAGGACGAAAAATTGCCCCTAGTCAGTGTGCAGCTAAGTTTGTTTCTACTTCAATCTCCGCCGACAACGAAGGAAAAGCAGAAGTTTGCAGAAAATGTAAGCAAGAGGCATAGCGCACTACGCAAATCATACGCCAATTTTTAAGGAAATACTGTTTTTAATCTATAAAGACCAAAATGAAGTGACTCTGAAAATTATTTGTCGCTAACTTAAGACGTAAAACGAATAAAAACTGCATTCATTTGTTAAAAAATTTCTTTATTTGTTAGGTCCTTAAATTAACAGTTTCAGTTAATGACCGAATAACTGTCACTTAATTATTTGCTTTTTAATAATCTTAATTTTAGTTGTATTTTGAATTTACTGCATTTTATAACTAATAACTTACACACCGGTACGCCAACTATAAACCTTATTGTATTATTTTTACTGGATTCCGTACACGGATGTGTGCACGCTACAGTAGCGACATCTAAACGAGTTTACGACACAGACATCCTGTGGCTACTACAGTAGTTTGTTGTGAACAGTATCACTGTTAACAAGATGACTCCGCCAACGCTGTGTCCAAATATATACACCATATTTTAAATATGTGCGCCGATGCTACGCTGATTTTTGTGTTTATCTTTTGACGATGCCACTATTGTTTCATTACATTGCGACAAGTTTTAAAACGTGTGTTGCCTGATTTAAACCAAGTACGTATAGTTTGTACGTCAGTAGTATTTTTCATGATGGGCTATTTGATTAAGATGTAGACAATCCCTAGTTACATTTGTGTGTTTTTCATGTTTTGCTGCACATCTAAAGATGATCGTTGCCGACGGAAACCGGTAGTGTAAGGACCTAAAAATTTTGAGAGCAAAGACGGAAATAAATAAATTTATTCTATACTTTCTGGATCACTGTTTAATCACGTCCAAGCCGCAGGTTGTGAAGGCCTTCATTTGCATTTAATAGATAAACCTGACTAGCTCCTCTTAACGTTCAAAGCAAAAATCAAGAGGAGTAATTGCGCTGTAAAATCCAGTTCAATAATTAATGTGTCGAAGATTCCGAGAAACGGAGCCAACAGCCAGGTGACAAGCGGCTGAAGGCACAAGGAGGAGGAGAAGGACAAGGAGGGAGTAGGAGTGGGGGAGGAGGGAAGTAAGGGAAGGTCGTAAGTGGCGGGAGGCTGCGCGGCAGACACAAACGGCCCATTCAACGGCCGAGCAGTCAATGGGCCTGCTACGCTTACTATCAGCAGCTGGCCGGCCGGCCGGCCCTGCACACGCTATCTGGTCCCAACAACGGCCGATAAGGGAGCGCAGTCAAACGATAATTACCGTACAGTCCGACTAAGGAGAAAGCAAGTGACCCAGCAATCTCATGCGGCGGCGGCAACAACAACAAACACTTGCGGAACGGTCCTACGGTATTTTAGTGCCTGCATACATGCGAAGGTCAAATCGACATGTTGTGTATGAGAACCATCCATGAATGAGCGAGCGATTTGAGTTCCCAAGTCTACTTGTCGACTGGACGCGCACCGAATTATTTTTCTTTACAGTACCTACCACCCGACATACTGTTAAATGCCGACTTCTTGTTTTCCAAGGTCCACTTGGCGCTACACTCCACTCCACTGTACCCTTCAGCCAGTCTCATCACACCAAAAATTCTTGACGTTCACTGACGACCTATATCCAGGTTATACAGTGACGCAACGCTTGAACCAAGTTCTAGCAGAGTACAACTGGATTTGATACAATTAACAGTGTAATGAGATATTCATGAGTACATTGATTTTAAAATGGTTCTGTTGCTTGACTGAAACCGCTTGAACTCCAGCGCCACTGACGCGCGAACAAGAAAAACTGACGTGAATTGGTCGCATCACTTTAGTACTTAAACACACTGGGCAAGCTCCCTCAAATTTAACTTACGCGACTGAAGAAACAAGAAGAGACTTGATTAGCAGCACGCTGAAAGCCTATTTTAAACACGGCATGAAACACGTTCCATGTAGAAATTCCGACAATTCCAAGACGAATAACAGATTGTGTGACCACAGGTAAAGAACTTCACAATGCTATTTGCGATTGCAGGATGTCTTAGGTTAGCAGCCAACTAATAGCGTCGTACTGACATGAAAGACGTTCTGGTATACTGATATTGTGAGAGGTTAATTCTTTCGGTATTCAGCGTGAAATTAAATATAGCTCTAGAATTACTACCAATTAAAGAGACATGTGCCTGGAAACACATAATTTGTAGAAAACTGTTAATGCACTTTCCGTCATAACATTACCCAAGCGCGGTGGAAACAGCTGGCAATTTAATAGGGATGATATCAGGAATCAATGATACGCAGGCCAAAAGTGACAAAAAAGTTTCTTACTGATTTAAAATAAAATACACTTGACTTTTAAACCATAAGGCCTATTTGCTAGCACCCAACCCATGCTGCAGACTTAACAGCAAATTCATGTCGTCCTCTTATTCTACAATAGCAAAGTTTGCGTAGGCTTTTTCGTTAACCCATTTCCCAATACCGCTTCTGATTGGTCGTGTACGCGTGTCACTATCAGTTCTGCAAAAGCGTATTTCATTTCCAGAAGTACAACGTAAACGCTTCGGGAATTCAAATGGGAATCCCTGGAGATAAGGCGACGTTCTTTTCGAGTACATTTAAGAGAACAGGCATATGAAGCTGACTGCAGAAAGATTCTACTTCTGCCAACATATATTCCGCGTAACGACCACTAACACAAAAGAAGAGAAATGTGTGCTCATGCGAAGGCAAGCCTGGATCGGAAGAAGTATCCAGCATGTCGTGCAAGCGATCTTCCTGTGAATCGTTGCGCATATTAACCATCAGCGTAACAGATTTCCGAATGATACAAAGAACGCACCGATCGATCCATTAGTGCGCCTTTAACGTAGACTTCTGAAACTTGAGAAGACCCAAACCACTATGTATGTCATCGGGATGTCAGCTCTTTTCCTACACGAACAGTCATTTCTCCCTCGCACTGTTTGTGAGTGGAATAGTACTACGCACAGTAGTGTGCCTTGAGGAGTTTTTGTACGTCGATGTAAATGAAAATTTCAGTATCTTAAACTTTTTCGCGCCATGCAAACGCGCTTACACTGTCATATTGCTAAGCGCTTTATAAAATTTATGTTAATGTGGACAAGATTTTGGACGGACTGAAGGGAAAGAAATTATGTTCATACTAGCAAGTAATTTACTTTACTTAAAAATTACGTGTTGCGTGCCGATTTCAATAAATGGAACCGTTTGGCAATAACCCAGGGTAGCTGCCACACACACTTCATGTCGTGAAGCCTCTCTTTACGGTCAATGGCCGATGACAAAACATTCTTATGTTTTCTAGCCACTACCTCCAAAAGACTGAAATACAATAATGTACCAATCATTAATTCGTGAGGATAACATGTTTTAATAACTTTTCTTGGTTGCCTCATCCTCGTGTTTCTGAAGAGTACACTGAAATTCATAAGGCACACTCACTTTACTAAAAAATTTACGAGGGCATTGATAATCTAAGTTCACGGCGCTGACTAATTAGAAAAGCTGATTTACGGACTCCATTCGTGTGAAACAAGATGTTCGGTAAACTTATATTTGATCAGGCAAGCAAATACAGGGTGTTTCAAAAATGACCGGTATATTTGAAACGGCAATAAAAACTAAACGAGCAGCGATAGAAATACACCGTTTGTTGCAATATGCTTGGGACAACAGTACATTTTCAGGCAGACAAACTTTCGAAATTACAGTAGTTACAATTTTCAACAACAGATGGCGCTGCGGTCTGGGAAACACTATAGTACGATATTTTCCACATATCCACCATGCGTAGCAATAATATGGCGTAGTCTCTGAATGAAATTACCCGAAACCTTTGACAACGTGTCTGGCGGAATGGCTTCACATGCAGATGAGATGTACTGCTTCAGCTGTTCAATTGTTTCTGGCGGTACACCTGGTCTTTCAAGTGTCCCCACAGAAAGAAGTCACAGGGGTTCATGTCTGGCGAATAGGGAGGCCAATCCACGCCGCCTCCTGTATGTTTCGGATAGCCCTAAGCAATCACTTTTTGAGGATGCAGGGACGATGGGACTGCAACATGGGGCTTTTCGGTTCCCCATATGCGCCAGTTCTGTTTATTGACGAAGCCGTCCAGGTAAAAATAAGCTTCGCCAGTAAACCAAATGCTGCCCACATGCATATCGCCGTCATCAATCCTGTGCACTATATCGTTAGCGTATGTCTCTCGTGCAGCAATGGTAGCGGCGCTGAGGGGTTGCCACGTTTGAATTTTGTATGGATAGAGGTGTAAACTCTGGCGCATGAGACGATACGTGGACGTTGGCGTCATTTGGACCGCAGCTGCAACACGGCGAACGGAAACCCGAGGCCGCTGTTGGATCACCTGCTGCACTAGCTGCGCGTTGCCCTCTGTGGTTGCCGTACGCGGTCGCCCTACCTTTCCAGCACGATCATCCGTCACGTTCCCAGTCTGAAATTTTTCAAACAGATCCTTTATTGTATCGTTTTTCGGTCCTTTGGTTACATTAAACCTCCGTTGAAAACTTCGTCTTGTTGCAACAACACTGTGTTCTAGGCGGTGGAATTCCAACAGCAGAAAAATCCTCTGTTCTAAGGAATAAACCATGTTGTCTACAGCACACTTGCACGTTGTGAACAGCACACGCTTACAGCAGAAAGACGACGTACAGAATGGCGCACCCACAGACTGCGTTGTCTTCTATATCTTTCACATCACTTGCAGCGCCATCTGTTGTTGAAAATTGTAACTACTGTAATTTCGAAAGTTTGTCCGCCTGAAAATGTACTGTTGTCCCAAGCATATTGCAACAAACGGTGTATTTCTATCGCTGCTCGTTTAGTTTTTATTGCCGTTTCAAATATACCGGTCATTTTTGAAACACCCTGTACGACCGTGCAGAAAATGTTAACACGACGGTGGAAGTCTGACTCGTTAATCAGTTTCTGGTTTTCGTCAACACGTGTCGCCTGTAAACATGGCGAAAGCGCGGTGCAGCCGCACTCCTTTGTTTGGAGCGGCAGATGGCGCTGTGCTGCACGGCGCGGCAGCAGCTGGTCGCCAGTTGGTCAGCCGGCCGGCCGGCGGCCCGCCCGCCCCCAAGGACACGGGCTTCCAGCTCCAGGCTCCAGCCTCTCCGCGCTTTGTTCCCGCCTGCCCGGGCCAGCTCCCGAGCCCAGCCTCAAGGCCGGCTCTTTGTTTAGGCCTCCACCGGCCCTTTGTCAGCTTTCGCGGGCCAACCTGCTGGTTGACCATGCCTCTTGGCTTTGTTCTGCGTGCTAACTACGTAACGAACACATTATGATTCTTGAGTCTGCATCCTACTGGAAGTAATGCTCACTAACGAGGCCAGAAACTACTCTTTAAAAGTCCTCAAAACATGAGTAGAATTTGCGAAATGTTAGAACAAATCCCTTTTCACTAACAATATGAATTTCCTGGCGCTTGTTATCCCAGTGTGACTTTCACATTAACTCGTCAGAATTAACTTATCCATACTCAACATGAATTAACTACCGTAATGCACATTGCAAACTATATGCGAGACATAGCTTTCCCTTCGTTATAATTCTTTGCATCTCGTAGCTCTCCTCAGACGTGGATTTTCGTGGGGAGAAGCCTCATTACAATGGCAAGCTTGGATCGTGCGAAGTGTACAGCAAGTCGTGTACGCGAACTGCCTGTGAATCGGCGCGAATTTAATCACCAGTGTAAACAAATTTCCGCGCGATACGAAGAACGCTTACGGACTTAGGTCGCCAGTTAACCGATCGACCCGTCAACGTGCTTTTAACGTAGATTTTTGAAATGCAGAAGACCCAAACTATTACCTCATCGGGATGTCATCTTTTTCCTAGACGAACAACCTCCCGACAACGTGTGTTTCGTATACAAACAACAGGTTTCAGGTCCCCAAGGCAACCGTTACGTCTTGAATCCAAACCACCACAAGTGCTAAAATAATACTCGATGGCTATGTAAAACAAATTAGTTCTAGTCTAAACTAAAACGCCATCTTCTAGACTGTTACTGACTAGCCTGTCATGTCCACATGAAAAGACAGAAGGCAGGACATTCAGCACTAATAACCTACCTACTTCGTAGTGCGCCGAACGCGGTGAATTCAGGATGACAATAAATGTATTAGGGACAGACGTTCAGTTCACATATTCACCTACGTAAACCGCTGTATGATGTAGGGCGGAGGATATTATAGGTAGCATTGTCGTTGTCCCATAGCCGTCCCTTTCGTGAATGGTGCACGGGAAAAAAACCAATGTCGCTCAAACTGTTTACGAGTTCAAAATTTCTCCAGCTTCTTCCGGTAAAGAAGGCGAGGTAAATTGTTTTGAGTAAGGAACAGTTGAAAGCCAAATGCATTTTCACGTAAACATGCTGAGAAAACGATTCGTGCAATATCTCTCCAGAGTTCGGCATTTTGTGCCAAACCCTTTTGTATGGGAATTCTATCCAATGTATGATACATATTTCTTGTACATAGGCAATTTCCGTTGACTGAAATCCCGCAGATCATCATCACTATTTTTTTATGACGCCTACTATCAGTCTCTATATTACACGAAAAATGTCTTGCACTTCAGAAAATATCCACTGGTTTGACCACATCAAGTTATTCTACTGACAATATAAACATGGCGAAAGTTTAGCAAAGTAATGGGTATGACATTAAGGCACAGGATGTTATGTCTTACTTATCAGATGCCGCAACTGATGCTATGAAATAGCATGACTACCCAGAAAGTGATTTGGGGGGCAACACGAGGGGTGTACAACAAATTCCTCCGCATGACTTTTTCAACACACATTTAGATCAAAACTAGCTGCAATGTGTAGACATCAGCTAGTCTCTTACTATCTCAATATTAAGTTCGAGAACATCCTGAGACCTCTTCGAATCCATTACTGAAACAGTCGGTACATATCACGCACAGCAACATACGAAAATCTTTTGCTGCGAACACTACCTGACATCCTGTTCTCTATTAATACATTTCACTTTCATTCTTTACCCTCATAACTTTTACTATTCCCTCCCTTTGGGGCTCGCTGCCAAAGGTAGCTCACGGGAGTATTTGTGCCAGTTCGTTCTTAACCTGCAATCGCTTCTCTCATGGCGTCTATCCACACTATGAAATCACTACGAAGTAAGTGGCTGAGGCTACTTCCCATTGTACCAGTTACAGCTTTTTCCAGTTTCATTCCCACATGGAGCGCGGGTGAAAGACTGCTTCTACGTATCTGTGCGCGCAGTAATAATGTCTAATCGGCGACACGTAGGGGATGTAGCCTACCAATCAAATGACGTCTCCCACTCGTTTAACCCACGACTGGACCTATGTGACCGCTCTAACTCATATCCCTATAAATTGTTACACCTCGATTGTAATACGAGTAGACCGATTCCAACTGTTACTCATTCCTACTGCATATGAGAAAGACTAGGACGTGAAACCGAGTGCTTAAGAGTTCTACATTGAACGTTAACTACTTTTGGTTCTATGAAGTCTACTAACACTGCCTACACCGGAAGCAAGATGAAAATTGTCGAGACAGTCTACGTACAACAGTTGCGCGCTGTGACTCAGCCGCACGCCACCCCGCGTCCCACGCCCGCCGCTTCGGCGCTCTGCCAGCTGCCACCGTTACTTCCCGGACAGCAATAGCTCAGCTCTACTCTACTCTACTCTTCACACCACGCCCACCCGTCAGCTGGCCCGTAACCTCGGATCTTACTAACCGCCGCATTGCACATCCGCGTAACTGCCTTGCACACAATTTAGGCGGAACAATGGACTGTGAATTGTGAACCCGTGAATGACGCAGCTCACTGAATGCAAGCGTTTAAAACGGATTAAGCAAGGGCACCAATGATTCCGACAGATGAATAAAAAAAGTTAAAGTACTGTAGTTTTCATTGCGAAGATTGATTTGCAGTGGTTGCCTCTCTGTTTTCACTACATTTAAATTCTGTGCAGATTTTTCAGCATAGGTTTCCGTAATTTTGAATATACATGCAAGTCCGTTTTCTCTTAACTCTCGTCATCAACGGAAAATTGAACAGCGGCCTTGTGAAGAAAGCTAGCGTTAATTTGAAAGCAAGGACAAACACACACCCATGCCCGAGGGAGGACTCGAACCTCCGCCGGTACCAGCCGCACAGTCTACGACTGCAGCGCCCTAGACCGCTCGGCTAAACCCGCGAGGCCCAACACTGTCGTCAGCAACAATGGTTTTCTGCGAAGAACCTCTGTTCGGCTTACACCCAATTTCGAGTTTCTGTTTTGAGGTCTGGCATAACGTGTTTCCCTTTAGAAGCCACGATAATGATCCGTAAGGAAAGCCACAATTTCAAAGTGTACAGGAATATTGAGCATTATAATTAACTAACAACATTTTTGCAGACGAAATTTCATTATTGTAGGTGTTATTTCACGATGAACGACTAGAACCTGAAAGCGTGCCGGATTTCTGAGGCCCGTATTAGCGATAGTTCAGTGTAAACTACCGCAGAATTTCACAGGTTCGAGTGCCCTAGAGCTGTATGGGGCCACGCGGGTACGGCTGACGTGCCCGCGTAGTACGGCGGGGCGTGGTACGCTAGTACGCGAGGGAGAGTGAAAGCCAGGCGGGCGCCATCGACCGCGGAAAGGTCAGCAGACGCGCCGCATCGACCCGGCGGGATGCAGTCGCCATGGCGACCGCCCACCAGGAAGACGCCGCGGCCGGGGCGGGGCCGCGCTCCCGTCGCAGCCGCGTCGGCCTTCGCCAGACTCAACACGCGAACCTATTTCAAAGTCCATTACATGCCTGAAACCTTCAAACGCCATTTTCCATTCGTCTAGTCCCTTCTGTTGTTGATGGATTTAGGGTGCTCAACAGCGTGGTCATCAGCGCCCTTAATCGTTAACTTCTGAGACGATCCCTGCAGAACACGCATTAGCATGTTTCTTCACGAAGTCTGGCAATCTTGGAGAGAAAAAAAAAGAGGTACGTGCGTATTAAAATCGTTTGGAAAAACACCTTAATGACACTGCGTGTTACACAGATGGCTGACCATTTACTTACTGTTTATGGACGGCTGGCTAGTTTAACAAAATTTAGGAGCCAAACCTTCCACTGTGACTCGACATTTTAAAATGAGCTTTACACAGTTATCGTTGCCAAATAGCATGGTATTTACGTATCCAGCTACGTAGAGGGTCGCTTTTATGACACCATATGAAACACTATCTCTGTTGGTCCATCATGACAGGGGACATCGGCTGGTTAAGCAATTGTTGTGAAAGTCAATAAAATTCACCAACAGCCGTGTACTTTAAGACATTTTATTTTATTGTGAAGGCTACCAGTTTCTGCATTTCATTATTCCATCTTCGTGCCCCATACGCATCTATCCAAATAAACGAACTTGTCGTAGAGCGCCATATATCTCTGGATATCGTGAATTCGAAACTGGTAGATTTCACAATAAAATAAAATGACATCTTAAAGCACACGTCTGTTGGTGAATTTTACTGACAATATAGAACACATTTTATGGCGCAAAGTGGTGATTTGGTTAGCACACTGGACTGGCATTCGGGAGGATGACGGTTCAAACACGCGTGCGGCCATCCAGATGTTGGTTTCCCGCGTTTTCCCTACATTGTTTCAGACAAATATCGGGATGGTTCCTTTGAAAGGGCACGGCCGACTTTCTTCTCCATCCTTCCCTAACCCGAGCTTTAGCTCCGTGTCAAATGACCTCGTTGTCGACGGGACGTTAAACACTTATCTCCACCGCTCCTTAAAAACATGTTACATTAAGTCGTATCGTGAGTGGTATCCGACATACTGGTAGTTCATCCCACCAGAGAAGGAAACATGGTTTCGAAGGACAATGTCCTCTTGTTAACCTAGCGAGCATAGCTCTCCACGGTAGTCTATATCGGATGCAAGTCCCGACTACTACTCAAAACCGACACCCATTTTAACTACAAGGCAATGGTGTTGGAAAAATTATAGTTTTGATGCGTTACAAATTACTTTCCTCTTAATTTATTTAAATTCTGTTTATAATTTCTCAAGACCAGGTAAGTCAATAATCTGGAACGATTCAGCGCCCTTAAAGTTACGAAAGTCTCTTATGTCAACGACAAAGCAGTTAAGGTATCAAAGAATATTTCATCGCAGTAACGCCGGAAATGAAGTACACGAATCAAAACGTTGCATCTGTCGGATATTCTCTTTCTTCCCGCGGACCGCCTGAGCTAGCGGCGGCGCGCCGGCCCGGCAGACCGCCACACTGAGGCAGGAAGGCGCAGCCTTGCCCCCGGCGCCGCAGCCGCTGCCAAGGTCGGACTGGCAACCCGTTTGTCCTGTCGGCCCACGGCTTGCAAAAACTACTCGCTCACGGTCACCTAATCGTCAGTAGCAACCACCAAGAAACATTCCCACACTGGGCCGACGACGCAAGGACAAAGTAGCAAACGATTCTCATACTGCGGCAATGTTGCTCAACGCCATGCTCCATAATGCACAGTAAAATTTTCGATTCGATCAAATTTTTGGGCCTGGAAGGCTAGTGGCAGAGCACGGGAATACATATGACCAAGACTTAACGACACGTTATCAAAACCCCACGTATGGTCACACGCAGCACGTATTCACGAACAAGAACGAACAGCAAACCACCAGTCACGTCGAAGTGTCAGCTATATTCCTCACTAGCTTCTTTATGTTAATTTACACATAACACTAACATCGCGCTTAACAGGTGGAGCCAAGTGCGCTGTGCCCGATTTTGAGGGTAGTTTTAACAAATTACACTTCTCAGTAGAACGGCTATTGCAAATTCCTTGTTCACGCACGTAGACGTCTTCAGCTGCAAGCAGTGAACGTGCTACGTTTGGTGCGATAAATGACGTTGCAAGTCGTTTCAAAGTGTTGCAGACTGGCAGAAGTAAAAGCGTCTCTATAGATGGTATGCTCTGCGTTTGTCACGCGAATCTGTTGCCAATAATTCTACTTGAACCCAATACTCGGCGTTAAATTCTGCAGTAAATAGTTATTCTGAAGAAAATAATAACTATGGGATTAAATGAAGCGTTCGCTATTGCTTCACAAGGTCGTGTTCCAACCTAACCTAGATTTGGGGCAACACTACAGATTAGCATGTCACAACCTACATCCCGCGAACTGATACAAACGTAACACTTAAGGCTCGGTAGGTCCGGATGCCGTACCGAGCTCTTTACTACACGGTGACCTGCCTACAACTTGCGATTGCCTTAAGCGCAGAATCAAGCACGCGCCACAGAGAGGAAGGGGTCTTTGGCCGGCGTGGGTGGCCACGGCCAGCTGCGCCGACAGCGGCTTACGTCACCGCCGTCGCGGTGGCACATCACATCCCGCTCTAAATACGGCGCCGCTGCAAGCCTCCCGCTATTTATAATGCGCGCACACGCCGACACGCACTCCGCGGGGAGGATCGTACGAGTCGCGAAGGGCAGCCTGCTGCAGTCCTCCCCTGCAGTGTCGAGACAGACAGCAGCACGGGCAAAATAATGGAAAGCCACGCACACGAGTTGCACGCAGAAGCAGAGCGACTGCGTTGGTTCTACTTCAGTTTATCGTTACTGAACTTGTTACACATACAGAATGACCTAGTTAGCTATTACATAGTCGTCTATTATGACCAGTAATGAGAAACAAAAAAAGTTCGTACTAGAATGCACACTACTCCTCACAGACCCCTACTGCTGAAAGCAAACAAGGTGTAGAGTTTGTTTCTTCTTTTCTTTTTTGCTCAAAGCACTTCTCAGAAAAGCAATCAATTCATCACCTGTGTATGTTTTTATTACATTCTTATGTTACAACAGTTGACTAGTATTAAGAAGTTTTTCGCTGTAATGCTTGACGGATTAAAATATGAAATTTTCGAGAGGCTTTTTTTTTTGCATTTCGATAGCTGTGTTGTCCATTTCGAGTATTCATTCTCGGTGTTTCATGCTCAATTTACATGTATTATACTGCTTTACATGATTCGCATACTCTTGTACACGAAATATGGCTATCTTAAATTAAGCAATAATTTCGCCTTCTTCAACATAGCAAGAGAACCGATATCAACAATGACCTTAACGAAGTTCCAATCACAGCATCCCGTCACAAGCAATTGTAATGCGGAATCACGTTATTCTGGTAGTGTACTTTTGAAGTGTGAGGTACGCCGCGTTGGGATATTATACTGCTCCTTGCCGTAATCTTTAGCAATGTTTTGTAAATGCGTTAATTACAAGGGTGACTAATGGGAAATTATAACGAAATACTTACTCTTACGGAAGAAAAAGGTCTGTGATAGCCACAGCAAGTATACTTCAGAGCACGTCTACTATTAATATGAGAGAACAAAAAAATACCCTCAGGACGAATTTCGTCAAGCCAGCTTGGACATCCACACCTTTTTGCTTAACTAATTTTTATCCTCGTGGAGAGTTTTCAAGCTGGTACGTTTAGGGAAGCGAGGGAAATTATTTTATGTACTCATGTGTTCAGTCCACTGTATGTCTAATATAAGAAGAATACTAATGCTCCTACAATTTCTTTTGCTTATTTCTGAAGTGGGTATTCTGCAGCTGACAACACCATGTTTCTCACAGATTCTTCTCAATAATTTGCGTATGTTAATGACTATGCTTCTTTATTACAGGCTGCATGGACCAGTTCGATGGTGGCAGAAAGGGAAAGAAATGATTTGCAATAGGAGAATGTCTTGGAAATCACACTGGTTTTCCGAACCAATTCTGGGTTGCTGGCAGCTTTACTTTTACTATAACATTTTAAAGAAATTATATTGTGTCTAGTGCACACATACTGATTTATGACGATAAAATCTGTGTTTACAAACCACAGCTAGACAAAATTTGCGATTTAAATGATTGTTATATCTGTGGGCCTTAAGTTACCAACAAACTGTAAATAGCACCTCACAGATACACGATCTCCTATATGATTTGAAAAGGCTGAACCCGGAATTGCCAAAATAGATCTTAACTGATAAGCTCGAAAAATCTTGTATAAGTGCAACAATTGGGTAAGAGACTGCGAGGTTCTCTGCAGAGTGACCAGAAATAATTACAAGCTCGACCAATAATGTGTAGACAGAGGAAACTGGGAAGTGAAAGCAAGTGTCAATATTCGTAGACGACGTGAATGGGCACAATACCGCTCGACATGTTGATTCCATCAGGACAGATGTTCATTCCATCAGGACAGAACAGTCAGTGGGAAATGAGTCAGTCATGCCACCACTCTCTGTCCTATCGACTCTTAGGAAAAGTCAGGAAACTCAGTTACAAGGGGGGACTGAAGCGTTGGGTCTACACTGGGACTACATGTAGAGCTGTTACCATCGCCAGGTCGAAGAATTGTACTGAAATAGTAGTGTCGTGCCACTGCGTCGGGCTCCCACTGCCAAGAACCCACAAATGACGTAGAATGGAGCTGCCGCAATGAATAGCGACAAAATCTAGTAGTATCAACTTGTTTAAGTGATGATTGTTATCTGGCAGCCAGCACTACCGATGCAACGGGACAAAAGCCGAAATTATGAAGGTGTGGGACGCCACGATGCGAACGAGAATTGCACATATTGAGGGCAACCTGATCATCATGCACTCCATCGCAGGTTTCAGAACACGGTCATTTCCATCTTTCGATGCATCCACATGCTTTATTTCTCGAAATTCTGTAATCCTAGTTTGCGTTATAAGGTCTTCTTCAATAACACGTATACTGACTGATTGGTGCTGTAACAATGTTGATGTTTTGGTGCTGAAACCTCGAGAAGAATTTGCTGTACATTTGCAGCACGATTGCTACCGAGTACAGCTGCTTTAAGCAGCGTATTACAGCAGACGCAAGGTCGTGCCCCGCACCCACCCGCCCGTGCAACCCACAGCCCGCGGACCGGTCTGGGCGCGTGGCTGAGGAAGCAGAAGCCAGACAAGTACGGCGCACCAGCTTGGCCCCATTTCGCCGGCGCCGCACTTCCGCGAGCCGCCTCCGCGCGTCTGGTCTGGTGCAGCGCGGGCAATCGATGCAGCGGCGGCGGCAGCAGCGGTTGGCGTACTCGCGGCGCGGCGCGTTTGTAATTTTCGCGTGCGTCTGGGAGCGGCGCGCCGGCGGCGGCGGCGCCGGATCGATGTCGCCATGGTGACGGCCGGGGGCGGGGGGACACGTCACCCCCGGCCGGCGCTTTTATTGAAAAATCGAAGGCGAGCGGCGGCGGCGGCGGGCGCGCCGGCCCAGCCTGGCCACGGCCAACGCGCCCCGCAGCGCCCGCCACAGCTGGCGCGCGGCGTAACCCGAGTACCCGCCGCCTCTGGGGCACGACATCCGGCCGAGACAGAAACCGGGGGCTATCACAATAAACGACACTGCCCGCGGCTTATTGCCTGTCCTCTTATCTGTTCATATGGCGAGGCAACAAACGCTTCCATCGCTATACAATACCACATATTTTCAAATAGCCGACGAAAATCAAAGGTTATAGAGAATAAAAATCTAGTCGTGACTTACTTCAATGGTCATTGTTTCAGCAATTAGCTCAACAACAAAGGAATAGTTTTCCTACATTTACGTCTACATACCTCAGCCATCTTAGAGAATGCGGAGGTGGGGTACCTTAACCCTTTATTTGGCAGTGTTGCTCTCAAGCAACATCAAATTTACGTTGGCCTTATAGGACAACAAACACTCCCCAGTGCCATTTACTGGCACTGTTGCCTCCAGGCAACGTTCCTTTACACACTGCGAAGCGCCAGTTGTTGTAATAGTTTAAGGTTTTCCACACGAGATGGCAGTTGTGTATTGGTGTTACAGATATCTCCTCGTGTTAGCAACAGGGGTCTCTTATTTTGGTTCTGAAAGAGTGGATTTCAATAAATTGGCAGTAATCTTAGCAGATTTTCTTCAAGAAATACCCAGAGGTGAGTTTACAGCAGAAATATTCCAATCTAATATTATTTTGAATTACGTAAATAGTATAAAACTTTTATGTTGCCTGTGAGCAACATTCCCCATAGTTGGGACATGTGCCATTAGTATTTTACATATGCTTACAGCGGATATTCATAACAATAAAATCGTGACATGTGCAAGCTCATTTTGTGGTGTCCGACCACTCTCAACAGTAAAATGATGGGACAGCAATGAAAAAAGAAGAATTGATGTGCCCTGTCCCAGTATTGTACGTCAGTACAACAAGCATATGGGAGGAGTTGATCTTGCTGGTATGCTGATAGAGCTCTACAGACTACCAATGAAAACTGGGTGTTTGTACATGAGATTGTTTGGATTTATGCTAGATCTGAGTGCTGTAAATGCCTGGCTAGTGTTTCGAAGAGAATCTCTGGACTAGAAGACCTCACTGAAGTCATTCAGGGCAGATATTGCCAATGGTTTGATGTTTTCAGGGAAAAGAAAAGTAGGAAGGCCCTCAATGGACATAACACCGCCACCAAAGAAGAGGAGGAAGTCAACAGCTCCGACTGTTACACAAGATGTCTGATTTGATAATACGGAGCATTAACCTATATACGGTCCCAAACGTCTTTGTCATTATTGTCCATCTGGATTTTCTACAGTCATGTGTTCAAAATGCAATCTAGTATTGTCCTTCGTTCCAAAGAGGAGCTGTTTCCAAAAATTCCATTGCAAGAAGAACTAGAAGGGAAAATGAAACAGTTCTACTACACAGCAGGAATGAATACATGTGTTTATAAATTAAATTATTCACGTACAGGAAACCTTTTGCTTGAGGTTATTGGCAAACACTTTTATTCTATAATATATATAAACGTGGTCTACTGCTGGCAATGTTGCTTGTAAACAACATTTCATAATTTTCATAATTTTTATCAAAAACGTCTAAAGCACTAAAAATTTTTGTTTGTTTTTATTTTCACCATTTGCCAAATAAAGGGTTAAACCACTATTAGTTGTTTACTTTCCTGTTCCACTAGCAAATAGAGTGAGTGAACGACGACTGGCTATATTCCTCCGCACGATCTCTTACTTTACCTTCAAGGTCTTTACACGAAATGTACAGCCAGCTTCAATTGCCTATTTTCTAAAACAGTCTGAATCCTTGCCTCCTGGGATTGTAATTCCAGTTAGCACTTCTGTAATACTCGTGGGATTATCAAACCTACCGGTAACAAATCTAGCAGCCCGCCTCTGAATTGCTTTGGTTTCTTCTTTTAATCTTCCCTCGTGCGGTCCAACACTCGAGCAGTACTCTAGAATGGGTCGCACTTGTACTCTATACACGGTCTCCTTTATAAATGGGCTACACTTTCCTAAAATTATCTCAATAAAACGAAGGATGATAATGAGTGACCACATGTCAGTCAATAGAGACCATTCCCACTGTGACGTCTTCCATATTCGTGAATCTGGCTCCTAGTGACTGCACTTTTGGGGTAAAGCATTCAACACCACCAATGAACTTCACGCAGTTGTACATCAGCGCCACTGGGACACCCCCAAAGAATGGTATGAGAGACAAATACATAAGCTGCCATTATGATGCCAAAAATGCACAGCACATTGGCGGGGAATACCTATAATATATTCTGAACTCGTTTATTCATTAAATGGTTTCTGTGAACACAAAAATTTTGTAGTGCCAATCATTTTTTAAAGCCACAGTTACCATGTCCTCCATAATGGAGGTGTGTTTGTACAATGCTCCTTTGTGAATGATTTAAATTTCGTGATTAAGAAAACTTCTTTCCTTTTGCTGTATTCTACTGCAACAACAGACTGGTCAACAAGTGACTTGACAGAAGCCTGCCACACTCGTCAAGATTATTGTAAAAAAAATAATTCGTACAAGCAAATTCCGACTGACAATTCTATAGATCAGTTTTAGATCTTCATGATGATTACCAACATGATTTTAATAAAATAATAGTAACAGTAGTAATAATTATTGTAATTTTCACTGATACTCTCCAACAGCAAAGGACCAAGCCAGTTAACTATTGGTAGGAATACCTGCACCTATTTACATTAACAAGCTGGAGAGCAACTTTGACATGTCATAGCTATCTCCGCAGAAACAAAATGTTAAAGCCAACACCGGCTTGGTAATTGCCTCTCTTGCCTGTAATCTATAACATACAGATATTGGAACAGGTAAGCACTCAAGAAGAAACTTTTCTGCAACTACGAAATAGCGCAAATGGTGAATGTGTCCTTAATATGAGACAGTGTCATTTGACGAAATGGGATTAAGTCCCGTAGTTATATGCTTCATATTTAAATATAAATGGATTAAGTGCTTAATGTATATAGTTTAGAAACAAGAAGCGAAACGTTCGTCAATATTATCCCATAAATCAAACAAAGACTTTACATATATATATATATATATAAAGGCAGAAGAAGTGGAAATCATAGGGATAGAAATTTAGCTACATGCAATCACATAACTAATAGAGGAGAAAACATTAGAAATGTGAATTCTGTACTGTAAGGCCGTGCGGGAACTTATCAATCTAAAATTGACCTGTAGTAGTTTGGCTTGTGCTTGATACCCAAACAGAGCCACGGGGCCGCGAAACCGAACTAACACCTACTGCTAACTGGTATATTACACCACGGTGTCGGTTGCGAATGTTTGCTGCGTGTCAGGTGTAGGGCGAGACAGCATGAGCAGCGTGGATGACGTTCCACGCTGAGTCAACGTCTCGCGGCAACTGGCAGCTTGTAAGTGCCCGCGGTGCGCGTGCTCTCACAACACAGCGACGTCATGTCCTCAGCTCATTTCGTAACCATGGAAACGAATGACGTTAGTTAAGACACGGCATATAAGGAAAGGTCCATACGACTGCAAGTCGCAACAGCATGTAACATTCTTCAACTGCCATGTCTTACGATTCCGGCTGCATAAAGCTTATTCACGCTGAACACCACGAGATCAACTTTTTGCAACAGAACTTCGTGACGCTCGCAGTCGCCAAAGTGGCCTCGTATTAAAAGACGGACCCCATGTCATTGAGCCACACGAAATAATAATTATACATCAGAGAACCAACAATGCCATGTACAGAATCCGACTACGTACCAACATGAATCGGATATTCCTGCAAATGACGTGCAAATTACTGAATTGTATATTTCTTGGATAAAGCTAGGAACACCGAGTCACATGGCAAATCTCGTAGTCACCTCAACACACTTATTACCTCTCGCCGCCACGCCTACACCAGTGCAACGTTTAGTATCTATGAACTTTTCGTGGGACCATCAATACACGACAAAGTAATAATCGTCGCCACAGCTGGTTTGCTTTCCAGCCAGTTCGTTGGAATTTCACGCAAACGAGAAGGAAGGCTAACGCAAGTTTTGTTACAGACGGAGGGAGTAGACTGATCTAAAATTAAAGTACCTCAACCCATTACTGCACATATTATAATAAAGATAGACGTGGCCGCAGTGATCACGAATGAGCTGCGCGTATATCACACGTTTACGTTGTGGATTAGTTTTGTTAACGTGAACATAAGTGAAATCATGGCCTTTGTGCTTTTAAATGCCGTCTTCAGTACAATTAGCGTTCTGATTCGCAATACATCATCTAGTAATTTCTTATCAGCACAATTTATTTCCGCTATATGCTCAGCACCTACGTTAGTTAATAGTACAACGTTCTTGAGAAGGAAATTACAGTGCTTAAACAGCACTTTCTTCAGAGTCAGTCGCAGAGGGCACGCAGACAGGCGAGCGCCTCGTAATTTGGGGCAAGGGCCCGGGCGGTGCGGCAGCGCCGTAGTAAAAACTCCAGCAGGCAGTAGTAATGACGTCAGCAAAAAGAAACGTCGATTGTTCCGTCTATCAGGCGGGGAGCAGGCGCGGCGCAGCGCTGTGAGCCCGCTGCCGCAGGAGTGGGGGATACAGCGGAAGGGGGAAGGCTGGGGGACAGGCGGGTGGCAGGCAGCGGCAGCCGGCTCTAATGGCGGCCGCCAGCTGACGACGCACGCGCGCCACGCCATGCCGCGCCACGCACGCACGCACGCACGCCCGGCGGCCCACGCCGCGCAGCGCCCTGCTCAAGCTTCGCCGATCCGAGCAGCGCGGCACCCATTGAGGGGCACGGTAGCATGTCAGCCCACACAGATCGACTATGCACTGAATCCGCTACGCAGTGCCACTTAACCCGAGGAATGACAAGAAGTGCGCATAAATCGTCGTAAAACAAAAGGGGCTATACTGCCTGATTACACCCTTGCGGGCTATTATTCACGTAACCACTACACAAATCAAGTTGTCGCGAAGGCAGATGTCATACAGATAACTGGGAAGAATTGGCTGTGAAACATACCCACAAAACACCCTCTTAGAAAACAAGCGCCCGACCAATTTTTGAAAAACGTATCGGCCTGTTGCCAACAGTACAAAGGGCTATTGCAATGACCTACAGTTTGCTCACCAATTGTCAAGTGGAAGACTGAACGAGAAAATGTTAATACATCACATAAAGACGCATCATATAATTTAGAGACCGTACATTTAAAAACTCGTCCTCCTAACGACATATGAACAGTGCGCAGAACCTGAAAAATCTGGAATTTCTGTGAGTCGTAGCGACAGTCTGCTGCCGTACGCCATCCGTGAATAGGGTGTAAAGCTTGTGCATTATGAGCTCCAAAATACAAATATGAATTTGAGTACGATGAACACTATACAATTTAGCCACAAATGCGTATCTTCAGAATGGTTAGAAATGGATCTTCACTGAACACAACTGCATTAAGAATGACTGTCGTGGATAAAGCAGCAACAGAAACACCAACCTGGGCAACAATAGTTACTCTAATATCACAAACGTACAACGGTTATAGTGACGAGACGTAGTCTAATACCTAATGCATTTTTAGTCAATTTGCAGCAAGATATTTCCGACATACAATTCAGAGTTGTAATCATAGGTGTCATCTCTTTACGAAACGACATGCAGGCAGCCTTTGCGAGCCGCACTCGCCACAGCCTTCAACTAGCAAAGTATAAGGGTAGCATATGTGATGGTTTGAGCAACTGTCCTAATTCCTTACTAGATTGAACTTTCCTAAATGCTGGGAGAAAGTGTCGAACTTTTCTTGGCATCATAAATGACATGAAATACAAAAACCATACTCTCTGTGACGTTACTGAGGAGGAAAATGTAGATCTCGTTATCTGGAAGATAATTAAATGGCTGTTTACTGATTATACTTCGGTAATCGATGCCTAGTTAAATTTATACTGATACGACCCCTTCTAGCGAAGTTTTTCATGGTGCGCACTGCCCAGTGTCTGCCAAATTTGCAAGAAATTTATTAACCGGCAGTGCTCAATTTGGAGAGCAAACGTATTACACCGGTATTTTAATGCAAACGTATTAAATGGTATTTCAATGCAGCGACCAAACCATACGTCGTATATAAAAATGGAGGTTGGAAATATAAGGGAGATGCGTCACGCGTCGTCCTTGTTGCGGCCATACCACGGCAGGTAAACAAACGGGGGGTGAGTGAGGGAGGGGTGGAGGGGGCGCCGCCTGTAGATCGATGGCTGGTGCGGAAGCTGCGGAAGGGTCGCCAGGCGTGCCCTGCCCTCGGCTGACCCGTGACCTTTATCCCGGCCTCCCGTCCACCCACACGCACGATACGCACTCGACGCTGACCAGCAAACCGCCGAAGGCCAAAAACTATGCGAACTGCCCACTATAAACCAACCAGTATTCTTCATATATGCATGTTTCATAAGCGGACACCAATTGAGTGTATCAATATGCACTTAGTTATACGAATTGTTAGCGTTTTCCGAGTTCCATTGTAAATGGCGACCTGAGTGCCCACAGTGTTCAGCAAACAGTGTCGGCTGCACGGGGGCGCAAGAACGATACAGATCGGCAATGCTGTACAAGAGAATTTCGCGCCCAGCACTCCTCCAAAAATCAGAATTCTTTGTTATGGCAAAGGTTCTTTGCAATTTAAAGGCGGGAAAACTGTGTAGCCGTGGTGAAACTTGTAAACAAACCCCAAAATAGCTTAGCGTAAATGATTCGCCGAACTTGCAACCCAACCCAGCACAACGTGCAAATATTTGCGAAATATTTTCAATTTAATTATTTAGGCCACTCAGTTGAGTAACGAAAACATGCAAATAAAAATGACGCTTGTAATTGGTACTTTATAACTGACGAGTGAGAAAATACACTTACATGAATGTGCAGTTTAAGTCTGATTCTTTAATTTGAGTTGGGATGTTCCGCTGGTATATTAGGACCCGTGTACTCTTCCAGATTCTAACCAATCAACAAGCCTATCCCGCAATGTTGTGGGAATGGCTTTTTGTGACCTAAAGCTAGCCCTGCCAGTCGACTTTGGGTCCAGCAGGATCGAAATTATGTTCCATCAGTGTACTAGAATTCTAAATTTATGGAACGCACGAAATTTCTCTAGCAGCTAGGTGGCGTTATTTTTAAGTACGTCCTTAC
Source organism: Schistocerca cancellata (assembly GCF_023864275.1). Taxonomy (NCBI): domain Eukaryota; kingdom Metazoa; phylum Arthropoda; class Insecta; order Orthoptera; family Acrididae; genus Schistocerca; species Schistocerca cancellata. Next base: position 251,379,540 of record NC_064632.1, read on the forward strand.
GACGCATGAGGTGTACTGGAGAAACCATTGTATTACACATACGTGTTGATAATACCTCATTCAGAAATGCTCCCTCTCGAAACTTGGACAGCAAGCTACACCGCGATGCAGAGCGCCTCTCTTGCAGAGTCTGCCACTTCAGTTGGCTAAACATCTCCGTAACGCTATCACGCTTACCAAGTACCCCTGTGACGAAACAAGCCGCTCTTCTTTGGATCTTCTCTATCTCCTCTATCAACCCGACCTGGTACGGATCCAACACCGATGAGCAATACATAAGCATAGGTCGAACGAGTGTTTTGTAAGCCACCTCCTTTGTTGATGGACTACATTTTCTAAGGACTCTCCCAATGAATCTCAACCTGGCACCCGCCTTACCAACAATTAATTTTATATGATCATTCCACTACAAATCGTTCCGCACGCATACTCCCACATATTTTACAGAAGTAACTGCTACCAGTGTTTGTTCCGCTATCATATAATCATACAATAAAGGACCCTTCTTTGTATTTATTCGCAATACATTACATTTGTATATGTTAAGAGTCAGTTGTCACTCCCTGCACCAAGTGCTTATCCGCTGCAGATCTTCCTGCACTTCGCTGCAATTTTCTAATGCTGCAACTTCTCTGTATACTACAGCATCATCCGCGAAAAGCCGCATGGAACTTCCGACACTATCTACTAGGTCATTTGTATATATTGCGAAAAGCAATGGTCCCATAACACTCCCCTGTGGCACGCCAGAGGTTACTTTAACGTCTGTAGACGTCTCTCCACTGAGAACAACATGCTGTGGTCCGTTTACCAAAAACTCTTCAATCCAGCCACACAGCTGGTCTGATATTCCGTAGGCTCTTAGTTTATCAGGCGTCAGTGCGGAACTGTATCGAACGCCTTCCGGAAGTCAAGGAAAATGGCATCCACCTGGAAGCCTGTATCTAATATTTTCTGGGTCTCATGAACAATTAAAGCGAGTTGGGTCTCACACGATCGCTGTTTCCGGAATCCATGTTAGTTCCTACAGAGTAGATTCTCGGCTCAAAACCCGAAAATAGCCAGTTAACCTGAGATTAAATGAACAATACCCTTCTTCATAATTTCGCAAAGGTTTTAAATATATTCAATAGATACTGGCTCGAGATTTCATCAAAAAGACGTTTTGGAGCAACTACAATAAATTATGGATGTCTACATATGACGTGTTTAGAAAACTACACGTCAACTTAAGCTTCTTCGTGAACGAGTGTTAGTGCATTCTGTTAAACTTTGAGTTTTCACTGCACTGATAAAATCGAAGGAATGCAATGCAAGGAGCGGTTGGAATCTTGTTAACAACTATTCTGCAATGCGATAAAGAAAATCTTTATTAAATTACAATCGAACAGATTTCAGTTCCCATTGCAGACACGGCGACGAAGGTAACTCATACCGTGTAACCTAAAAATCTAACTTACAAACAACGAACGAATGGTGGGACTGTTAGCTGGGCAGGAGGAGTTAGAGCGGTGAGGGCAAGGAGAGTGTTTACGACGCACAAGCCAAGTGGGTCGACAGGTGCGCTCATTCAGCACCTGCCAAAAACAATACGTGTCTAGTCGTTTTCGCCGCCAAGGCCGACGAACACGATCAGTAGATGAGGCCACGTGCCTTTCTTTTTCATATATCAACACAACGGATGTCGCCAGTAGCGTTCTCAGACGACTACTACTACTACTACTACTACTACTACTACTACGACGACGACGACGACGACGACGACGACGACCACCACCAAGTTAACAGCAATCATAGAAACTTGTGTTACGCAAATTTAACCCACTTACAGGTACCCCTTCCCCCTCACATTATCTGTTACCTAAAAAACTCTCTCTTGCGACGGATTAACTTAGCTTTACCGCTCCATCATCCACTCCTACCCATTCGATTTAGAGTTTTCTTATTGTAAGAAATCGCGCTTAGTCTTCTTCCGCAAGCATCCAGAACGTATGAGGGTACTCCGCACAAAATGTACACTCTTACGTAGCTTCTAACTTCAGGCAATTACTATTCATTTACATGGTTGTCAGTCCCAGGGCGCGACCTTCCACTCATCTGTGACCAGTAACCTAGCAACCATTTACTTGGAATATAATTAAATAGCTAATGCGAAGGAAATATGTTAGGAAATGCGAGAAATACAATAAAAATACCCTTCACGTATAGTCGAGGGTGACAATGTACCAGGTAAATGGTTGTGATAAATGTTTCTAGCGGCACGCTGGCTGGCGCGGCGGTGCGCGACACGCCCCCGCAGGCCTACGTGTCGCGGGCCACGGCGAGCCTATCCTTGACACGGAGGGGTGGAGGCAGGTGCCCGTTCCTCAATTAGAGAACTCGCACTCGGCCAACCGACCTAGTAGCACACTTGCTGTGGTCACCTAGGCGACAAAAATTGCGGCGACACCGCCTTGCTACCCGAAACTGCTTCTCGATCATCACCCACGGTGGCTCATGACTTCGTCATAATTCTACATCGCCGCCAAACCTAACGCTATTTCGTTCGACGTAAACTATGAGGGTGTAACGCTATCTTAAAGACGCGATGGTTTTATTAATAAAAACCTAGACACTTCCATATTGCGAGGGAGGGTAAGCCACAATCTTGCATCTTCGGTGTAATCGCCAAGGTCTGAAGTTTTCTCCGCCCTTTCGCAACACGTATTGAAAACATTGGAGGCAGTCTGAGTTTCTTCACAATGCCGCGGTTGCTGAAATTCTATTTTATTCAAGGCCTTGGTGCTGTTCATCGAATAACTGGTCCATTACCGACGTTAAGGAGTCATACGTCTATACAGGTTGTCCGAAGAGGAATTGTCAATATGCAGGGATATGACACGAACTATGTCCCGAAGCAAGAAAGTCGAGAAACCAGCGGCTCTAAAATTTATACCTTAAGAGCTATGAGCACTAAATCTTCGATACTGTGAAATAAATCTCTTCTACTACAAGCTCTTTGCTTTCCATACTTTGGGATGCCGAAGTATGAGCCAAAAGAAAGAAAAAGTCAAGTATGGGCTCTAAAATGCATACCATAAGAGCGATATTTATTTTAAATTTTATTCTATTGGCTTTAAGTACGTGCCAATACAGCCTTCTCAACAGTGGCACGCCAATTATGGCGATACGGACGTAAGGACAACACAAGAACCAGTGCTTAGGAGATATGAGCGCTTGTTCAGTAGAAGAGATGCGTATCACAGTATCTAAGATAAATACTCTCAGCTCTTACGGCACACATTTTCAGAGTCCATGTTTACACAACCTTTTTGCTTGCAATGAACATTCCTATCATAGCGCTGTATAATTACCATCCATACTGGGATATCCTGTATACGCTATTACGATGGCTTCATAAGTAACGACAGGTATGCTGCTTAGGCCGGTATTTCATGTTTCTCTGTCAAAACTGATATGTCAAATATTTATGTCAAGGAAATTTGATCGTGTAATAGGCAACTTTGTGAAATCTCGACCGTCGTCAAATAAATATGATCAAACCTAGAGCCTCGCCGTAGATTTGATCATGAAAGTCGTTCGTCTTCTGTTCACTGCAATGTGAAATGTAACCGCTTGGAGTGCTGGTGTCGCTACAGCTATCTGGCATTCTGTAGCGTATTTTCTTTTTTCTTTTTTTTTTTTTTTTTTTGAACAAAACTACTCCGATTAGGGAGGGGTAAGGTGGGGGGAGGGGGTGAGCAAGAAACACAGTGCATGCTATGAATTGTGTGTTGATGAGCAGGTGGAATTTGCTGCAGGCGACATCTGTCCAAAATCACAACTACAGCCATCCACCACTAGATCTGGATACATCCAGGCAGCTTTTCAGCAAGCGGGAATAGAGGATGTGGTTACACTCTAAAATAAAAAAATCTTTCTTAGCTTTGCATTCTACTTTGTCTATTTTTGAACTCTGGATGCCACAAGTTCAAAAGCACTTCATCAGTTTCCTGCTCTTTTAAATTTTGTCGTTGTTGGAACACTAATTCCTTTTATTAAATTATTCAAAAAATAAAAAGTTCTTATTGCTCATTCTCTCCTGTATCAAGAAATCCCAGTACCACAGTTTGCCTATCTTCCATGGGTATAGCATTTCTCGAGAGAGTATTCTGTTTTGTAATATGAGAAGCCCCTTGACTGAACTAATACTGAAATACACTTTCATCCATTCGTAAGTTGACTTGACGTCCTCCACTTGCAGCTTTCGTAACAAATTTTGCTGAATGATTTTAATATCTCGACGTAACATCTATGGCTTCTAGTACGTTTCCTTTTTCCGCTGCTTTTATTCCAATTACACGCACAACGCAACTGTAGTACTACTAACTGCAGTGCATAAGTTGTTACCCGCTATCTTGAAATTTGACGAAAAATATGACGACAGTGTAATACCTCTGTTCCGCGCCACATCAAAGACCTTTGTCAAAGAAATACGATGGTGTAATACCGGTCTTAACAATACCAGTTTCAGTGAAGGTCATAGCCGCAGCGTCCCTGGGAACAGCACGCTGTGGAACGTAAACTATGTTGAAAGGTCCCCTTTGTCGGTCGGCCAAAGATTCACCAACCCCGCTCTGTGAGTGTCCAGTTAACGTAGTTCCCTAGGATTTTCACAACCTCACAGTTACGACGACTTTCTTCGCAATAAAGAACCAGTTTTTGAGTTCCGCCAACAGCCAGTAATCCCTCTACACCCAGAATTACAGCGTGTAGCGTACGCGTGGCCCCCACATCCCCCCGGCTCGGCGCAGTACTCACCTTGGACAGCTTCTCGCCCTCGTGGTGCGGCAGCAACGTGCGCAGCGACTGGAAGCCGGCGTTGATGCTCTGCATGCGACGGCGCTCGTTCGAGTTGGCGATCTCGCGCCGAATGCGCTTCTCCTGCTCCATGTGGCTGGTACAGGGGGACGACGCCCGCTCGCTCAGCCTGCAAACAGCCGCCACCTCAGCGCCCGGCTCCACTCCGGGGATCTACTCGGCGCCTGATGCACCTCCGTGCTCAGAACGCCGCACCACTGCCTCTGTAAACAGTGGGGCTACTAACTTAACCAACTCATTACCGCTTCACTAACTCAACCTACTCATTCATTTCGTCGGTAAAAACGTAATGATCTGCGAGATAAATTGTGGCGACATTTCCCAACACGATACGTAAAACCACGCGTTTAACATATTCCCCAGCCACGCCCGTGTCGTCCTACGGCCAAGGCAGCTGTCTCCGGCCTGGAGATAATGCGCCTGTCCTCCCGTAATCCTCCCACATGGATTGTGGAGGCGGCCTCAAGAGAGTGAATTTTCTCAAAATATCAGGTGTTTCACAGTACCAGTTTCGGAATGAGTTTTTTTAAACTACCTGGCATGAGACAGCATTTTACAGTCTAGTGTCATCAGCACCATCTACCTACTTGCAGCTACCGAATTTGAATGGTCAAAGGATCTGAACGCTGAAAAAACTTTCGCGGACCTCTTGAGAGAAATCTTTCGGCTGTAATCCTGGGTGTTGGAAGTCGTCGCCTCTCTGCTTAGCAGTTGCTGATTCGAGAGTAGTGAGGTGTTGATTTCTGGTTCAGACATTTAGTGATGTACCTTGATCCACGAAGCATTTCCACCAATACGGTAAACAGAATTAGTAAGTGCTTATTCTTTAGAATTCCCATTCCGGATTTTCTATGTGAGTGTTGGATCTCACTGAGTGCGCACATGTTAAATTGGCACGGGCCATAAATTCCATTCGCTTCTGTCGAAATCTGAGAGTGATATATCGTGCCCTACTGACACTTGTATTCGTGTTTGGTGGTTGTGTGGAGTATCGGCGGAAGATGCTACGAATCAGCTAGAGGCGGTGTGTTAACTGCCTGCGGTGTGCATTTTCCATTCCAAAGGTAGAATCTCTGAATCCTTATGAAAGTAGTTAAATAACTACAGTACATTCAATTACAAATTTTGGAGTTGTGGGAACTCAACTCTTGTCTCGTGGACCGAAACGAAGTTGGCGACCATATTACACTGATTTTAAGAGTGCAGCAAATGGGATACACCCATTTCATTGAGGTCACGTGGCATGCTATGGAATCCCTCTGACCAGATGTCGCCCTCGTTGCTGCCTGTGGAAAATTATCAAATGCACGTTATGAAATGCGTGGGAATTTCATGTGAACTACAGACTGCCGTCTGGCGGTATCTGCGACGCACTGCAATACAGAGACTACCAGATAGCGAGACGTACCCACAATCTGACTGTGTTTGGCTTAAGGCCACTGGAAAAGGGACGGTTATTCAAACCAATGAGTAGTTAGCATCCTTTGACATGAAACCTTAGCCCCGATGAAAATTCTAACACGCCTGCACCTCGACTTCGAGAGCAGAATGATGGGTCCCACTTCGGAAGATGCGAACAACAGCTCGTCACGGGCGAGATCCGAAGCTCGGTTATAGGGTAGGACTTCGCGGGCTTCTTAAAGGTAACCGAAGCTCGGCAACAAACTGCGCTTGGCTGTTTAAATAAATAATTTCGACCACAGTCTTTAACAAATATGAATTTTTATTCGGGCGTACCACACAATCATAATGTAAGTAAATATAACGCAACTTGCTCTGATCAAATGCATTATCAACACAAGCTATAGGAACTGTCAGAGTACCATATTTTATGTTGCGAGACAGTGTCAACAGAAGCTTCATTGATTGGCAACAGGTGTTTTCGCCGATAAAACGCTATGCTTCAAGACAAATTTGTCGCTACAACACTTCGTTGATAAAAACCATGCTGCTAGTGAAGAAAATGGTCAAATCCTGTTCTCGTGTTGAATTACCGGGCTGTGACATGCACTGCAGTTAATTTCCTTCTTAGCAAATGTTGGCGTTTTTCGTTTCCTACTGTACCAATTCAAGCTGAGTGGTACTTCTGGCGCCAATACGAAACAATTTTGGTTGTACCAGCGACGAATCCCATGCTATTTACTGTAAGAGGGTGTGCTGAAAAGTTAATACCTCCGAATTTATGTGAAAACTCTTCTCAATTAGAAGAGTTCGTCCAATTATGGAGCACAGTGCTTCAGTACGACAATGCTAGACCACACACGAGCACTGCGGGAACTGCAACAATCCGACGCCTTGGGCTCACTGTCACCGAGCATTAGGGCCGTTGCTAAGGGGTTTTGCCGCACTAGACGAGAACTGAAAAATGACACCCCCCCCCTCCTTTTACATCATTGGTTTCCTCGATGGTCCCTTCCCCACTCACCACCACCAACATGCAACGGATCAATAATGCGAATCTCGTTTTATAACAGTAATCATCAAAGAGTGACCGGAAGTCCTCATTGTCTCGGGACTGTCCTCAGTTTTCATGCCTTGTCCTCTGGCCCTTTAAAATTAACTGAGAACAACAAATGTCCTCATTTTCTGGAATTTCTCAAAACAACAAATAGACAGATATCCTGTTTTTTTCTCATTTGCTGAATCTTTCCGCTGTTTGATTTGAAATAAACCTTTTCCGCACCAGGCGGCCGCCTAGTCTTGCCTAATGGTAGAAATGGCCCTGCCGTCGACTTTCATCTGTTTCCAAAATTTACAGAAATCCTTCGACGGCTGAACTCTAGATAGCGATGAAGCGGTGCAAGCAGAGGCGAGGTTGTGGCTCCGTCAACAAAGTCAAACATTCTGCAGTGACTGTATTAATAAATTGGCCTGTCGCTGGGAGACAGGTGTTCGTCGTCAGGGTGATTATGTTGAGAAATAAATATGGATATATGAAGAATAAAGATGTGGAATGTTAATATAGTTTTATCAAGAGAGCTTTAAAGAGTTTTCACATAAAGAAATCGTTGGCATTTTTCAGCACGCCCTCGTAATAGTTATGATGTCTCTTTAAGACAAGCGGCCAATCAGTCTGTGATGTGCGAAAATGTGCTTGACGCTTGGGCCTCCCGTTCGGTAGACTGGCCGCTCGGTGCAAATGTACTCAGGTGACGCCACTATGGCGAACTGCGTGTCGCTAAGGATGAAATGATGAAGAGAGCATAACATCCAGTACCCGATCGGAGAAAATCCGCGACCCGGCAGGGAATTGAAGCCGGGCCTCTCGCACGGCATTCTGCCGCGCTGACCACTCAGCTATGGAGGCGAACTGTCCAAACGGCATTATGGAGTTCTTTGGGACACTATTTCACGTGGTCCGACACACATTACTGTTGGATGAATAAGTCCACAAATGCCAAATATTCTCCGTGAAGCAAGACACGTTTCACCTCGAGAACGAAACAACGACACGCCTACAAATAGTTATCTGAGCAGAAGAGCCGCCACACCCCGCGACAGGCACGGCCCGTCATTCCCAGGGCGGCAGCGTCCGGCACGGGGGCGGGCTGGGAGCTTTCTCTGGGGAAAGCGGAGGCGCGACGGCGGGCTGGCGTTACGTAAAACGGCGCGGCGCGGCCGTGCGGTGAGTCAGGCGCGCGCGGGCGCCGTATTTATAGCCAGCGCTTGGCCGCGCCGGCCACAAGGCCGTCTGGCCGCCATGTTGCGACTGCCCCGCGCGTCCCACGCGTACGAGCTGCTCCTACCCGCGCCTCCACTCGCAACGGATGGTTCCGGCAAACCTCACACTTGTCTCCATACTCAAGTTTGATCCAGGAATCTAAATCATGTATGAAGCAGTCCAAATGGCAAAATGATGCCAGTAACTAAATGTCCGATGAATCTCACCGTCGAATCGCCACACGATTTTTCCGCCGAAGCTTTTATCATCTGCAACGATCGAAATAATGTTCGCGCCATTGTTATCAGTACGAGAATGTGCAGAAGCGTTATTCCTCGAAGATAAAGTCCATACGTATCTGGTGGACAACTGACCTGGATGTCATTTACCAACAAGGATTAATGTTTCTCAGATGTCTTACTGACTTATTATCTGTGAACCACAAAGGGGATATTTCGTTACGAAGCATTTACCAGTCAAACTTATGACTTATTATCTGTGAACCACAAAGGGGACATTTCGTTACGAAGCATTTACCAGTCAAACTTATGGGTGATGCAGATTATAACCTGTAGCAAACTGTCATCAAAATAAAATTACCCTGAAGATTAAAGTACGAGAAGAAAAAGCTTTAATTAGTATGCAGGAGGGCTTCTCTTCGGCGAAAACGTTGGAATCTGTAACCACTGATGTGTACGTATCGGCAGTGCACGATTTCTCAAACTATTCACGAACAGTTGTAAACACTTCTCGTGGCAGTTTTATTTTCGGTACCTTGTACGCGCACAAGTTGACACTCGGCGCGGTGGTTGATGGGAGCAACTGCAAAGGCATTTCCCATTTACAGCCGCTCCCATCGGTCAGCACGCCGATGTCAACTTATGTTTGCGTGATTCATACGCATTTACTGCGAGCTTATATCCAGTTACACGAACTCTAACATAAAAACACAAATTACTCTTCATTTTCGTCCTCCATGTCATCACAAATTCTTTCTCGAATACTTCAAAATATGATAAGTTACGATAAAGGTCGCGACCGATGTCTAGAAACTTAAAAGGTCATTTTTCTGCCAAAGTCAACATTTTGTTCGGTACGACGCCTTTAGGGAACAATCTGTAACCAGGTTCCTATTGCCCACTACGTCGTCTGATTCAGTTTTCCACCAATGTGATTTTTTTTTTTTTTGTTATTGGTGGGTGGGCCAGTGACAAAACCACGCAGCGGCAACAAATCCAATCACACAAAATAATGTGTGATCAGTAGAGGGGAGCCTGATGGCAGTATGCTACCGCAATTCGCCGTGCCAAATTAAATTTGAGAGACAGTAACAGACTTCATCTAGTTCCATTTAAAATGTCCACATTTCAAGCGAAATATTGTCGCCTACTTAATTTTTTTTCATCTGTTAGTTACTGCTCTGTTAAGTTTTCGCAGAATGTAATGACCAATAGTTATAAAGCGCATCATCTTAACGACGTAGAAGAAAAAAATCACCTCCACTGAAATTCTATGCACGGAAATTTTTAGTCTGTTCTCAACGCTGTGTGTGTGTGTGTGTGTGTGTGTGTGTGTGTGTGTGTGTGTGTGTGCGCGCGCCTATGGTCCTCTTTTCGGATTACAGCTGTTAACCACCTTGGTCAGGGATTCACCGACGGGCCGAATGTTAGGCTGGGACGTGCTTGGGGCAAGCACTAGTGAGCATACCGATATTTCTCCCCTTTCTGCGCTTTCCTGTCGAGCACTCGGACAGAGGTGTTTCTGGATTCTCGAGCCGAGGCGCAGGTGCTTCCGCGCACCTGCCGCGGCAAGCGCCCTGCCGGGCCCGCGACGCGACGCCGCAGCCACGAGGCGCTGCCCCGAGGCCGCAACGACGCGTCCTCGACACACATTCGGCCGTCTCCGCCTTCCGTACGGTCTGCCCGACAGACTCGAATATTTCAACCATCGCCGTCGTAATACGTGCCCGCGGTAAGGCACCGTTCAGGCCTCACATTTTAAGGGCAGGTCTTCACAACGAGAAGTTAACTTACTTCCACGAAACCTGCTTTCAGGTGTCGCCGGAATCGTGGACTGAAAAGGTGAGAGATCAATGTGTAAACCTTAGCCTCCACCTATCAAAGTTGGTACTAGAAACAACATTCCGCTGCTTTCTCTCTCCCTCTGAAATGCTGTCTTAGGCCATGCGAACGACAGCTACCAGAAACTACTACGCAGCCCCATGATGGTAATAGTGAGCTCGTATTTTAGTCGACGAGATTATGCTTATTGACAAATTATTTGGAACCACTGATGATACGCACAGTGTCCCAGCAGGAATGGCCAATATTCTGTAATACGCCAGGAACGATCATCAGAAGAAGAAGAATACGGAGTAGTAGTAGTGGTCTCGTAAACCTGGACTCTGAAACGCATACCACAAGAACTATGAACACTTGTTCATCGTCGCTACAATGAATCATCTCTTCTAATGCAGAAGTGTTCGTGGCTCTTAAAAGAGTGCATTTTAGAGCTCACGTATACGTGACTATGCTTCGAATGATCGATCCCGTTATATCCCTGAAAACTGACTATTCATCCTGGGACACCGTGTATAAAGCAGTTCCTTAATATATTACTTGGTTGGTCCTAATGGTACCAACTTTTAATTGTAAAATGATCACGCAACAGTAATTCTGCTTCAACACCAGTGGCTTTCTTTGAGCCAAGTGCTGTTTGAGGAGGCAGTCTGTCATCTTCCTGAGTAGTAGCTGTGCACTTTTACCAATGTCTTATTGCTATATGTACTTAGTATTGGAACATCAAAATAAACTTTCTGTGCTGACAGGGTTGTTGATGGACACTGCAGCAACAGTGCATTCCATGCTGTGCACATCCAATGAAAATTTTTGTGCCTTTCACTATGCTGACACTATTCGATGGAGCAATGATCACGACTTTGGATAAAAACATACAAGTCTTGTATTTACATAGATATCTGTTCTCTCAAGCGAAATCGCTGCATCAGTTCCTCTCAAACACACAGTAACCGTCAAAGTGACAGTTTATTGACAAATTTCACCCTATATTTACCGTCTTCTCACTTACAGGATCTATTTATCCATTTGTGAGGTGGCTGCGGGCAGAGCGACGGGGCACGGTTTTAAACTCAGACTGTGGCACTAGGTTGAGGCTCTTTAGAAGGTGCCTTTTCATTTCATTATAGTCAGGTGGTGCATATTTCTCATGTCACGTACGATATGTGCTACTTCAACTCTGTGGTACAGTTGTTCACTACAGTGTACAGCTGTTGATGTCCCTTCTTTGGAGTTTTTTTTATCAGTTCTGACGCTGCAAATGTACGCAAAAGTAGACCTATAAGAAACATTCACGTGTGCCCACAACCGATGGTATACAAACATATCCAACTATACGCATTACCAATCACAGCGAATCTAGCAAAATAAAGATGGATACTGCGTTATTTACTAAATATTTGCCTCTGTTTCTTTGGTCGGGATTTCGACTTCTTTTTCAGATCGACATGCAATACCCGTTGTCTCGTCAACGATTCTCTCTTCAATCGGACAAGTGGCCAAATGACTGGTACTTGAAGCGAGATCACTTGAACGACAAAGAGCTGCTACCGGGGAACAAACTGCCATAGACAAAATGTGGGGTAACGTTGCGATTTTCCTGCCTTCCTCCGAATTTTAAAAAGATTTATCCAAATGGCTATAGGGGCCTACCATTTACTAGGGGACTCTGATCCACTGTGCAACGGCATTTACAGACAGATCTGAAAAACCATAAGCAACAAAAGATCTTAGAACTGATTTGGGATCGAAGTCCGGACCTTCAGATTTGCAGTCTTACACTGACCAGCGTGCCATGCATCAGTTCGTTTCCCACTTCGTCTTCGTAACAAATATATGCGAAAACCTCGAATTTCGCGAAGCTCGTATTAAACTTGGCACCTGACATCTACGTCGGTAGCGAAAGCCCATTATGCACGTAGCCTGCATAATCGTCGGAAGTTAAGCTGCACGACCACAAAGTATTTAACCAATTGAGCATACATCACCGTCAGCAGTATAGGATGCTGATATGTAAACTCACACACAGCAATCTATACGTACGTAGTCATTACCTCGCCTTTACCAAAAGCAGGCCGACGATTAGTATAGGACTATCTATGAGTAACTACGTTTGTTGGGGACGCCATCAGAGAATGGCACACAGTTCGATGACAGCTACGAGAATGACCCCGTGCCCCCTGAATGTCAATGTCTTCCTAAGGGAAGTATGGGTGCACGGCGAAACTTAAGAAACCCAAATGGCACATGCCAACATAAGACTGCACTAATAACTGTAAAACTGGGAGAGCACTGGTTTGGGTAATTATTTTCCGTTGCAGTATGAAAGTTTCACGAAAATGAACACTCCTCTATGCCTAACATCATCAATACGTCCAAGAACGACGGCGAGTCTTCGAGATATAAAAATTGATATGTATTCTGGGTGGCTACTGAAATTAGAAGAAAAAAAAATTCCCTTCGAGTTCCATATATGGTGAGGAAGATGTTACAAGAAGCTCCTGCAAAATTAATGGTGAGCGAGTCGTGGTGGTGGTTTGAGCGTCTAAACAGTGATGACTTCTTTCCTCTCGGCTGTCGTACAGCCAACGTTTTTAACCGCCGACAGTTAATTTTCGAATGATTAAAACTTTTAAATATTAAATTCTTTCAAAATTTGCAATTTCTAAAGCTAAATTAAATTCCAATGTGAGGTTAAAAACACGGGATTCCTTGACATGATTTTTCCATGTGAAATTTAAGTCCCCGATAATACTGGGTTTTTCAGAAAGCCAACCTGGTATTATTTTCTATTTTTAAAGACGAAATTTCTAATGAATAAATTTGGGGACTAGTATTGGAGACAAAACTTCAAACCCAATTATTTAGAATTTAGTTCCCGGATTCGCACACGGTAGGTCCCATTGCAAATTCTTACGCCGAAATGACAGCCATATCTAACGGACTGTCTTTGAAAGCACAGCGGAACAACACGCCTTACGATCAAATCCCACTAACATTTTGCTGCACCCACTGGAATGGACGGCAAGCGTGGTGCCGCTGTACCCTGCCGCCGGTCGGACAGACCTGAGTCCGCTGACAACGCACGCGCGCCACCAACAAACGCCCCGACCTGGGCCAAGCGGTACCAGCCGCCTGGCTTCACAGTGGAATGCAGCCCGAGCATACCGCTGTCGTCTCCGATGGCAGTGACCTTGACTACAGGGTCCCCGTATCATCACTGCTTGAAATTATCGTAACTGCTTCAGTTAGTCTCAAGCTCCGTTTAGACATAGTAGGCTGTTCGCGAGTATATAAAACCATCAGATCCCACTTTTCTACATAACACAGACCCAAAACCGAAGTTTTATAACGTACGAAAATAACGGAGAAATTAAAACTGTCGCCCTTACAGTTCTCCATGAAGACGCAAGAAGTAACCCCGCAGGTCGTCTTTATAGTTCCAATACCGGCGTTAAACAGCACGTCATACATTTGGAAACTGTCAATGAATTGGACAAGGCAAGCCGATACTGTGGTAGAGAGCTGCATATGTACCTCATAGAACCAACATTATTAGCAGGTGCACAATTTTAATTTCGGCTACATGTAGTATTCTTGAACCACGAATGGAGAACAGTGCTAACGGACACCAATTGCCGTGGTTTCTTAATACAGGGCTGCCGAATGGGTCAAAATTTCAGCAGCACCGAGCAAAAAATATTGGCTTCATTCTAGGATTCAGCTTATTTACATCTTAATGTACTTCACATTTAATTATGTCTGTCAAAGTATTACCACATGAGCTAACCATCAACAAAACGGTTCGAAACTGGAAACATGACTTAGGCACCATCAGTACAATTACCTATCCAACACAAATTGCCACAGGAGCGATCATCACGAAGAGGTTCAACTAAAACAACACAGCTGACATGTAGCTCTTAATTCCGCAGTGCGTGTGACAATAACGAATCGTTCGTGCACTGATGAAAGAAACAATTTCAAAATCTGAATCTTCAGTTAGTACATAATCCAAATCACGATGGGGTTTCTAACTAATGCGCCTTTCGACTATCAGGCGAAGAGACATTACTACCGATCCGTTGAGACTTATTTAGTAAGAATGGCTTTATACATAAGGCAGCATACTACAGGACCAAATTGCGGCGCATTTTCTTTGTGGCACAAATAACACGCAAAATGAAGTTCCGCTACCATGCCATAAATATAAGTAGATCTGATACACACGAGAAAGGTACAGCATGTAAACGTAAAAATGAAGCAGCCGATAGATTGCGCTACAAACATGCAGACAATATGCGACCCCTAACACAAGCATAATTTGTTTACAGGGCAGGACGGCAGTCAGCTGCGACATTGCATGTGTTACACAAATCAGTATTCGGCTGGGCAATTCCCTTGCCAGCCTTATTTTCCAAACCACAGGTATTTAGAAACCTCAGAGTTTGCTTCTAACAGAATTCAACGATCACCTTCATGAAAATACCGTAAGTACCTAATGGGCCTCTACACACACACACACACACACACACGTCAAAAGCTAGGCATTCATTCATTGACAGTGGGCACAGAGGTAATATTTATAAATAATTCAATAAAGCCGTATTCTCATACATCTCTACCGACTGCAAAACAAAATTTAAAACTTATGCAACACAATCATCTGTGTATGAGTTGTATGTCCGGTTTGTGATACCGAGTGTCAGTACATTTCTTAACTTAGGTTTCAACGAGATCCACTAATATTAAAAATAGCATATATAGATAAATTAATATTAAAAATAGCAATTAACTATCGAATCGCCATGTCACTGTATAATTATTTCGGACGTAAAAAATTAAAAAAACTGAAAATTATCTGGGTAAAAGACCACTATAAAGACCAAAGCTTTAGTTACACACAAAAAAATGTCATTCAGTTTGTCTGCAAATTTGAAGGCACAATTCATATTACGCCGAGCTGTAGTCAATACTACAAAAACCCACGTGGGTCTGTCCGCAACACGCAGGTGTAAAACTAAGTCTCATGACTGCCTGATGTGCGGGAAATCATAATCAGCTACACACAAAAATGACGTAGTTATCTTACATTAATAATACTCTATTATCATCTGACTACTGCAACATGGCGAGTTAAAATCAGCTGTGATGATTACCGGTACGCATGGCACAACACGTTCCTCCGTAATAGTCAAACGGGAAGCGGCTTTATATTAAATCCCTTCACTACGTCTGTAAATTCAGTGATTCGCTCGACAAACACGTTACACACATCTCCGATAATGTAATATTCAAACACATACACCAAGATTCGACATCATCAACTTCAAAGAGACATACCGCCCACTCCCGCTATGGCGCGTCATATGGCGGGCGGTTTTGCTTACCTGCACAAACTGCCAATAACTTCCTTGTCTTGGTGTCGCAGTCCTTCTAAACAACGTTGCTCTTCACTCCGGTTAAATACTGACATATCTCGTATATCGACACTATTGTTGCCTATCAATTGTCTATGGCAATAAACGGAAAAAAGTTACACCTCTTGATCACAAATTCCTACGCCAAACCACACACGCAACGCCTCACGTTTTGTAATGGCGATCTTTGGCGGGAAACAGCTGAAGAGTTCACGTTCGTCACCGAATATTCATCCGCATCATACTTTGAAAGTGACAACACGTTCTCGAATACTGAATGAATTTCTTGCTTTAGTATGAACAAATATAGACTTTACTTCAGCAAATAACATACATAAAGTCTCAACACGTTACAACTTCCATAAAAACATGGGAAACATATGGCACTACATTCCTCCGCCAACGGCATCGAGCGCGTATGACGACGGTGTTGCCGGGCTGGGCGGGAAGCAGGCGATAAACATCTGCCAGCTGTACCGGTCTGCTCTGCTAGACTGGGAATACAATGATGGTCGGGAAACAGTATTTGGAAGTAATAAAACGAGATTTATTCGTGCAAACAGACAATTTATTATTTAAAATCGCTGCCGAAAAATACGATGACTCACCTAACACCAAAAGAGACACATTATAATGGATACAATTATATATATATATTTGATTTTAATAGTCGAATTAAACAAATGGCATTGGTCTCAATCTCTGTTTTCATTTACGCGATGAATAATCCAATAAAATCGATAGCACATATAACGAGCATCTACTGACCTAAGTATGAACTGAACGCTCCTGCCATCTAGCGGTTATCGTAGAATGTCATCGCTGTGGACATGTCCTACTCCCTGTGCGTTCATTTCGCATGATTTTGAGCGTCCGTGTCCAATGAAAACACCCCGCACAATAAATCGTATATATTTTAGGAAAAAAGTTAGCCTTCGGTTGTTTTTTCAGTATCTTCTAACAAAAAAAAAAAAGAATTCACAATACTGTTAACTGTATATCTGCCAGATCTGTTCCTTAAATCAACATAAACCAAACACAGTTTATGCAATCAGGTGGTATACCTGCATCAGTACAGTCTCATTAGTTGTCTGTCGAAACGCTGTTGCAATTCAATACCTGGTCAGTAGACACTGGAACTTTAAGTACACTACAAACTTCACTGAAATAATCGGATAACCAACCTTTTTTGGCAATAAATATTTAAAATGCAAGATGCAAAGTTTTAATTTCAGTCAGTGTAACATGCAACCAATATGTTTTCTTGAGCCCAATAACAGCTGAAAAATCCGAAAGAATGCATCATGGAATGCAAAGAGCTGCAAACATTTTGAGGCAATGTCTGTAAGACACACAGGAAAATACAACAAAATACACACAAAAACTGTGGAAGGTAGGACTGCAAGAGACAGCAGGAATAGGAAATGCTTGTATTATCCACATTGTCTGCATAAACAAATTTTTGTTTAGCAGGAAATATGAGAATTATGTATAGAATGTAATATAAAAAGCGCATAATTACCAAACGTCTTTTGTAGACATGCAATGTTAACTGAATGGTGAGGGAAAAAGTAAGATGATATTACACTCACCCACTATGACAATGCTTAGTTTAGTTGCATCAAAAGTACTGCATGTCTTAGTTTTGGCAACAATAAGTAGTACCTGTAATTAAGAAACTTAAGTTTCGTCAATTTGTCTGCAACATATATTAATCACTGTTAATAATTTCATGTCCGAGTTACTGGCAACTTACTGTTCCTAAATCAAACAGTTCTTTCTCTCTCCAGTTTTTGTTACTATTATGGGTGTTCACTGACAAGATGATGGTGCCATTTTAGCAAAATATTTTTAAACTGTAAACTTGGTACTTAATTAATATCCTTTCTTTCTTTGCAAGTATTCCAGTATTCATTGTGACCTATATTCTAGCCTGTTTATTTATCCAGCTATTGTCCCACATAAAAATGAATCCTGATTGGTTTTAGTTTCAAACGTAATTTGCCATTTATAGCATTACCCTTGATGAGTGCAGGGTTATAAATACAAAATCAAAGTAATGCAGGAGTAATTCTAATGAATAAGAAAATACAAATGTAGATAAGCTACTACGAATGGCACAGTGAACAGTCTCTCATAGCCAAGACAGAGATGAATCCACCACCAACCACAATGGTACAAGTTTATATGCCAATCAGATGAAGAGACTGAAAGAATGAGATAAAGGAAATCATTCAGATAGTTAAGGGAGACAAAAAATTCATTGTTATTGGGGCCTGATAGTCAACAGTAGGAAAAGCAAAATAAGGAAACTTAGTCTGAATATATGGTCTGGGGGAAAGGATTGAAAGAGGAAGAGAAAGCTGCTTGGTAAAATTTTGCAGAATGCATAATTTAATTGTCACCAACACTTGGTTTAAGAATCACGAAATAAGGTTGTATCAGTTGAAAAGACCTGCAAACAATGGAAGGTTTTAAATGGAGATTTCAGATTAATATTTTAAACTGTACGACACTTCTGGGGTCACATGTGGACTGTGACCACATTTTATTTGTTATGAATTGTAGATTACAACTGAAGAAATTGGAAAAAAATGTAAGAAATTATGAAGCTGGGACATGGATTCATTGAAAGAACCAGAGGTTGTCGAGGGTTTCAAATAGAGCCTTAGGAAACAATTGACTGAAGCAGGGTAAAGAAAAAAAGTAGAAGATGAATGGGTGCCTGTGGGAGCTGAAGTACTGAAGGCAGCAGGTGATTAAATATGTAAAAAAGACAAGGTCTAGTACAAAAGATCCTGAATTTAACTGGAAAAAGAAGGAAATACAAAAGTGCTGTAAGTGAAGCAGGCAATATGGAATAAAGAAATCTGAAGTATGCAATTGACAGACTGCAAAATGGCTATGCAGGAATAGCTAGAGGACAAATACAAGGCTGTAGAAGCCTGTGTAATTACAGGAAAGGACTGCTTACAGAAAAATTAAACGGGCCTTTGGTGAAAAGAAAAGCAGCTAAATGAATATCAAGAGCTCAGATGCTAAAATCAGTCCTAGCCACAGTAGAAAAAGTTGAAAGATGGAAGGAGTATACAGAGGGTCTGTACAAGGGAGATGAACTTGAAGGCAATATTATAGAAAGGGCAGAGGATGTAGATGAGATGGGAGATATGATGCAGCAATAAGAATTTTCAGAAAGACCTAAGTCAAAATAAGACCCATGGATAGATGACAATCCCTCAGAACTACTGCTATCTCTGGGAGAAGCCAGCCATGTTCCAACTGGTGTGCAAGACATATGAGACAGGCGAAATACCCTTATTCTTCAAGAAGAATGTAGTATTTCCAGTTCCAAAGAAAGCATGTGCTAGAAGCGTATTGTCAAACTATCAGTTTAATACGTGAAGGCTGCAAAATACTAATGTGACTTCTTTACAGAAGAAGGGAAAGACTGGTAAAATCTGACCTCGGAGAAGATCAGTTTGGATTTCGGAGAAATGTAAGAACATAGGAGGCAATAATGACTCTACGACTTATCTTAGACGATAGGTTTAGAGTTTAGGAAAGGCAAACCTATGTTTATAGCTTTTGTGGCATTGGAAAAAGCTTTTGACAGTGTCTATTGCAATACACTCTTTGAAATTCTGATGGTAAAATGAGTAAAATACAAGGAGCAAAAGGCTATCTACAACTTGTACAGAACACAGGCAGCAGTTATAAAGAGTTGAGGGACAAAAAAGGGGACCAGGGAGTGAGACTGGGTTGTAGCCTATCCCTGATGTTATTCAATCTGTACAATGAGCAAGCAATGAAGAAAACCAAAGAAATATTTGGAGCAAGAATTAAAGTTCAGGGAGAAGAAATAAAAATTTTGAGGTTTGCCAATGACACTGTAATTCTGTCACAGACAAAAAGGGTCTTGGAAGGGAAAGTAAACAGAATGGACACTGTCTTGAAAAGAGGATATAAGGAAAGAGCAAAACAAGAATGATGGAATGTAGTTAAATTAAATCAGATGACGCTGAGGAATTATTAGGAACTGAGACACTTTAAAAAGTACATGAATTTTGCTATTTGGGCTGCAAAATAACTGATGATTGCCAAAGTAGAGAGATCATTAAAATGTGGGCTGGGATTGGCAAGGGAAGTATTTCTGAGGAAGAGAAATTTGTGAACATAAAATAAAAATGTAAATGTTAGGAAGTCTTTTCTGAAGGTATTTGTCTTGAGTGTTGCCTTGTGTGGAAGTGAGATGTGGACAATAAACAGTTCACACAAGGCATGTATAGAAGCTTTTGAAACATGGTATTACAAAAGCAAGCTGAAGATTAGGTACTGAATAGAATTGGGGAGAAAAGAAATATGTGCACATCTTTAGTGAGAGAAAGGACCAGCTGATAGGACACGTTCTGAGGCATAAAGGAATCATCAATTTAGTATTGGAGGGAAGTTTGTTTGTGTGTGTGTGGGGGGGGGGGGGGGATTCAGAGATGTAGAAGCTTGCACAGGCAAGAGTCTCATGGAGATCTGCATCAAAGCAGTCTTCAGACTGAAGACGACAACAACTGTGAATCCTCTTAATTCATCTGCGCCCTGTTCTACATGTCTACTAAGAGGACTTGTAATTTTGATTGTGACCTAAAATATGCTATGTACTTGTGCGTAAAGATTAAAATATGCCTTAAGACAGCACAATGTATCCAATATTAATCTATTATCTTACTACAGTTAAGACTACATTATTATTTTCATTCTATTCTCTAAAATACAATAAAAATATGAGTCTTTTTTAAGCCAGATATAGTCACTAGCTGTTAAGTTCTATGCTTGAAATTAACTAATTTGTAATAAATACATAAAACAATGTTTTAAAATATTCAGTAAATAAAAGATTTAACAGTCCTCTTTTATTACACAAGTTATGTAATTTAAAGTACTACCTCCACATTCAGTTTATAGTTTCCTATCAACATGGAAGATGATATATTTATAGGCACAGGCATTGATGTACTTACAGAGAATGGTGATTAGCGTACAGCTTCAGTAGCAAAGAGAATACTGAAACTTGTCAAATTATAAGGAGGTCCTCCTTCAATAATTACTGAGGAATTAAGGGTAGCAAAATATAATCATTACACAGTAACACAAGAATTAGTAAAATATAATAATGGAGGAATTCCAGGTTATGTTTGGGGGGGGGGGGGGAATGAGATGAATGCAGAAATAAAATGTTAAAGTAGTAACCATCCATGAAGGAAAGCAACTGGATGAATGAAACCAAGAGATTGACAAATAAATTGTATCCAGATGAAATCCCCACCCCTCATTACTGTCACTACAAATACTGTTGATGGGATAACCACAGAGTGCAATCTTTTTATGTAGTAATGACAGACACAAGTACTCTTAACAAACATCGCCTGCCACAGAGGTTCTCTTCATTTATTGTGTTCTGTAGACCCCAAGTAATGATTTGAAATAAATCAAACTTTACATTGTCAGTGAACTACACCTCTATAGCTTAATATATATTATTTGCACTTACACTAGATAAATGCTTCCTTATTTATATTAAATACCAGGTCTTTATTTTTTATTAGTAGCTTAATATTTATTTAATTACATTGGTATTTATCAAAGAAAATAGTTATGTACATATGTAACAACAAACCCATTTATAGTATACTACTACCTGTGATTCACCTTTATAATAAACAGTGCTACTAATCATAATGCTAACAGAAATTTTCCATTAGTGCATCTGGATTATGGTAATCTGTAGAAATAAAACTAAGAAGGCATGATTTTCTTTTGAATTCACAGACCTTAGCTTTCACATGTGACTTCTTATCCCTGCATACAAAGGCAGCACAGAGGATTTCTATATTATATTTTTGCAATGTAAGTTGTGGTGACAGACTGATCTATCTAAGCTCCATGTTACATTGAACAGTAGCAGTGGTTGTGAGTTGGCAAAGTCAGTAAATGTGAAGAATAAGTGAAATTTTTGTTGCAGCTTGTATTTTTCACCTATTAGACTTTGTTGGGTACTTAAATGTTGGTCTGATGTCGTAAGGATATTTTACACTTAATGGATCACAAACATGTGAAACTTTCACAGTCTGTTTCATAATGTTAAATGGTTTTTGTCACATTTCTGTCTTACAACACTGTATATGGTGACAATAAGTGCTCATTTAATCTTTGACCATATATCTAATAATCATGAATGAGATTTTCATTTCTTCTTATGACCATTTTGATTAGTTATCTTCTATTACTGTTGATGGCTGGTGGTGTGTGTTCCTCCTGGAACAGAACAGTTGTAACAGTTATTGTATGCTACTTCTCAGAACAGTTTACCTTATTCTGATGATATTTTCAGTGTAATTCTTACACACTCTTCCAATAAACTATTCATTTCAGGTAGTGTTTTCTGTCAGAATGGTGAAATCTGACAGTTCACAAATTACTGAGTGTCTATGCAGACTTTCTGTGGCCCATTCAGTTCAGACTGGATTAGACATATTTTTTGTTATAATATATCCTTAGTGAGAAGATCCTCCAAAATGTAGAACAAGTTGGAAAAACATGAATACACAATAAATATTTATGAAGAAAAAGCAAATTTGCTAATATCCTTACACAGATCCCAAGTGAAATGGTGGAATAATTTAAAAAAATCTTAACCATTTTCATTTAAAAGGTAATAAATAACTTGTCACAAACACACAAATATTCAATACGATGAGGTGCAAATGATAATTTTTAAGCTATATGTAGCCACACATCATCAAACAGAAATATCATTTCACAACACTTATTTACAATAATGCATTATTGCATTGAATTTGTACAGAGGTCAGATGGTAATAACACCCACATTATTTTATATTATTAGTAACATATATGCATCAGTTGTTCTACTTAGAAATTCATCAATGGGGTAGGAGGAGTTGGGCACCAATAAATCCTTTAGGTTCCTCTTAAACTGAGCTTTATTAGTGGTTGAACTTTTTATGCCTGCTGGAAAGTTATTGAAAATGTGTGTTCTTAAATAATAGACACCTTTCTGGATCAAAGTAAGAGACTCTAAATCTTTGTGAAATTACTTTTATTTCTAGTACTGATTCTATGAATGATTCTATGATGGTATGGAAAATTGGTATATTTTAATACGAAATTATGTTAGAAATAAATGTATTGGGAAAAGGGGGCAGGGGGGGGGGGGAGGATGAGGTAGCACTGGTGTTGTGTTATTAGATGTCACTCGACCGAGGAGTAATCTTAATGATTGAAAGAACGACACAACAGCAATATACACTTCTTCATGGCCTAATTGTTTAAACTAATATCACTAATATGTTTTTGCAACTGAAATGCAAGATCAGAAGTAAAGCTTGAATTTACCCTAAACCCCCCCCCCCTCTCCCCTTACTCTCGAATAACTGAAAAAAATGCAGCCTCTAGCGAAAACATATCCAAGTGCAAAATTAAACTACATTTGACATGCAATAAAAAAGAGCCTATTCTTTTTTTTCTCTAGATCTAACAGGTTGTGCAGGTTGTGTGGAGGGAGGGAGGGAGGGGGGGGGGAGAGGGAGAGGGAGAGGGAGAGAGAGAGAGAGAGAGAGAGAGAGAGAGAGAGAGAGAGAATTGGAAATCTCGCACAACGCACATGCACTGTAGCTTAGGTAGGCCAATTTGAGGTAGTTTCCCGAGTTGACAGACCACGAGTGTCTTAGGTCATCCTCTTCACTGCCTCTACACTACTGCGATAGATTGTAAACAGTTATTGCTTACACCCTCTATTTACACTCTTGATTTCAAAAGAAAATCTCAAATTTCAGAAGCCCAATAAATGTTTTCATACTCGACTAAGTTAATACTTCTTGTTCTTTGACATAGCATCACACTTGGCATATGTTGTTGGCAATCACGCGAGTCGCACAAGCAGCGGTCTTCACCCTTGTTCTCACAGAGTGGAGTGGATCACAAAATGAATCGGGAGTCATTCCCTTACTGTACCCAGCCCTGCGCCATAGCAATTCAGGAGTCACTGTGCACTCTTGGCTCATTCATTCACTGATTCAGCTCATAGCTTGCTTTCTTGACTTGTTGCCTCACCACTGAAGGTTAGCTCTACCGGATTTTTTTCTTCATAATAATAATGCTATGTACTTACATAACAATTTTCATGTACCTGATAGTGCATGTATATATTATTTATTTTCATGTAACCTGGTCAGATTAATGTCTTCGGGACATGTCTTACATTGGGCCAAGGTTTCATATGCAATTAAAAAACTTATTATATCACAGTTACTTTAAAAAAATCATAATATTTTGAGATTTCTTCTTCTTCATCATCATAGAAGTACTAGGCATTTGTCTGACAGGCCCTCTTAATTGAAATTATTGATCTTTCCAACTTTTCATTGAACTTCCTAAAGATCTTCTGTCCACTGGGTAATAATTCACCATTAATTCTGGCATTCTGTTGTGACATAGTCCTTTCAGTTGCTCTGGTATTCCTTAATCTGTTCTTTTAAGCTTTTCACTCCCAGTTCTTCTCCGATGTCAACATTCATTCTCCTATCAGATAGCACGAACAAAGCTACTCTTTTTAGGAATCACATCTCCAATGTTCGTATTCCTGGTGCATTCCTTTTTGTTACAGTCCATGACCCACTTCCAGATGCTACTGACATGGTATTGCATAACTTTAGTAAGTTTCCTTTCTTGCTTTAGTTCTGAGGTTTCAGCAGATTGTTCCATTAATGTAATTAAAACTTTGTACTGTCTTTTATATGTCCATTTCTGTCATGAATGATATAGTATTTCCTAGGATGCTGAATGAGTTTAAACTCCTTATTTTCTGATCCCTTATTATTATTATTATTATTATGCTGGAAAATGGTTTCTGGCCCTGAAAGCCATGAACTTCCATTTTATTTGAAGATACAAACATTATATACCTTAGCTGCTGTGGCTGAAATTTGAACAGCTGTTTGCAGTGTGTTCTCAGCTCTACAGGAGGTGCGGCAAATGTCAAACTAGGCAAATATTTATCTAAGGCATATTTGCCTAGAAATGGCTATTCCATAAACTGACGGGAACCAGAAAACTGTTGTATTCAATGCTATACCAACTGACTCTGAATTTATTTATTTAGCGTATGGCTCATAACATCACAGTAAAAATTACAGAAACAACACGATTATAAAAAAAAATCACATATGTATAAACAGAGCAATAAATAACAGTTTGTATATAAGGACACCGCCAATTGTAACGTTACACTCACAGAAGACCAGTCACAAGCAGACGTCCAGCTTAGATAGTAAATAGTCGATTGCTCTTGGGTCGCCATTAGGAAATCTTGTGGGTCACCCTCGTATGCCCCTTAGTGGGCATTCCTGCACGATGTGTTTGACCGTCTGTCTCTCCAGCGCCACAGTCGCAAGCGGCCGAGGAAGTTTACCCCATCTGTGTAAGGAGTCGGCACATCTCCCACAGTTGGTTCTGATGCGATTAAGAGTTGACCAAACTTTGCGAGGGCAATCAAATCCTTTTGGTTTACTAAAGATGCATGGCATACTGTGGCAGTTTACTACTGTTCTGCTCTCCCATTCCTCTTTCCATCGGTCATTTATTTTGAAGTTGGTTTGGTGCAGAGCCTGTGCGGTCTTTAGTGGAGGATGCCTAGACCGGAGTCGGTTTCCTTGGATGTCGTGAGTATCTTCATGGATTTGTAATTGAGGGTTAGACTGACTCTGAAAATATGATGTATCCCAGCTGCATCAGTGCCCAATGTGTGTATCTTCTTAAAAGCAGGACACATATGCAGGCAAGAAAAGAAAGTCGAGAGAAGGAACTGACTCACTTCGAGTAAGACAGGTCAAATTTTATTTATAAATCATAATACTGATAACTTTTCCTTCTTGAGCACATATATTGCCATACTTGGTGTAAACTACAACTGTAGATACTTTAAAAAGTTTATATTTGTAAGTGAATGGGGATTTTAACTGTTAGAAATAATGGATGATATTAGCTAATGCTACTATTACTAACAGAGAGGTATACAACTATAAATATAGAAAATGCCTAAACTGAATCACACCAGGGCAAGAATGGACTCTGTTGAACAGGTAGGAAAAATTATTGTAAATGGTAAAGGAATGTTTGCACTTGTGTACTTGGAGAAAGAAGATTACAGCATGGCATTGTGCACATTTATTGCACTGGAACTTTATGATGTCCATTACAACAGGTCACCAAGCAAAGCAGCATTTTGTCTGTTTAGCAACCGAGACATTTGAAACTTTGCCAGTAAGGACTGTTCACATGTTCATCATCTGATTAACACCCCATTTTCCATTACATAACAGAAGAGGTGACAAACAACAGGTAACAGTTTACTGATACATTGCAAGAGATTTGCCTAATGCTATGCTGAATTTATGGGCAGGTTATAACAATAATTGATCACAGGTGAAGATAGCCTTTCGATAGAAAAAAACACAATAAGAAAAGGCATTATAATATTGAAAGTATCTTTTCATATCACTCTCAAAACAGAAATAGTTTATTTTTTAAAATGAAATTATGGACAACCTGAGAAATGCCCTCGTGCATGTGATGCTTGTATGCCAAGGTTTGCCTGTGCAACCCCAGAATTCCTTTTCACAATTTGTATATCATTGTTATTGACCTAGAATATGTTCAACATTTCCTTGTACCTGTGTCAATTATTGTAGTAACTGCTCCCTTTCCCATATAGAGCATTTTTATAAGTATTATGTGGATAATTTCTCCCCCCCCCCCCCCCCCCCCAGCCCTAAACAGCTGCAAACAGGAGACTTCCGACAAACTGTGTTTGAGAACAGGAGAACAGCCATGACCAAACAATATTGCTGTGCCATCAGGCCAAACTGTTACTTTTAAATATAGGCTCTAATTTGCTGGGCTGTACTCGATGTATTCTATGTGAATATTTGTCATGCAGCTGTTCTACTCACATTGCAAATGCAGCCCACAATTCCTTGGAAATACAGTTTCAGCTTCAATTAAATGACACATTTATGTGGCTATAAACTCTGCATATCTGTTCAACTCGATATGTCAATAGTATGAAACATGAAACCCAAGTCCCATTTATCTTGATGGCAGTTTAACATGGGGCAGCTTCTTGAACAAAAGTTCGTTATTGCAGGAGACTATCAAGAGTCTCAATTCTTATTGTGCTGTTCCCCCTAGGTAATATGGTCTCCCTAAGGTCCACTAGGAGATGGTTTCTCTTCATCCGATTGCGAGTAACATTGGTGCTCCGATGTATCGTGTAGCAAAACACCTTGCTCCTCTGTTGAGCCCTATAGTTGGTTGATGTTAGCACCACATTAAGAAGTCGGTGGATTTTTTGATGTATTAGAAGGAATGTGTTTCAATGACTATGATATTCTAGTAGTTTTGATGTGGTCTCTCTCTTAATTCATGTTCCTCTGTCCGATTCATTTCAGTTGATTGAGGTTTGGTTTGGTGCTGAATTAATGAACCTATTCTACTAGTGTTAACTTCCACTTACTTTTTATTAAATGACCATTACTATGAGTAGACAGATGGAGTTGCGATGGGAAGCCTGTTGTCATCTATTACTGCCAATATGTTTATGGAAGATTTCATGGAAAGTGGCTCAAAGTCGGTGGCTTTGAAACCTGCAATTTTTTTTTTAAGGTACGTAGATGATACTTTTGTCATTTGGCCTCATACAGTGAGAATCTCAATGACTTTTTAAAACACCTAAATTCTATCCACTCGAATATTTTTTCACAGCCGAGGTGGAAACGGATGGCTGTTTTCCCTTCCTTGATTTACAGGTCCACATCAACTTGGATCCGAAGAGTTCGTCAGCTGAGTTAACCCACCTGTAAATCATCTTTCATCAAAATGGTTACAAAGAAGGACAGATCAGACATGTCGTGCTATCGACCAACTGGGTGAGTGATGATAATACCAAGGTGGCACCAAAGTATACGGCTTTTTGCCTTATGCAAGGAGCACTTTGAATAGGATTTGTCGTATTTTGTGGAAATATGATGTGAAGTATGTTTTTCGACCACCATCTACGATCAGTTTTTTAAGGTTCTGTAAAGAGTGATCTTGGTTTGCACGACACAGTTGTCTGCCATATTCCTTGCAGTTGTGGCACGTCATATATTGGTCAGACTATCAGGACTGTGGAGGACCGGTGCACTGAGTATGAGTGGCACATACGCTTATAACAGCCAAGCAAATCTGTCATTGCAGAGCATTGTCTTTGAAACGGTCATCCTATGAAATATAACGACAATGATGTTCTACCTACTGGGACGTGGATATTAAGGAAGCTGTTGAAATTAAATTTGCAAGTAACCTTACAAAAGGAGATGGTGGTTTTTGTTTAAATCCTGCACCTAATCCTGCTCTCTACCCTGTCAAAACACAGAGGGTCAGAGTTTATGCTACCTCACCCACTTATTATTAATTTAACTATTGATAACTTATGTCCGTCTTCTTTAGTGTGTGTTGACACTAGTATTTACAGTGTGCCTCTGTGTGTGTGTCACAGAACACCTCTTGAATTTGCTCCAGCTTTCTCTCTGTTCTGCATGCCCTAGCCATGGTCATGGGACAGTGCATTTGTGTGTGTATGTGGTGGTGTGTGAGAGGACTTGTGCTGTTATACTATTGTTGGAAAAAGAGCTAGTGCTCGAAGGCAAGAGTGAATACTGTTTTCTGTTATGTGTTACAATGCTCCATAAAAAAAAAAAAAAAAAAAAAAAAAAAAAAAAAAAAAAAAAAAAAAAAAAAAAAAAAAAAAGATTAGACATGACAGGTGAAGCCCTCTTATCTACACTATATAGCATAGCAATTACTCACTGCTGCAAAAACAACTGTTACAGAGGTATTAATATGGCCTCAATCTGTTAAATAGTAAACCTGGGAATTGTCACAATGCACAAGTGAAGACAAAAAAGAGCAAATGAAAGAAACTCTGATTTAACAAGTGCAACACAATATTCAGCTCCACCAACAAACTTTCAGAGGTGTTTCAGGGATACCTTCCGAGTATTTTGGTACAATGACCCACAGTCTCCGGTAGCTCAATACAGTGATACGAGTAATAATGCAATTATGATTTATTTAATTTTGTTACTGTAATCGTCCTTATTTATCGTGCTGCTCTTCCATCACATTAAGTGAACCAATACAGGAAGTTCGTATCGGCCAACTTCACTTCAGTAAACCTATCCATAGTACTATGGTGTATCGCTGTTAACACACAACCAACTGTGCTGGAAAACAAAGCCTTAGTGGTACTGAATGCAAACTTGAGGCAACAAGTTAAAGAGGGCATTACTGCTGTCAAGAGTAGGTAGTGAATGAATAGAAACAGGACATAGCACATATCGTTGACATTTGCACTGTTTTGCACTTTTTCAGTAAAATACTGTTTTGCACTTTTTCAGTAAAACACACCTACAAAGTTAAATGGGGCATGAAATCAAATGAAATGCAATAACTCTGTAATGAGGTGCCAGTGCCCATGGGATCCTTATAACAACATACTCAGAAAGTATCCCTGGACATCCTCTGAATTCAATGGAATGTGTATTCTGAACTTTAAATGGAAAGTGCACAATAATGATGAGCTTATTTACTGACAGCAAAATATTTTTATATTTTTCTGAATCACAACTGACATTTGTCAATTACACAATAGTGTTTGGTGTTGATCCAGAATTAAAAACACAGTGCTCTATATTTTTCCCCACTCTGTCCAGTGTTCTGTCAGCATTATTGCACTTTTAAGGAAAAACTATTCAAGATAAATATGTAGTATATAACTCCATTTTATTTTCCTACTGTGTATATAAAGTTTGTACTTCAAATAGTTCATAAATGTATATTTTCATAGAATACATGTATGTTGTATTTATAGTGTATCATATTTAAATGTATTCATCTATTTTTAAGTAATAAAATGGGACAAAACTGTTTCAGCCAGTTTTCAACTGTAGTAAGGCACAAAAATGTATCGCAGAACAACCCCTAAAAACAAAGAGCCTGAATACTTGTGTTACTAATCAAATCGCTTGCAATTCCCTTTCAATCACAAAGCTTTAAAATTCTGTAAATTGAAATTTCTCTCACATTAACATATGTACTTAACTTGTTTAACTTCCTCCTCCATTTTCTTCTTTCCTTCACTGGATATTTTCTCCCCAGCCAACCCTTTGTTATTCACCACCCCCCACCACCTGTTATTCATTATTTGTGGGTTTCCGTAAATCTGTCCAACTCTGGCAAAACAGGAACAACCATGGCAGGTGCATAAAAACACAACTATGGAAGTATTTCGGCTCTTGAGCATTACAAATTGACATTTCTGAAAGTATGTTCTTTAATGTCTTTGTGTTAGTGTTAAGGTAATTATTGAAATGGTTCGGTTACAGCAACTGGCAAGTAGATGGTGTTTTCTGCTCTTTAAAACCTCATACAATTTTTGTTGTTGCTGGCTTTAGTCAGAGAAGAACATAGAAATGAAATCTAACAATCATAAATTAAAACAAAAAAGTACTTGCTTAGTGGGTCTTCCAACAGAGAAATACTGAATGGCAGAAGATGAACCTCGATCTTTCATAAATCTGTATCTTACATGTTAGTCAGAGAACAAAATTCTGGATGAAACACCAAAAATGAGGGGGGGGGGGGGGGGGGGAGGGCGTGCGAGAGAGAGAGAGAGAGAGAGAGAGAGAGAGAGAGAGAGAGAGAGAAATTATGTTGGTTAACTACTTTTATTATATGACCAAAGTGACACTTGGAATTCTATCTCTGCAATGCCTGAACATATACTCAGTCATAGGTTTTGTTCTGGACAACAACATTCATTCAATGAACAGTACAGCAAACAATGATTCGCTCTTGGGTAACACTTCTTCAGCATTGTACAGAAAGGTGTGCACTATTCAGCCGGTTCCATTTTCTGCAGACTTCCAGCAGAACTGAAAAAGGCGAAAGGAAGGAACATCAGAGTTTAATGTCACGCTGACACTGACATCATTAGTTTGGACTGTTAAAGGAAGGGGAAGGAAATTGATTGTACCCTTTCAAAGGATCAATTGTGGCATTTAGCTGGAGCAGAACAGAGGAATCATGCAAATCCTAAATCAGGATGCCCGGACGCTAATTTGAACTGTCAACCACCCAAATGGAAAAAGATTGAGCGATAAACCTCAAGTCTTCAAATCTACATTGAAAAGTTTCCTTTTCACACACTCCTATTCAGTACAAGAGTTCCTCAAGCTGGTTGAGAACTTCTCTCTGTAATTGTATCCTCTCTTGCCATTGTTTTTCATATTTTATTACTTAGGAAACTTCTTTTGTTTATAAATTTTCTAATCAGCATTCTGTAAACTATGAATTCACTCCAGGACAATGGAGCTTTGGCTCACATGGCCACATGGAACATGATAAACAAATGTAAAGAAGAAATGAAAAATTAGATTTGAGACAGGAAAAAAAAGTCTCCATCACAAGGAAATGGCAACAACGTTAACAGGTTGATCGGAACGCAAACTAATGACCATCACTGAACCTTCAACTTCTGGAGTTATCACTGAATATATCAGGAATATTATCAGTGCTTTCAAATATGAATTCTATGCAAGAGTGGTACAGTAATAACAGTTGAGTCGAATCATACCCTTATACATATTGCTGGTTTCTCAGCAATTTCAATGAAGTGTATGCCATTTTGACATGTGGGGCACTTTTACGTCACTCATGATAATGCCCAAGCCATAAAGCTTTTATTCTCCTGTGTGTGTCTTGCGACAACTCAACACTTATACTCGGAGAGTGGTCTCTTTCACCCCTGAATTACTTCCTTTACAGTTTAAGCTGCACGGAGTATGAGGAACTGAATAAAGAATTAATATTTTGATAGAATCATTTTGTAACTGTAAAGGCAACAGTGGGTGAGATTCTTGTGATTTGGTTCATTAAGTGGATTACTATAATACAAACTTATGATCTGTAGTTAGCTATTATTATGGTGTGAAACTTGCTGAAATAAATTGTGAACTCAACAGGCAATGCATATTAATAGAACTTTCAAAATATTGTGCAATGGCAAACTCCTTTGCAATTGGAGAAAGCACTGTAATTCAAAGATGAAATGAGTGTGGATCATGCTCTGTTGGAGGAAGTGGATCACTGAGTTTGAGAGGGAAAAATGAATTTAATGAAAAGGTGGGGGGGGGGGGGGGGTGTTAACCCTTTTTGCGCACTGCCAACCTGGAGTGCTCTTCATTTGTGTTGAAAAATATACATCATCTTTCAGTTAAGCACAGAAATGAGACGGAACCGTGCTATTGTTAGGCTTACTGCAAAACACAACAGCAGGCAAGTAGTGTACATCTGCCCATTCACAACACTTGTTTCACTCCTCCAAACACCATTGCTTCTGAACTCTGGAAATAGAAAGAGGCTTCCATTCTTGGCTCTCCTCCTTGCTTCCTCTTTTAGTTCTTTATTCTCTAGCAGAGTCCTTTTTTCATCCATTTTCAACTAATAACCCTTTGTAACAACCAATACAGTATATCAATAAATAATACTATACAAAAAATATGGAAAGTAAACTGGTTTAATTTGCACATATCACTTGACTTTGGTTCACTGACGTTTAGTACTTCTAATTCCACGTAGTTTTCACTATTACTCTTCTATTATCAAAATTTCATTTTATCTGTAAGAACAATCTTTAGACAAATGAAGTTAAGTTTCATTGTGTACTTACTACGATACCTGTGGCTGGAAGACAATGTGTTCCACTTCCATGTTTTCTTATTTCCTTTTGTTGTTGTTGTTGTTGCTGCTGCTGCTGTAGTAACTATGAAGATTCTCCTGAGATATTATACCTGTACTAGACATAATAATGGAAAAGAAAAAGACCCAGACATTCACAATGACCACATTGCAAAATTCTTTTGTACAACAAAAGCATTACAGTTATTTTTGCAACATGTTTCTGTAGTGGCAAATATGTACAGTGAACAATAAAATTTCAAATTAATAAACATTTCAGTCACAGAATAAAATTACAATGCTCCATTCTCAATAATACGCAGTACGTAAGCATTTTATAGTGTGTGGATGTAAGAATTCAAGGTTTGCGAGCATGGATAGTTTACTAGAAATAACCTGCAAATGTGAAGCAGGGACTGGATTGCTTTGATGGTCCCAAAAGAAACTACTTTTGGGTCCGAGATGATACTCTGGAGCAGGGAAAAGCTTACCAGAGCTGGACCAAGGCAGCATTCAAAATTTGTGCTTCATCAGGAAATCCTGGACACTGACAGCTGTGTGGTTGGAAACATTGCCATGCTGCAACTGCCAGGTATTAACAATATGATCTTTCATATTAGGATGAACCCTTTTCTTTAATCTTTCATGTTCAACAGCTGAGGGTCCAGTTTCACGCAAACCTTCCTGCACTATAGATGGTTTGCACAGTGCTTTTCAGAATATTGAGAAGACAGTCAATTTTCAGAAGATCATAAACAGAACATACACTTCTCGTACACTTCTTTTCAGTTTTGCTTGTTGACAGCCTCCCACAGCCTCCTCTTCCCAGTACTCCTTACATGACTTCAACCACCTAGAAAGTGAGAATATGACAAAGCAGAATCCATGAAAGCTTGTTGAATCATTTTGTAGTTATCAGAAAGATTTTAGTACAGTTTCATGTAGAACTTGATAGCATATTATGTTTGACATCTGACTCCATTGTGCATCATCACAACATGCACTATTGGGAGGTTCATGGAAACAGCAATCCTAATGCTATCAGAGCTTAAGAGCGTATAGACCTAGGTGGTATTGGTAGCTGAGAGCAATACAAGAATCACAAAAAATAGCAGTATTACTTTCTGGACAATTTGTATAATAATGTGTGTGTGGCAGGGCTACACAATAAGCATTGAATGGCATGGCAGTTGTGTTCCCTCATATATCAACACAAATGCCAACTTTTGAAAAGGGGTATCAGTAAAACTCTTGCTAACAATTTTCATCATACCCTGGTTTTATGAAAATGATACAATAATTCATGCTTTAAACAGGAAACTTCAATGAAATCACAACTACTTACATCACAGGCCAATGATTTGTCGATGAACATAACAATCAAGAAGGAATCCATGTTAAACAGCAACAGGCATGATGAATATTGGTTTGGAGCATACATAACAAGACTTCCTTGATAAATTAAGCAGATTTGTGATAACTGAAAAGGACTTTAAACAATAAAACTTGTTTAAAGTAACACAGGCAAGAAGTAACATAATACACACTGCAAATCACAAGCTAGTTCAATTTTAAATGTCATAGTTGTGATCTTTTTAGCTTCACACAAAAAGTCTTGAGAAATTTTTTTGTCACAACAGGGACCAGAGCTCCTGATCTTCAAAACAGAAAGAGACTCTAGAGATTAATTGGACATGGATGATCTGAACTGTGTTCTATTTTTCTTCAAAAGGCTGAAAACACATTCACATTGCTATGGAGTACGGTGAGAATAGAGAGCATTACTCTACAAATTTGGTTATACTTAAGAAGTCCATTGGCTCCACGAATTCTTAATGTTTGTCCCCAACTGCAATCACTTGCAGCATCTTGATCTGCAGCCAAAGTGTCATCTACCTGAAGAGCTGTGAACTGCCTCTTGAGGCTCATTTACCACCTCGCCTGTAGTTTAATTCTCTTCCTTGCATAACACAATAGGAAACTTTTCTAAGAAAAAGTGAATGGAAGAAAACTGTGGATCTTCAGTTTTTTCTAACCCAGCAACTTGAGCATGCTTCAACACATCATCCTTGAGTGAAACCTTTTTGATAATGTAGTCACAGGCAGTACAAAAGAAGTTTCTCACTGACAAAAAGAAAAGGGATTTTACTATGTTCGAAGTCTGAATGCCAATAACTAACTCATCACTGCTTTGATTTTGAATCAAGTTGTACTCAACTTCAAGCAGTGAGGTGCTTTCGACAGTTTTGGGCTTAACAAACTTGGTAAGCAACTGCTTTACCAAAGCCATTAGAAGTTCTAATAAAAGTGAACTTGTGGAGAAGAAGTATGAAGGGCAACATTCAATTTGTCACGTATAGGAATAGTCACACGAAGGAAAGTGTAAAAAGACCTTGTTCAAGTTTGAGGACAGGAACATAAACAATTTTTCCTTATGAGTCTTACTTTTTAGGGTGGGTTTGTCACATTTGGAAGAATATTCTATTCTTTTAGGGGCATGTGTAGTAGAGGAATCAAGGTATTCTGAAAGATGTCAAGCTTATGGAAATGTTTTGGGTACATAGTTTTACTTCCTCCTTGAAGAAATAAAGAAGAGGATCCCACTGGTCCAGTAGTTTATCCAAACATCTGCCTAAAGATAATCACCTAGTACACATGTGCTTCAGAATTTTCTTTGTCTCTTTATTGTCCAAGTTCTGAAATTTCCAAAGGTGTTCTTTTCTTTTGACAGTCTTCTCTAAGAAATAAAATATATCATCAAGGATCTCATCCACTTAATGTGGTAATCTTCCTGCACATATTTCAGCTGCTAGATTAATCAGGTGGCAAATGCAACCTATGATGGCAATACCTGGTTGAACTTCCTTCAAAACTGCTGAAACCCCATTTTTGTGTCCTATCATAACAAGAGCACCGTCAGAGCAGAAAGACACAAAGTTTTCAATTGGTATGTTATGAGAATTGAGCTGTGATAACATGTTACCTATGTTTCGACCTGTTGAGTCCCCGTCCAACGTTGATATGGACAGCACACTGCTCACTACTTTTTTCTACGGAATATCGTAGAATGTAACAACAGCAGGATACAACTTGGCTTTTGTATCATTGCTTCCATCCATTGCCAAAGAAAATGGTCCATTCTGAAGGCACTTAACAACTTCAGATGACAGATTTTTTGCCATTTTATTTACAATGTACGTCATTTTTATGTGACCACAGGTATATTTCTCTGCAACTTCTGATGTGGGAAATTTTTTCTTAAATAAAGCACCAGCATTATCAGACGTATTTAAGAGCACATTGTCTTCCACCAAAAAGGAAGTAAACACACACTCATCCCGAATTACATCACTATCAACGTTTCCAGTCTTGGCAAAAAAGTGTTGTTTTTCTTGTTATCTTCTTTTGATTTAAAATAACTTACGTGTTTACTGCACTTCTCATGATTAATAAATTGTTTCTTCCATCATGTGCAGTATTAATATCACACCCATATACCATGCAACAGGCAAATTTTTCTCACTTTTTTTATTTTAGTATACACAGAAAATCATTAGAATATGATTATTTAAATGTCTGGAAGTACTATTTCTTGTTGGATTTATTCATGAATCCTACAATAGGAATAAAGCATATGAAAATGTCCGAGAACAAATGTCTCGATACATACTAAAAACTTTGAAAGGAAGCTGGATCACTGACTGCCACATACAATTATAACATAAACACTCATGGCAGTCAAACACTCCACTGAAACATGTCAAAGTACACAAAGTCTTAAACCATTAAATGAACACAATGTCAACCTTGTGAACAAAGAATATGCACATAGTAAAAAAAACACACACATGTGGAATAAATATAATTAGCCCAATGTGGTCAAAGAACATGTGGAGCAGAGCCTTTCAACACATAAGATTCACATGGAAGAACTGTTATCCAAGCTTTAAATTCAATTCCAATAACAACACAAACATCACGTGGTTAAAAGTAAATCATCTCACAGAATGAATTATCGACTATTGTAGACTTGCCTTCGACCCATACAAACAATCAATCGTACTAAAGTGGGAGTGATTATCAAATGTTAATGTTTCAAATTTTTATCCGTTAAGTCATAAAATCACACCCTCCATCTGTAGGATGCTGCAACTTCCACAAATTGTATAGATAAACTGTAAAAGTTGGCAAGTTTGTGTCCAGTAATCAATCAAGAAGATAATTAAAGTAACCTACAATGTTGAGAGATGAAACTACCTGGCAGATTAAAACTGTATGCCGGACCGAGAATCAAACTCGGGACCTTTGCCTTTCGCGGACAAATGCTCCACCAACTGAGCTACCTAAGCATGACTTACGACCCATCCTCACAGCTTTAATTCAGCCAGTTCTAATATTGAGCGATGTTATGGACGAAAGAAAAGTATCTGTGAGTTACGCATTACACTTTTTGTTAAAGGCTGAAAATGAATCACTGCTACGGGGAAATGTAACCAGTAATAGACTATTATCATTTCCATGAAAATGATCAGCCCAGTCTCAGCAAAGCTCCCTTCTCACATTAATCTTCTTTATAGGATGGTAAAAATAATGTTAATGCAGTGCAAGGATTGTTGAAAGGCAGTTGTATCTTAGGTTCCAGAGTAATGCTCAACGAATTTGAAAGAGTTAACAATATTGTTCTTTGTAGCCGATACTACCTTTATCAGTATAATGTTCAAAGCACTTGTTCAAGCAAGAAATTCCTGATCTGTAGCGGTCCTTTTCTTCACATTAAGATGAGTGTCGAAAGTCAAAAGACGCAGAGATATTTAAAAGCATCAAATCAAATGAGCGATCTCAAAGGCTGAAGTAATGCAATAAGGGTTTTGAAAACTAATTCGAAAATATAAATAAATCAATCATTAGATCTTTAACATTGTTAATCTGCCAGTCCTCAAATGCAGGAAATATTATGTTAATGATTTTCAGGTTCAGTCTGTGTGCAAATGAATAAATATATTTATGTTTTGCCATTTGTGTTTCGTCTCAGTTTATTGAAGCATCGTTTGTAGCTCGACACCAACACGTTTTTCCACTTAACGATACTTCAATAAATTGAGGCCAAACATGTATCACAAAAAAGTATATAGTGCAAAGAAATTAATTAACAAAAGTTTCAATCCAATTTATGTATTTGTTTCTCTCTTTTACACATGCCAGTTTCAAATAATAAAAGATTATCAATGCCACACCTTCTGACCATGAAATTTTATAAAATATAATCCATATAAAAGGTTTACTGCAATCAGTAGTGGAACATTAGGTACACAATCTCTCAGTACCAGATAAATGAATGGGAACACCACTCTCAACTCGTGACATTTAAAAAAAAACTCTCACAAAGTATCACACTTGGAACATATTGAAAAGGCAAATGCACAAACTGTGCTTAAGGTTGCTATCATTATTATTACAATACAGTTCCTATACTATACAATTACAGTTTAATTTGGTTGTGTTCACACAGCTTAGACCCGATTCAATTCATAAATATTTTTACATGAAACATAACAGCACTGTGCTATAGAATAAAGCAAGATACACCTATGCCATATAAAAAAATACACACCACAGCTGTTGGTGCATACACTCTTGGTACGTGCAATAATCTATAGGTTAAGAGAAAAAGAGATTCCTTGTTTCAATAAAATATTAAAATCAGACTATTGTGTCACACTTCTTAAAAAAAAAGTACAGCAAAAACTGTGTGTCAACAGAAATAAAAAAAATCCTTATTAAGGACAATATCTACAGGCAGTCAGATAAGTTGAAGCTGATGGTAATATAAATACAATCAAACACCTCAGCAGACAGCACAATACTCTCTATATCCGAGCCTGCCAGTTCACTGGAAGTGTTGTTCCTGGAAATACTGTTTGGTACTTAGCAGGAATAAGAATCTCAATTTCTACTGGCAAGTACATTTGCACCTACTATAAAATACAGAATGTATACAATTAAACTAACATAGTGAATCTGCAGACTAAAAATATTCTTACAATGGCACATATTTGGTTAAGTAAACACTTTTAAGACTAGTCAGCTCGACATAGGACTGCCTGTACCAGTAAACTATTTAAAATGTATCAATAAATAGAGCATTAACTTTCATACACTGGCCAAGTTGCCTTTATTCAAAACACACTCACACACTAAATTGTGTGATGCCTTTATTTGCTTGCAACACGTATGAATTTATAAGCACTTCACATACATAGACCCTGTCGTCAAACAACTATGTCGTTAAAAATATATCTATGATATGAGACACAATGTTAACGAACCTGTACAGTCCTTACAACGCAAATTACTTACTTGTACATGTGGTACATGATAATAGAAAATAGTGTGATGTTTTATCATGCAATAGCAATAAAGGTGCTGGCATACTCAGTAATTATCACTAAACTGAACTATTGCTGCTTTTGTTGGTGTTATCAGTAACATCTTGTTATCACTAATACTGTCAGGGCAGTTACAGCACATAAACACAAGCACACACATACACAAACACACTGTTCATTAAGTAAAGCTTTTTGACCTTCCAGCTGCATGAAGTTCACTTTCACAATAGTTTCTTTAGGCTGGCTTTCAAACGTTCTTGTGCTGGGTTTACCTTTATTTTTAGTTGTTGAATCATATCATATATCTTAAGTGAAGGCCCAACTTTCAGTCCAGTTAACTCTATGATCTGATCTTTGGTGAGCGATAAGAGTTTTACGCCATCAATTTTCTGCAAATAAGCAATTTACTTATGAGAGAGAACAGAACAAAACAAAAATAGGAAAATATTTTCATATACACTGAAAATGAATTCTCCAGCACTCATTTTTGTTATGGTTTTGTACAACTATTGAAATAATCATCATCTACAAACAAACTCACTCTAGTTGTTAGTCTGGTGTGCACACTGAGATTACATTCTGACCTCTACTTCTGCAGGTTCACTGAACATACAGGGCCAGTTTGAACAAAGGATTACTTTCATAATTGATTATGCATATTTGTTGACAATATGTATTGTAACATTTAACAAGACCATGGGTGTGAGACAACAGGTGTTTCATCAATAACAACATATACTGTAAATGAGATGGAACAGATGATAAAATCTCTAATATCTCATGTGACTCTATAGTCTATGTTATGTAGGAAGGCACCTCCGTGCAGAGAGGTGGACTGATAGGGGAATGTGGAAGGGACAAAGTTTGCTTAAGCATGGCAGCAGAGAGCAGGCAAACAAAGCCCATGCCGTCAAATCACACTGCTGGAGGACAACAATCAGATTTATTTGCCTATGCTACATTATGTTCAAATCTAGGAGAAGAATAAATTTTAATACTTCTTTCAATCAATTGTCTATATGAGAGCAATCTTACTTCATGTGTAAACAATGTTGTGTCTGCAGCTCCACAGCTGTAGTCTGCTTGACATCAGATGGCAAGAACAGCTGATGCAGCTTTGTGAAGATGTCAAACAATTTTTCTCACCAAGACAATTGTCTAATGACAAGGTCATCAAAACTGGTTGCAGTATTTGTCATTTTAGTGTAGTTTGTACTGTATTATAAGTAAAAATGTAATACACAACAAAATTAACTTCAAATACAAACTAAAATCACTGTATCTGCTTGATAACTTCCCAGATCAATTTTAAAATGCGTAATTTTATAAGACACATTTGTGGGTGTATTTGTCTTTTACGTGTAAATCATTGTGCATAAAAAAAATTACTGGTGGCATACACTAATGCAAAAGGCAATCACGTAAATGGTTAGTATTTTGTCATATTTTTCGCTGTCAAAAAACATTATGAGTGTAAACTGAGTCATTCGACATTACAATGAGAGACCACATTTATGATCCATGTAATAAGCAAACAACTAACCATCATCTTGGAATAACTCTAACGAATGCAGCACGATAACATCCAAAACCATCAGAATCCAACAGCTAACACCACCTGTCATTTCAAACCATTTTCCTATACTTGAAAATGGCAGGGTATTACCTGTCAAAATATCAGAGATTTTCACAAATTTATCCAGCAGCATTCTCAAGAGTTACTAGAACATAGTACACACTGCGAAGAGCTTAAATTTTACAACTCCTTGGGGAATATGACGAAAATTATGTCACACATAACAAGTGAAAACCTGCATTCTTCTTAGGATACAAATTCCCAATTGATAAAGGCTGAAAGAAGAAAGAAAACCGGAGTCTACGATCCAAACAAAAACCAAGTGAAGAGGTGGAAGGCAAAAGTGATAAATTGTGGATGAAAGTGTCACATAAAGGAAGTTCTTTACCCACAAAAAGGTCAACAAAATTTGCAAAAACAGTTACATTCTCCAATAATGTTCTGCAAAGTGACTGTGATAATGACTGTATTATAAAAGATCATGACCGTGAAAATATCAGTGATTTGGAAACAGAATAACTTTTTCGAAATAATGCCAACAAGAAACATGGATCACCAAGAAAAAGATTAGTGTACTTTTACTAACAGACAGCCGTAACAGGAAGGAATCTAATATTTTCTGAGAGAAAAATCATGACATAACAGTGACTGGTGCAGTGAAACATGGAGCAGGAATGAGACATGTTGTAGATGCCAATTTTCAAAGGAAAATAACACAAGGTAGTTTGCATAATGGGATCAAATGATGTAACTAAGAATGAAGCAGAGGTTTGTGTGAAAAACGTGCATAGATTTCTAGATGTGAAAAAATCTAGAAATATAACAGTTGCCACAGTTCCTCATAGGCAGGATTTGATTTACAGCTTGTTTGTAAACAAAGTAGTTTGGGAGACAAGCATTAAAATAAAGAAACTGCTCACAATACAATGAATGCAAAATACTAGATATAAGTAAGCTGCATCAAAACCTGTACACGAAACATGGAATGCACTTTAAATATGAAGGGAAACTGTTTCTGCGTGATCATATCAATGACATAATTGCAGATCAACTTTCAAGAAATAAAACTGTCTACCTGCTTCCCATACATCCTGCCGACAACAGTGACAAAAAGTAACATGAGAAAGAGAGAAGAAACAGTTATTTCAAAACCCTCAGATATTTTTTCAATTGAAAGTATGCAGTTTCAGGAAATAAAACAATGACAGTTTTCCGCTATTCTCTTAGAGGATTCACAAAGAATAAAAGATGCTAATATATTATGTTTTAGTGAACACTGTATGAGAGATGTTGAAGTGTTGCAGTTGAGTGGTTACTGTATACATTACTCTCGATCTATACTGGAGAAAGGTGGTGTTGTAATTTACGTAAAACATACATCTTACAGAGCATTAGATTTAAAGAGTCACTGTAAAGAACAAGACACTGAAATATGTGGAGCAGAGATGGAGCCTACAACACATGACTTGCCAGTTGTGGTGGTAGCACTCTACAAAGCTCCTATACAGAGAACATGGAAGTGTTCCGGTGGCAGCTAGAGTCAGTTTTACCTCAGCTGTGTTCAAAGTCCAACAATTTAATAAATGAAGCAATTTTAATATCAATTTTGTAAATGACAGCAACAGTAAAGTAGATTTAGAACATCTAGTAGTGTCTTTTAACCTGACGACGTAAGTAGATTTTCGAAGGAAGTGGCTTATAAGGCAATTGTTTGACCAATTCTTGATAACTGTTCATCAGCATGTGATCCTTATCAGTTTGGACTGATAGAAGAGACAGAGAAGATCCGACAAAGAACAATGTGTTTCGTCATGGGATTATTTAGTTGGCATGAGGGCGTTACCGAGATGCTCAGCGAACTTCATTGGCAAATGTTACAAGAGAGACATTGTGCATCACAGAGAAATTTACTACCGAAATTTTGAGATATCACTTTCCAGGAAGAGTCGGACAACATATTACATCCTCCCATATACATCTCTTTTAATGACAGCCACGATGAGAAAATTTGAGAAATTGGACCCAGTACAGAGGATAACCAACAATTATTCTTCCCATGCGCCATTCAAGAGTGGAAAAGGGTAGGAGGGATCAGTTAGTGGTATCAGAAGTACCCTCTGTCAGACACCATTAGGTAGCTTGCAGGGTATGAATTACATGTAGACAAGCAGAAATATGCATGATGATGTTAAAATGTTCATTTGTTTGTTTCTGAAACATGAAATTGTCTGAAGAATAAAAGTTACCGAATTCAGCTGTTCGAGATGTCCAATGACATTTTTCCACCTTAAATTTTCATTTGGAACATTCTGTCTCATTTATGATTCCTGTTCATTCACCACCTTTCTAACCAGAGTAATACTAACAGTTTTGTCATCTGCAAGAAGTACCTAATCTGCTCGATTTATGTTAAATGGAAGGTCAGGGATTCTGTTGCACATCCTCTCAAAGTCACTAAAGTTACAATCACTTGAATTATTTGGCACCTTGGATGTACTATAAAACAATCAAGGCAGTGAAAAAGTTTGTATGAGTGACACCTCACATCAGCAATGCCACATCAGCCATGAAAACCAAACACAGAAAGATTATCAGGATGGGCACAATAGAATATTCTAACAATGGCAAACAAATCTTAAGAGCTGGTCTGCCTCAGAGTTGAGTAAAACGAAGTGGAAGAAAAATGTGAAAAGTAATGTCAGGGCTGTGAAACAGAGTCAAAGAATGGAGTGGGTTTTTTATTACATAAATACTTAGGCAGTTGTAGGCAAACCGAGTTTGTAATTGACAGAAATTCATATTGGCATGTCGAATAACTGGAGCTTCTGCTGGTTGTTTGTTTGTTCTCGCTT
Source organism: Schistocerca cancellata (assembly GCF_023864275.1). NCBI lineage: Eukaryota > Metazoa > Arthropoda > Insecta > Orthoptera > Acrididae > Schistocerca > Schistocerca cancellata. The sequence continues at coordinate 251,423,218 of NC_064632.1, forward strand.
AAATGGAGACCATAGAAAATTTGTAACAGTTATTGTACAGTGAAGGCCTCCCAGAGTCTGCAACAAAAGAATTCCAAAAACAGTAACTTGGAGACTTACTGAACCAAGGATAAGGGAAATATTTAGGGAGGTGCTGCAAGATGTCGTCAAGATGAGAAGAACACACAGTATGTGAAGGACAGGACACTTTGAAGAAAGTTGTGGCAAGTCCAGCCAGTGTATATGTAGAACACAGTCAGATATGAAAACCTAAAGAAACATCCTGGAGACATCTGAACTGAAGTGACTGCAGTGGTACGGCTATATGAAGAGGATGGATCCTGACAGAACTCCCTTGGGATTTCTCAGCCCAAAATATAGCATGGTGAAGGAAAGGGATCTCTGGAGAGAAGTAAGAAGCAGATTCTCAAGAATTTCAGAAACCTGGATGCCCATTGGCATCAGATAAACAAAAAAAGCTACGGAAGAACAAGAAAAATTGCACGAGGCTTATCTATAAATGCATTTGGCTTGCTACAGAAGTCATGTAATGATGATTTGAATACTGATAAAAATATTCATAATTCTATTAATTTTAGTGAAATGACCTGTAATCTCTGTATTTGCTCAATGTCTTTTAGTGGATGTTGAGAATGACCATTTGCTTCTGGTAATTGCCAATTTCTTCCATCAACTTTGTTTTCTGGTCAAGATGTCTTAGTGCTTTTTAATATAATGTATTGTTTTGTATATTTTTTAAATGTGTTTTAGCTATGATGGCTAGTCAGAGCCTAAGGCCACTTATATGTATAGTGGGCCGTGTGCCTAATACTTTTCCTACTTTACACTGTTATCTGGCAGAGGTTTTAAGTTACTATCGTAGATACGTTGTGCTGCTACTACTATTTATAAGAGCTGTAGGTAGAGGTCGTAAATGGAAAGACAACTTGTATATATGCACTGGGACCTTGCACATGCCGTCGAGTTGGATGTCTCAGCCGGGGTTTGCCCACTTGCTTGTGTCACTGAAAACTTGTATCCAGTGGCTGGCCTCTACATCAAGAAACTGGAAAGTTCAATGCAGTGCTGCTTCTCCATCATCCCAAGGTGCCACCATCAGCTGATTATTAAGTAAACCTAATCACTGTACCCATTCTTCAGTCCTTTTTCAGCTATGTCATTTTTGTGTAAACGTTTATATTCTTGATTGGCATGTGACATAAGGTCTAATGGTGTATCATTTCTTTACGATTTATGTTCAGTTTGGTTTAACGTGTGTTATAGACACAAGCGCCCCAATGTGCTTAGTCTTCATACGTTTTTAGACAAACTAATGCTCAATGCTTCTTATACAAGCGAAATCTTTTACAGTCAAATTATCTATCTGCTGGTGCTAATCATCTTATGTCTTGTGGTTTTTTAATACTTCATTTACGAGATGAAGTTTATTTGGTCACCATATTTTCACATTTGTTATGTTTCTTTTAACTGCTTGACAGTACTATTAGAGAATTTTAACAAAGCTCTGTTTATAACCTGTTTATTACTTTACATGCTGTTAATTGTGATCCAACCCTGGTAATCACTAAATTTTTATTCTAAAACCATTTTTTGTACAATTCTAGCTTCTAGAGTTTGCTTGACGATTGCTTTCTGATGTAATCTTAATTGCTTCTGAGGATAGCAAATTAATCTGTCAAAACTAGTCAAGAAGTCAATTTAATTTAAAAAAAATTTGTGCACCTGACGACTGATTATTTCTATTTTTAAAATGCGCTTCGCAGCTGCTGACTGACAGCAATGAGTAAAATTTTAATATCAGAATTCCCACCAACTACGTTTAATTCACTCTCACATACATGAAAATACTGATACATTGAATGATGTAATAAATGGTACAAACACACAATACAGAGATAATGACAGTGAAATAATTCAGAAGTCCCATTAACATTAGAGTAGCGTTGGGGCCTGGCGTGCTGGCTTATATTCAGCTACTTTGCATTACACATGCTCACTGTGTAGGGTTACAACATAATCATCATCTTTATTCAAAGTGTTAGGCCTCTTTAAACTGTTATGGTCTCATCGAGAAGTTCTTCTCCTGCCATGTTTTCACTGTTCAACCTAGTGATCTTACTCCGTCAGAGTGGTAGGGTACAATGGATTCTGGTGTTCTCTTGGAGCTCATTTGTCATAGATGTTTTCTGCATGTTGATGTGTTCCATTTTAAGTTCCTTCAACACATCTTCATTCCTTTTGTGATACCATTTGGTGTAACAAGCTGTTCATCTCAAGAAACTCATTTCACAGATTGTTAACTTTTCGCGTATTTTGCCTTCATTGTCCAGGCTTCACTGTCATAGCGCAGTGTAGGTCTTGTCAAGAATTAATAAAGATTTATTATGTTGTGCTTTTTGACTAGGGAATGTTTCATTGCATTATTAATGACTCCCATAGTTTTTGTATACCTGGTCTCTATCTTCCAGAAAGGATAGTTTATAACCTAAATGTTTCTGTTTCTAGAATTTTATTTTTTAAGCAGATTTTACTTTGTACTGGATATTTCCTGCAGAAGGACATAGTGTGTTTTTTTGGCATTTATGTCCATGTTGTATTTCTCTGACATAATTGGCCAATTGCGTACATAAGGCTGCAGGTCATCCTCTGAAGATGCTACAAGACCTGAATTATCTGCAAAAAATAAAGTGCCTAGATTTGTGTTTCGGGAAGTCTCGAGGCATGTCTCCCCTCTTGGATGATTTTATTCATATAAATAATAAATAGGAGTGGTGAAAGGCCACATCCCCGCCTTATTCCTGCATGCATTCTGCCCCAATCTCTTAATTTAGCCTCTTTCTTGCCATTGATTAAATTTTTTTGCATGTATTTTCGATAGGTCACTGGGGAACATGATCATCTGCCAGAATCTGTAATAGTTTGCTTCTACTGACTTTATCAAGAGCTTTTTTGAAGCTGATGAGGGCAATGTGTGTTTCTAAATGAATTTTCTATGTTTTTTTTTTTCCATTAGTAATTTCAATGAAAAATAACAATCACTGCACAATCTTTCTTTTCGAAAGCCATTCTGGTCATCACTCATGATGGGTTTCTAGTGTCTGTACAATTTATGTTTGATGGTGATGGCAAAAATTTTATATGGCTAGCGCAATACGCTTATTCCTCTACAGTTATCACAGTTCTTCAGGATTTCGTTTTTTGAAGATACTTCACTAAACTCTTATTATTAAAATGAGTGTGAACACTCTTGATCCCAAGTTTTACAAATGCGTACAATTCCACTAACACACTCAAAATACCTCTCCTTCTTCCCTCTCAAGTTGTGTTCTTGTTTCAAATGCTTGGTTCAGAATGGTTCAAATGGCTCTGAGCACTATGGGACTTAACTTCTGAGGTCACCAGTCCCCTAGAACTTAGAACATGCTTGGGCTACTACCGTTTTTTTATAAAGTTTAACTGAGTATATCAGAACTTGTACAACTATTTAAGGCTTATCAATTGGTACTATGTATCTAATGGAAGATTTATCAAGATGCACAAATAAATCATTTAGCTCAATACGATTAATATTTTCCCATGAAACCTACCTGTTTACTGAAACTTTCACAGTATGCTGCACAATCATTAACCCTAAGGAACTGTGCAACATCACACACATCCCATTGAGCAGGTGCCAGCTCACCAGGCTCGGAGGGACTATTTGCATCAACCAACCTTGGAATAAGTTTTGTGCTTGAACTTGTAGTCTGAAAACAAAGTCAATTACAATTAATTCCTAAATCAACAAATTAATAAATACTGATGTTAACACTACAAATAATCTGGGTACTATGCAGTAGACAATGGGAAATAGAGCACAAAAACTGAATACATAAGAATATCTTTAAACGAATCAAACAAGTCCAAAGGAGGTGGGAGTACAGTTTCAATCTAAAGGATGAACTATATTTCCCCAGTATAGAATAACCTCCCTTTTATTATAAGGTGCCTTGAGCAAATTTTAACATGTTCTAAATAATCAAAATTACAAACTGTTTTACTGAAATAAAGCACCTGCCTAAAAAGCTAACATTGCACCTATTCTATACTGATGCCATTGATTGATTTCTGCATTTTTACAGTACAAGGAGAAATAATATAACAAAAAGAGATGGTTTACATTAATTTTTATCTTCTTTTTTTTACTGCAATCATCCGTGGTATCATTATTTTTAACCACCACCACCCCCATTTCCTTCCTTTGTAAGCCAACTGACATTTCTTTCTACCTGACACTCCTGAGTCATCATAGCATTAGTAATGCAGCATTTTTTGAATCTTTTCTCAACAGAGTCATTCCAAATTCTGCCCCAGGCAGTAAGGATATGCTGGCCCATTGAGTGTATTAAGGGTTTCTTCAACTTCCCTCTCTGGAGTGAGGACATGGTTTCCTTGTACAAGAAACCCACTGTAAAGTTCACAGTAAGTCATAAAAAAGGTCTACTTCCAACAACATCCATTACCTGAAGTTGTAGGGTTGTGCTAATAGGAATTATCATTAGCTCTGTTGTTTTTTCTATCAGGCCCTTATTCCCAGGTGCGGTGTCCTCTGAAAGAATCCAGCACCAACATTTTCCTTCTGTCAAGCAGAGGCAACTGGTATTCTGTTACAAACACCGAGATATACCCGACTCTTACATGGTCTGTATTTTACGGCAATAGCGCTGCCGACAACCCTGTGGCTGCAATACATGGCAATTCTGCAGTATGGCTGGGCAGTACTGCTAATGTTGCAAGCTGTTCCAGGTGGTTGCAGAGGAGATGCTGGTGTCTCCACCAAGGGTGGAGGATATATCATATTGCAGGGCAATCTGTCTCTCTGCCCTTGCCTGTAGCTTCCCTCTCGCTCTCACCTAATGTTTCCTATGTCTCTCACCAACAGCACTGCATTCACATAATATCGTATCCACTTTGTTTGGAAGTTTGCGCATCATCTGTTTTGTTAGTCATTTGTTGTTGGTAACTTCTTGTGTTCAGCAATGTAAAAAGAGGACAATGAGAAAACAATAATATAAATTTCGTAAATGTGATTCATCTATGACCAAAGATTTGGGATGTTGAAAGTAATACATACAAAGATCGCAATATCAAAAAGTAAAGTTGGTAAGTAGTTGCCAATGAGCCTGAAATCACACTTGATGAATCATACAAAAAATTCTGAAGCCCCGAACCTATGCCAAATGCGAGGCAAAAAAGTTGTGTATGAAGAGTGTGCCTCTACTTCCACATGGTTTGCATTTGATACAATGAGTCTCTTACTATCTTCAAACATGTCTGAAGCAGGAACTGATAGTTTAAAAATTAATGTGTACTGGTGAACAAAAATAAAATGAAAATAAAAAATTGTATTCTTACTTCAGACTTGCCTTAATGAAATTCTTCAGTCCTGCCAAAACATTGTATACATCTGGTACCAAGAGGCTCACTGATGAACAGTTCACTTTAAAGAGGTACATTAAACTTCCGTACAAATGACGAATGGACCAGTAGCTAAAAACTGAAAAGTGAGTGCAACATACACACTCTCATATTTGTATCAGTTTTAGCAATACTCATAAAAATTGTTTGTACAATATATTCAAAACTGTGTTCCAACAGTCTGGAAAAAGTGAGTACCCAGCAACAATTCACAAGACAAATTTTCTGAAACTTTCTGCTTATTTAAAAAAAGAATGCACCTACAAAAGACTGATTTCTCTAGGTATTTCTAATGTTATCCCTTGCGTGATGTAAAAGTAGGATAGCAGCACTCACTTGTAGTAGGTTTGTTTGCCCATTTTGTGGCAACAGTATGGCCCCACGTAAAAAGTTCTGTCTTGTAAATGTATAGTCCCAAACAGTGCTGGGCTACAGCAGCCAGTAACGTTGTCACACATGTGGCTGCAATAAATATGGCCACAATGTTGCCGGACAACATTGTCTGCAATATGCAACTTTTATGGCCTATGTAAATGTACCTTTATAGCCCAGTAATTCGACTGTGGCACATCACTGCATCAATTTGCCCATTATGGTGCATGAGAATGTTGAAATCTTAAGAGTCAGCTTCATATTTCTGGATCTCTATGTTGAAAGCAGCAGTCATAATTCGTTTGGTGAAGAATTTAATTAACAAAGATAGTGATTTCAACCTAGACAAATTATGAAACCCAGCACTTTCTTTACTAAACTGTCAAAGACATCGCTACAAAAGCATCTAATAATTACACACCAATACCCCACTATGGGTTGCCTGTGTAGAGACAGATTCAACTGATGTGCACTCTACGTGTTGTGTTTTTTTTTTTTTTTTTTTTTTTTTTTTTTTTTTTTTTTTTTTTTTAGATGAGTGCCAGGAGCCAGTTCTTCTTTTTGTGTCTTTTCCCTGCAAAGAATCACACATGTGGGGAGCTTCTTTCCATCTGATAGTGCATCCAGCATTACTGTTATTCTGGCATTTCCACTGCCGGAACTTCTTATAGGGACACTTTTAATGCTCTTCACACCAACATCATTTGGCAGCACAGTAAAATAATAAAATAATAATAATAATTGCAACCAGCTTTTTGTCATATGCCATGGAAATTCACTGAGCTAATGGTGTTCTGCTTTACAACACAAGCCCAACCCTCTTCATCATCCTCATACGCCACCCAGTACTTGCTTTGAATTCTGCAATGTATGCAGTTGGAAAATTAACTTAAAAGTTAATGTCACATTGTCTGTGTGAACAAATTGTTGCTGTGAACTCTTATATCCATGTTTCTTAATAGAGTCATGGTTGTAATTGGCATCCATTATCAATTGCTGCAATTTACAGTTCTTACAGCACTGATAACATAAGCAAGCTCAATGACAACAATCGCCTCTCAGGATCATCTCTGCTGCCCACAGATGAAATGCAAGAAATTGTACAGCTTTGTATCAACACTGTAACCTTGAAACTTAACACTGCCGTAAACAGTAGCAGCATTAGTGCCATTGTCAAAGCTCACGTTTCACTTGTTATGTTGCATTTCAAGTGTTCTGTGTGAACATATTTCTGTTAGCAATAATTTACCACTAATCTATAGTATCGGTGCCACTATCAGTCACAACAATGTGTTTCTAATACTCACAATGAGAAGTGAAATGAGGCAATGTAGTTCCATACTTGTGCAGCAACGAAATTTATAGTAGTGACCTGCATAGATTCCTCTCCTGCAATTCAGGTGCCTAGTTGTACTGTGCACCACAAAAATCTGAAGATGCCAGCACTGGCAGAGGCTGCCACTTCTGGATGCACATGCAGCCTCTCTGCAGTACACACTACCGGACTGTCGACGACTTACAGAGTTGGGCCTGGCCAGCCTTGCTCTCAGTCATATGCTGACATTCTACCTATGTTTATCGGATCAGCGGTGAATCCACTCAGTGTCTTCTTGTACAAGTATTATAATAAAATGTTTTGTCTGTTATTATCTGTGTGTTGTTGTTGTTAGAACACATTGGCAATGAGTAGGGTTGTTATCCCACGTGTTTCGTTGTGCAGTTGGTTTTCATATTTTGTTGTGATGTGGAGCCTATGCTTCAAATGTTGGCACATCAACACATGGAACTTCTTACAGTCATGCAACAGTCTGTGCCGCCACTGGTGTCTCCCCCCCCCCCCCCCCTATCCCCCTTCTTCATCTCCTGCTATGTTTCCTCCTCCGTTCCCACTATCTGATGAGGTAGCAGAAGACTGAGAAGTGTACAATCACCATCTACTGCATCATTTTTATCCTTCCATGCCAAAGATGTGGACATATGTTTTTGTCATGGATTTCTCCCACCTTGTATCAGGTGTTGCGGCAGTTGGCCCCATCGCAGAAACCTTTCTTGTTGTCATTTGACAATTCATACTCATTGCTGCCTTCCTATTATCACCACCCCAAGCATGTCATGGCCGCTAGGGTTGAGTTCTACCAATGTGAGAAGCAGTCTCATCAGTCTTAATCGTGCCTGGGCCAGTGACCCTAATCAGTCTTAATCTTAAGTGCCATTTTTGTCACGGGCAAGTCAAAATAGTTGTATGTGGACTTCGCAGTTCACATTTTTATCGTCCGTTCTGTTCCAGATAAGGAAGTCCCACAATGGGCCCTCGAATTAAAAAATCCTTCCCTCGAAGAGGTTTTGTCCATTACCCACTTGTATGAGGTTTCACACACCACTGATCGCCAGCTGGAAGCCAGGTGTGACACTGTGGCAGTACAGTGTGATCTGACTGCATCCACTCTATCCAGGGATGATGACATTGCTCATAGCACACGAGGGTTGTTTCAAAAGTAAGGTTCCCAACTCTGTACCCTTATCGTGCATGGTGCAATGCGAAATCTGGCAACACCACTGTGTTTGTGAGATCTTTGCCAGATCCCCCATCTCCGAGTCCAACAACCAGCGTGGTTCTGCAACAGTCAGTACTGGCCTGACAGCCATAAGCAATGGAGCCCATCATCCCCGTCACCGCCAGGTGTGAAATTCGTGTGGTCATCTGATTTTTGCACCCAAGAAAGTTACCACCTGTAGAAATTCATCAGCAGTTGAGTGAAGTGTATGGGGAAACGTGTATAAGCATTCAACACGTCTGCAAATGGTGTAGGGAGTTTGCCAACGGCCGTACAGACATCTTGCTTGAAGATCGGCGAATCACCATCTGGCAACTGGCTGCTCAAATTCCTGAGGCTTCTGGAGCTCCAATTGACAGGATATTGAATGAAAAGCTACGCTACCACAAGGTGTGCGCGTGCTACACATGCTTTCAGAAGTCCACAAACAGCAGCGCGTCGACTGTGCTTCAGAAGTTTTGGAGTGAATGCGACAAGAATAAGTGAGACTTCCTCGATTCCACTGTTACGGGGGGATGAATTGTGGTGCCATTACGTTACTCTGGAAACAAAACAACAATTGCGCCAATGGAAACACACCAGATCACCACCACCAAAGAAGTTTAAGCAGCAGCTGTCAGCAAAAAAAATCATGGTATCGGTGTTTTAGGACCGGTGTAGTGTACTGCTCATTGATTTTATGTCTAGAGGGACCACCATAAACTCAAGAGGTTACTGCGAGATCTTGAAAAAGCTAAGACGGGCAATCCAAAATCGTCGTAGGGGAAAACTCAGCAAAGGTGTAAGGCTGCACCACGACAATGCCTGTCCACATGTGTTGCAACAAACGAAGGAGTTAATCGACAAATTTGGCTGGGGTGGCACTGACCACCCACCTTACAGCCCCGATTTGGCACCCAGTGATTTCCATCTGTTTCCGAAATTGAAGGAGCACCTAGGTGGTCTACAGTTCCAGATGGAAAAGTTTCCAAGTTTCTCAACAGGTTGGCAGCAGACTTCTTTGAGGTGGGAGGGCAAAAGTGGATTACTTGACAGAAAAAATGCATGGAAAAAAATGGGGACTATGTGGAAAAATCGCTTAAAGATCAACGTTTCCAATGGTGTACTCGTATTTTCAAATAAAAAATTCTTCGTGTCTAAAAAAAAAAGTGGTAACGTTATTTTTGAAACAACCCTCATATAAACAGCTTTCCAGGCCCTGCTCTCTGTGGCTATCATGCATGTCTTGCTACTCTGAACATGGTAGATCATCAGGATGTCCCCAGCATTGAGCCACCTGTTGGAAGTGTTGAGAAGGATGTCCCCAGCATTGAGCCACCTGTTGGAAGTGTTGAGGGGAAAAGAGAGAGAGAGAGAGAGAGAGAGAGAGAGAGAAGGCCATACTGCGGAAGTCTGCCACACAACTGCACAATCACAGCATATTAGAACATGGATATGAATGTTCAGAAAACATCAAAGTCAGGGCTGGTTCCTGATAGGGATTCCAACAAGCTTTTTATCAAGATTTTGGTTCTCTCAAGACATCTCATGACATGACTGGCATGGCAGTTTCCCTGCTTCATGCTCAAACATATTCAGGCCTTGGCTCTCCCCACTGTTGCCAGTACACAGATACCTATGGGGATATGGTAAACAGAAAATTCCATTGCTTTGGCTATTCATGGCTGACCTTATTACCTATAGATCAGTGACTTGGTCTATTACTTTTACTATAATCCCTCCCCAAATTTGCAAAACTATCTAGAATAGATCATGTCCACTGTTCCAAACTACCTGGAAGACACTGCTGTTACAGGACATACTACAAGCAACCACCTGCACAATCTCAGCACTCTGTCAAAAACTCCAGGCCATGGGTCTGTGTTGCTATTTGCTGAAGTCTAAATTTTCCCAATCATCTCTAGAGTATCTGTGCCACAACACATTACTACAGGTAGTCTAACCCCTGTTGAGTCTGGTCAGAGCACTAAGGGCCTGCCGTGCCCTTTGTCACTCTAAGAACTGTTGGCTTTCCCGTGGGATCCACCATTACACACCCTCTCTATCTCCGTGTACACTAGTGTGCTTCCATCGTCTAGTCTCTGGCGTGTGACCAGGGCTTCACCGCATCGAAGGACAGCCTCAGGTCAACACCATATCTTGTTACTTTTGGTCCTGACAAACCACTGAATGTCTTCACTTCTTCTTCATTAACATACTAGAAGTACCAGAGAACCAATTGAATAAATGCCTTGCAGTACGACATGGGGGAATCCTCGCCCATCAGAATGCGGACGGCTCAGAGCAACCTCTGGCTTTTGCATCGAAAATTCGCAGTCCAGCACAGGTCCACTAATCTCGGGTTGAGAAAGAAGTGGGTACTAAATTCCATGTTTTCTTGTATGGTACTACATTCCAATTCATTACAGACCACACGCCGTTAGTTTTGTTATTTAGTCCACACACCTGGGTCCTGGATAAGGCGTCCCACAGGCTGCAGCTGTGGACCTTGTTCATTTTCGCTGTGGACCTGATTCATTTTCGCCTCAATGGGTGCCATATCAACAAGGAGGCATCATCCTGGGTGTCTGTCAGCCCAGACGCCAATTTTGATTGAGAGGAGGTTATGTGTTTTCATTAGGATATCACATCCTGCCAAGTGGTAGGTGGGTTTCCGATCGCTAGTACTCAGGTTGCCACGGCCACAACTTCTGACCCCAACCTCAAGCAGGTCACCCACCTCATCCAACAGGTTAACCAACTCATGCTCCATCTGTGCTTCCAATCTGCTTCGTAGCTACTTTTGTAGTGACCTGCGCAGATTCCACACCCACAATCTGGGGGCACCATTGTATAGCGCACTACAGAAATCAGAAGACCCTAGCATTAGCAGGGACTGCCACTTCTGGATGTATGCACAGCCTCTCCACAAGGCACTCTACTGACTGGCTGATGGCTTATAGGGGCGGGTCTGGCCAACCTCGCCCTCAGTCATAGTTGACATTGGGCCCATATTTATCAGACTACGTGGTAAATGTCTTCTTGTACAAGTAGTCTAGAAGTAATAAAGTGCTGTATCTGTTATTATCTGTGTGTTCTTATGGACAGAACATTTATAATCTTGATTGTCACACACATTCGGCTATTTCTTCTGAATATGGTGCTGTTTCTGAGGTTACGGTTACAGCCAGCTGTTCCTTTTCTGAATACAGTGAGGATCTCACTTCTGTACTGGAGTGACAATGTGACAGCATTCCTTCATCTCTTGCTTCCAAACATATTGTCTTCCTGCTGCTCTCTCACTGGCTGCATAGAAGCAGCAAATCTGTATCTCGGCCTCCACCCTATGTTTCCCCCATCTGCCAGATCATTCCACAACTTTACACTTATAAGATGCCATCATAATAAAATCCACATGCATGGTCAGTGTTTATACATTTTTAGAAAGGAAGTTCATTGTCATCACCTCTACATACATTATCAGAATAATGACAGTCAATTTTATAAATCTTTTTGCCCCTTCCATTCATTTAAGTTTCTGTTGTATCTGGAGATTATCCCTTCCTTTTACTAGTCAGTGCTTTTATCAATTTTATGAAAGTACTTTTAGAGTAAAATAACACAATTTGAAAGTGAGGTCCTTTTTATCTAAAGATTCAGATTTCCGTATTTTGAATTCTGGCATATACTTACTAAAACAATCTCTCTCATAAGATGGTTCCACATTTCGAAGTCTTCTTGCAAATTATTACAACTGCAACACCAGAAGTCAATAAAGGCTGGATCAAAAAGTACTGCACAATAACTATGTCCCCTCACTGTGTTACGGTGGCTAAGAAGACTCAAATTTTACAACTCTGGCATAACGATGCAGAACAGCCTTCACATCACCAGCAGCAGACACAGTAATGGTCAATAATTTATAGGGGTTATAACTGTTACCAACACACAAGGAGCAATGAGTTTCACATTTTTATTTTGTAGGTGAAATATCCAGTATATGTTGAATACAGAATTAGATCTTCTGAGTGTAAATGAAAGGCTACATGAGCTGTAGTAGCATCTGCATGTTGCATACATTCTTCCCTGCAGACTATGTCAACTTCATTGATGGACCAAGTATGACTATTCCAACAAATGTTTGAAATTGGGCATGTGATTTCAAACAACTACATGATTCATCTGCAAACCTTAGCAGAGATGTTTCATATTTTGCACAATGCAGTTTACAATACTGATTACGAGCAACAGAACTTCACTGAAGTCACTGTCTGCTGGGTGGCAAAGAACCTGGCAGATGAGTACAATCGCAAGGGGATTATTGCACGACTTGACCACTTTGAGTGTAACAAAGTGGAACAAGAAGAAGAGAATAGAGGCTTTTGAAATGTGGTGGTACAGAAGAATGTTGAAGATCAGGTTGGTAGACCGGGATAACCACTGAAGATCTACTGAACAAAATTGGAGGAAGTAGTGCTAGTGACACACGCTGACTAAAAGAAAGGAAATGGATACATCTCAAGGAATAGTTCAACTGAAAATGGAAAGAACTGAGCAGGTTAAAAATTATTCAGGGACATCAAGGTTCAAATGCAATAAGCAGGTCTGAATTTATGCAAGTTCCTGTTATGCAGAAGCGAAAACAGCTGTGTGGAGAACTGTGTTAAACCAGTCTTTGGACAACATTCTTATTTTTTCCAATATATTTATATATTGTTAAATAATTTCCAAGTACTATTTTTCAATTCGTTCTTGTGCCTAATTCTAAATTTGATATCAGAAAAGAACAAAACCGAATAAAAATAAAATGTGTTTCATCTTTATGAAACGGTAGTTGTAAATATACGTATTGAATACTTACACTAACGTATGACGTGGAACGTGGATGATTCTGGCCTCCGCTGGGTGCCACAGGCACTGGCTGCCTTGGCTCAGAAGGCACAGGGAGTGACTGGTCAGGACCTGCAGGCTCTTGTGCAGTTTCTGGTTCCCGTGATAATGATGCTCCTTCACCTAGAAGGAAACACAGTCATCACACAATAGAGCAAGAAATACAAACAAAGCTTTCACAATTTTTGTTATAAATTGTCACTATCAAAGTATTTTATAATGCTACACTGGTCATTAATGTAAAAAGGCATGAAAACTATCGCTACTGCAATGCAAGTTAATAATAGCACACTTTACATACCATACCCCCATGACACACTAATCAACATCTTATTTTTGTGATGAGTAGCTGTCTTGTGACAACACCAATGTTTGTTTAGAAGACATAAATACAAAAACTAATTATTATTTTGTGCTCAGATTCCTTCACACAAACTTTTCTCCTCACAGACAAAGCATGATAAAATTAAAATTCACTGTTACCTAGGTAATTGCCCTGGGCCCGGGTTTGTTTCTCAATCTGCTCCTAATGATGCGTCCCTTGAAATGTGACTTTGTATACACAGACAAAAATTGAATGTGTATTCAGTCATACGCTTCATATCTTTATCACACACAAAAAGTAATAAGAATATAATAGAGGGAAACATTCCACGTGGGAAAAATATGCCTTTACAAATGTCTGCTTGTGTCTGTGTATATGCGGATGGATATGTGTGTGTGTGCGCGCGCGCGCGCGCGCGCAAGTGTATACCTGTCCTTTTTTCCCCCTAAGGTAAGTCTTTCCGCTCCCGGGATTGGAATGACTCCTTACCCTCTCCCTTAAAACCCATATCCTTTTGTCTTTCCCTCTCCTTCCCTCTTTCCTGACGAGGCAGCCGTTGGTTGCGAAAGCTAGAATTTTGTGTGTATGTTTGTGTTTGTTTGTTTGTGTGTCTATCGACCTGCCAGCGCTTTTGTTTGGTAAGTCTCATCATCTTTCAAATATACAAAAAGTAATAACTTACATTATAATTTGTGACTGCAAAATTACCTACTTATATTAACACTAAATGAACTATATAAGGTTAATCAGTTGATATGCTTCAGTCTACAATGGAGACTGCTTTCAAAACATTTGCGTGACCCATCCTAGAATATTGTGGGACCCATACCAAACAGGGTTAAAAGAGCACATTTAATGCATATGAAGGACGACAGCATGAAACGACACAGGTTCATTTCATTCATGGGAAAATGTTATGGAAAAGATGAAAAACCGTAATCAGCCTATGCTTTAAGACAGATGTAAACTACCATGTGAAGCCTATTTACAAAGTTTCAACAAGTAGTATTAAATGAAGAATATGGAAACATATTACAGCACCCTATGCACCACTCTTAAAGCAACAGTGTGTAGTGTTTCAATTTTACTCTCTAATGACCTCAATGTCGAGGAGACGTTAAACTCAATCAATTTTGCAGCCATTCCACCGAGTATTACGCTGCCTTCACAATATGTAGTACAGCAGTTTATGTTATTTTGTTTCAATAAATGATTAACAATTTCGTTACACTAAATATATTAAGCAAATGTGTACGTTTATCTGTGTGTTTCACGTATCACACGGACCCCTGATGTCAGTAGATGAGTCTTCTGGTGCTGTTTGCTGATGTTGAAATGTCAGACCAACTTACAGCCGAGCTGATAGCAAAGCATCACAGGAAGATGCTCCCAGCTGTGTCAAGACACCACTGACAATTATTACAAAAATTAAATAAATGTCTACACCTACATCTATATACATAGTCATCAAGCCAACATATGGTGCAGGATGGATGGTACCATGCACCACCTTTTGTCATCTCCTTTTCCGCTCCACTCACAAATAAAGTGAAGGGGAAAAAACGACTGTCTACATGTCTCTGTACGATACCCAATTTCATGTATTTTATCTTCATGATCCTTATGCAAAGTGTATGCTGGTGGCAGTAGAATCATTCTGCAGTAAGTCTCAAATGGTGGTTCTCTAAATTTTTTCAATCGTGTTCCTCGAAAAAAAACATTGCCTTCCCTCCAAGCGTTCCAATTTGAGTTCCTGAGCATCTCTGTATCACTTGTGTGTTGTATGAACCTATCAGTAACACATCTAGCAGCCCACCTCAGAATTGCTTCAATGTCTTCCTTGAATACAATCTGGTACAGATCCCAAACACTGTAGTAGTCGCCTCTACAGATGAACCACGTTTCCCCAAACTTCTTCCAATAAATCTAAGTCACCTATTCACCTTCTCTACCACAATCCTCAATCCTCACATGTTCCCTCCATTTCATATCACTTTGCAACATTACGGCCATATATTTAAACAATGTGACATAATCAAGCAGGACAAAAAATGTTCAAATGTGTGTGAAATCTTATGGGACTTAACTGCTAAGGTCATCAGTCCCTAAGCTGACACACTACTTGACCTAAATTATTCTATGGACAAACACACACATACATATGCCTGAGTGAGGACTCGAACCTCTGTGCCGGGACCAGCCGCAAGCAGGACACTATTAATGTTGTATCTGAACACTAAGGGTTTGTTTTTCCTACTGATATGTATTAACTTACTTTTTTTTACATTTAGAGCCAGCTGCCATTCATCATACCAACTAGAAATTTAGATCACACCACCTAGAAATGTTGTCTAAGTTATCTTGTATCCTCCTAGTCACCCAACCGCAACAGCTTCCTGTAGACCACAGCACCATCAACAAACAGCTGCGGACTGCTGCCCACCCTGTTTACACGATCATTTACGTATACAGAAAATAACTGATCCTAACCCACTTCCCTGGGCACTCCTGATGATAACCTTGTTTCTGCCGTCAAGCAGAACATATTGGGTTCTATTACCTGAAAGTCTTAGAGACACTCACTCACATATTTGGGAACTTATTCCATATGTTCGTACCTCTGTTAACAGTCTGCAGTGGAGCATTGTGTCAAATGCTTTTTGGAAATCTAGAAAAATGGAATATGTCTGATGTCCTTCATGCATAGTTTGCAGTACATCATGTGAAAAAAAGGGCAAGCTGACTTTTGCAGGAGTGATGCTTTCTAAAACTGAGCTGATTCACGGACATAAGCTTCTCAGTCTCAGGACAATTTATTATATTGAAACTAAGAATATGTTCCAGGATTCTAACATACAATAATTAAGTGCTAAATATTATTCAGAGGTCTTGTGTTGACCTATTACTGAAGATCCTACATGAAATGATTGATAATTATCTAATGGAAGAAATATTGCTTGATACAGTATTATATCAGGTTTGAAATGGAAACCTATACATAATGGCCAAACACTGTTATCAAATAATCTCTGGTTTTCCTGAAATCCCGACTACTGATTTAATACGATACGAATTACAAGGGTGTACGAAACATTAGTGTCAGAAGTATGACATTTAATCATTAAACAATGGAACACCCAGGACGGAATAATGACAATATCATGAAAATGACGAATTACTACTCACCAAATACCAAAGACACTGAGCCGCAGATAGGCACAACAAA
This sequence comes from Schistocerca cancellata, assembly GCF_023864275.1. Taxonomy (NCBI): domain Eukaryota; kingdom Metazoa; phylum Arthropoda; class Insecta; order Orthoptera; family Acrididae; genus Schistocerca; species Schistocerca cancellata. The sequence goes on from NC_064632.1 coordinate 251,440,022, forward strand.
AAGACTGTCAAACAAGTAAGCTTTCGATCAAAAAGGCCTTCATCAGAATTATACAACATACACACAAACTCTCATGCTAATCGCACACACATCTTACTTGTCTGACAGTCCTTTTGTCATGCCTGTTTGCAGATTGGCATCTTCGCTGTATGGTGAGTAGTAATCTATCCTTTTCACAACATTTAATTATTAGTATTTAACTGGAGGAAAAGATTAATTCAATTATACACTCCTGGAAATGGAAAAAAGAACACATTGACACTGGTGTGTCAGACCCACCATACTTGCTCCGGACACTGCGAGAGGGCTGTACAAGCAATGATCACACGCACGGCACTGCGGACACACCAGGAACCGCGGTGTTGGCCGTCGAATGGCGCTAGCTGCGCAGCATTTGTGCACCACCGCCGTCAGTGTCAGCCAGTTTGCCGTGGCATACGGAGCTCCATCGCAGTCTTTAACACTGGTAGCATGCCGTGACAGCGTGGACGTGAACCGTATGTGCAGTTGACGGACTTTGAGCGAGGGCGTATAGTGGGCATGAGGGAGGCCGGGTGGACGTACCGCCGAATTGCTCAACACGTGGGGCGTGAGGTCTCCACAGTACACCGATGTTGTCGCCAGTGGTCGGCGGAAGGTGCACGTGCCCGTCGACCTGGGACCGGACTGCAGCGACGCACGGATGCACGCCAAGACCGTAGGATCCTACGCAGTGCCGTAGGGGACCGCACCGCCACTTCCCAGCAAATTAGGGACACTGTTGCTCCTGGGGTATCGGCGAGGACCATTCGCAACCGTCTCCATGAAGCTGGGCTATGGTCCCGCACACCGTTAGGCCGTCTTCCGCTCACGCCCCAACATCGTGCAGCCCGCCTCCAGCGGTGTCACGACAGGCGTGAATGGAGGGACGAATGGAGACGTGTCGTCTTCAGCGATGAGAGTCGCTTCTGCCTTGGTGCCAATGATGGTCGTATGCGTGTTTGGCGCCGTGCAGGTGAGCGCCACAATCAGGACTGCATACGACCAAGGCACACAGGGCCAACACCCGGCATCATGGCGTGGGGAGCGATCTCCTACACTGGCCGTACACCACTGGTGATCGTCGAGGGGACACTGAATAGTGCACGGTACATCCAAACCGTCATCGAACCCATCGTTCTACCATTCCTAGACCGGCAAGGGAACTTGCTGTTCCAACAGGACAATGCACGTCCGCATGTATCCCGTGCCACCCAACGTGCTCTAGAAGGTGTAAGTCAACTACCCTGGCCAGCAAGATCTCCGGATCTGTCCCCCATTGAGCATGTTTGGGACTGGATGAAGCGTCGTCTCACGCGGTCTGCACGTCCAGCACGAACGCTGGTCCAACTGAGGCGCCAGGTGGAAATGGCATGGCAAGCCGTTCCACAGGACTACATCCAGCATCTCTACGATCGTCTCCATGGGAGAATAGCAGCCTGCATTGCTGCAAAAGGTGGATATACACTGTACTAGTGCCGACATTGTGCATGCTCTGTTGCCTGTGTCTATGTGCCTGTGGTTCTGTCAGTGTGATCATGTGATGTATCTGACCCCAGGAATGTGTCAATAAAGTTTCCCCTTCCTGTTCTTATTTCAATTTCCAGGAGTGTATATGGGTCTGGAATGTACTGCTGATGAAATCTTCTCGGTTTCCATCCAAGTGGTTCTGTTCAAATTCCACGATGTTTCAATGGGTGTCAGCAGAATATGATTGAAATGTCGCAGAATTTGAATGCCACCACCCACATGAAAGCCTGAGAAGATTTCATTATTAATTCAATTTTTTAATAACCATTTCGAGTATCAGAGATTATTGCAAGTTACAGGGCAGCAGTTAATGAATGTCATTTGGTAACACAATCAGCAAATGCATGAAAAATCTTACACGAATTTGATGAATTTTTTTAAATTATCAGATGTTAAGATTTATAGTGCTCCTTACTCAAGAGAAGCTTATCAATTCTATCCAGCCACACTACAATATCTTCAGAAAGATGTTGCTATGTTCTTGGAAAATGGGGCAAAATAAATAATAAAACCCAAACAATGGAAAATCCAAGATGGAATGTAACAATATTTGGAAAGGAAACTGCTACTCACCATATAGCAGATATGGAATTTGCTACTCACCATATAGCAGATAGGCACAAAAAAGACTCTCACAATTAAAGCTTTCAGCCGTTAAGGCCTTCGTCAACAGTAGACGACACACACACACACACACACACACACACACACACACACACACACACACACAACTGCAGTCTCAGTTTTGTGTATGTGTGTGTGTCTCAATGGTAATGAACATGAAAGAGATGTATTTATAAGCATAGGCATAGTAAAAACAGCGTCACTACCCCCCCCCCCCCCCCATTTCCGTAAATTTGCAGATGTTGGAAACTTTATGTATCTATGTTGTGAAGTTCTGCTACACACACACACACACACACGCACACACGCACACACAGAGAGAGAGAGAGAGAGAGAGAGAGAGAGAGAGAGAGAGATAGATTACAGGGAAAGTGATATACTGTGCAATGTGTGTGAGGGAACAGGGACTGAGGGTTGCCATAATGTGGCAACACTTGGATTTAGTTACATGGTTTGGCACTAATCACCTAAACTGAGAAAACTGGCAATGAACCTGCTAAATTTTAAATAATAAATCAATATAATGGCTCTCTCTTTATGTTGGCCATTTCAGCATTTCGTATAAAAGACCCTGACCTAACACAAGCCTTGAGCTATGCACTATACTGTACTAAATGTTACATGCATTCCACTATTTCATAACTACTATAGCACTCTCACGGATGAGTCTTCCACATCTCATGCTACATAGGAGAATAAAGAGACACAATTACTGATTTACAAGGAACATTTTAGCAGAATGAAAAGCGTACACAGGATGGTGCATGAAAAACTGTCCCCGAGTACAGGCTGCATGCAAATTACGCACGAATTGTTGCCCTTCATGAGCAGATACAACAGCATTAGTTTATTTGATACAATGACACGTTTATCTATTATCTGTTGTAATAGCTCTTAACGGGCAACAATTTATGTGTTACTGTCGAGCAGTCTGCATCCTGGGCTAGTGTTTCGTGCTCCACCCTGTACAATCAGGCACTAAACAATTTTTACACAAGAGTGTTCAGAACTGCTTTCTCAAAACCTTTTAATTTAGTTTGTATTACTAGCCTCTGAATAAGCTAGTTTATATTGTTAGCTAGTGTTTGTTCAACCACCACAAATGCATGTGATATTATCCAGCCAACTAGCACTTTTGTCACCATGTATTGGAACAAACCCTTCAGCATTGATTTTTTTAAAAGCATGGGACGCCTGAAGTATACTAACTTAAATTAACAAAACAGCTCTGCAACCACAGACCATGACTTCTTAATGACAGAGTGGTACTGTTACTGCCAACATGAAACCTGACACAAACGGAGTGCTGTGAATCATGCCAGCAGTACCTGCAACGAAGAGGACTAACTATACATGTGTGCTGGCAGTGAAGTGGTAGGCCCCAAGTGCCTGACTGACCCTCTTGTGAGCTCTTTCCAGACTGCAGGCAAGATGATTCAAAAACATTCAACCTGACTAAGAAACCTTAAAGGAACAGTGGTGATGTCCAGGCCACAATTACTGAGATGGTAAGACACGACAAAGAGGGGACGTGGTACAGACACTCATGCTACGTCAACGAGTGCCTGATCCACTAATGGAAGTAGTGAAAGACAACAGCAGTGATTATCACTGGCATGCAGGCATTATGTGACTACAAAGTCAAATGACAAACATACAACACTTAAGTCATGACTTGGGTCATGTGGTGACTGTGTCTGGTTGACTAAACAATTAACAGCCACACTGTGTCTCACTGTCTTAGCTGCAGTTTACACAGCTACATACAAATACCAGTGATGAAGTCACCAGTAGTTCTGACCATGGCTTTAGTGATTTTCCCTGGCCAGAAGGTGAGTATGAGAGCTATTTCCCTAAGCCCATACATATAAATTCCTACAGAGGAGATATAATAATTTTGAAATAAATTGTGCCAAATCTGAACTCTCAGACACCCCTAGTGGCCTGATGCACAATCACTCCTCAGTAAAGGGTATGTAAATGTAAAATTAACAACTGGAGCAACTTCAACCAAATGTAAAACATAAATATGAGTTACCACTTATACAGGGTGTTACAAAAAGGTACAGCCAAACTTTCAGGAAACATTCCTCTCACACAAAGAAAGAAAATATGTTATGTGGACATATGTACGGAAACGCTTACTTTCCATGTTAGAGCTCATTTTATTACTTCTCTTCAAATCGCATTAATCATGGAATGGAAACACACAGCAACAGAACGTACCAGTGTGACTTCAAACACTTTGTTACAGGAAATGTTCAAAATGTCCTCCATTAGCGAGGATACATGCATCCACCCTCTGTCGCATGGAATCCCTGATGCGCTGATGCAGCCCTGGAGAATGGCGTATTGTATCACAGCCTTCCACAATACGAGCACGAAGAGTCTCTACATTTGGTACAGGGGTTGCGTAGACAAGAGCTTTCAAATGCCCCCATAATTGAAAGTCAAGAGGGTTGAGGTCAGGAGAGCATGTAGGCCATGGAATTGGTCCGCCTCTACCAATCCATCAGTCACCGAATCTGTTGCTGAGAAGCGTTCGAACACTTCGACTGAAATGTGCAGGAGCTCCATTGTGCATGAACCACATGTTGTGTCGTACTTGTAAAGGCAACGAATGCCCCCTAGCGTCCCTAGCAGTGGGGGTGGATCGGGAACAAGGTGCCATGTAAAAATACGGATAACTCTACATTGTCGCCGGCCGGAGGGGCCGAGTGGTTCTAGGCGCTAGTCTGGAACCGCGCGATCGCTACAGTCGCAGGTTTGAATCCTGCCCCAGGCATGGATGTGTGTGATGTCCTTAGGTTAGTTACGTTTAAGTAGTTCTAAGTTCTAGGGGACTGATGACCTCAGATGTTAAGTCCTACAGTGCTCTGAGCCATGTGAACAACTTCTAGATTTTCTGGAGCAATTTCATCTTAAAATGGCATAAATATGACATAAGATACAAATATGTGGAGGCATGCACACTTGACACCTACATCCAAAGGGATGGAATGCAAAAATTAGCTAAAACAGGTCATAATAGTGTTTAATCAACAGTTTTCTGTGTTGCTGTGGGGACTACTCCAACAGCGCGTGAACTTTGCAGAACCACATGGAAATCCACAGGTATTACAAGAACTCTACAATAGCTTTTAGGAATATATATGCAAGAAAACATTCTGACACACATTTGTGTTCTGACATATGTGGATAAACAAGAAATACAACAATTCTGGTTAATCAGCAACTAAGTTCTAAATATATAGCTTGTACAGAGAAGCAAGTTACAATGGTGTTGGGGTCTCTAAATTAACCAAATTAACAAGAAAGCGAACTCTGGTTGTAACTAGGCATTCTACGCAAATAATAGATAAACGTATACAGTTTTAAGAGCAACAATAATTCAAAGCGAAGATAAGCCATACCTGTAAGAGGATCGATTGAGAGCTTAGTAGCCTGCGCAGGTTCACGGAAAGGTAGACGATCCCTCTCTGGCATAGCAGAAGTTACTGCAGCAGGCATCGTCTGCATGTGTATTGGTGTAGATATCACTGTCGCTGCAGTTACAGGTGCAACTGCAGTTGAAGGCACAGGGTTGGAGGCTGAATGTTGTTGGGCAATGAGACCGATATCTGCTGAGAGTGTAGCAGGAGACGAGGTGGGACCTCTTCTCCCACCTGGAGGGCTGCCACCTGTCAATGAGCCCGCAGGAGATGTCTTCCCACCAGTAATGGCGGTACGTTTGTGCCTGCGTCTTGGCTTCTTCCTCACTCCTTTCGGGGTTTTACCTGCCCGTACAAAGAATGAATCCCTGAGAACTCAATTTACTGACAGTGTTACGCTTTGAAGTGTACTGAGTAGCTAATGTACAATTATACAACCAAAAAGAAGAATAAACAGTATAGCAGCCAAATTATAACATCAAAACAGAAGTACTAAATGTACTACTTCAAATGTGTGCGTGTGTATCTTTCCATGGGACACAATGGCAACACATTATTCATGTCATGATCACCAAGGACGGAAATCTGATGCGCTAAAACACTCCAGGATGACATTAAACAACATTTAAATAAACTGAAGTACAATAATTCAAGGCAACTTATTTTTGCAATATCAAACAATGAAAAATTCAGTACGGAATGTAACAATGTTGTGAAAAGAATAACTGCTACTCACCATATAGCGGAGATGGTGAGTCGCAGACAGGCACAACAAAATAACTGCCAGAAAGTGAGCTTTCGGCCAACAAGGCCTTCATTAGAAATAATCTCTCTCTCTCTCTCTCTCTCTCTCTCACACACACACACACACACACACACACACACACACACACACACACTCACACTCTCAATCTCTGGCTGTTGAGGTCAGATTGTTGTCATTATTTTTGCAATAAACGGATGAAACTACTGCAGACATATTCAAAATGAGAGATTCCACATCTACGTCAAAATTTTAATTTATCCTTTATTTCACCATTTCAGCTTCATATTTATTTTTATGATGACAGAGTAATGTGTAGTTGTGTATGGATATAATGGGTTTCTTATGCAACTACATACATATGAAAAAACATTAAATATTGACTGAAACTAGTCTTCATAGAAATATGTATCTGAGATGGCGAAAAAAAGGATAATACCAGTATAGCTAATATTCCTTCATTTAAGAAAAAACAAATGTGAAATTTAATATTACTAGAGTTGTGTGCATGTCTGAAGGTGGGCATGCAATTTTTCTGTATAGAGGGAGAGATGCAGAATACTGTGCAGTGATACCAATTATGTGCAGACCACACACTCCACATCTTTCCCCTCGTTCACTGACAACATTGGGGTATGCTCAACAAGAGGACACCAGTTTTTTGCCTCCGACTATCTTGAAAACTTATAGTTGAAAAACCATCAGTAGTGATTGATAACGCGATACTCAGTATTTGCTTCAAGTAACCCAAATGAACATAATGGTTAAATAGACTCATCATACTTACACTGATAAAAGCAACACTTTATGTTCTATGTACGTACACCCTTAGCACTTTTATTCATATTTGCTATGTTATTAGATGAGTGATGAGTGAGTGTATTATTTTTCACTATAAATTTTATTTCAGTCAATGTTCAAAAAACTGTTTGGTGGCTTTACAAGTCTTGACTGTCTAGTCATTGTCAATAGCCCATAAATACTGCATGGCCAGTGGCTGAGTCAAAACATGCTAGGAGCCAACTTTTCATTGTAGAGTGTACTGGAAGATTCCAGCCATCAGCTAAGCAATATTTATCGGCTACTGACAATCACTAGACAGTTGAGACCAATATAGCTATTACACTGTTTTGTAGACACTGATTGAAATAAACTTTATATTGAAGCATGCTCCAAATTGATGTTCCAGAGTGATGTAATTGGCTGGCACAGCACTTCAAACAGTGTACCTAGCTACTATGTACTGCCTCCTTATGTGCACATCACTTTAATAAAAACTAAAACAGCAAGAAGAAAACTTCCGACATTGTTAAGAATTCAGGAATCAGCATATAAGGAAAAGCTTTCTAAATTAATTGAAAGGGTCAAGTGCAGTAGTCAAGCCTTTATTGGAAAGAAAATATTGAAAGTGAAGGGCACTAATTTGTAATATCACTGTCTGCCTGGAGAAATTTGATGCATAATAAAATATAACTCAGTTAAACAGTTTTTTTCAAAGATATGATTAATGAAGTTCAAATGAGAATGCACTTACAAAAGAAATTGATGTTTGAGACTTAAGCTGAATGCCTGGCCAGTACTTTTAATCAGAATATCAGACTTCCTCATGTTGTTTTCTATCCAGGGAACAACTTCAGCACACTTCATGGAGCAAATGAAACCTCTATTCTACTAATAAGTCTCCCTTACTTTTCCAGATTACAAAAACACTGTCTGTTAATCTATGAAAGACAAGTAGCTCTGGCAGACTGTGTATACAGTACAAAAACTTATAAGGGAATGGTCCAATCTCACATGTTGAAACCTGCCCTGAATTTTTTTACACACAATATATAAAGTTGAAAATTGCCTAATTCATAACAGTCCAGGAGGCTGTAGAAACATATACCCCTGCCATAGCTGTAGCAGACAGTGCATACATATAACGGCAGGCATGTATCCTTGGTTGATGGCTCATTGGTAAACAGATAACACAGCACAATGTGGTCATAATCTGTAAAGCAAATTTCAGTCTTTGAAGATAGTTTTTCTGACACAGTTGTTCACAGTTACTCGTGAGAGTCGTGCACTTTTACTGAAAGAGATTACAACAAGACTCGGTGCTCTGAATTACTAGGGATGAACAATACTGATTTCAAGGCTTCTTCAACCTGGTTCACCAAATTCAAGAGATTAAATGAAAAGGAAGTAAATGTAGAGAGGAGATGTCATTAATAGGTAATACTATAGAGAAATTTGTAGCTAATGTGAAAACAAAGCTTCATGTTTTCCCCTAAAATGCTGTGTATAAAGCCAGTCAGTCAGGTTTCGTGCAAGAATGATTTTCAATATTACATCTGAAACATCTTACCATATGAAGAAAATAGTTTGTTGTTTTTTTTGGACTCTTGGCCGGGACACAATGATACCACCCTGAACTATTAGTATTACTCAGCATCTCAATAAGGAAGGGGGAAAAATCAAACAAATAAATTTAACAGTGTAAAGCATTTTTCAGAAAACTGTCAGACAATATAATTTCTGACAGCTATCTGTCATTTCAGGTTCATCAGCCGAATAGCACTGTTAAACTTCAGTCATTTTTGCATTATCAAACTGTGCTGCAACATTTTATGAATTTTATGAAGTATGCCTGCATTGGTTATGCAGTACAATACTCAACTGTGGTTCTGTATACATGAAATCAGTAATTACTGTGAGATGTGCCTGGTGCAAGGAAAATGTTTTTTCCCCATCATCCACCAGACACTTCGCATTCTTGTGACGATTACAGGGAATAAAAAATGAAGTGTTTCATTGTTAGTAAAATATAAATCATTCAAAAATTATCGTAACAACTGTGCTACAAGAGTTGTTATAAAATCCGTGACGTCAACAAACTAAAGTCCTGATTTATGGAAGTTGTCTGAAATGTATCCTCACACAATGCCTTGATTTTTTTTCTGTGTAAGAAATACATCTGGAATAGTTTAGCTGCCAATATGGTCTGCAAGTTATTAAAAAATTAATGATTTGCAATATGTTTGGTATAATTTAAGAGCTTAAAATTCTCGTGCATGCACTTTGCACTATGCAGTGCTACATTTTCGTGTCACAGCTGTCGTCTGCTTATTCATTGACCGTACACTGGGAACGAAGAGCTGTACAAATCACTGTTATAAGCAGTTCTTCTTGCAACAAAAGTGAATAGCTTTAACATTACTTTTTAAATACTTGCAGTGTGCCTTAGCACCTAAAATTTCGACAGTCCATTTCTTTCAGTGTATTCTTCCTGTGTGAAAAACATGAGTGTAGGTTTCAACATGTTGGATTGGACCATTCTCTTGTTAGCTACTGCACTTTAAATTGAAATACATTATACTGGCTGAGCTTTCAACTGTACATTGTTTTCTTTGAAGATATGTAACAGAAGGATGCACTAGTTTTTTTGTTCAGATCTTTGTATACACAGATTACATGTTTTACGTACAAGATTACATACAATACACTTGTATACATTAAGTTGGATAGTTTGTTAAGAGTCATGTTCCATAGTACACACATGAATAAGATGAATACACCAGTGGTGAAAGGGGACTGACCTGAAAAACTGGTCCTGTTAATAACATTAAATTACACATTTACTGAATAGACAAGAAATGTTTTTGCACTGTTAGTAAGATGTTATTTTCACTTTAGTTCTTTATAATAATTTATTACGTCCTACAGAAGAGAGTCCTGCCAGAAAACCTAACAGCTGTCTGAGAACAAAATCTATTGCTATATTCTGTGACTTCAGTCATAGCATATAGGATCAGACAATGCACTATTTAGTCTGATAAAGCCAAGTGGGCTTCAAGCTTTTAGTTTTATAAAATACAAAGGGAAAGAAGAAGAAAAAAAGATTAGTCAACTACATGCTTTTTACCTAAAGAGTGTATCGTACTAATTTTAATAACAACATAAAAGATAGTTACATTTAACATGGATGCCTAGGCTGTCTAAATGCCTCTGCATGAGCCCAACTTATCTTCTTTGATCTTCCTCGTCCTTCCACGAAATGTGTGTTGGCCGCAGTACATTCATTCTGCAGTCAGCTTCAAATGCCAGTTCTCTAAATTTTCTCAATAGTGCCACATGAAAATAATGTCCTGTTCCCTCCAGGGAATCCTATTTGAGTTTACAAAGTACCTCCATAATACTTGCTTCCTGACTGAAATTAATAGTTACAAATCTAGCAGCACGCCTCTTAAATGCTTCAATGTCTTACTTTAATCCGACCTGGAGGAGATCCCACACAGTCGAATGGAACTCAAGAAAGGGATGCATTGGTGTTCCATATGCAGTCTCCTTTATAGATGAGCTACACTTCTCAAAAATTCTCCCAGTAGCTTTCATTATTCTCCATTTAGAGGAAGCTGCCACTCATCACATGTACTAGAAATTTTGACTACATAATCTTGTACCCTCCTACAGTCACTTAAAGATGATACCTTCACATATACCACAGCATCATCGGCAGACACCCATAAATTGCTACTCAGTCTGTCTGACAGATAATTTACATAAATCAAACAAAGGAAAATCCAGGATGAAATTTAACAATATTGTGAGAGAAAAGTTGCTACTCACCATATAGTGAAGATGCTGAGTTGCAGATAGGCACAACAAAAAAACTTTCACACTTAAAGCTTTTGGCCAATGGCCTTCGTCAACAACAGAGACACATACACACACTCGCCAAACGCAACTCTCGCACATGACTGCAGTCTCAGGCAACTGAAACCACACTCATCACAGTGTGGTTTCCGATGCCTGAGACTGCAGTTTGTGTGTGTGTGTGTGTGTGTGTGTGTGTGTGTGTATTGTTGACAAATGCCACTGGCCAAAAGCTTTAAGCGTGAAAGTCTTTTTGTTGTGTCTATCTGCGACTCAGCATCTCCACTATATGGTGAGAAGCATCTCATATGATAATTTATATATACAGATAATAAGAGCAAGTCCTCTCACTCTTCCCTGTGACACTCCTGATGATACCCTTGTCTCTGATGAACACTCACCATTGACGAGAATGTACTGGGTTGTATTACTTGAAAAGTCCTCAAGCCACTCATGCATCTGGGAATCTAATATGTATATTCTCGGACCTTCATCACAGTCTGCTGTGGGGCACCATGGCAAATACTTTCTGGAAATCTAGGAATATGGTATCTGCCTGTTGCCCTCCATTCATGATTTGTGGGACATGTGAGAAAAAGGCAAGCTGAGTTTTGAATGAGTGATGCTTTCTAAAACTGAGCTGATTTGTGGACAGAAGCTTTTCTGTCCCCTGGAAATTTGTTACATTTGAACTCAGAATGTGTTTCAGAAGACTGCTGCAAACTGATGTTAAGGATATTGGTCTGTAATTATACAGGCCCATTATTTTATCTTTCTTATATACAGGAGTTATCTGCACTTTTTCCAGTCACTTTGGACTTAGCACGGAGTGAGAGATTTGCAATAAATGCAAGCAGATTAAGAGAACAACCCCGTACCATACTATCTGTGAAACTGAACTGATATTCCATCCAGACCTTGCAATGCATTTGTTTCTAATTCTTTCACTTGCATCCCTATGCTGGGGATGCCTATTACTATGTCCTCCACATGGGAGTCTGTGTGACAGGCAAACGTTGGCACATTTATATGAACCTACTGCACGTATTTCTTAAATGCAAAATTTAAAACTTCAACTTTCTTTTGCTGTTTTCTACTGTCACTCCAGACTGGTTGGTGAGTGACTGGATAGAAGCCTTCAATCAACTTACCGATTTTCCTAAGGACCAGAATTTTATGAAGTTCTTAGCAAGATCTCTTGCCAAGGCATGAAGGTGGAAGTTTTTGTATGCTTCATATACTGAAACTTCTACAGATGCATGAATGTCTACTAATTTTAGCCAGTTGACATCTGAGCATTGTTTTTTGGGTGGGTGGTTTTGGGGAGGAGACCAGACAGCGAGGTCATCGGTCTCATTGGATTAGGGAAGGATGGGGAAGGAAGTCGACCGTGCCCTTTCAAAGGAAAGGAACCGGTATTTGCCTGGAGCGATTTAGGGAAATCACGGAAAACCTAAATCAGGATGGCCAAACGCGGGATTGAACCGTCGTCCTCCCGGATGCGAGTCCAGTGTGTTAGTCACTGCGCCACCTCACTCGGTATTGTTTTTTGAACCAAGACTGCCACAGTCTCTGCTTTCTCCATATTTTCTGAATTTTATTAGTAAACCACAGTGGTTCTTTCCCATCCTTAATCCATTTACTCACTACATACTTATCCATGGTGTAATTTACTGTTTAAACTTTGCCCATAATTCTATGTCTGTCATACTGGAACTAAAGGATGTTAATTCATTGTCTAAGTGGGATGATAACAACTACTTAGCTGCCTTTTCTAGCACAAATGTTCTTCTAGCAATCTCGATGGATTTATTAACTTTAGTAACTGTAGTTGCTATGGTATCATCGTGATCACTGTCTCTATACTGACACTGTCAGTAAGACCAGGCATGTTATAGATACAAGGTCTAAAATATTTTCTTTTCATTGGGGTTGTCTAACTAGCTGGTCAAGACCGTTTTTGGAAAATTTGTTCACAAGTACTTCGCAAAACTCTCTGTTCGTACAACCTGCAGTGAATCCTTAAGACATTCCTGTTTATACTTGGTAGATTTAAGTCACCTCCAACTAATACTGCATGATCTGGATATTTCTGCACTACTGAGCATAGACATCCTTTGAAAGATTCTACCACTTTTACAGTGCAATTGGTGGCTGGTAAGAATGTCCAGTAATTAACTTTAGTTCATCTAGGTCTGCTACTCACATCCAAATAACTTCACAGTCTGACTCAATTTTGATCTCAATAGCCACATTTTTGTTGAGAACAATGGATACTCCCCCTCTTATGGTGTCTGATAAGTACTTTCAATGAATGTTTCATGTCTTGCTAAATATTTCTGATCTTTCTACTTTCAGTTTCAGCCAGCTCACAGTTCCAACAATAATTTGAACACAATGACTTTCCTGAATGCAGTAAATTCAGGAATTTTGTTACAAATACCTCAACTATTTACTGTTAAAATGGTGACAGTCAATGTGTCTTTACCTTTTATGTGGTCTTGCTTTGCTTCTGACTAAATAACGTTTGAGGCTGACTGCAGAATGATTCTACTGTTGCCAACATAAATTTCATGAAAGGACCAAGAAGATAAGATTAGGGCTTGTATGGAAGCAATACAGACAGTTATTTTTCCCTTACTCTATTTGGGAGTCAAACAGGAAAGGAAATGACTAGTAGTGGTACAGGGTTCTCTCAGACATGCACCTTATAGGGGCTTGTGCAGTATGTATGTAGATTGTAGCTGTAGATGTAGAGCAGAGGACCTCAAACTACTGCCTAAAAAGGTGCACTCCACAAGTATTCAGCTACACGAGTAGCTGTTCCCTTTGTGTAGTGCACCCCTGACCCATCAACGGGAGTCCTACAACTTTCCACCCTGTAACACAAGTCCAGAAATCTGCAGTCAAAACTGCCACAGGATCAAGAAAACCTTATTTCCAGCCTGCTGCTCATCTCAACAATACATGCATCTTATTTGATAAAGATTTTTCTTGATACCTTGTATTTATATTAATTACTTTTATATTAATCCATTTCTCCAGACATGTGCTGCCCATATTTAAATTACAGTTGATGCTGGCATAGGTGATCTCCCTCACCATATTGCTGAATCAGGAATATTTCGTCTGCACCTCTTCCTGCCACTGCAATTAGATGTTCACCCGATACCCGATCTACACAATATTCTTTTCCTTGTCTGCCCCTATGCCACCTACCAGTCCACCTAGACCACACCTCTATGCCCAAGTCCAAGACCTGTCCCATACATTCACCTTTTGCTACCTATTCCAGCACTGCCATTGGCTTTTCCTCTTTTTCTACTCTTTCAAATGCAGGACTACAGCCACATTACATACCAACTTTACTGTAAACACTATGCTGCACTCTATGACCACAAGCAATCTGTGTAATCATATGAAAAATTCCCTCTTTCCTGACGAGGCAACCGTTGGTTGCGAAAGCTAGAATTTTGTGTGTATGTTTCTGTGTCTATCGACCTGCCAGCGCTTTTATTTGGTAAGTCTCATCATCTTTCTTTTTAAATATATTTTTCCCACGTGGAATGTTTCCCTCTATTATATATATATATATGGTTATAATAGAAGGAAACATTCCACGAAGGAAAAATATACCTAAAAACAAAGATGATGTGACTTACCAAATGAAAGTGCTGGCATATATATATGTCTGCTTGTGTCTGTATATGTGTGGATGGATATGTGTGTGTGTGTGTGTGTGTGTGTGTGTGTGTGTGTGTGTGTGTGTGTGAGTGTGTGTGTGTGTGCGAATGTATACCCGTCCTTTTTTCCCCCTAAGGTAAGTCTTTCTGCTCCCGGGACTGGAATGACTCCTTACCCTCTCCCTTAAAACCCACATCCTTTCGTCTTTCCCTCTCCTTCCCTCTTTCCTGATGAGGCAACAGTTTGTTGCGAAAGCTTGAATTTTGTGTGTATGTTTGTGTTCGTTTGTGTGTCTGTCGACCTGCCAGCACTTTCATTTGGTAAGTCACATCATCTTTGTTTATATATATATATATTAGGTTATAATAGAAGGAAACATTCCACGAAGGAAAAATATATTTAAAAACAAAGATGATGTGACTTACCAAATGAAAGTGCTGGCAGGTCGACAGACACACAGACAAACACAAACATACACACAAAATTCAAGCTTTCGCAACCAACGGTTGCCTCGTCAGGAAAGAGGGAAGGAGAAGGAAAGACAAAAGGATATGGGTTTTAAGGGAGAGGGTAAGGAGTCATTCCAATCCCGGGAGCGGAAAGACTTACCTTAGGGGGAAAAAAGGACAGGTATACACTCGCACACACACACATATCCATCCACACATACACAGGCACAAGCAGACATTTGTAAAGGCAAAGAGTTTGGGCAGAGATGTCAGTCGGGACGGAAGTACAGAGGCAAAGATGATGTTGAAAGACAGGTGAGGTATGAGCGGCGGCACATTGAAATTAGAAATTAGCGGAGATTGAGGCCTGGCGGATAGCGAGAAGAGAGGATATGCTGAAGGGCAAGTTCCCATCTCCGGAGTTCTGACAGGTTGGTGTTAGTGGGAAGTATCCAGATAACCCGGACGGTGTAACACTGTGCCAAGATGTGCTGGCCGTGCACCAAGGCATGTTTAGCCACAGGGTGATCCTCATTACCAACAAACACTGTCTGCCTGTGTCCATTCATGCGAATGGACAGTTTGTTGCTGGTCATTCCCACATAGAATGCATCACAGTGTAGGCAGGTCAGTTGGTAGATCACGTGGGTGCTTTCACACGTGGCTCTGCCTTTGATTGTGTACACCTTCCGGGTTACAGGACTGGAGTAGGTGGTGGTGGGAGGGTGCATGGGACAGGTTTTACACCGGGGGCGGTTACAAGGGTAGGAGCCAGAGGGTAGGGAAGGTCCGCCGTCCGTCCACATCAAACCCACCAACAAGCAACAGTACCTCCATTACGACAGCTGCCACCCATTCCACATCAAACGGTCCCTTCCCTACAGCCTAGGTCTTCGTGGCAAACGAATCTGCTCCAGTCCGGAATCCCTGAGGCATTACACCAACAACCTGACAACAGCTTTCGCATCCCGCAACTACCCTCCCGACCTGGTACAGAAGCAAATAACCAGAGCCACTTCCTCATCCTCTCAAACCCAGAACCTCCCACAGAAGAACCACAAAAGTGCCCCACTTGTGACAGGATACTTTCCGGGACTGGATCAGATTCTGAATGTGGCTCTCCAGCAGGGATACGACTTCCTCAAATCCTGCCCTGAAATGAGATCCATCCTTCATGAAATCCTCCCCACTCCACCAAGAGTGTCTTTCCGCCGTCCACCTAACCTTCGTAACCTCTTGGTTCATCCCTATGAAATCCCCAAACCACCTTCCCTACCCTCTGGCTCCTACCCTTGTAACCGCCCCCGGTGTAAAACCTGTCCCATGCACCCTCCCACCACCACCTACTCCAGTCCTGTAACCCGGAAGGTGTACACAATCAAAGGCAGAGCCACGTGTGAAAGCACCCACGTGATCTACCAACTGACCTGCCTACACTGTGATGCATTCTATGTAGGAATGACCAGCAACAAACTGTCGATTCGCATGAATGGACACAGGCAGACAGTGTTTGTTGGTAATGAGGATCACCCTGTGGCTAAACATGCCTTGGTGCACGGCCAGCACATCTTGGCACAGTGTTACACCGTCCGGGTTATCTGGATACTTCCCACTAACACCAACCTGTCAGAACTCCGGAGATGGGAACTTGCCCTTCAGCATATCCTCTCTTCTCACTATCCGCCAGGCCTCAATCTCCGCTAATTTCTAATTTCAATGTGCCGCCGCTCATACCTCACCTGTCTTTCAACATCATCTTTGCCTCTGTACTTCCGTCCCGACTGACATCTCTGCCCAAACTCTTTGCCTTTACAAATGTCTGCTTGTGCCTGTGTATGTGTGGATGGATATGTGTGTGTGTGCGAGTGTATACCTGTCCTTTTTCCCCCCTAAGGTAAGTCTTTCCGCTCCCGGGATTGGAATGACTCCTTACCCTCTCCCTTAAAACCCATATCCTTTTGTCTTTCCTTCTCCTTCCCTCTTTCCTGACGAGGCAACCGTTGGTTGCGAAAGCTTGAATTTTGTGTGTATGTTTGTGTTTGTCTGTGTGTCTGTCGACCTGCCAGCACTTTCATTTGGTAAGTCACATCATCTTTGTTTTTATATATATATATATATATATATATATATATATATATATATATATATATATATATATATATATATATATATATAGTTATAATAGAAGGAAACATTCCACGAAGGAAAAATATATCTAAAAACAAAGATGATGTGACTTACCAAATGAAAGTGCTGGCAGGTCGACAGACACACAAACGAACACAAACATACACACAAAATTCAAGCTTTCGCAACAAACTGTTGCCTCATCAGGAAAGAGGGAAGGAGAGGGAAAGACGAAAGGATGTGGGTTTTAAGGGAGAGGGTAAGGAGTCATTCCAGTCCCGGGAGCGGAAAGACTTACCTTAGGGGGAAAAAAGGACGGGTACACACTCGCACACACACACATATCCATCCACACATATACAGACACAAGCAGACATATTTAAAGACAAAGAGTTTGGGCAGAGATGTCAGTCGAGGCAGAAGTGCAGAGGCAAAGATGTTGCTGAATGACAGGTGAGGTATGAGTGGCGGCAACTTGAAATTAGCGGAGATTGAGGCCTGGTGGATAACGGGAAGAGAGGATATATTGAAGAGCAAGTTCCCATCTCCGGAGTTCGGATAGGTTGGTATTAGTAGGAAGTATCCAGATAACCCGGACGGTGTAACACTGCGCCAAGATGTGCTGGTCGTGCACCAAGGCATGTTTAGCCACAGGGTGATCCTCATTACCAACAAACACTGTCTGCCTGTGCCCATTCATGCGAATGGACAGTTTGTTGCTGGTCATTCCCACATAGAATGCATCACAGTGTAGGCAGGTCAGTTGGTAGATCACGTGGGTGCTTTCACACGTGGCTCTGCCTTTGATTGTGTACACCTTCCGGGTTACAGGACTGGAGTAGGTGGTGGTGGGAGGGTGCATGGGACAGGTTTTACACCGGGGGCGGTTACAAGGGTAGGAGCCAGAGGGTAGGGAAGGTGGTTTGGGGATTTCATAGGGATGAACTAAGAGGTTACGAAGGTTAGGTGGACGGCGGAAAGACACTCTTGGTGGAGTGGGGAGGATTTCATGGAGGATGGATCTCATTTCAGGGCAGGATTTGAGGAAGTCGTATCCCTGCTGGAGAGCCACATTCAGAATCTGATCCAGTCCCGGAAAGTATCCTGTCACAAGTGGGGCACTTTTGTGGTTCTTCTGTGGGAGGTTCTGGGTTTGAGAGGATGAGGAAGTGGCTCTGGTTATTTGCTTCTGTACCAGGTCGGGAGGGTAGTTGCGGGATGCGAAAGCTGTTGTCAGGTTGTTGGTGTAATGCTTCAGGGATTCCGGACTGGAGCAGATTCGTTTGCCACGAAGACCTCGGCTGTAGGGAAGGGACCGTTTGATGTGGAATGGGTGGCAGCTGTCGTAATGGAGGTACTGTTGCTTGTTGGTGGGTTTGATGTGGACGGACGTGTGAAGCTGGCCATTGGACAGGTGAAGGTCAACATCAAGGAAAGTGGCATGGGATTTGGAGTAGGACCAGGTGAATCTGATGGAACCAAAGGAGTTGAGGTTGGAGAGGAAATTCTGGAGTTCTTCTTCACTGTGAGTCCAGATCATGAAGATGTCATCAATAAATCTGTACCAAACTTTGGGTTGGCAGGCCTGGGTAACCAAGAAGGCTTCCTCTAAGCGACCCATGAATAGGTTGGCGTACGAGGGGGCCATCCTGGTACCCATGGCTGTTCCCTTTAATTGTTGGTATGTCTGGTTTTCAAAAGTGAAGAAGTTGTGGGTCAGGATGAAGCTGGCTAAGGTAATGAGGAAAGAGGTTTTAGGTAGGGTGGCAGGTGATCGGCGTGAAAGGAAGTGCTCCATCGCAGCGAGGCCCTGGACGTGCGGGATATTTGTGTATAAGGAAGTGGCATCAATGGTGACAAGGATGGTTTCTGGGGGTAACGGACTGGGTAAGGATTCCAGGCGTTCGAGAAAGTGGTTGGTGTCTTTGATGAAGGATGGGAGACTGCATGTAATGGGTTGAAGGTGTTGATCCACGTAGGCAGAGATACGCTCTGTGGGGGCTTGGTAACCAGCTACAATGGGGCGGCCGGGATGATTGGGTTTGTGAATTTTAGGAAGAAGGTAGAAGGTAGGGGTGCGGGGTGTCGGTGGGGTCAGGAGGTTGATGGAGTCAGGTGAAAGGTTTTGTAGGGGGCCTAAGGTTCTGAGGATTCCTTGAAGCTCTGCCTGGACATCAGGAATGGGATTACCTTGGCAAACTTTGTATGTGGTGTTGTCTGAAAGCTGACGCAGTCCCTCAGCCACATACTCCCGACGATCAAGTACCACGGTCGTGGAACCCTTGTCTGCCGGAAGAATGACGATGGACCGGTCAGCCTTCAGATCACGGATAGCCTGGGCTTCAGCAGTGGTGATGTTTGGAGTAGGATTAAGGTTTTTTAAGAAGGATTGAGAGGCAAGGCTGGAAGTCAGAAATTCCTGGAAGGTTTGGAGAGGGTGATTTTGAGGAAGAGGAGGTGGGTCCCGCTGTGACGGAGGACGGAACTGTTCCAGGCAGGGTTCAATTTGGATAGTGTCTTGGGGAGTTGGATCATTAGGGCTAGGATTAGGATCATTTTTCTTCGTGGCAAAGTGATACTTCCAGCAGAGAGTACGAGTGTAGGACAGTAAATCTTTGACGAGGGCTGTTTGGTTGAATCTGGGAGTGGGGCTGAAGGTGAGGCCTTTGGATAGGACAGAGGTTTCGGATTGGGAGAGAGGTTTGGAGGAAAGGTTAACTACTGAATTAGGGTGTTGTGGTGCCAGATTGTGTTGATCGGAATTTTGAGGTTTTGGAGGGAGTGGAGCTGGAAGTGGGAGATTGAGTAGATGGGAGAGACTGGGTCTGTGTGCAATGAGAGGTGGTTGAGGTTTGCTGGAAAGGTTGTGAAAGGTGAGTGAGTTGCCTTTCCGGAGGTGGGAAACCAGGAGATTGGATAGTTTTTTGAGGTGAAGGGTGGCATGCTGTTCTAATTGGCGGTTGGCCTGTAGGAGGATGCTCTGAATAGCCGGTGTGGATGTGGGAGAGGAAAGATTGAGGACTTTTATTAAGGATAGGAGTTGACGGGTGTGTTCATTGGCTGAGTTGATGTGTAGGTGAAGGATTAGGTGGGTGAGGGCAATGGATTGTTCAGTTTGGAACTGGTATAGGGACTGATGGAAAGAAGGGTTGCAGCCAGAGATGGGAACTTTAAGTGTGAGGCCTTTGGGGGTTATGCCAAATGTCAGACAAGCCTGAGAAAATAGAATATGTGAGCGTAATCTGGCTAGGGTGAAGGCATGTTTGCGGAGGGAATGTAAATAAAACTTAATGGGGTCGTTGTGGGGGTGTTGTGAGGGTGACATGGTATTAGAAGGTGGAAAGTTTAACATGAGGTTGAAATGAAAAAGAAAGATAGAAATATATGGGGAGAGAGAAAGGTGAACTAGAAAGCAATTGGAGATCTGGTATGAAAAAAGGCGAAAAAGTGTTGGTTAAGTTGATCTTGTATTGAACTTGGGTTGGTAGACAGCGATGTGCAAAAAGGTTAGGTGGTTGTGTTGCCGCTAAATCACGTTAAAGGACGGAGAAATTCGGGAAAATTTCGAAAAAACGTATTAAAGGAGTGGTGTTGTGGTGAAAGATTACGAAAATGGGGCTAACAATTGTAGAGAAAATGACGTTAAAACCTGTGGGGAGCGGCTAAAATGACGTTAAAGGACGGATAAATTCGGGAAAATTTCGAGAAAATTTCGAAAAAACGTATTAAAGGAGTGGTGTTGTGGTGAAAGATTACGAAAATGGGGCTAACAATTGTAGAAAAAATGACGTTAAAACCTGTGGGGAGCGGCTAAAATGATCAGTGATGTGCGAAAAACGGAAGTGGAAATAAAGTTAATGTTATTAGAACTAGCCGAAATGGTTGTTAAATACGTGAAAGCAGCTGTTATTGAACTAGAAACGGTGGATTTTATAGCAGCGGTAGTGTTGAAAGCGGAAAATAAAATCTTTTGGTTATGGTTGGGAAGTGGGTTACGTATTGTTGAGCATATTTATGGCGGGATAAAATTGTATAGTAGATTACGGTAAAAGGGAAAGGTGAATACAAAGTGAAACTACTGGTAAAAACAGAAAGAGAAAATAAAGACAAAAAAGAGAAATAAGACGACAGGAAAGATTTCGAAATGCAAAGGCGACAATAACAAACGTAATTGTTGGGTTCAAATTAATGATATAGTTATAATAGAAGGAAACATTCCACGAAGGAAAAATATATCTAAAAACAAAGATGATGTGACTTACCAAATGAAAGTGCTGGCAGGTCGACAGACACACAAACGAACACAAACATACACACAAAATTCAAGCTTTCGCAACAAACTGTTGCCTCATCAGGAAAGAGGGAAGGAGAGGGAAAGACGAAAGGATGTGGGTTTTAAGGGAGAGGGTAAGGAGTCATTCCAGTCCCGGGAGCGGAAAGACTTACCTTAGGGGGAAAAAAGGACGGGTACACACTCGCACACACACACATATCCATCCACACATATACAGACACAAGCAGACATATTTAAAGACAAAGAGTTTGGGCAGAGATGTCAGTCGAGGCAGAAGTGCAGAGGCAAAGATGTTGCTGAATGACAGGTGAGGTATGAGTGGCGGCAACTTGAAATTAGTGGAGATTGAGGCCTGGTGGATAACGGGAAGAGAGGATATATTGAAGAGCAAGTTCCCATCTCCGGAGTTCGGATAGGTTGGTATTAGTAGGAAGTATCCAGATAACCCGGACGGTGTAACACTGCGCCAAGATGTGCTGGTCGTGCACCAAGGCATGTTTAGCCACAGGGTGATCCTCATTACCAACAAACACTGTCTGCCTGTGCCCATTCATGCGAATGGACAGTTTGTTGCTGGTCATTCCCACATAGAATGCATCACAGTGTAGGCAGGTCAGTTGGTAGATCACGTGGGTGCTTTCACACGTGGCTCTGCCTTTGATTGTGTACACCTTCCGGGTTACAGGACTGGAGTAGGTGGTGGTGGGAGGGTGCATGGGACAGGTTTTACACCGGGGGCGGTTACAAGGGTAGGAGCCAGAGGGTAGGGAAGGTGGTTTGGGGATTTCATAGGGATGAACTAAGAGGTTACGAAGGTTAGGTGGACGGCGGAAAGACACTCTTGGTGGAGTGGGGAGGATTTCATGGAGGATGGATCTCATTTCAGGGCAGGATTTGAGGAAGTCGTATCCCTGCTGGAGAGCCACATTCAGAATCTGATCCAGTCCCGGAAAGTATCCTGTCACAAGTGGGGCACTTTTGTGGTTCTTCTGTGGGAGGTTCTGGGTTTGAGAGGATGAGGAAGTGGCTCTGGTTATTTGCTTCTGTACCAGGTCGGGAGGGTAGTTGCGGGATGCGAAAGCTGTTGTCAGGTTGTTGGTGTAATGCTTCAGGGATTCCGGACTGGAGCAGATTCGTTTGCCACGAAGACCTCGGCTGTAGGGAAGGGACCATTTGATGTGGAATGGGTGGCAGCTGTCGTAATGGAGGTACTGTTGCTTGTTGGTGGGTTTGATGTGGACGGACGTGTGAAGCTGGCCATTGGACAGGTGAAGGTCAACATCAAGGAAAGTGGCATGGGATTTGGAGTAGGACCAGGTGAATCTGATGGAACCAAAGGAGTTGAGGTTGGAGAGGAAATTCTGGAGTTCTTCTTCACTGTGAGTCCAGATCATGAAGATGTCATCAATAAATCTGTACCAAACTTTGGGTTGGCAGGCCTGGGTAACCAAGAAGGCTTCCTCTAAGTCCTGTAACCCGGAAGGTGTACACAATCAAAGGCAGAGCCACGTGTGAAAGCACCCACGTGATCTACCAACTGACCTGCCTACACTGTGATGCATTCTATGTGGGAATGACCAGCAACAAACTGTCCATTCGCATGAATGGGCACAGGCAGACAGTGTTTGTTGGTAATGAGGATCACCCTGTGGCTAAACATGCCTTGGTGCACGACCAGCACATCTTGGCGCAGTGTTACACCGTCCGGGTTATCTGGATACTTCCTACTAATACCAACCTATCCGAACTCCGGAGATGGGAACTTGCTCTTCAATATATCCTCTCTTCCCGTTATCCACCAGGCCTCAATCTCCGCTAATTTCAAGTTGCCGCCACTCATACCTCACCTGTCATTCAGCAACATCTTTGCCTCTGCACTTCTGCCTCGACTGACATCTCTGCCCAAACTCTTTGTCTTTAAATATGTCTGCTTGTGTCTGTATATGTGTGGATGGATATGTGTGTGTGTGCGAGTGTGTACCCGTCCTTTTTTCCCCCTAAGGTAAGTCTTTCCGCTCCCGGGACTGGAATGACTCCTTACCCTCTCCCTTAAAACCCACATCCTTTCGTCTTTCCCTCTCCTTCCCTCTTTCCTGATGAGGCAACAGTTTGTTGCGAAAGCTTGAATTTTGTGTGTATGTTTGTGTTCGTTTGTGTGTCTGTCGACCTGCCAGCACTTTCGTTTGGTAAGTCACATCATCTTTGTTTTTAGATATATTTTTCCTTCGTGGAATGTTTCCTTCTATTATAACCATATCATTAATTTGAACCCAACAATTACGTTTGTTATTGTCGCCTTTGCATTTCGAAATCTTTCCTGTCGTCTTATTTCTCTTTTTTGTCTTTATTTTCTCTTTCTGTTTTTACCAGTAGTTTCACTTTGTATTCACCTTTCCCTTTTACCGTAATCTACTATACAATTTTATCCCGCCATAAATATGCTCAACAATACGTAACCCACTTCCCAACCATAACCAAAAGATTTTATTTTCCGCTTTCAACACTACCGCTGCTATAAAATCCACCGTTTCTAGTTCAATAACAGCTGCTTTCACGTATTTAACAACCATTTCGGCTAGTTCTAATAACATTAACTTTATTTCCACTTCCGTTTTTCGCACATCACTGATCATTTTAGCCGCTCCCCACAGGTTTTAACGTCATTTTTTCTACAATTGTTAGCCCCATTTTCGTAATCTTTCACCACAACACCACTCCTTTAATACGTTTTTTCGAAATTTTCTCGAATTTATCCGTCCTTTAACGTCATTTTAGCCGCTCCCCACAGGTTTTAACGTCATTTTCTCTACAATTGTTAGCCCCATTTTCGTAATCTTTCACCACAACACCACTCCTTTAATACGTTTTTTCGAAATTTTCCCGAATTTCTCCGTCCTTTAACGTGATTTAGCGGCAACACAACCACCTAACCTTTTTGCACATCGCTGTCTACCAACCCAAGTTCAATACAAGATCAACTTAACCAACACTTTTTCGCCTTTTTTCATACCAGATCTCCAATTGCTTTCTAGTTCACCTTTCTCTCTCCCCATATATTTCTATCTTTCTTTTTCATTTCAACCTCATGTTAAACTTTCCACCTTCTAATACCATGTCACCCTCACAACACCCCCACAACGACCCCATTAAGTTTTATTTACATTCCCTCCGCAAACATGCCTTCACCCTAGCCAGATTACGCTCACATATTCTATTTTCTCAGGCTTGTCTGACATTTGGCATAACCCCCAAAGGCCTCACACTTAAAGTTCCCATCTCTGGCTGCAACCCTTCTTTCCATCAGTCCCTATACCAGTTCCAAACTGAACAATCCATTGCCCTCACCCACCTAATCCTTCACCTACACATCAACTCAGCCAATGAACACACCCGTCAACTCCTATCCTTAATAAAAGTCCTCAATCTTTCCTCTCCCACATCCACACCGGCTATTCAGAGCATCCTCCTACAGGCCAACCGCCAATTAGAACAGCATGCCACCCTTCACCTCAAAAAACTATCCAATCTCCTGGTTTCCCACCTCCGGAAAGGCAACTCACTCACCTTTCACAACCTTTCCAGCAAACCTCAACCACCTCTCATTGCACACAGACCCAGTCTCTCCCATCTACTCAATCTCCCACTTCCAGCTCCACTCCCTCCAAAACCTCAAAATTCCGATCAACACAATCTGGCACCACAACACCCTAATTCAGTAGTTAACCTTTCCTCCAAACCTCTCTCCCAATCCGAAACCTCTGTCCTATCCAAAGGCCTCACCTTCAGCCCCACTCCCAGATTCAACCAAACAGCCCTCGTCAAAGATTTACTGTCCTACACTCGTACTCTCTGCTGGAAGTATCACTTTGCCACGAAGAAAAATGATCCTAATCCTAGCCCTAATGATCCAACTCCCCAAGACACTATCCAAATTGAACCCTGCCTGGAACAGTTCCGTCCTCCGTCACAGCGGGACCCACCTCCTCTTCCTCAAAATCACCCTCTCCA
Organism: Schistocerca cancellata; assembly: GCF_023864275.1. Lineage (NCBI taxonomy): Eukaryota > Metazoa > Arthropoda > Insecta > Orthoptera > Acrididae > Schistocerca > Schistocerca cancellata. Next base: position 251,465,588 of record NC_064632.1, read on the forward strand.
AACCTTCCAGGAATTTCTGACTTCCAGCCTTGCCTCTCAATCCTTCTTAAAAAACCTTAATCCTACTCCAAACATCACCACTGCTGAAGCCCAGGCTATCCGTGATCTGAAGGCTGACCGGTCCATCGTCATTCTTCCGGCAGACAAGGGTTCCACGACCGTGGTACTTGATCGTCGGGAGTATGTGGCTGAGGGACTGCGTCAGCTTTCAGACAACACCACATACAAAGTTTGCCAAGGTAATCCCATTCCTGATGTCCAGGCAGAGCTTCAAGGAATCCTCAGAACCTTAGGCCCCCTACAAAACCTTTCACCTGACTCCATCAACCTCCTGACCCCACCGACACCCCGCACCCCTACCTTCTACCTTCTTCCTAAAATTCACAAACCCAATCATCCCGGCCGCCCCATTGTAGCTGGTTACCAAGCCCCCACAGAGCGTATCTCTGCCTACGTGGATCAACACCTTCAACCCATTACATGCAGTCTCCCATCCTTCATCAAAGACACCAACCACTTTCTCGAACGCCTGGAATCCTTACCCAGTCCGTTACCCCCAGAAACCATCCTTGTCACCATTGATGCCACTTCCTTATACACAAATATCCCGCACGTCCAGGGCCTCGCTGCGATGGAGCACTTCCTTTCACGCCGATCACCTGCCACCCTACCTAAAACCTCTTTCCTCATTACCTTAGCCAGCTTCATCCTGACCCACAACTTCTTCACTTTTGAAAACCAGACATACCAACAATTAAAGGGAACAGCCATGGGTACCAGGATGGCCCCCTCGTACGCCAACCTATTCATGGGTCGCTTAGAGGAAGCCTTCTTGGTTACCCAGGCCTGCCAACCCAAAGTTTGGTACAGATTTATTGATGACATCTTCATGATCTGGACTCACAGTGAAGAAGAACTCCAGAATTTCCTCTCCAACCTCAACTCCTTTGGTTCCATCAGATTCACCTGGTCCTACTCCAAATCCCATGCCACTTTCCTTGATGTTGACCTTCACCTGTCCAATGGCCAGCTTCACACGTCCGTCCACATCAAACCCACCAACAAGCAACAGTACCTCCATTACGACAGCTGCCACCCATTCCACATCAAACGGTCCCTTCCCTACAGCCTAGGTCTTCGTGGCAAACGAATCTGCTCCAGTCCGGAATCCCTGAAGCATTACACCAACAACCTGACAACAGCTTTCGCATCCCGCAACTACCCTCCCGACCTGGTACAGAAGCAAATAACCAGAGCCACTTCCTCATCCTCTCAAACCCAGAACCTCCCACAGAAGAACCACAAAAGTGCCCCACTTGTGACAGGATACTTTCCGGGACTGGATCAGATTCTGAATGTGGCTCTCCAGCAGGGATACGACTTCCTCAAATCCTGCCCTGAAATGAGATCCATCCTCCATGAAATCCTCCCCACTCCACCAAGAGTGTCTTTCCGCCGTCCACCTAACCTTCGTAACCTCTTAGTTCATCCCTATGAAATCCCCAAACCACCTTCCCTACCTCTGGCTCCTACCCTTGTAACCGCCCCCCGGTGTAAAACCTGTCCCATGCACCCTCCCACCACCACCTACTCCAGTCCTGTAACCCGGAAGGTGTACACAATCAAAGGCAGAGCCACGTGTGAAAGCACCCACGTGATCTACCAACTGACCTGCCTACACTGTGATGCATTCTATGTGGGAATGACCAGCAACAAACTGTCCATTCGCATGAATGGGCACAGGCAGACAGTGTTTGTTGGTAATGAGGATCACCCTGTGGCTAAACATGCCTTGGTGCACGACCAGCACATCTTGGCGCAGTGTTACACCGTCCGGGTTATCTGGATACTTCCTACTAATACCAACCTATCCGAACTCCGGAGATGGGAACTTGCTCTTCAATATATCCTCTCTTCCCGTTATCCACCAGGCCTCAATCTCCGCTAATTTCAAGTTGCCGCCACTCATACCTCACCTGTCATTCAGCAACATCTTTGCCTCTGCACTTCTGCCTCGACTGACATCTCTGCCCAAACTCTTTGTCTTTAAATATGTCTGCTTGTGTCTGTATATGTGTGGATGGATATGTGTGTGTGTGCGAGTGTGTACCCGTCCTTTTTTCCCCCTAAGGTAAGTCTTTCCGCTCCCGGACTGGAATGACTCCTTACCCTCTCCCTTTAAACCCACATCCTTTCGTCTTTCCCTCTCCTTCCCTCTTTCCTGATGAGGCAACAGTTTGTTGCGAAAGCTTGAATTTTGTGTGTATGTTTGTGTTCGTTTGTGTGTCTGTCGACCTGCCAGCACTTTCATTTGGTAAGTCACATCATCTTTGTTTTTATATATATATATATATATATATATATATATATATATATATAATGTTCTTGTGCTTTGATAAAAATGTTGCATCTGAGGTCTGACACAGAAGGACAACACTGATGCTGCAAATTTATGTACTTACTAAACACGCTGAATTATTGATGGGTCACCTTCAAGAACGGATTCATACAAACATATCTTTCATTTTCTAGTCCCTATTACAATCTGTGTTGTAAAAGAGATTCTGTCATAGCACTAATGTGTGCTTTAAACCAATGGTTAGAAAAGAACAGTATGCAGTGGTGGTTGTGTATTGTGCAATGATAAAACCCATACTGTCCACAGGCCACACAACATGAAACACAGATCAACTCAACACTGGAGCACAATTTCAGGTCTGGATATATTTGCTGTGCAATACTGTCTGATGCAGGCTGGACCTGTGATATACACGTCATTGATTCCTCATCCATTGATAGGCACAATAAGAGGCAAACTGTGGCGCTTTCAGAAAAAGTCTGCTTCAACCTGAACTACACTGACAGCTCTACACATTACACATCATCACAGTGATCGTAAGCTGGCAGCCTGCATTGTTACAAAACACAGTCAACAAAGAGTGAATTTTGTGCTATGGGAAACTATTGAATACAACATGTGATCTCAAATTCTTGCTCAGGGCAATCTGCATAGCTTACTGCTGCAGAGGCAAGATTTAGAAATCCCATCTTCAGGCAACTCCACCTTCCATGTTTCAGTCTGCCAACACAGCCACATGTGATGAGAAATATGGAAGTTTTCTTTCCTTTCTCAAACAATAAAAGGAACCAGTGCCTTCTTGGACTGCACATTCACTTGAGAGGTCAAATATGCCTAGAATGGGATTACTCAGGAACTAGTTTGGCGGAGTTCTTGAGTAACAACATTTGAAAATTCATCCACTCACATACAAACAACATGGGGGAACATTCCTCAGGACTTCATCCAATCCCACTAAAATTCCATTCCATGATTTTTGAAAGGTGTGAACTGCTGGATGTGGGGGTTTCATACCACTTTGAATTCTCATAATCAGCAATCAAGCATAGTTCTTTGATATTAATAATTAGCTGTTTTTGCATACCTAGGACGTGACAGAAATCTCATTCCAGTCACAAATATCTTTCTTGGTACTGCAATTTTCACCAACAGTGTGTGTTTCCTTGGAACAAATAAATCTGTACAAGTTAAAAAATATCCTCTTTTAAAGCACAGAATTCTTCTACAGACTGACACCTGGAATCTACTTTTTTAAACTAATTTCTTACTCAGAAAAGAGTCTGAGGGGGTGGAGGTGGAAAGGTGTCAGATGGAATAAATAAGTTAATTCTACAACAAAAGTACAAAGCTTACTTGCATAACACAGGAAGAAAAACTATAGTATGTCCATATTAAGAGGTAATACAAACTGAAGACCACACTAAACATTTGGATTATAATTATCCACACAATTTCTCCAGTCACCTTTTGTGCTTTAAAATCTTTCAAACTGCAGTTATCTTCCTACAACTGGTACTTAATGGCAGCAATTTGTGTGTGTGTGTGTGTGTGTGTGTGTGTGTGTGTGTGTGTGAGAGAGAGAGAGAGAGAGAGAGAGAGAGAGAGAGAGAGAGAGGGGGGGGGGGGAGGGGAGGGGAGGGGAGGGGAGGATGAGGAGGAGTAGGAGAAAAGCCACTGAAAGCATTGCCAATTGAATACTAGTTCACTTCTTACAAGTAGTTTGGAAGAAGTATATGCCTCCAACATTGCTGAGGTAGCAAATCTAGTCTTCGTACATGCAATTGATAGCTGTCCCAAATAACCCATTCAAGGTGGTTTGACAACTTGTCCTCTGCAATGTTTGATCAAGCAGCACATCACTTGGTGCACACATTCCTATCAGCAAGACAATTATTGAGATTGCTATTACCATATTACTTTTGTTTTACAAGTTTTCTACAAGACAAGAATTCCTAGAACCCTTTATAAAATTTTACCTGTGGCAGCATTTGCCTTCGGAGTCACCCGTGGACCTTCCAATTTCTGTCCAACTAACTCGCACCACCCTACAGGATAGACATCAGGACTTTCACAATCCAGCCATTGGTCATACTCCTCTTCCCAACCATCGAAATGTACCTTCAATAAGCGACCCACAACACGTGATACTGTTCCAACACACACCAGTCTTGGGTCCATAAGGTCTGCAGCTTCAAGACGCATTCCCACTACAAAGCCATGAGCAGGAACTTCCTATAAATGAAAATCAACTTCAAATTAAGATCAGAAGAATGTATAAGAAGCACTGCAAGACTGTTAAAAAAACTTTAAGATAATGAAAGATGTAAAAGCCTATAGAATCATTTAACAACTGCAACTACTTGGCTAGTAATAATAAAATGAAGAAATTGTTCGGTGGTAGTAGGCTATTAGCTAGTTACAACACTCATCTGTCAAGAATACAAGTGGATTGGATGCACTGTGACTATATACCTTACTTTTCTACATGATTCATATTTTGCTACATCATTTTCTATACTCCATTCCCTCTTTCCTTGAGATATATAAAACTGCATCTTTCATTGCAAAACAATTACAGCACCATGTAACTTTGTTGTAATTATTCACAACTAGCTGAAAAAGACCCACTTCGCTTGGTCTTTGTTTTCATTTGTTTTCTTACAACATTCCAGACCACTCGAGAGCATCGAAAAAAAAAATATTATTTTTATATATATATATATGAGACTTACCAAACAAAAGCGCTGGCAGGTCGATAGACACACAAACAAACACAAACATACACACAAAATCTAGCTTTCGCAACCAATGGTTGCCTCATCAGGAAAGAGGGAAGGAGAGGGAAAGACAAAAGGATTTGGGTTTTAAGGGAGAGGGTAAGGAGTCATTCCAATCCCGGGAGCGGAAAGACTTACCTTAGGGGGAAAAAAGGATGGGTACACACTCGCACACACACACATATCCCTCCACACATATACAGACACAAGCAGACATATATATATATATATATATATATATATATATATATATATATATATACCAAAAAAATTGTTAGTATGTCACACTAAAATAATCAAAAATACTCTTAAGTACACTTAAATCCAAGTACTCTGTCACTCGCTAATTCACTTCTGCACAGAATATCAAGAACATTCTAAAACATTCATAAATGTATCCAGAATTATAACAACCACCTCACTTCATTCAATTAATGTGCACTAATCAATGTGCACACTCTCCAATTGGTCTTTTGCCGGCTCAAATCACAACTTTATACTGGATACTATCTGATCCAGTACTGTTTTGAATATGCGAACCAACTGACTATACTTATGTAAAATCCTCAGTACTTTTCCAATGAATTTCTATCTCAGTACACTCATATTTGAGATGCAGACAAGCACAACAAAAAGACTGCTATAAATTTAAGCTTTCGGTTAAAAGGCATACTTCCGAAATAGAAAACAAACACACACATTTAAACAAGCACAACTGGCACACACCTAAGAGGGTAGGTATGGGGGAAGATGTAGTGCTGCTTGTGGGAGCATGCAGGGATGTTGTGGGGATAGGGTGGGAATGCACAAATGGGTTGTTTGGGTGGGGGGGGGACTGGAAAATGAGAGAAGTATGGAAAGGGGAAGAAGACCAGTGGTTGTTTTAGCGGGATATATAGCGGTGAAGTGCTGGAGTGAGAGCAGGGAATGGGATAGGTAGGTGGAGGAGAGGAACTAGTAGAGGGTGAGGCCAGAGGGTTTATGGGAATGTAGATATATTGCAGGGATAGTTCACAACAGCATAATTCAGAAAAGCTGGTGGTAGGAAGGATCCTGATGGCACAGGAATTGAACTGAAGCACATCATGTCTGGCTGCATGTTTAGCAACTGGGTGGTCCAGCAGTTTCTTGGCCACAGTGTGCAGGTGGCCATTCATGTGGATAGACATCTTGTTAGTTGTCTTGCCCACATAGAAAGCAGCACAGTGGTAGCAGCTTAGTTTGCAGATCAAATAGCTGATTTCAAGACAGCGCTGTCTTTGACAGGACAGGAGGGGCCTGCGACCTGGTGATGGGAAGAAGTATGGGGCAGGTCTTGCATTTATGCATTTAGATCTATTGCAGGTATATGACACATGAAGCAAGGGATTGGGAGCATGGGCAGAGTAGTGATAGGCAAGGATTTTGTTAGGTTTGGTGGGTGCCGGAATACTGCTATGGGATGGGTGAGAAGGATAGTGGGTACAGTGTGTATACATGGACAAGGAAAAAAAATTCCTGGATTTTTCCCGGATTTCCCAGTTGAAAACACACTTTCTCCCGGGTGAACATACACTTTTCCCATGTTAAGTGATAGTATACTTTTCCTCGGCACTGTAAAACTTATCAGTCCTTTGGATGTTTATGGTTTTATACGCCGACGTAGAATTTCCCGGCACTTTCGAAAACGAAACTCGGGGGGAGGGGAACACATTCTGGAAAGATCTTTGATGTGCAGCAACATACACACTACATATTATCGTGTTACGAAGGCATAAATTCGAATTCCACCAAACACCGCATATTACTTTCCAAAGCATTGAAATCGAGGTTGCGAAGTGCTTTTGTAAGCCAGTCACAGTTGAAAGACACATAATTTCGCCAGCTGAAGACAGCACAGGACACATGATGAAGTCAGCCGATAGCAAGATCACTCTTAAGTAGCGCAAACAGACAAATAGGAAAAGTTAATGGTTTAAATTAATACACATAGTGTTGCTAGAAGAAAAACAAGGCTTTCACATATAATCGTGGTCTCGAAGATTAATAAGCTGCATGAGAAGCTAAGCTTCCATATATAATGCGCATTTAAGACATATCACACGAACGTGCCAGTAAAATTTGTAGTAACGATATAAATGTCTGATCTTCTGGGATCAAAACTCCTCTAGATGGTCATCCTCAAAGAGTTGATTTTTAATTGAGAGTCAAATTCTCTGTGATTTAAGAAATTCATCGTACATTCTCGCACATAGTTCATCTTGTGTAAAAGGAAAATTACTTTGAAAGTAACGCTTTTCTAACCACCATTCGCAACATTTTCCAGTGACCTGTTAGAAACTAATCCATTTCAGCAGTTGCCAGAGAGCGCCAGATAACAGGCGCCACTGATCTTGCGCAGCTATGATGACGCAGGAAGCTCGTATGTTCTTACGTCTAAAACATTAAAAGATCTTGCACTATGTCACAAACGAAACAAGACATCAGAGGATACTTCAAGAGCATTGGAATTTCGTGAACCATACTAAAATGCATAATTCGTCTTAAAGTGCAAATTCGTATGTCCAGATTCGGATGTAAATTTTCTTGAGTACCAATACTGTATTATCTCATGTTTGGTTCTTTATTATGGCATAATGCCATGCGAGCTAGAAGATGGAAAACGTGCACTTGAAATGGAGCGAACAGTTGAAACTAGCCAACAGTATGAAATTAAACACTTCGTTTCAAATAAATTGACTGCCTCAGCGCTAAAGATTAACAAAAGCCATATCTTTTTAGCAAACCGACAAAAATAACTTCATTGTTCTGCAAGGCGATTAATGCTTGACTGTCAGAAAGGTGGAAATAAAACCTGAAACTAATAACATATTTTAGCCTTCCGTAATTATGCGAACGTATTTTAGTTCATTTGATAGCTCCCGGCCACACAAATCCGTTTTGTTTTCATTTAATGTGATAGCAGTAAATGAAAGGAAACCGCAAAATCACTAAACATAAATACGGGTCACGTGGAGAATACCCACCTCCCCACTACAGCTCAGACTGCTCTGTGCATAGCCCCAGATCTACGACATCTCCGAACCGGGCCAATATTAGATAGTGGCGCCCAGCCACACATCCGTAGTCAGAGGCGGGAGAAGGTACTACCATACGCGACTCAACTGTGCATGCACAAAAGCCCACCCACAACTGCTCAAACGAATCTAATGTTATGCCACGTCACGCTCATCGGAAGCAATTTGTTGTTAGGAAGCATTGCATAGTCTTCCTGAAGTCTTTGACACACTTTGCTGTTGGCAGACGCTTGTATGGGCACTATGTTTTGCTGTTGTATATGGCGCATTTCCTTAGCAACGTAAGTTGTTGAATGACAGATTCCCAGAATTCTAAAAAATTCCCGGGTTTTTCCCGGATGAAAAAATTCCCGGATGAAAAAATTCCCGGATCTCCCGGGTCGTAGACACCCTGGGGTAGAATATTCCTCATTTTAGGGCACAATGAGAGGTAGTGCATAACAAGACGTGGAACATGACAAGAGGTAGGGCATGACAAGAGGTAAACAAAACACTGATGGAGAATGTGATTTAGTTGCTCCAGTCATGGGTGGTACTGAGTCCCAAGACAAATGTCCCTTTGTGGCTAAACACTGGATATACAGGATTGTAGAAGATGGGTGTAGAGAGAAGGCACAGGAGGTCTGTCTGTCTCAACACGGTCGGGACGATAATTTTGGTCAGTGAAGGCGTCAATGAAATCCTTGCTATATTTGGAAAGAGACTGCTCATCACTACAGATGCAATAACCACAAGTGGCTAGGCTGTATGGAAGGAACTTCTTTGTATGGAATAGATGGTACTTGTCAAAGTGGACATATAGCTGGTGACTGGTAGGTTTGATATGTATGGACATACTGATACAGCCATTCTTGGGGTGAAGGTGAATGTCGATGTATGTGGCTTGATGGGTAGAGGAGGATGTGGTGAAGCAAATGGGGGAGATGTTGAGGTTCTGCATGAATGTGGATAAGGCGTCCACAATCTCAGTCCAGACCACGAAGAGGACATCAACGACTCTGAGCCAGGTAAAGGGTTTGATATTTGGGTGATTAAGAATGTTACTTCTAGATGGCCATGGCATATGAGATGGTGGCATGTGGGTGACTGTTGCTACTCCACAGATTTGCTTGCAGGTGATGCCTTCAAAGGAGAAGTAATTGTGGGAGAAGATATAGTCAGTCATGGTGACCAGGGAGGAGGTTGTAGATTTGGTGTTGGTAAAGGTCTCACGCACGCGCCCCCCCCCCCCCCCCCCCCCCCAACACACAAGCACACACACACACACACACACACACACACACACACACACACACACACACACACACACACACACACTACTCCCCTTCTCCTATCATTTCCTCCACCAATTCACCACAGTTCTTGTTCCTTTACAACACAGTGCACTACTCATCACTGTAGATATCACTTGACTTTACACTAACATCCCCAATGGCCATGGACTTTGTGCTACTGAACACTACCTTTCCCCAATGGCCGACTGACTCCAAAACTACAACCTCCTTCCTGGTCACCATGACCAGCTATAACCTCATCCACAATTACTTCTCCTTTGAAGCCTTCACCTATAAACAAATCTGTGGTACAGAAATTGACACCTGTATGGCACCATCTTATGTCAAACTATACATAGGCCATCTAGAGGAATGTTCCTGTTCTTGTTAGGGTCTTCAGTCCGAAGACTGGTTTGACGCAGCTCTCCAAATTACTCTGTCCTGTGCAAGCTTCTTCATTTCCAAATAATTAATGGAACCTTCAACTTTCTAAATGTTTACTGTATTCATTTCTCAGTAGTTCTCTAAGATTTTAACCCTACACTTTCCTCCAATACTAACTGGTGATCTCTTGATCTCTCAGAATGTGTCCTACCAATTCATCCCTTCATTTAGTAAAGTCGTTCCACAAATTTCTTGTCTCCCCAGTGCCTGCTCATTAGTTATATTATCTACCCATCTAATCTCCAGCAGTCTTCTGTAGCACCAGATTTCAAGAGCTTCTATTCTCTTCTTGTCTAAACTATTTATCGCCCATGTTTCACTTTGATACAAGGCTACACCTCGGATAAATACCTTCAGAAAATACTTCCTAACACTTAAATTTATATTCGATGTTAACAGATTTCTCTTCTTCGGAAACGCTTTTCTTGCTATTGCAAGTCTACATTTTATATCTTCTCTGTTTTGGCCATCATCAGTTATTTTACCATTCAAATAGCATAACTCATTTAATACTTCAAGTGTCTTGTTTCCTAATCTACATCTCTTAGCATCACCTGATTTAATTTGACTACATTCCACTATCCTTGTTTTGCTTTTGTTGTTGTTCACCTTGTATCTTCCTTTTAAGACACTGTCCATTCCGTTCAACTGCTCTTCCAAGTCCTTCGCTGTCTCTGACAGAATTACAATGTTATTGGCATTTCTTCTCCCTGAACTATAATTCCTACCCAAAATATTTCAATGGTTTCCTTTACTTCTTGCTCAATGTACAGATTGAATACCGTATTTACTCGAATCTAAGCCGCACTTTTTTTCCGGTTTTTGTAATCCAAAAAACCGCCTGCGGCTTAGAATCGAGTGCAAAGCAAGTGGAAGTTCTGAAAAATGTTGGTAGGTGCCGCCACAACTAACTTCTGCCGTCGAATATATGTAGCGCTACACAGACATGCTTTGTAGGTACAAAGATAAATACTGGCGCCAAAACCTCTGTGTCAGTAAATAAATTTAAAAAAAGGTGGAAGACGAGCTTTTTTTTCACCGCCCCGAGTTTCGACCACTGCATTTTCATACATTATCCAACGAAGTAAATACAAATTCCGTATTGTTCATCTTCGAATGTATTAGAATTTCAATGTACTACGAAAATCCAACTGGCAAGACTGTTTGGGATGTTTTTCAATACGGCCAACTCTACGTTCTGAATTTTTTCCTACCTGAAGAAGAGATGGTTGCTAATAGTAACCTGATGAAATGTGAATCACAAGCAGTATTCTCTTCACCATTCACAATAAGAATAATACGAATATAAACATTTTGCCATGTGTTCTTCCGTGTTTGTTGCTATCTCATTTAAATCCTGTCTGCCTAATAAACTACGAAACTAGAGTGAGACAACAGCAAACGCGGAAGAATACACTTATCGTGTCATGTTTATATTCGTATTATTCTTAGCCTAATAGTGATACAGTCAGAAATGAACCACGGCAACTGACTAGATTTTTAAATCTAAGATGACTCTAATTTCTGTGCAGAATTTGATGTACTAAAGAAGCGGCCGCAAAGATTTTCAAATGGAGAAAAATTTTCGCCTAACTCTCGTTCAGAACATGTTCTATCATACGCAGCCTATTATTTGGTTCTTGTTGATCATTCTCAAAGAAAGCAGCAGTGTAAGTAACAACAAATAGCAGCCTCTTGACATTGCTTCGCTAATGAGACGATTCGCCCCTTTTTAGTTGTAAGCGGCGGTAGCGCGCACAAAAGCAAGCCATGCCGCGAACGGCGATAGGCCGTAAACACGCACTATCAGAATGCGACAAACAATGCATGACACAGTACAGTGATGCATTTTCAGCTTAGAGTGACGTAAACACCTATAACAGAGAAAACGGCACTTATCAGATCAAAGCAAAATAAGCAATCGATTCAAACCAGACGAAGCACGCGAAAAAGGAAGGGTACCCGTATAAATACGGACGGAGCGCCTGACGCATAGCAATGGCTACCTGGTAAAGCTTACGACTCGAACCAAACTACTGTAGCTGTATCGTCATTCATTCGACCTAAATTGTGTCTCATATTACAATGGACCAACTTTGTTTCGATTTGGAGGTGCGGCCTAAAACTTTTCTCTCCCCTTGAATTTCGAGTCTCAAATTTCAGGTGCAGCTTAGATTCGGGAAATCTTTTTTTCCTTTGTTTCGAGTCTCATTTTTCAGGTGCGGCTTAGATTCGGGTAAATATGGTAACATCGGTGATAGGCTACAACCTTGTCTCACTCCCTCCTCAACCACTGCTTCCCTTCTATGCCCCTCAACTCTTATAACTTTCCTGAATGTGCAGGTGGGAACTCTCCCACTGCAATATATCGTATGTTCCCCCTCCATCCCCAAAACTCTCCACTGCACTTAGCTGCCCTACCCTATCCCTACCCTGTCCCTACACACTCCCGCAAGCAGCACTACATCTTTCCCCACTTCCACCCTTTTACCCTTGCCCCTCCTCACCCTATGCAGCTTCATAGCACCCAACAGCCACCCCAGATGCTGCCATTGCAACGCGCAGTTACAGTCTGATCAGTGTGGCCAGAGACAGTGGTCACGTGTGAGTTGTGCTTGTGTGTGTGTTTTCTATTTCAAAAGAATGTCTTTTGGCATCTGAAGTTTCTCACAATTCCACTGGTGAGAACTAGCACTACAAAATATCCTTGGTTCTCACCAACCACCTGGCCTTAATCTACATTAATTCCTCCCATCTCAGTATTTTTTCATAGTAATTACTCCTTTCTTCACTCCATTTTACTTTTCTACATCTTTCATTTTCTGTCCTGCCTGTTTTTCGGTGTCGCCCCTCCCACCTCTGTTACATACAATGCACTTAGCTTTCCACTCTTTATTAACTTTAGCTCAATGTTTTAGTAGTAATCTCTGTCTTGTATATTACTCTGTGTACCACCTTTAAGCTCTCAGGTTTCCAAACCTTGTCTGGTGCAGCCCTGAACAATCAGCCTTTCCTTCTCACCTCCCCCCCCCCCCCCCCCCCCCCTGACCCGGGTTCTTGGTGATTTTTCTGAACTTTACCTCTTTTCCTAAACTTCTCCAACTCTTTTCCTTCATCCCTCTTCGTTCCTCTTCAACTCTACTACTGGAAGGAGCCACTAGCTCCGAAAGTATGCGTAACTTTTTGTGTGTATGTGTGTTTTCTCTTGCCAACCCTTGGCAAGTAGATTTTTTTATCTATCTAGTTACATTATAATTAATTAATCATGACAGCTGCCACCCATTCCATATCAAACAGTCCCTTCCCTACAGCCTAGGTCTTTGTGGCAAACGAACCATTACACCAACAACCTGAAAACAGCTTTCGCATCCCACAACTATCCTCCTGACCTGGTACAGAAGCAAATAACCAGAGCCACTTCCTCATCCCCTCAAACCCAGAACCTCCCACAGAAGAACCCCGAAAGTGCCCCACTTGTGACAGGATACTTTCCGGGACTGGATCAGACTCTGAATGTGGCTCTCCAGCAGGGATACGACTTCCTCAAATCCTGCCCTGAAATGAGATCCTTCCTTCATGAAATCCTCCCCACTCCACCAAGAGTGTCTTTCTGCCGTCCACGTAACCTTCGTAACCTCTTGGTTCATCCCTATGAAATCCCCAAACCACCTTCCCTACCCTCTGGCTCATACCCTTGTAACCGCCCCCGGTGTAAAACCTGTCCCATGCACCCTCCCACCACCAGCTACTCCAGTCCTGTAACCTGGAAGGTTTACACGATCAAAGGCAGAGCCACGTGTGAAAGCACCCACGCGATTTACCAGCTGACCTGCCTACACTGTGAAGCTTTCTATGTGGGAATGACCAGCAACAAACTGTCCATTCGCATGAACGGACACAGGCAGACAGTGTTTGTTGGTAATGAGGATCACCCTGGGGCTAAACATGCGTTGGTGCATGGCCGGCACATCTTGGCACAGTGTTACACCGTCTAGGTTATCTGGATACTTACCACTAACACCAACTCTGGAGATAGGAACTTGCCCTTCAATATATCCTCTCTTCCCGTTACCCACCAGGCCTCAATCTCCGCTAATTTCAAGTTGCCGCCGCTCATACCTCACCTGTCATTCAACAACATCTTTGCCTCTGTACTTCCGCCTTGACTGACATCTCTGCCCAAACTCTTGGCCTTTACATATGTCTGCTTGTGTCTGTATATGTGCGGATGGATGGATGTGTGTGCGCGCACGCACAAGTGTATACCTGTCCCTTTTTTCCCCCTAAGGTAAGTCTTTCCGCTCCCGGGATTGGAATGACTCCTTACCCTCTCCTTTAAAACCCACATCCTTTCGTCTTTCCCTCTCCTTCCCTCTTTCCTGATGAAGCAACCGTGGGTTGAGAAAGCTTGAATTTTGTGTGTGTGTGTGTGTGTGTGTGTGTGTGTGTGTGTGTGTGTGTGTGTGTTAGTGTCTCTATCAACATACCAACACTTTCGTTTGGTAAATTACATCATCTTTGTTTTAAGATTAATTAATTAGTTAATCATATTTCTGACAATTTCTGGCTATAAATATAAAGGAAGTATTTACAGAAGCCCAGTCAAAAAACTCCATTTATTTCCATCCTATACGCTTCATATCAAGGTAATGGAAGGCTGACAATTTTTAAAGAAGCATGCGTGATGCATGTTGCAGATCACGAAGCCAATTACTATTGAGTGTTAAATTAGACACTGGGCCTAAACTGTACATTATACTGGTCCTCTACTTATACAAAACTATTATGTACTACACTTAACTTAGATATATCACTAAGTCCACTGTTTTTTTTTTTAAATAATAGTCCATTGGCTGAATACCATCAGGAAACCAAAGTAGTTCAGCTGAAAATGACACAGAAATATGTTGTTATTGGATAATTACATTTACTTTTTCTACAATGTAACGAAAAGATAGAGTGCTACTACTGTAAAGATTGCACATTAAGATGCAGGGGGACACAATTACAAGACACACATTAGCTTTCAGCCACAGCCTTCATCAGAAAAAGAAAGCGAGACACACAAGCATTCATTCATACAAGCAAGCACACCTCACCAACACATGACTGCTACCTCCGACAGCTCGAACCAGAATGTATCATTTATTTTTCTGTTATTCGAAAACTCACCCTGTTGAACAACGCCAACGGCACAGTTTCAAGATTATTTTCCCTGAGGTAGGTTTCCCAGTCAAATTCTGACGGATCATAGCCCTTAGGAGGAGTCAGAGGAATTGAATTCGTATCACAGAAACCTGCTGGGAATATGCAAGGTGAGCTGCTGTGATAACAAAACCAGTCCGCTCCAGATTCATCTGCATCATAGCTGTCAATTCGTATCATTATGTACCCTTCTTTCAGTACCTGAAATATTTAACTTTATTAGACAAAGCTTTACATAAATAATCTTTTCATTTCATTTATTAATCTAAGCACAGAAAATTAAGATCCGCAATAAAATTTACAAGTAGTATGTATCTGTAAAAACTTCCTCACATTAGTGTTAAAGAGAGAAAGGTTTTGTCAGTGAATACATGTTCACCATGCAAATAATGTCACCTGTCACATTGAAATTAATAGAAAATTCTGGTGTGGCTTAGTGGGAAAGTGTCAGATTTCGGATCCACAGGTCCCAGGTTTCATTAGTCCTAGGAAATGCATCTGTTACTCATCACTTCTTGCAATGTTTGTTAATCTGAAAAATACTGTGTTCCATTTTAGTAGGGGTTTCATCACACTGTAGGTTCCCCCTATAATTCACTGGGAAAGAAAATTCATACAAAGGAAACAGCATATTACCTCCAAAAAGATCATGCCTAATTAAGCACTGTGGTGTTCAAACCAAATTTCTGGTTGATGACAGCCGTATCTCTACTTTGGGGAGATTAGGCACCTGCAGATGACGTAGGCAAAGATGGAGTGAAGGAACAACATCTTCAGGAGTGCTCAGAAAGGCCGTGAGGTGGTACAGAGCCATGCCCATCTCATTTATTGCACTAGCCTTATATGCCATGCTATGCATGGCAGAAGGGTAAAGGGGGATAATAGGCTTTGGACATACCAATAACCATTTTCTGAAAGAAGCGGTAGATTTTGCAGGCCTGCTGCCATATTCTGTGATGACATCTTGATTTACAAGGAGTTCCTGTCAGAATAGCAGCTCAGGGATAATTGTAATTGACAAAGTCAGCTGGCAAGGCAAAGCAAAACTAGTCAGGACATTTACCATTGCTTTCTGTGTAGCAGTAAATGATCACCAAACTTGCAGACTGTATGAACGAACTCAAAGAAACTGTTCCTCTACAGCAGGCTGATCCAGCACGGCTGCCCACGTGCAGGCAAACTAGCATACGAGGGCAGAGATGGGCAAACAACTTGTACATGGACATTAGGCAACTGGCCCATAGTCTACAGGATCATTTGGCTCAGCTGAGTAGCCTCCAAGCAGACATGATCATACGGTGACACATTTAACAGAAAAATTAAACCTAAGTAAGAAATACCAACATCATGTTATAATTATGGCACATTAAATTTCTTTTTGTTCACATGTGATGAAATATCTGATGTCAGATCACTTGTTTCCACAGGCCTCTCAATGCTCCTCAGTTGGATCTCTCTATACATTTTTTCCTTACTTTGTTTTCTTTTTTGTTGCAAAAACTTTTTCACAAACTTTTAACCTAAACACAAACAGGTTGCCAACTACATTCCCGTGTAGATTAAGAAACTTTTCTACAAGTACATCTTGGTAATATCATAACAGTTTCGTGCTGCTGTAACACCTGCCCTTGAGCGGAGTGCAATTTCATAAATCACTGCCTTCTAACTAAACTGCTAAAGGTACATCATCTGTATACCTGAAAATGGAGAGCCAGAAAATTTCTGTTCATTTTCTAGGTGGTATGAAAAATCAGCTTGACAAAGTTACACAATGTTTTATTGATAAATGAGGGAACATATCTGGAGATAAATGTCAAGATGAGAGACATTAGAAAAACTTAGTTTTTCTGTACTACTCTGCCTTTCAAAGAATAGGTGTGTGTGAACACATTACTTTTATCCCACATCCTTAATAACCAGTATTGTGTTCCGTTGAAGAGTCACGTTTACATTACTTAAATACCTCTCAATATGAGTGAAAAAGTCTGTGTGCAGGCAACCCCACGAGGGTAGCTTACGACCGGCACTGGCCCAACAGGGCAGGCTATAGTTGTTTGTGCTGCGTGGGGCAACCTACTCATTTATTGGAATTTTTTAGCTTTAATTTATTTATTTTTCTTCCTCCCTTACTATATTGGTTAAAATTTGTTATCCTCTCCATTTGCTGTGTTCATTTCTTCCACATCCAGCTTCACACCTCATTCAACAATACTTAAACTGAAGCTGGCAATGTGTGTGGTGATGTATTAGTTTTGATCTCCTTTTCTCTCTGACAACATTTCTTTCATTTGTGTGTTCTTTCCTCTTCACCCACTGTATGTCCCACTTAACTTTAGTGTTTTACTCCCTTTCCAACCTCCACCAATTGGTTCATCTTTTCTTTTGTGAAGTAAAACAGCCACAGCCTGATTAATATTAACTGTTAGTTGACATAATATGCCTTGGAACTTAGATGTCCAATCAGAGCACACACTGTCACATTTCTGTCACATCTGAAGAGTTTGGCATTACCAATATGCAATAGCAGTGTCTGTTCATTTGCAGCATATATGCATAATCTGTTATCAAGAACTGTCAGCAGCCTATTTACCTGCTGTCTCTCCAATGGCTAAAAATGCATTCTGTCTGTTGCCAGTCTTAAATGAAGTGAAACTGACAGCTACTTTGCGACCAATAAGTTTTGCCATTTGCCCTTTATTTTGAAAAGGATTACAACATTACCCTCCCTGTCTTCCTGTACCCACCATATTAAACTGTGACTATTCAGCATGTGGAAAATTCAGAAGCAACCATTTATGTGGAATAATTCACCAAGTTCTGAGATTTGAATCTTTCCAAGTTCCTGGAACTACTCAGAATAACATCCTCAGTATCTAGGATAGTAAGTAAACAATTTCAGCAAGCTTCATTAGCTGTCATAGAAGTGGTTGAGTCTGATGCCTCCTACAGCAGCCACCATGTACAACACAGGCCACAACACGGAACAACAATAATCAAGGTATGTGTACTTGTTACTCATTATCAGCTACAAGGTGACTCAATTCGGTGGTGAATTTTATCATCTTTGATGCTATTTCATAATAATCAAACACACCTATCAGTCAAATGTTACATAAATGGACAAGTACATAAATCTATACAGACATATTACAATATAACTGTTACATAAACAAGCGAAAAGAAGTATTTCCACATTACAGAAATAACTAGGAAAACAGTGGCTTGACTTTGATAATATCAATTATAAATACCTTCATAACAGTTGCCACACAAATCGATGACAAATTCAACGGATCTACAGCTTCAAGTTTCATTCCTTCCCTAAATTCAATATCTGGTGGATAATGAATTGTTCTTGGTGTTATAAAATATTCTTCTGTGGCATCATCTTCATGCAGGTTGCCCGATATACATCTTTCCATATAGCTTCGATGTGCTGATATACAATGCCCCACACGTTCTGACCATCCACAAGGATGAATCAAAGGGGAATCTTCGTGACACCAGAAACCTTTTTAAAAAAAAATAGACACCAGAAACCTTTTAAAAAAATAAAACAGTCAACACCCAGAAAGTGACTTCCTATATGAATTATGCAATGTGAAGACATTCCCTATATGTAACTATGGTCTGCCCTCTTATGTGCAAGTAAAAAGTGATTAAACTAAGTTTTAATCAAATAATGGAAACTAGTATCAACAAAGCAGGAAAAAAACAATTTCTACATAGCCCAAAGAAGACACGTCAAGTTGCACGCTGGCACAATCAAAAGACACTTACATCAAGCTCTCGGCCACAGCCTTCATCAGTGAGACACACACACACACACACACACACACACACACACACACACACACACAAGCAAGCACGTCTCACCATCAACTCCAGCATTCTGGCCCGAGATGCTGGAGGTGGCAGTTGTGTGTGCACGAGGTGTGCTTGCTTGTGTGTGTGAATGGTGTGTGTCTTTCTTTACTGATGAGGGCTGTGGGCAAAAGCTTTAACTTAAGTATGTTTTAATTGTGCCAATCTGCAACTTCATATTTCTTCTTTATGGGCCTTCTTTACGGTAAGTACCAATCTGTCTTAAATTATGTTTTATTTAAATTAACAATCAATTTTTGACAAAATAATTTCATTGGATGCATAAAAAAAATCTCGCCAAGTGGCGGCAGAACACACACGTAAAAGGAAGTTACAATTAGGCAAGCTTTCGGAGCCAGGCAGAAAGTGTGAAGGGAAAGGAAGAGGGTGAAGGAAAGGACTGAAGAGGTCTTGGAAAAGGGGTAGATTTCTGGAAAGTCACCCAGAACCCCACTTGCCAATAATCAGTCTTTCCTTCTCATGCTGTCCAGTATGTTCTCCCTGACTCGTGGTTCTGGGTGAGTTTTCCGAAATCTACCCCTTTTTCCTAGACCTCTTCAATCCTTTTCCTTCACCTCTCTTCCTTCCCCTTCAACCCTTCTGCCCAGAGGAGAAGTCACTGGCTCTGAAAGCTTGCCTAATTTATAACCTCCTTTTATGTGAGTGTTCTGGTGCCGCTTGGTCAGTAGATTTTTTTGTCTATCAAATTAAACTGCTTTATTTAGATTGGTACACTTTAAGAAACAACAGCAATAGGTCATCTGATTAAATTGGAAATTCATGATCAACAGTCAATAATCATCATCATCATCATCATTTAAGACTGATTATGCCTTTCAGCGTTCAGTCTGGAGCATAGCCTCCCTTATACAGTTCCTCCATGATCCCCTATTCAGTGCTAACATTGGTGCCTCTTCTGATGTTAAACCTATTACTTCAAAATCATTCTTAACCGAATCCAGGTACCTTCTCCTCGGTCTGCCCCGACTCCTCCTACCCTCTACTGCTGAATCCATGAGTCTCTTGGGTAACAGTCAATAATGAAAAGCAAATTTAAGGTCTGAATGTTAAATGAACAGGAAGTTGTGTAAATTAACAATGATTCTGTTTTTATTAACAAGTCTAACTTTATGTAGGATGAAAAGATGCGTGAATGGCTTCCTCTTTAGCCATTCACGCATCTTTTCATCCTACATAATCTTTATACTATATACCTCTTTACTTCTGTATGCATCCTCTTTGGTTTGAAGCTGGCACAGTACTTACAGTAGAATATCTTTGGCTTCCCTCTGACAACCATGCCTCCATCCTTGCTACCCTCCCTATTTTCCTTTCCCTGTTACTTCATAGCCTGGGTTGTGAGTAACTGAATCTCCTTTCCCTTCTTCCCTTTCTTTCCCCTCTCTCCTCCCTGATGAAGGAACATTTGTTCCGAAAGCTAGGAATGTAAATTTTCGGTTCTGTTTTATGTGTATCTATCGGCTGTACTGAGCTGAGGTAAGTACTGGCCAGCCCCTCTATCTCTTTGTTAGTATTTGTTTCACATCTTTATATGAGATTTTCCATTAATCATTTAAGTTTAACTTTGAATTAATAGCAATCCTCTAGTAACTAGTGACACTAAATAAGAAAAAAATTGAGACAAAAACATTTTATTCTAGAACTGTTCTTCTGTTAATGTTCATTTCCTTTTTTAGTTGCTTTATTCAATTTTTAAATACACAGATAGTGAAAATTACATTGCAAAATACTCAGGTAAAAATGCTACAAAATATCAGCCCTCTACAAATGCAGAATAAACACTGACACACATCAGTACGTCTATGATGTATCCTTAAAAACATGAATTTTATGAAAGCAAAGAATTATTGTGTGTACAGAAAATTTTACTTGGCTAAAACTGTTTACCATCCAGTAGCTATGACAGTGCCATACTATGAAATTATAATTTAAGCGAAATTTTTTGACAGAATCCAATATTTAATTACAATTTATCACTCCAAAATCTCATACATCATGTTGAATACTTCGATTTTAAGGCATTTATATTAAGACCAAGTGACAGCTTCCGTCAATGCTTTTAAAGATAAAAGATATTTTCCATAGAGTCAAACCTTTTAAACATAAATGATGGTATCAAATTATCATACAAATTGTTTGAATCACAGAGCAAGAATTTAATACGAACAGAAAACTGTTCATCAGATTAAAATCAATAACAAATTTGAATTTCGTTGGAACTGCTTTTACATCTAAAGCACTGACAATCTTATAATTAAATGAAAACCAAACAGAACTTTTCTCTTTTCATTAGGTGTTACAATATGTGGAAATTAAATAATTTTCAGCAAATTAAGTGACACTTTCGGTCCTTTCATGTAAAATTAAAATGAATTTTAAGCTGTGAGAAAACACATGGCATGTATAAAATGAGCAGTTAAAGGATTCAGGCATTATATTCAGTCTTAAATGACAGTGTGAATTTTTACATAGCTGCAGTGCCAATAATCACCAGCAGTCCCAATAATTATCACCTAGGACTGGAGGACTAAGCAAATGGAACAACTATATACAAGTGCTAAAGTACTATAACAAGACATACATATAAAAACAACAACAGTACATTTCTCCATCCTTAGTATACACGAGTTATCATATATTTCATTGATGCAGGCATAGGAGCTTTAAAATTTATACTTGATGTTAACTTTCAGCAAATACTGAACGTTTATGTGCCCAGCATAATACAAAATGTGTCTGAAAAGCTGTTAAGGAAGAAAATAAGAATCTTTAACAACAATTCAAATCATGACTATAGAACACATTCTTGTAACATATTGCTGAAAAATGGCACTTGAACTGTGCATTAATAATATTGATTTACTAATATCTCATTTTTAAGTTTTGGTCTCAAACCATGTAAACCATTTTTCAAATGATAGGCTAAGGACAAATACTGCAGCAGAGATGACATCAAAGACTATTCTTCAGAATACATATTTTTTTCCACAGAGGATTGCACACAGCTGCCCTATCCTCTCTTTGCCTCGTCACTGCAAGCTCCCCAACAGCACTTCACTGTCTGCTTCCAACCTTACCATCCCCCTACCTTCCTGCCTCAGCCTCCTCCTTACCCCCACCCAGTCGCCACTCCCATCATTCACTGGTGCTGCTGCTGCTCGCAGTGTGGCTTCAGTTGTCCGAGACTGCAATTTTGTGTGTGTGTGTGTGTGTGTGTGTGTGTGTGTGTGTGTGTGGGCGTGCGCGCACGAACGTGCATGCACACGTGTATCCATGCATGTGTGTGTGTCTGTTGTCTATCTGCAACTCAGCGTCTCCACTATATGGTCAGTAGCAACTTTACTTTTCTTAGTATTGTTACATTCCATCCAAGATTTTCATTTTGTAACTAATTTCTTTATGAATCTCTTTTTGTATGTGCAGTCTACATCTGGCACATTAGCTGCCTGGCCATTATTTCCCTTAATTAGCATGGATTGTTATGGACCATCTGCTACAGCCAAGATACTGGCAGTAAATATTAAAAGGGGGTTTGGAAAAGTGGACACAAACTAGAATGTATAAAAAATGTATTCATATCCTGACAAGCCTGGCAAACTGAACATCAGAATGTAGGAGGAGGTCTTTTCAGTCAACTTTTTCATTAGGTTTTATAATTTGATAACACCTTCATCCTACCTTATAGGACTTACAAACTTTCCAGCCAAGATAATGCATAAGACCAGACAAACATAAAAGAAATATAACATTAAAGTTTAAAAAATAAGAATAGCTCTGGGGTACGTATAGTGACTGCTTTGCCTTCTCATCATGTTCGGTAAGTCTCCCCTGACCCAAGGTTCTGGGTGACTTTCCTGAACTGTACCCCTTTCCCTAAACGGATCCAGTCCTTTTCCTTCACAACTCTTCCTTCCCCTTCAACTCTACGACCAGAAAAAGGAGCCACTGGCTCACAAAGCTTGTTAAAGTTAAACTTTTTTTGTGTGTGTGTTCATCTGCTGCCGCTTGCTCTGTAGATTTTTTATCTATCCATTTACACTAAATAACAACACTCTGTATTTTGTCTAATCAGCAATTCGAATTAATCAATGAAAACCAGTCAAAACTCCTTTGTGAGAGAAGTGATCTGTTCATCAGTTCCACTCAGTACAATGGGCCTTTCCGCCAATATCCTGGACTTTTTGGCCTGCAGTTCTTTAACTTGCTGGACAACGGATCTCTTCTGTTGTGTGCTATTTATCACACTTGATCACAAAAGCTTATGCATCTACAAATGCTGCCCTTCAAATGTGACTTTAGAAGGAGGTTTGAGCACATTTTGATCCGAAAGAGAAAGCTCCTGCACTCAGTCCTGAAAGTTAAAATATCCTTGGCAGGCCCTTTTGCTTTTCTGAGCTCAGACCAAACAGCACATCTATTGCAGGAATACGATTAGCTTTATTACCAAGTTTTGTATCACACACTGATTTCGGGGCAGATAATACTTCAGCCTTAACAACTAAGGACATCACATCAGCAAGTAGAGATGACAAAGCATTGTACAGGAAAGATGCCATGGGGTTCACACATTGGAATTCCCTCAAAAAGTGCAAGATCTGCCCAGAAACAAAGCCAAAAAAAGATATTTTAGCTGGCAGCAGAGGATCTTCAAGGTACTTCAACATAGTTCACCATCTGTAAGTATCTATTTTAATCATGTGTTTCTTTACTTCATCCGAATAAGTCTTTAGAAAGAGTATGATTATTACACCCCAGTAGGCTGCATCCTTGTTTTCCAGCCAGCACATTTTTTAGGCAAGGGCAGATTTTTGGGGTTATTAAATCTTTTATAATCAGCTCTTCTTACAGCTACATTCTTAACACATTACAAATTGATCTCAAAAACGGTACAACACCCCAATTAGTCTTTAAGGCTGCATTCTTGAAACACTGATGAATTGTATGAAGACCACAAGATCCCATATCAACAAAATTTGATGCACTGTTCTCACGAATACTCATTAGATCAAGACTCAAATCCTTTAAGAATGCCCAACTGACATTAGGCTGATCCATTGATACCTGAAGCAAAATTCAGATCAGAATTTTGTATCTTAAAACCATCCAACATATCAGCAGTAGTGGTATGGCTGCAGATGAAAAATAGTGCATTTCAACTTCTTTTTTAACTTTGTGCCAATATCCGAGAGCAATATCCATTTGCTGCAACTCAGACACCTTGTTACGGCTCTGATCAAATTAAATTACAAATGGTACATCCCCTTCAAGATCTTCGAGAATAGTTTTCTTGAAGGGCAGCATTAATCCGCGAACAATATTGTATGATTCTTGATCCACCTAAGCTACATCTTACTAGCTACATTATCATTACGGAACATGACTGGAAACACTGCAGTCTGCTTTCCTATAGTAGAGAAGGAGACATGAGTTTCAACAGTCTGCAAAAGCCATAATATTTCCACCCTTGTATCATCATCCTGAATCAGGTATTTTGAAATACGAGTGTTAGGCGATGCAGCATTAGCGGCAGTGATGGAGGTGACAATACGAGTGTTAGTTGATGCAATGTTGGTGGCAGTGATGGAGTTGCACCAGGCTGCAACAGCTGGGAGGTTGAAAAATGGACCATCGACTGCGAGCTTCCAGATTCACCAGTCACTGCGATCTTATCAACAGTCATGGGAGCATCTACATTATGTTCAGTTATCTTGCCTGACGACAAGGAGCATAATCTGGAAGTACAATCAAATATCCAAATAAGTTGATCGAAAATCCTGGCTCATTTTCAGTATAGTTCCGAGACAACTGATTTGACTCTTTTCCTGTGATATCGCAAAGCTATATAATGGCTATAAAAATACAAATAAAAACACTGGAACTAACGAAAGCACCAATTCCACACTTGTTAGCTGTAGCGTAGTTCAACTGCAGTACTAGGTTGGGACATTTTATGACCATTTCTCCTAGGTTTGTTACAGTTTTTTTTCTTGCAGAGCTTTAAGTTTTCACTATATTGCTATGTGGTAACATTTTCTTGAACAGGTCACTCGCATCGTCTTTACAATTGGTTGGCAAATTGTAGATGATGTAAATAATTCTAGGACCAAATTCCAATTTTTTTTGTTTTGTTTTGTTTGAAGCATTGCTTTTTCCACCATGTGATAGACAAATGTCACGTCAGCAAAGACAAGATATCTGAATGGTGCAAAAAGTGGCAACGGTTCCTGTGGTGTCACCACCAGACACCACACTTGCTAGGTGGTAGCCTTTAAATCGGCCGCGGTCTGTTAGTGTATGTCGGACCCGCATGTCGCCACTATCAGTGATTGCAGACCGAGCGCCGCCACACGGCAGGTCTAGAGAGACTCCCTAGCACTCACCCTAGTTGTACAGCCGACTTTGCTAGCAATGGTTCACTGACTACATACATTCTCATTTGCAGAGACGACATTTTAGCATAGCCTTCAGCTACGTCATTTGCTACGACCTAGCAAGGCGCCATATTCAGTTACTACGAATATATGCTTAACAGATAATATTGTGAATCATGTACCGCCAAGAGCAACGCTCATCATTAATGGATTATAAAGTTAAGTATCAAAATAATTACGTCCGCTTTCTGAATTATAATTCCTTGTCACGTTCCAGACCTCACGTCAGTATAGTTCTTCCCTCCTCACGCCAGCCTGCGTGAGCTAAAACGCTTGCATTTCTGCCTCCTCTAGTAACACTGTATTGGCTCTTCTGCTAACACAACAGTTCCTAAATAAAGAGAAGTGTGAGGTCATCCCCATGAGGACTAAAAGAAATCCACCAAATTTTGTTAGAAGGTAAATCGCACGAATCTCAAGGCTGTCAATTCAACTAAATACTTACAAATTACAATTAAGAACAACTTTAATTGGGAAAAATTGTACAGGTAATGCGTGGAGTAAGGCAAAGCAAAGACTCCTCTTTGTTGGCAGAATACTTAGAAGATGCAACAAACCCACTAAAGAGATTGCCTATTACTTCACTTGAGATTGCCTATTACTTCACTTGTCCACCCTCTGCTAGAGTACTGCTGCACATCATGGGATCCTTACTAGATAGGATTGACAGAGAAAAATAAAGAAGTCCAAAGAAGGACAGCTCATTTTTTATTATCACGATATAGGGGAGTGTGTGTCATGGAAATGATACACGAATCAGGGTGACAATCATTAAAACAAAGACTTTTATGTTGCGACGAGAGCTATTTACAAAATTTCTATCACCAACTTTCTCCTCCAAAAGTGGAAATATTTTGTTGACCCCCACCTACACAGGAAGAAAGTGTCATGATGATAAAATAAATCACAACGAAAATGGAAAGATTTAGGTGTTCATTTTTCCTGTGCGCTATTCGAGGTGGAACTCTAAAGAAATAATCTGAAAATGGTACGATGAACCTTCTACCAGGCACTTAAGTGTGAACTGTAGGCTATTAATGTAGATAAAGAAAGATTATTAAATGCAAACAACGGATCTTTCCTTGACATAATAATGCACAGAAATTGTTGCAGTATTGCACCGAGAAAGCAGAATGAAAATGTTTGAGGTCAGCTGATTTCAAAAATGTTGAAATGAGTGCACTGATTGTAGCACTGTAATATACTGTTGTTATCCCCAAAAATTAGGTCACGCTAATGTCTGTTGATTCATCAGTTATAATGTTATGCAAGCTGTCACTGATATCTTGTCATAGATTTTCTACAAAATAAGGCCTTAGTACACGTTTTATAACTGCACTATGCTTTGTTCTATGTATTTGAAATTTTCTGGGAACTTCATTGTCTAAATTTCCTCACATTCAACTCATTTAACAACCACATGATATGATCACACAATGGCAAAAAACACAAGGGAGCCCTCAGCTTGATTCACTTCTAAAGATTCTTTCACCGTTTTAAAAGGTATTTTTGTTTAGTGTGTTGCACCAAAAATTCTTTCTAACCTGTTTGCAAATTTAGTATCGCATAGTGTGTAGGTTCTTTAAATGACCTACACATATAAATAAATATTCATGCTATCCTCGTGCAGCAAAGATATTGTAATGAGGTATGATCATCTCAGTACGCTAACAGAAAACTGAACAATAAAATATCAATTATTTTATGTACTTCATAGTTTTTTTTCACCAATCTCTGTCTCTTTTGGTCTTTTCAGCTGGAGTCAGAAAGACATATGTAACCGCTCTCTCTCATTAATGTGCTAAGTAAAAGTTATAATATGCGAAAGTCGCAAGTCTTTATCCTACTACTGAGCTACATCCTAATTTCCTTCTCCTGATGTGCCAAGGATTTGCATTTTTAAATCGATATTTTTGAAGACGAAGTCAACACGAAGAGCGAATAGCCACCGCAGCCACACCGCCATTGTTCTATATCGTTGGAGGGAAAAGGTAAATGCCAAGCAGCACCCCAAAACTAAAAGGAATCAATGTTTATCCAATGTTCCACAACTGCCACAAGATTCTTAACACGCGGGCATCTATACCAGGGGGTTTCTGGACACAATTTTTGGTGCAGCTAAACAATAATTACTGCAGCTCTGAAAAACCCACTTCTCTCTCTCTCTCCCCAACCACTAAAGTAGCCATTCAGCATGATATTTCTGGGCATACTGTGCCTGTACTTTACCCACATATAACACTAAAACAAGAGCCAGTGATGTAAAAAGCAGCACATTAACATCAACACTACAGGTATGCACAACGCATGCAGCTGCAGATTTATTAATATTAGAATGCACAACAATACAAGGACAAAGATTGAATACTGTGTATTATAAATGTTTAGGTGATATAAATTTAAGACCTAGCAGATGTTAATAAATTAAACAGTTTTATTTTCTGTATGTTGATTAGATCAATAATTTTTAAAAGTAATTTTAATGTAAAACCACTCTAATAAGTTTAAAATCTACCATAATTCGCACTAGCCACTAGAGAGCTACTCAAAACCACCAGATTTCGTGGGAAATTACCAGATTTAGTGGGAGAACTACTAACTGGCACAGTGACAACACACAAATGCAAGTCTAAACAGAGAACAAAACTTAGCAATATGAGTATGTATTCTACAAAACGTGCAGGAAAGAGGAAAAGGTACAATCTATAACATGTCCTGCATGACTTCCCGATTTCTACAAACTTCGAGAAGTAAATCAATTAAAGAGACTAAAAAGCAAAGGACTTTCCACAATTGGGCAAAAACTGAAATGATGGGTTTTCAAAACGAACTGTCTTTTGTTTGACGATCATTAGCCAACAATTGGTAGAAATAAAGCAATAATCGGGAGGCAGGAGAAAAAGCTGCAAATCGGGAGTCTACCTCCTAAATCAGGAGAATTGGCACGTATGTACTATCACAAAAAGCCTGTCACTAACTTTTGAGCACCACTCTGCTGGCAAGGTTTTCGCTTTTAATGGCCTAATGAATATAATAGAGGGAAACATTCCACGTGGGAAAAATATATCTAAAAACAAAGATGATGTGACTTACCAAAGGAAAGTGCTGGCAGGTCGATAAACACACAAACAAACACATACATACAAAATTCAAGCTTTCGCAACAAACGGTTGCTTCATCAGGAAAGAGGGAAGGAGAGGGAAAGACGAAAGGATTTGGGTTTTAAGGGAGAGGGTAAGGAGTCATTCCAATCCCGGGAGTGGAAAGACTTACCTTAGGGGGAAAAAAGGACAGGTATACACTCGTGCACGCACGTGCGCGCACACACACACACACACACACACACACACACACACACACACACACACACACTAGCAGCCTTTACAAATGTCTGCTTGTGTCTGTGTTTGCTGTGTGTGTGTGTGTGTGTGTGTGTGTGTGTGTGTGTGTGTGTGTGTGTGCGCGCGCGAGAGAGAGTGTATACCTGTCCTTTTTTCCCCCTAAGGTAAGTCTTTCCGCTCCCGGGACTGGAATGACTCTTTACCCTCTCCCTTAAAACCCACATCCTTTCGTCTTTCCCTCTCCTTCCCTCTTTCCTGACGAAGCAGCCGTTGGTTGCGAAAGCTAGAATTTTGTGTGTATGTTTGTGTTTGTTGTGTGTCTATCGACCTGCCAGCCCTTTTGTTTGGTAAGTCTCATCATCTTTGTTTTTAGATATATTTTTCCCATGTGGAATGTTTCCCTCTATTATATATATATATATAAGCAGTCATGGGAAATAAAATCCCATTAAGGACAGTGAGATGTCATGCAGCCTTTAAGAGTTTTGCATCATGTAACAGTTTTAACACTTCCCTTACCAAGGACCAATGAAAAATATGATTGTATGCTGTCTTCTTGACTGCTGCAACTGCCCTGGAGTCTTTAGCTCCTTCCACATGGCTGACTACGGCCATATCCCCATTTTGTTGACAGCGAAAGACTCGCTGCATACTATGCAATATGCCTGGAAGTCTGACATCTCTGGACCTTGATGGCCTCAAACCTCCAGCCATTCAGGACTGAATTTCAGCTTGCTTGGTTTCTCCATGATATACTGCCAGAACACTGCGTGAGTTGCCACGACTGAGGACGGAGACTTGTTTTGACAACTCTCCAGCAACAATTAAAAGCTAAGGTGCCTTAGAAGGTGAGACATCGCACAAAAAATGGATTTTCCCCATGAGCCACAGATATTTCCAGCAGATTCTTTGATACCTGCAGCCCCTGCCTTTGTATTTGTGGAGGCCCAGCCTTGAAACAGTACCCACTGAATTCGAGAATAAAATATTCACAGTGTCGCTCATGTCTGAAATGGTCAGAGTTATCAAAACAAGATTTTGGAAAATGATAGCACGGAAAGATCTGAGTATTTTTCTACTTGATAAGCATGTGGAATTTTCTTATTTACTGCATTACATGAGTAACTGTAGACTTATGTAATGGAATGCTGTAATTTTTTAAAGTCTTTGATGGCTGCTGAAATGAGAATTAGTGTGGCTTTGAAATATGGTAAGTCAAGAAATTACACGCTTGTTTTTTTATCTCGAAAATGTGATTTTTCATAAACTTTTGTCCTGAAATGTTGTGTCATTTAATAAATCAATGTTTCACAACTGCAAGTGATTTAGAATGATAGTGAGATGACATTGAGCAAATTCCACTTGGAAGCAAGAGAAACATTGCTGTTACTTGAAATTTGCCACTTCTGAGTGAATGGTTTTCAAGAGACAGCAAGTTTTAGTTGCTACAAATATAATAATGGACCAATGACCATAACGAAAAACATACAACTGTACCATGAAATACCTTGTTTGTGAAAACTGACATATGAACATTAAAAAAAAAAAAAGAGCATACAAAGAAATGGTTGAAAAATTTCTTGACAGTATTACAAACATGGACCACAATGTTGTTATAAAAACTAAGCTACAAAATTTGAAATGAAGTTCCGGGGGGGGGGGATATCTTAATTTGTGTGACCATATTGTCCGTAGTTGTTTTGTAATAACTGAAGGTATTTTAAATCCGTCTTTACAGCTATGATACAAGAGACAATAGTGCCAAACAAGGAAATATACATAAAAAAAACTTCATGAGCAGATGGTGCTTCCTGATGCCCGCAAAAATCGAAAGCACTAAAATTAGCATATTTTGTAACAAACTGTTTTTAGAGAAAACTGTTTGGAGAAAGCAAGCCAAATGGTATGTGTGTTTCATTAAGACCACTGATGTTATTTTATTTCAATACAATGAAACACATATGCTGACAAAAACATGCGTTTCCTTGGAGTCGCAAGACGAATTTAAAATACCTTCACTGATTTCAGAAATAACCTCAGAAAAAAAGTAGGTGTTTTGAAAGAAGTGTATAAGGCAGGGAAGAGTTGTGTCAACCAACAATATAGGTGACTAGCAATAAAATGTTGGTTCTACTATTCTCGTTCTTGCCGTTCTTACCTACTGTGATACGTCTATTATCATGTGATTTTTCTTCCAAGAAATATATGAGTACATAGCATACAAACCATCAGCGACTTATCGTCCATACTTTCTAATACATAAGCTACTTTTGAAGCGTCAAAATATACTAAAATAAATAAAATATCCATAAAACGCTGCACTACACAATGTACTTGCGGTGAGGCAGTCGCAATTCCTGAAATCCATCGCCCGTGGCCTCTAACCCGCCCAGGAGCACTGCAGTCTGGGTCCATGGATAAACCACGAAAATCCACCACATTATACCACACAAAAAACAGAACTGGCCTCCGGGCAGATTGGTGAGACTAAATCCCATGGGCACATCCTGCACATTAGTGGGAAACTACGAGCTTCAGATCGGCAGGCCTGATCCATTAGAGATACTCACAAAAATGGACTGAGGTTTTGGCCCATTACATAAATCCATTGGTGGTCAGATATTCACAAGTCACAGACAGAATGTTGTTGAAATGAGACCATGGTGATCAATCCATGCGACACATAACTTGTGCAAATAATCAGAGAATCAGAACTTAATTTTTGGCCACAGCCTTTGTCAAAAAAATGAGAGAGCACGCGCGTGGCCCCCCCCCCCCCCCCTCCACACACACACACACACACACACACACACACACACACAGAGAATCACTCGGGGGACAACTCACAGATGCATGTCCGCCATCTCTGGCTGCAACATCTACAGTCTATGAGAATCAGATCAAGACAAACCACTCCTCATGCCTCCCTGCCTCTCATTGGCCACTGCTAGACTAGTGACAATAATTGGTGGCAGCACTGACTGCAAGCTGATGGAAGTGGTAGGAAGGGGAGAAGCAGTAGGAATGAGGGAGTGGGGAAGCGGCACACATATTCAGCTGCGCCCACCTGGCAACAATGCCCAGACATCTCAGTGAACAAACCATTTCATCTACTGAGACAAAAACGAGATTTTTTCCACCCCCCACCCCCCTCCCCAAATTTACCTGAAACGTTTGAAATTTCCTGATTTCCAGAACTTGTGGCAATCTTCATCTGTTGAGTTCTCCAGCAAAACAATTGTAACGCAATGGGCATTATAAATTTTTTTCCTCAATGATGCTTCGGTGCCATCATGATAGCACGCAGTTCAGCACCATATACAGTATATACATCAGAGAGACTTTTTAAATTATATTTGGTGGATAAGTCTAAAATAGTTTTAGGCCTCTTAAGAAGTCGAAATGTATTTTTGTCGCATCCTGCTTTAAAGCCATTAATACCCGTCACACTCATTTCTTTGCGTAAATCCCCAAGGCCTTATTGCTCACTGACAATCGTTAATATCCTGATGGTGAACAGCATCTGCCTGGCAGGCTCTTACACAGCAAATACAGTCACCCTAGGATTATACAAAAGTCTGATAAAATTGTAGTCCTGTATATCTGTCAGATATATATGTCTGCGCGAGAGAAAGAGAGAGAGAGTGTGTATACCTGTCGCTTTTTCCCCCTAAGGTAAGTCTTTCCGCTCCCGGGATTGGAATGACTCCTTATCCTCTCCCTTAAAACCCACATCCTTTCGTCTTTCCCTCTCCTTCCCTCTTTCCTGATGAAGCAACCGTGGGTTGAGAAAGCTTGAATTTTATGTGTGTGTGTGTGTGTGTGTGTGTGTGTGTGTGTGTGTGTGTGTGTGTGTGTGTGTTTTATTGCGTCTATCTACCAGCGCTTTCTCGTTTGGTAAGTCACAGCATCTTTGTTTTTTATATATATAACTATTTATTTAAATTTACTTTTCTTCCAGTGTTTGCTTTCACTGTTCAGAGAGATGGTAGCTTTCTACAACTGATATAAAAAATTGCACACAAAACTTTTTGAAGAAACAATTATGAAATTCAGTATGTGTTTAAATATATTTCCTAAAACAATGTCATGCAGTCAAATAATGCAGTGAACCCACGCTATGACTATTTCCAAAAAGAAAAGTCGATTATATTTTAACACTCTTGGCTATATCTATAGATCATCAGCTTAAAACAACTTCATTTCATCCAATAATTATTACAAAGGTCATTATAATAATAAGAATACAGTGTATGTAGTGGCTCACCATTATCATCTTGTTCTGCCTGATAATATTTTACATGTAGTCTTTTGCCAACTATTTTTTCAATTCTTGCAACCTTCATCCTTGATATTCTGTTCTTGTCCACAACTTCCAAGTTCATACCACACCTTTTAACAGTATCAAAAAACATGTGTTTTCAGGAATTGATTAAAATTATATCACATTGTTTATTGTATCTACAACTATTTTCTGGGTCTAACAAAATATTGTATGATATGGAATCATAAGGTAAATTCATATTTAAAACAAATCAGAAGTCAATTAGGAATGCTGTTCCACATCCAGCAAAATACCTATCAGAGAGTACAACAGACGGGTAGCTAAAAATACCCAAAACTGTCTCGACAACAAAACAAGTGGCTAAAAAGTCCTGAAATATAATGCCAATATTAACATTTTGGGATACTTTTCTATCAAATTATTTACAGCAAATTGCCAGCAATTAGTTTCATTTAGAACATATCAGTAATGAGCTAGGTTCAGTGCCGTGGAATCATTACAACCACAGTTAGAAAATCATGCAAAATTCTATGACATGTATCAAAAATCTTTTATTATTCTAGTTAATGTTTTATATGTATGAGGGTTGACTGAAAAGTAATGCCTCCATCTTCGTAACTCTTCAACAGTTGGCAGCATCGGTATGCAGCAGGTACTGGCTTGTTCCGTAGCCTCTTCTCTGCAGCTCCAGTTGGCAGGAAGCTTCAGCACTGAACAGTTGCGTTGTTAAAGTGTTAAGTATGGTACCCTGCGCAGACAGTCAGTCAATGTGATTTAAGCAACGTGCAGTCATTGAATTTTTGTCAGCAGAACATGTCACCTCAAAGGAGATTCATCAGAGAATGAAAGCAGTTTATGGTGACACTGTTGATGTGAGCACTGCGCGTCGTTGGGCAAGTATATTTAAAGATGTTGAGGGGGGAACATCTGACCTGCGTGACAGAGACTTGGAACAACCACCGAGTTCCTCAAGCAAATTGTTGACAGATTGATTCATGACGATCGTAGTTTTACTAGACAAACTGCAAACATGATCGGCATTTCACAAGAATGTGTGGGTCACATTATTGCTTTGCTTGGCTATCGGAAGATCTGTGCACTATGGGTACCCCGGATGCAGACTCCTGAAATGAAAGCACACGGACTTGAAATTTTCCAGGAACTCCTCCTGCATTACGAGAATGAAGGTGACGCCTTTCTCCATTCAACTGTGTCAGGAGACAAAACGTGGTACACCATTACGACCCGGAGATAAAACGTCAGTCCATGGAATATGGACACAAAGACTCGCCCCAGAAAAAGAAATTCAAGATGCAGCCCTCAGCTGGAAAAATCATGGCCAGTGTTCTGGGACGCCGATGGCGTTATCCATGTTGATTTCCTTGATCGTGGAACAACGATAAATTCAGAGCGTTACATCACAACGCTGCAAACTCTGAAACAATGGCTAACAAGGATCCAAAAGGAAAAGGGAAATGTTTTCCTGCAGCATGACTATGCCAAACCACATACTTCACGTGCCACCACAGCAGAACTTCAGAGACTGAATCTCACCATCGTATGGCATCCTCCATACAGTACAGATTTAGCACCAACTGAATTCAATCTGTTCCCGATAATGAAAGACAACCTGCGGCGACATCATCATGCTTCTAATGAAGATGTTGAGAGAACTGTGAGACTGTGGTTGCAGAAACAGTGTGTCAACTTTTTCCGTGATGGCTTCAGAAAACTTGTTCATTATTGGCAGGTTGGCACAAATGTATCCAATATGTGGGAAAGTGAATATTGGTACTTAAAGATCACATTCTAAGGATTATTCCTGCGTTTGCTTTATTAAAATATTCCCATCCAAACCCAATTAACGAAGGTGGAGGCATTACTTTTCATTCAACCCTCATAACAGGTTCCTTGTGAATGATAAAATCAGCGAACGTGATCATTGTTTCTCGGTCATGTAATACTTGGTAATGTGTTACAAGAAGATTCATGGTACTATTTGAGATTTCAGTAATAGAAAGACATAAAATGCGGCTGGGTACCTCTGTTTGTAACAGTTAAACATAAAGAAAATGGCAAATCCTGTAGACCAACTAGTTTGTGAAGAAGCAAGTAAGACAGCAGTGTAAATATTTGGTTAGCAAAAACAAAAGTTTGTCCATTATAACAGATGATAGTAACTACACTAGTTAACTTCTACTGAAAATTCGATTATTATATTTTACAGGCAAACATTCATTTTACTGAGACAGTATTTTAGGTTAATTCATAATTAAAAGTACGAAGTCATTTCACTATATTGCTATTATTAAATTAAATGTAAATCTCCGACTTTTTCCCCACATCCCAGAGATCACTCCCAATGGAATCCCCCAACCATAACATAATCTAACAATGGAAAATTCAGAATGGAAGAACAAGAACCTGAAGTAGGATAAGACTGCTACTCATCACATAAAGAAGGTGGGGGAAGCAGACAGGCACACTGAGAGTCGATTGTTGTATGTAATCAATAAATCAGATGACATCCTTCTTCAGATGGTGGTGGTGGTTGTTGGGATGTTTAAGGGGGGGACTAAACAGCTAAGGTCATCAGTCCCCCATTCCAAAAACAGGCGAGACATAAATTCGCGGAGCAGGTAAAACCCCAAGGGGAAGGAGACTCCCCCCCAGGCACTGAAAGAACACGAAGTAGGCAACGAACACTACAGACAAGAAGAGTACAGATGAACACCAGACAGAAAGAAACAGAAGAAAAGAAGATGGCCGGAAACTGGTTGACTGACCACGAGATCAAAAAAAAGGGAAAGAGTCAACCATCTTACGACACACTAAAATCTGCAACCAAATATGAGAGACTCGAGGACAAGAGACATAGAAACGGAAAGGGACAGGACCTCCCTAAATGGAACCATAAAAAGGACTACCACGGATAAAATTTAAAACGTCGTCAGCCATAGAGGCATCGTCGCATAAAAGTGCCCGGGAGATTAAAAGATTGCCGGAGGGTGCGCAGTCGGGGACACTCCAACAAAATGTGGGCGACCGTCAGCCGGGACCCTCACCGACACAGGGGGGGATCCTCCTGACGCAAAAGATGGCCGTGCGTCAGGTAGGTATGGCCGATGTGGAGCCGACACAGGATTACAGAGTCACTGCGGGCTTCTCGCCACACATCGGTCGTCTCCGTAACAGCCCGCAGTTTATTCGGGGATGTCAGGCCACGCCACTCAGCAGCCCACATCCCAAGCACCTTACGGCGCAACACCAACTGCTGATCTCGAGCTGGGAGGCCGATCTCCAAAGCTGGGGCGTCGATCGCCCCTTTGGTCAGCCTGTCGACATGTCCGTTCCCCGGGATGCCAACGTGACCTGGCGTCCAAACAAAGACCACCGAACGACCAGAGCGGGTAATGGCGGAAACAGACTCCCAAATAGAGGATACCAGAGGAGAAGAGGGATAGCAGCGGTCGATGGCCTGGAGGCTGCTCAGGGAGTCACTGCAGATGACTATGGACGTACCTGAGCAGGAACGCATATGCTCAAGATCGCGCAATATGGCCACCAGCTCTGCAGTAAAAATACTGCAGCCAGCTGGCAAGGAGCGCTGTTCAACATGGGCAGCGTGAGCAAAAGCGTAGGCAGTACGACCATCAACCAAGGAACCATCAGTGTAGACAGTCTCACAGCCCGAAAATGAGGCGAGGAGCGCAAGAAAACGGCGACGGAGGGCCACAGGCGGAACCGAGTCCTTGGGTTCCTGTGCCAAGTCCAGACGGACGGACAGCTGGGGCAAACACCTGGGAGGCGTAGGTGCACAGACCCGGAAGGGAGGCAGAAGAGGGAATGACCCCAGTTCCAACAGCAGGGACTGGACGCGGACAGCTATGGAAAGCCCAGACCGAGGTCGCCGTTCGGGCAGATGGAGGACCATGGCAGGGAAAAGCAGGCGATGATTGGGATGGCCCGGCGAGCAATGCACGTGGACAGCATAGTCGGCGAGCAGTCGATGGCGGCGAATCCGCAGCAGGGGAACCCCGGCCTCCACCAGTAGACTATCCACGGGGCTCGTACGGAAAGCGCCAGTTGCAAGCCGAACCCCACAGTGGTGTATGGGGTCTAACATCGTAAACACTGAGGGTGATGGAGACCCACAGGCCAGGCTCCCATAATCAAGCCTCGACTGCACAAGGGCTCTGTACAATCGCAACAGCGTGCAGCAATCTGCACCCCAAGACGTGTAGCTCAGGCAGTGGAGGGCGTTGAGGTGCCGCCAGCATTTTTGCTTCAGCTGAGTAATATGAGGAACCCATGTGAGCCGGGCATCAAAGACGAGTCCTAAGAAGCGGCAAGTGTCCACCACTTTAAGCAGGTGGCCGTCGAGGTAAAGTTCAGGATGAGGGTAGACCGTCCGACACCTGCAGAAGTGCATAACCCGAGTCTTGGCTGCAGAGAACTGAAAACCGTGAGTCAGAGCCCATGATGCTGCCTTGCGAACGGCTACTTGCAGCCTGCGTTCGGTGACTCCTGTAGTCGTGGAGCTAAAGGAGATGCAGAAGTCGTTGGCATACTCATGCAATGTAGCAAGGATGTGATGCCTCCATGTGGTGTCATACGCCTGTCCGGAAGGACTCCAGAAGAAGAGAGTGCAGCTTTTGTGTTCCCTCACATTTCTGTCTCGTTGCATAGCCGTCGACGTTATACCGAAGTTTCTGAAGATAAAGCGACTGTTCTATTCGGGAAAGGCACAACGCATTTTCAAACGGACTGAGGAGGCCTTACTACTGCCAGCAAGAAACCAAATGTATGGTTCCGATACATGGATGACACGTTTGTGTTGTGGAGACATGGTAGGGAGGAACTAAGCCGGTTCCACGAACATCTGAACAGTATAAACTCCAGAATTCAGTTTACAATGGAGGAGGAGGTAGGCGGCAAACTACATTTCCTCGATGTGCTTGTGTTTAGAAACGAAAATGGTAGTTTGGGCCACTCAGTGTACCGCAAACCCACGCGCATGGACCGTTATTTGCACCGGGATTCGAACCACCACCCACAACAGAAGCGGGGTGTTATCAAGACGTTAGCGGACAGAGCTAGAAATATTTGTGAACCTGAGTCGCTCGACGCTGAGATGGAACATCTCCACGATGCACTAACGAAGAACGGATATTCGTCCACGAAATAAAACGTGTGTTGAGGCAGCCACGCAGAAATCACACTGACGTACAGGCTACTGCAAAATCTAAGGTTTTCCTGCCGTTTGTTAAAAATGTAACGGAAAGAATAGGGAGGATCTTGATGAAGCGGAATATTACCGTAATTTACAAGCCCACCAGGAAGATACAGGAATACCTTAGGCCTGCCAAGGACGCTCGCAAACCACTGGAAAAATCTGGAGTGTATAGGATCCCATGCAGCTGTGGTGATGTTTATGTGGGTACCACTAAAAGAACTGTTTCTAAACGTTTGGAAGAGCACAAGGGAAATTGTAGAAGAGGAGAAATGGAACGATCAGCTGTTGCGGAGCATGCTTTCCAGCCAGGGAACCACAATATTCGTTTCGAGGAGACGCAAGTACTAGCGGCCACGAGCGGATATTACGAAAGGCTCTACAGGGAGGCAATCGAAATCGCTTAACACCCAAATAATTTCAACCGAAAGGAGGAGGGCATCAAATTAAACGGTATATGGATGCCGGTGTTAAAGAAGATGTGTACCACTCGTCCACTACTGGGTGATGGCAACGGCGATCGACGGCGACGGACAGCGGCCAATTGCACTGACGTTTTCAAAGCATGTGACGTCACGCCGCGGCGCGGGGGCGCGCGGACATGGAATTTAGCGGCAGTCAGTAGTGAGCCAGTGTGTGTGTTGGTCCTTCCATCAAGCTACGGACCCCCTTGAAGATGTCTCCCGCAGTCGGAGACGAAACGTTGAGAATCATCACAGAATTCATCAACCGACCACGGCATAACAGCCCGGATAATTATAATGGACAGAAGGGGTACTGGCGAGCTGCAGACAGAGTGGTGAACAAAGAGGCAAACCCCACCTGACGCTCGTTGACAGGCAGCATGGTTCTTATAGTATCCCCGATAACCGCGAAGGGCGGGGGTCCGCATTGCTGGAAACCAAGTTTCCTGCAGAGCAATGCAGAGAACAGGGGAAACACTCAGAAGCATCCGGAGCTCAGGCAGGTGGCGGAAATAACCGCCGCAGTTCCACTGGAGAATGGAAGCAGGAAGGGACTGGGAGGGCATGAATGCGACTAAGAGGCAGACGGCGCCTCAGAGCCAACTGCCGCCACCGGGGGAGAGGCAGCACCGGGGGAGAGGCAGCTGTGTCCATAGGAAAGGCCCCCAAGGGTTCCGTGAGGGCGAGATCCGCAGCAGAGGCGAGGATCTCCACCTCATCCCCGGAGCCAGGACTATGTACAGCAGGCGGTACTGAAACCGCTGGAACGTCCTTCTTCTTGGACACATTCCGTTCCTTCTTCTCGCATCGGCCCTTAGGGTGAGAGGGCTGGGAGAGCATCTCTGAAGGAGCGTCGGAGGCTGACAAAGATGCAGAAGCCCTACGACCAGCAGGTGGCGGAACCTTCAGCCACTGGCTGACATCTGGCTGGGTAGGAGAAGAAACGGAGGAAGGGAGAGCCCCGAGGGACCCCTTCCGCGAGATAGGAACTGGCAGAGGCAACGCCGGCAGAGAAGGAGGGAGAGGGATCGAGCCCCCCGGTTGTGGAGGAGATGTCACTCCCGAAGTAAGTGTGGGGGGAGCGACAGAAGAGGGTTTGCCCCCAACTGCTAAGGGGGCAACAGAGGAAGGCTTGCCCCCAGACACGAGGGGGGCAGACAGAGATGCACGGCCCCAAGGGCCCACTGAAGGCGGCACAGAGGAGGCGACAACCGCCGCTCGCGAGGGCGACGATAACGTGGCTGCAGCAAAAGATGTTCGAAGGGAAGGAGGATACAACCTTTCAAATTTCAGTTTTGCCTCTCGATAAGTAAGCCGGTCCAGGGTCTTTCCATTATCTTCCGCTCCTTATGAAGAACGGGGCAATCCAGCGAGCATGGAGAGTGGTGCTCCCCACAGTTGACACATACAGGTGGAGGCGCACATGGAGAATCGGGATGAGAGGGGCGTCCGCAATCTCGACATGTGGCGCTGGATGGGCAACGGGAGGACATGTGCCCAAACTTCCAGCACTGGAAGCACCGCATCGGGGGAGGGACGTAGGGCTTGACGTCACAACGGTAAACCATTACCTTGACCTTCTCGGGCAAGACATCACCCTCGAAGGCCAAGATAAAGGCACCGGTGGCCACCCTGTTAGTCTTGGGTACTCTATGTACACGACGGACAAAATGGACACCACGTCATTCCAAGTCGGCTCTCAGCTCGTCATCGGATTGTAACAAGAGGTCACGATGGTAAATAATCCCCTGGACCATATTTAAGCTACTGTGGGGAGTGACGGTAACAGGGACGTCACCCGGCTTATCACACAAGAGCAACGCTCGTGACTGGGCTGGGGAGGACGTCTTGAGGAGGATGGACCCATTCCTCATTTTAGACAACCCCGCCACTTCCCCAAAATTATCCTCCAGGTGTTACACAAAAAACAGAGGCTTCGTCGTAAGAAAGGAGTCACCATCAGTCCTGCTGCAGACAAGGTATTGTGGTACGTAAGGCTCCCGCTTGGCACTAGATCTACGTCCCTCCCATGGCACAGCCAACGAGGGGAACGACTGAGGGTCATATTGCACAGCATCAAAGTCTACTCTGCCTCGCTTAGAGACGCTGGTGGCCGTGCGACCACCAGCTTGGTGTGATTTATTGCACTTCATTGCGCCACATCCGCCCAGATGCCACCTACTCCGAACGAGGGCTCTCCCCAAGGGCGCCACCCAGCCAAAGCAATGGGTACCTGGCCGATATCCCATTGCCCGGAGTCCCCGTGCCCCAGACAAGATGGGCACATACTCCTAGGCATGCATGGGGAGGAAACAGCTCTGGAATCTGTAGTGCGATCCCTGCGTGGTCAGGGGGCTACCACCAAGAGGGTACATGACGACCCCACCACGACGGACTGGCTACCGTGCTGGATTTTAGGTGTTGAAAGGGTCCACAGTTGTCGTGGGCGCTAAGAAGGGGATTGCGCACAAGACGAGAAGGAGGCAACCCAGAAGACGTTGGGTGTAAATCCCGCCACACGACAATAGGTAACATGCAAGATGGTGGTGCATGATGGACCAACAGAAAAACACCACGTAAGGCGTCCTTCCCCAAATGGCACGCACTAACAACGGAAATTTGGAAAAAAAAAAGGAGGTCAAACCCAAGACAGGATCATCACAGAAGGCCGAAACGTTTGAGACTCCTTTTATTCGCTCTTACGACAGGCAGGTATACCGCGGGCCTATTCTTACCCCCACACCCGCAGGGGGACTTCTTCAGATGTAGGAAAAAAAAAAACCACACACACACACACACACACACACACACACACACACACACACACACACACACACACACATGCTCGCACAGGCGGCCACTCTTGTCCCCTTGCTCCAAGATCTGACTGCAGTGAGCTGTGATCTCAGCAGATATGAGTAGTGTGCAAACAGAAAAGGTGTGAGTGTTGGGAGAGGAGGGAGCAGCAGGCTAGGGGCTAGGGGTGGGGGAAGATGCTTTGGGGGAAAAAGGGTAGAGGGAAGAAGCAGAGAAGGGAAAGAACTATACAGATGTGTAGACGGCGTGTGTGAGGCTGGAATAGGAACAGAGAAGAGAATATAGACAGGTGACAGATAATGATTAGTGAAGACTGAGGTCAAGAGGTTACGGGAACAAAGCACATATTGCAGAGAGAGTTTCCAGCAGTGCAATTTTGAGTAGCTGGTGTGGGTGAGAAGAATTCAAGCACTCCATACTTCAGTTGTTGTTGATGTCAAGCACATTGTGTAGGACAGCGTAGTCTGCAACTGGGTGGTCTGGCTATCTCCTGGTCACAGTACGGGAATCATGAAGACAGGCAGATTGTTCTCATGGCCAGACAGAATGCCCAACAGTGTCTAGAGCTAAGTTGGTAG
This sequence comes from Schistocerca cancellata, assembly GCF_023864275.1. Taxonomy (NCBI): domain Eukaryota; kingdom Metazoa; phylum Arthropoda; class Insecta; order Orthoptera; family Acrididae; genus Schistocerca; species Schistocerca cancellata. The sequence continues at coordinate 251,507,737 of NC_064632.1, forward strand.
AACACATGGATGATTTCTCAGGTAGTTTTCCTCTGATGGGGCAGGTGTACCCAAGATCAGACTGGCATAGTTGGTAGTGCGGATAAGCAGTTGGAAACGGGTGGAACAGGGACGGACAAGGATACTACATAGTGGGTGGTGAAATATCATTGTTAGAGGAGTGGTGAGGTAAGTGCAGAGGGTATTTCGCATCTCAGAACATGGCAACAGCTAGCTGAAACTGCACAGAAGTTCATTCAATTGCTCCAATCCTGGGTGGTATTGAGTCCGAGGAGCGCACTTCATGGGTACACAGGAGGTGGTAGATGACTGGGTAGGTTAAGGTGAAGGAGATTCATTTCTAGACAAGATGGCAAAAGTGATTTCTGACTGTTAAGGTCTCAGCGAGACACTTGGTACATCTGGAGGGGATGCTCATCACTGCAGATGGAATTAACATGCATGGTGAGGCAGTGTGGAAAGGGCTTCCTCATACGAAATGGGTGACAGGTGTCGAAATGGAGGTACTGCTGGTGCCATCCAAGAGTTGGACGGTGACAACGAGGAAGGTGGTTTGTTGGCCTAAGGAGAACCAGGTGAGGTTAGTAGGGGAGAAAGTTTTGAGATTCTGGTGGAATGTGAATAGGCTGTCCTCACACTCAATCCAGATCATGCACCAGCAGCCGATACAGATGGACTTGTTACACAAGTAGTTTCAGCTCTTGGCAGAAAAACTTCATTTGCAGGAAGCCGCTGCGTCCCAGGGATTGGTGCCCCATGCACTCAACACCACATTCTGTCCTCCTTTCAATGATGCTATGGAGGACTGGGATACATATTTGCATCAACTGAAGCAACGTTTCACGGTGTTTCAAGTCACAGACAATTCCTTGAAGTAGTAGCTCTTTCCATCCTGGGTGTCGCCGGACATGTTTTTTCTCCTCTGAAAATTGGCGTCTCCGTCTGACCAAGTTGCCCTCTCATTTCAGGAGATATGCACTCTGCTCTCTAATGCTTATACCCAGCAGTACCATATGGTTGCCTCCACAGTAGAATTTCATCAATACCATAAAAACCCAGAACAATTATATCACTCGTAGTAGGTCAGTGACTTACAAGGCCTTAGCCGAAAATGTGATTTTACTTGCGCTAATCAATATTGTAGTACTTTCTACACCGAATCCTTAATTTGTGATCTGGTGGTTCAACTGGTGCCTGACCCGTAGGTTTGCATGGCAGCACTGAAACTGATTAACGCGTCTTAGGACATCTTGCGCATCACTCATTAGTGCAAAATTGCATAGAATGATTCACGGCAATATCGCAAGTGGAAGCAGTAAACACATCACCACATGCACTGCCCCAGCATCATATATGGAGGAAGACCAGCAGGTTGAAGCAACATTGTGATTTGTCTTTGTTGGATGTTTCTATGACTTCAGAGCCTCCAGCCGTCCCTTGACGACGACAAAGGGGGGGCCATTCCCTTCATGCCCACAGCGTTTTTCCTATCACTCCCAAGCAGACTGCCCAGATCGCTGGGGTTCTTGTACACGCTGTGGCAAGGAGGGGCACCTCCGCTCACTATATCAAAGTCTCATGACCCAGCCCCATCCTGTGCCGTGACCAGACCAGGACACAGTACACATGCTGCAGACAGTAGTCCCCCCCCCCCCCCCCCCCCCCCCCGGGTAACTACTTCATGCAGAAATTGTTTCTCACACTTAGCATGTTGCACCAGTACAATCGTTTCCAGGTGGATGCTGGGCCCACCATCTCTTTGATCAATCAGGGAACTTATGTCCAGCTGGGTTCACCTGAATTGCCACTGTCCTCGTGCAATTTGATGGCCTATGGTAACAGAGCAATTCCTCTTTGCGGGCAATTCTCAACTGCAGCAACTTACAAATACGTCACCCGGCTTTTGACATTCTTTGTCATTGACCATCTGTCGGCTACCAACATTTTTGGCCTTGACGCCTTCACGGCTTTTGGATTTTCTACAAGGTGTACAACTTTGCGTCTGCCGTTTTTTTCCCCAACATTTGAGGCTTTAATGAAACAAATTGGTTACACATGTATCATTCAAAGTATTTTCCATCGCTGGCCACTACTTTCTCCCATCTTTTGGGCAGTGTACAAATCCCGCATTGAAAAAATTGTTCATCTTTTGAAGCGATCCATGAATCAATCCAATTTGTGACTTCTTCGTGAGATCGGAAGTGTTGGTCAGCCAGGCCATGCACCATTGATCCAAACAGGTGACAGTCAGAGGGAACAATGTCTGTAGAATACGGCGGGTGGGGTAGGACTTCCCATTTTAACATTTCCAAGTACATTTTTACCTCTTTTGCAATGTGGGGTTGAGCATTGTCATGCTGCAAAATCACTTTAATGTGCCTTTCGCTGTATTGCGGCCATTTGTCTTTTAATGCTCTGCTCAAACGCATTAATTGCATTCGATAACGAACACCTGTGATTGTTTCACTTGGTTTTAACACCTCATAGTACATGACGCCAAGCTGGTCCCACCAAATGCAGAGCATGATGTTAGAGCCGTGAATATTCTGTTTGGCCGCCAACATGGAAGCATGGCCGGGATATCCCCATGATTTTTTGTGTTTAGGGTTATCGTAATGAACCCATTTTTCGTCCCTGGTTACAATGCGATGCAGAAATCCCTTCTGTTTTTGCCTCTGAAGCAACTGTTCACAAACATACAAATGCCATTCAACGTCTCTTGGTTTCAGCTCACATGTGACCCAAGTTCCTTCTTTCTGAATCATGCTCATAGCCTTGAGACGTTTTGAAATGGTTTGCTGTGTCACTCCCACTAATCATGCAAATTCATTTTGAGTTTGAAGCGAGTCTTCACTCAGCAATGACTCCAATTCTGCATCTTCAAAAACATTCTCTTCCACCACTATGCCAGTCTACAACGTTAAAATCACCGTTCTTGAAGCGTTGAAAACACTCACAACACGTTCTTTCACTAATAGAATCCTGACCATATGTACTTGAAAGCAATCAATGAGACTCAGCTTCTGTTTTCTTCATATTTGAAACAAAACAGTAAAACCCCCACAACTGACACGAATTAGGCTCGTAAACTGACATTTTCAATCAAGAACAACTTTATGATGCAGACACAAATCGACTAATGTTTGAAAGAGGCTATGTTGACAGAGGTCCAAGCTAATTGCCTGATGTCTGCAATCTGTTTCTTTTGACCACTACTTACCGTTGTCGCCACCTATCAGCAAACGGTGGAAGCAAAGTTGCACACCTTGTATCTTGGGTGAAGTCAACGTGGTTTTAACTGTGATCTCTTTCCAAGAAATGGATGACCTCTGCGCGGAGTTTTTGTGTCTCTTTCAACCAGATTTGGGGAGTACTTCAGACTTTCAGGTGCACATCAACTTTGGCCAGATGCCACGCCTCGTTTTCACCATGCCAGACTGATTTCAGTAGCCTTGCGAGCTCCTGTCAAGCAGGAACTTTATTGTCTGTAGGCAGCTGGCATTGTCGAACCTGTCAAATCTAGTGCATGGGCCATGCCCCTAGTCATCATCTGGAAGCTGAATGGGTCTCTTCGCTAGTGTGTGGTTTCAAGACAACCATCAATGTTCGGTAGCAGGTAGAAACCTATCCTATTCCCTGACAAGATGATCTCACCAATCTAGCTGCAAGGGTAAGGGGGGGGGGGGCACTGATTATTTTTTTCCAAGCTTGACCTCGCTGATGCGTACCTCCAGCTTCCCTCAGATGAGGCATCTCTGAACATTATCATCCTTAACATGTTGATTAGGTTGCATAAGTACAAGTGAATCACCTTTGGCAATTACTCAGCCCCCGAAATATTCCAGCAATTTCTGGAACAGTTGATACAGCATATTACAACTTGTGTGAATTACTTGGATGACCTCTTACTGTCACAGGATCCTCCAGCCAGGAGCATTTGAAAAACCTCCACACCCTGTTCACGGCCCTGTGGAATGCAGTCTTGTGATGTCATTTAAAGAAGTGCAGATCTTTTCAGCCAGGAGTGGAGTACTTGGGGCACTGGCTCTCTAAAAAGGGAATCCAGCCCAACAATCAGAATATAGCTGCCCTCACTTCTTCACCTTGTCTGACGATCTTACGTGTGGGCCAGGTCAACTATTATGCTAAATCCTTACTCCAGGTGACCCACATTGTGAAACCTCTCAATCTGTGTAAAGAGGGGGTCCCATACACCTGGACCCCTGTCTGCGATCAGGCTTTTCTCAATTTGAAAACAAAGCTGCTATCTGCACCCTACCTCATGTCTTTTCTCCCGGCCTCCCACTGGTTCTGGCCACTGATGCGTCTGCCTATGGTATCGAAGCAGCCTTGGCACACAGGAATAGAAGTGGCTCTGAACAGCCTATTGCATATACACTCAACACCCTGACCCCAGCACAGCACAACTATTCACAGATCAAAGAGGCAGCCTTGGCAACAGTGTTTACAGCAGAGAAATTTCACATGTACCTTTTTGGGACACAGTTCTCTCTAATTACGGATCACAAGCTGTTGGTTGCGTTATTCAGAATGAACAGCGCAATGCCTTCAGCACTGGGTGTTGTTCCTCAGTGCCTACAATTACTATCTGGTACAAGTCAACAGCCCAGCATTCTAACACTGATGCATTGGCCCATCTACCAACTGGCTTAGACCCAGATTTCGAACCATAGGAGATCCTTTGCTTCTACATCGACACTGAATGTCAACACCTATTGGACTGTGGCCACGTGTTTTGACGCTGCAGCAACAGGTTCTTCACTACATAATACATGGCTGGCCCCCGTATCTCATTTGACCAAAGACTCCACCCTTGGGAACAGCTTTCCCCGTCTCTCAGCTGCAGATAGTGTCATCCTTTTGGATACTGAGACGTACGCACATCAAGTGGTTATTCCGGTGGAATTGCATCGTGGGGTATTCAGTTTTCTCCATAACGGTCATTGAGGCATGTCCCACATGAAAAAGCTGGCATGCCACCATGTGTACTGGCCCAGGGTCAATGGCAACATCGAAAAGAAGGTTCATAGTTGCGTAACATGTGCCCTCCACCAGGCAGTGCCCCCTCAATCCTTAGCCCCCTGGCATACTCCTCACCTCCCTTGGGACTGCATCCATGTTGATTTTGCAGCCCCATTCTTTGGTTCTATGTGGCTGGTAATTGTGGATGCTTATTCGAAGTACCTCTATTTCGTACACATGGCATCCACCACAACCAGGGTCGCCCTTACTGCCTTAGCCCAAGTTATGGCCACTGAAGAGTTGCCTCACACACTGGTCGCTGACAATGGCCCACAATTCACGGCCTCTGCCTTTGAGAACTCCTGTGCCACCGATGGTATCAAAGACACCTGTAGCCCTCTGTTCCACCCTTGCTTGAATGGTGAAGCTGAACGTCTGGTTCAGATTTATAAGCAGCGGATGAACAAGACTATCGAATCCTCTGCCATTATGGTGGCCCATACTTTGTTTCTGAGCACTTATTGCACCACACAAATTAACAATCATAGCTCTGCAGAACTACTCCATGGTTGCCAGTCTCGGACTTTGCTCCATCTGCTAACACCACTGTCATCGGTACCTCGCTCAGGTCCCTCTGGATGTTACACCCCTGGCATGGTAGTGTGGGCACACTCCCACGGGAGTGCTGAGGCTTAGACACCAGCAATGGTAGTGTCCACCCACGGGACACTGCTGACAACACTTCCGCCTTAAAGCCTTCAGCTGACACTACTGCACCTTCACACATACCTTCGTTTCACCTTCCACTGCACCGTCTGTGGCTTTTCTGCGTGTATGTACCAGTTTTGTGACTAAGGAATCTGGTACTGGGCAATGCAGAAGTTGAATGCCCACCGGAACAAATGGATCTCAATGGGCGATAGAGGGCAGAGTCACCGCAGCACTGCACTCGCCTAGTGAGTGGGCCAAAGTCTTGTCAAGTGAATCTGCCAACCCATAGTAACCCTTGTGGAGGCATAAACATCACCGCACATTGACCACTCAGTCAGTCATGCACTTCACCTGGAGGCATTCATTACTATCCCCATCATACTACTGACTACTCACCGATGACTTCGCTTTGATATTGGTTTTCCTCTCTGGTCTCAATTTGATTGTGGCTCATACTTTATCTGTAGACAGCATTGTGTTGAAAGTTCTTGCTCTTCTGCATTGGGCCCATCGCTCATCTGCGCTGCTGCTCGACTGCAGCATGTGTTTGTGTCCGAACTGCAGGTGATCTTCCCTCCTTTCATCATCATCATTTCTCACCTGTTCTCTGATATGTGCGCCAGTATCCAGAGACTCACATACACAGCATAATCCTTGTGGTTCAAATTACAGTGGTGGAGGCTTTGTCAGCAGGTATGATTAGAAGGTCAGCATATTTCTCAGGTGGCGTGTTGCAATTTTTCCTGCAGATGCCAGGCTGATTACCATGTTGAGGGATTTGGTGAATGATGGTGCTGTAAGGTTTAATAGGGTTGCCACAAGTTCCCCAAGTGATGTTCCCTGATATTTCCCTGATTTTGAGGCAAGTTTTAGTATTTTCCCCCGACAAATTTTGAGATCTATGGGGTAAGTAAAGACATAAGTTCACAAAAAAATGTAGGGACTTTTGTACTTCTAAATGTGTGAGCAAAAATCTTAAGCACTAACATCAACATCTTTTGCAATGAACTGTTTTTATATGGAGCAAGCAAGCCAAATGGTATATGTATTTCATTAAGACTAATGATGTTATTTTATTTCAATAAAACGAAACACATTTGGTGACTAAAATACTCATTTCGTTGGCGTTGCAAGACACATTTAAAATACCTTCACTGATTTCAGAAATAACCTGAGAAAAAAGTAGTCCTCTTGAAAGAAGTGCATAAGGCAGGGAAGAGTTGCGTAAACGAACACTGTAGGTGACTGCCAATAAAATTTTCATTCTACTATGTTCGTTATTGTCGGTTATTACCCACTGTGTTATGTCTTATTTTACAGGTATTGCATGGTTTTTCTTTCAAGAAGTATGTGAGTACATAGCGTACCAACTGCCAGTGAAAATTTTCTTCTTCTAATTGTCCATACTTTCTAATATATAAACTACTTTCAAAGTGTCAGAACATACTAGAATAAATAAAATGTCTATAAAATGCCGCACTGTACAACATACTTGTGGTTGGACAGTCGCAATTCCTGAAATCCATCGTCCGTGCCCTCTGGCGTGCTGAAGAACACCCCAGTCCTAGGTCCATGGATAAACCACCCAAATCCGCCACATTATGTCACACAAAAACAGACCCAGCCTGCAGGCAGATCAGTGAGACTAGATCCGATCGGCAGGGCCTGCACATTAGTGGGAAACTATGGGCTTCAGATCAGCAGGCCTGATCCGTTAGAGATACCCACAAAAATTGCCCACGGTTTTGGCCTGTCATGGAAATCCACTGTTCTGGTCAGCTATTCACGAGTCACAGACAGCATGTTGATGAAATGAGACCATGGTGATCAATCCATGCAACACATAACTTGTGAAAATACTCAGAGAATCGATAATAATGAGGACAGGTACCAACTCACCGTAAAGATGTTAGCTGAGCCCCACATAGGCACAGAGAAAAGACAATCACACTCTCAAAACTAAATTTTCGACCACGACCTCTGTCCAAGAATGAGAGCACACACACATTCACAGAATCACGCGGACACAACTCACGGACACATGACCACCATCTCTGGCTGCTGTGTCAACAGTCTCCTCATACCTCCCTGCCTCTTGTCGGTGGCTGTTAGGATACTGGCAGGAAGTGGTAGTAGCACTGACTGCAAGCTGATGGGAATGGTAGGAAGGGGAGAAGCAATAGGAATGAGGGAGTAGGGAAGTGGCAAACATACTGTGCTGCGCCCAGTTAGTGACGATGCACGGACATGTCAGTGAACAAACCACAAACCATTACATCTACTGAGACAAAAACAAGATTTTCCAGTATTTTATTTTTTTCTGAATTTCTCCGATATTCCCCTGATTTTCCTTGACACAATTGAAATTCCCTGATTTCCAGAACTTGTGGCAACCCTGTTTAAGTTTAGTAACTTTTGGAAACTTTGCAGGTGATGATTCAGTGAGAATGGTGTTTGTCACAGCTGTAAGAGTAACTTTAGTACCCCAGAGTTCAATATTGGCTTTGAGTTGAGTCCGAATGGTATGGCTGGTGGTGAATAGTGATTCTATTGTAGGGACTGGGAAGATAGGAAGTCTTTAAGGAGCCCATCATGACTGAACTTAGGAGTGGGGCAAAAGGTGAGGCCTTTGGAAAGCAATGATACTTCTGTGGGCAAAGGCTTTTGGAGGGCAGGCTCATAATTGTATTTTGGTTTTGTTTAACCTCTGGGTCCCATTGCATGGTGTGAAGAAATTAATGAGGGTGTAAAAATATGTTACGGTTGCAAGGAGGGTTTGGCAGTTACAAAGGGATGTGGTGAAGGTACAATGGAGGCTCTTATGGTGATGGTGGATAGTGGTAGTCCACGGCTAGAAATGAGATGAATAGATTGTACAGTTTTCTGAGGTGTTGTTTTGAAGGGCTATATTGGTGAGGGCTATGGACTGATTGAGTTTGAACAGATAGAGAACACTGTGGAAGGGTGAACTGCAGCTGGATATTAGTAATTTGATGATAAGGCCATTTGGGGGGATTCCTCGAGCTCAGTTACAACACAAGAACAATTCATGGGACTGGGTGGTGACTAAGGATTGAGAAACTTCTCTATATTGTGACTTACAAAGAAGGAGCAGGATCAAAAGTGGAGGGCAAGAAATGTGTAATAATACCTTAAAAACTCATTAATACTGTATTATTAAATATTGTACAAAAAGGATTAAACCAGATAAAATATAGTAAAAAAACTAAGATGAAAACAAAATTAGATAAAAGTCATGGAAAGCCACCTACCATTCTCTACATACCCACTGACTGACTGGCTGGCTCAACCAACATATGCAATAGCCTTGTCTAACCCTATTATACCCCTGCTCCCACACCCTTGCCCAAAGACTCAACAAATATATGTAAAATATCTAGAAGCAAGACCTCTTTCCTATACATTCTGCCATCACCACTGGACCATTCACATTTGCTTGACTTCAAACAAAGAGTGCTTCACAATCTGAGTCATCTGGATTCTCTCCATCAACACCAGCTTTTCTGAACTGGACATTTGGGAACTCTCTGTGCAACATGTCTATTGTTCCTGTAATTTCTTTGGCCTCAATCATCGCTAATCCCTGACATCCGTTTGCCTCTATCCCCTTCCCTGCTTCCATTTCAGTCCCCCCCCCCCCCCCCAAAAAAAAAAAAATCCCAAGCAGACCTGCATAGCCATAGTCCTTACTCATTCTCTGCTGCTCCCCTCTCACCCCCCCCCCCCCCCCAACTCCAGATGCTGCACTTGGCAACCCCACATCCCTGCATACTCCTTCAGGTACTACCATGCTATCCCTACCAGACACCTTTTCTGTACCATCACTACCCACCCCAGCTGTGATCATTGCTCCCCACAGTCACACCTCAGTCCCTGGAGGCAACAGTGACTCTCTCTCTCTCTCTCTCTCTCTCTCTCTCTCTCTCTCTCTCTCTCTCTCTCTGTGTGTGTGTGTGTGTGTGTGTGTGTGTGTGTGTGTGTGTATTTTACTTTTACTTGATGGAAAATCCAGTGCTACTCAGCATCCAGCGGAGATGCTGAGTTCCAGACAGGCACAACAAAAAGACTGTCATAATATAAGCTTTCAGCCAACAAGGCCTTTGTCGAAAATAGACCACTAAGAGTACAGCTGCTGGCCCAGTTGAAGTGGACACACACACACACACACACACACACACACACACACACACACACACACAAGCGCGCGCACGCACGGAAATGCAACTCACGTACATGACTGCAGTCTCTGGCAGTTGAAGCCACACTGTGAGCAGCGGCAGCAGTGCATGGTGGGAGAGGCAAATGGGTGGGGGTAAGGAGGAGGCTGGGACAGAGAGGGGGAGGGATAGCAGGGTAGGGGTGGGGAACAGTGAAGTGCTGCTGGGAAGCCTACAAGGACTACAAGGACTAGGTGGAGAGAGGGTAGGGCAGCTAGGTGCAGTCGGGTGGGGGGTGGGGGGGTGGGGGGGGGGGGGGAGTGGAAAAGGAGAAAAGTAGAAAGACAGAGTGCATTGGAGGAATAGAGAGCTGTGTAATGCTGGAATGGGAACAGGGAAGGGGCATTACTTACAAACAAATCGTACAGCTATGAGCACCCACATGGCACCATCCTATACCAACCATGAGTCTTCTAAAGGAGGGGGGGGGGGGGGGCACCCTATCCACATTCCTCCAGAATCTCAACAGCTTCTTCCTCATTTGCTTCACCTGGTCCTACTCAACCCAGCAACCCACCTTCCTAGATGTTGACCGCACCTCAAAGATGGCTACATCAATACCTCTGTCCATATCAAACCTACTAACCATTAGCAATACATCCACTTTGACTGGTGCCACCTGTTCCATACCAGGAAGTCCCTTCCACACGTCTAGCCACCCGTAGTTGTCTCATCTGCAGTGAGGAGTGGTCCTTTTCAAAATATACCAAGGGTCTCACTGAGGCCTTTACAGACCGCAGTTATGCTCCCAGCCTTCTACAAAAACAAATCTCCTGTGCCTTATCTTTCCAATCTCCCAAGGCCTCCCAAAGTCTCACTGTCCAGCCACACAGGAGCACTCCCCTCATGAATCAGTACCACTCAGGACGTGAGCAACTGAATTACCAGGGTGTACACATGGACAAGGGAAAAAAAATTCCTGGATTTTTCCCACATGTTCTGGTTAACAATATACTTTTTCCCCGGCGAAAATACACTTTTTCTGTGTTAAGTGACAGAATACTTTCTCTTGGTACCATAAAACTTATCGACCCTTTGAATGGTTAAGATTTTATACACCGGCGTAGAACTTTCCTGCACTTTAAAAAATGAAAACACCCACCCACCCACCCAAAAAAATAAAAATAAATAAATAAATAAAAATAAAATAAATAAATAAATTTTAAAAAATGCATTTTTGGAAAGATCTTTGATGCACAGCAGCACGTATGCTGCATATTTTTGTATGACGAAGGTATACATCTGAATTCCACCAAACGCAGCACATTACTTTCCGAAGCACTGAAATCAACATTGCAATGCGCTTTAGTAAGCCAATCATAGCTGATGCCATGTGATCTTGCCAGCCGATGATAGCAGATATTCAGAGCATAGAACAATAGAACACTGTGATGTAGTCAGCCAGTAACAAATGGCTCTGAGCACTATGGGACTTAACATCTATGGTCATCAGTCCCCTAGAACTTAGAACTACTTAAACCTAACTAACCTAAGGACAGCACACAACACCCAGTCATCACAAGGCAGAGAAAATCCCTGACCTTGCCGGGAATCGAACCCGGGAATACGGGCGTGGGAAGCGAGAACGCTACCACATGACCTCAGCCAATAACAACCAGCATCACTGTTCAGTAGCGCGAACACATAAATAGGAAAAGTTAATGGTTTAAATTAATCTACATTGTGTAACTACAAGAAAAACTAAGCTTTCAGATTGGTCTTTTTTGCACGTGTTACACTTTAATGTATGTAATACAAATGTACCAGCAAAATTTTCAATAATACATAAATGTCTGGGCTTGAAATTCTTCTAAGTGGTTGGCCCTCAGTGTGTTAAACTTTAAATGAGAATAAAACACCCTGTGATTTAAGAAATTCAAAGCACATTCACACAAAACATCATTCAACTTGCGTAAAATGAAATTTACTTTGAAAGTAATGCTTTTTAACCACCATTCGCAATATTTACCAGCAACCTGTTACAATTCGTTTCAGCAATTGTCAGACAGCAACAGAAAATGACGTTACTGAGCGTGTGCAGCTACGATGATGTTACTGAGCGTGTGCAGCTACGATGACATAGGAAGGGCCCAAGTTCACACCTATATAGGTTTAAGGGATCTTACATTACATCATAAATGAAACAGAACATCAGAGGGTACTCCAAGAGCATTAGAATTTCGCAAACCAGACTAAAATTCGTAATTCGGTTGAAAGTGCACATTCATATGCCCACATTAACAAAGAAGCAGGTCTCAACCTGATATTAAGCTTATCAGTGTGGTTTTCGGGCTGCAAATTTTCTTGGAGTACCAGTACTGTATTATCTCATGTTTAGTTCTTCATTATGGCATAACACCATACGTGCCAGGAGATAAAAAATGGCACTTGTAATTCAGCAAACAGTTGATGCTAGCCAATACTGTGAAATGAAAAACTCCATTTCAAATAAATTAACTGCCTTTGCAGAAAAGATTAATAAAAGCAAATTTTCTTTAGCAAATCGACAAAAATAACATCAGTGTTGTGCAAGGCAATTAATACTTGGCTGCCAAAAATCTGGAAACAAAATAAAACCAGGAAACTAAAACTAACAACATATTTTAGACTTCCATAAGTATGTGAATGTATATTATTTCACTTGCTAGCTCCCACAGAAATCCTTTTTGTTTTCATTTGATGTGAGTTGTAAATGAAGAAGACACAAAGAAGTTACTAAACCTTAACATGGGTCACGTGTAGATTACCACCCTCTCCACTGCAACTTCGACTGCTCTGCGCATGCGTGACTCTGCCAGCTTGGGAACGCCAGAAGAATTTTTCCGAGTAGTGTCTGGCTGCTTGTTGCTTTTGCTGATACAGCTAAGTGCCGTACTTCAAGTAGCCATAAGTGGGAGAAGGTACTGTTCATACGTGACTCAACTGCACATGCACACCAGCCCACTGGCTACTGCTCAAACGAACCCACAGTAAACCGTTGTAATGTCACGGTCATCGGAAGCAGTTTGTTGTTACGAAGTATTGCGTAGTCTTCGTCCTAAAGCCTTTGACACATTTTGGTGTTGGCAGATACCTGTGTGTGCACCGTGTTTTGTTGTTGGAAATGGCACATTTCCTTTGAAACTTAAGTTTACTTTGGTTTTCTTTCCCTCGTTTAAGATTTATTGCTGCAGAATTATTCCACAGTAGCTGGCTAAAATAAAATTCTTTGTTAGATTATCAGTTCTTACCAGTCAAAACCACAAAAATTTATCTGAGAACTGAAACAATGAAAATTCCTGGAATTCTAAAAAATTCCAGGATTTTTTCCGGTTTTCACCAAGACGAAAAAATTCCCCAGGTTTTTCCGGGATTTCCCAGGGCATATATACCCTGATTACATTCTCTGCCAAGGTTTTGACTACCTCTCGGTGTCCCTGAAATGATAAATGTCCTACCCACTATCCCTCCCACAGTGGTATTCGCTGTCCATCGAACCTACACAGTGTACTCGTCCATCCCTACATAACCCCTGATTCCATGTCTCACACATGCTCCCACCAACACCTACTCCAGTCCAGTCACAAACATCACCTATCCCATCAAAGGCAGGGCCACCTGTGAAAGCAGTCAGGTGACATACAAGCTGAGCTGCAACCACTGTGCTGCATTTTATGGGGCATGACAACCAACAATCTGTCTGTCCGCATGAATGGCCACCAACAAACTGGCCAAGGAACAATTGGATCACCCTGCTGCTGAGCACAACTCCCAACACAACATTCTTCATTTCAATGACTGCTTCACAGCCTTTGTCATATGGATCGTTCCCACCAACACCAACTTTCCTGAAATGCGCAGGTGGAAACTCTCCCTGCAATATATCCTACGTTCCCATAACCCTCCTGGCCTCAACCTTTGTTAGTCATTGTGCTCATCAATCCAGCCCCTTCCCTGTTCCCATTCCAGCACTATACAGTTCTCTATTTCACCAACGCACCCAGTCTTTTTACTTCTCTCCTTTTCCACTATTCCCCCCCTCCCCCCTCCATCTCTCCCTTGACTTCCATCTAACCTCCCGACTGCACCTAGCTGTCCTACCCTCTCTCCACCTCATCCCCGTGGGCTCCCCAGCAGCAATTCACTGTCCCCCTACCCCGCTATCTGCCCCCCTCCCTACCCCAGCTTACCCCCATCCATTTACCTCTCCCATCATGCACTGCTGCCACTGTTTGCAGAATGGCTTCAGCTGGCAGACTGCAGTCATGAGTGTGTGTGTGTGTGTGTGTGTGTGTGTGTGTGTGTGTGTGTGTGTGTGTGGTTTATTTTCGACAAAGGCCTTGTTGGCCAAAAGCTTATATTGTGACAGTCGTTTCGTTGTGCCTAACTGTGACTCAACATCTCCGCTATATGCTGAGTAGCAACTATCCTTTTCATAATATTGTTACTTTACTTGTTGGAATATAAATGAGATAGAGTTTTAAAATAACACAGTTAACTAATTTTACAATTGTATTCCAAAACGCGTACAGAATAATGTCTGTTGGATTAATATAAACACAAATCACCATAATCTTCCTTTTAGTTGCCGGTACACGAAATTAAAATTATTACTTTCCACAATCAACATTATACTCATTTTTAACTAATCAGGCAATATTACATTAGTTATAATGTAACTAAAATGTTGTTAACAATATGTAATGTGCTGACATGGCAATGAAAATTATGTCTGTATTTTATCTCTTGTATTTTGTGTGATATTTTATTTATAAATATTCTGAGGGTAGTGTTCCTCCTACAGTCAATGATTGTATTAGTTTTGCAGGACCACCACAACCAAAATGATTCATGGTGGAAGATTTGCGATGAGATGTAGACCTATTAGTCCTTGGTATATCAGTATGCTCCCCACATTTCTTTATTTGTTAAGCCGTCAGTACACTTTTTGAATAAAAAATATAGTGTGTCATATATGCTGCCCTACAAAGATTACTTTATCTGAAATACACTGTACTGGACAATTATTTGATACTGTTTTATTTAGAAACCTTTGTTACCTAAATCTGGATATGAGACTATCTTCAATCTTCGTTGAAAAATTTGAAGGTAAAGTCCGCGCACCAGTCAGTCTTTTAACAAGAAATTCTTTCCAGTCTTTATATTTGTCTTGAATTGCTGCAAGAAAGATAAACTTCATCAATATTTTAACAACCAGTTCAATTGACCATCCAAACTTTGGTTGCTATTTGCTTACTTCATACTTACCTCTAAGATCATGAACCAGTCAACAGGCATTTCTAAGAGAATGAATAATTAAATACAGATGAGTGAATGAAAATTTTGCTGCATAAATTAATCCAAATACTCCATCACATGAACAGAGGGGAACATATACTATTGGATAACAGATCAAATGCAACTCTATTTACAGTTATCAGTTTTGCAGACTTTGAAATTACTTTTAAATTATAACATACAGCAGGATATTTTATTATTTACATGTTCCGCAATACTGTCCACTATGTGGTACAGTACGAAGAACACCACTTCCCTACACTCATTCTGCTTCTAAATTCTTATTATTTTAGCGTCCCTAAAGTAATGAGAAAACATTATCACAACAGGTCCTACACTTACCAAGTCAATAAAAGTTTAACACAAAAAATTTCAGATGAGAAAATTAAATACGAAAGAATCCGTCCATGCTACCATGAACTGTTTAAGAATCACGAACCTAGCTTATGTAAGGCTTGTGAAGAACTTGTAAGTTCAGTAGCTTTCCTTGGTAGCACACTTTGTCCAGATAGCGACAATCATACTACATTCTTGTTTCTCAGGTAGTATAAGGATTTAGAGACCAAACTAGATGTCATCACTCTCTCATTACACTCATCTGAAACAAGAGGGAGAGGGAGTGATGGAAAAGAGGAAGGTGGTTGAGAGGGCAAAGGTGGTTGAGAGGGCAAAGGTGGTTGAGAGGGCAAAGGTGGTTGAGAGGGCAAAGGTGGTTGAGAGAAGAGGTGAAACTTGGAGGCGGCGAGGGGGGGGGAGGCAGCGAGGCATTGGGGGGGGGGTGTTTGGCGGCGAGGGGGAGGGGTCAGCGAGGGGGGGGTCGGCGAAGGGTGGGGGGGTCGGCGAGGGGTGGGGCAGCGGCAAGGGGTGGGGGGGTCGGCGAGGGGTGGGGCGGCGGCAAGGGGTGGGGCGGCGAGGGGGGGGGGAGGGGAGAGTTTGGAGAAGGAAGAGGAGAGAGAACGAAACACACTACTAAAACACATGACAAGACAGGCATTACATAGAAAAGGATAAATTGAATTAAACTATATTACTATGCACTATACAGTTAATTTATGATAGTTCGCCTGTCATTCATTCCCAACTTTTGTATTCAAAGTGTCCTTTAGCCTGTATTAAGCTGAGGAATGAAATTAAACAAAGCCACTGCTCATTTTATTGTTTATTTATATAGACTGGATCTGTATTGTCCAACATGCCTATCTACGGCAATGGTATAATTCGCTTTTCTGTTCTCATGTAATTTCCATAAATTTTGTATTAATTGACTTTTAGCATGTCCTCATCCTGTTAAAATACCGACTTTCAGCTGGGAAGGAAGAGGATAATCTATACGCCACTAAAAGTCATGTTTAAGGAAAATTTTCCAAAGAATGTACGGAAATTCTTTGAGGGCACAAGAGTAAATTAGACAACAGCTGCAGATAGGCATGTGGCCACATTCTGGTCGAGTATATACAGGGTGTTACAAAAAGGTACGGCCAAATTTTCAGGAAACATTCCTCACACACAAATAAAGAAAAGATGTTATTGGACATGTGTCCGGAAACGCTTAATTTCCATGTTAGAGCTCATTTTAGTTTGTTCTTCCACCTACGCTCAATGGAGCACGTTATCATGATTTCATACGGGATACTCTAGCTGGACTGCTAGAACAAGTGCCTTTACAAGTACGTCACATGTGGTTCATGCACGATGGAGCTCCTGCACATTTCAGTCAAAGTGTTCGTACGCTTCTCAACAACAGATTCGGCGACCGATGGATTGGTAGAGACGGACCAATTCCATGGCCTCCACGCTCTCCTGACCTCAACCCTCTTGACTTTCATTTATGGGGGCATTTGAAAGCTCTTGTCTACGCAACCCCGGTACCAAATGTAGAGACTCTTCGTGCTCGTATTGTGGAAGGCTGTGATACAATACGCCATTCTCCAGGGCTGCATCAGCGCATCAGGGATTCCATGCGACGGAGGGTGGATGCATGTATCCTCGCTAACGGAGGACATTTTGAACATTTCCTGTAACAAAGTGTTTGAAGTCACGCTGGTACGTTCTGTTGCTGTGTGTTTCCATTCCATGATTAATGTGATTTGAAGAGAAGTAATAAAATGAACTCTAACATGGAAAGTAAGCGTTTCCGGACACATGTCCACATAACATATTTTCTTTCTTTGTGTGTGAGAAATGTTTCCTGAAAGTTTGGCCGTACCTTTTTGTAACACCCTGTATACATAGACAATAAAACAAGCAGCCTTGTCTGTAAATACACAAACTATGATTCATCATTAATTTCACTTGTAAGAATGGCTCATTGTTATTTCTCAAGAACCATGATGAGCAGTTAATACAGAACATACATATTTATTTCAGCTACTTTAAACTAAATTTACTTACTCTTTGGTGGAATGAGCGGCTTTCCTCTGGTTGCACACCATCCAACAGGATGCACAGTATTACAACACAAATTTAGCCAGAAATCCTTGCTACCATTTTGTCCGAAGCCCTCATACCTTAGCAATGCTTTGTAACCTTGAAAGAAACAAAACACACATGTAATGTTCTCAGACATTAAAGAATTCACATGTTTGTTGACCTAAACACTGGTAACTTAAAAAACACTACTAACTTTAAAATACAGTAATACTGAAAATGGGTCCCATTACTTCTTGTCAGAAATAACATACTTCATAAAGGCTTTTGTAAGAACAACTGCAAATTATTTTTCTCATAAATTTGTTCATATATATCGAGGTGACAAAAGTCGTGGGATAGTGATATGCACATACACAGAGATGGCGGTAGTATTGCATAAACAAGGGAGAAATGGGCAGTGCACTGGCAGAACTGTTATTTGTTCTCAGGTTATTCATGTCAAGAGATTTCCAAAGTGATTATGGCCACATAACTGAATTAACAGACTCTGAACACGGAATGGTGGTTGGAGCTAGATGCATGGGACATTCCATTTCGGAAATAACTGCAGAATTCAATATTCTGAGATCTGCAGTGTCAAGATTGTGTCGAGAATATCAAATGTTAGGCATTACAGCTCACCATGGACAACGCTGTGGCTGACGGCCATCACTTAACGACCAAGAGCATCGGCATTTGCGCACAGTTGTCAGTACTAACAAACAAACAACACCATGTGAAACAACCACAGAAATCAATGTGGAACATACAACGAACATATCCACTAGGACAGTGTGGTAGAATTTGGTATTAAAGTGCTATGGCAGCAGACAGCTGACATGAGTCAGACATCACCTGCAGCACCTCTTCTGGGCTCGTGACCATATCAGTTGTACCCTAGATGACTGGAAAACCAAGAGCTGACAATAGTAGGGTTCGAGTGTGGTGCAGATCTCATGAAACCATGGACCCAAGCTGTCAACAAGGCACTGTGCACTCTGGTGGTGGCTCCATAATGGTGTGACTAGTGTTTACATGTAATGGACTAGGCCTCTGGTCCAACTGAACTGATAATTGCTGGAAATGTTTATGTCTGGCTGCTTGGAGACCATTTGCTACCATTCATGGACTTCATTTTCCTAAACAATGAGGAATTTTAATGGATAACAATGTGGCACATCACCAGGCCAAAACTGTTTGCGATTGGTTTGAAGTACATTCTGGAAAATTTGAGTGAATGATTTGGCCTCTAACATCGCCCGACATAAATCCCACTGAACATTTGTGGGACATAATTGAAAGTATTTGTATGGAGTGTAGCCATGTATGGAAGTGAAACATGGATGATAAATAGTTT
The DNA here is from genome assembly GCF_023864275.1 of Schistocerca cancellata. Taxonomy (NCBI): domain Eukaryota; kingdom Metazoa; phylum Arthropoda; class Insecta; order Orthoptera; family Acrididae; genus Schistocerca; species Schistocerca cancellata. The sequence goes on from NC_064632.1 coordinate 251,526,712, forward strand.
GGACAAGAAGAGAATTGAAGCTTTCGAAATGTGGTGCTACAGAAGAATGCTGAAGATTAGATGGGTAGATCACATAACTAATGAGGAGGTATTGAATAGGATTGGGGTGCTACAGAAGAATGCTGAAGATTACATGAGTAGATCACATAACTAATGAGGAGGTATTGAATAGGACTGGGGAGAAGAGAAGTTTGTGGCACAACTTGACTACAGGAAGGGATCAGTTGTTAGGACATGTTCTGAGGCATCAAGGGATCACCAATTTAGCATTGGAGGGCAGCATGGAGGAATTGAAAGATCAGTTCATGTACAAAATCCTGCACTGGCAACACTTTTGCAAAGCCTACAGAGGCAGCATGGCTCAATATTTTTGCAGGGGACTTCCAACAACTTGTTGAGTCCATACCACATTGACTTGCTGCACTATGCTGGGCAACAGTAGGCCTGACACATTATTAGGAGGTATCCCATGACCTATGTCACCTCAGGGTATGTATTTTGTTTGTTTATTCTAAGAAATCTCTTGAACATCTGGAAAATATTTTTTGGGAAGGGGCGGAGAGGGAGGGGGAGGGCTTTGCTGTGGTGAGAAGACCCCACTAGTGCTCCGAGTGGGGTAGAGAAGTAATGACATGTAAGCTTAAATGACTGCAAGATGGAATGTGTCCTGATATTCACCGGTTTATACACATGCATAAGCCCATGTTCCTCTTTGACTAGTGCTGTGATTATGATATAGACTGTGGGAAAATATTTTTTATTCTTTAATTTTTTTTGTTTTTTATTTTGGTGCAAACTGTCGAGCTTGCCCATCGTCTCGTTCTCTGACACACATTTGAGCGACCATTTCCCATGTGCTATCCGTTTGCTGACTTCTACCCCACCTATGTGCACACCCAAATGGCAGCTTACTAAGGTCGACTGGAGGCTTTACTCGTCCCTGGCGCCTTCAGTGAACATCATTTCCCCAGTTGCGACGACAAGGTAGAATATCTTAAAAATGTTATCCTTACCACTGTAGAATATTCCATTCCTCACACTTCCTCTTTACCATGCCTATGTCAAAACCGTACAACACAAATACAAAGAGAGAAGTTAAAAATGACTACATGTCAATCCCAATTGACGGAAGAGAAGACAACAAGAAACAGGGACATGGAGAAAGGTCTATAATACACCATTGAGAAACTGAGGTCCAGAACTAAAAATTAAATGGCCTTTGCCATATTGCTACGACAGATGAGAAATGAAACATGGTCAACAGCCACACTTTGTTAGCTAAAACAGCTGATTACTCAGATGGAAAACACAAATGGGAACATAAGGGGTTAAAAAAGGGCATTCCATCAGAAAATGGCAAACAGACAACAGTTGATCGCAATGCACACAACGTGGTAAGGGAGCACCACTTCATAAATGGCGGTGGCTAAAACGATAGTGCCCAATATGCATCCTAGTTAAAATGATCTCCTTGTGGCAAGAGGGCAGAGAGGTGGTCATCCAAGCTGCTGGGAGAGGCTTAATAATCCGGAGCTCATTTCCATGAAGGGAGGACCAGTGGTGACGCCAAAATGACACCACCTGCTGGCAGACGGCAACACAGAGATCATTGGAGGGAATGTAAGAACTAGCGGCTGCAGTCTTGGCAGCAGCATCAGCAGCCTTGTTTCCCATCAGGCTAATGTGACTACGTACCCATATAAACATCACAGTGACTCCATCAAGAGTGAGCTAGTGGCAACTTTCCTGGACATGTTGCACTAAGGGATGGACAGTGTTCAGCACACAGGGGCTCTGAAGGGTGCTCAGAGCGTCTGAGCAGATGACGCAATTTAAAAGCCTGTGTCATCTGATGTACTGTGTGGTCTGATACAGGGCGAAGAGCTCTGCTGTAAATACTATGCAGTGTTCTGGAAGCCAATACCGAAAAACCACGGCATCAATGACGAAGGCACACCCAACACCATGGCCAGTCTGAGAACCATCAGTGTACAGAAAGGTACTATCACAAAGTTCCAAGCGAAGGTCGTGGAACTTAATGTGACAGAGTGTGTCTGAAGTAGTGTTCTTAGGAAGCAAAAGAAGGCCAAGGTAAACACAGGCCACCACACGAAGCCAAGGTAATGTTGGGTTCACACCCACCGGGAAAGTGGCAGGTAGCGTGAAGTTGCCCACAAGCAAAAGGTGCTGCAACATCTGTAAGTGAACAGTGTCTGGCTCTGGGGTGGAGGACTGAGATGAAGTGAGATCATGATCTAACTACCTCTCAGTAAAGGCGGCAATGCAGCACTCATGATTCTGAGAAGAGAAGGGTATTGCCCGAGCCTCCTTCACTTGTTTCCGATGGAGGAAGGCGCGGTGATAGAAGCTCGAAATCTCCTCAAAATGGTGGCACAAGGTGTTGGAGATAGCAATAGCATCCATGACGACATCGTCTGCTATTGTCAAGCTGGAAACTGGGAAATGAATATTGGTCCCAGAAAGCCGTCGGAGGTTGGCCCACAAAACGGAAGAGGGAATGGAACTATTAAAAGAACTAGTTAATGAAATCCAGCTGGCTTTGTTGCTGTCCCGAAGAACATGACGACACTGTGCACGCATCTGTTCATAATGAAAACAGTTTGCCATCATAGGATGAAGGTTAAAAACGTGGAGATCACGTCTCCATGTGCGAATTGCATAGCATACGCCTCAGTCCACCAAGGGACTGGGACACGGCATGGTAAAGAGGAAGTGTGAGGAATGGAATATTCTACAGTGGTAAGGATAACATTTTTAAGATATTCTACCTTGTCGTCGCAACTGGGGAAATGATGTTCACTGAAGGCGCCAGGGACGAGTAAAGCCTCCAGTCGACCTTAGTAAGCTGCCATTTGGGTGTGCACATAGGTGGGGTAGAAGTCAGCAAACGGATAGCACATGGGAAATGGTCGCTCAAATGTGTGTCAGAGAACGAGACGATGGGCAAGCTCGACAGTGCAGAAGGATAGATCAAAATGAGAATAGGTGTGCATGACGTCTGAGAGGAACATGGGTGCTCCTGTGTTAAGACAGAGGACGTTAAGTTGACTGAGATGGTCAGGAAAGAGGGCACCTTACAGACAGGTTCTGGGAGAACCCCAAAGGGGATGGTACGCTTTAATGTCACTGACCAGCAGAAATGAGTGAGGTAGATGCCCATTAAGCTGGAGGAAGTCTCCCCTGGTGACAATGAATGACAGAGGGGTGTAAACGGTACAAAGGGAAAAGGTCAAGTGAGGAAAGAAAAGGCGAACTGCGACAGTTTGAAGACAAGTAGTTGGGAAGATGGGTTGACTGTGAACATCATACCCTCTGGGCAGCATGACTCCCCCATGAGATGGAATGCTGACCTTGGCGGTAAGGTCGAAACAGACCACAAAGAAATGCGAGAGCTCAAAGCGGTTGTGAGGATGCAGTTTTGTTTCCTGAAGGCAGAGAACAAGTGGACGGTGCGAATCTAAGAGCAGCTGTAAATCCTCTTTGTTGGATATAAGGCCACGAATGTTCCACTGGAGGAGAGCAATGACAAGGAAAAAATGAAGGGGTGTCCCATCGGCAGCAGCCGAGTGCCAGCCTTCAAAGACTTGCTGCTAGGGGGCAGAGGCAGGAGGATCCTGCTCTGTGAGGTCTACAGAAGCGTCGGCATTCTTCTGCTGTCGGCCTGTGGAGTCCAGGGCAGAAAAATTTAGTGGTGCACAACGGCGACACAGAGGTCGGCCAGGCAAGGGTATCATGTGGTGACACCGCGAAGAGGATCTTCGAGTAGGCCAAGGGGAAGAGCATTTCCCCTTTTTTTTTTTTTTTTTTTTTTTTTTTTTTTTTTTTTTGAGCCTTTCCATTTAGCAGGGGGAAGATTCAGATGTTGGTTGGCTGGAGGGACATAGGAAGTCTTCACGGGAGTATTCCTTCTGTCCTTTCCAGCCTGACAGTTGTGTAGCTAGTGACTTTACCCCGTGAGGCGAAAGTTTGGTGGCATGTTGCACAGCTGGAGGAGGAGACGGGATGCTACCTTGATGCTGGGTGATCTCATAACCGCGGTGCTAAATTTCATGTCACTTGTCTGCATGGCCATGCCCTTTGTGGAGCAAGATGTATCAAGAACAGTACTGTAGGTGACATAAGGTAGAACGCAGAGTTTCTGACTCTGCTGAAAACTTGCCAGTGATCGGGTAAGGCACTTTTTCCTTCAACCGGATCTCCTGACAGCCGGCTCATCGAGATACACGGGATAGTCGTGGGTGGACGAGGCATGGTCGTCACTGCAGTTAATGCAGCGGGGAGGAGGAGGTGGACAATCACCCTTGTGAGCATCCCTACCATAGGTTACATGTTTGGCTGGGTGTCGACAGGACTCTCGAGTGTGTTTTTAATGATGACACTGGTAGCAGCTCATTGGGTTCAGAATATCTAGTCAGACTGTAACAACTGCATAACCTGCTCTGATCTTCGACACAAGAACCACTCTATCAAAACTGAGAAAGAGAGAGCGTGTGGGCACTAAGAAGGCACCTACTTTTTTCATCACCTGATGGACGGCAATGAGACCCTGATCAGAGAGGTATGTTTGGATTTCTGCCTTGGTCAGACCATTGACCAGCCTAGTGTAAATAACACAACGGGAAGAATTCAGTGTTCAATGGGCCTAGACATCAACAGGATAGCCATGGAGAAGTGAAGCTGCTAGCAGTAGTTGTGCTTGAGGATCAGAAGTATTCTTCAAAAACAAAGTGCCATTGCATAAATGAGAGCAGGATTTCACAGGGCCAGCAACTGTATCAACACCTTTCTGAATACTAAACACATTGAACCTTGGTGCAGCTGGGAGTGTCTTTGAATTGTTAGCCTCAGTCCATTTACGTTTCATAGCCGTTGACTGTGAAGATGATAGGCTCATTGTGAGAAAATCCCCCATGATTGCCAGTGTCTCCAATGGCGTGCTCCTTGCAACTGGGGGCCCCCTTCAGAAGGGGGTGAACTCGCCTTAGATGATTCTTGACACCTCAGGTCACACCTCCTGAACACCAGACGGAGGGACCAATTGGCAGTTTGTGAAGGTAGCAGCTCAGGTAATCACCCCTTCCTGGGCCTGGCCTGTACAAGGGGGTACATGCGAAACCTACCTGTCAACCTGGGGCTGGGAATTACACATTACCCAATCATCTATTACACATTAGGCACGTGGGCCAGCCTTCAGGAGTGCACAGGGAGAAAGAAGAAAAAGAGGAAACTTGAATGCCGAAGTGGAGGAAGGTTTGGAGAAGGTGAATGAAGAAAGAAAAAAGGAGCAGTGGACAGTATTCTGATACTGACTACAAAAAATGCAGAGTACATTTCCAAAAACCTCCCAGACATGTTCCCCATGGGAGGGAATAAAGAACAGCAAGTGAATAGACATGCAGCATGGAATGGAAAAGATGCTGCAAGGACTGGGGCCCATAGTAGCCAAGCACAAAACCGCCCAAAGAGTGGCGAGCTCCCTGGGGGCTAACCATATTTTGAAATATACACTACAAATGATTCTATTATTGTACTTTTTTCTGTAGTTGGTATTACACAATCCTAAAGGATGCCTGCTGTCCATAGGAGTCTAGCCATGAGGCTAGTCACATCTTATGAACTAATGCCCTTAAATTATCAACCCTCTGCAGGTTAAACAATGAGCCCGTATTACATCTCATCAGAAAAAAATTTGTAAATATTACCCTCACACTGGGTGACCTTATACACTCTCTGAAATGAAGAAACTGATTGGCATTAAGAGTAAAATATGCCTCAGCTGAAGCAATTCCATTTCCTGAGACATTATCCAACCCCAGAGAAGACGTAACTGCAACCATTTCGGTAACGTGGGTCAAATCAAGACTCAAAGCAGTACAATTTTATCATACAAAATGTTGACTTGCCACTAAATATCATAGGTTTGTAGTCCTCGTCATCATTACATATAATTCCCCATTCAAACATGACTAAAAACAGTCTTGTCCTTAACTTGGACATACTAGGAGCCAAATCTGTGTGTTGATACTAGTCCATGGTGGCCATGCTTCATAATACAATTAAGTGTGTCTTAGTGGACAACTGACCCCCATTTCATACTTGCAACATACACTGATGAACCAGAACATTATTACCAACTGCTCAACCTTTCGAGTTCCAACAAAAATATTACTTTAAAATTTTTCACAAATTAACACTTTCCATCATAGTAAGTAACAAATACTAGAGGAAACTTGCAGAAAGTATGTGATAATTTTTTTTTACGGAAGTGGTTTCACTGTGGAACCACTAGGACCGTTTACTACCACCTATCATTTCATGTGATACTGGGATTGTCCAAAAAAAACTGCATTGCCTTTGCTGCTTCTTTGCCCCTTCTGCATCAATACATTTACGTCAGCACAATTTGCATGCATCATAAGCTTTCTGGAGCTCCTCTACCAGAACGCTCTTCAAGGATACTGTTGATTGTGATAGGGAAGGCGAATGATTGACTCTGGTTTGTTGAAGAAATTTAGGAATGTATATAAGATGCTAGTATGGCCTATTCTTGAGCAGAGTGTGCAGAGAATAACATTATCTAAATTTCATATGCAGGAAAATATTGTGTAATATGCACCATACGCAAAATCACAGTAGTCTCTATTTTTCATTGCGAATTTTTTCAAATTTTACACAGTGTATCACTTAAATGCAAAAAATGAAGTTTTCTTTACCAAATAGTTCCTGTAAAATCATTTGAGAAAGACTGTAGTGCGCGCGCCGCGATTCTGTCATCACAGCACGTCACCAACCAACTGAAAGCAGGCAAACAATGTCGGCCTCCCCTTATGAACAGACAAATGAATTCACCCAGCGCTTCGGACGAAAACTGGTCACTGCACATTTCCACTGTTTCCCGCACACACTCTACTGCTCAAGTGTTTGGGATCTGTATCAGATTGGACTAAATGAAGACAATGAAGCAATTCAGAGACCGGCTGCTAGATTTGTTACTGGTAGGTACAAACAAAATGCCAGTGTTAGGGAGATGCTTCAGGAACTCAAATGAGAATCCCTGGAGGGAAAGCGTATTCTTTTTGAGAAACAACATTCAGAAACTTAAGAGAAATAGCATATGCAGCTGACTGCACAATAATTCTATTGCCACAAACATGCATTTCACGCAAGGACCATGAAGGTAAGATACAAGAAATTAGGGCACATACATACTCACACAGATAGTTGTCTTTTCCCCTCATTCAATTTATGAGTGGAACAGGAAACGAAATGATGAAGTGGTATAGGGTACCCCCAGCCGCACACCAAACAGTGGCTTGCAGAGTTTTTATGTACAATGTAGTTAGATAGATGTGAGTTCTATTCAACAAGTGATGGCAGGAGAACACATACATGAAATAAGTATTACATATGCAAGCCAGTGGTTCCTCCTCCTGCCAGATGTGTGACATAATTACGATTTAACAGTTTTCAGATTTTTTCCTTACATGCATTGTGAAGCCTTGCTTCTTGCCAAATTTCGTGATTTTAGGTCAACGGGAAGAATCCTATAGATTTTGATGAATGAGTTTGCACCTATCAAAATAAGTGACATAAATAGCCTTACCATTTTGACTGTATTGACCTAGATGCTTAAATGTTTTACACTAACTTGGGGCCACGTACCTTAGCATGCGACAAAAATATGAACTTGATATTTCTACCCATTCCTGAGAAAAAGGGGCCTTAACAGTCAGTCAGAGAGGAGAGAGAAGGATTGGGAGAGCAGAGGGAAGTCAGAGGTTGGAGGGGTAGGGAGGGGGGGAGAGAGAGAGATTTCATTGTTACTGATTGAAATATGGAAGCCTAGTAACATCACGACCTCCTACAAACATGTTGCACAGTCTCCATGCCAATTGTTGCTCTGAATGCTGTAAATGATCTACAATGCACTACATTCATAAAAGTACCTCAATGTATCACTAAATGTCTCCACCTTGTAACAGCATTGTTTCAGGCAGGAACCACTGGTACCCAAAATGTTAATAGAGTGTTGGTCCATCTTTGGAATGCATAATAGCGGTGCTTGTGCGTAGCATTGATATGACGAGTCCTTGCTAGGTTTCCAGAGATATTTAACACCTGATGTCTGTCTACATATCACAGAATTCCTGTAAATTACAGGCCAGTGGTTTGTGGGTGTGAAGCTGGTGCTCGATACTGTTACAGATGTGTGTTCCATCAGGTTGAGATTAGGTAAATTTAGTGGCCAAGACATCAATGTGAGTTCACTGTTATTCATGTCAAACCACGGTAGCATGATTTTGGTTCTGTGACATGCACAGTTATCCTGCGGGAAGCTGTCATCACGGTCAGAGAATACATCAAGCTTGAAGGGACACAGGTGATATGCAATAATGTTCATGTAGTCCACTGCTGACATGGTGCCTTCAATTACTACTGTTCATCCCACAGATGCCCAGGTGATTGTTCTGGACAGCATAATACTGCTCCCGCTGGATTGAGACTATGGCATAGTGCACATTCTCTGCAGCCATTTGCCTGCATGATGACATATCCAGACACTAAGCTTAACCTTGTGTATCAAGAAATGTGATTCATCCGATCAGGTGACATTTCCATTGATCCCATGCCCATTGCTATTATTACTGATGATGTCATTGGATCAACAGAGGAACCTGTAGGGGGTTGCCTGCAATGTTTGCACCAGCATTGTACACTGTTGCGTACACTGCTACAGGTGGCCACCTATACCTCTTTACAAACTAGGCAAGTTCCAGACAACCTCCTGTGACAAGGTATGGTTATCCAGCCCCTTTTTACTTACTTGTCGTTTCACCATCTTTCAACCACTTTCCACAGATGCTCATGACAGTAGCACATTGAAAGTTGGAAAGCTTCATCATTTCTGAGATTCTCGTTCCCAGGGGTAAGACCACAAGAATCTATCTTTTGTTAAATTCACTTATGTAAGTAGATTTTTCCCATTTACTTCATCACTAGAATAGTTCCTCATTCATTTGTATCCTGCTTATGTAACTTCTTCACCATGACATGAGACTGCAAGGCCACTGGGTGGCACTCAGCCTCATGGTGAGTAGTGATCATAATGTTTTGTCTTACCGTTATGTCTTAAATACGTATATCATTAGGATTCACCTCTAATTCATTAAGTCTTTCTTTCTCATCCCCTATGGTATGTCTCCCCTGACCCATGGTTCTGGGTGACTCTCCCGAAATCTACCCCTTTTCCTACACCTCTTCAGTCCTTTTCCTTCATCCTTCTTCCTTCCCCTTCAACCCTTCTGCCTGAAGAAGGAGGCACTGGCTCTGAACACTTTCAAATTACATCAGTCTTTTATATGTGTGTTTTGCTGCCGCTTGGTGAGTAGATTTTGTATCTATCCAATTAAATTATTTTGTCATGTTTTGGAATTTCCCTAATCAACAATAGTGCCTCATTACAGTTAATGCCCATAGATGTGCAATATATCTCGGCAATTTGTGTTTTAAGTAGTAATGTCTGGATGGAATTCTGAATGCTACAACCTGCAACAGGTTCCCCAGTGAGGCAGAGAGAAAGGGGACTGTGACCAAAGTCTCACTAAGAATATGAATATAATGCTCTTGCTTAACATTAATTACCTCTACAAGTGTGCAAAGTCATGAAGATGGATATTCAGCTGTAAGAGGGATTATACGACATGAAATACTGTGGAAGAGCAACACACTATAATTACATGTGTCTTGAATGCTTCAGCACGAACACTGAAAATTTCCATATCCATGCTTGGAAAATCACTGAAGTGCATAGCATGGTACCACCTATTAGGGTTTCTTCCAACTCTAATTGTGTATGGAGTGCAAGAAGAATGACTGCTTAAATGCTACCGTGTGCACATGTTGATATCTTTTAAGTATGAATGATTGCTATTTAGTCATTGTACACAAGTTAGCATTCATCTTCAACCAATAGAAAGAATTGCTATAACAAGTGACATCGGTCAGAGATGCTGCTCAACATTCTAGCAAAGACAAGGTCACTGTCTCCAAGAGACTAATCTTAGACATTAAGACTGCTGTGATGGGGGACTGTAACCTCTCCAGAGAGAATGGCCCTTTTAAGGATTTGTATGGCCATATTTGTAACAATTAATTTTGTTTCTTGCCCCTACACCATCTCATGTGCAGTAACTGTTACACACAATACAGAAGACCAGTATGTCCTTTTACCTGCCTCTACATAATCACCTGGACAATAAGTTTCTAAATCATTTCACCCTATAGCTTTCCCAATCATTTTGCCTTAGTACAAATTGCATGTACACAAGATGCTACGATATTTTACCAAACACACAGCTGTAGAGAACTTCATACAGAAAGAAGAGTTATGCCCACTGACCAAGGGACAGAGCATGCACTTCAGCACTAGTACCATCATTCTCCGAGACAACAGAACATGCTCAGTATTTAAAGGAGCAAAATTTTGAATTGAGAAATAGAGAAGAAGATTCCAGTGTGTTTCTCTAAGAAGAAATATGCCTAGAACACTTCGATTAAGAAGATCCGGTGCAGGGAGTGTAGAGCTCTCACACACACATCGCGGGGACGCAGACTTGGAAACCAACATCTGACGCCACTGGCACCAGCTGCTGTTCACCGGTGCTGACCTGCCTCCACATCCACTCACTGATGCAGAGCAGGTTCTCCGCCGTAAAACAGAACTTTATTGTTTTAGTAAAAAGTGGTACAAACTGTTCAGTGAACTTTATTAGTGTAGTTATCATACTTAAAGTTAGTTAAATGCTTGCAAGATCAAATGCTTGCAAGATCAAAAGCTTGCAAAAATATGGATAACATATGACAAGTCAGGGAAACTCAAGAACCAGCTATGGCTATGACAGTATGGAAGTGCCTGACTGGTCTGAGTTAGTAAATTTAATCAAAACTCAAAATGCGACTAAGTGAAAAACTAGAATTAGTAAATTCTCAATTAAATGCCCAAACAACAAATTTAGGATTGTTGAATTCCAAAGTCCACTCACATAGCAAAGAATTTAGTAATCTATGCGAAAGCACGGACACTTTAAAGACTGAATTTGACGCCTTAAATAGTGAAGTAGAAAATCTGAAATTAGTTTTAAAGAATGAATTGACTAGTTCCTTCACTATTCATGTAAATCAAATGTTTGCTGACTTCAGCCAGAAACAGAATGATAATTTTCAGAATTTGACAAAAAGATTAGAACTGAATATTGAAGACGAATGTAATAGTGTAGAATCAGAGCTTAATGAAAAGTTAGGATCCTTTGAAAATGTGTGCCATGTTAAATTTAATGCTGTAAAGTAAGGGCTGAGTACTTTGAAAGAAAGTGTCGATAAGCAGGATAATTTAATGCCAATAATTCAATTGCAAATTACTTGTGTTAATACATGAGTAGATAATGTGGAAAGGAACTTCAAAGAGAAATTAGTGAACTCTGATATCATAAATATAAGTAGTTTGGAGGAACAGGTTGGAGAAATTATAGATCGAAAAGTTACCGAGAGAATAACATCCGGGAATGTATTGCCTATTTCTTCTTCTGAACTTAATGCTACCAGGAAGGGAATGGACGAACTGTGGAAAGAGATTAAGCTTATTCAAGACAAAGTAGAAAAAAGAGTATCTTCACCTCATGTTGTGTCAACTAGTGAAGTGGTGACTGATTTGCTGTGGGGAGATTTTCAAAAGAAGTTTAAAGAGAAATAATGATGTGCCTGTGCACAACAAAAGTTAATATCAGCTCCATGGGACCCGGGATGAAACTTTACACACAGCTGTAGAGAACTTCATACTGAAAGAAGAGTTATGGCCATTGACCAAGGGGCAGAGCATGCACTTCAGCACTAGTACAACCATTCTCTGCCAATGATCGCTAGATATTTTCTCCATACTTGTCAATTATGTTCAGTAGAAAGAAGCCTATAATTTATGCTCTAACTAGTACTTGATTTGGGAGCATCTAAAAAATCAACCAGTGATTGACTGGGAGTTGTCAAAACAGATGCCCATCAGGACTGCTTGAGCAGTTAACTGGTTCTTACTGAACTCTGAGATAAGTTTCAGGAATGGGTTGATCACATTACATCATCATGAACTGCCAAGCTGTTCATGTGAAGACCACCTGGAATGAGGGTTGCTGCTCTGCTATCAGAAGCAGACATGTGGCTCTGTGACAATTTAATCACCATCAAGCACCACAAAAATTGACAACAGCGTGGGAGGTTATCAGGGTTTTTGGAATGAAAACTGTGGCGAGACAGGAAACAGCTTTCTGTCACGGCAGTGCCATCGTTGATACAGGCAGTCAAGATTTTTTTCGACAATGAGGAATTAGATAACTGCCCCTTCTCATACAGGAGACGGATCAATATTCCCTGATGCATCAACACACAGTGCCCGACTGTAACAATGTATGCTATATCAATTTGAACCACATTATAGGAAACACAAAATAAATCTGTCACTCTTTTCAGCCAAAGCCTGAAGATAGGAAATTTCCCAACACATGTTAGGAGGCAACATTCATATACTGCCTGAAACCAGGGAAGGCAAGTATTTTTCAGAAGAGTTATTATTTAGAGAAGGCTTTGGAGCAGATAGGGAACTAGGTTCTCAAATCTAAACATCTACTTTGGCATTTTGTGAGAAATCATTCCTCTGTGGGGAAACCGATGTACAGCAGGCTTTCTTACACAAGAAACAACCCACATGTGTCTTTTCAACATTTTGAAGTCTCACAATTCTACTCCAAGGCATATCATCTTCAGACAACACAATTAATAGGGCTCCTGGAGCTATCTTTATGTAGTCCTTCCAGTCATATTGGTTTTCAGATATCAAAGCGGGAAAGTCTTATAAGACTTACACAACATTAGCTATTAGCATCCAGTATATTATCATTGACTATTAAAAGATTACTTCAGGCTTCCTTATCCATGTACGATTTTGGAATATTTTGCTTCTTCTACAGCCCTAAACCAGCAACACAGCAGCTGGAGTTGATCATCAAAAGAGTGGGCAGAGAGCATCAGGTAAGGTTTTCAAGGGAAAATATCAAGCATATTTTCATTTCCACCATTCAAGATGCATTTATAATTAAGAAGCAATGATCATAAGGGAAATTATTCAGAAGGTTAATGATCCAAAGAAGTTTCTGGACCTCTTTTTTGACAAGGTGCTTCCTTGTTTACAACATACAATGTATTTGAAGGCAAGAACACCTACGGAATAGCTTTAGCGACAAGTCTTATTGTGCATTCAAGAGGTACCTGCTACATTATGGTAGCAGATGAACAGATCGGTAAGGCGTATGAATCTGAAGGTAATATATGCTATGCACCACAAGGAGATAAGACGGCCAACAGAACCTCCAAGACACAATACCCACCGTACATGCTGAGGCGACAGTAACCCTGCAGTAGCAATCTCTCACAGTGGGACAGATTCTTCTCTTATTCAACATTGACAGCATTCAGTTTCATAAAGGGGAAGGCCTTTCACAAAAAGAGCAATTTTTGATCAATACACAAGGATATTATCACTAAAGATATGGAAGAAATTTCAGTCTTTGTACTGAGAAGGAGCTACTTGACACCCAGGATTATCACAAGATTCAGAGTAATTTTTAATTCCTTCTTCAGTACACATGGGAGACTACACATATGTGAGTTAACATTCTGTAAAATACTGTACCAGGACCATGATTACATCTCAGTTTAGACACAAACGACCAAGCAGGAGACACTTTTCTAATCTGTGGTTTGCGTCAATAGTGTCTTGAACATCCAGTTACTTAATCAGTTCATACACTACATCACTAAGCTATATGTGATCTTGTAATTACTGGAGCATAAAAAACATATTCAAGTCACAAAATTTGTCATCTCCTGCATACACACTGAGCCATCCAAATCCAAATTCCTACTACACGAGTCACTTCAGTTCATCCAGGGCACCTTCACTTGTCTGCAGAAGGAGATGATACTATGGTATATGGAAATTTGGGACAACACAGTGGAACACACAGCCCTCTCAATGCCTACAGCAGTCTGAAGTAGTCTCTCTAAATCATGTGACTTCGCTGTTGAGTCTTAGGACTGGACATTACTGGGATGAACGGTGTCTGAAAGTGTTGTTGGTAAAATCTGGTACCTGATTGTGGTGAACTAGTTCCAGTCACAGAAGTGAAGTGTGATTAACAGGCCTCTGGACAAGGCATTGTCTCCAGATGTGCGTATATTACTTTAGTAAGAGGACCAGTCAGTGTGCAGTATTTGTATTGTATGACTAAAGTGAGACCCCTATTTTACATTTTGGTGCAGTCCAGAATTAAAATGTAAAATTGAGGCAAACGCAGAATTGAAGAAAATGTTAAAACCACAAAAATATGAGTGAAAATATATGTCATTGGCATATATGATTAAAAATCTTTCTCACCAATATATCGTATAAAATCGGTATAAGTGAAGGAAATTAAATTTACAATACAATGTTTATACAATAATTTGTGGTAATGAATTTCATCAGTTCGAGCAGTCTTATGACATGTCACGACCACAAATTATACATCGCCAAATGCTTTTTTGAGACATCTTTCCTTTGTTTTCACCAAGAAAAACTGAAAGCGGTGGCACAGTGGTTAGCACACTGGACTCGCATTCGGTATGACGACAGTTCAAACCCGCGGCCTGTCATCCTGATTTAGGTTTTCTGTGATTTCCCTAAATCATTTCATGCTAAAGCCAGGAAGGTTCCTTTGAAGAGGCATGACCAACTTCCCTCCACATCCTTCCCTAATCTAATGGGACCGATGATTTCGCTGTTTGGTCCCTTCCCCCAAATCAACCAACCAACCACTCAGAAAAAAAGCAAAAATTTATGAATATGATGAATTAAGCTGGAAACTGTGAACTACAGTGAAAGGCGTCTGAATCTAACATGCTGTGTGTGTGTGTGTGTGTGTGTGTGTGTGTGTGTGTGTGTGTGTTTCGTTTGTAGCCAATGGCAGTTTAAACAAGTCAAGTAGACTTCAGTTTAATTAGGTTGAGTAGACTCCACAACTTATGTCTAGGGACAGCAAATCTCGGTGCTGATTAGGTGAGCCGATCGGTTGCACTTGGCTCACATCGGGTCTGCAGCTTGCAGTGCTTCCACGTGGCAGAGAGTGAAAGCTTATAATTCACAAAGGACAAGGAGCTGCCTAATTTATTCCGCATGAAATTCAAAATTGTATGTTAACGATCTAGGTTGCTTACGCAGTTTTTAAGATACAGTTTATGGCAATGAAGGATTTTTGAAAAATTCTTCGAAGTTATTTCTCGTGACTAAAAACATAAGTAAGTTCTTCCCAAACTATGAGCAATTTTTCACAAGAAAAGTGTTCTATACTATACTTTTCTGGCTGCAGAGATCTAAACAGATAGATTGACCTGAATCCAGTGTTGATTGCCGGCGACTATCACTGGTTTCCTTCATTTGAAGCTGAATTTTATTTTTATGTTGCAGAACTTTATGTAGTTCTCTCGAGAATTTTGTACCTGACTAAAGCATTTCACAAGTAGCTCCATGATTTTATGTGACGTTCCTTTCAGCAGATTGAATCTGCCGCTAACACAAAGACTGTTGTAATTATATTTCACAATCCTGGATGTGCAGAAGTGTTTATTAACATACTGCACTGGAGTGGAGAATCCAAAAAAACTCACTGGGTTTGTGATATAAGCTAGTTAGCTTAACGAGCCTATTATCAGAACAAGATATACACTATACCAATGATTATGTAGTTTTTGTCTTTGTATGAAATATTTTGAAAACTGGGCAAACTGTTGAGTAGTGCATTTTCTCAGCAGTAGTGACCTAGGAAATTTTCTTCCTAAAAGAGGTTTTGATTTAAGAAATTGCCAGTAAAGTGTACACTGTGTTGCAGGAATTCAGGATTACCGACTGTTAAGGCTACTTTAGCATCTTACAATAGTGAGAGTTTAGAATTCTACATGCCCATCAACGCTGGTGTCCAAAATTAAAGCAACGAACTATCCTATGACTGATTCACAATATAATCATACAAACTGTCAACAGATGTCCGTACGACTGTGTTCTGCACGGAAGGTGGCATCTGGTCAACGGACAACAACGCCAATGCTGACGTCATATCACCTATCAAAGAGGCCAGTGTTTGCTGTGTAGTCCTACATCTTCAATTACTGTGTACACAATCACAGACTGTGTAGCATGACATAGAGAAGACACCGACCAAACTCTCCTCTGTGGTGGGCCATAGGAAGATTGGAAGCAGGACAGTCAGAAATTGATGTGGCCAGATGACTTGATGCGAATCATTCTGCTGTTTCTCAGATGTGGCAACTGTTCATAGAGACCGAAACTGTATCCCGAAGACCAGAGCAAGGACAACCACAGGTGACATCAGAAAAAGAGCACCGTTATTTGGCTGTAAGGGCACAACAGTAATGCCTTAGTTCTGCACGGCAACTAGCATCTGACCTCGCAGCATCCACTGCACGTGTTGTATCAAAGCAAATGGTGTACAGAAGGCTTCAGCAGTGTGGCCATTATCGTCGAAGACCTGCTGTATGTGTACGTCTGATGCATCTTCACAGAAGGGAACACTGGAGCAGTCAACATGCCACCTGGATGGTCAAACAGTGGACCAATGTTCTTTTCACAGATGAGTCCCAATTTGGTTTGAAGAGTGATGCTCGATGGATTAGCATCTGGAGGGAATGTGGAACATGATTTCGGGACCTAAACATAGCGAACAGAGACAGATATTGAGGAAGATCCACAATGGTGCGGGCAGGGATTATGGGGAGCACTTTAACACCTCTTTATGAAATTGTATGGGTGAATTACCATGGTTTAACTGCTGTCAGGTATTGTGACGAGATCTTGGGACCTCGTGTGGTTGTTGCGAGGTGCTGCGGGCCCAGACTTCATACTGATGGGTGATAATGCCTGATCCTATAGATCAGGGGCAGTTGATGTTTTCATGCAAATGGAAGACACTGTTGAATGGCATGGCCTGCTCACTGTCCCAATTTTAACCCCATATGACATGTCTGGGATGCACTAGGAAGATGGGTTGCACCATGTCAGCATCCACCAACCACTCTCCAAGACCTGTGAGCAGATCAGCAGGAAGAATTGGCGTTAATGCCTCAACATGAGTTTGATGACAACACTCACAGCATCCTCCGTCGTTGTCAGGCCTGTATTGCTGCCAGAGATGGTCACACTGCATACTGACCATATTAACCAGTTCTCAGAACATGTGGGCAAATCTGTTTAGTTGGAAAAATGAATAACAATTTTATCTACTGTTATGTATGTTGCAGTTGTTTATGTTCCGCATTCTTCACATTGCTTCTGCTTTACTATCAACTGTGTATACTGTTTTGTGGCAAAATAAATGCAACCTTGTGTCCATTTGTTGCTTTAATTTTGGAGACCAGTGTATATATACACTCTGCAAACCACTGTGAGATGCATGGCAGACGGTACTTTCCATTGTACCGGTTATCAGAGTTACTTCCTGTTCCATTCATGTATGGAGCGCAGGAAGAATGATTGACTGAATGCATTTGAGTGCAGTAATTATTCTAATCTTATCCCCACGATCCCTGTGTGAGCGATACATAGGGGGTTTTAGTATATCCCTAGAGTAATCAATTAAAGCCAATTCTCGAAACTTTGTAATTGACTTTCTTGGGCTAGTTTACGCCTGTCTTCAAGAGTCTGCCACTTCAGTTCCTTGAGTATCTCTGTGACACTATCCCATGGATTAAACAAACCTGTGACCATTCGTGCTGCCCTTCCTTGTTTATGTTCAATATCCCCTGTTAGTTCTATCTGGTACGGGTCCACACACTTAAGCAATATTGTAGAATGGGTCACACAAATATCTAGAAGACAGACAACAAAAAATAGTATTAGGTGTTACTGTTGTACAAATAGGAGAGGTAGAGTCTGATTGGGGAACAGTACATCATGGATGGAGTTCCATGCGGGACTGCTACGGTCGCAGGTTCGAATCCTGCCTCGGGCATGGGTGTGTGTGACGTCCTTAGGTTAGTTAGGTTTAAGTAGTTCTAAGTTCTAGGGGACTTATGACCTAAGATGTTGAGTCCCATAGTGCTCAGAGCCATTTGAACCATTTTTTGGAGTTCCACAAGGGTCAGTCCTTGCCCCCCCCCCCTATTTATTATACATATTAATGACCTACCCCTGTCCTCAAACAGTGCTAGCAACATCACAATGTTTGCAGATGACACAAGTATAGTGACAGCCAGCAAAACCTCCACTGACAGAGTTAAACGCCAACCAAGCACTTGCAAATGCTCTGAACTGGTTCACAGCAAATACTCTAGCAATAAACCTCAATAAAACAAATTACATGCAGTTCAAATACAGTTAATTAAGCCCAGAAGAGATTAACACTGCACATGAGAGCCAACAGTTACAGAGTGTTCAGTGCACAAAGTTCCTAGGCGTTCACATAGGTAACTGGCTCAAATGGGAATTCCACATACAGCAAATACTAAAAAAGCTTAGCTCAGCAACATTTGCCATACGAATAATCTCCAAAATTGGAGACATCAGCGTTTCAAAGTCTGCATATTTCGGCTACTTTCATTCAGTTATGCGCTAAGGAATAATCTTCTGGGGCAACTCACCACTCTCAAAAAAAAATTTTTGTGAGCCACAAAAATATGTAGTGTTCCTCCGAGAACCTCATGTCGCAAACTTTTAAAACATTAGGTATATTAACCACTACCTCACAATATCTCCTCTCGCTCATGGCTTTCACATTTCTCAAATCCTCTGAATATGAAAAAAATGAGGCATACCATCATTATAACACAAGACGGAAAGGTGATACGTTCTGTGAACGGAAAAATGTCTCTGGTACAAAAAGAGGTAAAGTACACAAGTACAAAAATCTGTAACACACTCCTACTGGAAAAATGTTTCTACTCTTTAGATGAATTCTTCAGCAGAGATATATAATTTGAGTAGTAATTCAGATTATTTCCTTTGTCATTGTATCTGTACTGTTTTTACATAACTATTGTATTTTTGTACTATATTGTTTATTATCTCTATTATACTTTTGTATTGTACCAGTTTTGAATCATTCATCTACCATGTGTAATATACCAGTATGTATTGTATTGTATGATATCTATATTATATCTGCTTTGACTCATTCCATAGCCATGCGTAATCATGCCATACTGGATCTATGGAATATGTATCTCAAATAAATAAATAAACAAGTGAACTGTAAGCAATCTCTTTCGTAGACTGATTGCACTTCCCCAGTATTCTACAATAAACCGAAGTCTATCACCTGCTTCACCCACGACTGAACCTGGGTGATCATTCCAATATCATATCATATCCCTACAAAGTGTTAAACCCAGGTATTTGTACGAGTTGGCCATTTCCAACAGTGATGCATTGATATTATAGGATACTAGTTTTTTTTTTTGTTCTGTGTAGTGCATGACTTTACATTTCTAAACATTTAGAGCAAATTACCAATCCCTACACCATGCTGAAATCTTATTAAGATCTGACTGAATATTTATGCAGCTTTTCTCAGATAGTACTTCATTATAGATAGCTGCATCATCTGCAAAAAGCCTGATTTTACTATTAATATTGCCTGCAGGGTCATTAACATACAACATGAACAGCAAGGGTCCCGACACTCTTTCCTGCCACACATCTGAAGTTACTTCTACGTCTGACGATGATCCTCCATCCAAGGTAAATGCTGTGTCTTCCCTACCAAAAAGTCCTCAAACAGGTCACAAATTTCACTTGATACCCCATATGATAGAACTTTTGACAATAAGCGTAGGTACGAGGTGCATTCAAGTTCTAAGGCCTCCGTTTTTTTTTTTTCTAATTAACTACTCACCCGAAATCGATGAAACTGGCGTTACTTCTCGACGTAATCGCCCTGCAGATGTACATATTTTTCACAATGCTGACGCCATGATTCCATGGCAGCGGCAAAGGCTTCTTTAGGAGTCTGTTTTGACCACTGGAAAATCGCTGAGGCAATAGCAGCACGGCTGGTGAATGTGCGGCCACAGAGAGTGTCTTTCATTGTTGGAAAAAGCCAAAAGTCACTAGGAGCCAGGTCAGGTGAATAGGGAGCATGAGGAATCACTTCAAAGTTGTTATCACGAAGAAACTGTTGCGTAACGTTAGCTCGATGTGCCGGTGCGTTGTCTTGGTGAAACAGCACACGCGCAGCCCTTCCCGGACGTTTTTGTTGCAGTGCAGGAAGGAATTTGTTCTTCAAAACATTTTCGTAGGATGCACCTGTTACCGTAGTGCCCTTTGGAACGCAATGGGTAAGGATTATGCCCTCGCTGTCCCAGAACATGGACACCATCATTTTTTCAGCACCGGTGGTTACTCGAAAATTTTTTGGTGGCGGTGAATCTGTGTGCTTCCATTGAGCTGACTGGCGCTTTGTTTCTGGATTGAAAAATGGCATCCACGTCTCATCCATTGTCACAACCGACGAAAAGAAAGTCCCATTCATGCTGTCGTTGCGCATCAACATTGCTTGGCAACATGCCACACGGGCAGCCATGTGGTCGTCCCGTCCGTCAGCATTCGTGGCACCCACCTGGATGACACTTTTCGCATTTTCAGGTCATCGTGCAGGATTGTGTGCACAGAACCCACAGAAATGCCAACTCTGGAGGCGATCTGTTCAACAGTCATTCGGCGATCCCCCAAAACAATTCTCTCCACTTTCTCGATCATGTCGTCACACCGTCTTGTGCGAGCCCGAGGTTGTTTCGATTTATTGTCACACGATGTTCTGCCTTCATTAAACTGTCGCACCCACGAACGCACTTTCGACACATCCATAACTCCACCACCACATGTCTCCTTCAACTGTCGATGAATTTCAATTGGTTTCTTGCCACGCAAATTCAGAAAACGAATGATTGCACGCTGTTCAAGTAAGGAAAACGTCGCCATTTTAAGTATTTAAAACAGTTCTCATTCTCGCCGTTGGCGGTAAAATTCCATCTGCCGTACGGTGCTGCCATCTCTGGGACGTATTGACAATAAACGCGGCCTCATTTTAAAACAATGTGCATGTTTCTATCTCTTTCCAGTCCGGAGAAAAACAAATCGGAGGCCTTAGAACTTGAATGCACCTCGTAGTAGTTGTGTAAACTACATAAGGAATTAAAACTGTCTGACTGCAATTAGTGTTTTTGTTGACAAATAAAAATCAAATGTAATTTGTCACTGCTAATGACAATTAGTAAAAACAGTAAAGCATATTATCAAAGCACATTTTTTATGGTGAGAAACATAACAGACCAAGTGACAGTATGTTTCTTTGATAGGATTTACAAATTTATATAGACTGTGTCTCAGAAACAAGATGTTTAAATTGCACATACACCAAAAGAGATATTCTGTATCAGACTGTTCAAATAAATAAATTTATTATTTCATTTGTTTCGAAATTTGATGAAATTTGGTATAAATTTCACATATTACTAATATTTTCGTGTGTGTGTGTGTGTGTGTGTGTGTGTGTGTGTCTCTCTCTCTTTCTGTCCGTCCTAATATTTGGTATGCGAGTAGAAGAACGTTGTCGCAACACCGTTCTTTCCATAACTTTCTGAGATACAGGGAGTGTCAAAAATATCTGACGATTTTGAAGTACAAATAACACAGATGTTAAGAGTGATAAAAAATGTTTTATTGGTTACTACAGAATGGTGTCAATAGAAATTAAATAAAATAACATTGGAACATCCAATTTCATCAGTTTAAGATTTGAAGATGACATCCTTCAAGTGGTGCCTCTCTGTGATGAAGCACTCTTCCAGTCTTGTACCAAAACTGTTGAACACCTTCCCTAATATTGCAAGAGACAAGTTAGCGATTTCTTCGGTTATGGCCACCTGAAATTTGCCCAATGTCGGACTCTTGATTTCAAGAAACCCCACAATGGGAGGGATTCACAAACGTTTAAATCACGGGAGCGTGCTGGCCATGCAATATCCCCAAAATGCAAGATTACTTGGCCATGAAACTTAGTTTTCAAAAATTCCATCACCTAATTGGCTATATGGGCAGTTGCCTCATCCTGGTGGAACCACATTCTACTGCGCAGAAAGCATTTTGTCCAAAGTTCAGTGACCAGGAAGTTTTGTAACGTAACATAACATAACGTAACGTTGCAAATTGACCGTAACAGTTTGACCATCCTCTTCAAAGAAGTATGGCCCAGTGACACAAATTTTTGTTACACCACACTACACAGTGAGCTTAGGACTATGCAGATGATGTTCATGCAGTTCTTCAGGATTTGTAGCTGACCAGTAATGAAAGTTCTGTTTGTTTAGATAACTGTTCAGATGAAAATTCATCTTGTCGCTCATTCTGAACATTTTTTCATCTGTCATCAAATCAATTATTCAATATGAAAACGCCTTTCGCTTTGCGTGGTCATTGCATTTTAAATGCTGAACAATAGCCATTTTGTATGGATGGAAATGCAGATCGAACCGCAAAATTCATCTTAGCGAGCGGTCAGACATATGCAAAGCAGCAGCCTGTTTACAGGTCAGCTGCCAAGGACAGGCTTCCACAGCTTCTCTTACTCTATCAATTTTCTCTTGCGTCCGGGCTGACCCTGGACGGCCTGTCAATTTCTGTTTCAATGCTGAACCGGTAGCTCTGAAGTTACTCATCCACAGCATAACCGTGTTACCTGTTGGAACTTTTCCTCGTGGACCTAAATTAAAACGCCTACAGAACTGCCGCTGCCCAGCAACACAGGAATTACCTCTTTTAAACAACACCTCGACAACAAACATGCGGTGCTCAACTGACCACTGCTCCATGGCTACTAAAAATGTCCACATGCAGGCTCCAAAACGCACCTATCCCCACCAGCTACTCACTCAACAACATCGCTGCGAAAATTGTCAGATCATTTTGTTGCTCCTTGTAGCAAGATCTGAGGTATTCGAGATTAGAAGTCAGGGAGAATGATGTTGAAAAGTAGTCTGTAGTAATGATTTACAGGTTAAATAGAAAGCTGTATTCCATAGCTCCTCAGCTGATTTTCACTCTCCTAAAATAAAGAAAAAAGTAATGGCCAATTGTAAGTACTGTTAATTTCCTGCCACACAATGGAATATCAGGGCACACGTAACAAGGCCATGTCGTAAACGACCCTTTGCTAAAAAACTGTTTTTCCCCTTGTAAATGATGTTCATGGTTAGTTTTTACAGAAATTTTGGTTATCATGGCTGTATCCTGGGCGAATGTTAAGATTTTATTACTGCCACATGTTATGAAGCACAAACTGCAACTATATTTTTACATTTTTCAGATGAAAGCTGTATTAAAAAATGTATATTGACTAAAATATGTGAACAGTTCACAGAAGATTACTGCAAGCTGCTGACCTGAGGCCAGCTGCGAGCACCTGACTGGCTGCCCCTAGACACAAGTGACTTAAAAATACTTTTTGCAGTGGGGATGTCACTAGTGGGCTTTCAAGTACTGACTTTTGCGAGCATTATGATCAACCCCTGAGTTAACTATGCATTTTAATTATTCATTTCCTTCATAGCATGTGATGTATGTGCACTGTATGCCATGTCAAAGCAATGGTACATTGAAAGTGTATCACAAATACGTCACCCTTATCATTAAATGTCAATTAATAAAGCACTAACAATGTAAACTTTGATACATTTTATGATAACTAACGCACAATACAAAATTCAGATGAATAAGCTGTAGCGTAATGGATAACGTCATGGTTAGCTGAGTTGAAGGTTGTAGGTTCGCAATTCATTGCATGCTAATATTTTTTTTTTCAGCTTAATATTATCATGTTCTGGAACTTCGCTCTGATTGTAAAATAATATGTTCTGCAATATTACATGTCATTTAATATTTCTGTATGATTAGAGAATGGAAGATGAAATAAATATTTTCCTGTTTATTTCCGAATATGTGGTAAGTTGCAAATGTCTGGTTAGGCATTAACCTATGAGGACAATGTAAACTGCTGCACGTGAAACAATGATCAATAATGTTCCATATTCTTCCCTGTCACAAATATTTCACATGTTGTGCAACTACAAACATATTCCTCTAAAGGTTCTTGCCACAAATAACACCATCCATAAACGTCAACTTGGTGCTATAGCGATCGACAAATCGATAGCCTCATTACTGGTCATTCACAGTGCCACGTCACAATTAATTCAGTTTTTGCAAAAAGTAGTGTGAAACGTACTCGACCCATCATTATAGCACAGTGTAGCTAAACACTGCAAGTTGTGTTGGTGATGCTGATCGGAATTACCTCAGCATTTCCTCTCTCGCGTCTCCCCTCTCTGCAACACCCTAAAACATTCCCTTACATCTGCCACCAACCACAGTGCAAAACTGTGTTTTTTGAGCCACTTATAACTCATTCAGACACATAAAATGTCAAGAGGAAGAAAACAGGACAAAGTCAAGTGAGACTGAGTACAAACATTGAATCTAATGAATCTTACTAGAATTAAATGCAAAATCAGGGAATTTTTAGCATTGATCTTACGGGTTTTTTCACAGGGGCTATGAATTTATGGCACAGTACCACGAAAAATGTAAAATTGAAGTTCTACTGTATCTACACATCATGTTCAAAAGGAGTGCAACCTGTACGAATATGAGACTGTAGGTCACAGATAAGATTTGCTCACTATTCTGAGTAAAGACACTCAAAGTGTCAAACAGCTCTTAAATTTTTGCCTGCCTTCCCAATTCACACTAGGAAGAGAGATCATTTGGACATCAAACTGATCATAAACAGGTAGACTCTGCAAAGGAGATGTTCTGAATCAAGTTATGGTCAACAGTTAAAGTTCCAAGAGCATATATTCCTAGAAAAGTCAACCAATATATTGTTCCTTCCTACATAGAACTTGTGAAAAGGCTACGTAGATAAATTATGGATCCTAGGCCACTTGGAGGCTTACCAGCAACTGTTCTTCCCATGAACCATATGTGACGAACAGGAGAAGGGAGAAGTGACACTGGTACACACAGAATCCTCCAGCACACACCATATGGTGGCTTGCAGAGTGTAAATACCGATGTGGATATTACATCATAATTTTAAAAAGGACATTGTCGTAATTAGTCTCTTGAGGCAGAAGGAATGGGAACTTTATTGCAATAGGTTACTATGATGAAAGGCGTGGGGATCTGCTGTTATCGATTGCTTCTTCCATTGTACCATGACTGGTGGTCATCAGCAAATGAGGCATGGGCTCCTGCTGGATGCAGGCCGCACTGTGGCAGTTACTTGCCAGTAGCAGTTGCACCTTGCGTCGTTGGTGTAGTCTGTTGGACTGAGGGCTGGCAACCACTCTGTTCATGTTGCTAGGGTGTTTTAGAACTTCGATGGCTTCTATGATATTGCATTTTACCAAATACAGCTGCTTGACAAGTGCAGAAGTTTCACTGAATTTTATTTCCTTGCTACAGTCTTGCTAGTGTTGACCACTGCAGATTTGCTGCATTGCACTAGACGAACGTCGCATTTGTGTTCCCATATGCATGTTGCTATTGTCTTGCTAGTCTCACTGACATATATTTCTCCATACTGACAGTCTACCTCGAATGCACCTGCAGTGCGTAAAGCACCTACTTTGTCCTTGGTGGAGTTTAACACATTTTGTATCTTGCACCTGCTGTAGAAGACATGCTGGACACTGACCAGGCAAAGGTGTTCACTAATTCGGTCAGTGACACTTTTCACTATTTAACGAAACATGCATACTGGCCAAGAAGCCAGGTTTGGTAAAACGCAAGATCAGAGAAGCCATCAAAACACTACAACATCCTTGCAACATGAAGGGAGGGGATGGACTCGAGCATGCCCCATCCTGGCTGCCTGCCCTCAAGAGTCAAACAGGCCACACCAACAACACTTGACGTGAGTCCTACTGACGAGTAACTGCCACTGCGCAGTCTGCGTCCAGCAGGAACCCACACTTCATTCACTGAAGACCACCAATCATACCACACAATGTAAGAAGCAATAGATAACAGCAGAGCTCTGGTCCCTCCATGTAGTAAACTATTACAACAACATGGTGTATAAGCGTACAATAAAAAACAAATGGCTAGATTTTCCCGAGATTTCCCCATTAAAAATACACTTTTTCCCCTTTGGAGTACATTTTTCCCATGTTAAGTGACAATATACTTTTCCTAGGATATGTAAAACTTGTCAATTCTTTGAATGATGAAGGTTTTATACACCGACATAGAACTTCCCGTCACTTTAGGAAATGAAAACAAGCAAAAAACAATGTGTTTTCGAAAGATCTTTGTGTGCTGCAACATTTACACTGCATGTTCTCGTATGATGGCAGTGTAAACATGAATTACTCCAATTACAGCATTGTAGCTCCCAAAGCACTGAAGTTGATACTGCAACGTGCTTTTGTCATCCAATCATAGCTCATATCACATGATCTCGTCAGTCAATGACAGTAGATATTCAGAGCATAGGACATGTGATGTAGTCAGCCAATAGCAACATCTTCATTGTTAAGCAGCGTGAATACAAAAATAGAAAAGATTAATGGTGTATATTAATACACACACAAGTATAGCCACAAGAGAAGCTAAGCTTTCACACATTATATCGGTTGTCAAAAATGTTGTTGTGTTTTTTCTGAGAGTGTGGTTAGGAAGGATCCTTAGAGTTCCAGCTCAAATTGCAACAGCTGAATATTTCTGATAAGCATGATTATAAATTTCACTACTGTGCACCAAACATTTTGTGGGTTGCCTCACTGAATACATGTTCCGTTGTCACTTCAATTTTTCCATAGTAAAGCCAACTGCATATTAAACTGCTCATGAACTTACACCAACTTTTTTTAAGGATAATTATACTTTATTCTATCATTATTCCATAGTTTGTAATCTATGAAAGAACTAAAATAAATACAAAAAACTAACCATGAAACTTTGTCTTTTTTAGCTTATGTTACCTATATCAAACAAAAAGGTGACAGTAAAATTTTAAATAATGGAACAATAGGCTGGTCTTCTGGGCCTGAAATTTTTCTAAGTGGTTGGTCCTGATAGTTTAATACTCTGTGATTTAAGAATTTCATCACATGTTCTCACATGTAACATAATTCATCTTGTGTAAAAGGAAATTTACTTCGAAATTAACACTTCTGAAACTACCATTCACAATATTTTCCCGTGACTTGTTAGAAATTTAAACAGCCATGATGTTACACTTATCAGAACGCAACCCACAAGGAAGATGGATTGCAAGCACTTTTTATTACGAAGTACTGCATTCTCTTCGATACATTTTGCTGTCGGCAGATACTGGTGTGTGCATTGTGTTCTGTTGTTGCAAATGGTATAATTTTTTTGCAGTTGAAGTTTTATTTTCATGCTATTCTCTTGTTTACATTTTATTGCTGCTGTATTATTCTGCAGTAGCAGAACAAAGTAAAGTTCTTACCAGTCAAAAGTACAAACATTTAAATGAAAACTAAAACAAAGAAAAATACCCGGAATTCTAAAAAATTCCTGAACTTTTCCTAGAGAAAAAGAATTCCCGAGTTTTTCCTGTATTTCCCAGTTGTCCTGGGGTGCAGAGATCCTGAATAAAGTTCCCATTCCTTCTGCCTTAAAAGGCCAATAATAACAATGATCTTTTTAAAATTGTCACCCTCAGTAAGCAGTAATGCCAAAATATTAGAAACTCTGCACAGCTGAAACAGACCAGTAGACTCAGGAAGAAGCCACTGTAACCGTGGCTGAAACTTTGGTATCTCCAGCATAGCTTTTTATATTATCATGCGGTACATACTCAGAAAACTTTTATGCCAACTAAATCTGGTCACAGAAGCTTACGTTAGTATTTTCTGTATTGGTTACTAAAAAACATATCTTTTATTAGAAATCATAGTTTCTTATCTACAATCACTACATACAACTGAACTGTAGAGAACACACTGAATTCAAATCAAATGAAGACTGTTTCAAGAAGACCTACTAATAATTGAGCATTGTCATGGTGACTTCTATCTTCAATACCAGAGAAGGAAAGTTGCTACTCACCATATAGCGGAGATGCTGAGTCGCGATAGGCACAGTAAAAAGATTCACACAATTAAAGCTTTCGGCCATTAAGGACTTTGTCAACAGTAGACACACACACACACAACTTGCACACGTCTGCAATCTCAGAGAGCTGAGACCACATTGCGAACAGCAGCACCAGTGCATGACGGGAGTGGCGACTAGGTGGGGGTAAGGAGGAGGCTGGGGTGGGGAGGGTGAGGGATAGTATTGTGGGGGTGGCAGATGGCAGAAAGTGAAGTGCTGCATTTTAGATGGATGGCAGGAGAGAGGTGGGTGGGGGTAGGTGGGTGGGGGTAGGTGGGTGGGTGGGGGGTGGGGGAGTAAGTAGCAGAAGTGAGAGAAATAAAAAGAAATTAGGAGACTGGGTGTGGCGGTGAAATGACAGCTGTGTAGTGCTGGAATGGGAACAGGGAGGGGCTGGATGGGTGAGGACAGTGACTAATGAAGGTTGCGGCCAGGAGGGTTACGGGAACGTAGTATGTATTGCAGAGAAAGTTCCCACCTGCGCAATTCAGAAAAGCTGGTGTTGGTGGGAAGGATCCATATGGCACAGGCTGTGAAGCAGTCATTGAGATGAGGGGTATCATGTTTGGCAGCGTGTTCAGCTAAAGGGTTGTCCACTTGTTTTTTGGCCACAGTTTGTCGGTGGCCATTCAAGCGGACAGACAGCTTGTTGGCTGTCATGCTTACATAGAATTCAGAACAGTGTTTGCAGCTTAGCTTGTAGCTCAGATGACTGCTTTCACAAATAGTCTTCCCTTTGATGGTATCGGTGATGTTAGTGACTGGACTGGAGTAGGTGATGGTAGGAGGATGTATAGTTCAGGTCTTGCATCTAGGTCTATTACAGGGGTATTGAGCCATGAGGTAAGGCATTGGGAGCGGGTTGTGTAAGGAAGGACGAGCATATTGTGTAGGTTCGGCGGATGGCGGAATACCAAGGTAGGAGGGGTGGAAAGGATAGTGGGCACGACATTCCTCATTTCAGGGCACGATGAGAGGTAATCGAAACCCTGGTGGAGAATGTAATTCAGTTGCTTCAGTCCCCCTTTTTTCCCCCTTGTGCATCCATTTCGTCCTTTTCGTACTTTTCACATGTATTTGGGTGTATTTTTGAGTAATTTTTTGGACGTAATTCTACTTTCTTACGTAATTTTTCGCATTTTTTGTACCACCATGGATCCATGCTCCTCCCATCTGTGTCAATACAGAAAAGTTTCCTTATTCCTAGTCAGATCCTAGTCCCACGTACTGTTCCTGTGTTCCGCAGCCATTTTGAGCCCAGGGAATCACTTCAATATACACTCTAGCCCATTCTGGACTCCATGGAATCACAAAGCAGGTTAAACAATATTTTATCTGGCCCAGCAAGAACACTGACTGTAAATTTTATCTCCAACAATGAATGGCCTGTCAAAAGAACAAAATCAAGACATGTCAAGGCACTGCCCAGCACATTTATACCTCCTAATCAGCGTTTTGACCATCTCCACATGGCTGTTGTAGGCCCACTATCTATGCCTGTAGGTTACAATTACTAAGGCACACATCACTGCAGAGACTGTGGCGAAACCTTTTTTTAAGATCAAGGATGTCAATTTGAGGGACACCTCTTGAAAGGCCTTGTCACATTTTTAGGTGTCAAGCAAATAAGGGCCATTGCTAATCATCCCGCAGCGAACAGTATGGTGGAACACTGGCTCCAACAACTGAAAAAAGCCCTTTGATGTCAAGTAACACACAAGTGGATAGAAACATTACCGACTGTTTTACCAGAATTGTGAACAGCCTTCTAGCGTGACTTCCAAGCCGCAGTAGCAGTGTACGGCCAATCGTTATGTTTGTCCGGAGAGTTCATCCATGATATGGGTGACGAAACAGTCACAGTGTCAGACTTAACTTCACTACTACGTTGCGATTCCCCGTAGGTCAGTTTCGTCCAGTACAGCCTTGGAAGCGAACAGGATGCCGCACATTTGTGTCTGCAGATTTAGCCATCTGTTCACATGTGCTATTATGTAATGACGCAGTATGCAACCCACTGCACTCCCTTATGAAGCTCCATATGCAGCAATTAGTCAAGGTGGTGACAATTTCAAGGTTGACATCCATGGCATACATACCATGGTTCCACTTGACTGTATCAAAGTGGCATTTCACAATTCACAGCCAACAGAAAAAGAACTGGCATCAAGAAACATGAAGAAGGAAGAGGCAGTAATTAAAGATGATGATGATGATGATGATGTTTGGTTTGTGGGGCGCTCAACTGCGTGGTTATCAGCGCCCGTACAGTTATCCAATCATTGCTCAGTCCAATTTCGCCACTTTCCTGGATGATGATGAAATGATGAGGACAACACAAACACCCAGTCATCTCGAGGCAGGTGAAAATCCCTGACCCCGCCGGGAATCGAACCCGGGACCCCGGGCTCGGGAAGCGAGAACGCTACCGCGAGACCACGAGCGGCGGACGGCAGTAATTAAAGATCCTCCAGCATGAAAAGATACAGAGGAGCCTCAACAGACATCAGAAGCTGCCACACAGGCGACATCAGCAGGCACTACCACCCAGCAACTAGAAAAACACACCGATTCCAAGGAGAAGCCCCCAGGTTTCAAGAAAGGTGTGACAAAGCAATCTGGACGAAATGTCAAATACAACGGGGAGTATTGAGGACACTAGGGAGGGGGAGGGAAGAGGGGGGGGGGGGGGGGGAGATTGTGTACTGACTCCCACTATATACATTCTGCGGTATAGTGGTGTATACCTTATGAAAATTCCATCGTAAAGTGCCACATTGTGTTTATTCTTTGCTTTTGATTTTATAGTTATTCCATTTTTTGTCTCGACTGAATACAGAATGTTATGCCTACTGCATACTTCTGCGTAATTAATTTCTGCGTGGAACTAAATTTTTTCACGACTTAACCACAGTTTCTAACAGGATTATTCCTTACACTCTCTCCTGGGAACTTGAGAAATGAGTGTCTATTTACCTATATGATCAGAAAAGTTCTCACATGACCGTTCATGCAATCTATTTATATTGCTCTCATTCAGTTAATTATTCTAAGTGTCACTTGGGTAACTCACTTGAAAGTATTACATGACACAATTGGGCTGTTCAAAATTGCTTTTCAGAACAGACAGATGCATACAAGCAAACAGCTATCAACATTAATATTAAAGAAAGACTATACTACCTGCTATTTTCAGTACAGTTGCAACCCAAAATGAGTCTGGAAATGATTCTGAGAAGTTATCACAGTCTGTATTCTCGACCTCAACCTTCATTCCAACTGTTATGTTGTCCCAGCATTCATAAATTGGTGCCTGTAAAATAAAAAAGGAAGACACACCTATGTAGTACAAGTCATCAATTGGAATCTCCCTCTAATTACACAATAAACAGAAGATCATCAAACTGTTATTTAAATTCTAATCTGTTCAACTATCTATGCCATTTATTCATTATACCACATTTGTTCATGCCATTACTGCAATAATAGCCAGACCCAAACACAGATTATGAAAACGTATTGTTCAGTTTTGGAACTGCGTATCCAATACTATTCTATCTCTGGCACTTGAGCATTCACACTTTGTTCGGTTGTGGCATTAAGCCTTTCTCACTGATATTCATAAGTCATTCAACTCTTTATAGGTTTGTGAGTGATAAGATTTCACATAAGGTTAATTATCTCCTTGATTTATGGTTTGATTACTCACTATAGCTGTAGCATATCAGTTTCAAAGGTTGCAATAGCTACAATGTAGCTCTCCAATTTCTTATCAGAAAGCTGGGGCATATTGTTACTATGGAGGGAGGAAAGGAAAGAAACACACACCTAGAATGTTTGATGGAATGAGCACCTTTTTCAGTTTACAAACAGCCATATTATTTATGTTCCAAAAATTTTGCCCATTGCTATCATTTCCTAAAATGTTCTTCTTGTGAATTTGTAAGCAGTGTTTTGAATTACTTAACAAAAAAAAAAGGTGGTATCATTCATGCACATGCATTCAGGTAAGTGAAACATCCATACGATATCACGAACCCTAACACACTAGTCAGTAACTTCTATGATGAAATGTTATGTTCAAGTAATATGCACATCTTTTGTGGTTTGTTAATAGTTGAATGTACTGCCTCATTTACTTCTACTCAATATCATGGTCTAAATTACTTGCTTTCACATTGTGCTTATTTATGAAATATCTGTCACATTGTCGTGGAATACACAAAGGTTCATAATTTTTATGGTGTTTTTTCCAATAATGGGTTACATTAGCATCACTGCTTCCGTAGCAAAGTGGACAGACAGGAGACTGAAAAAGGCAGAGTGCCTATAAATTCTGTAAACGCCTATAAATTCTGTAAAAATTCTGCTTTTCAATATGTGGGCGATACAAATGTGGTTGACACACGGAAGTTACATTCAATTCATCAGTGCTGGGTGGTACTTCACCACATGAATTCGATTCCCATGACATTATGGGTTATGACAGATTCATCTTCTAGGGACTCTATGATATTTAGTAAACACTCTTTCCCAGTCACAGAGTAATTCTTGTCTGACTTCGCAGGCACGATCAATCACTCTTTCAGAGCCTCCTTGGATCTGCATTAGAACTGCATCCATCCCCATAACCTCTATTCCACAAATAAGTTAGTACCAGAACCTTAGCAGAAATTATAAATCAGCAATAAATAATTGAAAGTGGTGGGAACTGATGTGGTGACCCACTTGTCATAAGGCAGTGACTATAGCTGCTGCCCCACAGTGAACAATGTACAGCATGTGGCAATTTTTTCATGCTGCCTACAAGCTGTGAGAAGTAATGTACTTGACACAAACAGGGCTGACTGAAGTGGGAATAACTGTGGACAAATTCATTTTAGGTTTTATATTATGTATCATAAATTAACAACAATCTTTATTTAACATAAGGACACAGAATGTATGGCAAACTGTAGATATGAAGTGGACTGAGGGGAGTGGATGGGAGCTGACCCTCACTGCAAACATTTTTCCATGAAGGCACTGACCACCCTGTCTTACAGTGGGATAAATGGATTATCAGTTATGATGACTGCTTTTGAAATAATAAATAAACTGCTGGCCACCCAAAATGCAGCACTCTGAAGGAAGCACCCAAATAGGGTGAAATTTGCAGCATGCATCTGTCCCAATGAGAGATGCACCTGATTAGCATTTCAGCGCAGGCGCACATCATCATGGGCGCCATTAGCACCACCTGCTGACACTGCGTAAAGGGTGAACACACGGCCATGTTGATGTACTGGAATTGTGCATTGTTGTTTTGCATATGCAGCTTCAGTATGCCTCGTAGAAGACAGACAGTCTTTCGAGCACGTTTCGAAGTTCAACACAGGAAGAATAGTTGCCTATAGGGATTATTCTTCAGATAAATTGATGATCATATCAAATGCAACCAAGCAACTGTGACATGGATCTGTAATTTCTGCATGCAGGAGGGAACAACGGGCCAATGGGACTGATTGCATCCATCTCGTTGCACCACTAAACGTAATGACAGGCATATTGTGTGTTTGGCAGTGGTCACTTTGCCACATCATGAACCATACCAAACAAATTCGGTCTGTTGCACAACTAGCAGTGTCCACGCATACCATTAGACATCAGTTGCAGCAGAGTGGACTGTCAGCAAGGCGTCAATTGATGCATTTATCACTGCATCAAAACCACAGGCATTTATGCCAGCAATGGTGTAATGAACAACACGCATGGACAAACGAATGAAATGATAATGTTTTTTACCGACAAATCCCAAACCTGCCTGCACCACAATTATTGTTCGATTAGTGTCTGGAGACACTGTGGTGAGAGACTACTGAACTATTGCCTTATGCGTTGCCATAATGGTCCTGCACCCAGTATTATGGTTTGGGGCGGTACTGGATTCCACTCCAGCATCCCTGTAGTGCACACTGCCAGTACACTAACCAGCCACCTTCATGTCTATGAAATGTTGGAGTCTTTTGTCCTCCTGTATCTTCCGAGCTGGCCAACGGCCACATTGCAACAGGATAATGCGTGACCACACATACGATGCAAGGTTCAAAACTTCATCGCCCATCACATTGCACTGATGCATTGGTCTCCCTGTTCTCACAACCTATTGCATATCAAAAACGTCTGGTCGATGATTGCGGAATGACTGGTCCGGGATACACCACCCGCTGCTACACCAGGTCAATTTTGCCAATGTGTGACAGCAGCATGGACTGCTGTACCACAACAACACATCCAGAGCCTCTCCGATTCTATGGCAAGGTGTGCAGCAGTGGCTACAGCCAGCAATGGTGGCAACGATCAATACCGGTTTCATCATCTTCCTCACATGGGGCTGTATTTTCAATCATGTGATTTTTGTACACTATATCACCACCCAAATCAATTTGGCTGTGATACCTCCAGTCCTTTGTGTTGCATTTTGGATGGTCAGCAATGTAGTTTATTTACTTTCTTTTTCCCATCTATCTCATTTTTATTTGACTGCCCCTTATACAAATCAAGTGGCATTATAAAATGACTATTTTTCTTTCATTCAGAATTTTGATCTATATTGAAAGTGACTTTCTTCTTTCGTTAGTTCAATCTCCTACAACCAGTCTCTGTTTCTATTGAATTACTTTTGGGCATATATACTGTAAACTATAGCAAGAATTGTAAAGTCAAATGCTGATGGTTCGACCAACTTGCTGTTGTCATATCTGGGGTAACAGAAATGCTTGCCCCTGAAGATTGCGTTCCTTATGTATTGCATTCTAATTCTATCATCATATGGCAACATACGTAACTTTTCTTGGACATCATTTGACTGTTCAGAAACAGGAGGCCAGAGGAGGGCGAGGTTTGTATGTGTGGCTATTGTTTGCTACTTCCTGTCACTGATCAACTTGATTACTAAAATAGAGCATCTGCAACCAGAGAAAGTCTCGTTCAGCAGGGAGATCCAATGTGATATGACAATCCTCTTATTGTTGTTGGTGTTTACTCTGCTACACTGTGGACTGGAATTCCCCTCAGCCAGGATACTGACAGCTTGATACAGTCCTTCCTGTGTATACTGGCAGTGTGTTTAACTGTACTGATCACCTGCTCTTATTTTCTACGGTCTGTCAATCACACAAGCCCTTAGTAACATAGCAGGTCATCCACAGTCCAGATGGATGATCTTTGGCTATTGCTGATTGGTTGGGGTGTAGTTCTCATTTAGTTTTACACAATGAATGGCCTAATTTCCAAAAGGGTTTTTTCTTTGTTTATCTTGGGGGTATCACTTACCTGTTGATCTCACTGATGGACAGTTGTTCTTTGTTTCAAAAATAACACTTTACTTTCTTTAGTGATTATCAGCTGTGAAGTTAGTCGCAATTCTCTAAAAAGGACTAGACAAAAATCTTGATCTTTGTGAATTAGATGATTTGTTGTAATATAATGAATGTTGCTGAAAAACCTCAGAGCATTGTGTAAGTTCAAGTTTTTAAAACTCTTGAGATATTCCGATAAAGCAGCTGCAATTCATTTCGTAGGCACTAATGATGTCTATTGGTAGATGTCCCTAAATGGGACATTAATGAAATGGCAGTGTGCATGTGCTCCAGTGCCATTTTACAGTGAGAAATGAAATGTGTGGCTAGGGCCTCCCGTCGGGTAGGCCGGTCACCTGGTGCAAGTCTGTTGAGTTGATGCCACTTCGGCGACTTGTGTGTTAATTGGGGTGAGATGATGATTAGGACAACACAACACCCAGTCCCTGAGCGCAGAAAATCTCCGACCCAGCCAGGAATCGAACCCGTGCCCCTTGGCATGACAGTCCGTTGCTCTGACCATTCAGCTATTGGGGCGGACATTCTGGAGCTAAATACTACTGGCAGATATACACTTGTTTCATCACATTTAACAGCTAATCATAGTTCTTCAGCAAAGACTAACATTATCACCATGTGGCAACAGTTGTTATGGTAAAATATTGTATAGCTTTGGTTGTGCCATCCAGTGAAAAATTCTGTAGCCTTGCAACATTGGATTTTTGTTTGTGGATGAGGCTGATTAGGTAACTGTAAAATGTGACTGATGAGGTACCAGCTACACTGGTAAAAAGAAATTGGCCTCAAAATCATTGTTTACCTTACACATCCTCCATACAGTCCTGATCTCTCCCCAAGCAGTTTTCATATTTTTTCAAGCCCTGAAGAAAGACATTTGTGGCTATCGATTTGCTTTGGACAAGATGTGCGCACCTGGGTACAATCATGGTTCCATAGGCAACCGCTAACAATTTTCCATGAAGGCACTGACCGTCTTATCTCACAGCGGGGTAAATGTAATGACAGTATGGCAATTACTTTTGAAATAATAAACAGTTTACTTAATTTCTTCCCATCTGTCTCATTTTCATTTGACTATCCCTTATATAACAAGTTTATGGGCTGGATACAAGAGATATATCTGAAAAGCAAGGGCCATTTGCTTAAATTTTAATGTTAGCAGCTTAGCACAAACTGTAACCTTATTGACAGTTAGTGGTCAGGCCGATGAATTTGGCATGTTGGAAAGATCAATATTTACACGGCTGTCATGTAAAAGCTGGGGGAACACATCAAGCTGTGTTCAACATGAGCATAAAAAATGCTAAGGACAAATGCAATGAGCAAAGAAAGTCACTCAGAAGGGTTTTGGACCACTATTGAAAAGAAAGAGTCTAACATTTTTCCCACTTTGTTATGTATCACTAGTCGTGGATAGGCTTCAGACCAAATCTATGTGGACATTTATCATAACTTACAATTTTATTTAAAAATGTTCACATTTTCCACTGTATTTGAAATTAATAAATAGAAAATTTGTTCCAATTTTTATTAAGACACAATTGTATCCTTCACAGGATGTTCTGCACATTTCAATCAATTGTTTTAATCATTCTAACATGAATGGAGGTAAAGTGCACCAAATCTCATTTCTATGGAATAAACAGTCAAAATATCTAACATCTTCATCCATACACTCGCAAACAGAGTGAGGGGAAAATGACTGTCTATATACCTCCATAAGACATCGAATTTCTCATATCTCACCTCTGTGGTCCCTATGCGGAATGTACATTGGCAGCAGTAAACTCATTTGGCAGTCAGCTTCAAATTCCTTTTTCCTTAATTTTCTCAATGGAGTTTCATGAAAAGAATGTCATCTTCCCTTCAAGGATCTGTGTTTGTGTTCCTGAAGTATCTCTATAATATTTGAGTGCTGATCGAACCCACCAGGAAGAAATCTAGCAGCCCATCTCTGAATTGCTTCGGTGTCTTCCTTTAATCCAACTGAGAGAGTGTCCCAAACACTCCAGCAGCACTAAAGAATGGGATGTGCTAACTAGTGTTCTACAGGCAGTCTCTTTTATGGACGAACCGCACTTCTCTAAAATTCTCCCAATAAAGCTAAGTCAACCATTTGCATACCCTACTACAATACTTACATGCTTGTTCCATTTCACACTGCTCTGCAACATTATGCCTAGATATTTAGCTGATGTGACTGTGTCAAGGAGCATACTACTGATGCTGTATTCAAATATTAAGGGATTGTTTTTCCTACTTATCTACATTAACTTACATTTTCCTACATTTCAAGACAGCTGCCATTCATCACACCACCTAAAAACATTATCCAAGTCAGCTTGTGCTCTCCTACAATGAATCCACAATGACACCTTCCCATACATCACAGTATCATCAGCCAACAGCCGCAGATTGCTGCTCACCTGTCCATCGGATTATTTATGTATATAGAGAATAACTGTGATCCTATCACACTTCCCCAGGGCACTCATAATGAAACCCCTGTCTCTGATGAACACTCAGTGTTGAGGACAACGTATTGGGTTCTATTAGCTAAGAAGTCCTTGAGCCTTTCAAATATTGGGGAACATATCCTGTATGCCTATACCTTCAGTAATAGTCTGCAGTGGGGCACCATATCAAATGCTTTCTGGTACTCTAGGAATACAGAACGTGCCTGGTGCTCTTCATCCACATTTTACAGGATATCGTGTGAGAAAAGAGCAAGCCGAGTTTTGCATGAGCAATGCTTTTTAAAACCACAGTGCTTTGTGGATAGAAGCTTCTTCCATCTTAAGGAAATTAATTATATCTGAACTGAGAATATGTTCAAGAATTCTGCAGCAAATTGATGTTAAGGATATTGACCTGAAATTTCACGGGTCCATTCTTTTACCATTCTTATACATGGGAGTCACCTGGGCTTTTCTCCAGTTACTTGGGACTTCACGCTGGGCAAGAGATTCGCGATACATGTAAGCGAAGTAAGGGGCTAATGCTTTAGAGTACTTTTTGGAAACTAACTGGGATTCCATCTGGTCCTAGCAATTTTTTTTTTCCAACTCTCTCAGTTGCTTCTTTATGCCAGTGTGTCTATTACCATGTTTTCCATATGGGAGACAGTGTGATGGTCAAATGACCATATGTTTGTACAATCCTTCAGTGTGAATTATTTCTTTCCATTCACTGTCTAAGTGGGATGATAACAACTGCTTATCTGCTATTTCTAGCAAAAATATTCTTCTAACCTTCTTGACTGATTTATTAACTTCAGTAAAGATCGTCACTATGATTACATCATGGTCACTAATCACTGTCTCTATACTGACACCACCTATAGAGTCAGTGCTTTCAAAAATAGTGAAGCGTAGCAATCAGTTGTCATTTTCCTTCAAGCTTTATTAGAACACATCCACATTTCGGCTAGTAACTAGCCATTATAGGTACAGTATTTCAGAATTGTTATACATGCACTAGCATTTCTACACTTGTTCAGGCTTCTGTCAGTTTGTTAGTATTCTTTAATGAACAATAGGTGTGAACATACTAGGGCACATATAAAAACTCCAAAATACTGCACTGATAACGGTTAGTTACTAGCCGAAAAAGATCTACTCTAATCAAGCTAGAACAAGAATGATGACCGAATGCTGCTCTTTACCATTTTTGCAAGTTATTTCACAGCTGTGGAGTGCATTAATTTGATGACAGTCAGGGCTGTTTGTAGCTACAAGTTCTAAAATGTTTCCATTGCGTTTGAGCTCTCAAACTAGCTGCTTCATACAGTTTTTGGAAAATGTGTTCAAAAGTACTTCAAATCATTTCCTGCCATACTGCCTGCAATGAGTCCATAGACCCCCAGTCTATACTCACTACAGTAATGCCATCTTCAATGAATACTGTATGATCTGGGTATTTTTATGTTACTGAGTGTAGACTTTATTTTAATGACTCAGCAGAATCATATGGCCAGTAAACACATTCAACAATTAATTTGATTTCCAGTTCAATATTCCAGCATGCTGGAAATTCATAATTTGACTTCTCCTAAACCCAATATATGCATCCAGATAACTTCACAGTCACAATCAAATTTGACCTCAATAGAGACAATATTTTTGTTGACTGCAATGAACACACTTCCTCCTATCGTGTCCAACCTGTCTTTTCGATGTACATTCCATTATATGCTGATTATTTCAAAGCTTTCTACTTCATGTTGCACCCAGTTCTCAGTCTCCATGATAATTTAAAGGAAACAAATTTCCTGGATGACAGCAAATTCGGGAGCTTTGTTACAAATACTTTGACAGTTTAATGATGAAATTTTGACAGTTGAAGTGTCTTTAGCCTGAACATCAACTGATTTTGCTATCTGCATGTTGACTAGTGAGTGTTTGTTAGAGTACCTCAAACTACTGCCCACCTTCTTTTTTTTAACGTGCACTCCACAAGTGTTCTGCTACACAAGTAGCTGCTTCCTTTGTAAAGGGCACCCCTGACCTATCGAGGGGAGGTCTAGAATTCTCCGCTTGATAATGGAGGTCAAAAATTTTTCAGCCAAGACTGTCACAGAGTCGTTACTCGGCTCCAAACTACCCGCGCATGCGCGCGCACACACACACACACACACACACACACAAGGCCAGCAGTCTTCACCACTTCTGCCAACTGCCCATATGAACTGAGGATAGACTCAGGCCCTAGCGACAAGCATCATTGGTGCCAATGTGGGCCAGAACTCACAAATAACTTTACCCTACATACTCGACAGCCGCAGGCAAAGACTCCTTCAAATCTCTGGCAGACATTATCGAGTACACATTGGCTTTCTTTGCAGCCCTGAACAAAACTTTCCCAAGAGGCTCCAAAATGTGCCTAACACTGGAGTCCCCCCTGCCCCCAATAAGTAGCAAATCCATCTTTCCCATGTGCCTGCTCGGACACCACTAAAGGAGCAGCCACCTCCCCACTCACAGGGTGTATGAGCTAATTCAGCCGGCCAGCACCCATGCCAGTGATGCAAATGCGTTACCGCTTGCCACTCACCCTGCAGTGAGACTGGATCCACTGTGTTGGGTTCACCGAAAGGTGCCTCGGCAGCAGAGCTAGCGGATGATACAAGCAACATCCTGAATGTCCCATGTGACATGCCAGATTCCCTGCCACTGTACACCCTGGGCAGCAGCCTGAAGACAGTTGACGGAATTCACAAGTGCCTTCGGTGGTTCTCAAACTGGGGTCAGTTCCTCCTCGGTCTACACACATTCTATTCATCCCAGCATGACTAACTTAAGAAATTCTAAAAGTACAACACAGGGAAACCTGAGTATGCAACTCGCTGGGCCTACTGATGTGTCACCAATGGAGACTGATGCCTTACTGAGCTGTGTAGCTGGCTATTCAAAAGAAATAACAAGTGCACTACAGAATGTGAAGTTACACCTCTTAAATAGAAAAACAACCAAGGAATTTAAGAGTTAAAATTATGAAGAATATACACAAAAAGATAAATATGTAACTTTATTTAATTGGATAAATAAAAAAACTACTCGCCAAGTGGTGGCAGAACACACACATAAAAGACTGTTATGATTGGCGAGCTTTCGGAGCCAGTGGCTCCTTCTTCAGGCAGAAGGGTTGAAGGGGAACGAGAATGGTGAAGGAAAAGGACTGGAGAGGTCTAGGAAAAGGAGACTCCTCCTCATTCCGTACGCTAAGTCTCCCGTGACGCGCGGTTCTGGGTGACTTTCCCAAAATTTAACCCTTTTCCTAGACCTCTCCAGTCCTTTACCTTCACCCTTCTTCCTTCCCCTTCAACCCTTCTGCCAGGAGGAGGAGCCACTGGCTCTGAAAGCTTGCGAATCATAACAGTCTTTTATGTGTGTGTTCCGCTGCTGCTTGTAGAGTAGATATTTTATCTATCCAATTATATAATTTTAATATAATAGAGGGAAACCTTCCACGTGGGAAAAATATATCTAAAAACAAAGATGATGAGACTTACCAAACAAAAGCGCTGGCAGGTCGATAGACACACAAACAAACACAAACATA
This sequence comes from Schistocerca cancellata, assembly GCF_023864275.1. Lineage (NCBI taxonomy): Eukaryota > Metazoa > Arthropoda > Insecta > Orthoptera > Acrididae > Schistocerca > Schistocerca cancellata. The sequence goes on from NC_064632.1 coordinate 251,568,427, forward strand.
CAACCAAAATTCAAGCTTTTGCAACAAACAGTTGCTTCATCATGAAAGAGGGAAGGAGAGGGAAAGACGAAAGGATGTGAGTTTTAAGGGAGAGGGTAAGGAGTCATTCCAATCCCGGGAGTGGAAAGACTTACCTTAGGGGGAAAAAAGGACAGGTATACACTCGCACACTCCGCTCCCGGGATTGGAATGACTCCTTACCCTCTCCCTTAAAACCCACATCCTTTCATCTTTCCCTCTCCTTCCCTCTTTCCTGATGAAGCAACTGTTTGTTGCGAAAGCTTGAATTTTGGTTGTACGTTTGTGTTTGTTTGTGTGTCTATCGACCTGCCAGCGCTTTTGTTTGGTAAGTCTCATCATCTTTGTTTTTAGATACAATTATATAATTTTATCAATAATTGATTGTTTTCGTTGTTAAACTTACTGTTCTGCTGAAGCTTAACAGGTGGCAGATGGAACCTGACAAACAGTCAGGCAGTGACAACAACAACGCAGATTTTTACCTTACATATGAATTCTGAGAAATTAAAAGTGGCTAGAAAATTGATTCCCTTTACTAAGTACTCACATGTTTGAAACAGGATACTGGAGCAGCAATAAATCCAGGCTCAGACAGCTGATTCTTCCATTCATATGTGTTTGGAATTTCAGCTCTGTTTCTCTTCAGTGGTGGGTCCATAGGTTCATCGAGTGTAATGGCCAATGGTAATGGTGTAACAGATGAATTAGAATTTAAGGTCTCAGGTGAGATACTTTTCGTTTCTTCCATTCGCTCAAACTGTGAATTATTATAACAATTGCAAAGGTATAATAATAGTATAAAAGTTGCAGAAATAACATAAAAACAAATACATGAAAATGAGTATGTAAAATATGGAATAAAGTACAAAACAGAAATAATTATACTGGAGGCAAAGCACCACCACCACCACCACCACCACCACCACCACCACCATAATTACTACTACTACTACTACTACTACTACTACTACTACTACTACTACTACAGCAGCAGCAACAAGCAGCTATCCATTATGTGCAAGACAAATATATAACCATGGTACATGAAGCAGAACTGTACCACCATTGGGTGTTACTGTTACTCTGAATAATTGTCATTGGTTTGGGGAAGGAAGGAAGATTAGAGTTTAATGCCCAATCGAGAGTGAGGTCATCACAGACTGAGATTCATCCCAAACTGGGGAAGGAACTTGATTGTTTCCTACCAAAGGAGTTACTCTGGTATTCAGGTAACACCATTTACAGAAAACTTAACATGTGGCAAGGTATGGGTTTTTACTGTTGTCCTCCAGAATACTCGCTCAATGTCTTAACAGTGTAGCACCTCATTTGGTACAGCACTGGTTTCAGAAAACTGTGATATATAAACGCATGCCAAATGAGCCTCCTTATGCAGCATTTCTTCCATATTTCGGCTCTGAAATAGTAATGTGTCTTATGCTAACGAGTTCTAACAACGATCTACACTCAAATACATTTTTCAATATTTTCTGTGCTCTAAGCAATAGGCGAGAAGAAGGAATGAAGTGAATTGTATGAACATCAGAACTAAAATTAGGAAGGCGGAGTACTTACATCATTCCTTCACGTCACAAAAATTCTTACCCTGATAATTCGAATTTGCAACATTGCTACATAATAACTCACACTGACGGATATGCCAAGTACTGTACTGTGAAATGAAGATAATGCAGAACAATCCATCAAGCAGCTTTCTTAAACGGGACTGAGAAACAAATTTGGCTTTACTTCAGAGATATATATATATATAAACTGGAGAATGCACTGCAATTCACTTTCATTTTTGTCAGTATTATGAGTACATAGCGCGTACAAATGCCAACTAAAAGTCTGGCTGTGGCAACATCAGTAGAAAAACTTGTTCAATTTTCTAAATGCTTAAGAATGTCTACGTCTTTCTTTCATATAGAAAAATATATGATACACCAAAGCACAGATCAGCAGACAGTTGCAAGTTAGTTGAAAAAGGTTCAACTTACATAAGGCTGACGTGTGCCACCTTTGATGACGACTGTAGCAAAATATTATTATTACCGAACCTGACCCAAAAGCTGAAGAAATAATTTGGTTATATCTTACGGCTTTCAATGGTGCAAAAATAATTAACAAGCACTAGAGGACAAGGCAGGCAACATACATTGAAGAGCCAAAGAAACTGGTACACCTGCCTAATATTGTGTAAAGCCCCTGCGAGCACGCAGAAGTGCCGCAACACAACGTGGCATGCACTCAACTAATGTCTTAAAGTAGTGCTGGAGGGAACTGACACCACGAATCCTCCAGGGCTGTTCATAAATCCATAAGAGTATGAGGGGGTGGAGATCTCTTCTGAACAGCATGTTGCAAGGCGTCCCTGATATGCCCAATAATGTACCTGGAGTCACTCTGTAGCAACTCTGCAGGTGTGGAGTGTTGCATTGTCCTGCTGGAACTGCCCCAGTCCCTCAGAATGCACAATGGATACAAATGGATGCAGGTGATAAGACAGGATGCTTATGTACGTGTCACCTGTCAGGGTCATACCTAGACATATTGAGGGTCCCATATCCCTCCAACTGCAAACGCCACACATCATTATAGAGCATCCACCAGATTGAACAGTCCCCTGCTGACATGCAGGGCTCATGGATTCATGAGATTGTCTCCATACCCGTACATGTCCATCTACTCGACACAATTTGAAACAAGACTTGTCCGACCAGGTAACATGTTTTCAGTCACTAACATCCAATTTTGGTGTTGATGGGCCTAGGCAAGGCATAAAGTTTTGTGTTGTGCAGTCATCAAGGGTACATAAGTGAGCCTTTGGCTCCAAAAGCTCCTATCGATGATGTTTTGTTGAATGGTTCACACGCTGACACTTGCTGATGGCCCAGCATTGAAATCTGCAGCAATTTGCAGAAGGGTTGCAGTTCTGTCAGGTTGAATAATTCTCTTCAGCCGTCATCACTCCCGTTCTTGCAGGATCTTCTCCAGCCTCAGTGATGTCAGATATTAGATGCTTTCCCGGATTCCTGATATTCAAGGTATACTTGTGAAATGGTCATATGGGAAATTCCCCATTTCATTGCTACCTCAGAGCTGCTGTGTCCCATCGCTTGTGGACTGACTGTAACACCACACTCAAACTCACTTAAATCTTGATAACATCCCATTATAACAGCAGTAACCGATCTAACAACTGCGCCAGACATTTGTCTTATATCGGCATTGTCGACCACAGCACCGTAGTCGGCCTGTTTACATACCTCTGTATTTGAATAAGCGTGCCTATACCAGTTTCTTTGACACTTAAGTATAAATGCTAAAGTACTGAATTCTGCCTTTCATAAAGGAGAATGAAGGGTGTTGCCCTTATATAATAATCGTACCATTGCAACACTGAGTGACATTTTAATCAATAGTAATAGTATTTTAAAGCTATGTCTCAAAGTTTGATGGAGTCCTTTTGAAGTTCCATACACAGCCAGTGAGGGAATTAAATCATCTTCAACATAATTTTACAAAGGTCTTTTTTATCAGAGAAATGTTTCCAATAACAGTAAAAGGGTGCTGATTAGACTAAATTTCATTAAATGTAGTTTTCATTGCAAAGATGATGATGATTGGTTTGTGGGGAGCTCAACTGCGCAGTCATCAGTGCCCATACAATGTCCCAATTTTTACGCAGTTCAATTTTTTTCACATTCCAATGTAGCCACTGTCACAAATGATGATGATGATGGTGATGATGATGACAACACAAACACCCAGTCCCCAGGCAGGGAAAATCCCCAACCCGGCCGGGAATCGAATCCGGGGCCCCTGTGATCCATGGGCAGCAACGCTAGCCACTAGACCACGAGCTGCAGACTTTCATTGCAATGGTTACAAAGCAAGGAGACCCTCAAGAATGTAAAACATATCAGAAAACAAGAATTCACAATAAATATCTGCAAATAAAAATCAAATTTTCTTATGACCCTTACACAGATCCCATGTGAAATGATCCTCATACATGCGGAATACGTGAACAAAATCTTAAACATATTTTTATTTAAAAGGTGATAAATAACTTGTCACAAAACATGTAAATGTTCAATACATTAGGCGCATATGATAATTCTTGGGCTATTTTAGTCACATCATGAAAAAAAAATTCATTTTACAACACTTATTTACAACGCTCACATTACTGTACTGAATTTGTACAGATGTCAGATTGTACTACAAAAGTTTTGCAATACGAAGCAACAATAAGTCACAGGAGGCTGATTGTTGCTGTGTTCTGATAATACTTCATACTTGCGTTGTAGCTGCTGTGCCAAGTCTGTGGGTGCAGTCATCCACTAGAAGGGTTAGTTTGAAGTGCTATGGCATTGTGGCCATGAAGTGAGATTCGGGCAGTTTTGGAGTACAACTTTGCACACAGTTTAAACATAGACCAGTGCTGTGAAGAAATAACCCTTGCACTCGGTGATGTGTGTCAACATCATGTAACTGTATTCAGGTAATACAGAGAATTCCAAAGACGAAATTTCACTCTGTAGGACACAGAGAGAATGAGAAGTCCACGATCATCAGTTACAGAGGAAAACATTGAAGCTGTGAGTAAAATGCTGAACGAAGACAGGCGAGTGACCTATGAACAGATAGAGGATACCTTGGGGCTAAATACACAAGCAATTTGCTCGATTATGCATGATCATTTACAAGTAAAGAAACTTCGTTGTCTCTGGGTGCCGCATAGACTGACGGAAAATCAGATTACATGACATGTGATTTGGTGCTGGGAAATGTTAAAGAAGTTTTCTAAGTGACAGTCTCAGTATGCAAACATCGTGATGGGTGACTAAACTTGACTGTACTATTATGACATGCCAACTAAGACTCAAAACAAAGTTTGGATCTTTGAAGACGACAATACACCCTTAGCTATCAGAAAATCCCAATCAGTAAAGAAGAAAATAATAGTTTTCTTCTTCCTCTCCCCCCCCCCCCCCCCCAAACCAAATCGAGTGGAATTGTGGGGCATGTTGTTTTGGACACACAGACGACAGTCACAGCTAAGTGCTGCAACGAGCAGAGTCTGCTCAAAGTCATCCAGTCTTTGAAGAACCTGCAACCCAAGTCAAGAATGGACACTTAGTTCACCCATCACGACAACACTCCAGGTCACCACACCACAGCATGCACCGAATATTTTCTGGGTACAGTACTGAAACTTCTTGGGCACCCTCCTTACAGTCCAGACCTTGCTGCTTGTGACTTTGCACTGTTCCTGCATGTGAAAATGAAGCTGAAATGGGTGCAGTTATCAAATGATGAGGACCTCCTGAGAGCTTGAGACAATGTGTGTGCCTTACTCCGTACAGGAACTTGAGAGAACTGGTTTAGGCATTGGTTTCGGAGGATGGAGAGGTGTATTCAATGTGGCAGAAATTACTTCGAAAAAATTAAAGGAATAAAGCTGTATTGCAAAACTTTACTAGTACCCTTTGTAACACATTATTATACACATCAGCTGGTTCTACTCAGAAATTCATCATCGCTGAAGCAGGAAACCAATAAATCCCTTAAGCTCCTCTTACATTGACCTTTATCAGATGTTAAACTTTTTATGGCTGAAGGCAAGTTGTTGAAAATGTGTGTTCCTGAATTATGGGCACCTTACTGGACCAAAGTAAGTGACTTTAAATCTTTGTAAAGCTTATTCTCATTTTTAGTATTGATTCCTAGTACTGAGCCATTAGTTTGAAAAAGAGATATATTTTTAATGACAAATTTCATCAAAGAGTAAATATATTGGGATGCAGCCGTTAGCATCCGTAGATCCCAAAAGAGGAGTAAGCAGTGGGGCGTTCAAAACACACACACACACACACACACACACACACACACACACACTGCAAGCCACCTTGCGGTGTATGGCAGAGGGTACTTTACGTACCATCATAATTTTTTCAAATATTCATTCCATTTGTGGTTCGCAGTTGGAGTTCCAAATGTTCATACAACTGTCGCTTCTTGTATTACCTGAAATCGATCTCCGCCCATTATCTTCCCCTCTCCCATGAATACTGTTAGCTGTAACGGGAACCCCAGCTGCTAGTTGTGGCCAATGATAATCCGAGTTGCATTCCTTTATGTTCGCATCTAACTACAGCATCAGTTGCTCATAAAGCGTCTCTAGTGCAGTGTGTTAGAAAAATTCTGTGAAATGGAAGAACAAAGTGTTTCTGCAGTAGTGCAGCCAGAAGAAGATCCACAAGTAGAGGAGTTAAAGAAGACTCAAAAGGCGAAATCACAAATTCCATAAATATGCCTTAAATCTACTCCGTGAACAGGATTTGAACACGGTACCTCCATCACGGTAGCTGTGAACCTTTACCGCTGTGCTACACTGACTTTCTCGGAATATATGCAATGTTACGGGTATACAAAGTGCGCAATGAACTTCAAACTCAACTTTCTCAAAAACCAAGGCCCTTCGCTAAAAAACCGGATAGCCAGGTACTCAGGGCAACTGCCTATACAACATATTTGAAGCACATCAAAATCCGTGATTTACAGTATGGAGTGTCACCTGGTCAGTTAAACCCAACTGCGAGAAAGAAAACGAAATCACACATTTTTAGACCACAGCCTTTTCTTTCCCACAGTCGGTTTCAACAGACAACCTGTACATCACTGGTTCCCAACCTCTTCTAATTGGTGCTACTCTTTGCAACCCCAGAATATCTCATGCCCCATCCCCCAAATGTTTGTTTATTGTATTTATTTATTTTGCTTCTTTCAAGAAAACTTTACTTGACAGTAATCTGATATCGACACTCAGAGGGTTATCAAATGACTTGGTACCGAAATAAATATGTCTTTATACCTTACTTCAACAACATTTTTCACATCTAAATTTGTAAGTGACGGAAGTCACAAGAAAAATTCTTCATTTCAATAAGATGGTCTAAACTGTTTAAGCACCTCCTGAATGCTCAGTTTCAAACTAGCTAAAGCACATCTAAGAGCACTTTTAATGTTCAGGCAACTGTGGTGGATCCACCACTGACAGCAATTTTCAGTGCAGTATTCAGTTTCTCAGGTGAAGTTTCAGAATCTAGTGCTAGATGTGGACATTACAGTGAGAGCCAATAAAATCAGGATTTTTTTCTTTGGCAGCACTTAGGACGCCAGAGCACGAACCTAACATGGCTGGTACTCCATCAGTACAAATTCCTACAACTCTGCCTCAAGAAAATTATTTTAATGAAAAAATCATTAATGGCAGTAAATACATGAGAACCTTTTGATATGGTTTCCAAGTTTTTAGAAAATAACAGTTATTATATTATTTTCTTCTCGTCCACATATCAGCAGATATTACGAGGGTGAGTCCCAGCACTTACAAAGTGCATAAATTCCTTTAGAAAAAAATTCTTTTGGTAGTCCGCACAACCACTCATGCACTGCCTGCCATACCCCTTCATCAGAATGGAACTTCTTTCCTCCCATTGCGTCTTTGGGTGGTCCAAACATATGGAAATCACTTGGGGCAAGGTCTGGTGGATGAGGAAGACACTCAAACTGCAGGTCTGTGATTGTTGCAACTGTTGTACGGGCAGTGTGGGGCCTTGCATTGTCATGTTGCAAAAGGACACCTGCTGACAGCAATCCACATCGCTTTGATTTGATTGCAGGCTGCACATGATTTTTTAGGAGATCTGTGTACGATGCACAGTTGCAGTGGTCCCTCTAGGCATGTAATTCTCCAAAATGACGCCTTTTTCAACCCAAAAAGAGAGCCAGCATAACCTTCCCTGTTGATGGTTCTGTTCGAAACTTCTTTGGTTTCGGTGATGAGGAAATGGCGCCATTCCTCGCTTGCTCTCTTTGTTTCCGGTTGGTCGAAGTGAACCCAGGTTTCGTCCCCAGTAACGATTCTTGCAAGGAAGCCATCATCTTCTCATTCAAAGCCCCGAAGAAGTTCTTCACAAGCATCAACATGTCGTTCTCTCATTTCAAGAGTCAGCTGCTGTGGCACCCATCTCGCCGAAACTTTGTGAAACTGGAGCACATCATGCACAATGTGGTGTGCTGACCCATGACTAATCTGTAAACATGCTGCAATGTCATTCAGTGTCACTCGGCAGTTTTCCTTTACTATGGCTTCAACTGCTGCAATGTTCTGTGGAGTCACAACTCGTGACTGACATGGACAGGGAGCATCTTCCACTGAAGTCACACCACTTGCCAACTTCCTACTCCATTTGTAGACTTGCTGCTGTGACAAACATGCAACACCGTACTGAACCTTCATTCGTCAATGAATTTAAATAGCTTTCGCACCTTCACTACACAAAAACCGAATAACATAACGCTGTTCTTCCCTGGTGAAAGTCGTAAGTAGGGCGGCCACCTTTATACTGATACTGCAACGGTATGTGTGAATCTGCAATATGCTGCCACCTATATCCATTCTGCACGCTGTTTGTAGCACGCTTACCAACTTACCGGATTATGGCGCGAAATTTCGATCTGTTATTACAAATTCAAAGTTTTCATTTGACTCATCCTCTTATTAAGCAACACAGTAGAATTGACACACTGCAAGGCAAAAAATTAGACATTTTCAGTCTTCCAATGAGGTGTTACTTCACATTTGAGGCCAGTTCTTCAGGCCCATGTTGTACACTGTTGTTTGAAAGAGGTATCTCTAAGAATGGCAGGTTTGATCATGTCCTACTAATAGTAACAGGTTTTTCGTGACGCTTCAATAACTTTCCACTTTTCTGGTGAAAAAATCCCATGGAGTCCAGCTTCAAGCAATTTAAGAATTTACTTTTTCCGACAAAATCTCTTGTGGTTTACTCTTCAACACTCAGTAAGCTGTTATTAGATGACATTCCATACATACAGGCCACAAGGAGTTTTCACCAAGGATATTATGACACACAACACAAGAGTGGTAGTTGGACATTGTCTTTTTAATAAACGTCAATTCACACTTAATATATTCTTCATTATATATTCTTCTTTTAGCAGACTTTTTCCTCAATGTAGAAAACTAATAAAAATGCTACTGACTTCTACAGAGCACAACGGCTGTAGTACTGAGTTAAGAATGCAGACAGCAGAGTGAAGAACGTGTTGTGTCGGAAATAACTTGGTGACTTGTGAGGCAAAGCTACAAAAATGCACTCACTATCTTTAATAAGAAAATAAAATTTTTGACTTTTCCTACCACACATGTCTGCTTTCTTCTGAGCTGTCCAATCATGTGAATATGGCAGCCACAGGCTTACTGAATCTCTGCCTGTCCCCATGTTGGTGAGTCTTCGATGTAGGTAGTCCCTCAACAAGAGCAAATGAGGTTGTGCTCGATCCTGTTGGAACACTACAGCATCCGCAATGCCTTCTTGCTCACACACTTGTTCGCAACTGCTCCAGAATATCAAGTAAATGTTTCTTGCAATTGCCTCGACTACAAAAGTGAAGAGCCCATAACTGCAGGCTTTTGTGAATCAAAGCCACACATTCACTTTTGTGTCTCTCTTTGTCATTCACGGTTAGTGTCAGGCGGTTTGTTACACCTTAGGTGGCAGTTATATTTGTTAACTTTTCTGCAGAGTAAACTAAACGAGGTCCACAAGTGTTTGTTGTGTGCAGCTTGTATTAAACCAAGCTGTGTAATCTTCCAAGTCTAAATTGTGAAACATCAGACTGTGGTAAACTTTTTTCTTTGGCATTCAGTGTAAATCTATCAAAATCACTGAGTCTGACAGTTCTAACTCTTTGTTTAAACTTCTTGATGCATTTTGACTTTGTTGCTTCTCTATTCACTGAACTGTCTCTTGTTGTACAAGTCTTCTAGCGTGTCATTTATTGACAATGTTTTCAGTTTTTTCGAACTTATTGACAAGCAACCGGATCTTTGCTCTTGTTGATGCTGGCTTGTGGAATTTCTCAGTGAACTCCTGTTGCACCTCTGTAATTGTGAACTAACAACAGGAGGGGGGAGGGGGGGGAGGGAGAGGGGGGAGGGGAGAGGGAGAGGGAGAGAGAGAGAGAGAGAGAGAGAGAGAGAGAGAGAGAGAGCGCTGTTACCACAGTGATAGATCATAATTATGTACATGCATCCATTAATTCTTTAAAATGGATCAGGACTTTACGAGCACCCTGTATACATAACAGAATTCAGAACAAATTCTAAACCTTAAACAAATAATTAGGTATATGAAAACATTAATTAAGAAGATAATACTTATGTCTGTTGACTTTAGAAAGCCATACGATTCAACAGACACTCCCTTCTCAAAAACCCGAAGGAATTTGCAAAATGTAGGAAAACTCTCTAAATAACTAAACAAACTCTTGCAAAATAGTGTCTATAGTTAAATTCCTTGGAACAACTTCTATTTCTTTCCAGCTGTATCAGGAGTCAGTCAAGAAAACAGTATGTGATCATTATCACTCAGCAGCGTGCTGGAGAATGCTATTAGAGAATAAAGGAAGAAAACCAGAAAGACAATAGCTACAAAAAATTGGGTGGATACAAAAAAGCAAAAAATTATTTGGCCTTTGCAAATGTACCCATAATAACAAATGGAACCTCAGAACACACGTATACAATCATCATGTGTAAAAATACAATACATGACCAATTTTGTTCACTAAGAATTTGAAAAACCAATGACAATACCAAGAAAACAGGCATTAAATATCATGGTGTTTCTAAATATGTTAAATTAAGGTATTATAATACAGTTGTAAAACCACTAAGTCCTCTACGTGTCGGCAACACTACTTTTATCTGGATGCAAAAAGGGCATCTTTATTCTTTCAATAAAGAATAAAGATGGCAATAGCGTTTCGAGACCAAATATACTTGTTCTGTCCTAAAACAACAGCTGATCAGGAAAAGATATGTTACACTCTGTGGACATCTAGATACAAAACAGGAAAACATAATAAGAGAGAAGATACATACATTCTTACAAAACAGCAAAACAGATAAAAAATTGGAGACAAGGCAAATGAGGACTTAGAAGAATTGCTGAACAGGAGACATTACTCAAGAGAGAAATTTAGACTAGAAGTAATAAAATTAAAATGTTTTCAGGAAGATAAAACATACATGTAAACAACTGGTGTCACATGGTCAGATGAGAGGAAAAGAGATCATTCTGAGAGAGTTTTGGAGGAAGATGAAGGAAAAGACAAACCAATAGTTATCTTGACATGATCCTTAGTTGACCTCTAACCAAATGAGAAACACAACTTATATAAAATTATTATGGAATACAGATGACACACTAAAAACTGTCAGGTGCTGCTGCTAATGACGATGATAATGATGAGTATTGTTTTACATGACCAAACTTCATGGTCATCAACCTCTTCAACAGTGGAATTCTCAACGGTTGTCAAAGATATGATGTTCCATAAAACAAGATGTGACAGCCAAAAGATGAAGCAGGTCCAATGAGCAGAGTGATAAGCAGGATGTCTGGTTTTCCTGTGTGCTGTGGCAGTAGTGCAGTTTTGGTCTGTTTAGGAGTGTCTGGCCAGGGGAAGGACCTGCAGGTAGTCACTCTGAGCTGAAACTGCAGGGGTGTCCTTACCCTCCATGCCCACCCCTTCGTCATCATGAAAATAGAGTAAAATATTTAATTTTCTAACAACTTCACATTCTCAAGTAAAACTAACAGAAATTAAACTACCATAAAAAGTTGAATGAGTACTGGAACAACAAAAAAGAAATAAGGTGGCAGAGATCAAAACAATGGAAGGAAGCTACATACATCAACATAGATGGTGATTGTCTATGTACAGTCATTTTCTAAGTACGAATTTTCTTCATATTCTAAATAATGAGAGCATTTCAACATTACATCAATACACTGGAGATGACTGAAGTGCATGGCAAAATGTACTTTCCAAGGTATCACATATTACGATTACTTCCAGTTGCAATCACAAATGGAATGCAGGAAGAATGTCTGCTCAAATGCCTCTATGTGCATGGTTATTAATCTTATCGGGTTTTTGCAGGCCCTATGGCAGCTATACATACACGCCTGTAACATATTTACATTCTCCACTTAAAGCAGGTTATCACAACTTTCTTCAGTAGTTGTATATCTTCAAGTGTCTGCCACTTGGGGTTTTGCAGTATCCCCTCGTGGGTCAAACAAACCTACCGTTAGAGCTACTGTTCTTTGTTTATATTCAATATCACCTGTTGGTGCTATCTGGTATGTGCCCCACACACTTGAGCAAAATTATAGGATGGGTCACACAAGTGTTATCCCATTTGTAGACCTACTGAATTTTTCCAGAATTCCCAACAATCAACTGAAATTTGCCACCAGATTTACCCTAAGACTGAGCCTTGTGACAATTCCATTTTACATCCTTACAAACTCTACACTTAAGTATTTGTGAATTCTCATAAATCCATAATTTAAGTCAGAATTATAAATTACTGTTAAAATACTATGTTAACAGAATCTTCTGTCAGTTCTTGGTAGAACAAGTTCTTGATAGAACAGCATTATAATAAATGAAAAGCACCAGTTTGCTTTTGTTCTACAGTATTAATTTTTATTGTGTTAACCGTTTTTCGGCTTACAAGGCCATCTTCAGACATTTACTGAGTATTGTCACCAAAGAAGTTACAATGTTTGCAAACAACATTGGAAGAGAAGTAACACATCTAGATTGAAGCAGAAACAAACAGTAAGTAACATCTTTGACAGTGTGGTGGTAACGCAATGAAAAAGTAAAAAAATGATCTGTAAATAAATAAAAATGGAGTAGACAGGAAAACTTTTAACACAAAATAGGAACAACATCCCTAAATAACAGTCTCTATTAATAAACAAAAGTAATAAATAAAATTAGTACTTGACAAGGCTACACCAGGAGGTATAAAACACAGAGTGTGATACACAAAGCAATTAAAAGAAGAAACAATTATCACTGTACCTACAGAATACAGAAGAAACTTAAGCAATATTAATAAGACCAACAGAAGTAAATAAATGCAGGAAAATGGAGGAGTTTGAGGGAACATAATGCAATCTTTGAGAGTGTGGTGGTACTGCATTTTAACATTAACATTATATTCAAAACTGTGGATATGTAACAGTAATACACAACATGAACGACACAGGTCCAAACACACTTCCCTGGGGCACATTTGAAGTTACTTCTACTGTTTTAATGAACAACCACTCCAGTTTACTTTATGGCAGACTTTTACCGATTTCACTGCAAAATTGCTTCAATACAAAAGCTTTAATCAGTCAAATTGTAAAATGAAAAAGTGTTTATGAACATGGATAAGATTACCTTGAGCCATGGCTTTTAGGATGTCGTGAGAAAAGTGAAAGTTGGGTTTTGCACGACCAATGTTTTCAGAATCCATGTAGGTTGGCAAGGATAAGAGTGTTCTGTTCAAGATACTTCATTATGTTTGAGCTCAAAGTAGATTCTTGGACTGTACAACAGATGGATGTCAATGATATTTGCTGATAATTTTATGGATCACTTTTGCTAACCTTCTTGTACACTGGTATTAGCTGTGCTTTCTCTCAACTACTGGCAACAGTTTTTTGTTTGACAGATCTATGGTATATTATGATGTCACTCATCTTTGCAACTGAGGCAGTACTCCTACATTTTCCTTTGTAAAGGAAAATTGAAAACAGTTCAGCAGATCTGCTTTTGATGTTATACCTTCAATTTTAGTATCTGTGTCACAAATGACTGGGCATTAAATCTGGTGCCACTGACAACACTGAAATAAGAGCAGAATTAATTTGGGTTTGTGAGAGGTCTCTCAATTATGAAGGCTTCAAACATTGCCCTTCTGACACATATACATGTCTTATCTCGCATCTCACTATCTACAGCCCTATACTTTGTTTTACATATATATTGCAGTAGTATTAGTTGTTTTTTTTACAAGCTTCTTTATAAAGACTTTATCCCATGGAGAATCTCTCCTATCACAAACTGTGCTACTAGGTGCACATCTATCCAGTGCTTGGTAAAGTATTTTCCTAAATTTGATCTACAGTTCCTCTAAATGGTTGATACGCACAGCTAAATGTTATGACTTCCTCCTCGATATATTACACTACTGCCTAGGGAAATGAGACATCTGAAAGCTTCATGGTGCATTTCTTGTAAAGCATGTTTCACGACTCTTGAGAATGCAAACAGGCATCTGATATCACAATTCTGCGGCACTCTGAAAGGCTGAGATAACTAAACGACAGAGTCTCGCATAATAGGCACAATTGGCCGAGTCATAAACGGAGGTGTGGACTTCTGTTCAGAGCACACAGTTTATCATAAATTGCAGATGCTGTAGTATTTACTTCTACATACAAAAATAAAACATTGAATCAAATAAAGTAAAACTTCAAGCAGCAATCCACTTTAGACGTGCAACAAATATTTGGTCTTATTGTTTTTGTACTGAAATTGGTACTTTGTTATTTACCAAAAGTACGCACAGAAAATTTAAAAACCATATAGCATTAATTGCTGTACAAAATGTCATTGTAAACAAATTTGTTCCTTCTTCTGCACACATACTCTTTAGGACCACCACCCACATACTCTTTGGGATATTTACTAATTGATTCTGTAGTTTCGATTTCTGCACTGCCGATATTTTGCCCTACACTTCTAGAAGTGTCATCAGCTCATTTATTTGAAATATGACCACTTTTAGAGCACGATTCTGGGATGTTCCAGAAATTTTCAATGTACATAAGTTGGCAGCCTGAAGTGTCTTCAGTTGTTTTGCAGTTTTGTACAGGAACCACATTATAAAACTGTTGCAATATTCTTTGTTCCGCTGTCCTGCTGGACGAAGAAACATTTTCAGCTACATTTACACCCTGATGGAAGAAGTTTCATACACCATTTTCCAACCCAAACATAATTTTTATGCATTGTTGGATTCAAGTCTAGGCTCCAGTCCTTGTACAATAGGTATAATGTTTAAAATGTAAGAGATGCCAATGAACTAAATAATATTTTCATCACACAAAAAGTTATGTTTTCTTTAAGATATGAACAAACTTTATTCTCACATTATTTCTCATAGACCATGAAAGAAAAACTATTCCGTTCACCTTTATGATATTGTGGCACTGCACTCCTCCATGTGAATCTTTTTAAGTGTACAATTGGCCCCGATTTAATTTTTCTGGATGACAATACGCGATTGCATCAAACAGCATAATTGGAGAACCTCTTGTAATGAGAGGATATTTGGAAAATGAACTGGCCTTTCCATTCCTGTCCATCTTGAATCCAGAGCATGTGCAGGACACGTTTAGGAGTTAAATTGCAGCACATCCACAGGCACCAATGACCATGCAGCAGTTATGAACTGCATTGGTCAAGGAATGGGATGCCCTATCACAATAACTTCTTACCATCCTTAATGCTGTTCACAGTGGTCACACACCCTATTAAGAATCCTGTCCCGCCTTTTTAATGTCCATGGGACCACCATAAAACACAGCGACTTCAGTGACACTTGAATAAAAGTGACATTTCTGTGCTATACTGCAGTAGTACTTTCTACATATCATCTAAGTTTCGTCAAGCTATGTTACTTAGCAGTGCCATATTGTGTGAAAGTTACTATCAAACCCAAGTTTTGCACACCAGTGTATTTTGAATTTCAATTTTAGAAATTTGAAATAAATATTTAAAAAAGTAAAAATACAGATACAGAAGCATGTGCTTGTGAATATTGGAAATAAAAATTTGTATCTGGTACTGAATACCAGTACCCATGGGCACACTGGGAATTTTTCTTTAAGAAGTAAGTAGGAAGGAAGGAAAGGAAGGAAGGAGGAACAAAAAAAGAAAAGAAATATTCAGCTAATTAAGTTGTCTGTCAAAGACAAAGGTAATATCTGAAATTTCTTAAAAGAAACAATGGTATAAGTATGATAACAGCTGCTTACGATTAAGCAGTCGTAAATGTTTGCACTTGAATAGCTCATAACACTAGTAATTTGACTGAAAGCGTGTCAAGACAACATTATGAACCTAAAACACACATACCTATCTTGTGGCAAACAGATTGTCAGATCACGATACGCAGTTAGTCAAATACCATAACTTGCTTTTAAGTACATTTCAGAAACAATTAAAGTAATAGAGAAAATGATAAGCAACTGCAAAACAGAATGTTTTAAGAATGCTTTTATAAATGTTGATTGGAGACAATGAGCTCAATGCCAGAACTAAATTCAATACATCTTTCTTAAGTCTGTATTCATTTTTAAGAACAGTTGTCCTGAAAAACAGTTATTAAACAGGAAAATATCACAAGCACCACGTAACGGAGTATCTGAAAAGAAAAAGTACATTCATAATGGCAACAGTGCTGTACAATATACCAGTGGAAAAACAAAAATAAACACCCTGAAGCAGTGGCACCACATGAATGAAACTTTAATAATATATATGTTAACGGCATTGGGTGAAATATGGCATTCTACAGAATGCCTAGGTAATGAACAGAATGTGTAAAATCGAATGTCAAAATTGTCAAAATGTTTTTGTGAAGAAGAAAAGTGAGTACTCACTGTAACAAGTACTTCAATCTCAGTTTTGCTTTCACTGTTTTCCGGTAAGAATATCCTGTGCTTTGCTTTATTTTGTAGTTTTGTTTTTTCAGTTTCAAATGTTTATTAATTAATAGAGGCTTGTCATTTGGTGTCCTTTTAACACTGCGTATATGGTACTTGTCATTCTGTTTAATGCCTAGGAAAAGTATGTAACATTTTCATAAAAATTTATACTTAATAATTTTCCTAAATCATCAGGCATTCCATAGGTTTCCCAGGCTTTCTATAGAATAACAAGTTCTCACACAATACTGGTAACATGCACACATTGTACATATTCATTATCACAGAGTTGGTCACCTACAGAAAAATGTTTTATCAGTTAGTGAAATTATTGTGTAACAGTCTCCTCTGCCTATAATGCAGTCCTGCAATCACACACCGATATACGCTTTGAGACATTAGGAAACATCTTGAGATGTTTTCCACATTATGCTTATTACACTCACTGACAATTCTTGTAGGAATGTTGGTGGTAACCCTGCCCCAAAGCAAATATCATATAATTTTACACCACACATGTTCAACACGGGAGGAGACAAGTGAGAATGAACAGAATGTGCTCTGAACTCTTCAGTGTTGCACTATATATCTGGGAGGTGTACAGTCATTGTAGGCTCAATGCTTTCCACAACAAGTTGCCTGCAGGTGATGCTGTATATCTTTGCCAAAGACATTCTGATAGCTGTCACCCTCCTGGTTGACACCACACTTGCAAGTAAACAAGGGAGAATATACTCTCATCACTAAATAGGCATTTACACTGCTGATCCCTACAACTGTTTCTTGCTACATGAGCTGACATGGGCTACACAATGGTGAGGTGAGAGATAAACTGGAAAGTGGCACCATCACTCACTCATAGCCCAGCTTCCAGGAAAATATCTGAGATAAGTAGGGACTGGAAAACTTCAGGAAAACGATAAAGTGAAAAAAATGTGGGATTTGCTGTTTTTAGAGAGGTAATGCAAATTGGCAATTTTTATGAGATACCACGAAATTTCTAATTCTGCTGCATACAAATGTTATACATATGAAACAGCTGTTTAGCAATAGTAGCAATAATTAATAGTTTTAATCTCTTCAAGGCTCATGTTTGAGTACGATTTTAAATTGACAGTTTATTTTCCACATTACTAACTTACATGTGACGTTGAAAATAGCACCGACATTAATAAAAATAACACAGAATCTGGCAAAACATCAAATTTCACAAAAAATATTGAAATTGACAAAAAACACGGAATCTGGCAAAGCAAACAACATTGCATTTGGTGGAAAACACACACACAGAATTTGGCAAAAACGATCCCACACCGAATCTGGCAGAACTACTGAGTTTGGCTAAACAACCACTGCATTTGGCAAAAAGGTGACATTGATTTTGGAAAAATAACTACAAAGAATTTGACAAAAACAAACATGGCTAAAAATGACACTAGATTTGGAAAAAAATGACACTGAAGTTGGGAAAAAATGACACCTATGTTGGCAAAAAATGACACTGAATTTGAAGATAAAATTTTGAAAGAAAAAATAACACACCAAACTGAGTAAAATAAATAAATAAATAAATACCAAATTTTGAGAAAGTACTCATCAAATTCTGAAAAAAAATAATAGACACCATATTTGGCAAAAAGATGACGCTGCATTTGGAAAAAAAGACACTGAATTTGGAAATAAAGTACCAAATTGGGGGGGGGGGGGGGGGAAATACTGACCTTGATAAAAACAGCAACGACCTTGGCAGGAAAGATACCAGTAACACTGATCTCGGCGAAAAGTAAGTCTGATTTTGGCAAAAAACATAACACTGAATTTGGCCATAAAATAGAAAGTTCTTTTCCTGTCCCTAGTGAAAACCGTAGCTTACAATCTTGTTGCAACAGCTGTTTATTTGATATGGCAGTTCAGTTGCAAATCTCCATACTGCTGCCATCCTGCAAGCGGTCCATGGGCATGGGCACCATTCCACTGACCATATGAAATGTCAGAGCTGAAATGTTACATTCAGAGTGTTGGATAATTCTTCAGACCAACTATTCAGTCACCTGCTGGTCTTCAATAAGACCACGCTACAATTTAGTCAACTGCGGAAAATGTTCCTGTCTGCCCTCTTTCACTGCCAAAGTAAATTTGATGTTTCTAATTTTATCTTTACAGGGTTCATTTTTCACCCTCTACTATTGTTTTAAGAGGAGTAAAAAAATCCTAAAGAATTCACATCTTTTATATAACTGATGCCTCTGACAATATAATCAAACTCATCGAAATACAGTTACAGCACAGAGAGAGAGAGAGGGGGAGAGAAGCTACAACACTACTTTCACTGAAGAGAATTGGAGCATAAAAAACCGGTAATTGTGTAACCAAAAAACTTAGTACGCCTAATTACTCTACAAGCAGAGTTCTTAACTTGTGCAATTTGTTCACGACCAAGTAAAACAGGGCACAAAAGAAATGATACAAAAATTAAATGAAACTGAAGTATCTGTAGCATCTCTTTTTCAAATAATCAAAATAATGAAGTCCCTAAAAAGTACATGCGCATACAAACAAAGACACGTCAAGTTGCAGACAGGCACACTTAAAAAGACACTTACATACTCCCTACAAAGCATGTTCTCAGACATAGGTAATAAATTATTAACTTCGGGCATTCTAATATGCCACTATTCACAAATATCAACAGCTACCAGACAGTTTATCACCTCAAAAAACATTTGGAAAATGATGCGAGTAATGAACTGCAGGACTGTTTCCAACTTTACAACAATGGAATATCATACCTACCCCAAGTCAGGATTTAATAAGTGAAGTTCTATTGAGACATGTTTTTACACACACACACACACACACACACACACACACACACACACACACACACACACAGAGAGAGAGAGAGAGAGAGAGAGAGAGAGAGAGAGAGAGAGAGGAAAAGTGATTTTAATTATACACTACCCAGAGCTGAAATCTATTCCAACTAAGTAAAGGCATCTTGTCAGTCATAATCAATTGACAGTTCTTGCTGGAGAACTTAATTTTTTATGAAATATACGGTTAGTCTATTCATGTAACTCACACACGGATGTCACATATGCATGGGAGAAATTACAATGGGCATTCCACAAGGTTCGATCGTGGGTTATTTGCTGCTTTTTGGGAAAAATCTATAATTTTATTACAGTCAGGAGGCAGAATTACTTGAATTTGCGTACAATAAAGCTATTATTATCACACCAAGCAAACAGAACAGAGGAAACAGTAAATGATGTTCTTGTGAATTTGTTGCATGACTTTGCAGAAAAGGAATTTGCCTTAAACCAGTGGTTCCCAACTCAACTTTTCTGATGAGGAGATGTAACCAGCAGTGGGAAAGACTTTCTGAAACCAAATAGATGGTGATGTAGATTACATTCCCAGGTACCACATTCTGCAGCCATTAACACTGGCGGGCCACCATTTGCAAGTAAAAATAATAAAAAATGGAGAAAAAGGAGATTTTTTTTTTGGGGGGGGGGGGGGGGGTGAGAGAGAGAGAGAGAGAGAGAGAGAGAGAGAGGAGAGAAGAAAATATTCAGAATTTCATGTGACATCCCGGAGCTTTAAAAATTGGGTGCTGCAAACAATGATTCTGTAACTAAATGGTTAAGGTACAATCCTCATATGCACACAGTTGTGAGTTTAAATTTTCTCAAGTGCTTTGAAATTTTTGTCTGTTAAACTTTGTCGAAATGACTATGATTAATACTTTTATTCAGTTAACTGGATCAAATGTATTTATTTCTTCCTATTCCTTTGTCACGTCATTTTAATGATCGTATTAACTTTTTCAGTATTATGAAAAGGAAAATTGCTACTCACCATATAGTGGAGATGCTGAGTCACAGATACACACAACAAAAAGACCGCCATAAATAAAGCTGTTAGCCATTAAGGCATCCGTCAACAATAGAGACTGCAGTTGTGTGTGTTTCTTGCAAACTGCGTTTGTGTGTGTGTGTGTGTGTGTGTGTGTGTGTGTGTGTGTGTGTTTTGACGAAGGCCTCAATGGCTGGAAGCTTTATTTGTGATGGTCTTTTGGTCTTTTTGTTGTGCCTATCTGTGACTTAGCATCTCCGCTATAGAGTGAGTAGCAACTTTCCTTTTCATAACATTGTTACATTCTATCCTGGACTTTCCAACGTATTAAGTTTTTCGTTTTTTCTCCTTTCTTTCTCACCATATTTTTTCATTTCAAATCTTTGTTCAAGTGACTAATTACTTTTATGTATTAACTTCAATTTAATTTCTGCTGTTTTATCATCCTATACTTTCATCCGTATTATTACACTCATTATTTCTGTTCCTCGTTTTGCTTGAATTCCTTTTTTACTTATAATCCCTTCTCTCATTTAAATCTTTATGTCTGTTGTTTTTTCTGTAGTGCAATAAGAACTTGTGTTTTAAGTGTCTGCTTGATGATTACCATAAAAAAAAGTACACGTTGTAAAGAAAACTTCATTTTTGAGCACTGCACAGTAAAAATACATTATTTCGTTTAACAAATAGATCAATATTTTCAAACATTTAAATATTATGACAGATTAATGTAAATAAATGAAATCACATCAGCAAAGATTCCAAGTGGAAAAAGAATGATAGCAAGAAAAATGATAGCAAATGAAAAAGTTACAATGATGATTAAGATGAGACAACTGAAGAGAAATTAAAAAAAATAATTTTAACCAATTAACTGAATAAAGATAATGATCAAAATCATTTCGATTAACATTTAAAACGAAAAATTTCAAAGTACCAGATTTGAACCCACAACCTTTCGCACGTGACGACCATTACACTAAACAACAACTCTGTATAACAAAGATTTAGTGTATCACATGAAGTGTGGTAATTTCCCCAATTTAATCCTCATATCACTGAAAAGATGAGCGAAATAAGTGTTAGTGTCAGTGGTGTTGAGAAACAGCTGAAATCATTAAAATTGAACTAAACTCCAGGGCCTTATGGAATCCCTGTCAGATTGTATACTGAATTTGCAGCTGAGTTAGCCACTCTTGTAACTATAATCTATCTTAGACCACTTGAACGGAGAAGAAAAAAAAAAAAAATGCCCAGTTCTTGGAAAAAGGCACAGGTCACAGATGTCTACAAGAAGAGTAGTAGAAGTGATCCACAAAACAACCGTCTAATATCCTTGACACCAATTTGTTGTAGAATCTTAGAACATATTGTGAACTCAACAATAATAGACCTCTTGAACAGAATGACCTCCTGAATGCCAACCAGCATCAATTTCAAAAATACTGATCATGCGAAATCCAGCTTGCACTTTTCTCTCATGACATACTGAAAGCTTTGTATCAGGGCAATCAGCTAGATGCCATATTTCTTGATTTACACAAAAGCATTTGATCAGTACCAAGTCTATGCTTATTGCCAGTGTGTTATCTTGGATGGTGAGTCATGTCAGATGTAGAATAACTTCGGGTGTGCCCCAGGGAAGTGTGTTGGGATCCTTGCTGTTCATATTTCATATTAATGACCTTGCAGACAATATTAATACTAAAATCAGTCTTTTTGCAGATGATGCAATTACCTATGAGGGCCTTCCCCCAACCTCTGATCACTTAGTATAGAAGCTATGCAAGTGGCAGAAAGTGGATATGCGCTGTAGGCTACTGGGAAACTCTCGCACCACACACTCCGCCATTGCCGACCTCAAGGCATCAGTCTGCATTGCACTACAGCCATGTAAACATGGGTGCCATCATTGTTGCTTCCGTCAAGTGTGAATTACAAAGTGTAATTCGGTTTCTGCAAGCAGAGGGGAACAGTGCAGCAGAAATTCATCGGAGAATGAGCCGAGTGTACGGTAATAACTTCATGACTGATGATGATGTGTGTGAATGGTGCTGAAAGTAGTTTAAAGATGGCCAAAATGATGTGCATTATGAAAGAGGTCCAGGACACAAGTCTGTCATTACAACCGACCTTGTTGAACGAGTTGACAAAATGGTTAGAGAAAATCGTAGGTTCACCATAACTGCTTTGTCTATGGAAGTTCCAGAAGTCAATCACAACAATGAATGCATCCAAATTCACCAAACAAACAAACAAAATTCAAACAAATATTCAACAAGAGAAAGGCTATGGCTACCATGTTTTGGGACCCAAAAAGTGTGTTGCTTGTAGAGTTTATGGAGCCCGGAACCACTATCAATGTAGGTGCGTATTGTGAAACTTTACAACTTTTGCAGAGAGCAATTCAAAACAAGCGAATAGGGATGCTGAGTTCAGAAATTGTGTTGATCCATGAAAACGCTCGTCCACACACTGTTGGCACAACCCAATGGCTCCTTGAACAATGTCAATGGGGCATTTTCAACCATCTGCCGTAGTCCTGACCTGGCACCCAGCGACTTTCACCTTTTACCTGAACTGAAGCCATGGCTAGGAGGACAGCACTTCCAAACCAACAGAGATCTTCAAATAATGTCATTGCTCATTTGATATCATTGGCAGCAACATTTTCTGAAGAGGGTATTGCAAAGCTTGTCCACATGTACGATAAATATCTCAATCTTTTCAGTGATTATGTTGAAAAGTAACCGTAAGTATACAAAACTTTTGGTAATAAAATAATTGTTTTCTATGAACTGGTCTTTTATTTATAGCCAATCGGATGTTGGAAACAAAAAGGGCCCTTGTATAATGAAGTACTATATGAGAGAAGCTACATAAATACTCAGTCAGATCTTGGTAAGATTTCAACGTGGTACAGAGATTGGCAACTTGCTCTAAATGTTCAGAAATGTACAATTTTGCACTTCACAAGACAAAAAAAGTGTAGCATCCTATGATTATAGTATCAATGAATCACTGTTTGAATCGGTCAACTCATACAACACTTGGGTTTAACACTCTGGAGGGATATGAAATGGAATGGATGACATAGGCTTACAAGGAGAGGTCCCCAGCGATGCATTCGACATTTCTGAAACTAACTATATGGTGATGTAAGTTAAGATCCCAGGTATCACACACTTCAGCCATTCACACTGGTGGGCCTCCATTTGAGAGTAATTGATGAAAGAAAAATTCAGAATTTTGTGTTAAAATAGTTACAGAAAATAGAGTGATTGTGTGGTGTAATGGATAGGGTAAAGGCTCCACACGCAAGAGGTTATCAGTTCGAATCTTGTCAGATACACATTTTTCTTTTTTAAAATCTTTATCAAAATTACTTCCATTGTTATTTTTGTTCAATTAATTGGTTTAAATGTAATTTTTTAATTCCACTCCTTTGTCACATAATTTTAATCATAGTAACTTCTTCATTGCTCTCATTTTTCTTCCTCTCAATCCTTCTCCACTTGAAATCTTTGTTCATATATGTTTCATTACTTTTATGTATGAATTTCGATTTAATTTCTTTTGTTTTATCACCCGTTTTTTGTCCATATTATTGCTGTCATTATATCTACTTCCCATTTTGCTTGAATTTTGTTTTAGCTATAAAGTTGTAAACCCGTCTTTCACTTAAATTTTTCATCTGCGTTGTTTTGCCCATAGTGTAATAAGTATTTACCAAGAAAATAAACATCTTTTAACAAAAATACATACCTCACTCCATTGCACAAATATAAATAGATTATTTTGTCTTTTGTTTTTTAAATGATACATTGGAATTTCCAAATAATTGAATATAATAATGAATAAATATTATTAAATTCATAGTCAAAAATTCCAATTGGAGCAAGAATGATATAATGAAAAAATGAAACAAATAGAAAAGTTCATAAGGTGATTAAACTGATGTGACAAAGGAACAGAAATAAAAAAATACATTTAAACCAATGAACTGAATAAAAATAATGATTGAAGTAATTTCAATAAAGATTTAAAAATAAAAACAAATGTGCACCTGACAAGATTCGAACTGACAACATTCTGCTCATGAAACTGTTGTCATAACCATTACACCACACAATCACATCATAAAACAGAACTTTTTACTGCTACTGAATGTCACACAAAATTCCGAATTTTTCCTTCATCAATTACTTGCAAATGAGGGCCTGCCAGGGTGAATGGCTGCATTGTGTGATACCTAGGACCTAAACCTACATCACCATACAGATAGTATCACTAAGCGACTGCACTGCTGGGGATCTCTCATAGACCGTCATGGATAAAGCAGGTAGAATAATGGGGAAGTGCAATCAGTCTACAAAGGAGACTGCTTACTAATCACTCATCCAACCGGTTCTAGAATACTACTGAAGTGTGTGGGACTTGACCAGATAGGACTAACAGGGGTTATTGAATAAATACAGTGAAGGGCAGCACAAATGTCACAGGTTTGTTTAATCTGAGGGATTAACAATTTCATTCATGAATCAAACCATGTAATTTCCAAAACATGCCCATGAGGCAATACTTTACAATTAAAACTACATGTAATGGAAGTTAATGACTGTAGAGCACAACAATAATGGTACTTAACATTACTTGTTACACGAAAGCATAAGATAAAATCTCATTCAAATTTCTGAGTGTTTTTCTTCAGACTTAATGTATTTATAGTACTGTGTTTTGGCGCTAAGCCCATTTCTTAAATCAGTGTGGGCAGTGCAATTAAAATTTGTAAAAACCATAAAACAGATGCTAATCATTAACATTTTGAGTCCTATTTACAAGTATCTTTGAAGAGTATTTCTGCAGCTGTAAACATCAATTTTTACAATTATTTACTGTAATTCCTGATGTGTGCAGCTGGTTGATTCTGTAGTTTCTTAGACGTATATGCGTAATGCCTGCTGTTAACAAAAAGATGTAGATATTATCTACACTTTCACTACAGTTTTCAAACACTCTTTTCACACGAAATTTTTCTGTATCCATGACTTTTGTACATCAGGTCTTTGACTGAAATCTGTTGCACATTAAAGAATAAATTAAACAGCAGCTTATGGTGTTACATATTATTTCTACATTAAAATCTTTGCACAATCAGGTAAGAAAACAGTTTTGACTCCATACAAAGCAACTGTTCCATTATCATTTAAAATTGAGATAAAATGCTTCTTTCATGTCTGCAAACAAAACAAAAGACGTTAGAATACAATGCACCACAAGCGCTGCCCTGCAAACAGATTTTGTTGCTTGAAAATTGTTACTCATCATCTGAGGGATGGACTGAGCATATTGCCGATTTTGGGAAATTGTTATACAACAGACTTTTCAAGGAATAACAATTCTATATCAAGCTCCTTATCATTTCTACATCTACATCCATACTCCACAAGCCACCTGACGGTGTGTGGCTGAGGGTACCTTGAGTACCTCTATCGGTTCTCCTTTCTATTCCAGTCTCTTATTGTTCATGGAAAGAAAGATTGTCGTTATACCTCTGTGTGGGCTCTAATCTCTCCGACTTTATCCTCATGGTCTCTTCACGAGATATACGTAGGAGGGAGCAATATACTGCTTGACTCCTCAGTGAAGATATGTTCTCGAAACTTCAACAAAAGCCCGTACCGAGCTACTGAGTGTCTCTCTTGCATAGTCTTCCACTGAAGTTTATCTATCATCTCCATAACACTTCCGCAATTACTAAATGATCCTGTAATGAAGCGCGCTGCTCTTCATTTGATCTTCTCTATCTCTTCTATCAACCCTATCTGGTACGGATCCCACACCGGTGAGCAGTATTTAAGCAGTCGGCGAGCAAGTGTACTGTAATCTTCTTCCTTTGTTTTCGGACTGCATTTCCTTAGGATTCTTCCAACGAATCTCAGTCTGGCAACTGCTTTACTGACGATTACTTTTATATGGTCGTCCCATTTTAAATCACTCCTAATGCCTACTCCCAGATAATTTATGGAATTAACTGCTTCCAGTTGCTGACCTGCTATATAGTAGCTAAATGATAAAGGATCTTTCTTTCTACGTATTTGCAGCACATTACACTTGTCTACACTGAGATTCAATTGCCATTCCCTGCACCATGCGTCAATTCATTGCAGATCCTCTTGCATTTCAGTACAATTTTCCATTGTTACAACCTCTCCATATACTACATCATCACCCGCAAAAAGCCTCAGTGAACTTCCGATGTTATCCACAAGGTCATTTATATATATTGTGAATAGCAACGGTCCTATGACACTCCCCTGTGCCACACCTGAAATCACTTTTACTTCGGAAGACTTCTCTCCATTGAGAATGACATGCTGCGTTCTGTTATCTACGAACTCTTCAAATCCAATCACACAATTGGTCTGATAGTCCATATGCTTTTACTTTGTTCATGAAACGACTGTGGGGAACTGTGTCAAATGCCTTGCAGAAGTCAAGAAACACGGCATCTACCTGGGAACCCGTGTCTATGGCCCTCTGAGTCTTGTGGATGAATAGTGAGAGCTGGGTTTCACACTATCGTCTTTTCCGAAACCCATCCCGATTCCTACAGAGTAGATTCCTAGTCTCCAGAAAAGTCATTATACTCTAACATAATACGTGTTCCAAGATTCTACAACTGATCGACATTAGATATACAGGTCTATAGTTCTGCACATCATCTTGAAAACGGGGATGACCTGTGCCCTTCTCCAATCTTTTTGGATGCTATGCACTTCTAGAGACCTACAGTACACCGCTGCAAGAAGGGGGCAAGTTCCTTCGCGTACTCTGTGAAAATCGAATTGGTATCCCATCAGGTCCAGCGGCCTTTCCTCTTTTGAGCGATTTTAATTTTTTTCTATCACATTTCTTTCACAGTATTAATCTCTGATGATGAGGTGTCTCTGACATCCCGTTCTCTGAATGTATGCTTTTACACATTGTTATGTGTACCATATATTGTGTGTTCTTGATTTTATTCAGTGATTAAATCAGTGAAAACTAAATGTTTCTTGCTTGCAACCACACTCTACTAGCAATTATCTAAACAGTTTATAGGCCCAGAGACAGAAATTAAATAGTGAGAAGTTTAAAATACGACTATTGTGTGAGCAGTTTCTGTATTTCTGATGCATCAGCTTGGAATGACAAAATGTCAGAAGAATATAAAAGCAAACACTGAGATCCACTTTTCGATGGAAACAATTTTGGAAACTGTACATTTTAAATGCAAGGGAAAACTAGACAAATTGAATTTGTTGGAATACATAGACCTAGTGAAGTTTCTTGACACTGACATGGAAGACGAATAAGCTTAGAAAGACAAATAAGTCAAAAATCTCATGAAATATGATCAAAAGTGACATTCAAGAATAATAAAACAAAGCAGACAGCTTATTGGAATAGAAAGACTGTAACAGTGCATTTCAAATGTGAAAAAATATGGGCGACATATTTGAAAGCAAAAGCATCACTGTCAGCTACTTCATGTAAGTAATTACTGCGATTGAAATTCAATCCAGCAAAAAGAACACTGAGTGAGCATTTCTTAGTATTTGATAAGATGTTATGTGATCTTCAGTTGACAGGTGCAACAGCTGAAGAAACTGATCATATGTTTCATCTTTTGTTAACAATGCCACAAGAATATGATAACACTGCAACTGCAATCAAGACATTATCTACTGAAAATCTGAAGTTAAACTTCATGAAAAATAGGCTTACAGATCACGAAAGTAAATGTGCAGATTCTAAGTGACAAGCACAGTCCAGGTGATGAAAAACAATACAGCTTCAAACATCATAACTGCAGTGAATTTGGAAAAGAAGAGCTGACCGTAATAAAATAAAAACAAGAAAGCTCTGCAAATCCAGTAAACTGCGACAAGAGGTTTCTGGGAGTTTGAATACATGCATTTAATGAATCACTTTCACGGTATTTGAATTCTAGTGTGAGTGATCTCTGAATGACTTAAAAGACACTGATAAAGTGCAAATGTGTGGAAGACCATTAGTGATTAACATTGCAAAAACAGGATATGTATTGGAAACAATGCAGTTTGATGAGATGAATGTTGTCAGCTGTGTCAACAGAAAGATAGTGCCATTTTCGATTAAAAATTAAAAATATCTTATACGTTCCTGGACTAGCTCAAAACTTACTGTGAGTGCACAGACTGGAGTCATGGCATCAAAGAGGAAAGGATGTTGTCATTGTAAAGAACAAGAGGCAAAAATGAACATTTGGAAATTCGCCTGAAACCCCTGCACAACATTTCTTACTAAAACACAGCAAATCTAACATCAAAGACCAGGACACTTGGATTATACTTATCTGGATGTTTTTCCAAAATATGTGGAAGGAGTGAACACTGAAGATGTGAAGACATGACAGTTTTACACCACCTGCACAGAAGGCACACAAACAAAACTTCCACACAATCAGAAGAGGACAAAAGCAAAACGTCCACTGGAGCTAGTACACAGTGATGTCATGGGTCCTACTATTTCTGCATCTAATGATGGAGGTCCATTATTAAATTTATAGATGATTATACTAATTTTACAGCTGTATATGTGATACAGAATAAATCTGAAGTACTACAATACGTTAAACTGTATAAAACTACATCTACATCTGCATGATTACTCTGCAACTCACAATTAAGTGCCTGGCGGAGGGTTCATCAAACTACCTGTATGCTACGTCTCTACCGTTCCACTCTTGAAATGCGTGCAGCAAGAATGAACACCACACATTTCTCTTATTTTATTTTGATGATCATTTCTCCCTACGTAGGTGAATGTCAAAAAAATATTCTCACACTCTGAGGAAAAAGTTGGTGACTGAAATTCCTGTCACAATGGAAAACTGCCTTTGTCTTAATGACTGCCACCCCAATTTGTATATCATATCCATGTCACTATCTCCCTTATTTTTGCGACAATGCAAAACAGGCTGCCCTTCTTTGAACTTTTTGATGTCCTCCATCAATCCTATCTTATATGGATCTCACAATGCACAGCAATACTACAGAAGAGGATGGACAAGTATATGTAAGCTGTCTCTTTAGTAGACCTGTTGCATTTTCTAAAGGTTCTGCTGGCAAATCACGGTCTTTGGTTCGCTTTCTCCCCAAAACTATCTATATCAGGCTGTTCCAGCTCGTCGGCTCCGTTGTGAGCTGTGGAGCGCTCCCTGCTCCAGGGAGCCGTGTCGCTCGCTGTGACCATTCAAGTGGGCCGGCACGTGGCACGGCTGGCTGAGGCAGGTGGCAAGGCAAGCGTTTTGATGTGCCAGCTGCTTCTTACAAGATTGACAACCTCATACTCTCAGTTGTTAAGACGTGGTGACATGCTACACCAGGAAATACGATGTTCAGGAAATAAAGAAGAAACAACTGTTTTACAAGAAACTGCATACTAAATTTATTGGGCCTCTGTAGCTTGACATTTTCTTTTCATTACAAGATCGGAAATATCAGTCATCAAAGTGTTCGCAGCGTTAATGCGGAGGATGGCCTTCATTGTTGCATCCTCAAGAAACGATCGTTCCTTACTTTTTACTCTTTTCATTGCTGAGAAAAGCTGCTCACAACAATACGTAGATCCAAACATGCACATGATCTGAGCGGCATTGTTGTGAAGCTTGGGAAATGTTTTTTGCTGTAATGAACGATACCATCGTGACAAATTCAATGTGTTATAGTACCCCTCTTTCAACAAAGTTGAATTTTGCAAATCAATTATCTCCAATTGAAGTGACTGTGACAAGTCATTGGGGGAAACTGAAGAAAGAGTGCTGAACACCTTAAGTTCCATTTTCAAACTAGTGAGGTCTCTTAATCGTGTTTCAAACGACGTGATGAGCTGCTTTAACTTTGCTTGGTAATCGCCGAAAGTAGTACCTTCAGGTAGTTTTAAAGAAGCAAGACGATTGAAGAACGTTAAATGTCCATTACTCATCTGCCTCTCAAATAAACGTAACTTTTCCATGAACACTTTGATCTGGTCGTGCATGTCAACAATTAGCTGCCCTTTGCGCTCCAGTGACAGATTTAAATTATTCAGATGCATAGTTATATCAGCTAGGAACGCCAGGTTTGATATCCATTTTATATCTTTCAGACATTGCATTTCTTCCCCTTTCATTTCGAGAAAAAGGGATATCTCCTCACGAATGGCAAAGAAAACATCAAGAACTTTTCCCCTACTCAGCCAACGAACTGTACTGTGGTAAGGTATATCCCTTTACTCCGCTTCCATATCTTTCAGGAATCCTTTGAATTGGTGATGATTCATACTGTGACGCCGCACAAAATTCACACACTTCACGACATCTTTCATTACGCCACCTAGCTCTACTGTTTCAGAACACAGTGCCTCTTTGTGAATAAAACAATGAAGAGTCAAAATGTCTTTCCCGAATTCGTCCCTGAGTTTATTTTTCAAACGAGAAGCAAAACCCTGGTGACGCCCGATCATTTGTGGTGCCCTGTCTGTTGCTACAGAATGGAGCTTATCCCACGCCAAATTCATATTGTCCACTGATTCAGAAACAGCTTCAAAAATGTCACGTCCTGTTGTGGTGTAATCGAGTGGTACTACACCCAAGAGTTCAGTTACTTGCAGCTCCATGTCGACACCATGCACAAAGACTGCACGTTGAGCACAGTCCGATATGTCAGTGCTTTCGTCAAGCGCTAGCGAAAGTGCAACAAAGCTCTCCGCCTTTTTCCTGAGCTGTGTCTCTAAATCCGCTGTCATGTCCAGGATTCGACGAGACATTGTTTGCTTCGACAGGTAAACCCCTTTAATTACCTGCACCTCCATTGGAAACAAACCTTCTGCAACTGCTACCATGCACGATTTTACGAGTGGTCCCACCGAAAATGGCTTGCCACTTGTCGCAATGATGTGAGCAACCATGTAGCTTGCTCGAATTGCAGATTCAGTAGTGTTTTCTCCGCTCTCATTCACCTGAAAATTATAAACACTTTACAGAACATGAACTATGTTGCATATTTTGATACTCTCCGGATTACGAAACCATTTTTGGACTTAAATCTCCTGGTATGTCGTTTTTAAGCCTGGCTACCAGTTCTCTGCGTGCAACACCTTCTACCTGCTCGTAGTGTGCTGCGTTAAGACGTGTATAATGTCTTTGTATATTGTACCTCTTCATAGAATTAAATACTTTATGACATACAAGACATTGCGGACGACCATCCCTCTCAATGAATAGAAAGGTATCCTCCAATAGAGGTACAGGGCTCCCACGGCTAGTCATAGCTGTCATTGAACACGGATTATTGCGTCAGTTGCGGCTGCATGCAGCCAGGGGGCAGTGAGTTCGCTTTCCCCTCCATGCGGGCACCGAGCTGCTGCAGTGAGTGCTCCGGCTCCCTGGAGCTCGGTTGGAACAGCCTGATCTATATGATCATTCCAACTGAAGTCATTTGTAAGTTTAATCTCCAAGTATTTAGTCGAGTTTACAGCATTTAGATTTATGCAGTTTATCATGTAACTGTAATTTAGCAGATTCTTTTTAGTGCTCATGTGGATGATTTCATTCTTTTCATGATTTGAAGTCAATTGCCACATTTTGCACCCTACAGAGATCTTGTCTACATCATTTTGCAACTCGTTTTGATCATCTGATAACTTTACATGACAGTAAATGACAGTATCATCTGCAAATAACCTAAGAGGACTGCTCAGATTGTCTCTTACATTGTTTATGTAGATCAGAAACAATAGAGGGCCTGAAACATTTCCTTTGGGAACATCATATATTACTTCTATTTTACTTGACAACTTTCCATCGATTATTATGAATTGTGATCTTTCTGACAGGAAAACACGAATACAGTCTTACAACTGAGACGATACTCATTACGAATGCAATTTTATTAGAAGTCGCTTTTGAGGAATGGTGTCAAAAGCCTTCCGGAAATCTAAAAATAAGGAATGAATCTGATATCCCCTGTTGATATTACCCATTACTTCGTGAGAATAAGAGCTAGTTGTGTTTCACAATAATGATATTTTCTGAATCTGTGTTGAATTTGTCAATAAATCTTGTTTTTTCTTTTTAAGTGATTCATAATGTCTGAGCACAGAATATGTTCCAAACTCCTACCACAAATCTACATTAGCAATCTGTGTCTGTAATTCAGCAGACGGCAACTGCTCATTTCAATTTGAAGAATGAGTAGATTCTACTGCGATAATGGAGATGAATATTTGTCAAATGAGATGGAAGAACATTTTTAATGAGACGGAAATCCAGTATGAATTAATAATGAGATACATGCAACAAAAAATAGATTCAGTGAATACATATATATAATAATGTCGTGTGACTAGGGCCTCCCATCGGGTAGACCATTCACTGGGTGCAAGTCTTTCGATTTGACGCCACTTCGGCGACTTGCATGTCGATGGGGATGAAATAATGATGATTAGGACAACACAACACCCAGTCCCTGGGCGGAGAAAATCTCTGACCAAGCCGGGAATCAAACCCGGGCTCTTAGGAATGACAGTCTGTCGCACTGACCACTCAGCTACCGGGGGCAGACAGTGAATACATGAATAGAAACATTGTAGACAAGGGTCACAGCATGATGTTGAACAGTAAACTTAAAAAATCATTTTGGCCAGAAGCAGTAACGGAGCTGTTTACCTGATAACAGGACACCAACGTGTGCATTAAAAATGACAGTTCCTGCTTGTATGCCATAGTTGGAAAAACTGATAGCGTTTGGTTGTGTAGCATGTTTACAATGTCCAGCAGAAATGATTACTGGAAAGTTTAATTGCAGAATAAATAAGAGCATCATAGATATTGTGTTAATGGAGATCAGCTATGGTGTCCTGGGGAAAGGTGAATTGGAAGAGACATCAAGTTTGATGGAAATCACCTTTATTTTAATAACGAAGACTGGTTCTCTTGCAAACAATGAGGTAATCATTGATGAAGACTACGTAAATGATTACAGAAAAGACTTTGTGTCAAGAGTATATGAAGTTGATGTTAAATTTCCTGAAATCCAGAGAAGCGCAAAAGAATGAAAATGTCTGGTGTGAATGGAAGACTATGGTGTATTAGCATTAAATGTAGAAATGTACGTCCAGGATCTCCTGGAGACTTTCAGTGACATTTACAGTATATTGGATAAAGAAGAATGGCTTCACACTGTAGCAAACGAGATGCTGGTAATAAACGAACACAAGGCCTTGATAGTACGAGGATTACTTAAATACAGGAAGGCTATTGACAATAAGTGGGTTTTTAAAGTGAAAGGTGATTATGTAGGCAATGTTGGTAGTTGTAAAGCCAGACACATTACTCCAGGTTGGTTTCAAAGAAAAGGATTTGATTATAATGAAACATATGTTCTTGTAGCAAGACTGACAACTCTGAGACCATTCTTTGCTCTTACGAACTGTGCAAAATGGACTGCACATAAAATTGACATAAAAAGTGATTTTCTTCAGGGAAATTTAGATTAAGAAGTTGTGTTAAGTGTGCCAGCAAAATTTAATGTAGAACCAGGTAGTGTAGGTAAGTTAAACAAAGCAGTTCATCGTCTAAAGCAGGCTCCAAGAGCTTGTAATTTAGTGTTTAACAAGTTTGTTAAAGATGTAGGCTTTGTTCAAAACAGTGCTGATGTGTGTCTATATACTTACAGGAACCTGAACACTAAGGTTTATGTTTGTTATACATAAATGACATTAACATTTTAGGTAATATGATGAACACTGAAGAATTCAAATCAGATTTAAGAAGTCAATTCAGAATGAAGTATTCTGGGGATTTAAAACTTTTCTTGGGAATAAAGCTAATGATTTTGAGTCCGAAAACTATAATTTGTGTACACTGTCAGTCTTGCATGGTCTATCTTTGTAAATAGGAATATAAAGGAGTAAAACACAAAGATTTTAAAAATGAATTTGTTGAAGACTTATGTTTGAAAGGAAAATAAGATGTCAAGTACATCACTACAGATAATCAGTAAGCTGGCTTTTTACAAAATAAATCTTTGTGCACACAAAAGTTTGAAAAATTGTCACAATGACTGGGAACACATAAAGCTGTAGACTACATTTACATAGAATTGAGATGGAGTGAAGAAACGGAAGTTCTGTATCGTACTGCTTATAGTCTCTCAATATGCATTAACCTCTGATGATTAAAAGAGCCTGACTTGTTCTAATCTTGAGCTTATGCTTTTAAATGTTGTTGTTATATGAGTCACATATTCTGTGCTCTTCATTTTCTACAGTCAATAAATTAGTTAAAACCAAATATTAAAAAGTTACCTCAACAACTTTGTATGTATGTTGCACCACAAGAAGCTGTTGCTATGTCTGCTGAGGAGTGGCTCACTGGCCTCGGCATTGCACCAAAGTATTTGACCAGTACAATAGGCTCATGTAATGATTCTTAGCACTGATGCATTTCATATGTTGAGTGCTTCAATAAATCTACACTCTAACTTGTAAAAGTGTTTCAGCCACAAAATCTCTGGTCAAAGACATTGAAAAAAATCTCAATGTTCTTTTAAACTATAGGACAGCATACCTCATCAGAAATTTCAATTAAATACATGAATATTTACACACTACAGTTCTTACAGTACAGGTGTTAAAAACAAGGTCTTTGTCTACCCTCATCGTACCCCAGGTGGTCCCCCCCTCCTTTCCCAAACTTCCCAAAATCCTATCCTCTTCCATCCTTTACACAAAATCTAGGAATAGCTTTTTTTACTATCAGTGGTCCCAAAATTTTTGCTCCTGAACATAAGTTTTGGCCAAATCTTCTCTTCTTGTAATTTTACAATTTTCCCAAGTTAACTCTCCTTCTGATACATGCAAACACCTTCGAGGGAAAAAATTAAGTTTCCCGCACTGCCCATTATTCACTTCCATTTCATTTTTATTCTGTGTACTACAATGTTTTGGCTGCATAGCCATTCCCGGCAAAATATTAACTGCACATCTTTTGTGTTACAGTAACAACATTTCATGGGCAGTCCCTGATTGGCCAGATTCGAGAGCTGTGACCATAATATTCATTACAGCACAAGTAAAAAAAAAATGGAAATGAAAACAGCCAATGCAGGAAACTTATTTCTTGAAAGAAGTTTATCACATCTAAGGACTCTGTTGCAACTAAATTATATAAATCAAACAACGGAAAATCAAGGACAGAATGTCACAATGTTAAGAAAAGGAAAATTGCCACTAACCATACAGCGGAGATGCTGAGGCGCAGATAGGCACAACAAAAAGACAGTCACAAATAAAGTTTTTGGCACATAAGACCTTCTGCAGTCTCAGGCAACTTTAGCCACAATGAGAGCAGCAGCACCAGTGCGTGATGGAATTGGCGACTGGGTGGGGGTAAGGAGGAGGCTGGGGTGGGGATGGTGAGAGATAGTAGGTGTGATAATCCTTTTGCATTTCCTTTATGTTTTCGTCTTCTTTAAAGGCAAAGAGAGAAGATGAAGCGGTAGCCCATCATAGAGCCTATGCCTACCGTCATGTATTTTTTGACTTTCAGTTGTTAAGAAACAGAGGATTTTTTTCTGGTACCAGTAGGAGGAAGGAAGGATTCGCGCTCAGCTAGTGAACGAGTGAGAAGCACGTCATTTTTAGCGAGTAATTGTAGACCGCCATTCTGGGGTCGCTATGAATAAGTGAGGAGTATGTATTTCATATGTGCACCGTTTAGAAAAATACAGTATTGTTTTATTAACAGAAAGGTCGTGTGAGTTGTTATTTCAAATAGTACAATAATTACAAGAACTGAAGCCCACCTGTGTACTTTGGAAAATTACGAAGATCCGATAAGCTTAATGGGAACACGGTCAAGACTTCAAAGGTGAACACGGCGACCAAACGTAGCATTATAAAGAATGGTAAGCACAAATCTACAGTGGAGAAAGAAACTACTTCACCCTGCAAAATAATATGAATTAATACGAACTTACTTCCAGGCATAGCTCAGCTTATTGTGCTTGTCATTCATGCCGAAAAATTAATCTCATTAATTCAATACATTTTAAAAAGCCACGCATTTTATTATCATCTATTCCATTATTTTATTATATTATAAAGTGGCGACAGGTGACAGGCACGATACGCAGTGGGCAAAGCTGTGAGTACTAGTATTGTTAGGAATATGAATATACATGTATGTTAACAATTTCTTTATGTTCCATGTACGCTGATGATGTGACGGAGACGGTGATGTGATACTGAAGAAATACTATCAAAAGGAAATAATAAATAAATTAGAAGGAAAAAGGCGACAATACCAAGAGCACACAACAAAGCACAATAGAGGAAGTACCATTTACAAGACAACAATCAGATAGGACCGCGCAATGCATATAGAGAATGTGTTCCCAGTAGACCTATTAGAAAATCCATCTACCTATTTCCTAATTTCCAGAACCTAAAGCTTCAACGCTATTGTAGTCAACTGGAGATAATGACATTTCTTTATTAGTACGGAAAATATATTGATTGAAGAACAGTTGAGACTACAATTACATACAACTGTATATGCATTTTTTCGCGTGAGAAGTAGCGCGGAAGTAAAATCTTAAAAAAGAAAATTTTTATTTTGATAACTGCAGTGGTATAAGGATTTCTATAATGGAGGGTGAAAACAATAAGGAAATGTCATTCGAAAATCATAATGCCAATGTAGTGGATGTTCATTTGCAAAATGCAACAATGAGTGGTTTGGAACCGTTTAGCGGTGATTATTTGGATGCTGGGCGCGACATTGTTGCATTCGACGCCCGTGAATACAGAACATTTAATTACAAGCAATACGTTAATTACAGTAGACATAACTAATGGCACTTCGAGGCAAGAGAATATTTTAAATGGGAGCAGCACGCGTAGTACGGACACAGATACTGACAGGCGTAGGCCGGAAGTGAATACGGAAGATATGCAAGCCTTATTTCTAGCCTTAACAGAATCCATACAAACAAGTATGAATGAAATGAAAGCAGACATAAATTCAAAAATGTCGGGTTTAGAGACTAAAATGTCAAGTTTACAAACGATACAAGCAGACATGACCACAGTAAAGTCCGAGATCGAGAAGGTTAATACAAACATGACACACATTTCAGACGACGTAAAAAATTTGCGCACAGAACTCAATAGTCTGGACACGAAGTTCACACAGCAGATTTCACAAATCTCCACGGAGGTGGATAGGAAAATTAATGAACAAGTACAAATTTTGATTCACGATATGGGTGAGAAATTAAAAGGCATAATGGGCGAAAAATTTGAAACACTAACACACATGTATCGACAGGAGCTATCCGGAATTAGAGAAACCCAAGAGAATTTACAGGCAATGCAAAAGAATACGCAGGTCAACTTAGACAATGTACAATCAGAAGTAGCGGAACTACATTCTTTCTGTAACGACTTGCCAGAAAATGTAGAAAAAATCACATTGGAGGTAGGATTACTCAAGTTAGAACACAAGACGATCAACTCAGACATTGTGCACCTTTATGAATCGGTAAAGAGCAATGCAAATGACGACAATACAACGTTCGCAGAAAAATGCGTACGTGAACAGCGTACCTATGTGGAAGCGGTAAAGGAAGTAATGGGGGACAAGGAAGAAGAAATCTTAAAACGCGTAGAACATGATATCAGGCAGTTAGAACAACGGTTAAGAGACGAAATAGTTAACAAACAGAGTACGGTAATATCCATACGCCAGTGGGAGGAATCAGTGGCGCGGACAACAATGCCCAACCCACGCTGCGCGACCGCATGTCGACGCGCGACGCGAGCAGCGGGCAAAACTTTGCTGAAACAAATATACCATCACCGCAGGGAAATGCTGTTCCGCCGTGCTGGTCAGCGTTGTTAATGGATGGGAGCTTAATAAAACATTGACAGTTTCCCGTATTCTCAAATGAGAAAAAGCGAACGCACCCAGTAGTGTTTGTCCGAGCCTTTAGAAATGTACTGCCCAGGACTTGGACAGAAGCTCAAAAGATTAAATATGTAGTAGGACACACCGAGGGTGATGCCCTTTTGTGGGCTACGGAGATGTCAGAACTTTGAGAGACATATGAGCAGTTTGAGAATGCATTTTTAGATAAATACTGGTCAACAGCTATCCAGGAGAGGTTAAGACGAGAGGTATTTAACCCAGTACCATATCATACAAAATTCGGGGGGCTAAGAAGCTATTTTGAAAAATACCTAAACAAGACCCGTTACTGGAATAATCCGATATCTCATGTCGATATACTGAAAATCTTAAAGAACAAGTTACCTGCAAATGTTAGGGGAAAAATTAATAACTGTTCCCGAATATGATCTCGAGTATTTTCTTTCAGTGCTCGACTCAATAGATCTGATTCATGAGGATGGGCAAGCCATGCCTAGTTATCGTAACGGTAATGGGCACAACCCAAACGGGAAGAACTACGGTAACAGCAATGGCTATGGAAATTATAACGGTCGTGTGCGTATGAATGAATGGCATCCGTATGGACCGCCGCGCCACAACGGAAATCCGTACAATCGGTCTATCCATCAGCCACAGAGTGACCGAGGGTCGTACGAAACTAAATATCAGCCCCATAGGTACGGTAATGGCAGAGACAATAGAAATTCGAGGGAAAACTTCGACAATAGGCGACAAGGAAATGCAAATTACCAGAAACGGAATATGCAACACAGGGATCCGAGAGATAACAGGCAGCCCGTACAGTCAAATCGAAACAACCGGGACACGAACTGGCGAGCACGCGAACATACGGTAAACATAGTAGAAGTGACGGCAGAAAATGAAACAATACCTTTACCGGCCCCAGGAAATAATAATCGAGCGTGGCTAGAGGAAGAAGGTAATGAACTGTCAGTGTGCCACAGTACTAATATGAGCGACTTAAACACTAAAGCGAACAGGAACGGAAAGGAGGAAGCAGACACTGAAACAAACCTACACATACAGCATATCCGGAATCTATTTTTAAGGTATGATAAGGACGCAGAAATGAAAGAAGACTTGTTTATCGAATCTAAAGAAACAACACGCAAGGTAAGTGAAATTATTCAAGCAACAATAAAGGTAAAGGTGGGAAACATAGATGTACTAGTTGTTTTGGATACTGGCGCGTCGACAAGCCTAATGTCTACTAGCTTGTTCAAAGAGATAGCGAGGGAAGTAAATGTTCCCACACTACCTGTAGAGAACTGTAAGATCGTAACGGCGATGGGAAGTAAACCTAAAGTTATAAAATTACAGGCCAGCACACCCATTAGCATATGTGGTGTAATTTTGCAGTGTACTTTCTTGTTGGTAGACAAACTTATAGTGAACTGTATACTTGGTATGGAGGTGTTCAGAAGATATGGGATAAAAATAGATATCGGCAGCGGGGAATGCCAATTTCATGTAGGGGAGTGCACGCTGACTATGGACTTAATAAGAACTACAATGACAAATCAGGTTAGGCCGATACCAGACATTAATGTTAAACTTGTCTACCCTCAATCCTTAATGGCAAAGGACATGGAACTTGATGACTCTGGTAGGGAGATCCTCGATGAGCAAATAGTAGACAGTAAAATAAGTAAATCCACTTGTCTTAACAATGAACAGCGAAGTGAACTGACAAAATTGCTCTTCAAATATCATTAAATTTTCGTAAACAACCTAGTGTTATTAAGGGATATGAGTATAAAATGGAAGTATACCCGCATGAAACATATTGTAGAACGTCATATGGCACCCCTTGGGCAAAGAAAAAGGCAGTAAGAAAAGAAATAGAGCGTATGATTAGGTGGAGGGTTATTGAAACATCGCACTCACCTTACTGCAGTCCGATTCTCGCAGTTGGTAAAACTGACGGAACGGTGCGGTTGGTGCTAGACGCGAGGGAAATAAACAAAATCATCGTTCCTATAAGAACAAGGCCAGAGAATCTAGAAGAGCAGTTATTAAAGTTTCATGGCGTTAAGTATTTAACATCCCTTGATTTGAAAGCTTCGTATTGGCAAATTTTATTACATGAAGAGAGTAGAAAGTACACAGCTTTCATAAATGCCGGGAGGAGCTACCAATTTAGGGTGCTGCCTTTCGGATTAAATGTGAGCGCTGGTGTATTTATTGAAGCATTAGACAGGGTACTTGGACCGGAACTGCTTAGCCAGCTTACACTCTACGTTGATGATCTATTAATTGCAACTCAAACATGGGATGAACATGTAAGTATTTTGGAAAGGATTTTGCAAAAATTTGATGAATACAATGTCACAGTTGACTTTAAAAAGTCTGAATTCGGAAAGGAAAAAATAAAATTCTTAGGGCATATTATTTCACCAGTAGGAATTCTACCTGACCCCAGTAAACTAGATGCGATACGGAATTTCCCAACACCCTATACTAAGAAACAATTAAAAGGTTTTCTAGGAATGGCCTCGTTTTTCAGGAAGTTCCTGCCAGAACAATTGTTGAACAGTAGTTCACTATTAAACTTACTGCGTAAAAACCACAGTTGGTTGTGGACTAAAGAATGTGAAAATGATTTTCAGCAGATTAAGAAGGCGCTGATTAACGCGCCTATCCTGAAACACCCAAATATGGAATTGGATTTTTGTTTAAGCACCGATGCTAGTTATCAGGGGCTCGGTGCGTGCCTGTTTCAAATAATAACAAAGGATGGTAAGGAAGAAGTCAATGTAATCAGTTTTGCCAGTAGAACCCTCACAGAATGTGAAAGATCTTATTCCGTAACTGAGCTAGAAGCGTTAGCAGTAGTTTGGGCGTTTCGTAAATTTCAATATTACCTTTGGGGAAAACATACCAAAGTTTACTGTGATCATCAAGCCTTGTCCTTTCTTCTGACGTGCAAGTTGTTACATAAGAGAATAGCGAGGTGGTGCATGTATGTCCAAGAGTTTGATTTTGAGATAGTGTACATAAAAGGGGAACAGAATGTTTTGGCAGATGCACTATCACGGTTACCTCAAGGTCTTACCGATTTCCACGAGTTAGAGGAACAAACATCAGACTTCAAGGTCCTTTTAATAAATGATGGAACTTTTAAACCATATTATATTAAAAAGTGCAAAAACATGCAACGTTTACAGGAAGAAGACCCGAGATGGAGCAAGGTAAGGAAAAAATTAAAGGCTAGAACACACGAACGTTTAGAGCAGTATTACATTATACATAATGGCGTCCTCTTTCACAGAAGAGATCGACGAATGGATAAGTGGTGTGTGTGCATACCTCAGGAATACTTGGAAAACTTAATTCAACATACGCACCACTCATGGGGGCACTATGGAGTGCTAAAGTGTGCCGCCAAAATTTCTACGTATTGTTATTTCCCTAATATGAGGCGACGTATAGAGCAAGTAATCAGACGCTGTGCGGTGTGTCAAAAGGTCAAACATCAGAATAGGACATGTCTTAACGCACTAAACCCAATAATACCAAAGCAACCAAGAGATCTTGTATCTATTGACGCCGCAGGACCTTATCCCCAAGCCCGCGGCGGAGTTAAATACATCGTAGCCCTGTATGATGTTTTTAGTAAGTATCTCCAGCTGTACGCAGTCAAAACAGTTAGGTCAGGGCCAATTATAAGGCGAATTCTGGAAGACTACATACCACGCATCGGGAAACCACAAGCAGTCCTAACTGATAACGCCTCAAATTTTACATGTGACCAATGGAAATCATTTTTAAAATCACAAAACATACGTCATATTTTAGTATCCAAGTTCCACCCGGAAGCAAGTCCCGTCGAACGGTGCTTCCGTGAATTTAATAGGTTTATCCGCACATATATACCACAGAACCAAAGGAAATGGATAGAATACCTGGGTCCATTTCAGCACATAGTAAATCACCTACCACACACATCCACAGGGCACACACCGGCCGAACTATTGTTTGAAAAGGTGGAGCTAGATGAATGGGCAAAACAGATACCTAAATTACGGCACAAAGACATAGTCTTAGATGAGAAAGTACGGCGAGCGCTAATAACATTGGAAGAGCAAGCTCAAATAAGGAAAGGAATTTACGACAGGAAATTGAAAAACGTAACAGAATTCCAGATTGGACAGGAGGTACTACTAAGAACGCATCCGAAATCATCGAAATTAAAGGCATTGAATAGAAAATGGCAATTGTTATATGTTGGTCCGTATATCATTGTTGACAAGCCACATCCGGGGTGCTACTTGATAGGAAATATAAAAAATGGTAAAATAAAAGGCATGTATCCACATAAAGATTTGCGGAAATTTATTAAATGAAAATTCAAATCTCATTCTGTCCTTATCTGTTGCATCAGTAAAACGCAAGAAGGTAGGAGGTTTGTCGCTCTTTGACGAATAAACCGACTGGCGCTCGATTCCTCTCCAGCTAGGGGGTACAATATTTATATTTCCGGTGCCCTCTCCCTCTTCTACTATCCTGCTTAATCAATAAGGAATGTTCAATTTTCTTTTACTATCTAACATGCAGAGAGTGAGATGCAGCCTAGTGAAAATAAACTTTCCTTGTATTTTGATATTGTACTTTCTTAAGACTTAATTCACAGCGTGCGAGCTTTAAGCGAGAGGCATGAGCGATGAGGTATACTGAGCCGTGCTGCCGCGCTTAAAGCAGAGCGTACTTCAACAATTATATACGAAGCGGCTTAACAGCTGATCGTAGGGGCCAAGTAGGCAAAAAGCAAGGTTGAGTTCATTGTCCCCTGTACGATGCGCAAAGACACACTGCGCACCGCGACGGAAACCATTCTAGAATTTAAGCGAATCGGCATCCACACCGCCCAACCAGGTGGACAAAATAGGAGCAATAGGAAATAGAGTACCTATCAGCTAGTTACTCTGACGTAGATGAGCAACACAAACTAAACGAACAGAGACATTTATTCCTAAGTCGGTGACTATACTGTAAAGAGCATTAATGTTAAGAGTAAATCATTAGTTTAAGCATATGCAGCTTTAAGAAAATGAGCGCATTGACGCAAGTAAGCTATAAGGGGAGTAGAATACGCTAAATTTGTGAACTCAACATATTCTATTGAATGTACATAGCTAGAAATAAGTATAAGTATTCAAAGTAGAAGAGAATATATACAGGAAATGACCTATCCGACTATATACAACAGGACTAAGACAAGTTGAAAAGGGAAGTAACAACATGTACACTTGAAAGAACGCGATTAGCACATAACTTAAGAACTAAGCGACTTACATACAACACATAAGTGAGCGACGATGTGAAAGGTAGAATGAGATATAAACACAGAAAAATGCGTGTGACTGAGACGTAAACT
Source organism: Schistocerca cancellata (assembly GCF_023864275.1). Taxonomy (NCBI): domain Eukaryota; kingdom Metazoa; phylum Arthropoda; class Insecta; order Orthoptera; family Acrididae; genus Schistocerca; species Schistocerca cancellata. The sequence goes on from NC_064632.1 coordinate 251,612,393, forward strand.
ATAAAATAACATATCGTACAAGATTTAGCGAGAGGAGTAGTGGTACACTTATAGAACTACACTTCTTTACAGACAACATTAGAAGTAGTGAGCTTAATGTACAGGGAGAATACATATCCACAAATTTGTTATTACAGAACTCACCTATGTTAGTTGCTATTAATTACACGATACCTTATAGTACAAGCAGCAAAATAAAGCTGTAAACATGAAATGAACAACACGCTGGAGATAAGCTAAGTAAATACAAAAACCAAGCAATACGCACACAACGTAATTACATGAACTTAAAACAAAAGAACTGAGGTAAGTACTGTATGTTTACAAAAGCGATATGGAGAAATAAATGAAATTTCACTGCTGGATAATATTTTGAAGTAGAGAGAGTGAAAGGTTTTATTAGATTCGATTGAATGTATTAATTAGTTAATCTACGTTTGTGGTGACGTACCGTGCATGGAGTGAATCTAGGAAGAGAATGAAAGTGTATTAGAGTAATACGAGTCTATTTATATTTGTGGGAAGAAATAAATAGGGCGGTGGTTCTAGTGTGAGAGCCCTGTAGGTTGCACACGAGTATAAATGGCGATTTATGTGCAACATTTTAATGAATAATTATATGGGTATACGGCGATGAATATGAAGATTAATATTACAAGGGTACCTAGGATAGGGCCACGAAGCTGACGTAAGAAAGAATACACTATATAGTTTTAAGTCTTAGAATGAATGGTTGTATGAGTGTGGAAAGCAAAGTATGATGATGCATGTACGGTAAGTAATTATGAAAACGAACATCACGAAGAAGCAGTGAGAAGTATAGAAGAGACAGTGAAGTCGATAGTAGCAATGGTACATGATAACATTTAAAACACACCACAGCACAGTGATTGCTACACAGACATCAGAATGTAAAACAACCTAGTATGAAAAATATTTCCTTAGCGACTAACTGTTGCAGCTCGAGAAACTATAAGGTTACTATAAATGAAAATATGATACACCATTCGTATGAGGAATGAACACAAAATGCAGTGAAACAATATTTTCTACACTGAGTTCTTGACGCACGCAGGAGCGAAAGCATTATTTTAGCACATGCGCGTTCTTATTTAGCGATAATGAATTATGAGTGGAGCTACACATGACAAAAATACGGTAAAATTATCGGTCACACGTCACAAAGGTAAACATGTACATGTCGTCGAATCAATAAGGCAGAAATATGGCTTGAAATGTGTGTTCACGAATGTGGAATATTACGACGGTTAACAAGCAGTGATGAAGTCAGGATTGTCAAGGGATAAAACATCCCCCACACTCGCTCACAAACGAGCACTTGTAAATATTATACATACTATGAAGATTTATCAAATGCCAAGGATAGGATAAGTACACTAACGACGCACTACAAATAGCAATACTAGAAGTAGCTTGATCTCTGAAGCAGACCTTAGCGAATCCTGTTTTCCATGTAGTGAGTAGTGCTGGAACGTATTTTCTGTGTGTATTTGTGATGGTAAAAACGCGCAGGAGGTTAGGCCTGCAAGTCAAGAGAAAAGCAAAAATTCAGAACAAATGAGAGATTCCTTCTAATTTACTTATTAGTGTGTAAGATGGATGATGCCTAACATAGAACCCATATAGGAAATGTGAATGTGACTTGTACATTTATGTGTCAACTTTACTATTGTCAATGTTGATGTCTATGAAAATATGTTTGTAGTATTTTGTATTGTAGTTGTGGATGTAAAAACGCGCAGGAGGTCGGTCCTGCAAGACAATATCAAGAAAGAGCAAACATTCAGAACAATTGCAAGATTCCTTCTGATTTACTTATTGCTGTGTCAGATGCTGCTTAACATAGAGTCCATGTACGAAATGTGAATGTGAATTGGACATTTATTTGCCACCTATATAATTGTTAATGTCGATGTCTATGTAAAATGTATGTATGTACTCTTTTCTTCTTTTCTATGTGTAGTTGTGGACGTAAAAACGCGCAGGAGGTCGGTCCTGCAAGACAAGAATAGAAAATGCCAATATTCACAATAAATGAAAGATACCTCCTGATTTACATATTAGTGTGTAAGAGGGTGCATGACATGGAGTCCATATATGAAATGTGAATGTGAATTGTAAATTTATGTGTCAACTCTATTATTGTCAATGTTTGTGTCTATGTATGCACTATTATCAATTTTATGTGAGATTTTGTACTTGAAGAAGAACAAATTATGTATGTATGTGCAGTGCAACGCGACGGACGAGTAGAATACTCGCACGTGTGAAGTGATACAAAAATATTAAGGCCTAATAATATTGAAAATAACGGCTCAGCCGTAATATGAGTAAACGCTACAGTCTAGCAAAGTGAATACAGAGAGTGTGATGCGTGTGCGACGGAGATATCAGAGGAAATCCGTATAACCACGAGTTGAGGTGTGAGAACCGCTGAACTATAATGCACGACGGAAGACAATGCCGTATCCTGCAGTGCGGCTCTTACTTTCAATGTCACTGGCCGAAAACCTCGCCCAGGCGCGAGATGAGGTACTGGTGTTCTTCGGGTTGAGCGTTGGAGCTGAATCCGTCGTATCAAGTCTCCGGACTGGAGGGCAAATACAACACCGACTTCACGAGCCTGGAGCGACATTACAGTGTGTGCGCGGGCAGTGCTGCTGCTCACGTGGCGCTTGCGTCACTGCGTCGAGCGCGTTAAACAATGAGCTGCTGCTGGCCATAAGTGCAGCGAACAATGAGATAACGTGTGCCGAAAGGACAGCTTCTCAGAATGGCTAATGAACCAAAAGCCAAGGAGAAAAACAATTATTAAAATATAGTGAAAGGACAATTTAAGAAATGTAACATTTTCCTCCTGGTAATACTGCTTAACAAATGTAAGGAGGAATAAGAGACTACGACGTTAGCACGCCATGGACGTGCGATATGTAATATGAATATATGTGAATGTAATTACGTGATATAAGTATATGTGAATGTATTTATATGTATGAATTTGTAATGGCCGAGAAAATGAGCTTTGTAGATGTACTTGTAGTAGCATAAGGGTATTAAAACTCCATTGACGTGCACCAAGTGACTGAACTATGAGCCCCAAGGTTAATAAGGCTACTGTATACTGTCTCCCTAAATAAAAGAGACTTATTTCCGACAGTATACAGTAGGGGGGCATTTGTGATAAACCTTTTGCATTTCCTTTATGTTTTCGTCTTCTTTAAAGGCAAAAAGAGAAGATGAAGCGGTAGCCCATCATAGAGCCTATGCCTACTGTCATGTATTTTTTTACTTTCAGTTGTTAAAAAACAGAGGATTTTTTCTGGTACCAGTAGGGGGAAGGAAGGATTCACGCCCAGCTAGTGAACGAGTGAGAAGCACGCCATTTTTAGCGAGTAATTGTAGACCGCCATTTTGAGGTCGCTATGAATAAGTGAGGAGTATGTATTTCATATGTGCACCGTTTAGAAAAATACAGTATTATTTTATTAACAGAAAGGTCGTGTGAGTTGTTATTTCAAGTAGTACAATAATTACAAGAACTGAAGCCCACCTGTGTAGTTTGGAAAATTACGAAGATCCGATAAGCTTAATGGGAACACGGTCAAGACTTCAAAGGTGAACACGGTGACCAAACGTAGCATTATAAAGAATGGTAAGCACAAATCTACAGCGGAGAGAGAAACTACTTCGCCCTGCAAAATAATATGAACTAATACGAACTTATTTCCAGGCATGGCTCAGCTTATTGTGCTTGTCATTCATGCCGAAAAATTAATCTCATTAATTCAATACATTTTAAAAAGCCACGCAATTTATTATCATCTATTCCATTATTTTATTATATTATATAGGGTAGGGGTGGTGGACACTGCAGTGCTGCTGGGGAGTCTGAAGAGACGAGGTGGATAGAGGGAAGGGCAGCTATAAATAGACAGAAAGTGAGATAGTGGGCAGGGGAGAGGTGGGGAGGGGGTAGCAGACAAGGAGAGAAGTAGAAAGACTGGGTGCGATGGTGGAATGAGGGCTGTATAGTGCTGGAATGAGAACAGGGAGGCTGGATGGGTGAGGACAATGACTAATAAAGGTTGAGGCCAGGAAGGTTATGGATATATTGCACGGAAAGTTCCCAGCTGTGCAATTCAGAAAAGCTGGTGTCAGTGGGAAGTATCCATATGGCACAGGCTTTGAAGCAGTCATTGAAATGAAGGATGTTATGTGCGGCAGCATACTCAGCAACCGAGTGGTCCACTTGTTTCTTGGTCACAGTTTGTCGGTGGCCATTCATGGCAACAGACAACTTGTTGGTTGTTATGCCCACACAGTTTGTAGAAACATGACTGGCTTCACAGGTAGCCCTGCCTTTGATGGGATAGGTGGTGTTTGTGACTGGACAAGAGTAGGAGGTTGTGGGAGGATGTATGGGACTCCTTGCACTTCTACCTTCTACATGCTCTCTAAAGTCCATAAACCTAACCACCCCAGGATGCCCCATGGGGGCCAGTTACTATACCCCCACTGAGAGAATCTCTGCTCTTGTAGACCAACACCTTCAACCTATTACCCGGAACCTATCATCCTATTTAAAGATATCAACCACTTCCTCCACTGACTCTCCACAGTTCCTGTCCCTTTACCACACGGTGCCCTCCTTATCACTGTTGATGCCACCTCCATGCGCACTAACATTCCTAATGCCCATGGCCTGACTGCTATTGAACACTACCTTTCCAGATGCCCTACAGATTCCAAACCAACAACCTCCTTCCTAGTTGCCATTACCAACTATATCCTCACCCACAATTACTTCTGCTTTGAAGGCACTATCTACAAACAAAACCGAGGTAACGCTATGGGCACCCACGTGGCACCATCTTATGCCAACCTATTCATGGGCCATCTGGAGGAATCCTTCGTATACATCCAGAATCCTGAGCCCCTCACCTGGCTCAGATTCATTGATGACAACTTTGTGATCTGGATTGAGGGTGAGGACACCCTATCCACATTCCTCCAGAACCTCAACAACTTCTCCCCCACTTGCTTCATCTGGTCCTACTCAACCCAACAAGTACCCTTCCTAGATGTTGACCACCACCTCAGAGATGGCTATCTCCATCCATATCAAACCTACTAACCACCAGAAGTACCTCCACATCGACAGCTGCCACCCATTCCATATCAAGAAGTCTCTGCCACACATTCTAGTCACCAGTGTTCGTCACACCTGCAGTGAGGAGTGACTCCTCTCGAAATATACCGAGTGTGTCACTGAAGCCTTCACAGACCGTAATTATACTCCTAACCTTGTAAAAAACAAATCTTTCATCTTTGCAGTCTCCCACCACCTCTCAAAGTCCCACCATCTGGCCACAGGAGAGCATTCCCCTCCTAACTCAGTACCACCCAGGACTGGAGCAACTGAATTATTCTCCACCAGGGTTTTGACTACCTCTTGCTGTGCCCTGAAATGAGGAATGTCCTATCCACTATCCTTCCCAGCCTTCCCACAGTGGTATCCCGCCGTCTACCGAACCTACACAATATACTCATCCATCCCTACACAAACCCTGCTCCCAACCCCTTACCTCATGGCTCATGGCTCATACCCCTGTAATAAACCTGTCCCATACATCCTCCTATCACCACCACCACCACCACCACCACCACCACCACCACCACCACCTACTACAGTCTGGTCACAAACACCATCCATCCCATCAAAGACAGGGCTACCTCTGAAACCACTCCTGTGATCTACAAGTTAAGCTGCAACCAATGTGGTGCACTCTATGTGGGCATGACAATCAACAATCTGTCTGTCCGCATGAATGGCCACCGACAAACTGTGGCGAAGAAACAAGTGGACTACCTGGTTGCTGAGCACGCTGCCTAACATGACATCCTTCATTCCAATGACTGAAGCCTGTGCTATATGAATACTTCCCACTAACACCAGCTTTTCTGAATTGTGCAGCTGGGAACTTTCCATGCAATACAGGGTGTTACAAAAAGGTACGCCAAAACTTTCAGGAAACATTCCTCACACACAAATAAAGAAAAGATGTCCACGTAACATGTGTCCGGAAACGCTTAATTTACATGTTAGAGCTCATTTTAGTTTCGTCAGTATGTACTGTACTTCCTCGATTCACCGCCAGTTGGCCCAATTGAAGGAAGGTAATGTTGACTTCGGTGCTTGTGTTGACATGCGACTCATTGCTCTACAGTACTTCACACCCAGTATTTTACTTCTCTCCTTTTCTGCTACCTGCTGTCCCTCCCCACCTCTCCCCTGCCTACTGTCTGACCTGTCCACACATAGCTGCCCTTTCCTCTCTCCACCTAGTCTCTTCGGACTCCCCAGCAGCAATGCAGTGTCCACCAACCCTACGCAACTATCCCCCTCCCTCCCCACCTCAGCCTACTCCTTCAGGGTGTATACGTGGACAAGGAAAAAAAAATTCCCGAATTAAGTGACACTATACTCTTCCCCGGCACTGTAAAAGTCACCAATCCTTTGAATATTGAATGTTTATGGTTTTATATACCGGCGTAGCATTTCCCAACACTTTAGACAACAAAACTCAGGGAGGAATACACGTTTTGAAAGACCTTTGATGTGCAGCAATATGTACACTGCATATTTTCGTATTACGAAGCTATAAATTTGAATTCCACCAAACAACGCATGTCACTTTCCGAAGCACTGAAATCGAGATTGCGATGCGCTTTTGTAAGCGTCATAGCTCATTCACGTGATCTCGTCAGCTGATGACAGCAATAGGACACGTGATGTAGTCAGTCAGTAGCAAGATCACTCTTAAGTAGCGCGAATACACAAATAAGAAAAGTTAATGGCTTCCATTAATATACATAGCATTCACATGTAATATTGACCTCGAAGATTAATAAGTTGGAAGAGAAGCTAAGCTTCCACATATAATGTTGATCTTTTTTGCGCGTGTTACACTTTAAGATACATCTCAGAAATGTGCCAGTAAAATTTTTAATAACGACGCAATGGTCTCATCTTCTGGGCTCGAAATTTTTCTAAATGGTCGTCCTCAAAGAGCTGATTTTTAAATGAGAGTCAAACGCTTTGTGATTTAAGAAATTCATCGTACATTCTCGCACATAGCTCATCTTAAGTAAAAGGAAATCTGCTTTGAATGTAACTGTTATATCCTAGCCAGTAATGCCAACCGAGCCCGCTGCCAAAAGGTTGGCAGCATCAAAGTCCGGACGCCGTCCGCATAAGCAGCGCCAGCGATACAGGAAATCGCCGCAAGTCTGCGCGCGCCACCGCTGGCTTCTGGCTTCTGGCTTCTTAAACGCTGGAGTCGCGAGCGCTAGGACAGTTCTGTATTCGCCGCTCAGCTGTATACTCGCCACCGATTTGTGTACTTGCTAGTCAGTTGTGTGTTCATCGCAGCAGAGTAGTTGTTTGTCGTCAGCCGACGCTGACCTAGCCGCTCCGACTCGAACTAGACAGATTTCTGTAGACACGGAGTTCACTACTGTGTTTCTGTATCTTCGTTAATAAAGATAAGTACCGACTTTTATTTAATCAGAGCGTTTGGGTTTTCATCTTTCTGTTCACTGTTCCAGCGGACCGGTCGGCCCGCTATTAAAAGTGTGGCGGTGACTTCGTAAGCCGTTTCTACAGCGAAGTGTTTGTCGCTACGAACGCCGCCACAAAAGTAACGCTTTTCAAAACCACCATTCGCAATATTTTCCCGCGACCTGTTAAAAATAGGTTCGTTTCAGCAATTGCAACAAAGCGCCAGATAACTGGCGTCACCGCGCTTGCGCAGCTACGATGACGCAGGAAGCCCAATGTTCGTACGTGTAAAACATTAAAAGATCTTACATTATGCCATAAACGAAACAAGACATCAAAGGATACTTCAAGAGCGTTGGGATTTCGCGAACCATACTAAACTGCATAATTCGGCTTAAAATGCAAATCCGTATGTAAATTTTCTTGGAGTATCAGTACTCATGTTTGGTTCTTTATTATAGAATAATACGTGAACTTGAAATGCGGCGAACAGTTGAAACTAGCCAATAGTGTGAAATTAAACACTTCGTTTCAAATAAATTGACTGCCTCAGTAGAAAGGATTAATAAAAGCCAAATCTCTTTAGCAAACCGACAAAATAACTTCATTGTTCTGTAAGGCGATTAATGCTTGACTGTCAAAGGTGGAAATAAAATCTGAAACTATTAACATATTTTAACCTGCCATAATTATGCGAACATATTTTAATTCTTTTAATAGCTCCCGGACACAAAAATCAGTTTTGTTATCATTTAACGTGAGAGGAATAAACGAAGAGGAAACAACAAAATCACTTAACGTAAACATAGGTCACGTGGAGGCGACCCACCTCCCCACCACAACTCTGACTGCTCTGTGCATCAGCCCCCAATCTACGATATTTCTGAACAGGGGCAATATTAAGTAGTGGCGCCCAGCCACACTTCTGTAACCAGAAGCGGGAGAAGGTACTACTCATATGCGAGTCGACTGCGCATGCACAAGAGCACACCCGCAACTCCTCAAAAGAATCTAATTTAAACAATTGTCACGTCACGCTCATCGGAAGCAATTAGTTGTTATAAAGCATTGGATAGTGTTCCTAAAGCCTTGGACACATTTTACTGTTGGCAGACGCTTGTATGCGCACTGTTTTGTTGTTGTATACGGCACATTCCTTTGCAAATTAAGTTTTATTTTCGTTTTTTTTCCCCTCCCGTTCATGTTTTTTTGCTACAGTATTATTCTGCAGTAGCGGGATATAATAATATCCTTTGTTAGAGTATTGGTTCTTAACAGTCAAAAATCACAAAAATTTACCTGAAAACTAAAACAATGAAAAATTCCCGGAATTCTAAACAATTCCCGGGTTTTTCCCAGTTTTCTCCCAGATGAAAAAATTCCCAGGTTTTTCCCGGTTGTCCCGGGTCGTATACACCCTGTCCTTATGCCCACCCAGTTGCCAATCCTATCATGCACTGGTGCTGCTGCTCGCATTGTGGCTACAGTTGCCTGATACTGCAGTCACATGTGTGCAAGTTGTGTTTACATGAGAGAGAGAGAGAGAGAGAGAGAGAGAGAGAGAGAGAGGGAGAGAGAGATAGATCTATTTTTGGTGAAGGCCTTACGGGTCAAAAGCTTTATTTTTAACAGTCTTTTTGTTGTGCGCATCTGCGACTCAGCATCTCCGTTATATGGTGAGTGGCAGCTTTCCTTGTCATAATATTGCTAAATATTGCTAAATTATATATAAACAGTCTCTTAAGTCCTGCCCAGTTCTCTACACTCTCACTGGTTTGCTGCAGTAGAACAACAGAACAAAGTGAGTTTGAAAATAACTAATACTGGAATGACACCATGGAAAATCTGGGACGGAATAACAGTAATATGAAAAGGATAGATTGCTGCCCACTGTATAAAGGAGGCACTGAGTAACAGACATGCATAATGAGAACAGACTGTTATGTATTAGTAGCCATCAGACTTAATCAAAACACACACACACACACACACACACACACACACACACACACAGAGAGAGAGAGACAGAGACAGAGAGAGAGAGAGAGAGAGAGAGAGACTGCATTCTGTTGGCAGTAATTCAAGAGCAAACTTCTTTTTAAAGGTTTTCATCTGGAGTGTGGCCTTGCATAGCTATGATATATGAACAACAAACAGTTCAGGCAAGAAGAGAATAGAAGCTTTTGAAATGTGGTGCTACAGAAGAATGCTGAAGATTAGATTTATTTTATTTTTATTTTACAGGTCTAGTACTGTAGGACCAAACTGAGGAGCAAATTTCCATGACCGTGGAAGCATAAGGAAAGTGAATAATAAGCAAAATAAAATTTACACAAATCCTATGCTGATTATACACATAATCAACAACATAACACAGGAATCTGCTTAATTTTTTCCCAGGAGCTCCACAGCAGAATAAGAGTGAGTCATGAGAAAATTCTACATGATTAATGGAAAATCTCATATAAAGATGTCAAACAAATACTAACAAAGAGATAGAGGGGCTGGCCAGTACTTACCTCAGCTCATTACAGCTGACAGATACACAAAAAACAGAACAGAACCGAACCGAAAATTTACGTTCCTAGCTTTCGGAACAAATGTTCCTTCATCAGGGGGGGGGAGAGCGGAAAGAAAGGGAAGAAGGGAAAGTGGACTCAGTTACTCACAACCTTGGCTTCCCTCTGACAACCATGCCTCCATCCTTGACAAAAGGTTTGCAAACTTGCACCACATATTGCTTCAACTGCCCATTTCCGAGGCAAAAATACTCTTAGTGATTGGGAAGAGTTAGAATATAATGCAATGCATCATAAGCAAATGAAAACAGGCAAAGTACACTAACTTTCATGTTTGCCTATCACTTATAGCAGATACTTTTCTAATGATAAATACAACAGGATTCAGTTTTCCATGGTATGTATTCAGATAGATGGTAAGCTATGATTGTTCAGCCTGGCTAAAAAATGCTGATTCTGTGTAATAAAAAAAAGGCAAGTTTTAATTAAGTTGCATGTCTAGAATTTTAAAAACTGAGTATTACTGAGATTTAGTATCGACTCATTTCCTACAAGCCATGATTTTATGTCTTGAACTGCTCTATGTGACACACTGCCTTTATTACACTTAACATCTTTCACTAACGCACCAATGTCGTCAAAAAGTATTTTAGAACCACCTGTTACATTAGAAGGCACATCACTTACATATGTGATATGCCTTCTAATGTAACAGGTGTGCCACAGTAAGACACCATTACATTACTGTAGAGAATGATCTTTAGCTATCTGTTTTTAAGTATTATAGGAACTAATGGTGAGTTACTCCTTTTATTCCATAATAGTTCAACTTCTGCAGTATTATTTTGTAACCAACACAATACCTAGCCTTTTCAATAGATCCAACAATAAACGAGATGGTTCTTAATCAAAGGGGAAAAAATAATTTATGACACAATTTTACTGAGAGAAGGCATTGGATGAAAGGACACACCCTGAGCCATCAAGGAATTGTCAGTGTGGTAATGGAAGGGTGTGTGAGCGTATAAAATGGTTAAAGTTTTACAAACAGTTCATTTTCTTTTAACGATGACAAATATCTATGGAGCATTTGCAACAATCTAGTCATATGGGCTAGCTGAAGCACATGAACATCCATCAGACTCCTACCTTAAGTGGTATGTATTTCATTTCAATAGGAGTCAGTTGTGCCAAAACAGGGATTTGGCTCTGGCTTTCGCTAACAGATGCACTAACTGGCAAGGACAGCTTTCACAAATAATTTACAAATATTATGTACAAACTGTATGAATTATGATGAATTAAAGTTAAGTTGTGAAAACAGTGCCACTGCCACCTAACAAATGGCTGTCATAACTCAGGAGAGAAGCAGTGCCTCCAGGCAGCAGAAAGTATGACCAAATTCGCATGTGGTGTGACTGTCTAGAGGCACAGCTTTTTCCTTGAAACTAGAAGGTTGTAACATTGAATCCTGGCTCTGTTACTTTTTTCTCGTTCTGCCTTATAACCCAGTATTCACCTCTCAACGATGTGGAGATTCACCAGAAATGAACTCTGATTCCACTGGTTAGGGGCACGCAAGTCACTTAAGTGACATCAAACTATTGTGATTGTTTCTGAACAACTGTGTAGTGAAAATCAATTACTTGTGCACAGAGTAAAATGCAGCATGATACGCAACTTTATTTCATTGCAGAAAGTTTCGCTGCATTGTAGCGGATGACTAATTTTTCAGCTTTCTGCATTCCTCAGGTCAAACACAGATGCAAACTCGATTCTCTGGATGGCAGAGGTGAAAGATATTATTTGTTTGGACACTTTCATATTACACGGTAGACAGGTAAATGAATCTTCACTGGTGAGAAAGCGATTAAGATCTTTTAAAGATCATAAAGACATGGGCACCATGTTCTTGAACAGGATTCAGAAATTTCTTGCTGATGGATACAAAAGATTTCAAAATACATGTACAGATGGTTGAGGGCTGAATTTTGAAAGATGAGGACAATTTTAGACTGTCAGTTTCTGCTTTCCTCATTTTTACCAGTCGCAATTTGTACTCTTAATTCACAGCAAATTATCTGAAAACTGGATAGTGCGTTACTCAATTTTGAAGCTTCATGATAAATATGATCAATAATGAAATGATAACCACCTCTTCATCAAGATGCGATGTGAAACACACAATCTGAAATAAGCAAATAATTTAACCAATAGTTTCCCTGCAACCAACTGAGAACAACTGCCTAGCAAAAAAACCTGAGAATCAAAAACATGTGGTGTTTTATTTCATATGCTTTACATGTTCACCTCTTTAGCTGAGCCTGGGTTTGATTCCAGGCTGGATCAGTGATTTTATTTGCTTGCTGACTGGGTGTTGTATTGTCCCCATCATCATTTCATCATCATCAACACCCAATCGTTGAAGTGGCATAGATTATGAAAGACTTACACCAGGCAGCAAAACTTCCTGAAAGAGGACTCCCAGCCAAAACATGCTGTACGTTCTTTTCATTTTATGCTTCAAGTAAAACATTTTGTGAAAAATGTACTTCAGCAACGTCCCTTCATTTACATTTAGTACATTCTTTCAGCAGCACAGCACATGATTTAACTTTTAGCTTTCTTTGAATAAAACCTCTATATGGATATTATTCTTTGTGTGGCACAGTGAAGAAGTCGATCATAAAGAATTGTGGCAACAAGTCTCAACGACGTATCACAGTGCATACTGAGCTTCACAAGAGTAGTGATTTAACATGAGCTAAACATGTAGACCATGCATGTTTTTCCTTATTTTATCTTTCATTTGTACCACATCAGACAGTCTCATTGAGCCTCTCTCTCTCTCTCTCTCTCTCTCTCTCTCTCTCTCTCTCTCTCTCTCACACACACACACACACACACACACACACACAAATTGCATACAATATTTGCATTGCTTGTAAGCACATTACTTACATCACAACATTCTCCCACCATTGCCATGAGATGTCCCTCCAAACGCTAGTTCAATACCTCCAAATGCCAGTTCAATATGGAACACACAATATTTAGATCTCCAGACAAATTTCTTGGCACGCACTGCATACATCGTGTAAGTTACTTGACAGTTATGATATTCATTTACTCAACATCAATCCCTGAATTTTACTCATGGTCCCTAACGATACTCTATGCTAATCAAGTCAGCTGGATACAGATACTTAATGCTAGCCTTGCAAAGCTGTGCTGGGTCGCTAGTATTTTATATTTGCATAAATCTGGTATCTTTATAAAGTGGAGAATTTCCAAGATTTATTTATGATACAATTTTGATTCTACATATGCACTCTTGGCCAGCGAAATTGACAAACCTGTAACTTAATAGGACTGCACTGCCACAAATGTTTCCAGTTTGTGACTTGTCTTGGGACTGGACCTTTCTTATAATGAGCAATAAATTACATAATGTAAATTAACAGTTTATTATAGAAATGAAATTACTGAAGCCACCAATAATGTAAGGACTGCAGTTAACCAGGCACATCTCGCATGTAAGACTAAATGAAGCTATTATACCAAACTATTAGAACTTACATGAAACACAGGAAGTGGTTTTGGAATTGGTTGCCCAGATTTCTCCAACTCTGCGTACTGCCGAGCACAGGAAAGGCTGCAGAACCTTCTTTCTTTAGTGTAGAAGGCGTGTTTCACTCCGATTGCTCCACAAGTCTGGCAGACAGCTAAATTACGCGAAAGTAGTGACAACACTGTTCTCTGATAGAATACATTAAGAGTAAAAAGATATAATGAGAATGCTGATTTAATTTTTTGTGCAAACTAAGTGTGGAGTAAAGCAAGGGTACACATAACACAAATATGCTTGAAGGAAGCATGCTACACAGAACATTTAACAGCAAGCTGCAATTATCAGCACAACAGACATAAAAGCAGGAGTAATTCAGCCATGCAGGAGAATAGATATTTAACTTTTTAAGATTTGTTTCTGATTTACAGAGAAGATTATCCAAAATATCATTTACAACACTCACTGGGCTTAAAGTGGAATTTGAATGTAAACTATGAAATTTCTGAACTTTTTGTGTGAAATTTTCTAATTTCAGTATTTACATATTTAGATTTCAATGCAATATGTTTGTATGAAATGTGAACTCTATTAAAGGGATATAAAAGAAAAAAAAGGGGCATAAAAATAATATCACCTTCGTAACATGGCCTCCAAAAATGCTTAAAAACTATTCTCCACCACAAGTGTATGTTTGAGTGTGTGCATGTGCATGTGTATATGTGTGTGTGTGTGTGTGTGTGTGTGTGTGTGTGTGTTTTGAATGTGTGGAAGTTCTTCTCTCACATTATCCCCCATAAGTTATACATTTTGTAGAATGCTCACTCCCTGAGTAGTAAGTTTCATGTGAATAAGAATGTTTCTGATGAAACAGTTTCATGACACCTTTGTAATGTTTTTATAGTACTCGCCCCAAAGTGGCACACCTTAGTTTCTTGACCGCACTTACCCATTCCATCCTTTTGGATGGGGATGACGCTAAGATCGGTATCTTTCTGATATGCTATTGGGGTCTTCAGTTTCAGTGCGGGATGTTTGACCGGCTTGATTTTGCGGGCCCGCTGACTTGGAGTTTGTGTGGCAGCTGAGGCAGTTGACATGTACTGGGGCTGCGACTCACAGTAAGTATCGAACTCATCCAGCATCATGAACCCGTCCATGTCCTGGGGACCACAAAGCTCAACTCATCACGACATTCTGCTTTTCCATTCCCCATAACCCTCAGACGAAATTAAACCTAGCAATGAATGAAAGTCATTAAATGTTGGGGATCAATCTAAAATTTCAGTAATCACATCCCAACGGTAAAATTACATAATTATTAACAATTAAATTTTATGGAATGCTGATAGTTATCAAGAGGATATAGCACAAACAGCAAAATTGCAGAAAATAAAGGGAATGGACAATCACATATTTGCAAGCAAACACATACAGACAATGCGTACACAATTATTGTGATGTCTCAATTTTTATTTGTCTGCCGGGTGCATGCCCTTACCTTCTACCTTTTATAATATGTAATGGTGCAAATGTCTCAGTAATTCAAGAACAGCTTTACTTTTCTCAGCAGTATGAAGCAGCATAATAAATATTAGCAATGAACCCACAAAATAGATTTTTTAAAAAGATTAGCAGATTTTGAAAACTACTTCAGTATGGTATTACAAATCATGCTTTAATCTCTCAAAATAAAGAGAAAAGACACAGCAATGTTCACATTAAAATGTTGCTAGAACTTCCATTCAGGTACACTAGCAAATACAGTACACAGACCAATTAATCTGTTTACCTAATGCTATAATTTTTGTAGCCATCCTGTATTAAAATTTGTACGTAGGATTAAAGAAGCTTGTCACATTGCCTCTTCTGTTTCTTTTCTCTCCTTTTCCCCCTAAAATCAAAATCACAGCTAATTCTTTTTCTAGATACCTATTTGGTAATTTACGTATATAGTGAATTCAATCACTAGGAACAGTCTAGAAAGTTACGGAGTTCAGTATTTGCATTCTGCTGCCACGTATCAAGTTATGAATAACAGAAATTAATACATGCTTTATATTTATTTTATATTTCTTTAAAGCTGAGGAAATAGTAAATGTAACGTGCTGTCCAATTTCCAAACAACGGGATGTGATGCAAGACTAACAGTGCATTGCGCATAATCTGTTAATGGTGTTACAGCAAAGAATACTTCATGTGGTTGCTTGAGATTTTTATTTCTTTTCGAAGGTAGCCATTACTAGTGAGAAAGAGTATAAAAACATGCAAGTACAAATTAAACCAAGAGTCCAACAGGTAACAACATGCTATAGCACAGTATGTTAGTAGTAGTCATTACTTATCAAATGCTTCTTGATTATGGTCATCTACATAATTACATTCATTAATCACAATTGCACACTAATGTGATGCACAGAATGCGCCGCATGGCAGTGTCATTAAGTTACTTGGAAAATTCATAAGCAAAGGACAGAATCTGGTCTCCACAGGAAAAGAGGAGGAAACACAAACAGGAATTCACCTGATTCATTTTTCACTTATCTGTGTATTTCACCTGTCAATACTACAAGAAGACAAGACATGATAGAGCGCACATGAAAACAATAATTATACCTTACTAGCCACACAATTTTCCAATTCAAGTTTAATCAACAACTGAATAGAAAATGTATTATTTCAATAAGGTACAAGCATAATTTCATTGCATCCCTCAATCTCAAAATATTCGCATTTTCCTTCCACAATATTAACCCAAGTTACTAGTTCTCTCAGGAAGATGCTTTTACTATCTGAACCAATGAGCTGTAGTAACCTCTCTCCTGTGTCCAGAATAACTTACAAGGCTAACATAAAAGTGACTGCTCACTGAAAAACGAAATCAAACAATCTCAATGTGCGAGTTTCTTTTCACGTAAAAGTTCTCAAAATCATAGTACTTGTTCTATTCTGCCTATATCTATTCAGTTTTTAATCCAACATTTTCTTGGTTTCTTTATTGTATCACAACAATGGGTCCAATAATAACAACTGATTTCACAAATCAAGGAATTATTCTCTTGTATTCATCAAGAAAGACAACAGTAAGTGCTACTGTCTCCTTACTTTAAACACCACAGTCCACAATAGCTGTGATGTTTAAGAATTTCAGATGGCAAAGGTTCTACAGCTTCTACTATTTTCTAAACAAGAAAGTATATAATTCAATTGTTGACACATTTTATTTTATTTTCTTCTGGTATACCAGTTTTTTTTAAACTGGTGTTAATCATTTTCTAGTATTCACATTGCACTCTTGAAAGGATTTATACAATGTCGATAAAATTGGAAATGCTGGTGGGATAATGTGCACTGTCAATCAAAATTAATCAAAAGGTCATGAATAATACTTTCACATAATAAAACATTTTCATGTCTTTCGCCACATTAATCCACAGTGCGTTTGCTCTCAGTGCTGCT
Source organism: Schistocerca cancellata (assembly GCF_023864275.1). Taxonomy (NCBI): domain Eukaryota; kingdom Metazoa; phylum Arthropoda; class Insecta; order Orthoptera; family Acrididae; genus Schistocerca; species Schistocerca cancellata. Next base: position 251,629,521 of record NC_064632.1, read on the forward strand.
TGACAGCTTTCTGGGGAGGGGGGAGGGTACAGGAGAGAAAACATTCTGCCGTTTATGAAGCAGCAAGGCCGGCGAGTGTGAGCTGCCAGCCAAGTAAACACAGGGTCCGGTGGTGATTAAACGTTAAAGAGGGGCCATAGTGGGGATTTAAATGCCCACCCACCACTGATGACTCTGTAAGGAGTAGTACAAGAATCTGGCACTTTTGTAAAAGATAAAGAGAACATGCCTTCCAATATGTTGTGGACGCACTGTGGATTCATGTAGCAAGAAACCCAAGATGCTTTTATTGCACTGACACTACCTGAGAACCTTCATCTGCTGAACTTCCATGGTCTACAACAGACCATTATCTACAGACAACAAACAGAAAAGGAACAAAAAATGGTGGGTAAAGCTAATACAAACATTTCTATTCATTATGACAGTTACTTATGGCTTATTCACAATGATTTAACATTATTCTACAACTTAAAACTTGACTGTGATAAATGAAAAAAATGTGCCAGATGATTCTCTGACCCGTATTTGCTGCTTTTAGTGAGCAGTTACCTTAAGCATTAGTCAATCTGAGAACACCTCCAGACCAGACTCAAACTTCAACTTTTACTGATGTTTGTTTCTACGACTTCCACACTACAACCAGATGCTCTCCCATGAGGTCTATGGGAATAGCACCACTATGGGAAGGATTTGAAGTGAGACTGCGGCTCTTCTGCCATGAATATTAAATATGAATTGAATTAGTTTCGATGAAATGAAATCATATAAGGTTTGAAGTTTGAGTCAGAGTTAAAGAGATGTGCTCACAAAACCTAAAAGGGCAGAGCAACTGCTTGTAAATAGCAGAAAATCCACATCTGAGCACTGATCCGGACAAATTTTCAATTGTCATGACTGTAATTATACTGCTGGTTCAGCATTTCTGAATCATTTTCCCTGCTACCATATCATGTCATTACAGCCCTTTTGTTTCAAACCCATCGATACATTAATATGGTTTCAGTGAAATTTATTTGATTCACATAGTAGTGCGTTAGCAACAATGAATTTAGTGTTTTCTCACACTTCCATTATCTCAAATAGTTTTACAAATTTTCTGTCCAGACCTACGATCACTGTCCACAGATGTAGGACATGTATTAACCGATGGAAAATCCAGGATGGAATGTAACAATATTAGAGGAGGGAAGTTGCTACTCACCATATAGCAGAGATGCTGAGTAGCGATAAGCACAACAAAAGATTCACACAATTATAGCTTTCAGTCATTAAGGCCTTTATCAGCAACACACACACACACACACACACACACACACACACACACAAACGCAACTTACACACACATCTACAGTCTCAGATAACTGAAACCACACTGCGAGCAGCAGCACCAGTGCATGATGGGAGTGGCGACTGAGTGGGGGTAAGGAGGAGGCTGGGGTGGGGAGGGTGAGGGATAGTATTGTGGGGGTGGCAGGTGGCAGAAAGTGAAGTGCTGCATTTTAGATGGATGGCAGGAGAGAGGTGGGGGGGGAGTAAGTAGCAGATGTGAGAGACATAAAAAGAAATTAGGAGACTGGGTGTGGCGGTGAAATGGCAGATGTGTAGTGCTGGAATGGGAACAGGGAGGGGACTGGATGGGTGAGGATAGTGACTAACGAAGGTTGAGGCCAGGAGGGTTACGGGAACGTAGGATGTATTACTGGGAAAGTTCCCACCCATGCAATTCAGAAAAGCTGGTGTTGATAGAAAGGATCCGTATGGCACAGGCTGTGAATCACTCATTGAGATAAGGGATATCATTTTTGGCAGTGTTTACAGCACCAGGGTGGTCAACTTGTTTTTTGGCCACAGTTTGTCGGTGGCCATTCATGCGGACAGACAGCTTGTTGGTTGTCATGCCTACATAGAATGCAGCACAGTGGTTGCAGCTTAGCTTGTAAATCACATGACTGGTTTCACAGGTTGCCCTGCCTTTGATGGGATAGGTGATGTTAGTGACTGGCCTGGAGTAGGTGGTGGTAGGAGGATGTATGGGACAGGTCTTGCATCTAGGTCTATTACAGGGGTATGAGCCATGAGGTAAGGTATTGGGAGCAGGGGTTGAGTAAGGATGGACGAGTATATTGTGAAGGTCCGCTGGATGGCGGAATACCACTGTAGGAGGGGTGGGGAGGATAGTGGGCAGGACATTTCTCATTTCAGGGCACAACAAGAGGTAATCGAACCCTGGCGGAGAATGTAATTCAGTTGCTCCAGTCCCGGATGGTACTGAGTTATACGGGGAATGCTCCTCTGTGGCTGGACTGTGGGACTTTTGGATGTGGTGGGAGACTGAAAAGGTAAGACATGGGATATTTGTTTTCATATAAGGTTGGGGGGGATAATTACAGTCAGTGAAGGCTTCAGTGAGACCCTCGGTATATTTTGAGAGGGACTGCTCGTCACTGCAGATGTGACGGCCACAGGTGGCTAGGCTGTATGGAAGGGACTTCTTGGCATGTAACGGGTGGCGGCTGTCGAAGTGGAGGTACTGCTGGTAGTTAGTAGGTTTGATATGGATGGAGGTACTGATGTAGCCATCTCTGAGGTGGAGATCTACATCTAGGAAGGTGCTTGTTGGGTTGAGTAGGACCAGGTGAAGCAAATGGGGGAGAAGTAGTTGAGGTTCTGGAGGAATGTGGATAGGGTGTCCTCACCTTCAATCCCAATAGTAAAGATGTCATCAATGAATATGAACCAGGTGAGGAGTTTAGGATTCTGGGATTTTGGGAAGGATTCCTCTAGATGGCCTAGCCACCTGTGGCCGCCACATCTGCAGTGACGAGCAGTCCCTCTCAAAATATACTGAGGGTCTCACTGAAGCCTTCACTGACTGTAATTATCCTCCCAACCTTATACAAAAACAAATATCCCATGTCTTACCTTTTCAGTCTCCCACCACATCCAAAAGTCCCACAGTTCGGCCACAGAGGAGTATTCCCCCTCATAACTCAGTACCATCCGGGACTGGAGCAACTGAATTACATTCTCCGCCAGGGTTTCGATTACCTCTCATCGTGCTCTGAAATGAGAAATGTCCTGCCCACTATCCTCCCCACCCCTCCTACAGTGGTATTCCGCCATCCACCGAACCTTCTCAATATACTCGTCCATCCTTACACAACCCCTGCTCCCAATACCTTACCTCATGGCTCATACCCCTGTAATAGACCTAGATGCAAGACCTGTCCCATACATCCTCCTACCACCACCTACTCCAGGCCGGTCACTAACACCACCTATCCCATCAAAGGCAGGGCGACCTGTGAAACCAGTCATGTGATTTACAAGCTAAGCTGCAACCACTGTGCCGCATTCTATGTAGGCATGACAACCAACAAGCTGTCTGTCCGCATGAATGGCCATCGACAAACTGTGGCCAAAAAACAAGTTGACCACCCTGGTGCTGTAAACGCTGCCAAAAATGATATCCCTTATCTCAATGAGTGATTCACAGCCTGTGCCATACGGATCCTTTCTATCAACACCAGCTTTTCTGAATTGCGTGGGTGGGAACTTTCCCAGTAATACATCCTACGTTCCCGTAACCCTTCTGGCCTCAACCTTCGTTAGTCACTATCCTCACCCATCCAGCCCCCTCCTTGTTCCCATTCCAGCACTACACAGCTGTCACTTCACTGCCACACCCAGTATTTTAATTTCTTTTTATTTCTCACCTTTCTGCTACTTACTCCACCCCCCCCCCCCCCCCCACTCCCACCCCTCTCTCCTGCCCTCCGTCTACTGCAGCACTTCACTTTCTGCCACCCCCACCATACTATCCCTCCCCCTCCCCGCACCATCCTTACCCCCACCCGGTCGCCACTCCCATCATGCACTGGTGCTGCTGCTCACAGTGTGGTTTCAGTTATCTGAGACTGCAGGTGTGTGTGTGTGTGTGTGTGTGTGTGTGTGTCTATTGCTGACAAAGGCCTTAATGGCTGAAAGCTATAATTGTGGGATTCTTTTGTTGTGCCTATCGCGATTCAGCATCTCCGCTATATGGTGAGTACCAACTTTCCTTCTCTTATATTGTTAAATGTATTAACTGATAACTCAACTAATCAGTGAAGTTAGTCCAAGAAAATGAAAAGAACAAAATAAAACACTAAGCTATCCAACAGCTGTCCAAAGTTCACCAATGGTACCTCTACAGATTTCAAGTATGGCAGATGGTAATACGAGGTCAAAAACAGAAGCCGTTCTTCTCTGCCACATTAAAGTCATGCACAGTAAGGCACACATTACACACCTGCTTTGCCAATTTACTGTCTGCCAACTACATCTCAACATTAGTGGGAAGCTGAACATTAACTTTATTTTGTAACACTTACAAATATTTTGAATACTGAAACTAAACAGTGATTCACTGGCAATTTCATATTAATTAAAAGCAATGTTTACTCCTCCGCTCAACCCATTTCTGCCACTCCATAATTCAACACTTAATTTCCTCTTGTCACCATGCACTTCACTGTCCAGTACACTCTTCATAATATTGTGCAGCATTAGCAAATTACTTCTCTCATTTCTTAAATAATGTAGTCACACATTCCAGGTCCTGATTCACTGTCTATCAACATATTTATCAATAGCCAGCAAATGTTATCAAATTTAAGTCAGAGGAAATATCAATATAGTGTCCATATATAGACTGAGGTATAAACACATTGTGTGTGGTACTGGCAGCAGTGGCGGCTACATATGGGGGGTGTGCATCCCTCACACAACCCCCCCCCCCCCCCACCTTGTGGGCCCCCCTGTATTGCTAATCGCACTGCCCACTCCAGTCAGGTCGCGCACTGAAACTCACTTGGTACTATTGAAGAAGTAGTATCATTCTTCACAGCGTCTAGCAAGCAGTTCGCAACATTGGAGAGTCATCTAAAACACTCACTGCAGTATCACTGTCAAATGAGATGGGTTGAGCGACATGATGCTGTTATTCAGTTCGCAGCTGATCTCAGAACAGTTTGCAAAGTTCTTAAAGAAATACAGTGTTGGAGGATAGAACAACAGCTGCTAAAGTCAATATTCTCCTTCGAGCTCTCTCTAATTGCAAGTTTTTTATAACTCTGTTTACACTGAGTGACATTATGAGCATAACATATCCAGTCAGCAAAATCTTACAAGACCGTAGCTTGGATGTCGCGACGGCAAAAGCAAAATCAGATTCGATTCAAGGTGAGAACTAATGCTGATAGCCACTTTGCTCGTATTGTTGAAGAGGCGAAGGCAGTTATTGAAGAGTTAGACATGGAGATGAGTGTTCCTTGTCTTACAGGCAGACACAGAGAAAACTGTGATCATGATGATGATGCTACAACATATCGGAAAATAACTGTTTTAATTCCAACGCTGGACCATGTTACGACTGACACGAGAGAACGTTTTGCTGAAGAAAATATTTACGGTTAAAATTCAACATACTGAAACATGACGGTAATAATCTGGCACATAAATTGAACCACTGCTTAACTGAGCTACCATTCCTTGAAGAAGAATCACTCTTTTATCACTAAAAAGAGACTAATGGGAGAGATTCTTCAGTGCAAGCAAACAAGCATAAATGCCCTTAATGATCGTGATTCTTTTATGCAAACATTGTCTGTTTGTCCTAGATCTGACTATCCTACTTTGCACACGCTGTACAAAATATTTGCTTGTCTACCTGCATCTATTGCTACAGTAGAAAGAAGTTTTTCAACATTGCGGCACACAAAGACATGGCTGAAGTTGACAATGAAGGAGGATTGATTTAATGGCTTAGCTCTGTTGGACACTCACCCTGACATTGATTATCCTACTGACGATATAATTAACCAATTTTCCAGGAAGAATAGGTGCATAGAATTCATCATTTAAGGAAAATAACCACGACTGTAACTTTTTTATATCATAAGATGGCATTGTCTAGTATATGTGTATAATCAATTTAAATAAAATTTTCTTTGACTTTATTACTTTTTATTACGGTAAAAGTAATTTCTGTATCCGCCAATGATTGGCAGTGCCTCATGCCACATCTCCTCTTGTGTGCTCAGATACAGTGCATCTGCAGCTAGTGTAGGCATAAGCAGGCTGTGTCCACTTGGCCAGTCAACAATGATGAACACTACCTGCCTTTGACTTGGGAAGATACATCGATATGCAGCTACTTTGCATGTTAGCATAAAAGAGCTTCAATTTCATCAGTCAAAATTATCAATTTGAATAGAATAGATGATAGCAGATTAGGATAACATCGACTATTATACAAAATGAAGCATTTGATTATTAATTGGACAATTAACAAGACCTGACCATACATTAAATCTATGTGCACCTATTTTCTTTTCTTGGAGAAAAGAATTTGTTGGTAAAATGAAGTTCTTCTCCATGGGTACCTATCTAAATCAACAACGTATAACCAGAATATTAGTAAAACATTAAAATTTAAACACTGTGCAACTGATGTAGACATTTGACAACAATGTCATAACTGACAATCTTTTCTGTCCACACCTCAGTACATTTTACACAAGAAAACATTTTCTGTCGTGCACTATGAAATTCTGAGTTTATTTACGACTGGCCATTTTAACCGTACAGTTGTATCAAGCAAAATACAGATTATCTCTATGCAACATGCTACAATGGATGTGAGAGATAAAATAACACCTCACTCCACATGTGTAACCACAAAAATGTTAACATGATCTGTATCAAACATGAACCAAAAGTCTATAATACAGGGAGAGAACCAAGTATGATACAGTTTAAGTATGTATTTGACTGAAAATTCGTATAATTCCACACACGAATCTCAACTTATTCTCTCAGTGCATCCATACACAGTAGAGATGGGCAAAACTGTTCTTTTCAGAGATTGGATCAGAACTGTTCACTCCCTGAAATGAATTAGCTCTTTTTCATGACTCACCACTCATTTACAATAGAAAATAAATGGAAGGCACATTGCCCTATAAACTTGGTTTATTCCAGTACTATACCTGTATTTTGATCTTATTTGATCCTATTTTGAAGTAACACAGATAATGAGTAAGAATTTTGTATCGTTTATTGACATTTCCACGATATGACGAAGTTTTTGATTATTGATTTATTTTGCACTATCGTGGTTTTTTGGGTGATCGGAAAATGTTGTAACTTGAGATTTACATTAACAATATATTTGGCTATAATGTATTAAAATTTCATTAACCTCATACAAATACATCGCAAGCCATATATTTTTAAAGTGAACGTTTCCTTTCGAAGACGCCTAAAAATCGCAAAATCCGTACCAGAATAAGAAAAAAATATATAAATTTGACTGTAAAATGAAAGTGCTGCATATAGCCTTACGCAGAATAAAACAAGGAAAATATTGGTGTATCACATTTTGCGATACGTTTATCGGTTCGCTCGTAATTAAAGCGTAAATTCGAGTGTCCATAATAAAAATCCTCTAGTAAGAGGAGTCATCAGGAACCTAATCTAATCAGTTTAAACAAATAAAAATAAAATAAAAACAATTGATGTATACATAACATAATAATGTAATATACATAGCGGTATTACTACGAAGAACAATATCCAGTGGGGACGAACTCCGATGCAGAGGCGCTGAGTCGAGCCGCGAGCTGTATTACTGCGTGAGCTGAGACCGCAGAGACCAGAGTGACACCTGAGTCGCTTTGCTCGACGCTCTGGCTAGAGTCGAGACGGTGGGGTGAGCGATGAGCGGGCGAGTTCCGAGGGTGGGGGGGAGCGGTGAACTCACCCGCTCCCGAGACAAATCGTCCGTTCCCTTGCGAGCAGGTTTTTGCAAGTAGTTCCTATGTTATCAGCTAGGTGACTCTCTGTCCTGTTGCTCGCATCAACTGCCCAGAGGGCAGGACGTGCGACTGAAACGATCGCCGACAGAGTGCGATGCGAAGTTAAGCTGCACCAGACACTGCACAGTGCACACGGCAGACGACGCACAGACGGCACGGCACAAAATCCAATGAGGCACTGCACAATGCAGGCAGCCAAGGTAGAAGCAGGGCAGAGGCCGGCGCTGGCTGTGTTGTGTGGCGTGCACTGTGCCCTGACCAGCAGAGGCGCTGCTGATATGCTCCGCCTGGGAAATGTTTGGAGCTACCGTTCTTTTTTTCTGAATCACTGATTGTTCACTCCTTTGAAAGATTGAACTCTATGAATTAGTTCAAGAGCGGATCCCCCATATCTAATACACAGACTGCATGTATGCATGTGGCATGTCGCGTAGAGATAAACTGTATGTTGCTTGATGATGATGATACAGTTGAAATTGGCCAATCACAAAAAAAATTGAAAATTGTACAACCTTAACGCACAACTTTTAACTGACTTTTGTTGGTACTTCATGCACAGAATGTAGCTGGAGTGCACAGCTTCTGTCATTATGGTTTTCTGCCATGCTGAAGACACCTTTCAGTGCTGCTGTCTTGTGGGACATGCCACTTTGCTAGGTTTTATGAATTATTCTTCTAGAAAACTGGCCTCTAGTGATTTTATGCAGTCTAAGCACTGTATGGATATACTAATAAGCATTTGCTATGTGTCTCAGATCTACCATGCAGACCTGTGTCTTAACTGACAAAGAAGCCTGTAAATTTTCGTAAACCATAACCATTTGTGACAAGACTGCATTTATCTTTTCACAAATGATCAACACAATCTATAATCTGAAAGTAGTAAGTATTGTGTTGCAGAAGCATAAACAATGACTCAATCACCATGTTTAGAAAGAAATTATAGGAAGAACGCTTGGAATAAATTTATTAAGCAATGTTAATGGGAAATTTAACTATTTCTTAAAAACTACAACACTTTGAGTTTATTTTCCTCTAAAAGAAATAAGGGCAAATGTGAATAGAAGAAATCTGAAACTTCATTACCATCAGCACTACATGAAGACACCTTTACTAATCACAAACATTTATGATATATATATATATATATATATATATATATATATATATATATATATATATGCAGACTGCAGTGATGAAAGGAAATTTGTACCAAGGCCGAGTTCAAATCCCAGTCTTGGTTCAATTTTCATTTGTTGTTGCTGTCTGTATATATACACCATCAGCATTGTCAAATCCTCCATTCTCTCTTTTTTTTTTTTTTTTTTTTTTTTTTTAAGCAAGTTCATTTACTATGATCCAAAAATAAATCACTCCAAGAATAAGCCAAAAACTATCTGGAACATTATGAAATATGAAAACAAACTAACAGAGTGCAAGAACCAGCTTTAAATGATGACTCTAGGAATATACTTCAACCTCCTACGTATCACTCACACAGGGATTGTGTAGACAAGATCAGAATAATTATAGCATGCACAGAAATATTCAAATGATCATTCTTCCCGTGCACCATACAATAATGGAATGGGGAGAATCCCTAGTAGGTGGTACAATGAGATCCACCCTCTACCAGGCACGTCACGGTGGTCTGCAGAGTATGTCTGTGGATGTAGGTGTAGAAACCATTAACCCATATGAAATTGAGCCCTTATAAAATAATTCATACAGAAATTGTGACATTTTCAAAGCACTGACCATCAAATTCCACAATTACTTCCACGTAGCAGCTGCAAGCACTGCACATAGCAATTAACAACTGAATGCAGGTGTGTTAGATTTACTTGTGCAGACACTGCAAGCACCACAAACAAATATTATTTCAAAAATACAGCCCCTAGAAGTTTACAGAATTCAGTAGTAATTTTGATTGCTATGATGGTGTGTCCAGAATGACATGAAAATCTCATGCTGAATGAATAGGATTGTCCTTACGATATCTTTGTAGTCAATCAATGACCCGGTGCATATTTCCTGAGGGACTTAAATATGCTGTAGTAATACCCATCCACAAAACCAGAACTATGCAAACAACCTCCAATTACAGACCTTTATCACTCTTTCCATTCTTTTCAAAAGTATTTAATAAAGTGGCCAATGATAAAATACTGATTCATTTAAATAAACAGACCTTGACGAAGCGTGACTTCCTTTTAACTGTATGGTATATGTTACATTGCATTTAGGAACTTTCGAGTAATTGAACATGTATCAATAATTACAGATTTCTGTAGTTGTATATATATAAGTTCGGATGTAGCTGTACTGCGTTGATGTACTGGTGGATATTGTGTGGTATGACTCCTGTAGTTGATAGTATAATTGGTATAATGTCAACTTTATCCTGATGCCACATGTCCTTGACTTCCGCAGCCAGTTGGATGTATTTTTCAATTTTTTCTCCTGTTTTCTTTCGTATATTTGTTGTATTGGGTATGGATATTTCGATTAGTTGTGTTAATTTCTTCTTTTTATTGGTGAGTATGATGTCAGGTTTGTTATGTGGTGGCGTTTTATCTGTTATAATGGTTCTGTTCCAGTATAATTTGTATTCATCATTCTCCAGTACATTTTGTGGTGCATACTTGTATGTGGGAACGTGTTGTTTTATAAGTTTATGTTATAAGGCAAGCTGTTGATGTATTATTTTTGCTACATTGTCATGTCTTCTGGGGTATTCTGTATTTGCTAGTATTGTACATCCGCTTGTGATGTGATCTACTGTTTCTATTTGTTGTTTGCAAAGTCTGCATTCATAATATGCTTGCTGTAATATCTGATGTTTATTGTTTGATCCTGTATTGCAATCATGAATCCTTCCGTCTCACTGTATATATTGCCTTTTCTTAGCCATGTGTTGGATGCGTCTTTGTCGATGTGTGGCTGTGTTAGATGACACGGGTGCTTGCCATGTAGTGTTTTCTTTTTCCAATTTACTTTCTTCGTATCTGTTTATGTTATGTGATCTAAAGGGTTGTAGAAGTGGTTATGAAATTGCAGTGGTGTAGCTGATGTATTTATATGAGTGATTGCTTTGTGTATTTTGCTAGTTTCTGCTCATTCTATAAAGAATTTTCTTAAATTGTCTACCTGTCCATAATGTAGGTTTTTTATGTCATTGAATCCCCTTCCTCCTTCCTTTCTGCTTAATGTGAATCTTTCTGTTGCTGAATGTATGTGATGTATTCTATATTTGTGGCATTGTGAGCGTGTAAGTGTATTGAGTGCTTCTAGGTCTGTGTTACTCCATTTCATTTCACTACTCCAAATGAGTAGGTCAATATTGGTATAGCATAAGTATTTATAGCTTTTGTCTTGTTTCTTGCTGTCAATTCTGTTTTCAGTATTTTTGTTAGTCTTTGTCTATATTTTTCTTTCAGTTCTTTAATATTTGTATTATCTATTCCTGTTTTTTTGTCTGTATCCTAGATATTTATAGGCATCTGTTTTTTCCATCGCTTCTATGGAGTCACTGTGGTTATTCAATATGTAAACTTCTTGTTTAGTGTGTTTTCCCTTGACTATGCTATTTTTCTTACATTTGTCTGTTCCAAAAGCCATATTTATATCATTGCTGAATACTTCTGTTATCTTTAGTAATTGGTTGAGTTGTTGATTGGTTGCTGCCAGTAGTTTTAGATCATCCATGTATAGCAAATGCGTGATTTTGTGTGGGTATGTTCCAGTAATATTATATCCATAATTTGTATTATTTAACATGTTGGATAGAGGGTTCAGAGCAAGACACAACCAGAAAGGACTTAATGAGTCTCCTTGGTATATTCCACGCTTAATCTGTATTGGCTGTGATGTGATATTATCTGAATTTGTTTGGATATTAAGTGTGGTTTTCCAGTTTTTCATTACTATGTTTAGGAACTGTATCAATTTAGGATCTACTTTGTATATTTCCAATATCTGTAGTAACCATGAGTGGGGTACACTATCAAAAGCTTTTTGGTAATCAATGTATGCGTAGTGTAGCGACCTTTGTTTAGTTTTAGCTTGATATGTCGCCTCTGTATCTATTATCGGTTGCTCTTTACATCCTCGTGCTCCTTTGCAGCAGCCTTTTTGTTCTTCATTTATAATTTTGTTCTGTGTTGTATGTGTCATTAATTTCTGTGTAATGACTGAAGTTAATATTTTGTAGATTGTTGGTAGGCATGTTATGGGGCGAATTTAGCTGGGTTTGCTGTGTCTGCTTGATCTTTATGTTTCAGATAGGTTATTCCATGTGTAAGTGTATCAGGGAATGTGTATGGGTCTGCAATGTAACTGTTAAATAATTTAGTTAGATGTGAATGTGTCGAGGTGAACTTCTTTAGCCAGAAATTTGCTATTTTATCATTTCCAGGGGCTTTCCAATTTTGCGTAGAATTAATTGCTCGAGTGACTTCATGTTATTATTATTATTATTGTTATTATTATTATTATTATTATTACTATTACTATTATTATTTTAGGGGAGGGGGAAACCATGATGACTGGACGTAAGTACGTATATCGTATATAGCAGGGTGATGGAGTGAGAGTTAGAGGAGAAGGTGAGGAGAGTGGATTGGGGGGTGTGAAGGATGGAAAAGGCTCTTTTCATGTATCATATAATTTCATCAATTATTCTACGTAGAGTCTGGTTTCTAGTATTTATCTGGTCATTGAGCAACTGTTTATTTAGTGTTAATGCTTTTCTGTATTTTGAAATTTTCTTGGAAAGGGAGAAGGTGTCCGGTCCGCCTTTACTGATTTTTATGATATTCGTATCATTTTCAATATTGCTTGGTACGGTGTTCTTATTTTAGATGATTAGCAAATGTTGAATGATATGTACAGTATTTAAATGCTCTGATGTGTTCTTTATATTTTGTGTTGAATGTCCTGCCAGTCATTCCAATGTAAATCTTCTCACAATCTCTGCAACTGGGCTGATAGATACCACATTGTTGGTATCTGTCTGGTTTTGATTTCAGTTTTGGAATGTGCTTTTGTACGAAATTGTTTGTTTTGTAAGCAATGTTTATGGCTTGTTTTTTTAATATGCTGCTATTTTATGAGTGAATTTGTTGTGGCAAGTCATTGTATACCATTCACATTTTTTTTGTTGTAGTGCAGGTTGTACGAGTTAGTGTGGTTTGGTTAGTTTTTTTTCATTATTTGTCTCTATTTTTTTGTTTAGTTTGTCTACCATTGTTTCTTTGTGTCCATTTTTAATGATATTTGTTTTATAATGGCTAAGTCTTTCTGGTAATTAGAACTGTTTAGGGGGATCCTGTTCAGCCTGTTTAATATGTATCTGAATGCTGATTGTTTGTGGTTCTGTGGGTTGTTTGAAGTTGCATTTAAGATAATATCACTTCTTGTGGATTTTCTGTGTATGTCACATGGACCTTTAGTTGACATCTCATGTTGGAGGCTGGAGGCTTGAGAGGGTTCTTTTCTTTTGTGCCCCCCCCCCCCCCCCCCCCCCTGCACAAGTCTCTGTTTCCCTCTGTCTGTAAATGTATACTCTGTGTGTTTGAGTGTGTTTTTAACATGTGTTTGACATCTGTTAGTTGGGTTTGATTTTAACTTTTTTATGTTGTTTTTGCTGATGAAATCTTCTGTGTTTCTATGTATTCTTTTGTTTTCATGAGGACAACACTATTACCTTTGTCAGATTTTGTTATATTGACATTTTCTGCTTGCAGTTTTTTCTTTAGATTTTTAAACTGTTTCATCATAATTATTTTTGAATTTATTGTTTTCTGTTTTAATCTGTGTTGCTATGTTTTTAATTTCTTCTTTTATTAACTTCCAAGTTAACCCTGTGTTTACACTACTGTTTTCATTTTTTTTTCTGTAGTTAGAATATATTCAACTTCTATAATGAGATCTTGCATTCGTTGTTCATCTGCTGGTGTGTCAACATTGTGTTTTGGACCTCTTTCTAGGAGCTGTTTTTTGTTTTCCTCTAGTGTTGTATCTATAAGGACAAGATCTTAATGAACTGTTTTTCACTCTAAAAGCAAATGAAAATGTAAATAACTTAATTACAGACCACTGATGTTGCTTCACCTCAATAAAGCGAAATGCGTCTGGACAGAAAAAAAAAATTTAAAAAATTAAAAAAAAAACATTTCTTTAGTTGCAATGACAGAACAAAAATATCCTCTAGAACTATAAAGCAACTATGGACACTATGGCCACACAAATGAAGAAATTAAGGACCGTGTTTATGCACCCCACTCCCAGGAACATTGGAACAGCTTAGAGTACATATCAATACTGCTGTAATGACAATTAATGGGATGTTGCTGCATAAGGTGTGGAATGAACATGACTAGCCCTTGGATGTATGTGCTGTGACCAAAGAAGTACTCACAGAACACTCAGAGTGCAAAATGCAAACATGGCGACATTAATGTTCTATTCATGCATCGATCATATTTTTACACTAATATTTTGGAACACACACAGCTTTGAAAACGAATGAATCTTTTATAGTACTCCATTACACTGAAAGGCCAATATCAAGTCACAGACTCCTGAACAGGGTTCGACAAAGAGATTCGTGAATGTGCACCACATTGCTTGAACTGCTCATTTTTGGGCCAAAAATACTCTTTGTGAATGGGAAGAGTTACCTCAGAATATCATGCACTGTGTCCAGCAAATGAAAATAAGCAAAGTACACTAATTTTTGAATATGACTATCACTTCTTTCAGATACTTTTCTAATAGTAAATTAACAGTCTTGCAAAAGAGCACAACATTTAGCTGTATCACAATATTTAATGGAACACAAGCAGGTTTTCATGGGCAACAACCACATCTTCAGGTGCACATAATACTTTAATGACTTTAAGACACTGATGTAGAAAAGAAGAAAAGTGGCCAAATGGCGTGTACATCATCCTCCATAAAAGCAAGGATGAACAAATTACCCAGCACATTCTTGAGGCAGTCCCCACAAGCAGCAACAACAGACCAGACACACTTTTAGAACAAGATCCTGAACATTGGTTTCCTATGATAGCTTACCATCTGTCTGAATACCTTTGAATTTTGGCTGTTCACATTTACTAATCATATGCCCATTCTTGTATTAGAAACTAGAAAAACTGAGTTTTACTGTGATTCAGCAAAAACCGATTTCTACAAGCCATGAAATTATGTCTTTAAATGCACTATCCCTGAACTGACCCCTGAGGCATCCTCCACTTAAACATGTCCCAATTGGACTCCACATCACAATCATTCTCATTACTGTGGAGAATGACCTTTTGCTGTCTGTTCTGAAAGTGTTGGAGGAATCAGATGTGAAGCTTATTCCTTTCATCCCACAATGGTCCAACTCCTGCAGTAATATTTTGTGATGAACACAATTAAACACCTTAGTTAACCACAGATTTCTTTGTGTGTCTTCCTTGACCCTGTGTCATTGGATCATCCCACAATTCCCATATACACTTTTGTCACAATGCATGATATTTGGTAAAACAGAGATGCAGCAAGTGGGCCCTGTTTGTCTTTATCTGATCTAAAGCACTCACCAATTTTCTTGGTTAGTCTGTCTATTGACATTATGTTTTCGGATCACATGGCACAGTGTCCGTTATCCTGCAAACATATGGCAGAAAAGATCAGGGCTTAATTTCAGCTGGAACGGTATTTCGGCACCTCCCTGGGATTTTTTTTTCCTTTATTTATTTAACTCATTGGAACAAGTCTGCACTGTTGATTTAAGATAGCACACATGTATTAAATTGTAATGTAACTAATTTGTCGCTGCACCAGCACCATTTAATGTGACAATTGTCTACAATGTGATGTGAACGATATGGGCACAGTGCGCGCGCACACACACACACACACACACACACACACACAGTGCCCATGTCCTTCACATCACATTTGTAACCGATTGTCACGTTAACTGGTGCTGGTGCAGCAACATATTATAGTTACATTACAAAACAAAATGTGTGTGTGTGTGTGTGTGTGTGTGTGTGTGTGTGTGTGTGGTGGGGGGGGGGGGCATAGTATGCCCAAGAAAAGTGGTTCATTCCGAAGTTGTGACCAGTACATATTGGTAACCAAAATTTTTGGTAACATTTTTGAAAAACAGCGATCTTGCAGGCTATATAAAATTAGTGAAAAAACAGTCTAGATTGTGATGGTTATTTTATTTAAAATGACCAGTTTCAGCCTAGTTTTAATTAATTTTCAGAATAGCACTGTGAAAGATAGGAAACATGCTACAAACATAAAGAAGTCACAAATTACATATTGGTAGCCTTCGTCTCTACTGTCTTTTTGTTTGTTCACAACTGGCAGCTACCTGAATTTCAGAATAGTGTTTTGTAAAAAATGATTTCTCATTGTTAGTTTCTTTACAAGTTTCCAAAATTTGAAACTTGTAATTTTTGTGGCGGTGGTGGTGGTGGTGGAGGTGGTGGGGGGGGGGGGGGGGGGTGTAATTGTATAGTTGAAGAGATGTGTACTGGCACCTAAAAGTTTTGAAATTAAGTACTGGAAATGATCAGGCAGTGACACACAAAAAAAATCTGCTGCAATGGAGAACATTCTATAAAATTCAATAAAACTCATGTGTCTGTGGAAAGTAATTTACATACTCTTTCTTCAACATCTCTAAGTGCAACAATGGTTTTAACTAGAAGGATGAGAGCCCCATGCAAAGTAGATGTTGGATTCCTGTCTTACAAGACAAAATAACAACCTAAGTAGGACAGCAGGCCAAAAAGGTCTTCAAGTCAATGCTACTGTGGATCCATATAACCCCTACCAATACGGTCGACTTCATATCACCTAGAGCAATGGAGAGTACTTATCTAAGCCACTCCTGCAGGCTGAATGGCAGATTATCAATCCGAAAGCATCAAAAGAAGCCAATCGAACAACTCCTAGCAATATGTTCACAATATGGCTCCAAAAATCTCCATGATTACGCAAGAAAGCTCTTTCTTTGGTTCCAACAGGTAAGAAAAGACATACAAGATGGACTCAGGAAGTTGGGTAGATGCCATCAGAAAAGGGGAGGAGACTAATGTGCCAAAAAGTCTCTTTGAGGTCCTTATCCAACAGTACACGTCAAATGACTGATGGTGGTGATTTGGGACTTCTGAAGAAATATTCCGATGTTCTATTATCTTAATTTTAATTAAAAGTTTGAACTTTTTTTCTATTATCACAGAAAAATAAACATCGCAACTGACATGCATAGGGTGCCGCATTACAAATAATGATTCATGCAAAAATGAAAAATGTAAAAGTACATGTGAATATTCAATCACAAATGGGAAAAAATGTGTTAATTTTGGCAGTTACCAGACACCAAAAGAATCAAAAAAACAGCCTGAGATCATAGCTACAACTCACCAATAATTAGAAGAATGGAACAATTAGATACATTATCCAAACACCCACAAACTTATTATTCTGTGTCGAATAAAGTTAAACTTCTACCAAAATAAAATAAATTCCTTCCTCTACTTTTTTCTATACTGGGAATATAGAATCAAATCAAAATCAAAATCAAATTCTTCACAATACTCAATAAATTATCACGGGGTTTGGTGGATTACTTAAATTTGGGTATTATTCTGAAATACAGCAGCTAAATTTTCTTTTCTTGTTCTTATCATCATCATCATCATCATCATCATCATGTGCTGCTGCTGCAGCAGCCACAACAGCAGTGTGATCTGCATGCAAAATGCAACTATATGCATTGTAATTATCACTTCAGACATATAATTATACTCCTTTCTCAAGCTCAGTAGCTCCGTGTCTTGCTAACCTAAACGGAGTATCTGTTTCTGTGTTTCATGTTAAGACACTACTTATTTGTAATAAAAGATCACTGATTTCCACATAGAAAAGGGAAAAAATATTTTGTGTTATCTTACAGGCTTTACTGAAATGCAACTACTGACAGTCTATTTAAATCTGCAGATATACAAAATTGTCTTAAGGAGAATATAAAATTAACATCCACATTCCACAAATTCCTTCACGGTTTAGATACCATTCTTCACATTGTGTGTAAAATTTCAACATTAACTTAATGTCTGGACTGTCTGGGTAGCATAAAATGTTTGTTAGTGATTATTTATCAAAGAACTAGACCTTCAAAAATGTATACAAAAAATGGTAAAAATATTAAATTTCCAAGCAATGTCTTACATTTTTCTCTCCTGAGCAAGACCTTTCTATTTCAATTTTCCCTTTATAAATTTTCCGGTACTCTCTTAACCTTGAAGTGTCAGTTGAATAATCCACGCAAAGTAAGCTATAAAATAACCTTCTCAAAGTAACTACAACAGATTTTGTTCAAGATGTTTATATTAGTGGACCAAGATAAAACAATAAAGTATTATAAATGTAGAATGATTTAATTTGCTAAGTAGCCTTTCAGAGTATTCAATTCAGATATAGATCCAAAAAACTCTATGTGCAAGCTTCAGTCATCTCCTGATCATTAAAAGTCACCTCTGTATTACTAATTCAAGATGAAAATCAAACAATGGAAAATCCAGGATGGAATGTAACAATATTAGAGAAGAAAAGTTGCTACTCACCATATAGCGGAGATGCTGAGTCACGATAGGCACAACAATTATAGCTTTCAGGCCATTAAGGCCTTTGTCAGCGACACACACACACACACACACACACACACACACACACACACACACACACGCACACGCACACGCAAACGCAACTTGCACACACGTCTGATGTGTGTGCAAGTTGCGTTTGTGCACACGTGCATATTTTGTGTGTGTGTGTGTGTGTGTGTGTGTGTGTGTGTGTGTGTGTGTGTGTGTGCTGACAAAGGCCTTAATGGCCAAAAGCTATAATTGTGTGAATCTTTTTGTTGTGCCTATTGCGACTCATCATCTCCGCTATATGGTGAGTAGCAACGTTCCTTCTCTAATGTCCAGATGATTTAGCCGTGACTTGCATTAGGGTCTTTGTGTTTTTCAGATTCAGTTAATTTTAATGAAACAAGGAGTCAAATGTTTCTAACATTATTTTCCACAATGTATGGAATTATCACACAGACATCGTTTAAAATTAAAACTGAAGTATCATCTGTGACCAAATTGACATAGCAGCAGGTCATTTACTAACAAAATGAGCATATATGCACCTTGCACTTGAACTAAGACTGCTTTGGGAAAGGGTTTTTCAGTCAGAGAAATAACTGCTTGTATTTGTGATAACAATTACACTATTTCACATCTCCATAAAAGGGGAAACAAACATTTTCCTCATATAGATGAGAATAGACTTACAGGATTTACTGTTTAAGAATGTTTTAGTCCAGCTTTGTCCGCCATTTTCACACAGGTAGACTACATATCTACACTAAGTAATTCTTACTGGATTTTTGCCACTGCCATTAAGTACTATCAGCTATTATTTTAAATATGTATGAAAATCAAACAAAACAAATATTAGTCAACAATCAATAAACACAAGTTTGTAGAAATACAGAACTATCATGTAGCTTCAGTTGTAGATAAAGCAGGTGGCGAACTTCTATTCATTGGCAAGTTACTAGAGAAACACAAAGTGCCTACCATGTGATGCATGCTCAAGTGTGTGGCACCCACAATAAATAGGACTAACAGAGATATTGAACATATATAAATAAAGACAGCCCAAATGGTCGCAGGTTTCTTCGACTTCTTGGAGAATGTCACAGATATGCTGGAAAACCTGAACTGACACACTTTAAGACAGATATAAAATATGCCGTTAAAGTCTAGTAGGAAAGTTTCAAAAACCAATTTAAGTGACAAATCCAGGAATATACTACAAGTCACTGTATATTTTCTGTGGAGGTCAAAAAGACAATAAATACAGCACACACAGAGGTATTTAAGCTATCATTCTCGTTGCACTCCATACATGAATAGAATGTGAAGAAACATTACTAAGTAGTGTGGTGAAAAGTGCCCTATGCCATGTAATTTGCAGAGAATGGATGTAGAATCAGATTTAGTTCCTTTTAATACACAGTTACACTTTAAACATGAAAATGTCAAAATAGTTTGTAAAAGATGAAACAATTTAAAAATTTTAGAATGAAATCAGTACGTATTTCACATTAAATCTTGCTGTGTAATGTGCAGTTTTCAGTGTATCAGTGTAATAGAGAATAAATCTACTTTATCTAACAGCTGCACTTTTAATTATTTTATTGCAACTTCTTAATTACACATAGCCTACATTACACAATTTACTGATCTTTTACAGCTTTCCAAATAGGACCGAATCACCCCCCATCTCTCTCCCCCCCCCCCCTCCCCACCCCCTTTGTAAATTGTTGTTTGAGAATCATCCAAACGTTAGCATCAACACCCTTGAATCCTGAAGTATGAAATTACTTAGTTTTTTTTTTTTGTGGGGGGGGGGGGGGGGGGGGGGGGGGGGTTAAGGGCACTCAACTACTGAGGTCATTAGCGCCCAGTCACAATTGTTAGAGCACGTAGAATCTAGTAAAACTCAAGTGGGGGGGGGGGACACCAGAAAGTTCTCACAAAGATGCAGATAAAATAAGTGAAAGAGTTAGATGTCTTTGGACAAGCCAGTCAAAGTAATAAAACGAAGAACACGAGCAGCTGCTCGAGCGTCATCAGCTAAAATATCCTGTAAAGTAGATGGCAGAGACAGGACAACACGAGATTGACTAAAACGGGGACACGACAATAAAACATGGCGCACTCTTAATGCATGACCACAAGGGCACTGCGGGGCTGGGTCACCGGAGAGCAGGCAGCGGTGGCTAAACCGGCAATGCCCAATCCGCAACCTGGTCAGAAGGACCTCTTCTCGCCGAGATGGTCGGGAGGAGGTCGTCCAAGCAGTTGGGAACGGTTTTACTGCCCGGAGCTTGTTTCCTTGAAGTGATGACAAAGTATCCCACCACAACGACACAAGCCTCTTACAAACAACCCCACTTACGTCAGATGACGGGACACAATGGGAGGCTGGTCGAGGCAGGAGGACAGCAGCCTTGGCTGCAGCATCAGCAGCCTCATTCCCAGGCACTCCTACATGGCCGGGAACCCACAGAAAGCTGACAGGAGAGCCACCATCAGCAAAAGAATGGAGGGACTGTTGGATCCATTGCACCATGGGATGGACCGGATATGGAGTTCCCAGGCTCTGAAGAGCACTGAGTGAATCAGAGCAGAGTACATACGATGAATGGCGGTGGCGGCAGGCATACTGAACGGCCTGATGGAGAGCAATAAGCTCGGCCGTAAAGCTGGAACACTGGTCGAGGAGCCGGTATTTAAAGGTGACGGCCCCGACGACAAAGGCACAGCCGACACCATTGTCAGTTTTGGAGCCATCAGTGTAAATAAAGGTGTGACTGGCAAGTCGCGCACGATGTTCGACAAACCGTGAGCAATACACTGCAGCCGGAGTACCCTCCTTCGTGAATGAGCTGAGGTCGAGATAAATATGAACCGGAGCCTGGAGCCAAGGTGGTGTCGGGCTCTCACCCTCTCTGAAGGTGGTAGAGAGGGCAAAATCCAATTGTCAAAGCAGGCGACGAAAGCGGACTCCAGGGGGCAGCAGGGCAGACACATACTACCCATACTGACGGTCGAGAGAATCTGCGAAGAAGGACTGATAAGAGGGGTGGTCGGGCATTGACAACAGCCGGCAGGCATACCGACAAAGCAGTACCTCACGCCGGTAGGTCAATGGTAATTCGGCAGCTTCAGCATAAAGACTCTCGACGGGACTAGTGTAGAATGCTCCGGTCGCAAGACGTAACCCCCTATGGTGGATGGAGTTGAGACGGCGTAAGAGGGATGGCCGAGCAGACGAGTAGACGAGACTCCCATAATCCAGCTTTGATCGGACTATGGACCGATACAAGCGAAGCAGGACAGTGCGATCCGCTCCCCAAGATGAACCACTAAGAACTCTGAGGACATTAAGGGAAAGTGTACAACGGGCAGCCAAATAAGAGACGTGCGGAGACCAACAAAGTTTCCTGTCCAGTGTGAGCCCTAGAAACTTAGTTGTTTCCACGAATGGGAGAACAACGGGACCGAGATATAAGGATGGCGGAAGGAATGCTTTATATTGCCAAAATTTGACGCAAACAGTCTTCTCTTCAGAGAACAGGAAGCCATTTGCCACACTCCATGAGTATAGGCTGTCTAGACAACGCTGAAGGCAGCGCTCCAGAAGGCATGTTCTCTGAGCACTGCAATAGATCGCGAAGTCATCGACAAAAAGAGAGCCTGAGACATTAGGTGGAATGCAATCCATAATTGGATTGATCGCTATGGCAAAAAGGGCTACGCTCAAGACGAAGCCCTGAGGCACTCCGTTCTCCTGGAGGAAGACGTCGGACAATACGGAACCCACACGTACCCTAAACTTTCGATCTGTTAAAAAGGAATCAATAAAAAGGGGCAGGCGACCGCGTAGACCCCACCTGTGCATAGTGCGGAGGATACCTCCTCTCCAACAGGTATCATAAGCCTTCTCCAAATCGAAGAACACGGCTACTGTTTGGCGCTTTCGCAAAAAGTTGTCCATGATGAATGTCGACAAGGTCACAAGGTGGTCAACAGTGGAGCGGCGGCGACGAAAGCCGCATTGAACATTGGTACGTTGCCATCGAGATTCAAGAATCCAAACTAACCGAGCGTTAACCATGCGCTCCATCACCTTACAGACACAGCTTGTAAGAGAAATGGGGCGGTAACTAGAAGGAAGGTGTCTATCCTTCCCGGGTTTGGGTATAGGAACAATGACGGCGTCACGCCAATGCATGGGGACCTGACCTTCGGTCCAGACGCGATTGTAGGTATGAAGAAGGAAGCTTTTGCCTGCCGGAGAAAGGTGTGCCAGCATCTGAACGTGAATGGCATCTGGCCCCGGAGCAGAGGACCGGGAAAGTGCAAGTGCACGTTCGAGTTCCCGCATAGTAAAGGGGGCATTATAATTTTCCAGATTCAGCGAGTGGAAGGAAGGTCGCCGAGCCTCTTTTGCCTCTTTCCTGGGAAGGAAGGCCGGGTGGTAATGGGCGGAGCTTGAAACCTCCGCGAAAAAGTGGCCGAAGGCGTTGGAGACATCCACAGGATCAACAAGGACCTCATTACCTGAAGTCAGGCCAGGTACCGAGGAGTGGGCCTTAATGCCCGACAGCCGGCGCAGGCCACCCCAGAAGACAGAAGAGGGAGTAAAACTGTTAAAGGAGCTGGTGAAAGAGGCCCAACAAGCTTTTTTGCTGTCTTTGATGACTCTACGGCATTGCACTCGGAGTCGTTTGTATCCAATACAATTCACCAATGTAGGATGGCGGTGAAAGGTGCGTAAAGCACGTCGTCGAGCATGGATAGCGTCTCTACATGCCTCATTCCACCAGGGGACGGAAACGCGACGTGAAGAAAGGTAGTACCAGGAATGGAACGTTCGGCAGCATTGATGATAACAGCCGTGAGGTATTCAACCTGACTGTCACAACTGAGAAAATCGTGGTCCGGAAAGGTCGCCAGGGAGGAGTAAAGTCCCCAGTCAGCTTTCAGTATGTTCCAGCTCGAAGGATGTGGGGATGGGGTGTGGTGCAGGAGATGAACGACACAGCGGAAGTGGTCGCTCGAATAGGTGTCAGAAAGGACATACCACTCGAACCGACAGGCAAGAGTGGTAGAACAGATCGAGAGGTCCAAGTGGGAGTAAGTATGAGTAGAGTCCGAGAGGAAAGTCGGGGCGCCAGTATTGAGGCAGACAAGATTGAGATGGTTGAAGGCATCCGCCAAGAGGGAGCCTCTCTGACAGAATGCAGGAGAGCCCCAAAGGAGATGATGGGCATTGAAGTTGCCAAACAATAAAAATGGCGGAGGAAGCTGAACAATCAGGTGCATCATGTGAGCCCGACTAACTGCGGGTGACGATGGGAGTGTAGACGGTACAAACAGAAAAAGTAAAGGCAGAAAGAGTAATACGGACAGCTATTGCTTGGAGTGGGGTGGTCAATGGGATGGGATGGTAATAGGCATAGTCCCGAACGAGCAACATGACCCCACCATGAGCTGGAATACTGTCCACAGGGGTGAGGTCAGACCGCTCCGAGGTATAGTGGGTAAAAGCAATACGGTCACTTGGGCGCAACTTGGTTTCCTGGAGACCAAGGACGAGCGGACAGTGCAGGCGGAGGAGCAGTTGTAATTCCTGCCGATTAGATCGAATACCTCTTATGTTCCAATGTAACAAAGCCATCGCTAGTCAGAAAAAAGGGGGAACAAAACGGGTGAAGAGCTTGTCACCTCGACGGCCGCGGAGGGCCAGGTTTTGAGGGAACAACGCTACAACCGGCGGGAGGCGGATCCTGTTCCATCGAGTCGTCGCCAGCTGTGGCCGCTTTCCCGGGTTGCGTAGGAGGGGCAGCATCATTTGCCGACGAGAGGCCAGCTGAGCGCCTGGCAGCAGAGCGTCCCGACGAAACTGAGGACGGCCGGGAGCAGCGACTCACGGATGGAGCTTCAGTCGAAACGCACTGGGGTGGAGAGGGGGATAAAGACTTCTTCTTGGAGGCCTTCTTGGAAGTCTGATGAGGCACGGGGATGGTGGGCTGGACCCGAAGAAGGTCCTCACGCGCGGGGTCCATTTTGGAACGCCAGACCTCGGAAGCCGGGGTCCGGAACGTTTCCCCGATGGACGCCTGAGAAGAGGATCGCTTCTCAGGCGGCGGAAGGGGAGGAGGAGGAAGGGTGGCCCCTGGGGCAGAGGGGGCAGGGGCCGCGAGGGAGGAGGACTTGGAAGGGAGGGATTTGGGAGGCAGAGGCATAGACCCCGGATGGGGTGAGGAGGTGGAGGGGGGACAGGATAGGGGTGAGGATACTGTGGAAGGAGTGGACACGACTGAGGCAAACGAAGTTGTCAACGTCACGGGATGGAGGCGGTTATACTTCTTCCTGGCCTCAGAATAAGAGAGACGATCCAAAGTTTTTAATTCTTGAATCTTCTTCTCCATCTTATACGCGGGGCAGTCTAAAGATCTAGGCGAGTGGATGCCAGGACAATTGACGCACCGAGGTGGTGGGGTGCATGTATGTTCCTCACGAAGAGGACGTCCACAATCGCCACAAAGAGGCTCAGCCTCACACCGTGACGACATGTGCCCAAAGCGCGAACACCGAAAGCAGCGCATAGGAGGCGGGACGTAAGGTCGCATGTCGCACCGGTAGCACATCACCTTTACCTTCTCCGGGAGAACGTCCCCCTCGAAGGTGAGGATAAAGGCCCCGGTGTTGATGCGACGGTCTTTGGGGCCGCGCTGGACTCGCTGGACGAAATGCACGCCTTGGCGCTCCAGGTTGGCCCTGAGCTCCTCATCAGATTGCAGCAGGAGGTCCCGATGAAAAATAACCCCCTGCGTCCTATTATTCAGTGCCAGATGCGGGACAATGGTCACTGGGATGTCCCCTAGGCGGTCGCACGCCTGGAGCGCCGCCGACTGTGTGGCGGAGGTGGTCTTTATAAGAACGGACCCCAATTGCATTTTACTGAGAGCCTCGATTTCCCCGAAGATGTCCTCGAAGTGATGGACAAAGAACATGGGCTTGGAGGTGGCGAACGTCCCCCCATTGGTCCGAGAACAGACTAAATAGCGGGGGAAGTACTTCGCCCCAAGCCGGCGGGCCTGTCCTTCCTCCCAGGGAGTGGCCAAGGGGGAAAGGGCAGGAGAACCAGAACCAGAGACAGTACCTTTCTTTTTAAAAGATTTGGCCGCAGATCGACCTGATACATGTTGACGTTTCATCTGCAAAACGTCCGCCCTGATACCACCCACTCTGACCAGGGGCTCTCCCCACGGGCGCCACCCAGGCTCAGCAAGGGCCACCTGGCAGGATGACCGTTGCCGGGAGTCCTGATGCCCCAAGGAGACGGGCATCTACTCCTTGGCCGACATGGGGAGGGTGCAGCTCAGGTATCGGCAGTACGATCCCTGTGTTGTCAGGGGGCTACAACCTAGAGGGTACATGGCGACCCCACCACAATGGGCTGGCTACCGTGCTGGATTTCGGGTGCCATGGAAAGTCCATCATGATCGTAGGTGCAGATGGAGATGCACTATGGGTGTAACTTGTGCATCCCATCAGGCGTTTAGGCACAATTTGAGGATTAATGGGTGTGGTTACAACGCCGTTACAATGCTGAGTGCCAAGGTCTTAGTGCACTGAGGACCAGTGATACACCACGTAAGGTGTCCTTCCCCAAAAGGCTTGTACTTCTGTAGAATTTTGAAAAAAGGAGGTCAAACCCCAAGGGGGACCATCACATGGAAGGCCGAAACGGTTGAAACTCCTTTTAGTCGCCTCTTACGACAGGCAGGAATACCTCGGGCCTATTCTTACCCCGGACCCGCAGGGGGGTACTACTTAGTAAGCACAATTTATGCACCAATGTAGATTAAGCAGTTTCAGAATACAAACATCGGGCACAACAGTGTGAAGTTTTATTAGTTTTCCACGCACTGCAGACTTCAACTGGTTTAACATTATGCCAGTATGGCCTCACGATTATCTGGAAACATGCAGTTTGCAGCACATCTATATATGTTGAGTTATTCGCAACAGAAGCTTCACAAAGTAAACACAATGAATGAAATGACATGGCAGATGTTTAATTAGGCTATGATGCTACGAATATGGGAGTCAGACATTATCTTTTACATGGCAAGATACATTGACTTATTGAGCTATATTCAAATGCTGGTCTCATCAGGTACGATAATAATTCATATACTGGTGTAGTATCATTTCTAAGGACGAAGAATCTGTCAAGAATTTTCTTCCTGGATTAAGAACTTTAGAAAAAGTCATATTACACGCTACTGACATCACAGTGCTGTCTCCGCCATCTCGTGTTCTCTCATCAACAGTTGCAGAGGTTTGTTCACAGAAATTTCTCACTTGAGATATTGTCTCCTTGTTCTACGAAGCAGAAAATGTTAACACTGTTATTCATCAAAGAAGACGATCAGTGACCAATTTGCAGCAGTCTAGCTCTAATATAGTCAAATCTTTTCTGTCAATACACTAACACTTGGATAGGTGCAGACATCCACCTGTTTTTGAACCCTATATGCAGCAGAATTCACTGAACTGCTGTGGCAGATTTCAGTCAGGTTGCTCGCACTGCTTTATTTGAATAGGAAGTATCCACTGTAACCGTACAACTGTTGTTGCTCACTCACGTCAAAACCTTAGCTTCCCCTTGGGGTTCAATATTGCACTTAGTGCTCTAATGTTATCATTATGATAGTTCAAAATGGAATAACTAGTCAATTAGAACCACAGTGGCATGAATGTAGATCATCATTCATTTTTCAACATACAAATCATTATCTCTACTGTGACAGCAGTTAGCTTTATCCATATCAGAGCTTATCTGTTTATGTATACACCTCTTAGTCAGTGACGATCATGTGGCTTACATCATCAACTGTAGGTTCACTTCTAGGAGGTAGTAACTATGCCACAATTCAGCTGTGTATGTAAGATACAGAAATGTCCATAATCGTATGTGAACTCTTTTACTTTTCCACACACTATATACAATGACACTGATGAAAATATTTGTGATTTTTCCGATTTTAGCACATTCGGAGTCACAATGAAATCTGTAAGGTCAGAGAGAGACTACTAAATCAAGGAATTTTTACTGGAAGTATAGGATTTTATCTATTCCAATGCTGGTATATACCAATGTCAAATTCATTTCTTCAATTCTCACTTGTCCTATCAACTTCTTCTCTAAGTATCTGCGAAGCCAGCAATTTCTTTCCACATGCTTTACAATAGCAGTTAATGTTTCTAGTCTCTGGTATCCACAAACTTTCTTGAGCATTAAGCTATAAAGTTTCTGTTGAGTTTGTACGTGGTGAATGGCAAGTTCACATGGAAACACTTATATCATGAAAAATATCCAATAGTAACTACACAGTACACAGCAGATGGCACAAAGAGCTTTAGTTGCATGCTTAGGCAAAGACAACCTTTCGACAGAATTAACACATCACCAGATAAAATGTGAACATGACTTCCATAAGGAAAGCATTCTAAGAAGGGGATAAAAGGAAAGCAAGAGGGGGGTCCATGGCTATAAAATATTATTCTTAAAATTAAAAGTTGCTGCTAATTAAAATGTAGTATCACGAGGAAAGGAGTGCCAATTCAGTAAGAAATTTATCAGAGGAGAAGGCACTATGAAATAGATATTTTGGCTCACTGAAGTAAGGTTATCCTTACCAATCTAAGAATGGTTGACAGTGTAGAGTAAAATTACATTCCCACACACTAAACTTTGTGAAGTCTGAAAGTTTTTCAAAAATACATTAACACGCAGAAAAAAATCTGAGAGACTAGTAAAGATGTAACACTTGACATGGCATGAGTAGATAAGCAGCAATAGAAAAGTGCAAAGAACATATGCAGCCCACTAGATCCAGATCACTTAGTTAATGAGAAACTATTTTGTTTTGCCTTACAGGTGGTAGTGTACAAGAATACTACAGTAAGACATTAGCACTGGATGCTAACTGCATCAAGAACGTACTCTATCATTCAGAGTGTCCTCTTGTATCCAGAAACTTGCACAAATACAAGTCAAAAATAACTCTCCGCTGTTACCTCTCCGCTGTTACCAATGTTACAAAGGTGTTACACACAATTATAAATAAGACAACACATTTTGTTAGTGAGTGAAATACCATTAATACCAGCAAACTCAATATTACATCCTAAGATTTGGGCACTACTAAGTTTTAAACTGGCTAAGTAATAAGAGACATTTCATGAAGACATAATATATATTTATTATCTATAAATGAGGAGGGTGTTTTGAAAAGGAAGTCAATGAATGCTCAATTTTTTCAAAATTCTCATTTTTGTAGTTACAAATCAAGCTGTTGCCATGCTTGAGATGTTGAAGCAACATGTTTTTGTAAAAAAAAATTGTTCTCAGTAATTTAATGAACAAGTCGATAAATGCAAACAGTGCTTTGCTTTTGGGAGATCTGAAGGAAGAATACCAATTTAGAATGTCACTGATAATAATAGCGTGAGAGTTATCTGGCAAAAACTAGCTGCCAGACTCAACAACAGAAATTACTGGTTTACACAACATACTTAACTCCTGATTACTGTTCAGTCTGAGCCAGTTTTGGAGGGAGAAGTTTGCAGTAATTGAGTAAGTTGTTAAATAAAGGTTAATACAAAGTGATTCAGAAAATTGTATACATCTAACCGAATGTGCTCAGATGGTAGGAAATCCAGATCGAAAGTGAAAGCATCCAAGTCATCCAGCAAAAACAAGAAAATGCCAGCTACTGTCTCTTCATATGGGTTATCAGACATACCAATGAAGCCAAGAGATTTGGAAGAATAGAAAGCACTGCAGCTGACCTCACTTAGGATGAGATCACTTTTCACTGCCACGTAAATAGTTTAAACAAAACTGACCAGGATAAACTATTGCTGAAATACATGGTTATCACATCACCAAAACATGGGAACATTAAGAAAGAAGCAAAAAGGAAAAATACTGTTTCAACAAAGTACAGCATAACGGAAACAGATGGCCAAGCTGTACCTGTATGTGTCACACCATATCAGGCAACATCAATGCTGTCCAAAGACATACTCTCAAATTTGGCTAATAAATTTCATGTAACAGGGAAGTTAACAGTTGAAAACCACGGGGGAAGATCACAGCACTACTATAAGGAAGTTACACAACCTATAAACAATAATATCAAAACATATACGTGTAGATTCACTAGTCAAAGAAAAAAGTCCATATGAGGATATTTACTATCCAAGCTGAATACAATCAAAATGTGGAAATATTTCTATAAAAAAGGGGGAGGTGTAATGTCTTCCTATTTACTTTTTATCGAAATACCAACATATTTCCTATCATTGTTTGGCCTTTAAAACTCCCCAAACAAATACAAGCTCAACATTCAAGATTGGTATATTGAAATTACAAAAGGAACAAAATCTGGAGCAAAACAAACAATTAATAACAAACCACAGGTTGCAGAAGCTTCGTGTCAAAAAGTTCAATGCTGTAATGAACGCGGAAAATCCAAATGTGGTTAAAGTATGTTTCGATATACAACTGAATCAGACACTAAGAAAGCTTTTCAGAGGTGAATTCAGGTTTGCTGTACAATTTGTGCATAATGATTCATTGCCAAGCCAGACAAAGGAAAGGATTGCTTAAATACTTGGGTTGGAACAGATGGACCAAAAGAATGCAACGAAGTAGCCTCTCCTCTACTGATTTCCTCAGATACATTGAGGTGTCCCAGGCATAAAATGATCCAAACGAAACTCATTTATTTTGTATCTCACTTATTTTGTAGCTCCTATACAACACAAAATAAAAATACAGTAATGATACGCACACTAAAAGCCTTCACGGAAGATAACAGAAAATTCAAGAAGTTGGTAAGTTATTTCCCTATTGATTATCACAGCTATATTCCTCTTGATGAGTGTGTTTGGTAGAGTAGAAAAAGACTACCGAAAAAAGGGAAGATATTCCTTCAACGACTGAATACTATTAAGTGCTAGAACAACATGGCACATAAAGATACAAAATAAAGATTGGGAAGCTGTGACAGTACCCAATGGTTACTGCTGAGTGTAGTTGCTCTGCCAAACAGCGTCCAATACGAGCAAACCAGTTGAGGATTTACTTGTGGTTACTCGTACTTTAGGTACATGGACTATGCACGGCTCTGTTTGAAAAGAATAGCTCGATGTAGTCATAGGGTCGAGCCGCAGATGTCTGCTTTCATGTCTGCAGCTAACTGGTTGCAAATAATAACCTGTAGCTGTGATCCTTCGTTATGTGAATAACTGAATAACATGGGTTCTATTCTAATATCTGTAATTGATATAGATGACAGAGATTTATGCTGAATAATGTTTATTCCAGAAAGGGCATCTCAAGTAAACGGGAAGTGTCCCTACAATATTCAGTTAAGACACAGACAGAAAATACCATTATCAAATGCAGTGTTAAGAGAATGGTAGCAAAACCCCCAAACTAAATAGTCACCAAAGACTTGCAAAAGCTAAATATATTTGTGATCACAATACACGAAAATATTCACCAGTTCAAAATAGTTGTACAACACGATGATCTACAAATTAAGACGTGATACGAAGAATAGTAACTCGTGCTTTGTCTATGCCCAATTCCACATTCAGACCTCTCGAATCATAAAGTCCATTCAGAAGTATGATAGCAGCCATTCACCGACCAAAATCAAACACCTCCACGACCGAATCACGCTCGTTGCCACAGGCACATTTGCTTTCACCCACCACTTGACAAAGCATACAGTATCACACCTTTGAGCTCTTCACTCGAAAAGTCTTCATCTCCATATGACTACAGCAGTGTTTTGTCACTGTCCAACCCTCATTGGCTGTGGGCCATCTGCACCAGAAACACATCATTCTGAGGCCCTACGGACATGACGCGATTTGAGCTGACCATTTCCCAGACTAAATTGACATCATACAACATTATTTAAATAAAGGAATGTCAAACTTTATATAACACTCAGGTCGTTTACAATAAATATAAGTAGTAGTTGGTAATAAATAAGCAAGTACACTCACGCAAGTGTGCTCACGTTAAATGACTACAGATTATCGCTAAGTATTGTTTAAACAATCATTCAAGCCTGTTTAACAGATGTGCTTTTGGTATTCACAGTATTTTTGTTGCATTTCCAACCAACACTTAAATATAGTTACTGGCAAAATGTAAACCGTTCATTAAATAGCTACACAAGTATGACAATGTGGGAGACGTCCACACCGTATTCATTTGCTATGTAAATGTGGAGAATACGATGTTCTGACAAACATTTGCATAATGAAAAAGATATACAAACTACATGAAGGAATAAATAAAACAGATACATAAACATAGTTTTCATGGCTGATAGGTAGTGTAATGCTACCATCTGAGATCATGTTATGTTGAAATCGCTCGAAGCAATTAGAAGTTGTTAATTCAGAGGTTCATTGTGAAAATGTATGCTCACTGTGAGATATTAACTTCTGTGTTTTTAAAGATGTTGAAATACTGCTGAGATCGCAAATACATTCAGGTTTGATGCGAGTCATTGTTGAGTCTCAAAAGAGCTGTACCGTATTTACTCGAATCTAAGCCGCACTTTTTTTCCGGTTTTTGTAATCCAAAAAACCGCCTGCGGCTTAGAATCGAGTGTAAAGCAAGCGGAAGTTCTGAAAAATGTTGATAGGTGCCGCCACAACTAACTTCTGCCGTCGAATACATGTAGCGCTACACAGGCATCCTTTGTAGGCACAAAGACAAATACTGGCGCCAAAACCTCTGCGTCAGTAAATAAAATAAAAAAAAAAAAAAAAATTGGAAGACGAGCTTTTTTTCTCCGCCCGAGTTTCGACCACTGCTTTTTCATACATAATCCAACGAAGTAAATACAAATTCCGTATTGTTCATCTTCGAATTTCAATGTACTACCAAAATCCGACTGGTAATACTGGGATTTTTGTCAATATGGCCAACTCTACGTTCTGAATTTTTTCCTACCTGTGAGAAGAGATGGTTGCTAATAGGAACCTGATGAAATGTGAATCACATGCAGTATTCTCTTCACCATAAGAATAATACGAATATAAACATTTTGCCATGTATCCTTTCGTGTTTGCTTCTATCTCATTTAAATCCTGTCTGCCAAATAAACTACGAAACTAGAGTGAGACAACAGCAAACGCAGAAGAATATACGTATCGTGTCATGTTTATATTCGTATTACTCTTATGTCTAATAGTGATACAGTCAGAAATGAAGCACGGCAACTGACTAGATTTTTAAATCTAAAATGACTAATTTCTGTGCAGAATTTGATGTACTAAAGAAGCGGCCGCAAAGATTTTCAAACGGAGAAAAATTTTCGCCAAACTCTCGTTCAGAACATGTTCTATCATACGCAGTCTATTATTTGGTTCTTGTTGATCATTATCAAAGAAAGCAGCAGTGTAAGTAACAACAAATAGCAGTCTCTTGCCATTGTTTCGCTAATGAGACGATTCCTCTCTCTTTTAAATTGTAGGCGGTGGTAGCGCGCACAAAAGCAAGCCATGCCGCGAGCAGTGACAGGCCGTAAACACGCACTATCAGAATGCGACAAACAATGCATGACACAGTATAGTAATGCATTTTCAGCTTCGAGTGACTGACGTAAACACCTATAACACAGAAAAAGGCACTTATCAGATCAAAGCAAAATAAGCAATCGATTCAAACCAGACGAAGCACGTGAAAAAGGAAGGGTATCCTTATAAATACGGACGGAGCGCCTGACGCATAGCAATGGCTACCTGGTAAAGCTTAACTGCTAAGCTTTCGACTCGAACCAAACTACTGTAGCTGTATCGTCATTCATTCGACCTAAATTGGGTCTCATATTACAATGGACCAACTTTGTTTCGATTTGGAGGTGCGGCCTAGAACTTTTCTCTCCCCTTGAATTTCGAGTCTCAAATTTCAGGTGCGGCTTAGATTTGGGAATTTTTTTTTCCTTTATTTCGAGTCTCATTTTTCAGGTGTGGCTTAGATTCGAGTGCGGCTTAGATTCGAGTAAATACGGTAACTTAGCCATCTTTAAGACTGTCTGACACACTGCCATTTCTTGGAACATCTCCTGCACAAAGGCCATGCAGCAAGTAACAGCTATACAGATTCCCAGCTTACAGATTTTCCCCACATCTAGTCCATTACTTATTCACGTGGCTCTCCTGTAGCAGCTGTGTTGTCCTATCGGCCCTGGGGCCACACAGCCTTGCACACATATTCCCCTTACCTTGCACTAATTATAGGCGGTTGATTAGCTGCCTACAAATGCATACCATTACAAAACAAAGCAGAGTATTTAAGTCCAGAGCACTAAAAGCTCTATGAACTAAGATGCCTTTCACGTAAAATAACTCCTCAGCATGCAATTGCTTATTAAAAGTCTAAAAAGAAGGTGGTGTCATCAGTATCGGACACTTGTAATGGAATCCTGTAGAGGGTGTCATATGGAAATCCACATACTGCAGCCAGGAAATGAGGAAATCAGCCACCTTGGAAAAGAAGAACAGTGTCAGCAATTATGAGAGACTTTAATGTAGCAGTCTACAAAGCAGACTGCTTATAAAGCACTCGTGCAACCCGTTTTAGAATACTGCTCACGTTTGTGGGACCCATACCAAATAAGACTAACAGGGGATATTGAACATATTCAGAGAAAGGCAGCACGAATGGTCACAGATTTGTTTGATCCGTGGGAGCAGGTCACAGATATAGTGAAGGTACTGAACTCCATCCTGAGCAAGTCTATTAATAAAGTTTCAAGACCCAGGCTTTAAATGACGACTCTAGGAATATATTACAACCCCCAACGACGTTTCGCTCACATAGAGATCGTGAGGATAAGATCAAATGGCATTCGAACAATCGTTCTTCCTGCACTCCGTACGTGAATGGAATGGGAAATACCCTGATAACTGGTACAGTGGGACATACCCTCTGCTGTGCGCCTTCTGGTGATTGGCAGTGTACAGATGTGGCTGTAGATATATATGTACATGTACCAGAATGAGCAGAAGAGTTTTATACAAATACTGTTGAGAGTGATCAACAGATCTTCAGTTTGGTATTGTTGTTGCTCTTTTGCTCTTCTGCTTATCAAACATTTATGGAGAAGTTTAGCAAAGTGTCATATTGTAGTACATTATATTTCTGCGCACAATGAATAATAAATGAGCTTTCTTTGGAATTAATGTTAAAGATGATAATGAAGCAGAAAAAAATCACTCTGAATATGAGTATTAGCAAAACTTTTAAACTTCATCTTTGCCTTTATTGCCTTTTGAAAAAACATTAAACTTTGTCATACACTGATATAAACAATGAAAATTTCAGAAAAGTCAAACACACAATCAAAATTTTGCCTTCAAGAGCAATATAAACATTAGATTGTCTCATTTATGTATTAAATATTTTGAAATGATATTTTTTTAAAAATGTGCCTCCTCAAAAATTTAGTTTTTTGCATTTATTGACTTTTGAAAGACACACTCCTCACTCTGTGAAGAACGAAAACAAACTCCCAACACTGCTCTTTGCTGTGGATATCGCTCACATCTTCTAAAACAGGCCTGGCCAACATTTGCTCTCCTGGAAGGCCCTCGGACTTCATGAGCACAGCAGAGTCTGCTCAGTGCTCTGGTTTCCTCCACCACTGCGCTATCCGAGCAGGTGTGAATGTGACTACGCTGAAGACTATACATGCAGGAAACTTAGGAAGACATTGGAAAAAAGTTCTTGGGTTTCCAACTGCGTCAACTGACATGGTTGGAAATCCAAGAACTTTTTTTTTTCAATATTAGCACCGAAAGACTCTGCAGTCTTGCATTAGGAAGATGTGTTTGCAACACATGCAGCTACTTATAAGAGACGAATATTACAGTATACTTTTATAAGCAGCTGTTTATCACATGTGTGTATTTTCAACCTTTTTTTTTTCCAAAGCAATTACTTTCATTACTCAAATAAATACATCAAACAGTGATAATGCAGTGAGCAGAACAAGAAAAAAGGTATTACGTACAGGCATCAAACGTTATGTTGTGATGTCAGCAAACTTATGTACATTTCTCTTTTAGAATATCTAATAATTCTCGAACTATGCTTCATGATGCAGTCAAGACCAGTGGAGTTACACAGATTATAATCCGTTAAACCCAAACATTTGCAGAGCTTCATCAATTTCGTAAGAGAAGAAATAACATTCACATACACCGTTGGACCACACATTGAAATACACTCCTGGAAATGGAAAAAAGAACACATTGACACCAGTGTGTCAGACCCACCATACTTGCTCCGGACACTGCGAGAGGGCTGTACAAACAATGATCACACGCACGGCACAGCGGACACACCAGGAACCGCGGTGTTGGCCGTCGAATGGCGCTAGCTGCGCAGCATTTGTGCACCGCCGCCGTCAGTGTCAGCCAGTTTGCCGTGGCATACGGAGCTCCATCGCAGTCTTATAACACTGGTAGCATGCCGCGACAGCGTGGACGTGAACCGTATGTGCAGTTGACGGACTTTGAGCGAGGGCGTATAGTGGGCATGCGGGAGGCCGGGTGGACGTACCGCCGAATTGCTCAACACGTGGGGTGTGAGGTCTCCACAGTACATCGATGTTGTCGCCAGTGGTCGGCGGAAGGTGCACGTGGCCCGTCGACCTGGGACCGGACCGCAGCGACGCACGGATGCACGCCAAGACCGTAGGATCCTACGCAGTGCCGTAGGGGACCGCACCGCCACTTCCCAGCAAATTAGGGACACTGTTGCTCCTGGGGTATCGGCGACCATTCGCAACCGTCTCCATGAAGCTGGGCTACGGTCCCGCACACCGTTAGGCCGTCTTCCGCTCACGCCCCAACATCAAGCAGCCCGCCTCCAGTGGTGTCGCGACAGGCGTGAATGGAGGGACGAATGGAGACGTGTCGTCTTCAGCGATGAGAGTCGCTTCTGCCTTGGTGCCAATGATGGTCGTATGCGTGTTTGGCGCCATGCAGGTGAGCGCCACAATCAGGACTGCTTACGACCGAGGCACACAGGGCCAACACCCGGCATCATGGTGTGGGGAGCGATCTCCTACACTGGCTGTACACCACTGGTGATCGTCGAGGGGACACTGAATAGTGCATGGTACATCCAAACCGTCATCGAACCCATCGTTCTACCATTCCTAGACCAGCAAGGGAACTTGCTGTTCCAACAGCACAATGCACGTCCGCATGTATCCCGTGCCACCCAATGTGCTCTAGAAGGTGTAAGTCAAGTACCCTGGCCAGCAAGATCTCCGGATCTGTCCCCCATTGAGCATGTTTGGGACTGGATGAAGCGTCGTCTCACGCGGTCTGCACGTCCAGCACGAACGCTGGTCCAACTGAGGCGCCAGGTGGAAATGGCATGGCAAGCTGTTCCACAGGACTACATCCAGCATCTCTACGATCGTCTCCATGGGAGAATAGCAGCCTGCATTGCTGCGAAAGGTGGATATACACTGTACTAGTGCCGACATTGTGCATGCTCTGTTGCCTGTGTCTATGTGCCTGTGGTTCTGTCAGTGTGATCATGTGATGTATCTGACCCCAGGAATGTGTCAATAAAGTTTCCCCTTCCTGGGACAATGAATTCACGGTGTTCTTATTTCAATTTCCAGGAGTGTAAATTTAGCAACTTGTCCGTAGAGTCGAAGATATTGCTCTTGGGGTAATATTTTATAAAAATCTTGTAAATTCCTGGATTGGGCAAACAGGTCACTGAGCTGAGTACTCTGCTGTACATCTCGTCACCCCAAGTCTGAAGTAATGAGGTACACTAACAGCAAAAAGAGAAAATGGTCTGGCAAATAAATGAAAATCCAGATTCAATAGTGCAATGTCTTGCCATTTCTAATGAAATGTTCGAATTACTGAAGTGTAATCAGTCACAAATGGTGCAGAAATATCTGCCTTGAGTTATGTGGAATGTTTTGAACTTTTAACACACTTAAAGAAGTCAAATAATTTGTGATGTCAACAATAATCTCACCACTCCACTTACAGTTTGTTTTATTGCCTAATGGCCTCATCCAGTTCAACCAGCATTCACCATTGATTGTCAGAAAACAAGTAAATCGTATAGTCTTTGTGGCTGGTGTTGTAATGATATTCCAACGAATGTTTTTCCTGCTCATAATAGCCCGATGGCATATAAGCCCTCTGCTTGACCCTTAAATGATACGAAAAGTAAGGCAATTCCCATTCAGCATTGAACAAGCGGCTTATCCACTTTTTCTTTTTTGGACTAGTGTGTAGATGCCACATAAATCCAATTCGACACAAGTAATACTGTCAGCAAACTATTTGGCGTCTGACAAGGCGACTGTCCAGCTCTAGCAGCATCTGGTTGCAGCCTCCATTGGCCTCTTCCTCCTCGTCCCTCAGCCCCACTCGCCACTGCACTCCGAGTGATAGGAAAGAGTGTGGCGGGAGCATTTGCGGAGCGCTGTTTGGCCAGGCCTTTTCTAAAATCATCATGTAACAGAACTGTTTAAACAGAATTAGATCCCCTATCAATGCATTTACACAGCAAACACAGAAAAATATTTCAAAAATGATGGCTTTAGGATAGTCTTACAATAGCCTGTCAATTGCTTTCTCAAAGTACAATGAACCAGGAAGCTAGCTAGCATTTGTCGTTGCAAGATCTCATTGCCACCCACCACTCTTGTGGCCATGCTGCCAGCTGTAGATGTGGCCGACACTGTGGACTGGGCAATCACGACTCCCTAATGGAAGTCAGAGACCATCTTAAACTGGACCCGCTCATAACTGGTAAATACAACTGTTGACCTTCCGGCAGGCATCAGCACAAAAAACTAGGCATTTGGACATCTTGCTGCACATAGGTACACCACTGCTCATCTTGCCTTATATTGTATAGAGTACCAAACAATTGTATATATGTTGCCATTGTCTTGGTTGTTTGCTGGAATCAGCCCTTCAAACTTCAGACCTTACACAGCTGAGCTCAACTGTATACAACACCAGCAACGCTGCCAGCACACATGCAGCATGAAAGTTGTCACCACAGCCTAGTACGCACTAACATGCGAGCCATATACAGCCCAACGAGTCCATATTAGCCTGGACACATCACAGCCCACAAAACCTGGAACTGTTTCAAGTCACGTTGTTTGTAACAATTCTGCTACAGAATACTATTACAGTAATTCAAGAAGCAATTGAAATGTTATTTGAATAAATAAGTAAGAATTCTGACATGTTCATGTTCAGATGTAAATGTCGATTTGTTCTTCAAACAACGACAACATAAATCAACCAAGATAAGCAAGGTGTCAGCTGAAGATTTGTTTCAGTACAAGAATTAAATTTTTTTAAATATGGTTTAATAATGTATTTATATTCTGTTAGGTCTCCCATTCTTTTGTCAATCATGAATTATAATTTTCAGTTAGGTTGCACACTGTCCTCTTGAATGTTGCAATGTGAAGTTCGAAAGTTAATGTTTAGTTGGGGACTGCATGATGGATTGCACAAAAACTGTAGAAAGAGAAACGGGAAGCATCTGAAATGAGTGTTATCAGAGATTGACAAGTATTTGTGGACTAATAAGACACTGTCCATCCACATTAATGTGACCACCTGTCAAAATCCTGAATAACCAACTCCTGTAGTGCAGACAGCTGCGAGACATGCAAGAAGGGAGTCAAAAGAGGTTCTGGAAGGTACTGAAAAGTGTGTGGAATCACGCTGACTCCTAAAGCATGGGCAGCTGCGCTGGGTTTCTCGGTGGATCCACAGTACAAACAGTGCGTTCAAGATGGTCCCACAGATTCTCGATCAGGTTCAAATCCAGGGGAGTTTGGTGGCCAGGACAGTATGCTAAACTCATCCTGGTGCTCTCTGAACCAGACACTTACACTACAAACTGTGTGACACGTTGCATTGTCCTGCTGGCAGATGCCATTGTGCTGAGGAAAAACAAACTGCATGTAGTGGTGGACATGGTCCTGAAAGAAATATGCACATTTGTCTTGATGCAGTGTGGCCTCTAGAATTATGAGTCAACTGGGGAATGCCACAAAAACACTCCCAGGGTCATAACACTCTCTCCTCTGGCCTGGGCCCTTCTGATATTTGTTATAGAATGTTTTCTTTCAGGCATTTCACATTGTACATGCATCAAACATGAGTCCTCTAAACAGGTCAACTCTAACCACTCAGTGGACATGCAGCTGGTGTATTGGCATACAAATTTCAGTGTTACTCACCAATAAACAGCAGTCAACATGTGTGCATGAACCAAGCACCTGCTTCTGAGGCCCTTACACAGCAATGGTCACTGAATGGTCATTGGGGAGACACTATTGGTAGCCCCTTGGCTCCTGGGTAGTCAGGTGCCCAACAGTTGCATACCTACTCGCCCATACACATTTCCGCAGCTGTTGTTCACCCATCATCTATGGCCCATGCTGCACCAGTGCCACTTTTGGACCGTGTCATTTTGCCATGCATGGTATATTATGATCATGGCAGCAGGTGAACAGCTCGCAAAGTTAGTCGTTTTGGAAGTGCTTCTTGGCCTAAAAGATAATGATCATGCTCTTTTGAATGTCAGATAAATTGCTCCATTTCCACATTACAATGACTGCACTGTTTTACGCATCACCCAAAAGGTTTTATATGCACTTCACTGCTAGTGCTGCCACCTCAATGCACTTTGTAACTCTCATGAACTTGAGGTTTCTTTATATTATGTGCATAACTGTCAATTCCTCTCTTATTGAAATAGCTGCTATCACATATACTATTTTATGCACACCTATCATTCCAAGGAAGTTCTGTTTCATCAATGCTTTCTGTCTTAATAAGTGACATACTTGTCTCTGGTAAGAACGTTGGGTTCTTTTAGGTTAATTTTGCTCTCCTGTGGACTTTGATTAATTCTTACTCTCATCATCCAGGTATTATTCTATATTGTTGCTGTCTGCCCTACTATTTTATCCACACATTACAATGAGACCTCTACCATAAAGACTATTTCATCAACTTTTCCAAAACAACTCATTGCATCAACATAACTTTACTACCCTGCACCCCCAGGTCCCTTTTCGAGTCGACACTGTTAGCTGGGGACATTCATCTTCAAAATCTGTAGTTCTTTTATCAACAGAAATTTGCTGTGTTTGTATCACATCACCACTTATGAAAGGTGAAACCACTGCTATAAGATCAATGCTCAAGCACTCTTTAGGCTTGTGAAGCCAATTGGTGTACATTTTTTATTAAAATGAGTCACAACGGAACATTCAAGTCTTTGAACAATGAGAGACAAAACACTGTCTGTTATTCTGAAGAGTGTGGCATCCACAACAAAAAGTGGCATTTTAATGTAGTACTTTAGCCAGATATCCATTCTACATACAGGCTGATTCCAGAGTCCTCTACCTGCTACTCAGCAGTGTCCTGGTAAGTATGATGGGACCCGCCTCCCCCACGTCTGTTCTTCATGCACCTAAACCATCTGTTGAATAGGATAGATAGCCACAGGAGACTGTTTGCTAATTATGCTGTTATGTATGGGAAAGACTCTCTAGTGAGTAAGTCTAAGGGCATTTGAGGTGACCTAGAGAAAATTTTTACCTGATGCAATGAGTAGCAGCTTGCTTCAAATCTGAATTAATTTAAATTAATACAGATGAGTGTCAGAAACATTCCTGTTGAGTGTCAGAAACATTTTTGTAATGTTCAACTACAGTATTAATGGTGTGCTGCTTGACTTAATTATATTATTTAATATATAGGAGAAATGTTACAAAACAGCACAAAAAGTTAGAGGGTAGGTGAATAGCAGACACTGGTTTAGCGGGAGAGTTCTGGGAAACCGTAGTACGTCTTTAAAAGAGACCATGAAGCAGGAAGAGATTTCAGATCCTGGACACTGTACAGCATGGCAGCACATACGGCATCATCAAGAAGAAAGTGATCATTTTCACTCATTCCTTTTGTGAGTGGAACAGAAAAGGGAATAACTAGCAAGTTCACAAAGTATCCTCTGTTATACACGGTAGAGTGGCTTTGGGGCTATGTATGTAGATATAGAAGAAATATATTCGTTTTCTAGATCTACATCCGTACTGTGCAAACCGCTGTGAAGTGCATGACAGAGGACATGTCCCATTGTACCAGTTATTAGGGTTTCTTCCCGTTCCATTCACATATGGAACATGGGAAGAATGATCGTCTGATGCCTCTGTGCATGCTGTAATTATTCTAATCTTGTCCTCACGATCCCTATTTGAGCAATATACATGAGGTGTAGTATATTCCTAGAGTCATCTTTTACAGCTGGTTCTTAAAACTTTGTTAATAGACTTTCTAGGGATAGTTTATGTTCATCTTCAAGAGCCTGCCAGTTCAGTTTCTTCAGCATCATTGTAACACTCTCCCATGGGTCAAACAAACCTGTGACCATTCGTGCTGCCCTTCTCTGTATACGATCAACATCCCCTGTCAGTCCTATTTGGCACAGGTCCCACACATTTGGGCGATATTCTAGAATGTAACACACAAGCGATATGTAAGCAATCTTCTTCGTATACTGATTGATTTATTGCTGGAATATTGGGAAAGTGCATAGGCTACCACCTGCTTTACCCATGGCTAAGCCTATTTCATCATTCCATTTCATATTCCTAAAAATTGTTACACCCAGGTATTTGTATGAATTGACCAATTCCAACTATGACTCACTGATGTTATGGTCACATGACATTACCTTTTTTTTTCATTTTGTTAAGTGCACAACTTTACATTTCTGAACATTTAAAGCAAGTTGACAATCTTTGCACCACTTTGAAATCTTATCAAGATCTCAAACCTGCCAACTGCAGTAACTTTTTGCAACAAACTGTGCTGCTTTCAATAAAATAATCCTAAAACATTTATTTTTTGCCTTCCCTCCCCTCGCTGCCTTTTACAGTGTCCATCATGTAATAACTACATCATAATATGACCATCAGCCATGATGAAATACCCTATTGTTGTATCAGGTAAATACTGGTTTCGTGTTACCGCACAAGCACATTCACTGTTTTCTATTCCCCATCATTCCTCTTCTCCTTTCCACTATGCCATTTGCATGATTCCATGACACTGCTCCAGTAATCTCTTTGAAATATCACATTCTCTGTTGTGATTTGTAAAGCAATATAATTCTTTTAGTTGTGTGCAAGAAGTACCTATATCTGTCAATTGCATAGATCATAACAAAGTAGTACGAATGTCACAGAAGACTCAAACATGTCAGAAGCTTGACTGTCTAACAACTTTTTTCTCCACATTGCCCAAATGATTCAAAGCAGTAATGCAGCACAATGGGAGCTATTAACAATATGAAAAATAGTTGTAATTTTTTTGGTACTGGTTACAATGCTGAGTGGACTGCAGTATTTTATTACACATGCACGTAAAGTTAACAATCAGTGAGGTGCTGTTTGGAGTTGCTGAATAGATGAAAGTTGAATGTCTGCTTCCAGGTTGCTGCTAAGCTGAGCTAGTGGACAACACTGTTGGCAGCTCAATATAAATGGTTCGAATGGCTCTGAGCACTATGGGACTTAACTTCTGAGGTCATCAGTCCACTAGAACTTAGAACTACTTAAACTTAACTAACCCAAGGACATCACACACATCCATGCCCGAGGCAGGATTCGAACCTACGACCATAGTGGTTGCGCGGTTCCAGACTGTAGCGCCTAGAACCGCTCGGCCAGGCTCAATATATTTTTAACAAATGTTAATATGTAACCCGTAATTAGTATCTTTATAATACTTCTGGAACATTCACTGCCTCGCTCTTTCTACCTGACTTTCATGAGTAACAATCTATCAACATCACTGCATAACTTATGCAAGTATGGTTAATTATCTATTAATGTCTACTGTATTATTGCTTTCTTTCTGGATGATATTATTCAGACACTTTCTTCAGAAGTTAGCCACGTCACTGAACAGTAGGCTTTTGGTCAATAACTTGTTGACAGTCCCCCCAAAGGTTCATAAAATAAAAAATAGTGGCAAGGATGCGGAATGGATTTTCTGACAATGGATATGGTTATGAAAAGCAGGTGGATGATTTAATTTCTGATTTCTAAGTCATATTGAGATGTGAGAAGAATGACAAATGGAAAAGAAGAATTATCAAACTTTACTGAGAACACAGTTTTAGAAATAGAAAAATGTCCAAAATGAGAGCACAAATGAAGACAGTAGGCAAAGTAGGAGTAATTTATGACTATCATTAGACACAGAAAAACTAAAATAACAGCTTACTCTTCAAGTTAGAAATGAGAGAGAAATTTCACTATTGCTTTTGTCTGTCCAACCCGAAGAAAGGGGGGAAAAAACAAATCTATGTTTCAAATTAATATTCTCCGTAATCTTGTACTAACAGTGCCAAAGAACCAAATAATACTTCTCTGAAGTCTAAACACAATAGTGGGCAACTAGCAAAGTACAAGAATCAAACAGAAATCGGGCACTGAAATTGATTCCATTGTGACAACTGAAAATATGTGCTGGACCAGGGCTCAAACCCGATTTTCTGCTTTACATGAAGAGTCTCCTTAACCGCTTCAGCTATCTGAGCATGCTTCCTGTCCAACCCAAATTCTCAACACGTCGCACACCACTTGCTTGAAGCCTCATGCTTGTTCCCGCAATACTTTGGGAGAGAGTGTGTATTTGCACAAAGTGATCTTAATGGCTGGAAAGACATATATATTTATAAATGTGTGTGTGTGTGTGTGTGTGTGTGTGTGTGTGTGTGTGTGTGTGTGTGTGTGTGTGCTGTCTGTTCTTTCGGACAATCTGAAAGAACAGACACACCAAACATACATACATACATACAAGGTTTGACAGCTATTAAGATCACTTCTGTGCAGATGCACACTCTCTCCCAAACTTTTATGGGAATCAGTGTGAAACTGCAAGAAGTGAGTACGGTGAGTGCTATGCAAATAATGTGCGACAAGTTGGGAATTTGTACTGGACAGGAAGCATGCTCAGATAGCTGAAGCACAGTTAATGCAACCAATCTTGTACAGCGGGAACACCTGGATTGAGTCCCGGTCTGGCACAAATTATCACTTGTTGCCCCTGAATTCATTTCAGTCCCAAATTGTGGCCAAGTCAGAGTTTCTGTTTCATTTTGAAATGTATATGTAAAGCTGTGGGCTCAAGAAT
This sequence comes from Schistocerca cancellata, assembly GCF_023864275.1. Classification (NCBI taxonomy): domain Eukaryota; kingdom Metazoa; phylum Arthropoda; class Insecta; order Orthoptera; family Acrididae; genus Schistocerca; species Schistocerca cancellata. Next base: position 251,674,375 of record NC_064632.1, read on the forward strand.
AATGTCTATCCCCCCCCCGACAATGTTCAAAAGAATAGCCACCACACATATGTAAAAGAAAAGTCTAGAAATTTGAGAGAGAGAGAGAGGGGGGGAGGGGGGGGGGGGATCTTTCAATAGAAAACACCAAGTTACAAAAGAGCCACAGAGAAGTTACCACATAGGTGACATGAGATCAGTATACTTCCTGCTAAATACAAGATTGCAAATCACACACTGACCCTATTAGATATTCATGCCAAAGAAGAACATACAAAATAATTTAAAGAAGCAGGAACTTCTGAAAACGTTGTAGGACACAGAAAAAGCTCTACAGAGAGCCGTTAATGTGGTTACAGCGAATAAAAGGATTTTGAGTCCACAACAGAACAGTAGCAGAAAAAAGGCAGAAATTATACCTTAAGATACCTGAGAACTCCAACAAAACTTATTGCAACACATGAAAGAGAAATACTGCAATGAGAAAGGTAAAGTTACTTGCCAGGAACCCAGAGAGATTCTAAATAAAACTGAGTATGATATCCATAGGTAAACAAATTTCTATTCACAAGATCACGAAAATGTTCACCAAAACAAAACAAAGAACAATATGCATCAGCAACATAAAGCATGAGAAAATGATATTCTAATGTTAATCTCTCTCGCATGATGAATTTCCTGCAGCAGAAATTAAGATGAATTACACACAGACAGTGTGAGTGACTTATGTTTAGTAAAAATCGAACATATTTCTAAATTCACTGAAAACTCACCGAGTGTGCCAAGCACCTACTCCACAACAGTTAATTTCTAAAGTACAGAGATTTTAATCTGGCTCTTAATGACTACTGCCATTACTTAATATGCACTGAGAAATCTGGGCCATGGCAAATGGTGAAGATAAGACTTTATTTTAAAATAGGGTATCTTAACAACTGCGAAAATCTTAGATGCATCATCTAACTGGATGCAGGGTATACTGTATATGCTGGAATTATGACACAGATCAAAGTGATACTGAAGAACTAATCCCACAGGGAAGACGAAATTCTGAAAAGCCATAACAAGTGAAAGTTTTTTCATGATGTGAATATAATAAAGGGAAACATTCCACGTGGAAAAAAATATATCTAAAAAGAAAGATGATGAGACTTACCAAACAAAAGCGCTGGCAGGTCGATAGACAAACAAACACACACATACACACAAAATTCTAGCTTTCGCAACCAACGGTTGCCTCGTCAGGAAAGAGGGAAGGAGATGGAAAGACGAAAGGATTTGGGTTTTAAGGGAGAGGGTAAGGAGTCATTCCAATCCCGGGAGCAGAAAGACTTACCTTAGGGGGAAAAAAAGGACAGGTATACACTCGCGCGCACACACACACACATATCCATCCACATATACACAGACACAAGCAGACATAATTTAAAGAAGCAGGAACAGACAGGAAAATGTCTGCTTGTGTCTGTGTATATGCGGAAGGATATGTGTGTGTGTGCGCGCGAGTGTATACCTGTCCTTCTTTCCCCCCTAAGGTAAGTCTTTCCCCTCCTGGGATTGGAATGACTCCTTACCCTCTCCCTTAAAACCCAAATCCTTTCGTCTTTCCATCTCCTTCCCTCTTTCCTGACGAGGCAACAGTTGGTTGCGAAAGCTAGAATTTTGTGTGTATGTGTGTGTTTGTTTGTTTGTGTGTCTATCGACCTGCCAGCGCTTTTGTTTGGTAAGTATCATCATCTTTCTTTTTAGATATATTTTTTCATGATGAAGTAGATACTCTAAAAATAGTGGTGTTTATTGACCTCTGAAAAGCAGATGATCATGTTAACAGGGAGAAATAGAGAACTATGAAGATTTCCCAGTTGTTAAAAAGTATACACAACTAGAACAATTTCCTTGGATTTATGAGGTAACTTGATGGCTCATCATAAAAAAATAAAAAAAGTAATTTAAAGGAATAGCATTTGATCTATCTCAATATTTATAGAAATCCCATGTAATAACAGAAAAGCAATTCTAAAACTGTGTTCAAGCATATCACAAAAACACAGAAACCAAATTTCATTTCATTTTATTTTACATTCGACATTAAAAAGAACACATTTACTTTTCTCACTACGAAAATTTAAATTATTGCATCTGAAAACAGCTATTTTCCACTACCGGTAACTGAATAAATCACCTGAAGTGAAAGATGTGTAACTGTTAATGGATAACTATTTTGTTAAAATTCTGTTGCACAAGAAACTGGTCCTGAAAAAAATTACAGCCACTCACAACACAGTTGAGACCTGAAGCAGGAATGTCATGAGAAACACACACTTTTTAAAAATGCACCAGATCCACAATTTTGAAGATACGGCAATGAAACTTTGTACCATGCTTTACATGAAATTAATACATTTACTGTTAAGTTCCTTGGACTATATATATGTTTACCTTTTTTATGAAATTTAAAAATTTTGTTTTGAAAAAATAATGTATGTGCTTTTTTTCTGAGAAACTACTCCAGAGATTTTCTCTGTTTAATCACTTTGCATATAGTAAGTTTCTCTCAGGAGATTTACCAAATAGGAGAATTTCCGTACCTTTTTTAATTATAATTCTTTAAGCATAATATCAAATTCCAGCAAAATTCTAACCACTTTGCCACATGTCTCAGCTTACAATCACAACTCCAAAATTTAATCGAGACAGCATTTACTGGGATACTGAAATACTTGTGAAAAATTTCATAATTCTAGCATTAATAGATCCTGAGAAAAAGATGCATAAACTTTAGAACGCATCATTTTCAAGAAATGCAGTTTAAACTTCGTCGTAATTTTTTTTTCTATGTTGCCTCTTCTGAAGGCCCCAGATTTATACTCTGTCATCTTTCATTTCAAGACTTTTCTTCAGGTTTCTTGTTTTCTGCCTTCGTTCCTTTACCAAGTCTTCAACAAAATTTTCAGCTGTAAAGAAGCACTGTAAATCTATTTTTCTCAAGATGTCTCGAGTGAAACTTTCTTAAAGCCATTCTCTCTAATACCTGACTCTTCCTGACATTTCCATCAATAAACACAAGAACTGAATTGTAAGTTGCAATACCGACAACTGTAGCACATGAAAATGTGGTTTTAGGGCATCATTTCCATATGAGTGAATTTAGAGACTTATTTGGATTTTGGGTTTTGCCATGAACGCACTTTTTTAGAAGTTCAGGATCAGCCAGAATCCTGTAAATGGACTTGCAACGTCCAGTATACAATTTGAAAGCCCCTCATTGTGAATATAGGTGTTGCTATCCCTCCAAGCATGTTGATATTCACACCAGATAATGTGGCACATATCGAGAATGGGATATTCATCTGTTGACACTATTGTTGTTGTTGTTGTTGTTGTTGTGGTCTTCAGTCCTGAGACTGGTTTGATGCAGCTCTGCATGCTACTCTATCCTGTGCAAGCTTCATCTCCCAGTACCTACTGCAACCTACATCCTTCTGAATCTGCTTAGTGTATTCATCTCTTGGTCTCCTCCTTCGATTTTTACCCTCCACGCTGCCCTCCAATACTAAATTGGTGATCCCTTGATGCCTCAAAACATGTCCTACCAACCAATCCCTCTTTCTAGTCAAGTTGTGCCACAAACTTCTCTTCTCCACAACCCTATTCATACCTCCTGATTAGTTATATCATCTACCCATCTAATCTTCAGCATTCTTCTGTAGCACCACATTTCGAAAGCTTCTATTCTCTTCTTGTCCAAACTATTTATCGTCTACATTTCACTTCCATACATGGCTACACTCCAAACAAATACTTTCAGAACGACTTCTTGACACTTAAATCTATACTCGATGTTAACAAATTTCTCTTCTTCAGAAATGCTTTCCTTGCCATTGCCAGTCTACATTTTATATCCTCTCTACTTCAACCATCATCAGTTATTTTGCTCCCCAAATAGCAAAACTCCTTTACTGCTTTAAGTGTCTCATTTCCTAATCTAATTCCCTCAGCATCACCCGACTTAATTCGTCTACATTCCATTATCCTCGTTTTGCTTTTGTTGATGTTCATCTTATGCCCTCCTTTCAAGACTTGTCCATTCCGTTCAACTGCTCTTCCAAGTCCTTTGCTGTCTCTGACAGAATTACAATGTCATCGGCGAACCTCAAAGTTTTTATTTCTTCTCCATGGATTTTAATACCTACTCCAAATTTTTCTTTTGTTTCCTTTGCTGCTTGCTCAATATACAGATTATATAATATCAGGGATAGGCTACAACCCTGTCTCACTCCCTTCCCAATCACTGCTTCCCTTTCATGTCCCTCGACTCTTATAACTTCCATCTGGTTTCTGTACAAATTGTAAATAGCCTTTCGCCCCCTTTATTTTACCCCTGCCACCTACAGAATTTGAAAGAGAGTATTCCAGTCAACATTGTCAAAAGCTTTCTCTAAGTCTACAAATGCTAGAAACGTAGGTTTGCCTTTCCTTAATCTATTTTCTAAGGTAAGTCGTAGGGTCAGTATTGCCTCACGTGTTCCAACTTTTCTACGGAATCCAAACTGATCTTCCCCGAGGTCGGCTTCTACTAGTCTTCCCATTCGTCTGTGAAGAATTTGTGTTAGTATTTTGCAGCCGTGACTTATTAAACTGATAGTTAGGTAATTTTCACATCTGTCAACACCTGCTTTCTTTGGGATTGGAATTATTATATTCTTCTTGAAGTCTGAGGGTATTTCGCCTGTCTCATACATTTTGCTCACCATATGGTAGAGCTTCATCAGGAATGGCTCTCCCAAGGCTGTCAGTAGTTCTAATGGAATGTTGTCTACTCCCGGGGCTTTGTTTTGACTCAGGTCTTTCAGTGCTCTGTCAAACTCTTCACGCAGTATCATATCTCCCATTTCATCTTCATCTACATCCTCTTCCATTTCCATAATATTGTCAATACATCACCCTTGTATAGACCCTCTATATACTCCTTCCACCTTTCTGCTTTCCCTTCTTTGCTTAGAACTGGGTTTCCATCTGAGCTCTTGATATTCATATAAGTGGTTCTCTTTTCTCCAAAGGTCTCTTTAATTTTCCTGTAGGCAGTATCTATCTTACCCCTAGTGAGATAAGCCTCTACATCCTTACATTTGTCCTCTAGCCATCCCTGCTTAGCCATTTTGCACTTCCTGTCGATATCATTTTTGAGATGTTTGTATTCCTTTTTGCCTGCTTCATTTAATGCATTTTGTATTTTCTCCTTTCATCAATTAAATTCAATATTTCATCTGTTAGTCAAGGATTTCTCCTAGCCCAACATCTTTTTACCTACTTGATCCTCTGCTGCCTTCACTACTTCATCCCTCAAAGCTACCCATTGTTCTTCTACTGTATTTCTCCCCCCCCCCCCCCTCCCCCCTGTCAATTGTTCCCTTATGCTCTCCCTCAAACTCTGTTGTCTCTGGTTTAGTCAGTTTATCCAGGTCCCATCTCCTTAAATTCCCACATTTTTGCGGTTTTTTCAGTTTTAGTCTACAGTCCATAACCAACAGATTGTGGTCAGAGTCCACATCTGCCCCTGGAAATGTCTTACAATTTAAAACCTGGTTCGTAAATCTCTGTCTTACCATTATATAATCTATTTGCAACCTGTCAGTATCTCCAGGCTTCTTCCATGTATACAACCTTCTTTTATGATTCTTGAACCAAGTGTTAGCTACGATGAAGTTGTGCTCTGTGCAAAATTCTACCAGGTGGCTTCCTCTTTCATTTCTTACCCCCAATCCATATTCACCTACTATGTTTCCTTCTCTTCCTTTTCGTACTACCGAATTCCAGTCACCCATGATTATTAAATTTTCGTCTCCCTTCACTATCTGAATAATTTCTTCTATTTCTTCATACATTTCTTCTATTTCTTCATCATCTGCAGAGCTAGTTGGCATATAAACTTGTACTACTGTAGTAGGTGTGGGCTTCGATAGCCCTAACTGCATTTTTCAGATCTCTTACACTGGATAGGTTCTGTCTGATAGCCTTGCCACCTCCATCAGTAGCAAAAGGCAAAACAAGAATTGCTTCTTCATGAAAAAAAGCATCTGGTTTGTTATTGTTTCTAAGCTACAGAACAGGGTCCACCTGTAAAACCAAAGAGTATATATCACAGCCTTCTAGATGTATCCTGTGCATGTTTGCTTGAAAGTAATCCAAGGAACCATTGAATTACTGCTTCAGTAAGTGGGCATAGCAGGAAGGTCATGTCACACATTTAATTATTTTTAGGCACTTTGGATGTGATTTCATTGTTGAAACTATGGGAACTGATTGTCCACAAGTTCTAGTAATAAATAAAGAATAACTAATAAAGTATTCTCGGGTTTCAAGGCTTCTCAAGTGGATAATTGTGAGCTTTCAGCAGAGATCTCTTCTACCAATGTCAAGTGGTTGACTGTCGTGTGAATGCCACTGCCAGGCTTATATAGCCACATTGTCACCAGTGACATCACTGACGCTCAGTCCTGCACTGTACATTATAGCGTTTTGATGATGCACCTGCTTCAACCAGTTCATCTCTCCAGTTAGTCAGCCAGACTTTCACACTATTGAACAGTGCCGCATAAGGTGTTTTCCCTACACTGTCCCAAAAAAGTCAGCTGTAGCAGAACATACAGTGGAAAACACACACTGAATTGCATTCAATGAGAGCTCTATTATTAAAAAGACCAACAGCTTTCAGAATAGCATAATAAACGAAGTAATAGAGATCAAAATATTGGACAACACTCTCAAAGACGGTGCATTGCAGCCGAGTACGGCCTGGAATCCTGTGATTGGGGAGTTGAGGCGAGTGGGGCGGTCGCACCACCAAAACATTACCATATATAGTATGGAACTGAGCAACAGTGATGTCACTGGTAATGGCACAGCTATGTAAGCTTGGTAGCAGCATCCACACAACAGTCAACCACTTGACAATGGCTGAGGAAATCTGTGACGAAAGTTCGTAGGCAGTTAACCACTTGACACAACTTGAAATGCCAGAATATTTCATTTCTTGATATTGCCACAAGATCACACATTTGTACAAATAAAAAATAAATTGAAAATTGACATTAATATCCCCCTTAAGCAGTGGACAGAGAAAAGAATAAGGTTTGGATACCTTTTTTTACATACACGAAGGACAATCTCTCACTAACATGGTCGCTCTGAACTTCTGTAACACCCCATTGCACTGGCTGCATCCAAAAGATTGCAGAGCTCTTTTCTGCTTTCTCCTATTACTGTTACCCCAGTTTAATATTATTTCATTAGAAACGTTATTTCATTTTAAGCTTCTGATCTGGCTTTCCTGTTTCCACGTATGTTAATATTATGCACGATATTCCCAGACCAATACATCCAAGACCATCTTTCTTCACTTTCAATGATAACAGATGCACAGTGAAATGGGCTACAACCTCTAACTTTTGTTTATGCACCTGTCCACTGACCGGCACCTCAACTTAACCACTTGACTGATCTTTGCTCCATCCATGATATTTATTCGACCCGGCACTTTCCTGTATTGTATTAATTAGTTAGTTGCTTCAAAAAAAATTCCTTTAATTTTATTACGAAAATGTATGCAACAGTTAGGAAGAATACTTCGGTATTATTATTGGACTAATGTTTAAAAAGCAACAATATTCTAACAGCACACAGGAGCAGAAAAGGGGATAACAAATTAAACAGTTAGCGTTGAGTACAAATACAACTCTCATACTCACCAGACCACCAACTCGATCTCTCATTTCGTCAAATGGATGCGGGCTTTCAGAAAAGAAGGAGCTTTGCGAAGGAGTATCCATCATCACAATGTTGGGATCGTGTGGCAGCAGCATGTCACTCACCCACATTAATCCTCCCATATCTGTTGATTCAAACAAACCATTTCAATACAAAAAACCATTAGTAAAATCAAAATGGGCACCCCACACCTTCACAGGAGGAAGAAAAATACCAATTACTGTGTACAGTGCAAATCATACGTTACTGTTACTTACAACACAGCTTTATACAACAAGAAAATACAAAAATATTACATTACAGTAAGTAGACACCATTTTTCACGCAGAAAGTCAATGGTATAGAAACACCACAGTGATTACTAGAACAGAACAGAGAAAGAAAGGCATTACAAGGAAATTTAATTATTTGGGTTCACTACAATCTCACACCAAATTGCCACGGACCCAACTACAGCCAACATTCCCTAATACAATTAACCACTAGCATCCCAAAGGCACCACAGCGAGTAAAAATTTGTTTACTCCTAATGGTGTGTACGCACTGACCGAACATGCCAAATGAACGTGGAGTATAACACACCTTTTACATAGGGGTCTTGTGGCATAAGATGAGACCCAAGACTTAATTGCCCTCTCTCCATCTCTTCTAGCTCTGTAACACACAAGCAGTTTGTCGAGTGCATGCCTTTAGCAGCATCATTTATTCAGTTCATAGTGAATTGCACAAATTTCAAGTTCTGTTCAAATTTTATTCAATCCTTTTAATGTGATATTATTAGGTCTACAACTTTGCTTCTGCCATTTTGCAATAGACAGCAGTTGTGGCAAGTGGGGTTCAGGTGGTTGGTCATAGGCATAATACAATAAGTTTAGGCATCTGTAAACATAATGCCATAAATGTATTAGTTGACTTGTGATTACATCATAAGGTTATTCTCGATTAAGTATGTCAACTCATGTATCCATTTCTTACCGTTTCAGGGAGGTTTTTATTTTCTGCTTTAACATGAAGAAATATGTGGCCTTGGCTCTTAAAATTAGTGGAAGAACATGCAGAGAATGTTTTCAACACCTTAAGAACAGTGATTTTGATGTCGAAGACTGGCATGGCGGTGGAAGACAGCATGTTTTCATAGCTGCTGAAACACACGAAGACAGTCACAGGACATCATTATCAAAAGCAATTGACGTGCTCGAGCCCAGCACTGAAACACAAACGGCCACAATACAGCGATAGACACGTAAAGGTAATTTTGCAGCAGGTCAGTGCTTGACCCCATGTCGCAAAACCCGCCAAAATATACATGGAAACGTTGAAATGAGAAGTACTATCCTTCCCGCCGTATTCTCCATACGTTGCCCTCTCTGACTACCACCTTTTTCGATCTGTGGCATACAGCCTTGCTGACCAGCACTTCTGATCATATGAACAAGTACAAAATTGAATCGATTCATGGATCCCCAGAAAAGATGCCCAGTTCTTCCGCCATGAGATTCGTATGCCGTCCGAAAGATGGGAGGATGTACTGGCCAGCAATGTGCAATACTATGAGTCATAATTTTTTGTAAGTTTTTCACAATAAAGCCCTGAAGTTTGAGAAAAAACGGCGGAAGCAAAGTTGTAGACCTAGTATATAATGTGTTACATTTAAAAAAAAAATTCCACTGATGGGAAAAATACACTTATCAGTCACCAATTATATCTGCTCCAAAATGCTGCAATTACACACAATTTTACTCCAGGATTAGTACATGTACAAGTAGTGGTAGTAGTAGTAGTAGTAGTAGTAGTAGGAGGAGGAGGAGGAGGAGGAGGAGGAGGAGAGCCATACAGACACAAAATGTTGGTTTGTTCCACAGTCACATTTCCTTTATAGTTTAATACCCATTTAGCAATACATAAAGCACTTCTTCCTAGTTTGTTTTACTACATTATTGTAATCACCAGAATGTGTATTGGACAGTTTGCCTAATCTACATTCATACCCTGCAACTGATGCATGACAGTGAATAGTTTGTACCACTGTTAGTCATTCTCTTCCCTGTTCCATTCACACATGAAGCTAGGGAAAGATGATTGCCCATATTCCTCCACAGAAAGCCGCTATCCCTCTTATCTGAATCTTTTGCAACATGTACGTTGGAGATAGCAGAACTATTCTAAAGTTTGTCACAAATTCTAGTCCTCTATCTATCTTAACAGTGTTTTGTGAAAATGAATGTCTTCTTCCCTCTAAAGATACAGCATTTCCACAACATTCTCATAATGATCAAACTGACCGGCAACAACTTCACCAGCATATCTCTGAATTGCTTTGACAGCACACTTTAATGTGACCTGGTAGGGGTTCACTGTATCTACTCCAACCCTCTTCAATATCAACTCTCAGAACTGTTTAATGGGAACTGCCCTTACAAAACAGATTTCAATCCTGCAAATCATCTGACCTTAATCATCACTAGTCCCTGTCCCCATGCTCCATTTTCATTTCCTCATCAGTTTTCTGCCTCAAGTCACCTATCCATTATTCTACATCCTCACTGTTCTCTTTTCAGTCTCACTCTGCTGTAATCTGTTCCCTGACACCTCCATACACATACATGTAATACTCTTCATGTTCTATGTAAGTAAAGTCTGGGGTGCACAGCCCACAACTGAGCTACTGAGGTACAGCATACCCTTTCACCGTTGCAGTACTAGGAGGGGCCAACATTCCAGCCACCTTTGGAATAGTTCTCACTGAGGTGATGTGATACGTTGCAATTAAGATCACAGGATGCAACTGTTATCTTGCAATACTCATGTGCCCAAAAGAGCGATACGACAAGCGATGAGACCCAGGAGCTGGCAGTAGCCTCATGTGGTGTGTCGCTGCCAGTCTAGTTGCTAACAACTTCCAAATATGTGATGTATTTACTTGGACTACAAAGAAGTATGGCTGTTCTTCCAGCATTATAACAATTTTAATAATTTAGTTTCATCGTGCCATATGACCTAAAATGCACCAAATATAAATTGCCAGTGATTATACTTATAACTGTAAACCTTTCAAAATATGCACCTTTTTAAATTAATATCAAAATATCACAAAAATTATGGGCAATAGTGCAAATAAAACCAGATTATTACAAAGCTGCAATATCAGACTATAAGATAATGAAAAAAAAACAACATTCCTTTTTTCCCAAATAATTTTGTGAAAATTGAATAGTAAAGGTTGCAAAACAGAACAAGTACAAGTTCCAACACAGTTTTTGTCAATTTTTTATGCAAAAAGTATAAGTTTTACTGAGAAACTAGCTACAGTGACGGATATGGCTTCACTTGATCTGCATAACACAAATTTTTGTTGAAGCTCATCAGATGACTTTCTGTGTATCATACAACACAGCTGCTGGAAGCAACCAGCACTCTGTATTGTTCCAGGCGATAAGACATTGTCGTATTGCTGCCGTACCAGTGTGAACCAGTTACATGGCTCCATCAATGTGGGTTGCTTCTGCATTGCATATCTCATCTATATTTACACAGATACTCCGCAAGCCACCATGTGGTGTGTGGCAGAGGATACCATGTAACACTACTTGTCATTCCATTTCCCATTCCACTCGCAAATAGAGCGGGGGGAAAAACGACTATGCATATGTCTCCATATGAACCCTGATTTCTCGCAATCTTATCTTCGTGATCCTCAAGCGCAATGTATGTTGACCACAATAGAATCATTCGGCAGTCAGCTTCAAATGCCGGTTCTCTAAATTTTCTCAACAGTGTTTCTTGAAAAGAACGTGTCTTTCCTCCAGGGATTCCCATTTGAGTTCCCGAACCATCTCCGTAACGCTTACATGTTGTTCGAACCTAGTGTTAACAAATCAAGCAGACTGCCTCTGAATTGCTTCCATGTCTTCCTTCAATCTGACGTGGTACAGATCGCAAACACTCTAACAGTGCTCGAGACTACATCGCACCAGCATCCTATATGCAGTCTCCTTTACAAGTGAACCACTGTTTCCTAAAAGTCTCCCAATAAAGCAAAGTTGGCCATTCACCTTCCCTATCACAGTTCTCACACGCTTGTTCCACCTCATATAGTTTTGCAACATTACGCCCAGATGACTAGACACGGTCAAGCAGGACGCTAGTAATATTGTATCTGAACATTACAGGTTTGATCTTCCTACTAACTAACATTAACTTACATTTTTCCACATTTGGGGGTAGCTACCATTCATCACACCCAATTGAAAATTTGTCAAAGTCAGCCTGTATCTTCCTACAGTCACTCAACTTCGACATCTTACAGTACACCGTGACATCATCAGCAAACAACTGCAGATTCCTGCCCACCCCGTCCACCAAATCATTTATGTATATAATGAACAGTGGTTCTATCACACTTCCCTGGGGTACTCCTTATGAAACCCTCATCTCTGATGAACAGTTGCTGTCGAGGACAAGATACTGGGTTCTACTACGTAAGATGTATTCGACCCACTCATGTATCTGCGAACTTCATTAACAGCCTGCAATGGGCACTAAGTCAAATGCTTTCTGGAAATTTAGAAATATGGATTCTGCCTGTTGCCCTTCATCCACAGTTCTCAGTATATGTGGATAACAAGTAGTATCGCTTACCGTATCATATATCTTATCATCTCAGTGAGAACCACGCCTTTTCCCCTGGAAAAGATAACTGGTACTTGGTTGATAGGAGACTGAGTGTTCTTGGAACCACCCTGGAAGGACTGAAACAGAAAAAAGTCCCCACCCCAATACAGAATTGACACTGGGAACTGCAGGGGCAGAGTCTATGCTGTACCAACTAGACCACCAATGCCATCATTTTGGGCCTATCAGGTTTGTATTTATACTCAATAACGATCTTCCACTTGCACTCTCAAAACATGAAAACTTTGTTCTTTCTGCAGTCAATGCAAGTACAGAAATGAGAAACAGTAATAATTCTACAACAGGGCAGGTGGCGAAATATATGAAAATATCAACATGTGGTTGCAGAAAAGTAATTGCTAAAATGGAATTGTTAAACTCTGACACGATTCAACATGTGCAGTTTAGTAGGCTATACTTCTGAGACAGCCTCAAAAAGTATTATTCTTTCAAACAATGAAATCCAAGACAAACATGACATTAAGCTTTTAGAATTAAACGCAATTCAAAATCTGAATAGGAAAATTCAGATCCTTGACTTTTTTAATTGCATTACTACAGTTGCACTATAACTGATCACAACTATCTTAGACTTTAAAATGAAAAGTTAGTCTGTTCTGCACATTTTAAATTACAAATAAATTATGGAATAATTGTTTGAGGAAAATGTTTTACAGAAAAGACATTTTCAGAAGTGTTACAAAACTTAAATCTTGCGTTAGACCTAGAATGTTCTGCAGTTACCCTATATAATCCAAAGTATCAGGGCACCTATTAGTGTCCATCCTTCAACTTTTACTCTTCTGGGGATACTTTCAATGAGGTGTCTGAACATCTGTTGAGGAGTAACAGCCCATTCTTTCTCACAAGCAGAAACCAGAGAAGGTAGTGATACTGAACATTGGGGTCTGGAGATCAATTATCCCATAGGAGGTATTCCATTGTGTTCAGGTCGAAACTCTAAAACAGGCCAGTCTATTTCAGGAAAATTATGGTTCACACAGTATTGTGGCACAGATGATGCTATATGACAAGGTCCACTGTCAAGCTGATACAATCCATCACGTCTCCAAACTGTTCCCCTAATGCGTGCAGTACACAGTCCTATAAAATGAGTTTGTATTATTCTGTATTTAGTCTTTTCTTAAGCACAATACAGGGACTACACACTAACCATGAAACTTATCCCTATACTGTAACATCACCACGTCCTCACCTCACTGTTAACACTACACATGATGGCAACTAATGTTTTACAGGTATTCGTCAAACCCAGATCCATCCATCAAATTTCAATGAGGTGCAAGAGCAATCCATCACACCAAATCACTCGTTTTCAGTCATCCACTTTCCAGTGGCACTGCTCTTTACACCACCTCAAGTGTTGCTTATCACTGACTACAAAAACATGTGGCTTATGAGGAGCTGCACAACTGACGTACCCCATTCTTTTTAATTTCCTATGCACAGGCATTGTGCTAGTTGGACTGCTGGTGAGGCTTTAACATGCACAAATGATTCGTTTTCCTGATTCCATCCAAGTTTTTACAACCACCCTTGCAATGCTCGACACCACCTGCTGTCAGTACGTCTGTCTGGTCTTGGTTTAGCTGTGGTTCTTCTTTCCCCTTTCCACTTTTACTGTAATGTCAGCAACAGTCGAATTGGGCAGCTAAATTGAAATGTCCTAAACAAAATGTTCCTCGCAGTTTTTTCTATCCTGCTTTGCACAGGTGGGACACAGTTTATGATACCTCACAGTTGTGGTAACACTGAGACTTGTGGAACAAACAGCAGGTTCCTGAGCTTGATGATTGTAGAGTTCACAAAGCCAATGGGTAACCAAAATTGTGTACATTAACAATCTGAATCAAAACCACAATGGAGGCACAGTCAAAACTCTACTGAACTATGACACATATTTAACGCTTCGACAAAATAGCTCTGTGAACAAGGGAGAATGTCTGACCATTGCAGGCTGAGGCATTTACAGGCAGTCTTGTGTCAGTGGATGGCTCCATGTGACATGCTTGCAGCTGCGGGGGTACCTCGTTCGGGAGCAAGATTCGGCTAGAATATATACACAAGCTGACCAGTTTCCATTTAAATCTACATCTACAGCTAGATGATTACTCTGTAATTCACAATTAAGAGCCTGGCAGAGGGGTCTTCAAACCACTGTTAACTGAGTGTATGTGCAGACAAGAAAAGAAAAAGTTCCCGGATTTTTTTCTGGATATAGACACACTTTTTCCCAAGGAGTTAAGTTTTGTATGTGAGCCAAACACCCCTTAATTTAAGAAGTTCCTCACACATTCTCATAGGTAACATAATTCACCCTGTGTAAAAGAAAATTCATTTTGAAAGTAACACTTCTCAAACCACCATTTGCAATATTTTCCCATGACCTGATAAAAAATGTCCCACACATGAGCGATGAATCGCAGATCTGTCAAAGGCAATATCGTCTGTAAGCGGTCCCTCACCTTAACACCCCACCCATGAGTGAATTGCCACACAATTTCAATGACTATTATGAATGCCACTGTGTCGACAAATTCTGCTATGGGAAATGAACTGCTATGTTTAGCAGCAGTTGCAGCCAATTTCTGTATCACCAGGACTACTTTCAAAAACTAAATTTAAAATAAACGAGAATTATAATTTATTAAACTTGTTCTGAAGCACTCTTCTTGAGAAGTGTATGTTACTTTACAGAAAATATTACATTTTTCACTGACATCGAATGGGTTGTGTACATTTTTTTACTTTATTAGTCCTCAATTTGTTTTTGTTCATTAGTCTTATAATTTGACTGCAAGTATTTACACAATTTACTTGTGTCTATAGAGATGTTGTCTACAGCAGTACTATCAATTACAATTACTCTTGTTATAATTGTATGAAGGAGAACTACATTATATGAAATGACAACTGATTTGAGTAGAACTGTATAATACATTTTCCTTTGACATTTAAATTAAAATGTCCTTATAACATTGGAGTAGGACATGTGTCATTCTATTTAAAAGTTAAAACCTTTAATAATGTGCATAATTATTTCATAAGTAACTCAAAATTGTACGAGGGAGGTCTTTATTTCATGACTATGGATTTTCCATCACTCCCACTTATCTAGCACGAGCTTCAAATGCTAATCACTGAAAAATTGGAGGGTGTCTTTTGCATAACTTCTGAATATAAAACGCAACTCCAGCTTCAACATAACTTCTCAGAGCAGTCCATGGAGCCTGGATAACTTTAAATTCTAATGTAAATTTCTTACTTAATGTGGGCAAAGCGAAACTGAACAAAATTCCACAACCACCCCTAATAAATAGAGAAACAAGTCACAACCCTATTGCTACACATCTATGCTAACCTGCCAGGCAGCCATAATGTGAGCACGAATTGCATGTGATTCAACTGATGGGACCCTTAAACATTTGGGATGTCACACTTATCAAAAGCAGTTTATTGTTACCAAGTATTGCATAGTCATCTTCCTAAAGTGTCTGACACATTTTGCTGTCAGCAGACGCCTGTGTGCGCACTGTGTTTTGTTACTGTAAATGACAAATTTTCTTTGCAACTGAAGTTTTATTATGGTGTTATTCCCTTGTTTACGTTTTATTGCTGTAGTAGCAGGCAAAACTAAAATTCTTTGTTAGATTAGAAGTTCTTACCATTCATAATTACAAAAATTTGACTGAAAATTAAACCAATGAAATATGTCTCACCACCTACAGGCAATTTAAAGTAGGTGTCTGCAAGATATCTAAAAAATAATGACCCCCAGCCAATATTTCCAACAATTTCTCCGGCCTAGAAATTGAATACAGATCAATATTTGCTGAGCATTAATGGCAGACTTAAGATCCCACAAATTCAAAGTGATCCATTCAGTTTCTTAACTACAACAATGGGCATAGCCCACTGACTAGATGATAATGGGGATATAACTCGCATATTTTGCACTCTCTGTAGTTTTGCTGTAAATTGATTGCACATTGTGAAAGGCACTGAACAAGCTCTGCAAAACTTTGGCACTGCTGACCTCTTGTCACCCAAGAGCTGACTAGAAGCAGGGTTGGTTGTCAAACTACAGAGTTATACTTAGCTTGGACTAAGATCTGACCTCACAATGCCATCAACTGGCAATTGTACATCACCCCTCTGCTCTGAGAGGACCTCAGCTGGGGGAGTCAATGCACCAGTATGTGTCCTCATTAATCAGTGACACAGTCATGACTGTGTCTAACCAAAAATCTGATGTTGTTCCGCTAATGCCCAGTTGCAACTCGAGCCTCTGCATCCCATTTGCTGCTGCTGCTACGGGGACCAGCAAAACAGTGTGCAGTGTACTTACAGCCGATGCTGTTGTCACATGCAGGCCGAGGCAGACACATGCTACAAGCACTGGTATGCAGCATGCAAAACAGGTGATGTCACAGGAAGGGCAGTGAATTCATTGATAACGTGGGCTGGACACGAATAGCAATGCTGTACCGCTAATGAATGAACTAACTACCGAATCCCGTGTCACTGGACTACCAGGTGCCCAGTAAACCTGATTACGACATTAACTGGAAGTCATCAGTTCATCACACAGCACATTGGCAACTAATACCACTAAAAAAAGTCAACACCAGAAGAATCTTGAAACATAATTTGTGCAAATGCAATTATTTTGTGAGCTTTGGCAAGTTTTAGTACATCACTCAGAGTTGGATCAAATGATTCTGAAGTCTTCGCACTAACCTCTTATTCAAGAGAAAGACTTATGACATCATCACGGATTAATGAGTCTGCATACGATGTGTCACACTGTTCACATGAAAAAATCACACTTGTGCACTAAGCCTTACAAATGAGCAGCCCATGCTGTGTATGTTTGTTTACATTGCTTAACACTTCGATTAAATGTGAGCCTAGTTGCAACCATGCAGCTTTGGTGACAATAACAGTCAGTCAGTAAACCACAAATATTGGAAAAGCTCTACTACTGGGCTCTCAAATGGCTCTGAGCACTATGGGACTTTAACACTTGAGGTCATCAGTCCTCTAGAACTTACAACTACTTAAACCTAACTAACCTAAGGACATCTCACACATCCATGCCTGAGGCAGGATTCAAACCTGCGACCGTAGCAGTCGCGTGGTTCTGGACTGAAACGCCTAGAACCGCTCGGCCACAGTGGCCGGCTAATGGGCTCTGAGAGTGAGCATAGTTTCTGTACCACTTTGTACAGTTGACTACTAGAAGACAGTAATGTTAGTAACCAGACTGGAGTAAGTGGTGGTAGTAGGATGTATGGGACAGGTCTTGCATCTAGGTCTATTACAGGGGTATGAGCCATGAGGTAAGGGATTGGGAGCAGGGGTTGTGTAAGAATGGACGAGTATATTGTGTAGGTTCGTGGACGGCGGAATACCACGGTAGGAGGGGTACTCCAGTCTGGTCACAAACATTACTAATCACATCAAAGGCAGGGCCACCTGTGAAACCAGTCATGTGATCTACAAACTAAGCTGCAACCACTGTGCTGCATTCTATGTAGGCATGACAACCAACAAGCTGTCTGTCCGCATGAACGGCCAACGACAAACTGTGGCCAAAAAACAAGTGGACCACCCTGTAGCTGAATACGCTGCCAAACATGATGCCCCGCATTTCAATGACTGCTTCACAGCCTGTGCCATATGGATCCTTCCCACCAACACCAGCTTTTCTGAATTGCGCAGGTGGGAACTTTCCCTGGAATACATCCTATGTTCCCATATCCCTCCTGGCCTCAACCTTCGTTAGTCACTGTCCTCACCCATCCAGCCCCCTCCCTGTTCCCATTCCAGCACTACACAACCGTCATTTCGCCGCCACAACCAGTCTTTTAATTTCTTTTATTTCTCCCATTTCCGCTACTTACCCCCTCCCCACTCCGCACCTTCTCTCCTGCCCTCTGTCTAAACTGCAATGCTTGACTGTCTGCCACTCCCACCATACTATCCCTCCCCCTCCCCGCCCCAGCCTCCTCCTTACCCCCACCTAGTCGCCACTCCCATCATGCACTGGTGCTACTGCTCGTAGTGTAGTTCCAGCTCTCTGAGACTGCAGATGTGTGTGCAAGTTGCGCACATGAGTGTGTGTGTGTGTGTGTGTGTGTGTGTGTGTGTGTGTGTGTGTGTGTGTGTGTGTGTGTGTGTGTCTCTACTGCTGACAAAGGCCTTAATGGCCGAAAGCTATAATTGTGTGAATCTTTTTATTGTACCTATCGCGGCTCAGCGTCTCCGCTATACGGTGAGTAGCAACTTTCCTTCTCTCGTATTGTTACATTCCAACCTGAATTTTCCATTGTTTGATTAATGTATTTCACATATACATATGTTTTCAATCCTCTGGTGCTCTATAAATCATAACTTGTGTTACTTTCTATCTAGATACCAGTACCAATGATGATGAAACTTCCAATGAAAGTGCAAAAAATGATGAAATATGAGACACTGTTACTGATACCTGTGTGAACGGTGCAGCCGCAAATATGTAGACAAAAAGGAAGCATACTCAAACCAAGAAGGGTGCAAGGAAAACTGACACATATGAAAAGCATATTCGAAAGAATAAAAGGAACACTGGAGAGTTATACATCACAGAAACTGGTAAATTAATTCCTACAAAAACATTTTGCAATGTGGACTGCATGTGTGCGCGTAAATATTTTAATAAAATTTCAGAGTATGAGAGGAAGACATTATTTGACAATTTCTGGGCTATGGGTGATATTAATTGCCATAATAGTTATCTGAACAGAAGAATGCTGAAGATTAGATGGGTAGATCACATAACTAATGAGGAGGTATTGAATAGAACTGGGGAGAAGAGAAATTTGTGGCACTACTTGACTAGAAGAAGGGATCAGCTGGTAAGACCTATTCTGAGGCATCAAGTGATCACCAATTTAGTATTGGAGGCAGCGTGGAGGGTAAAAATCGTAGAGGGAAACCAAGACACGAATACACTAAACAGATTCACAAGGATGTAGGTTGCAGTAGGTACTGGGAGATGATGAAGCTAGCACAGGATAGAGTAGCGTGGAGAGCTGCATCAAACCAGTCTCTGAACTTAAGACCACAACAACAACAGTTATCTGAATGGTTAATGGAGGTATCATTCAGTTAACCGCCGACGACTAAGAGATGGCTCTGGTTCTCAGAAAAGCCGTATTTAAGAATTTCGATTACTTGTGAACGGAAACTGTGCAATAGTATGCAAGAAATTTTTCTTGAAAACTTTTGACATTTCTAATGAACGACTCACTAGGCTTTTAACAAAAAGCAAGGAAGAAATGCCTTACTCAGATCACGAAGTTCGAGTGAGACGGTTTGTTTATTTTCAAATGCTGTTAATGTCAGAATAACTATTTCAAGAACTGCAGAGGTGGTATTTTTCCCATGTAGAAAACTGTGCTGTCTATTACACAGAAGGTCATACTTTTCAAAATAGTTGCTCAGTTGTTTGTGGAAAATTGCTTCAAATATTTTTGAAAGGATTGGTACAACAGACACTGGTCTGTAGTTTTCAGGAAGATCTTTTTCCCCCTTTTTGTTTATAGGTATAGCTTTGGAAATTTTGAGCTGATCAGGGAAAACTCCAACTTCTAGGCATTTATTCACAATAAAAGCAAGTGGATTGAAATGAAGTGTATTGTCCTTTTTATTGTGTAGTTAGATATCCAGTAGTAGTATATGCTTTTCGCGTTTGAAAATTTTCTAACAATATTTATTATATCTGTGGGTGTGACAGGGTCCCAACAAAATTCATGCCCTTTAGGTAGCTGATGCATATCTCAGAATAAAAAACTTGTGGGGGAGCACATCTATAGAAAAATCTATAACAAAGACTTCAACCTGTCATTTTGACCATCACGTAAAGACACTTGCTCTTTTTGTGACAAATTGAGCTTTGAAATGGATGCTGCTACCAATGCAGAAGAAAAAAAAAGCCTCACCTTAGAAGGGCTGAAGCTGCAAGAACAGCAATGGCTACAGACACATTTTGCAGTCAAGAGGCAGATTTCCAGATGTTCGTGTTTACCTTTGATCCACAAAAAGCATTTGCATTCCCTAAACTAACAACATCAATATCATACTACAAAAGATACATGTATGTTTATAATTTTGGATGCCACAATTTAACTGATGGCAAAATCCATATGTAATTTTGGGATGAAACATCTGGATCAAGGGGTTCACAGGAAATTGGTACCTGTTTACTGAAACATATTGAAAAGTGTGTCATTTCTCTAAAATAGGCAGTTGCGTACAGTGACACATGTGGTGAGCAAAACAGGAACATAAACATTGCCCTAACACTAATGAAAGTGTCACAATCTCCTCTATTTCATGTCAACACCACTGACTTACAGTTCCTGCACCCAGGTCACTCATACCTGCCAAATGACAGTATTTTGCCAGATAGAAAAACAATTAAATAAGGAAGAGTTTCTGTTTTCCCCAGATGATATTTTTGAAACAATTAGGAAAACTGGCAGAAAAAATAAATTTGTATGCACAGAAATGAAGCATTCTGACTTTTTAACACTGAAACAGTAACAAAATGCAGTGGTAAGAAGGAAGAAAGATGAGGAGTATGTTCAATGTAATTGGCTGAAAATAAAATGGATACATTTTGAGAGGCAGAAACCATACAAAATGCTCTACAAGGAAACAATGGATGATGACATTGACTTCCACGTCCTAAGCTTTGCTCCCAAATGTGGTAAAGGGAGACCACACGCATATGGCACTATTGCAGTTTCACAACTTGAGAAAAGTGGTGAAAAAGAAAAAGCAGGATATACTTGATCTGCTCCTTTATATTCCAGCTATCAAACATAGTTATTTCCTTGCTCTATAAACTGAAAACAGGGGCCTCGAACATGAAGATGAAGGAGAATGTAATCCTTAGTTTTACAGAAACAAATTGACCTGAAACATATCTGCCTGCGTAATTCAATTATAGATGTGAATTTAATAAGTTGTACATTAAAACTGTAATAAAAATTTATTGCAATAAAAGAATTAACAGGTTTATATACAATGTTCAATTTATTTTATTTCAATAGTCGTACAGCTCCATTACCTCCATTTTTCTGCCTATAATGCTGTTGAAATTAATGATCCAAACAAATAGAAAGGTTCATCTCTAGCAACAAGCCATATACTTGAATATTTCTGGTATTTCAACTGCAGATTTTTCAGTGCTCATTTAACTTTAGGACTCTGTATCTCAAAATGAACAAAAATGGACTTGTACCTTTATTGAAATACGCCCTTCATGTACTCTGCATATTTTCGTATTACAGAAGTATAAATAGGGATTCCACCAAACACAGCATGTTATTATCCGAAGCATTGAAATCCAGATTGTGATGTGCTTTTGTCAGCCAATCACAGCTCACGTCACGTTATTGTCAGCAGATGAACGCATATATTCAGAACATAGGACACTTTATGTAGTCAGCCAATAGCTACATTATTGTTAAGTAGAGTGGATACAAATAGGAGAAGTTTATGGTTTAAATTAATAAACATATAGTATAGCTACAAGAAAAGCTAAGCTTTCCCATATAATACTGTTTCTTTCTTTCTTTCTTGCGAGTGTTACCCTTTAAGTTATATCAAACACAAAAGAGCCAGTAAAATTTTAAATGACATAAATTTCTTGTCTTCTGTAACCAAAATTCTTCTAAGTGACTGGTCCTCAAAGTGTTATGTTTTGAATGAGAATCAATCACTCTGTGATTTAAGAAATTCATCGCACATTTTCACACACCACATAATTCGTCTTGGGTAAAAGGAAATTTACTTTGAAAGTAACACTTCTCAAACCATCATTTGGAATATTTTCCCACGATTTGTTAGAAATGTAAACTTTTGTGACGTCATGCTCATCGAAAGCTGTTGTTATTAAGAACTGCGTAGTCTTCGTCCTGAAGCCTTTGACACATTTTGCTATCGGCGAACACTTATGTGTGCACTGTCTTTTGCTGTAAGTTTTACATTGGTGTTTCTCTCTCGTTTGTTTTATTGCCACAGTATTATTCTACAGTAGTGGGCTAAAGTAAAATGATTTGTTTGAGTATCAGTTCATACCAGTCAAAATAACAAAAATTTAACTAAAAAATAAGACAATGAAAAATTCCTGGAATTCTAAAAAATTCCTGGGTTTTCCCAGTTTTCTCCCGGATGAAACAATTTCAGTCTTTTCCCCATATCTCCTGGGGCGTATACACCCTGTATATGGCTCATTCCATGACAAGTGACCCATATGTCTAAATTTGACCAAAATGTACTTAAGGTTGTTTTCCATGGCCCTATCAAGTTTCAGCTTCAACTGCATCTTGGTGTAGATTGTGGATACTAGAGACATTTTCACAAGGGCCACTTTCTTCTAAAAAACTTCAAATTTGGCAAAACCATTGCTTCTGACCAGATATGAGCTAGGATCCTATAACTTGCCATTTTGATGCAACTTTTGTGTAGGATACAGAAATGGTAATAGAAATTTGCCCATGTCAAACTTAAAGAAAAATTTTTGTCATGACAAATCTTTCCCTCTCTTAAAAAGGAATACAGAGCAAATAAAAAGGCACTGGAACCATAATCGTTTTTCAGTGCATTGTCTGTCTGCTAGCCAGGAAATTAATTAATGAGTTATGATTTTTTTCTACAAATTTATTCACTATATTAACCACACTGATGAGCCACAGAAACTGGTACACCTGCCAAATACTGTGCAAGCCCCTGTGAGCACGCAGAAGTGCCGCAACATAATATGGCATGGGCCTGACTAATGTCTAAAGTAGTGCTGAAGGGAACTGACACAGTGATTTCTGCAGGGCTATCCGTAAATCTGCAATAGTACGAGGGGAGGGGGTGGTGGTGGTGGTGGTGGGGGTGGTGGTGGTGGTGGTGGTGGTGGTGGTGGTGGTGGAGATCTCTTCTGAACAGCATGTTGTAAGGCATCCCAGATGTGCTCAATAATGTTCATGTCTGGGGAGTTTGGTGGCCAGCAGAAGCGTTTAAACTCAGAAGTGTGTTCCTGGAGCTTCTCTGTAGCACTTCTGGACATGTCGAGTGTCACATTCTCCTGCTGGAATTGGCCAAGTCCATCGGAATGCACAATGGACATGAATGGATGCAGGTGATCAGACAGG
Source organism: Schistocerca cancellata (assembly GCF_023864275.1). Lineage (NCBI taxonomy): Eukaryota > Metazoa > Arthropoda > Insecta > Orthoptera > Acrididae > Schistocerca > Schistocerca cancellata. The sequence continues at coordinate 251,698,008 of NC_064632.1, forward strand.
ATGCTCACGTACATGTCACCTTTCAGAGTCGTAGCTAAATGTATCACGGGTCCCCTCCCCTATCATTCCATCTACACACGCCCCACACCATTACAGAGCCTCCACCAGCTTGAACAGTCCCCTGCTGATATGCAGGGTCCTTGAATTTATCAGGTTGTCTCCAAACCCGCACACATCAATCCGCTTGATACAATTTGAAACGAGACTTGTCCGACTGTGCAAAATGTTTCCAGTCATCAACAGTCCAACGTCAGTGTTGACGGGGCCAGGCGAGGCATAAAACTTTGTGTCATGCAGTCATTAAGGGTACACGAGTGGGCCATCTCCTCTGAATGCCCATATTGATGATGTTTCATTAAATGGTTCTCACGCTGACACTTTTTGATGGACCAGCATTGAAATCTGCAGCAATTTGCGGAAGGGTCACGCTAAACGATTCTCTTCAGTCGTCGTTGGTCCCGTTGTTGCAGGATCTTTTTCTGGCCACAGCAATATCAGATTTGATGTTTTATCGGATGCTTGATATTCACAGCACACTCGTGAAATGGTTGTAGAGGAAAATCCCCTGAGTACAAACTCACTTAAATCTTGATAAACTGCCACTGTAGCAGCAGTAACCAATCTAACACCTCTGACAGAAACTTGTATTCTGCCTATTTACATATCTCTGCATTTCAATATGCATGCCTATACCAGTTTCTTTGATGCTTCACTGTATGTTAGTGAGTAACTATCCTGGAACCAAGTACCAGTTGCACACTGCCTTTCTAATGGCTTCAAGAAGCAACAAAACTTTTATTTTCAATATTTTGCATTAATTATTAACCAAATTTAAAACTCTGCCATAACCTACTCATTAAGAGGCATAATCTTATGTTAAAAGTATAACACAATAACACAACTATCATATTTAGAACCTGAGAGTTTGCAATTAGCGACTTCCAACAAACTTTACATATAAATTCAACCTTTTACAAAACTTTTTCTTGCCGACACCTGCACAACATGATGAAAAAAGTTTATTGCTTATAATATTTTTGCTATTCATGCAGTAAAACTTTAGCATTAGACATGGCATTTTAATTTATTACTTCTTTACTACCAACTTTATTTGCAACACAGTTTGCAGACTGTATCCATATATACTACTAAATGTGCCCGCAGAATTATACTGTTGTATGACACACAGTTCAGGAGGTATAATGTCATAGACAATTAGATATGTGAGAAATTAGCTTCTGCTTAAAATGGTGCACAGTGAAACATCAACATCAGGTGTGATATTTTAATTTATTATTTCTTTAGTACTAACTCTTATTTGCAACAGACTTTGCAGATAGAACTTACATATATCACTGAAGGTATTTGCAAAATTTGTCATTGTATGAGAGGTGTTCAAAAGAAAAGGTACGAAACAACACTGTGGGAATAACTAGTCTTTATTCAAAAGCAACCACCACATGCCTCAGTACAACAATCTCACTGTTTCACGACCTGAACGGTTCCCTGTTCCCCGAATTCCTGTGGTTGTGACACAAGGCAGTCCTCCACCGTGTCCTTCAGTTCGTCATCCGAGTTGAAACGCTTCCCTTTGAAATGTTTCTCTTGTTGACCAAAAGACATGGAAGTCGCAGTGCGACATGTCCGGGCTGTAAGGTGAACACTCAAGCTGCTCCCACTTGAATTTTGCCATTACACTTTACATCACCTTGGAGACATGTGGACATATACCATCATGGAGCAGAATCACTCCCTCTGTGAATAGCCCAGGCCGTATGTTCTTGATGGACTTGTGTAGGCTACGGAGTGACTCACAGTGTACATCACTGTTAATGATTTTTCTGTCCTTGTGGAATTTCAAATGGTTCAAATGGATCTGAGCACTATGGGACTTAACTTATGAGGTCATCAGTCCCCTAGAACTTAGAACTTAAAAACCTAACTAACCTAAGGACATCACACGCATCCATGCCCGAGACAGGATTCGAACCTGCGACTGTAGCAGGCCCGCGGTTCCAGACTGTAGTGCCTAGAACCGCTCGGCCACACCGGCCGGCACTTGAGGAATTTGATGTGTGTTGGTCCTTGGATACTGAAAAAGGTTGGTCCTTGGATACTGCTGAAAGCACAGCTTTGAATTTTTTAGGGAGAGGTTGCAACACTACATTCATGACCCTACATGCCTCACAACTTTATACCAAAGCAGCATATGCAAATTTAAACTGGTTTGGTTGTTACAACTCATATTTCAAGAGATGTGAGATCATAAACGAGATGCATGAAAAACTTTCTTTTACTTAAAATTAAGCACAAATTACATAGTGTATTCATCTACTGTTTAATAATGAGAGCACTTAGCGATTTCCAAAAAACTTTAAGCACAAGTTCAACCCTTCGCAAACTTTTCTCATTTACATGCTCAACATAGTAAAACTCATTCAGACGTCTAAAGCTGTTTTTACACATGGGAGTTCAATTCTTTAAAGAATCGGTGGTTAACTGGTGTGTCTCTATAGCTACCAAGAACATCAAATATGCCTAATTTTTCACAATCTGCATGTGATAAAAAGAAAGAAAAGAAACTGAATTAGGCATATATTAAAAAAGGAGGAGGGTCTTATAGCGGTAGTCTTAGAGGAGTATGTACAAGGTAAGAGAGAGGGAGGAAGAGATGTTAGATCCTGGATGATCCAATGAGTAGCAACATCTACCATAACATTGTGACGAAAACAGTGGATCTCAGGAAATGGGGATACAAAGGTCCTACAAATATAGCAGAGAACATGACGACAACAAATAATAATGCTGCTGCTGCTGCTACTACAGACTTGGTATACAGTTCAATAGCATACATAATTTTTGCATAGACTTGCATCACCGTTCGCATCACTTCTACATGCAAGCTTTCACTGATTGTATCAATGTCTGTTTAGATTATGATATATTGTGAAATTTCGAACACTCATGAGTGTCGCGATAAACTCTTGCTGTTATCGCTCAATTGTAAACTTAAACATAAATGTGCACTTTTAAATTTTTTTGAGAACAGTAGGCCTATTCTCACTCACAAGAATCATTCTCTAATTTAATTGTACAATTACGTGAGAAACAGGTTAGAGAACTTTTGAGGCTCACAAAAATATATTCTCGTAAGTTACTGGTGCAAGTGTTTTGGAATGTAATCAATTTCATAGCATGTCAGCATTTGTGGTTCACAGTTTACCCAAAAACAACAAATCACCTATGAATGTGTTTAGGAGAATTTTCGGAAGCTACCACTGTCCTTTGCATACTCTGTAAATCAGTGTTTATGATTTAGTTACTGTAACAGATTTTTTAACTAATACATTGTGTTACATCTAGTCTTCCCGTGAAGAGGAGTAGCCTTATATATTATCTGCATGTATCGTAAATTAATTCTTTTCAATTTTGATAACTACTACAATTAACATCAAAAAATTTAAGAAACTTAGTTTTTAACCATAGGTTTTTGTGTTGCCTTAACAGAAGTCTTATTTTTTGTATTTGGTTCAATTCTTACAGGGAACTAGCAACTTTTTAGCTCAACAGATTAAAAGGTAATCAGTGGGCTTAATTTAAAGTTGTGTGTTCACTTCTATATAACACACTGCACCAGCCAAAATGCAGCCCCACTGTGAATACTGTTCTCGGACACAGAATGAATTGGTTGATATTCATAAGCAGCTGGAAATAGTCCTGATTAATGTTAAACACTTGGCAGCTGCTGCAAATCAGCGTGCTGGAAGAGCTCCCAAGAGTCTTATACCTATGATACCCGTGCCAGAGATACTTCAAGTACTATTCTATCTTGTGGATCCTGTCTCCTCAGTAGAAAGTACAGGATCCATCATTCCTTGTCCACTTGACTGCGAGTTGTGTGCCAATGGTAGATCTAGGCATCCTGTACAGGGTGGACGGGGACCAGGGAGGACTCAGGGTGTTGTACCAATCCCCTTAACGAACAAGTTTGACGTACTGTCTTTAACTGAAACAGAGCCAGTGAGACTCACTTCATCTGCTTTGGCTGGTGTGAGGAGGCGGCAAACGCAAAAGGGTAAGGGTCTCGTAATCGTCAGCAGTTCAAACATATGACGAACGATGGTACCCCTTACGGTAGCAGCAAGGGACAGGAAAGGACAGGTGCACCCAACGTGTATGCCTGAGGGCTTTAGTCAACATGTTGAAGAGGCTATTCCAGCAGCCATTGAGTGAACAGGGAGCAACCAACTACAGATTGTGGTGCAAGTTGGAACAAATGATGCCTCTCGTCTTGGATCTGAGATCACTCTTGGGTCATTCCAGCGACTGGCAAAGAAGGTTGAGAAGACCAGCCCTGCACATGGAGATTCAACAAAGCTCAGAATATGTAGCACTGTCCCAGAATTGATTGTGGCCCTTTGGTTCTGAGTCGAGTGTAAGGACTGAGCCACAGACTTCAAAACTTCTGTGACAAGCTAGGCTGCGACTTCCTGGACTCACGCCACACGGTCGAGTACTGTAGGGTCCCTGTAAATTGTCAGATGTGCACTAAACATCAGAGGCTGCTACTCAGGTAGTTGACTATGTGTGGAGTCCACACAAGGGTTTTTTAGATTAGGCAACTCTCCATTCAATCCAGATTAAGACAACCGCCAGAAAACCAGAATTATCAGTGTATGATCCAAAGAAATGCCTTTTGCAGGTGACAGTATTAGAATCCTAATGCTAAACTGTCAAAGCGTTTGCAACAAAGTGTCACAGTTTGAAGCAGTCATGAAAAGCAGTGAAGCTCACAAGTACTAGGTACAGAAAGCTAGTTGAAGCCTAAAATTGATAGCAGTAAGATTTTTGGGGAAAATTTAAGTGTATATGGAAAGGATAGGCAAATGGGAAATGGAGGTGGTGTATTTGTCACTGTAGACAAGAGAAACTCAAATCCACCCAGATAGAAATTGAAGCTGCCTTTGATTGTTTGGGCAACACTCAATATCAGCGGTGGACACAAAATGATAATTGGATCCTTATGTTGGCCACCTGTCTCATCTCCTGATGTAACCAAAAACTTCAGAGAACACTTCAATTCATTTGTACTTAAGTTCCCCAACCATACTCTGATCGTCGGTGGGAACTTTAATCACCTAACAATTAACTGGGAAAATTACAGTTCTGTTAGTGGTGGGTGTGATAAGACATTCTGTGAAACTTTACTAAATGCCTTCTCATTAAAACTATCTAGAACAGATAGTTAGGAACCCCACTCATGGTGGAAATGTGTTGGATCTAATGGCAACAAACAGACCTGAGCTCTCTGAGCTCAGGTCTGTTTGTATGAAACTGGTATCAGTGACCATGACACAGTTGTGTCAACAATGATTACTAAAGTAGATAGGGCAACTAAAACAAGCAGAAAGATATATAGGTTCAGAAAACTAGATAAAAACTGAGTAGTGTAAAATCTCAATGACAAAATTGGAACTTTCAGCACAAAGCTGGAGCATGTAGAGGAACTCTAATTCAAATTTAAAAGACTAGTTGACCGAATAATGTATAGATATATATACCCAGCAAAACAGTTCATGATGGGAAGGAACCTCCAAGGTATACAGTCACCATATAGAAACTTCTAAGGAAACAATGACTGTTGCATAATAGATGTGAAACAAGGCACGGGACAATAGATAGAGAGATGCTAAATGAAACGCGTTTTGCTGTCAAGCGAGCAAAATGCAATGCCTTCAATGACTATCGTAGCAGAATTTTGTCAAATCATCTTTCACACAATACAAAAAAATTCTGGTCGGTATGTAAAGGCTGTTAGTGACACCGAAGTTAGTGTCCAGTCCCTAGTGAAAGAGACAAGAACTGAAACTGAGGGTAGCAAAGCAAAAGCTGAAATGCTTAACTCCATTTTCAAATGTTCCTTTGCAAAGGAAAACCCATGAGAATTTCCCCAATTTAATACTCTTACCACTGAAAAGGTGGGTGAAATAAGTATTTGTGTCAGTGGTGTTGAGAAACAGGTGAAATCATTAAAATTGAACAAAGCTCCAGGGCCTGATGGAATCCCTGTCAAATTCTATACTGAATTTGCAGCTGAGTTAGCCCCTCTTGTAACTATACTCTATCATAGATCCCCTGGACGAAAAACATGCCCAATTCTTGGAAAAAGGCACAGGTCACACCCATCTACAAAAATGGTACTAGAAGTGATCCACAAAATTAACATCTCAAACATAATGAGGTATCTTGAACAGAATGACCTCAGTGCCCATCAGCATGGATTTTGAAAACCTTGATCATGTAAAACACAACTTGCACTTTTCTCACATGACATTCTGAAAGCTTTGGATCAAGGCAGTCAGGTAGATGCAGTATTTCTTGATTTCTGAAAAGCATTTAACTCAGTACCACATATAAATTTAGTGACAGAAGTAAAATCATATGGGGTATCAAGTGAAATTGTGGCTGGATTGAGGACTTTGTAGTAGCGTGGACACTGGACACTATTTTGGATGGAGAGTCATTGTCAGACACAGAATAACTACACGTGTGCCCCAGGGAAGTGTGTTGGGATCCTTGCTGTTCATGTTGTATATTAATGACCCTGCAGACAATATTAACAGTAACCTCAGACTTTTTGCAGATAATGCAGTTATCTATGATGAAGTAGTGTTTGAAAGAACCTGCATAAGATTTCAAAGTGGTGCAAAGATGGGCAATTTGCTTTAAAAGTTCAAAAATGTAAAATTGTGCATTTCACAAAATGAAAAAAAAAATAGTAAACTCCAGGTTTTTTGGTACAATGCTGGGGAAGTGCAATCACACTACAAAGGAGAGTGCTTGCAAATCACTTGTGTGACAGATTCTAGAATACTGCTCAAGTGTGTGGGATCCCTACCAGATATGAGTAACAAAGGATATTGAATGCACACAGAGAAGGGCAGCATGAATGGTCACAGGTTTGCTTAATCCATGGGAGAGTGTCATAGAGAGATTGAAGGAACTGAACTCTAAGACTTTCGAAGATAGACGTAAACTATCCCGAGAAAGTTTCAAGAACCAGTTTTAAATGACTACCCACAAAATATACTACAATCCCGAATATATTGCTAACATATGTATCATGAGGATAAGATCAGAACAACTACTACATGCACTGAGGCATTCAAAGTATCATTCTTCCCACACACCAAAAGTGAATGGAACAAATAACTGGTACAATGGGATGTAGCCTCTGGCATGCAGCTCATGGTGATTTTCAGAGCTTAGATGTGGATGTAGATGTAGAATATGCTGAGATATACTTTCATCCTGAAACACTGTTTAATATATTTTGTATGGGATCTAAAATTTAAAAACCTCTCTCACACCGGCCTGATTTAGCTTCACTGATCAGGATAGTAAAAACATGCGTATATTAAGGGAATTTTCATTGACAAAGCAGGCTTATCACATTCACACAGTTCAATACTGTTCTATCCTGATTAAATTAAGCTTAACTTAAATTCCATAAGGCAGTGAAGCAATTTCGAAGTCTCGGTGCGACGAAAATTGTCAGTCGATCTCCTGGAAACACTTGTAATAACTATTAACTTTCGGTGATCACATGGGGAAGACCGGAGATCTGCTGGTAAGACCGTGTTAGCCTATTTATTTGAAGTAACTGGATATCTTGAGCATACAAAACGGCAGGTTCGTCCAGTGTAAATCAGACGTTCCCCACTGATCCCGTGCAACACAGCGTAGTAAGCAGACACTGTCAATAATAATAATCCGTTAAATAATACGCGAACACACTTACTTTAGTTTAGTTCATGTATTAAATTCCTTCTCATACAGAATCAAGATGGCGACTAGCTCAACAATACATACATATACATCCTTCTTTCACAACTAATCGGCAAGAAGTCCCTATTCTTTTCCTAAGAGAAAACAGATAGCAGAGAAGCTATTCCATGGAGTAAATGGACGCTCCAAGGAATAATTGGGCTTGAAACTACTTTGCATTGATAATCGGTAAGACAAGAAGAGATATTTCGAGATATGTACTGAGTTACATAATTTATAAAATTTCTGAAAATATCACGGAGAGACCGCTGCAAGAGACATTACATCGCCCCTTGCAGCGAGCAAAGTTGATATGTATCCACTTTGCGAGCTAACTATTGGCTTAGCTAACTCGTTAGAATTTGTGGAACATACGTTCCTATAAATTTTAAGAAGTTAGTAAGATTTTTTTTTTTTTTTTTTTACCAAGAATTGAAAGAGATTTTGTATCTTCGTTACTAGATACCTAGTTGTTGCTTTCACGTGTACTGGGGCATACCCGCATCCCACGTACACAACCAGGGAAGATGGACTTATATAGTTGTTAATCAGGTCTACCTATTCAGGAACTGGTCTGCACAGGGAAACCCCGGAAAACCTGGAGGCTTAGACCCCAACAAGGTATCACAGATGATAGGAAAGACAGAATAATTTAGAAATTTGAGAGTTATCTAGAATTCATAGGAAAGATAAAATCTGCCTCATAGCCAAAAAAAATTTTTTTTTTTACACATGCAAATTTTTTTACTATCTTCTGAAAAATTTTCTTCATCGATGTCTTGCTGAACTGCGGTGAAAGTGATCGAACAGGAACATGGGACACGGCACAGAGGACAGGCGTCGCATTGTCATACCGCACTGGAGACGTAACGGATTTGAGAGACCAGAAGGAACCCCAGGAACAGGTACTCAGGATTGTGGCATGAAACAATCGAAATTCGTCTAAGGAATGGTCAACTGTTAAAGATTCCTGGAAGAGAATGGTTAGTTGAATTTCTCCAGATTCATTTTGAACTCAAATATGGACCTGATCCATCCAATCTTCCATCTGAGGAATGGGAAAATCCATTCGTCTTATACTTTCCACACCTAGGTGTCTTAATCAATACTGTAGTTGCACAATATCACAACTTCAGATCGGGAAACAATTTTGAAAACATGGATAATTTCATCCATCTTCTTGATTAAGCCGAAAGGTTCTAATCCTGGTTTTAATTAATTATTTATTTATTTTTTTTATTTATTTTTTATTCGTTGGCTTTTCCAGGTGGAAGTAGATCTGAATCTTTCCTAATTTGGTTTCAAGTACGAATGTGGATAGCATGTCAGAATGTTAAAAACTTTATTATTGGAGACAATTTTCAAAAAAAATTATATCTTACTCATACATGATTAAAATGAAATTTTGCTGAAAGAGAACGTTTGATTAAGTCTTGCTGCATGACCTCTCCAGCTGAAATTAATTTTTCTCTTTTATACTCCAAATGCCGCATTTTCTCATGAACATATATGAATGCAATATAACAATAAACAAATCCAACTGGAAAATGACACATTATTATAAATTCAACGAAGAACTTTCTTATTAACTCTAATTTTATAAACACACACTAAGCTGGTTAATTAAATTCTCTTGAATAGAATTTAGCTCGTGCAAAAAAAAAAAAAAAAAAAAAAAAAAAAATTCTAATTTCCTAACGTGGTTCATTTGTTCTCCTGTGAACTGTCAGTTTACAAACACTAACTTCACACACAAGCGCCGTATTCGACCATATAGTTTCAATAAACTTATTCTCACTGGAGATTAACACTCCCTGAATGTATATTATTTCACACGCACAAGCTTCTTTGGTGATCATCGTGTAGACAGATAAACCGTAAGTCTTCACAGCAGCAATAGCTACAGTTCCACTTACTTTTCTAAATATTCCTCTACTATCACAGAAGCAATCGCTTACTGTTCATTGAACTATCACAGATGCTTGGCATGCTGTCATTTAACCTATCACAGTAGCTGAGGCATACTGTCCTTCGCACTTCATTTTTAACACCCAAATACTTCATACAGACTTTTCATTTAATTTGAAGCACTTTTTTTTTTAAAGTACCTCTTTCAGGATTCGGTATATCAACTATTATATATGGACCTGTATAAATTAGATTCCATTTTCTGATGGTCTTCTTCAACCTTGATGACTTGATGTGTCTTCTTAAAAGAATTTTTTGTCAGATATTGAAAGTCTGAATCCGTTTGATGTTTCTGTCATGGATTTCCTTTCACTGTCTTGCTTTCTCCGTAATATTAATGAGAGCATTGCGAATTTTTTCTTCCCATGACATTTTGGTGTCCTCGAGTTTAGGCAAGTTATCTACCCAAAAGTTTCTTTCGTTATCTCTGAACATCAGTTCATTCGGGGTAAAGTTTGTAGAACTATGAGGTAAATTATTATAAATCTGCTCAAACTCGGTCAAATAGTTTATCCAGGTAGTTTGTTTATCATGACAGTACGTTCTCATGAATCTGTTTAGTTCTCGAAAAACCCGTTCAATTAAATTCCCTTGTGGATGATAGCAAGATGTAAATATCTGTTTTATTCCTAGTTGCGATACTAATTTTCTCCATAAATATCCAGTAAATATCTTCGCATTGTCGGAGATTATAGATTTTGGAATCCCTGCATGAGGAATGTAGTCATTTACAAACTTTACTGCGGCAGCTCTTGCAGTTGCTGATTTTATAGGATATAGTTTAACATATTTTGTAAACACATCACAGAATCCAATAATGCACTTAACACCACCTCTGGCTCTAGGAAGTGGTCCACAAATATCACATGATATAAGTGATCTTGGTGCTTCAGGTATTACTGAGTGAAGCGCAATTTTATTTCCCTTGTTGTCCGGCTTAGCCTTTTGACAGAGAATACATTTCTGGATGACTTTGTGCACTTTTCGCCTTATATTTGGGAAGTAACAATAATATCTAATCTTATTAGCACACCTTATAACACCAACATGACCCCAGGTCAAATGTGTAAACCAAATTAATCGTTCTTCATATTCTTCGGGTATGCAGACACACCACTTTGGATTCTCAGCCTTCCCAGATTTAAAAAATAAAATATTATTCACAAGCCGGTAGTATTCCAAATTGACCATAGGATTTTATGGATTGAATTGTCGTATTATAGCATTCCATCGTCGATCCTTCTTCTGAAGCTGAGCCATTGTCTTACATAAATGAATATAATATAACTTTTAATTATTTTCTTGAAGAAGAAACACTGGAAATTCTGCCTTATTATTTACATCCAGTTCAGGTGTTATTCCTTCTGGAGATCTTGACAACGCGTCAGCTATAATATTTTCTTTTCCGGCTACATGAATAATTTGAAACTGATATTCCTGCAGTGCCAGCGTCCACCTTGACAAGCGAGGATGCAGCAACTTACAAGTTTGTAAAAAAGCTAGTGATTGGTGGTCACAATAAACGGCTATCCTTGAGCCATATACATAATAATTAAACCTTTTCAAAGACCAAATAACTGCTAAAGCTTCTAATTCCGTAGTGGTATATGCTCTTTCACAGGTGGATAAAACTCTGCTAGCAAATGCAATTGGACAAAAGGTTTTTACACCATCGATGTACCTAATTTGAAATAAACAAGATCCTAATCCGACATCTGATGAATCAGTGGCTAAACAGAATCCAACATTCATATCAGGGTTTTTTTTAGTTTAGTTCATGTATTAAATTCCTTCTCATACAGAATCTCATCAAGATGGCGACTAGCTGAACAATACATACATATACATCCTTCTTTCACGACTAATCGGCAAGAAGTCCCTATTCCTTTTCTAAGAGAAAACATAGATAGCAGAGAAGGTATTCCATGGAGTAAATGGAAGCTCCAAGGAATAATAGGGCTTGAAACTACTCTGCATTGATAATCGGTAAGATAAGAAGAGATATTTCGAAATATGTACTGAGTTATATAATTTATAAAATTTCTGAAAATATCATGGAGAGACCGCTGCAAAAGACATTACAACTGCTGTTAATGTCTTAACTATTTTGGCAAAAAGAATCACAGTACAAAAATATTCGCACTCAGTTGATTTGGAAATTGCTTACAGCTACACTATACAACAAACTATGATACGGAATCAGTCCAAAAACTGTGTGCATTATGCAAAGAAACTTTTCTCTGTAATGGAAATTCCACAATGTTAATTATGTCTCAATCATATGAGACCAATATTTCTGAAAACAAGATCAGAAAGTAAGCTTATTAGCTGTTGGATTATCACAATAGATATTCCAACAAATTGGATGAAAAGATACAGAGAATGCCACAGGACCTGATGGAATATCAATACAATTCTACAGATAGTATGCAAAATAACTTGCCCTTCTTCTAGCAGCAGTGTACCGTAGGTCTCTAGAGTGAAGTGTTCCCGATGATCGGAAAAGAAGGGCAGATCATTATCGTTTTCAAAATGGGTCATCGAAGAGATGCATATCACTAATAGACCTAAATCTCTTGAGTCAATCTGTTGTAAAATTTTGGAACATGTTTTATACTCACGTATTATAACATTGCTGGAGACTGAAAATCTCCTCTGTATCAATCATCACAGGTTCTGAAAAAAATGATCGTGCGAAACCCAGATGTGTCTGTTCGTCCATGGGACCCACAAGGTGGTAGATACCAGCACCAAAGTACATCCTCTGTTCCTCGATATCCATAAGGCACTCGACAGTTCTGCACTGCCACATAATGAATTAGTTACGAGCACACGAAAAATCAGACCAACTGCGTGACTGGACTGAAGTGCTTCTAGCAAACAGAACACAGCTTGTCATTCTTGGTTGAGAGAAGTCTTGAGACATAAAGGATATTATACACTGAATCGGCACAGAGACTGCATGTAGGCATGTGTATTCAAATACAGAGATATACAAACAGGCAGAATGCGGCACTGCGGTCAGCAATGCCTATATAAGACAACAAGTTTCCGGTGCAGTTGTTAGATTGGTTACTGTTGCTACAATGGTGGTTTATCAAGATTTAAGTGAGTTTGAATGTGGTGTTATAGTCGGTGTAAGAGTGATGGGACACAGCATCACCGAGGTAGCGATGAAGTGGGGATTTCCTCGTACGACCATTTGACAAGTATACCGTGAATATCAGGAATCCAGAAAAATATCAAATCTCTGACATTGCTGCAGCCGGAAAAAGATCCTGCAAGAACGGGACCAACGATGACTGAAGACGGGACAGAAGTGCAACCCTTCTGCAAATTGCTGCAGATTTCAATGCTGGCCATCAGCATATGTCAGCGTGTGAACCACTCAACGAAACATCATAAATATGGGCATTTGGAGCAGAAGGCCCACTCATGTACCCTTGATTACTGCACCACACAAAGCTTTATGCCTTGCCTTGGCCCATCAACAGCAACAATGGGCTGTTGATGACTGGAAACATGTTGCCCGGTCGGAAGAGCCTCGTTTCACATTGTATCAAGTAGGTGGATGTGTACGAGTATAGACACAACCTCATAAATCCACGGACCCTGCATGTCAGCAGGGGACTGTTCAAGCTGGTGGAGGATTTGTAATGGTGTGGGGAATGTGCAAATGGAGTGATACGGGACCTCTGATATGTCTAGATACGAATGACAGGCGACACATACGTGAGCATCCTGTCTGGTCACCTGCATCCACTCATGTCCATTGTGCATTCTGACGGACTTGGGCAATTCCAGCAGGAGAACGTGACACCCAACATATCCAGAAGTGCTACAGAGAGGCTCCAGGAACACACTTCTGAGTTGAAACACTTCTGCTGGCCAGCAAACTCGCCAGACATGAACATTATTGAGCACATCTGGGATGCCTTACAACATGCTGTTCAGAAGAGATCTCCAGCCACCCACCCCCCCTCGTACTATTACAGATTTATGGATAGCCCTGCAGAAATCACTGTGTCATTTCCCTTCAGCACTACTTTAGACATTAGTCAAGCCCATACCACATCATGTTGCAGCACTTCAGCGTGCTCATGGGGGCCCGCACAATATGTGGCAGGTGTACCAGTTTCTTTGGCTCTTCAGTGTAGGTCCATTACTTTTCATACTACATACAAATAGCAGCAAACAACATGGGAAGTTCCACGAGGCTTTTGCAGATGATGCTTTTTCAAACAGAGAAGTCACAATGCTAAAAAATTGTAGCAAAATGGTAGTAGATCTGCAGTGGATCATACCTTGGTGCAGGGTGCAGCAATTGACCCTCAACAAAAACAAAAGTAATGTACTATGTGCATATAGACAGGACAACCCATTATTGTATGATTACACAATTGCAGAACAACCACTGGAAACAATTAGTTTCACAAAATATCTAAGAGCAGATGTACGAAGTAATTTAAAATGGAAAGACCACATAAAACTTATTCACAAGAAAGACAGATAAAAGACAGATGCACTTACGAAATGCAGTTCATCAACAAAGGATGTAGCTTGAAAAATCCTCATTCAACCAACACTTTAGTACTGTTCATCAGTATGGATCCGTATCACATAGGATTGATAGAGGAAATAGAGAAGATACAACGAAGACCAGCACATTTTGTTCAATGTTCATTTAGGAGGCACACAAGAGCCACAAAGAAATTAACCAACTCCTTTTAAAGTTAAAAGTTGCAAGAGAGCATACATTCCCAAAAGAGTCATCAAATACATTGCTTGGTCCTACATGAATCTCGCAGAAAGACCACGGACATAAAATTGGAGATATTCAAACCCACATGGAGCCTTACCACAATCACCCTTCCCGAAAACCATTTGTGACTAACAGGAAAGGGGTAAAGTGACAGTGATGCACAGAGTGCCGCCCGTCACACTACACTAGGTTACTTGTGGAGTACAGCTAAAATTTTGATGTGGATTGTCACATTCTAGTCTAGTCTGGGCAAACAATGGCTTAACTGTTTATATTACAATCATTTGATCAAAGAAATATGGAAATGTGAATATATCCAATCATCAAGAAAAATATTCTCATTTTTACCTGAATTCATCAGATGGCGTCCATTAAAAAAGAACATGAAAGGATTGTGTATTTCAGAAAGAATGGCAAAAGCAGCAAAGAGGTTGAAGATGGAAAAACAGAAAAAAACATTTGCAGGAGCTGCTAGAAAACATTGGATTTTTTTACCATCAAAATGTACCTGAATTTGCCCAAGTAACAAGAACTATTTGCATTTGAGCACACAAAAAAATTCAGGAGCAAAAGAACTTATTAGGCAATTTGAAAGTAACTGTTTTTTGCTTCCAGTCAGATTTTCAAAAATCCAAAATGCTGTATAATTATGACAGTAGGTGCAGCACGTTGACACACTGTACACAAATAATACATCAGCATGTAATACAATCACTAGTGCCCGTTTTTTCTTTTAATTTTGCTACCACCATTTGAGTGTAATAATTTTTATTTTATTGCAATACAATCCAGATTTCAGCTTTAAGTCATTTTCAAGTATAAAAACTTCTTTGTTTATTGTCAAAAGATAACAAACTGGTATGAAATACAAGTCCTTGTTGAAAAAGCACATCTGGTCAAACGGGCCAGATCTGTCATTAGTAAAAGTGAAAATATCTCCAAAATGCCTAAATACATTACGGAACCTACAGCACAGTTGCTATATGAAACTGTTAATCAGTGTTTATTTGTTAGCAGTTTCAACAATGTAGGGAAAGATAAACTGATACTTACTGTAAAGATGATACATTACATTGCAGACAGGGCACAATTAAGAGACACTTAAACTACAGCTTTTGTCCACAGCCTTCATCAGAAAAAGAAAGAGAAACACCCATGATTCAGGCACGTAAGCGCGTGTGAATAAATGATGTGTGTTTGTTTTTCAGATGAAGGCTGTGGCTGAAAACCTATATGTCCTTACTTTTACTAATGGCAGATCTGGCCTATGTCACTAGATATGCCTTTTTAAAAAAGACTTTTTATTTCATACCAGTCTGATATCTTTTGACATAAAAATAAATAAGTTTCTGAGTTTGAATCTGGCATAAGGCTGAAATATGGATCGTATAACAATAAAATAAAAATTATTACAAGTTATTACAAGCAAATGGTCACAGCAGCGCTCAAAACTATACCACGACTGTGGCTCCGGCCAAAATAAAAATAATCACTACCAGTAGTGGTATTTTTCTTTATGAACATATAACAAATTTTTGATCTCTAACTTAAACAATACCAAAATGCAAATAGGTGTTTCAAGTAGACTGAAATACAGTCTTTTCTGTTGTGTTAACAATTACAGAATTAGACAGACCTACTTTAAGATGCAACACGCAGAATACAACTTGGCACTTTTCTGGGAGCAGAGAGCATGATGGCAGTCTTATGACTTTGGATTGGTACAGATTACTTCTATTTGGTGCCATCCTTAACTAGGAAACAATGCAATGTATCATAGCAATACAACACTGTAGTGTGTACTGTGAATGCAGTGTTGAGTCTGGTGGGCTGCTAGCCCTGTGAGATTGTGGTGGTGTTCGTTTCCCCACCCAACACTTCCCCTCCCTCTGCAGCACTCTTTGTGTCAGGTGGCAAATGCGTTCTTACTCCCCCTAGGAAAGGTGCCAAGGTATGCTGTTCGAATGGTGCACTGTATCAAACATAGTGAAGTACAAAGCATTTGGTAGTTTTGATAATTTGGGAGCCTGATAACATAGTGAACACATGCATAGGAAAAGTTTAAAATTCACTAATTCTCTGACACGCAAACAAACAATGCACTGGCAAATGATCGTGTTTCCAGTGCCTTTTACTCTCTGCCTGTTCCTTGTTAAAATATGGGAGAATTTTTGGGTAAGTCTAAAGAGTGTCTGTACCAGGGCCATTAAATTTTGATCTTCAGTTACATTATTTGAGGGTCCTGCATAAAAAGTTGTGTCAGGATGCCAAGTTGCAAAATCGCTATTAAGTAAAGAACAATGACTTGCTAAACTTGGATTTTTTTTAATGTACTTTCAGTTCCAAAGAAAGTGGCCTTTGTGAATGGTTCTAGTACCTACACTATGTAACATATGAAGCTGAAACTTGGCAGAAATTCATGCATGTTTCTTAGGTACAATCTGTACATACATTGGTGTCCAAAATTAAAGCAACATACCGCAATTTCCCCAAATTGTGCTTAATTTACTATATAATCATATAAACTGCCAACAGATGTCTGTACCATTGTGTTCTGCACAGAAGACGGCATGCTGGCCAACGGACAACTACGCCAACAATGATATCAGTCCATCTATCAAATGGGGTAGGTGTTTGCCGGGTAGTCTCACATCCACAATCATGTATAGTGTCACCGATAGTGCAGTATACACACAGAGAAGACGCCTACAAGACACTCTGCTGTGGAGGGCCATAGGAAGAATGAAAGCAGGACAGCCGCAAACTAATGTGGCCCGGTGGCTTAATGCGAGTCATTCTATTGTTTCTCAGATATGGTGCCAATTTATAGAGACCAACACTGTGTGCCGAAAACTAGGGCAGGGCCAACCACGTGTCCATCAGAAAGAGAGCATCATTATTTGGCTGTAAGGGACAATGGTCCTGTCTTACTACAGCAAGGAAACTGGCTACTGACTTTGCAGCAGAGCGTGTTGTACCGAGGCATATGGTCTACAGAAGGCTTCAGCAGAGTGGTCTTTATTGTCGGAGACCTGCTGTATGTGTACCTCTGATGTGTCTTCACAGAAAGGAATGTCTAGAGTGGAATCATCAACATGCCACCTGGCTGGTCGAACAGGGGCAAATATTATTTATGCAGATGTGTCCTGATTTTGTCTAGAGTGTGATTCTCAATGGACTTGCATCTAGAGGGAACATGGAACACGATTTTGGGACTCAAAGATTGTGGAAAGGGCCCAATACCAAGGAGGATGCCCAATGGTTTGGGCAGGGATTACGTTAATCACTTGAACATTTCTTCATGAAACAGTATGGCAAGGTTTAACTGCTGTCAGGTATCGTGATGAGATCTTCGGACCTGATGTGCAACTGTTGAGAAATGCTGTGGGCCCTATGGATGATTGTGCTCAACATCGTAGAGCATGGGTAGCTGATGTTTTATTGTAAACTGAAGATACTGCACCCATGACATGTCTTACTCATTCTTTCGATTTGAATCCCATAGAGCACGTCTGGGACGCACTAGGGAGGCAGGTTGCATCACGTTAGTTTCCACCAACCAGTCTCCAAGACTTGTGAGCTACTCTACAGGAAGAATGGGCATTATGCCCAAACATGAGATTGGTGACAACATCCCCAGCAAGCCTCAACGTTTTCAGATCTGTACTGCTGCCAGAGGTTTTTTTTTTTTTGTGGTTTTAGGGCGCACAACTTCAATGGTCATTAGCGCCCTGACTACTCTAAGAATGCACTGCGAGGCACAAGTTGACAACAACAACTAAAAGGGAAAACACGATAAAAGACAGACTGACAGGCATAGGATTAAAAAAACAGCATCATCAAATGTCCTTAGAGAGGTTTGTCAAATTGATAAAACGAAGAACACGAGCAGCTGCTCGTGGGTCATCCACTCAAA
This sequence comes from Schistocerca cancellata, assembly GCF_023864275.1. NCBI lineage: Eukaryota > Metazoa > Arthropoda > Insecta > Orthoptera > Acrididae > Schistocerca > Schistocerca cancellata. Next base: position 251,716,481 of record NC_064632.1, read on the forward strand.
TGGCATCGAAAGTACTTGGCAAGTTAAGATCTAGACGCAGTGTGTTAAAATCGGGACAGGACATTAAAATGTGTCGAACCGTCAGCAAGTGCCCACACTGGCAGAACGGCGCCGCCGCAGCCGTCAGCAGATGGCGATGGCTGAACCGGCAGTGCCCAATTCTAAACCGGGCCAAAACTACCTCCTCCCGCCGAGAAGGGCGTGAGGAGGACGTCCAAGCCACGGGAAGAGGTTTTAAGGCCCGAAGCTTATTGTCGGTAAGTGCAGCCCAATCGGCATGCCACAGCGATAAAATGCGCCGACAAATGACCCTGCTAAAATCGGACGAAGGGACACAACAAGAAGCTGTCCGAGGCTGGAGGACCGCAGCCTTGGCCGCGGCATCTGCAGCTTCGTTCCCAGGGATACCGACATGGCCAGGAACCCACATAAAGCTAACCGGAGAACCGACGTCCACCAGCTGCTGAAGAGAGCGTTGGATCCGGTGTACGAAAGGGTGAACCGGGTACGGATCACTGAGGCTCTGGATGGCGCTCAGGGAATCGGAGCAGATGACATAAGCAGAATGTCGGTGGCGGCAGATGTAAAGAACAGCCTGGTAGGGGGCAAAGAGCTCAGCTGTGAAGACCGAACAATGGCCATGGAGCCGGTATTTGAAACTTTGTGCCCCGACAATAAAGGAACACCCGACCCCGTCATTGGTCTTAGAGCCATCTGTATAAATGAAAGTCATGTTGATGAACTTCGAACGAAGTTCCAAAAAACGGGAGTGGTAGACCGAACCGGGGGTAACCTCTTTTGGGAGCGAGCTGAGGTCAAGGTGAACGCGGACCTGAGCCTGGAGCCAAGGTGGCGTGTGGCTCTCGCCCACTCGAAAGGTTGCAGGGAGTGAAAAATTAAGGTGTTGAAGGAGGTGACGAAAGTGAACTCCAGGGGGTAGCAGGGCAGAGACATACAACCCGTATTGACGGTCGAGAGTCGTCAAAAAAGGAACGATAAGACGGATGGTCGGGCATTGACAGTAGCCGACAGGCATACCGACAAAGCAGTATATCGCGTCGGTAGGTGAGTGGCAATTCGCCAGCGTCAGCATGAAGACTCTCTACGGGACTAGTATAAAATGCTCCGATCGCAAGTCGTAAACCCCGATGTTGTATGGAGTTGAGGCGGCGTAAGATGGATGGCCGTGCAGAGGAGTATACGAAGCTCCCATAATCCAGCTTGGAGCGGACGATCGACCGATATAGACGAAGTAGGACGGTTCAATCCGCTCCCCACGACATACCACTGAGACCACGGAGGACATTTAAAGAACGGGTACAACGGGCGGCCAAATATGACACATGTGGAGACCAGCTAAGTTTCCTGTCAAATGTAAGGCCTAAAAATTTGGTTGTGTCCACGATTGGGAGAGCAACGGGACCGAGTCGTAAGGACGGTGGGAGAAACTCTTTGTAGCGCCAGAAGTTAATACAGACCGTCTTCTCGGCGGAAAAACGGAAGCCATTGGCGACACTCCAGGAGTAAAGACGGTCAAGAGAACGCTGAAGACAGCGCTCCAGGACACGTGTACACTGCGCGCTGCAATAGATGGTAAAATCGTCCACAAAAAGGAAGCCTGATACATCAGCTGGGAGGCAATCCATTATTGGATTGATCGCGATGGCGAAGAGAGCGACGCTCAAAACTGAGCCCTGAGGCACCCCATTCTCCTGGCGAAAGGTGTCGGACAGGACAGAACCCACACGTACCCTGAACTGTCGATCCATTAAAAAGGAACGAATAAAAAGAGGGAGGCGACCGCGAAGGCCCCATGTATGCATGGTGCGGAGAATGCCCGCCCTCCAACAGGTGTCGTAAGCCTTCTCCAAATCAAAGAACACAGCGGCGGTCGGGCGCTTCCGCAAGAAGTTATTCATAATGAAGGTCGACAAGGTAACCAGATGGTCAACAGCAGAGCGGCGCCTACGAAATCCACATTGTACATTGGTAAGTAGGCGTCGAGACTCGAGCAGCCAAACCAATCGAGAGTTAACCATTCGCTCCATCACTTTACAGACACAGCTGGTAAGCGAGATAGGTCGATAACTGGAAGGCAAGTGCTTGTCCTTCCCCGGCTTAGGAATCGGGACAACAATAGACTCGCGCCAGCATGCGGGAACATGTCCCTCAATCCAGATGCGATTGTATGTACGAAGAAGAAAACCTTTACCCGCAGGAGAAAGGTTCTTCAGCATCTGAATATGAATAGAATCAGGCCCTGGAGCGGAGGACCGTGATCGACCAAGTGCGTTTTCGAGTTCCCGCATGGTGAATGGGGCATTATAACTTTCACAATTCGAGGAGCGGAAGTTAGGTGGACTAGCCTCCTCTGCCTGTTTGCAGGGGAGGAAGGCAGGGTGGTAATGAGCGGAGCTCGAAACCTCTGCGAAAAAGCGGCCGAAGGCATTGGAGACAGCCTCAGGGGCCACAAGGACGTCATTCGCGACCTTCAAGCCAGAAACTGGTGAGTGGACCTTAGTGCCAGATAGCCGGCGCAGGCTACCCCAGACAACAGAAGAAGGAGTAAAACTGTTGAAGGTGCTTGTGAAAGCAGCCCAGCTGGCTTTCTTGCTTTCTTTGATAATACGACGACACTGAGCACGTAATCGTTTATAACTGATACAATTCGCCACTGTAGGGTGGCGTTTAAATGTGCGTAAAGCACGTCGACGAGCACGTAAAGCGTCTCTACATGCTGCGGTCCACCAGGGGACCAGTACGCGACGTGGAGAAGAAGTAGGGTGAGGGATGGAATATTCAGCAGCAGCGAGAATGACTTCCGTGAGGTGTGCGACCTGACGATCGCAGCTTGTGAAGGTTTGATCCTGAAAGGTCGCCCTGGAGGAGAAGAGCCCCCAGTCTGCCTTGGAGATGGTCCAACTAGAGGAGCACGGAGAGGGGGTATGCTGCAGGAGATGGATAACACACGGGAAGTGGTCGCTCGAATATGTATCAGAAAGTGCATACCACTCAAACCAGCGTGCAAGTTGGGGAGTACATATAGAGAGGTCTAAATGGGAATAGGTGTGAGATGTGTCCGAAAGAAAAGTAGCCCCTACTGCCAGTATTGAGGCAGACAAGATTGAGCTGGTTGAAAAGGTCTGCTAACAAGGAGCCCCTCGGGCAGGATGCTGGAGAGCCCCAAAGGGGATGGTGGGCATTGAAGTCTCCAGTTAACAAAAATGGTGCAGGTAGCTGAGAAATAAGTTGCATCATGTCTGCCCTGGTAACGGCAGATGACGATGGAGTGTAAACGGTACAAAAGGAAAACGTAAAAGTGGGGAGAGTAATGCGGATGGCAACTGCCTGCAGGCCGGTGTGCAACGTGATGGGATCGTAGTAAATATCATCCCGGACCAGCAACATAACCCCTCCATGAGCTGGGATACCTACCACAGGGGGTAGGTCAAAACGCACAGAGGTGTAGTGTGCCAAGGCAATTTGATCGCATGGGCGTAGCTTCGTTTCCTGGAGGGCTACGACGAGCGGACGGTGCAAGCGGAGCAGCAACTTCAAGTCCTCTCGGTTGGAGCGAATGCTGCGAATATTCCAGTGAATAAGTGCCATCGTAAGAAAAGGAAGATGAAAGAAGGGGTCACCTCGAAGGCCGCTGAGGGCCTGGCTTCGAGCGAGCACTGCCGCCGCTATCAGTAGGCGGACAGTCATCGTCCATTGGGTCTATAGGTTCATCGGCCATCTCGGGAGGATGGCCGGGAGGGGGAGCTTCCTCCGCCGGTGAACGGCCAGATGTACGGCTACCAGCGGTGCGGCCAGGCGAAACGGATGACGGCCTGGGGCGGCAACCGCTGGGTGGCGCAGGAGAAGAAATGCGCCGTGGCGGAGAAGGAGAACTGTGCTTCCTATGAGTCTTTTTGGAAGGACGTTTGGTGGAAGTACCGGTCGAAGGCTGGGAGGTCGAGGGACGTAGGAAGTCTGCACGGGATGGTTCCTTCTTGAAGGCCCGTGCATCTGACTTCGGGGTCTTCGTCTTAGCAGAAGCTGACGAAGGGGCTGGTGTCTGTGGGGTGATGGGAGGAAGAGGAGACGTCGACCGCGCGATCTTAGCACTGGCCGAATGGACGACCGTGGTGCTGAAGGTCAGATCGCATGTCTGGGTTGCTACCTCCCCGGTAGTCCGAGGAGAGGCGAGGACAGTACTGTATTTCCCCGCTGGGAGCAGCGCGGGCTTCCTACTAGCCAATAGCTTGCGAGCAGCCGAGGTGGACACTTTCTCTTTGACCCGAATTTCTTGGATACAGCGTTCTTCCTTATAGACAGGACCGTCGCGGGAGGATGCGGCATGGTCACCCTGACAGTTCACACAACGAGGAGACGGAGGTGGACAGTCACCCTCATGGGCATCCCTGCCACAAGTGACACATTTAGCCGCATTGGAACAAGACTGTCGAGTGTGATTGAAACGCTGACACTGGTAGCAGCGCGTAGGTGTCGGGACATAGGGGCGAATAGAAATAACCTCGTAGCCCGCCTTGATGCGCGATGGCAGCTTAACACTATCGAAGGTCAAGAAAAGTGTCCGGGTCAGTACAAGGTCATTGTTGACCTTTTTCATGACCCTATGGACAACCGTCACGCCCTTCTCAGCGAGGAAAGATTGAATCTCCTCGTCAGTCAATCCGTCGAGGGAGCTAGTATAGACTACACCACGAGACGAATTCAAAGTTCGGTGGGCCTCCACCCGGACAGGGAACGTGTACAGGAGTGTGGCCCGAAGCAGTTTTTGTGCCTGAAAGGCACTCTCAGTTTCTAGTAATAAGGTACCGTTACGCAACCTGGTACAAGATTTGACAGATCCGGCTATGGCATCTACGCCCTTCTGGATAACGAAAGGGTTGACAGAGGAAAAATCCTTTCCGTCCTCAGATCGAGAAACGACGAGGAACTGTGGGGCAGGCGGTAGTACTTTTGTCACTGGTGGCTGGTCACGTTTCCGTTTTTGGGCAGAAGTCGAAAGAGATGGAGTAGAATCCATTGCGGAGGAATCCCCCATGATTGCCAGCGTCTCCGATGGCGCGCTCCTTCCTTGTGGGGACCCTCTCAGAGGGCACTCCCGCCTTAGGTGAATGTTTACACCTCAGGTCACACCTCCCGAGAAACAGACGGAGGGACCAATCGGCATGGTCAGAAGGTATCAGCTCAGGCAATCACCCCTCCCCGGGCCTGGCCTTTACCAGGGGGTACGCGCGTGCCTTACATGTCTACCCAGGGCGGGGACTTACGCGTTACCCCGTCACCGGCTACGCGTGCGAACGCGTGGGTCGGCCTTCAGGCACGCACAGGGAGGAAGGAAGAAGAGGAAAAACAAGAGAGAGAGGGAGAAAGAGGACATACTGACTCAAACGCCGAGGCGGACGCCAGAGAAGGCAAGGAGAAGAAGGCAATGAGAAGGCAAGGAGAAGAAGGCAATGAGAAGGCAAGGAGAAGAAGGCAATGAGGAGGCAAGGAGAAGTCAAGGGAAAGAGTAAGGAAGACAGTGAGGTGGAGAAGAGCAAAGAAAGGAACCAACAAAAGGAACCAACAAAAGGAAGGAAGAAAGAAACGAGAAGTGAAAAACCAAAAAGACCACAATTATAGGTCGTGGAACCGTCCGTCTCCGGACGCAGGCGCTAACTACCCCCGTGAGGGGGATGGACTCCTTTTAGTCGCCTCTTACGACAGGCAGGAATACCTCGGGCCGATTCTAATCCCCGGACCCGCAGGGGGGCTGCCAGAGGTGGTCAACCCTATAATGAGCACATGAACCAATTATTGGAATGTGTGGGGAAATCTGTTAAATTGCGAAGTGTGAGAACATTTTTGTCTACCGCTATGCCTGTTGCAGTCCTGTATTCTTTAGATTGTTTGTACTTTACTCTCACCTGTTTAAATAGTTTTGTGGCAAAAGAAAAGCAACCTTGCAAAATTTCCATTTGTTGCTTTAATTTTGCACAGCAGTCTATTTAAAGAAAATAGAAGGCAGTCAATTTGGGAGCATCTTCCAGATTGTGTCACTTGGCATCAAATGATCCATATGCAAGAGTAGACACATATTCAACAATCTATTAGAGTATAATTAATTTCTTGTTGGAAATGATGTGGAGTTTACGAGTATCAAATACTTGTATACACACTCCATACCTTCACATGCAGAAAAATCAACTGAAAGATTTATCAGTATTTGAATCATACCAAGGAACATCAAAAGGTAGCTCTGAACAGTAACAAGCAACTTTTAGTGAAATGAGCTGACTGGTGGAGGGAATAGATAAGTTAACTTTATCCGAGTAATTTCTGTGAAGCTAACAGCATGTAACAGATGGCCTTTTTCTCTGGTGCTGGTGCTGGAACACAAGTTCAAACCAGATACGTATCTTCTATCTTTCTCTTTTTCTTTCTTTCTTACTAAAATGTACCAGTTACCAATCTGACATAGAGAAACAAGCAAACAGCAAAAACTAGTATTTTCAATCAGAAATTACTTCTGCAGTAGCTACAGAGAAAGGAATGAGCAGTGTGAGACTAAGATTAGCAGAAAAGCAGTCCAGAGGAGTTGCCACAGACTTAGCTCTGGTCTCCTGAATATTTCTGGAATTTGAGTACTTGTAACAAGTGATTAGATGTCTCATAAACTGACCTGCCTGTAATGACAAGCAATTTATAATTATCAAAAGCTGTACAGAAACAGTAGACAACTGTGGCAGCACCCAAGGTACAAAACCAATGACATAAACAAAATTCCATTACTCCACTCAAGGTGCTAGTAACAAGTGAATTTTCAAACAAACATTTTCAATTGGTTGATAGCACTAGTATAAATAATGCAGTACAGAAAGGCACTAAAAGAATGTGTTTAATGAGAGTAGCACAAACTTTTGAGAGTCATACAGAATTAGTGTGCAGCAAATAAAATGGTAACGCAGGCAAGGAATGAAATCTCTTGAGGAATAAGACTGCAGAGTAATACTTCAGGAAGTTATATGTTGTGTATGAGCTGGGGTGTATGAAGTATGCCATGCTACGACAATGTGGAAGTATAAGACAAATGCTTTTTCCAGTCTTCTAGTTTTCCGTAATATTTGTGTTTCAAGTATCTCAAAACCACTGTACACCAATTGTTGTTTTTCAGTTACTACTTAAGAATTTCACTGTAGGTTATGTAGAAAGGACAGAAAAATCGGGGAACAGGAGGCAAAGATTTGTGCCCTTAAGCCTGAATTACAAATCGCGAATTTGGAATTATGTAAGCTAAGGGAGGAAAAGGACTCTGAGGACTGGGAAAAGGTAGCAAGCAAAGGGCAAAACAGGGAACAATTGATAAAACTTCTGAAATTCAGTTAGCAAATCAGTTTGGCTTGCTATCTGAAGTATTGGAGGAAGGGCCTCATTTAGATGTAGTTGAATGTAGGTTGAGCAGAATATTAGCTTAAAGAAAAAAGACAGGTCGAGATCAAACCAGAATAGGAAAAGAAAAATTCTGCTTATAGGTAGCAGTCATGGGTGGGGTGTGGGGCAAACAGCTTTAGGAGAAATTACGGACAGAGTATCAGGTCACAAGTTTTGTGGAACCAAGTGCTAGCCATAGCCAGATGACAGACAACTTAGGTCAGCTATGCAAGGACTTTGAGAAGGAAGATCAGGTAATTATAGTTGGGGGAGCAGGAAACAGCCTGGCTATGAATCCAAGATATAGTATTAGGAGTTACTAAAATAGGAGCAGAAACTGCGCACATGAATGTGGGGTTTGTGGATGTCTTTCAGCGCCATGATCAGCACTGGGTAAACACTGCTGTAAGGCGTATTAACGCTGAGCTGAAAGGGATGCTCCAGACACTGGCAAAGTCTCACATGTGCATTGCTCCAGCTGATGCTATTGATATGTGGGGTTACATTACACATGGCCTGCACCTTAATAGGAGGGGGAAAGATAAGTTAGCTTCTCTAGCAATTCTGATAGGAAAAGTGAACTAGAAGTGTTGTTAAAAACATTTAACTTAGAATCAGTGATCAATTTCCCTACACGTATAGCTCAGGACAGTAGTACTCTAATAGATAATGTATTTGTACAGCAAGAGGATGTAGAACAAACACATGCTTTCCTGTGGTAAATGGATTATCTGACCATGATGCACAACTGATTAACTTACAAAACCTAACAGGGTGTACACTTCAGAAACCATTAAGTAAAAGTGTGAGGGTGCTTAACCCGGTATCTAGAGACCACTTCAGTGAAAGTTTAGGAAATGTAAACTGGGAAGATGTATATAATGAGCCAAATGCTAATGATAAATGGAGCATATTTCTTGATAAATTTATATCCCTTTTTGAATATTGTTTTCCAAAGAAAATTACTAAATGTAGCACCACAAACTTTTCGAAGAAACCTTGGATTACTACAGGTATTAAAGCGTCTTCAGAAAGAAAAAGAAAACTGTATGAGACAGCAAGAACTAGTAAAGATCCAGAAGTAGTTTTACACTATAAAAATTATTGTAACATACTGAGAAAAGTTTTAAGGAAATCATGAAATATGTATGTTAGAGAAGAAATTAACAACTCCAGCAATAAAATAAAATCAATATGGAATGTTGTTAGAAGGGAGGCAGGAAAAGTAATCACTGGGGTACATAATATTAATGTTAAAGAGAATGAGACCATCTTAACCAACAGTACGCAGGTAGCCAACGTATTTAGCAATCACTTCTTAAGTTTAGGAGAAAAAATTGGTGAGAATAGTTCAAAAGAAAAAGCCAGGCAATACATGGAAGAGTCAGTTTTTAAAAAATTGTAGTCAGATTAAGTTTCATCTAACAACCTCTTGTGAAATAAGGAAAATTATTAAATCTTTGAAAAATAAATGTTCTGTTGGAGTACATGACATCTCTAACAAGTTGTTAAAACAATGTGGAGCAATTACAGCTGATGTTTTGAGTCACATATGTAATGCATCAGTGACTTAGGGTATTTTTCCAGACAGGTTAAAATATGCCATTGTCAGGCACCTCTACAAAAAGGGGGAAACCACAGATGTCAGTAATTACCGGCCAGTATCCTTACTTACAGCATGTTCAAAAGTAATGTACTCAAGAGTGCTTAGCCATCTCAACAGTAATGGGATACTTAGTAAATCACAGTTCGGATTTCAGAAATGCTGTTCCACTGAGACGGCAACATACAATTTCACTGTCCATGTAATAGACTCTTTAAATAGTAAAATGTCACCAGTAGGAATATTCTGTGACTTATCCAAAGCATTGGAGTTTGTGAACCATGACATTATGTAACAGAAATTACAATTCTATGGTATAAATGAAACAGCATATGGTTAAGTCATATCTACAGAACAGGAAGCAAAAAGTCTCTTTATATGCTTCAAGTGATTCAAAGGAGTTTGCCACTTCACCTAACTGTGGTGAAATTACATTAGGTGTTCCACAAGGTTCGATAATGTGTCCCCTCCTGTTCTTGATATATGTGAATGACCTCCCTTCTTATGTGAAACAACATGGTGAAGTGACACTGTTTGCTGATTATACAAGCATAATTATTAATCTAGTAAAAGAAAGTCTGATAGAAAATTATACAAATAAGGTCTTTGGAAAAGTCATTAATGGGTTTTCTGCGAATGGACCTGCTCTGAACTTTGAAACAACACAGTACATCCAATTTTCTGCTGCAAAAAGTGTAAGTCCTTCAATAAACATAACACATCAAAAGAAGTCAGTAGCCAAGGTAGAGCATACTAAGTTTTTGGGTGTACATATAGATGAGAATCTTAATTGGAAAAGTCATATTTTGAATCTCCTAAAGCAACTAGGTTCAGCAACTTTTGCAATCAGAATAATTGCCAATTTTGAGGATGTAGAAATTAGTAAGCTAACACACTTTGCTTACTTCCACTCTCTGATGTCATACGGAATAATATTCTGGGGCAACTCAACACTTAGGCAAAAGGTATTCACTGCTCAAACGAAAGTAGTTTGAATAATGTGTGGGGTTCATAGTCACACATCCTGTAGGCATCTGTTTAAAAGGTTAGGAATTCTTAGTGAGGTTCATAGTCGCACATCTTGTCGGCATCTGTTTAAAAGGTTAGGAATTCTTACAACTGCTTCACAGTATATTTACTCAGTAATGAAATTTTTTCTCAACAACATGGACCAGTTTCAAATCAACAGCGACATTCATGATTACAATACCAGAAAAAAGAAAGACCTACACTATCCTTTCCTTAACCTATCTTTGGCACAGAAAGGGGTAAAATATGCTGCTATAAAACTTTTTGATAAATTACCAGATGAAATAAAATGTCTGACAGACAGCAGTAATAGATTCAAAAACAAATAGAAATCATACCTTCTTAACAACTCCTTCTATACCATAGATGAATTCTTCAATATGAGTAAATAAATCTGGAGATATAATATACGCATTTTGTTCCATTTAAAGGAATGGGATAGATAATAGAAATATTTAGGTATAAGGCTATAATGCAAAAAAAGTTTCCTGTGCGCATTTCTTGTGCCTTTGACAGGTTCCACATCATAACGGTTTTTCCGCACTATTGATCAATGGAACACTTAACTAACTAACTAACTAACTAACTAACTAACTAACTTTGACCTGTTCTATAATAAAAGTAATTTCCACTTTACAGAATGTAATCCATGGGACCAATGTAAAAATCAAATCCAATTACATATCAACAAAAATAATCATTGAAAATACACTCCTGGAAATGGAAAAAAGAACACATTGACACCGGTGTGTCAGACCCACCATACTTGCTCCGGACACTGTGAGAGGGCTGTACAAGCAATGATCACACGCACGGCACAGCGGACACACCAGGAACCGCGGTGTTGGCCGTCGAATGGCGCTAGCTGCGCAGCATTTGTGCACCGCCGCCGTCAGTGTCAGCCAGTTTGCCGTGGCATACGGAGCTCCATCGCAGTCTTTAACACTGGTAGCATGCCGCGACAGCGTGGATGTGAACCGTATGTGCAGTTGACGGACTTTGAGCGAGGGCGTATAGTGGGCATGCGGGAGGCCGGGTGGACGTACCGCCGAATTGCTCAACACGTGGGGCGTGAGGTCTCCACAGTACATCGATGTCGCAAGTAGTCGGCGGAAGGTGCACGTGCCCGTCGACCTGGGACCGGACCACAGCGACGCACGGATGCACGCCAAGACCGTAGGATCCTACGCAGTGCCGTAGGGGACCGCACCGCCACTTCCCAGCAAATTAGGGACACTGTTGCTCCTGGGGTATCGGCGAGGACCATTCGCAACCGTCTCCATGAAGCTGGGCTACGGTCCCACACACCGTTAGGCCGTCTTCCGCTCACGCCCCAACATCAAGCAGCCCGCCTCCAGTGGTGTCACGACAGGCGTGAATGGAGGGACGAATGGAGACGTGTCGTCTTCAGCGATGAGAGTCGCTTCTGCCTTGGTGCCAATGATGGTCATATGCGTGTTTGGCGCCGTGCAGGTGAGCGCCACAATCAGGACTGCATACGACCGAGGCACACAGGGCCAACACCCGGCATCATGGTGTGGGGAGCGATCTCCTACACTGGCCGTACACCACTGGTGATCGTCGAGGGGACACTGAATAGTGCACGGTACATCCAAACCGTCATCGAACCCATCGTTCTACCATTCTTAGACCGGCAAGGGAACTTGCTGTTCCAACAGGACAATGCACGTCCGCATGTATCCCGTGCTACCCAACGTGCTCTAGAAGGTGTAAGTCAACTACCCTGGCCAGCAAGATCTCCGGATCTGTCCCCCATTGAGCATGTTTGGGACTGGATGAAGCGGCGTCTCACGCGGTCTGCACGTCCAGCACGAACGCTGGTCCAACTGAGGCGCCAGGTGGAAATGGCATGGCAAGCCATTCCACAGGACTACATCCAGCATCTCTACGATCATCTCCATGGGAGAATAGCAGCCTGCATTGCTGCGAAAGGTGGATATACACTGTACTAGTGCCGACATTGTGCATGCTCTGTTACCTGTGTCTATGTGCCTGTGGTTCTGTCAGTGTGATCATGTGATGTATCTGACCCCAGGAATGTGTCAATAAAGTTTCCCCTTCCTGGGACAATGAATTCACGGTGTTCTTATTTCAATTTCCAGGAGTGTATAACGTAATTGTAAAGATAAAAAATCTAATCACTTAGCAGCAGCAGAACAACACACATATAGAATGTACTACAATATGCTAGCTTTTCGAGCCAGTGGCTCCTTCTTCTTCTGGCAGAAGGGTTGAAAGGGAAGGAAGAGGGGTGAAGGACAAGGACTGGTGAAGTATATGAGCAGGGGTAGAGATCGTAAAAGTTTTCCAGAACCCAGGTCAAGAGAGAGTTATCAGATGGGACGAGAAGGAAAGACTGATTGTCGGGGAAGGCACTGAACAGGATTTGAAACCCTGAAAGCTGGAAGATAGGGTAATATGCAAGACAGAGATTACTGCTAAAACATCACACATGAGTTAATAAGAGCGAAAAGCTAAGTGCATATTATGCGATTGAGGTGAGAGGGGATGGTGAAAAATAGACAGGTCAGAAAATAAAAGAAGTAGGAAACTAAAACGGATTGGAGAAAGGAATAGTTACTTTGAAGGAATGCTGAGATCAAAGACATTAACATTAATTAAGGCCAGGTGGGTGGCATGTTGTAGCACCAGTTCCCTCTGCAGAGCTCTGAGAAACTGGTTCCTGGGGGAAGTATCCAGATGGCATGTGTGGTGAAACAAGGTCACAACTCTCATGCTGTAGAGCATGCTCTGCAATACAATATTGTATATTGCCAGTATACACCCTCTGCCTGTGCCCAGTCATCCTAACTAATATCTTGATGGTAGTCATGCTGACATAAAAGACCGAAGTGTTTACATAACAGCTGGTATATGACGTGTCGTTTCACAGGTGGCTCTCCCTTTGGTATTACGTGTTTTGCCAGTTACAAGGCTGGTATAGGCAGTGATAGAAGGGTGCATAGCGCAAGTCTTGCAGCGTGGACAGTTATGGGGGTAGGAGCCATTAGGCAGGCAGATGGGTTCAGAAGGAGCCTAGGGTGTCACAAGATTACTGCGGATATTTGGAGGGCAATGAAAAGCTATTCTAGATGTGGTGGGTAGAATCTCATAAAGAATGGACTTCATTTCATTGCCTTGAATACCAAGGCTGTATGGGAACGAATGTTTGATACGCAAAGAATGGCAACTGTCAAAATGTAAGTACTATTGTTTGTTAGTAGGTTTCATGTGAACAGAAGTGTGTAGCTGGCTGTTGTCGAGGATGAGATACACATAAAGGAAAGCGGCATGTCATTCAGAATAGGACCACGTGAAATTTAACTGGTAGAATGCATTTAGAGGCTCCAGGAATTTTAACAGGTCAGCCTCACCATCAGCCCATAAGGCAAAGACGTCATCAATGTATCTAAACCAAAGCAGGGGCTGAAGGCTTATGGATCCCAGGAAAACCCCTCCAACTGAGTCATGAAAAGGTTGGCATAGGAAGGAGCCATCCTGGTTTCCATGGCTGTACCCCTGATCTGTTTGTATGTCTGCGCCTCAATGGGGGAAACAACTACTACACCTTTGAAAACCAGACACATAAAAGATCAGAGGTACAGCCATGGGGACCAGGATGGCTCCTTCCTATGCCAACATCCTCAAGGGTCACTTGGTGTGGGCTTCCCTGGGACCCATAAGCCTTCAGCCCCTGGTTTTGTTTAGATACATTGATGATATCTTTGTCATATGGACCATAGTTAGTCTGCCTTTTTAAAAGTCCTGGAACCTCTAAATACATTCCCCCAACTAAATTTCACATGGTCCTATTTCAAATCCCAAGCTACTTACCTTGACGTATATCTCATCCTTAGGAATGCCAGCTACCCACTTCTGTTCACACGAAACTTATTAATAAACAACAGTACTTTCATTTTGACAGTTGCCATCCTTTCCATGTCAACCGTCCCCTCCCATATAGCCTTAGCATTCGAGGCAGACGTATCTGTTCAGATGTATACTCTTTACAGCAAAACACCACATTCTCACCTCAGACTTCAATAAACGTTATTACCCCACCAGCCTAGTTCAAAAGCAGATGTCCTGAGCCATTGGATCCAATCACGATATTGCCGATCCCTCCAACTTAGGAGTACACAACTTGCCACTCAGTATTATCCCGGTCTTGAATGTATTAACTGACTACTTCGACAAGGCCGTGAATTCCTAAAACAATGCCCTGCAATGAGGCCCACTCTGTCCGAGATTCTGCCCACAACACCTAGAATACTCTTTTGTCGCCCTCTCAATCTCCGCAATATCCTAGCCAGATCCTGTGCTCCTCCCGCACCCACCTCCCTGCCCTATGGCTCCTACCCCTGTGACTGTGCCCACAGCAGGACTTGCCCAATGCACCCTCCTATTGCCACCTATACCACTCCTGTAACTTGAAAAACGTATACTATCAAAGGGAGAGCCACCTGTGAAATGACATGTCATATAGCAGCTGTTATGTAAACACTTCTCAGCCTTTTACATCGACATGACTACCACCAAGTTATCAGTTAGGATGAATGGGCATGGGCAGAGGCTGTATACTTGCAATGCATAGTATCCTGTTGCAGAGCAAGCTCTACAACATGACAGTTGTGACCTTGGTGCCTGTATCACCACACGTGCCACGTGAATTCTTCCCCCAGATACCAGTTTCTCAGAGCTCTGCAGGTGGGAACTGGTGCTACGACATGCCACCCACCTGGTCTTAACTTGTGATAAAATCTTTGATCTCAGTATTTCTTCATAGTAACTACTCCATTCTCCACACTGTTTTAGTTCTCTACTTCTTTCATTTTCTGACTTGTCTATTTTTCACTATCTCCCTCCCACCTCCATCACATACAATGCACTTAGCTTTTCACTATTATCATCTCATGTGTAATGTTTTAGTGATAATCTCTGTCTTGCATATTACCGTATCTTCCAGCTTTAAACTCTAATCTCGTCCAGTGCAGTCCCCAACGATCAGTCCTTCCAGTAATTCTCTCCTGACCTGGGGTTCTGGGCAACTTTACCAATATTTACCCCTCTTCCTAAATCTCGCCAGTCCTTTTCCTTCATCCCTCTTCCTCACCCTTCTGCCAGAAGAAGGAGCCACTGGCCCTGGAGGATTGTTGTTGTTGTTGTGGTCTTCAGTCCTGAGACTGGTTTGATGCAGCTCTCCATGCTACTCTATTCTGTGCAAGCTTCTTCATCTCCCAGTACCTACTGCAACCTACATCCTTCTGAATCTGCTTAGTGTATTCATCTCTTGGTCTCCCCCTACGATTTTTACCCTCCACGCTGCCCTCCAATATTAAATTGATGATCCCTTGATGCCTCAGAACATGTCCTACCAACAGATTCCTTCTTCTGGTCAAGTTGTGCCACAAACTTCTCTTCTCCCCAATCCTATTCAATACTTCCTCATTAGTTATGTGATCTACCCATCTAATCTTCAGCATTCTTCTGTAGCACCACATTTCGAAAGCTTCTATTCTCTTCTTGTCCAAACTATTTACCGTCCATGTTTCACTTCCATACATGGCTACACTCCATACAAATACTTTTAGAAATGACTTCCTGACACTTAAATCTATACTCGATGTTAACAAATTTCTCTTCTTCAGAAACGTTTTCCTTGCCATTGCCAGTCTATATTTTATATCCTCTCTACTTCGACCATCATCAGTTACTTTGCTCCCCAAATAGCAAAACTCCTTTACCACTTTAAGTGTCTCATTTCCTAATCTAATTCCCTCAGCATCACCCGACTTAATTCGACTACATTCCATTATCCTCGTTTTGCTTTTGTTAATGTTCATCTTATATCCTCCTTTCAAGACACTGTCCATTCCGTTCAACTGCTCTTCCAGGTCCTTTGCTGTCTCTGACAGAATTACAATGTCATCGGCAAACCTCAAGGTTTTTATTTCTCCTCCATGGATTTTAATACCTACTCCGAATTTTTCTTTTGTTTCCTTTACTGCTTGCTCAATATACAGATTGAATAACATCGGGGAGAGGCTACAACCCTGTCTCACTCCCTTCCCAACCACTGCTTCTCTTTCATGTCCCTCGACTCTTATAACTGCCATCTGGTTTCTGTACAAATTGTAAATAGCCTTTCGCTCCCTGTATTTTACCCCTGCCACCTTTAGAATTTGAAAGAGAGTATTCCAGTCAACATTGTCAAAAGCTTTCTCTAAGTCTACAAATGCTAGAAACGTAGGTTTGCCTTTCCTTAATCTTTCTTCTAAGATAAGTCGTAAGGTCAGTATTGCCTCACGTGTTCCAGTATTTCTACGGAATCCAAACTGATCTTCCCCGAGCTCGGCTTCTACTAGTTTTTCCATTCGTCTGTAAAGAATTTGTGTTAGTATTTTGCAGCTGTGGCTTATTAAACTGATTGTTCGGTAATTTTCACATCTGTCAACACCTGCTTTCTTTGGGATTGGAATTATTATATTCTTCTTGAAGTCTGAGGGTATTTCGCCTGTTTCATACATCTTGCTCACCAGATGGTAGAGTTTTGTCAGGACTGGCTCTCCCGAGGCCGTCAGTAGTTCCAATGGAATGTTGTCTACTCCGGGGGCCTTGTTTCGACTCAGGTCTTTCAGTGCTCTGTCAAACTCTTCACGCAGTATCGTATCTCCCATTTCATCTTCATCTACATCCTCTTCTATTTCCATAATATTGTCCTCAAGTACATCGCCCTTGTATAGACCCTCTATATACTCCTTCCACCTTTCTGCTTTCCCTTCTTTGCTTAGAACTGGGTTTCCATCTGAGCTCTTGATGTTCATACAAGTGGTTCTCTTATCTCCAGAGGTCTCTTTAATTTTCCTGTAGGCAGTATCTATCTTACCCCTAGTGAGATAAGCCTCTACATCCTTACATTTGTCCTCTAGCCATCCCTGCTTAGCCATTTTGCACTTCCTGTCGATCTCATTATTGAGACGTTTGTATTCCTTTTTGCCTGCTTCATTAACTGCATTTTTATATTTTCTCCTTTCATCAATTAAATTCAATATTTCTTCTGTTACCCAAGGATTTCTAAGAGCCCTGGTCTTTTTACCTACTTGATCCTCTGCTGCCTTCACTACTTCATCCCTCAAAGCTACCCATTCTTCTTCTACTGTATTTCTTTCCCCCATTCCTGTCAATTGTTCCCTTATGCTCTCCCTAAAACTCTGTACAACCTCTCGTTCTTTCAGTTTATCCAGGTCCCATCTCCTTAAATTCCCACCTTTTTGCAGTTTCTTCAGTTTCAATCTGCAGTTCATAACCAATAGATTGTGGTCAGAGTCCACATCTGCCCCTGGAAATGTCTTACAATTTAAAACCTGGTTCCTAAATCTCTGTCTTACCATTATATAATCTATCTGATACCTTTTAGTACCTCCAGGGTTCTTCCATGTATACAACCTTCTATCATGATTCTTAAACCAGGTGTTAGCTATAATTAGTTGTGCTCTGTGCAAAATTCTACCAGGCGGCTTCCTCTTTCATTTCTTAGCCCCAATCCATATTCACCTACTACGTTTCCTTCTCTCCCTTTTCCGACACTCGAATTCCAGTCACCCATGACTATTAAATTTTCGTCTCCCTTCACTATCTGAATAATTTCTTTTATATCATATCATACATTTCTTCAATTTCTTCATCATCTGCAGAGCTAGTTGGCATATAAACTTGTACTACTGTAGTAGGCGTGGGCTTCGTGTCTATCTTGGCCACAATAATGCGTTCACTATGCTGTTTGTAGTAGCTTACCAGCATTCCTATTTTCCTATTCATTATTAAACCTACTCCTGCATTACCCCTATTTGACCTAGCATACTGTAATACCTTTTATGTGTGTGCCCTCCTGCCACCGCTTGGTGAGCTGAGTATTTAATCTATATAATTGCATTAAACCCAGTTATATACCCAACAGGGATAAAATTATGGCAAGAACAATGTCAACAGAAGAAGAATGGTAACAGGCTGAAATTTTTATTTTGGAACTTACTGAATTACACAGTTACCTCTGTTACCAAAACCAATATTTTCAGTTTCATGAACAATCTGTCAATGATCAACTTTCAGCCATGTTTAAATAAAATTACATTAATAACTTTTAGCTGAACTTGTTTTATTTCAATACAATAAATCATGCAAGTGCCTTAGGAAACACATAATTAAGCAAAACTGTGTTTCATAAACAATATTTAATAATCACAGTGTGTGGGCATAACCCATTTTCTATTTCGTTACATAGTTGATTTGGTTGAAGAAAGGAGCCAGTGCTCAAAAATATACTGAATCACATTACAGCATTATGTTGAATTTCATATTATGTAAATAATTTAGGTGTAACAGATGTGTCTCACTGAATAGCAGAAACACTGAGTCATGGAGTTCGCGTCTCACTCCAGCACACAGTTTTAATCTGCCAGTATGTTTCATACCAGCCCACACTCCGCTCCAGAATGCAAATTTCATCCTGGAAACAACCCTCAGGCTGACTCAGCCATGTCTTCACAATATCCTTTCTTCTGGGAGTGCTACTTCTACAAGTTTCGCAGGAGAGTTTCTGTGAAGTTTAGAAGGTTGGAGATGAGGTACTGGCAGAAGTAAAGCTATGAGGACGGGTCATGATTCGTGCTCATGTAGCTCAGTTAGCAGACCAATTGCCTGTGAAAGGTAAAGGTGCCAAGTTCGACTCTCAGTCCGGAACACAGTTTTAATCTGCCAGAAAGTTTCAAACCAAAGGGTGCTTCGCTTTTAGTGCTACTCTAGGATGGCTGTTGTATGAACTAATAATGTTTTAGTTTTTTGCAATACATTTGACAAATGACACACATGCTCGCATGAGTCACAGATGCGTTTTTACTTAGGTGTAGTTCAAGAATGCTCTATTTATACATTATAAATGTGATAGGATTCCGATCAGTAGTCTTGTCTACATCTTTTGACAAATTAAAACTGATTGGTAAAATTCTACAACTGAAAAGAAAGTTAATCATTTCAGTTCACCATGTAGGATTTTAGACCACAGAAGATACACATTTAATAAATTTCTACAGGTTAACAACAAAGAAAAGCAATGTGGAAGAACACATTCACGTTCTCTTCTGATTTAAAGAAAAACAGAGGAAGTGGTTATCACATATTATAAGAGAGCACAGGTTTAGACGAGAGTTCTGTGGATTTCAGTATTCTATCTTGAAATACTTGTTACCAATCATTGTGTGCTAAGACCTAACTATCAAATGTGCATCAAAGGAAAACATCTCAGTACTGAATAATCTACTTCATACATTTTCATAAAATGTCTTATCATAATCATGGTAAATGTATTTGTCAATCCAATCGTTTGACACCACTCATCTGCTTTAACTGGTGATGGAACTGTGTTGCATTGTGTGATCTCATGGTGGCATGGCATATTTGAAATGTATCATATTTGCAGACATTATGTTCAAGTATGTGCTGGCACACACTAGAGTGGGATGTTTGTAATTTTTTTGTGAATGTTGTTAATGATGTTGGATCCCTTGAGTGCTGTTTGTGTTAATACTGGAAGAGTTTGTGGTGGTCTGTTACCAAGTTATTTTGATGTTGCTAGTTAATTGGCAACAGAGTCATTTTTGGGGCTGGAATTATTAGTGTAGTGTTGTATTTATGGTTGCAGATTTGACAGCAAAGTACACAAGTAGGTCCCTGCATGTCACAATGGGGGACAAAATGTTACGATTAAATTCCTACAAAGTTGCTGCACCTTGGACCAGTGCCCACTGACCAGTATATATGGTCTTGCTGGTGGGACACAGTACAGCATTCTATCCAAAGGGGTTCCTGGTTCGAGAAGTCTCAGCTTGCTACTTGTTATTCAGGAGGTTGCCATGTTTTCACAATGTTTTCGTTATTGCTAGATTGTGTTTGTTGTTGTTTTGGTTTGTAAGTATGTTTTTACAGTTAATTTTTTTATTGCAGCATGTGTAGTATGTGTGTTTATGTGGATAATTGTGTTTTGCTTTCATTTCAAGATTGGTGTCAAAACAATTTTTTGGTTGCATTGTTAGTAGCTGGTCATTATCTTTGATCGTGAGTGGTAGGTATTGTGGAGTTTGTTTTACCTGTATTGGTGGGTTGGTTTTCGATGTTAGTTATATGAGATAGTTTTGGTTTTGTGGTACCATGGACAGTTACTGATGATGTTGATACTTCCTTTTGTTAGGTGATTTTTTGCTACGTGTGTTGGTCTCTATTTCTGGCTCCTTGTGGTGCCTTTTCTTTTACGATTTCATTATTGATATCACCATGTACCTCAACCAATGTTCCTGATACCAGTTATCGATTTATTGCTCTTATGGTGCATTTTTTTAAATTATTGGTTTACCTTGTTTCTGTTGTTGTTGAGTACTAACAACAGTTGCAAAAGAGAAGGTTGATCTACTGATCAATCACTGAAAAAGAAGGGAATGCAGTACAGTCGTCAAAGAAAAATTTCCATTAGCAAAACGTGGTACTAACAGCTGATAATTGTGGGACCCATGATTTTTGAAGGACATGGTTACTGCAAGATTTGAAAGCCTTCTGATGGTGAAGATATATATTGCCATTTACTAAAAACAAAACGAAATAGAACAGTAACTGTTTCTATGACATTTATCAGATGTTTTACTGTGATTCTGATGAGACAGGTAACTCTAGCTGATTTTGTAATATATACTTTGATCCCACACTACATATGGTAACAGCTGTAGTGGTTTGTACAACTCCTCCCTCCCCACTTCCTGTATCAATAAACCGATGTGCCCAGCAACTCCAAGTTCATAACTAGCTGCATACTGTACTAGTCAAAATGTAGCACATTTTCTCAGACTGATTGGTACACTGATCCAGAATTACATTTCTGTTTTCAGTAAATTATAAGTGTGAATAAAACTCACACTAAAGCACAGGGAAGTAGCATCACCCATGCACAATATTTCAACAACATGACTCATCTTCATCCAATGCTACCCGAGACTGCTAGTTATGTGGAACAGTTCCAGTACTTATACTCACATTGTCGAAATATTGGGTATGGATAATACTGATACACAGTAGAGCAATCAACCCTTCAAGATGTCAACAGTTTGCCAGGAAAGCCTGAAGAATTACACACAGAACCAGTCTTCATTTATAAATTCTGAAGACTGCAGATTAGAGGTTAGATTAGATTAATATTTATTCCATAGATCATGAATACAACACATTGCAATGACGTGATACTTGTCAGTTAAACAAAAGGTTTCTTCACGTGACATAATTCAATTCTTTGTTAAAAATATTTGTAAAATTACTAATTTATATATACATACCTAATATAACAAAACTTAAAGTACATAATGAAACACAGTGTGTGTAGCTGGCACAAAATTTTTATGTATATATGTTAATTAACCATTAAAATGGAATGAACATATCAGGGTATTTGGAAAAAGAATTGGCACAGCATGCTAGTCCTTTTTAATAAAACCACAGTGTGTAACAGTTTATGCCTAAAAGCAACAATACTCTCTTTCAAATTCTGAAGGTGGCAGGAGTAAAATACAGGGAGAGAAAGGCTATTTACGACTTGTACGGAAACCAGATGGCAGTTATAAGAGTCGAGGGACATGAAAGAGAAGCAGTGGTTGGGAAGGGAGTGAGACAGGGTTGTAGCCTCTCCCCGATGTTATTCAATCTGTATATTGGACAAGCAGTAAAGGAAACAAAAGAAAAATTCGGAGTAGGTATTAAAATCCATGGAGAAGAAATAAAAACTTTGAGGTTTGCCAATGACATTGTAATTCTGTCAGAGACAGCAAAGGACTTGGAAAAGCAGTTGAACGGAGTGGACAGTGTCTTGAAAGGAGGATATAAGATGAACATCAACAAAAGCAAAACGAGGATAATGGAATGTAGTCAAATTAAGTCGGGTGATGCTGAGGGAATTAGATTAGGAAATGAGACACTTAAAGTGGTAAAGGAGTTTTGCTATTTGGGGAGCAAAATAACTGATGATGGTTGAAGTATAGAGGATATAAAATATAGACTGGCAATGGCAAGGAAAACATTTCTGAAGAAGAGAAATTTGTTAACATTGAGTATTGATTTAAGTGTCAGGAAGTCGTTTCTGAAAGTATTTGTATGGAGTGTAGCCATGTATGGAAGTGAAACGTGAACGATAAATAGTTTGGACAAGAAGAGAATAGAAGCTTTTGAATGTGGTGCTACAGAGGAATGCTGAAGATTAGATGGGTAGATCACATAACAAATGAGGAAGTATTGAATAGGACTGGGGAGAAGAGAAGTTTGTGGCACAACTTGACTAGAAGAAGGGATCGGTTAGTAGGACAATTCTGAGGCATCAAGGATTACCAATTTAGTATTGGAGGGCAGCATGGAAGGTAAAAATCGTGGAGGGAGACCAAGAGATGAATACACTAAGCAGATTCAGAAGGATGTAGGTTGCAGTAGGTACTGGGAGATGAAGAAGCTTGCACAGAATAGAGTAGCATGGAGAGCTGCATCAAACCAGTCTTAGGACTGAAGACCACAACAACAACAACAACAACAACAACAACAACATGCACAAATACATTCTGTCAACAGTTATGGCATAATATTCCAGGGTGCAAATGCTCAGAATGTGGAAAATGTGTTCAACCTGCCAAAAATGAGTTATCGGAATAATGAGCAAGTGTCACTAATCGGCCCACTGCATTGAGCTATGCAAAAAATTGCACATTCTGGCAGTTCCAAGTGAATACATATTCCAAACTGCAGTTTTAATACTATAAACAAAGAGCATTATGCAGCAAACAGCTCCATATATGATGATTAAATCAGATACAGCGATTGCTTCTACCTCGATAGAATGACTAGAACAAAAACCCAAATCACTATGTTTTACCTTGGAGTCAAAATACATAATTAACTGCCAGAAGAGATCAAAAACATAAAGGAGATATATAAGTTTAAAATGTACCTTACAGAATATTCACTAAACTATAGTTTTTACTCCATTGAGGAGTTCATGCAACATAAAATTATTATTATTGTCACTGTGATATCCAGTCCAAAGACTAGTTTGATGCTCCCCTCCATGCTACTCTATCATGCGAAAGCCTCATAATCTCCAAATAAATACTGCTACCTACATCCTTCTGAATCTGCTTAGAATATTCATCTCTTGGTCTCCCCCTACGATTTTTACCCTCCATGCTTCCCTCCAATAATAAACTGGTGATCCCTTGATGCCTCACCTCAGAACATGTCCGACCAACTGACTCCTCCTTCAAAGCAAGTTGTGCTACAAATTCCTCTTCTCCCCAATTCTATTCAGTACTATCTCATTGGTTACATGATCTACCCATCTAACCTTTAGCATTCTTCTGTAGCACCGCATTTCAAAACTTCTATTCTCTTCATGTTTAAACTGTTGACTGTCCATGTTTCACTTCTATACACGGCTACACTCCATAGAAAAACTTTAAGAACAGATTGCTTGACATTTAAATCTATGCTTGATGTCAACAAATTTCTCTTCTTCAGAAACACTTTCCTTGTTCCTGCCAGTCTAGATTTTATATCCTCTCTACTTTGACCATCATCAGTTATTTTGCTCCCCAAATAGCAAAACTCCTTTACTACTTTAAGTGTCTCATTTCCTAATCTAATCCCCTCAGCGTCACCTGATTTAATTCGACTACATTCCAATATTCACGTTTTGCTTTTTTTGATGTTCATCTTATATCCTCCTTTCAAGGCACTATCCATTCCATTCAACTGCTCTTCTGTGTCCTTTGCTGTCTCTGACAAAATTACAATGTTATAGATAGATCACAATGTTTTTATTTCTTCTCCCTGGCTTTTAATTCCTACTAATTTTTCTTTTGTGTCATTTACTGCTTGTTCAATATTAAATAACATCAGAGATAGGCTACAACCCCGTCTCACACCCTTCTCAACCATTGCTTCCCTTTCATGCTCCTCAACACTTATGACTGCCATCTGGTTTCTGTACAAATTGTAAACAGCCTTTTGCTCCCCGTATTTCACCCCTGCGACCTTTAGAATTTGAGAGTGAGGAGTCCAGTAAACAATGTCAAAAACTGTCTACAAATGCTATAAATACAGGTTTACCTTTTCTTAACCTATCTTCTAAGATAAGTGTTAGGGCCATTATTGCCTTGCGTGTTCCTACATTTCTCCAGAATCCAAACTGATCTTCCCTAAGGCCAGCCTCGATCAGTTTTTCCATTCTTCTTTAAGGGATTCGTGTTTGTATTTTGCAGCCGTGACTTATTAAACTGATAGTTCGGTAATTTTCACAGCACCTGCTTTCTTTGAAATTGGAATTATTATATTCTTTTTGAAGTCTGAGGGTATTTCACCTGTCTCATACATCTTGGCTCACCAGTGGCACAGTTTTGTCAGGGCTGGCTCTCCCAAGGCTATCAGTAGTTCTAACGGAATTTTGTCAACTCCCAGGGCCTTTTTTCAACTTAGGTGTTTCCATGCTCTGTCAAATTCTTCGCGCAGCATCATATCTCCCATCTAATCGCATCATATCTCCCATCTCATCTTCATTGACGCCCTCTTACATTTCCATAATGTTGCCCTCAAGAATATCAGCCTTGCATAGACCCTCCATATACTCCTCCACCTTCCTAATTGCCCTTCTTTGCTTAGGATTGGATTTACAACTGTGCTCTCGATTTTCATACAGGTGGTTCTCTTTCCTCCAAAGGTCTTTTAATTTCCCTATTGGCAATATGTACAAGGGTCATTCAATAATTAAAGAGACGAATTGGTCTGGGGAAAAAACTGTTAGTAGGGCAAGTTTGGTACTTTTATTACTTTAAGTTGGCATCACTGGGATGAGCCCTGATCAACTGATGTATCAACATTTGTTTATAACCTCAAAAATACATTTCAAGATGGCGAGTCCGCATGAGACGTGCACATTAGTTGAACAACATTCTGTTATTCGTTTTTTACTTGTTGAAAACGAGAAACCAGTGAATATATAATGTAGAATGTGTACAGTTTATTGTGAAGGTTGTATGAATTGTGCAAATTATTACAAGCGGGTAGAGCAGTTCAAAAATGGTCGCGGCCCAGTGACTGACGAGAACCGTTCTGGCCAACCAGTTGCAGTTTCAACTCCCTCACTTGAAAGTCCAACTGCTGTCCGGAGTGGCCGAGCGGTTAAAGGCGCTACAGTCTGGAACTGCACGACCACTACGGTCGCAGGTTCGAATCCTGCCTCGGGCATGGATGTGCGTGATGTCCTTAGGTTAGTTAGGTTTAAGTAGTTCTAAGTTCTAGGGGACTTATGACCACAGCAGTTGAGTCCCATAGTGCTCAGAGCCATTTGAACCATTTTTGAAAGTCCAACTCATGACATTATTTGTGCCGACTGCCATGTGACTGTAGAAATTATAGTTGATAAGGTTCAAGTCAGTACTGGTACAGTTCATAACATTATCTGTAACAAGCTGAAGTACCGCAAAACATATGCAAGATGGGTCCCAAAGGAGTTGACGTAGCTACACAAGGAAACAAGGTTGAGAGTGTGCACAGAGCTAACAGAACGTTATGAAAGAGAAGGTGAGCACTTCTTCAACAAAATTTTAACTTTGGATGAAACTTGCGTTCACTATTATGAGCCACAATCAAAAAGAGAAAGCATGGAGTAGAAGCACACCAACTCACCTGTCAAGAAAAAATTCAAAACCCAAGCATCAGCAGGAAGTCATGTTGACAGTGTTTTAGGATGCTCAAGGTCCAGTTTTTTGTGATTATCTCAAAGAGCAGTGAACAATGAACAGCCAAAACTACTCGCATTTGCTTTTAAACAAGGTGAAGAAAGCCATGAGAGAGAGACGTCGTGGATCTCAGAGGAGAGGTTTAACTCTACAGCAAGACAACGCACATCCTCATACAGCTCATCTAACCCGTGAAACCATTGACAAAATGGGCTGGGAAGTACTGCCTCGTGCCCCTTACAGTCCTGATTTAGCACCTAGTTATTTCCATTTGTCTGGTGAACTGAAAGAAGCATTACATGGAAAAATGTTCCAGGACAATGAAGACATGAAAAAGTTTGTGGGAAATTGGTTCAAACATCAAGATAAAGAATTCTTTGCACCCAGAATGAAAAAGCTTGTAGCACATTGGAACAAGTGCATAAATGTTCAAGGGGATTATGTTGAAAAGTAGAAAAAGTATTGTTTTGTAAAAATAAACTTTTTTTCTCCAGACCAATTTGTCTCTTTAATTACTGAATGATCCTCTTATCTTTCTCCTAGTGACATTTGCTTCTACATCTTTACATTTGTAATGGTTCATTATTACATTTGTCCTTTAGCCATTCCTACTTAGCAATTTAGCACTTCCTTGCTATCTCATTTCTGAGATGTCAGTATTCCTTTTTACCTATTTCATTTACTGCATTTTTATATTTTCTCCTTTCATCAATTAAATTCAATCTCTCTTCCGTTACCCAAGGACTTCTACTAGTACTCGTCTTTTTACCTGCTTGATCCTCTGCTGCCTTCAATATTTCACATCTCAAAGCTACCCATTCTTCTTCCAGCACATTCCTTTCCCCTGTTCTTGTCAACTGTTCCCTAAAGTTACCTCTGACACACTCTACAACCTCTGCTTCTTTCAGTTTACCCAGGTCCCATTTTCTTAAATTCCTATCTTTTCGTAGTTTCTTCAGTTTTAATCTACAGTTCATAACCAATAAATTGTGGTCAGAGTCCACATCTACACCTGGAAATGCTTTACAATTTCAAATCTGGTTCCTAAATCTCTGTCTTACCATTATATAACCAAGCTGAAATCTTTTGGTGTCTCCAGGCCTCTTCCATGTATACAACCTTCTTTCATTATTCTTAAACCAAGTGTTAGCAATGACAAAGTTATGCTCTGTGCAAAACTCTACCAGGCAGCTTCCTCTTTCATTCCTTACCCTCAGTCCGTATTCACCTACTTAATTCCAGTCCCCCATAACTATTAAATTTTCATCTCCCTTCACTATATTAATGCCACTGGCCCTGCTGCAGTGGTAACACCATTTCATGTCAGATCACCGAAGTTAAGCACTGTTGGGTTGGGCTAGCAATTGGATGGGTGACCATCTGGCCTGTCGAGCGCTGTTAGTAACTGGGGTGCACTCAGCCCTTGTGAGGCAAACTGAGGAGCTATTTGATCAAGAAGTAGCGGCTCTGGTCTTGTAAACTGACATATGATGGGGAGAGCGATGTGCTGACCACATGCCCCTCCCTATCCACATTCAGTGACGCCTGTGGCTGAGTATGATATGGCGGCCCGTTGGTGTTTCCCGAGGCCTGTTCGGACGGAGTTTCACTATATGAATGAATTCTTTTAACTCATCACACGTTACCTTCAAATTCTTCATCATCTGTGGAGCTAGTCTACACATAAACTTCTACTATTGTGGAAGTGTGGGCTTCGTGTCTATCTTGGCTACAATATGGCATTCACTACCCTGGTTGTAGTAGCTTATCCATATTCCTAATTTTTTATTCATTATTAAACCTACTCCTGCATTATCCCCATTTGATTTTACATTTATAATCCTGTATTTATCTGACCAGAAGCCCTGTTCCGCCTGCCACCAAACTTCACTAATTCCCACTATAACTTCAACCTATCCATTTCCCTTTTTAAATTTTCTAACCTACCTGTCCGATTAATGGATCAGACATTCCACACTCTGGTGCGTGCAACGACTGTTTTGTTTCTCCTGATAATGACATCACCCTGAGTAGTCCCTGTCCGGAGAACTGAATGGGCAACTATTTTACCTAAGAAGACACCATCATATTTTAACCATACTGTAAAGCTGCAAGCACTCGAGAAAAATTACAGCTGCAGTTTCCCATTGCTTTCAGCCGTTCGCAGTACCAGCACAGCCATGGTGTTTTGGTTGTGTTACAAGGCTGTTCAATCAATCATCCAGACTGTTGCCCCTTTTTCAGGAACCACACATTTGTCTGACCTCTCAACATATACCACCTCGGTTGTGGTTGCACCTATGGTACAGCTATCTGCAAGCCTCCCCACCAACGGCAAAGTAAATGTTTCATTATTACAAATAAATAAGTCACATGACGAATTACAAAAAGACAATGAGGATGTAGTATGCTGGTAAGCAATGCTATTGCTATCTGGGCAGCACAATTCACCCCCTTTCTGAGTCAAAGTTAGCCTTAACCCAGAATAGTGAAGATCAGACTCTCTCATAGTATTGTAGCTATGCACATTGCTTTTGCTTACACACACACATTTGTGCAATGAATACTTGTTCCCCTAATCACGAATTAGGGTCTACTCCAAAATATGATGCTATACAAGAGCATCAATGAAAATGGGCATCTTAAGCTAATTTATTTGTGTGCCTACCACAAAAATTTGCCATAACCCTAATAGCATAAGTTCATTTAAATTTACTTACATTGGCCGGCTGACAACTTGTTTCCGCATAGGACTGACTGTACACTTACAATTAATTACAGTTCGTTAGTTCTACATCATGATCTAATGATGGTATAGTCTAAGCTCGTTACACGATTTAAAAAAAACTGAAGAGATCGAGGCCTACACAATGTTATTAATCAAATTCATTATTACTGCAGATTCCTACCAGAAGCTTATTTCCTTCCAAAATAAGTCTTGACTTTTGCTTACAGTCATGTATGTCACTAATACAAACAATGCATGGTTCTCATGTGCATACTGCCCACGCAAACTACGTTGACACTCAGAGCGGTAGGTGATGCGATGGACCATACACGGGAAATGTCTTTACAGTAGCTTCCATCAGTCACCGCACTGAGTGTAAACTTAATTCGTGCGGACAATACATTTACTGCTCACCATACTGATCTGAAGATGACTGATACCCCAAATCCCCTCCCTACAGTTGAAATATGTAACACACATAAATCTAAACTAAATATATCAGAAAATAAAAACTGTGTTATCATGTGGCACAAAGAGAGAAAAAAAACTTATAGCAGAACCATGGCTGGTGCAAATTTAGGGCAGAAATAATGAGTAGTGGGAAGAGCGTGATAGTACACCCAAAATAATACCAGTTGGAAAACATAATAATGCAGCATACAATTAGAAACTGCATAAATAAATT
The DNA here is from genome assembly GCF_023864275.1 of Schistocerca cancellata. NCBI lineage: Eukaryota > Metazoa > Arthropoda > Insecta > Orthoptera > Acrididae > Schistocerca > Schistocerca cancellata. The sequence continues at coordinate 251,745,781 of NC_064632.1, forward strand.
CTTAAATATGAAGTTCCTTACTGTGAATTGCTATACTTGTGAAACTAAAATAATTTACAATCTCAGTAGAGTGAATGTATCTCCAAATTAGATAGCTGTTATATTTGCATGGGTGTCACACCACTGAAAACAGCAAAAATGACCAAATGGTTATAGCTAATTGATCACTGCTGCACAGTGAAAATAGATTTAAATTTTAGGCAGTTTTTATTCAACAATGTTATGCTAGAGTAACATATTAATGGGCTATGATTCAGATAGGCCATTTATGATTTGCTTTCTTTTGCTCTACTGGTTTCCGTACAAAACTACAAAGCACTCACTTTTGGGAAATTGCGATAATTCAAGATTCCACTAACAAAATGTGCAAATTTCATACTCCAAGCGGGAGATTAAGTTGAGGTTTGCGACCCTTCGTTTCCGATGCCATGTAGGCCCATTAGTGTAACATTGCATTCTGTTACGTACTTTATTTAGAAACTGTATAAGAAGGCAACAAAATCTACGTATACATAAGCTACCCACAAGAACGCAGTTCCCGCGTAATAGTCGTCATTTACGCGGAACTCTACGAATTAGTCATCCTTACAAAACATCACCCAGGTAGTCAAGCATGCTATTCGACGACGGTATATTAAGGCCAAGAAATCTGTATAAAATGCGTTCCAATGTCGTTTGCCAATTTTTGTAAGCTAATGAAAAAGGCCCTAAAATACGGGCATAATATATTGCTTACTTTCAGCGTGAAGGTGTTTCTCTGAGCGGAATTTGTTTGGTACCCACCATTACCAATACCTAGACGCACCATGTCACATAACTATGAGAAAGCAAAGACGACAGTGGCAAACAACAGGCTAATAACAAACAACGTAGTATACTCCTGTACAAATTTACTAATTAACAGAAGTTCACTATCGCAGAGAGCTTATCGTACGGCAATACCGATCGGCAGAATTCGTACACAAGCCATATTTGTTTATCCCATCACCAATATTACACAGTCAATCACGAAGATGGGGACAATTTTAGCATAAACTATACTACACTTAACGTAACAGCATACATATTTTTAATAATCTACTAACCATCACGAGTCGCCATGTCCATGACAAAGAAAACTCCAGGTTTAGATGATACACGAATTTAGAGGTCTGGACAGAACGAGACAATTATTTTACAGCTACTCTCCTTTTTGCATTACATGGGAACTTAAGTATTCAATAAGAACTCACAACATTTAACACGTCAAATTTTCGAAAAACGAAACACACACAAATTCTGGTCCAAAGACTACCCAACACACGCTGCTAATCAAACCAACGTTTACATAATTTATGAATTTGCAACATTGATGTTAAGCGCGCTGCACGCCAGTGTTAAAAGATTTAAGTAGAATATTAAATTATCTTATAAATACTTTTCCTCCTACTATTAACTCTAGTTATTCCTTTCATACAGCACATCGTAAGGAAAAACTGCTGCAGCTCAAAGACCTAAGTTACTAGTTAGTAAACATTTATTTTGTTTTGTTTTAAAGAACTTATATCTTGCCCGCAAACGATATATACACTGGGTTAATAGAATGTTTCTCAGTTTGTAATAATTATTATTCTTTGTCAGACGCTGTGTTATATGGCGAAGATTTTTATTTTTAAATCCACAAACAATCCTTTCAGTCTTCACAGCAACACGATCATACAATCAATTTTCTTACAACAATGTTATCAGTTATTTCTTTAAAATTAATGTTTTACTGGGCACCTACGTAAATGGTCGCCGTTTGTGTCACACATTGCCCACTAGAAATTCGTAATGAGATGGAGGATCTGAAGCACCTCATGTGAGGCGTTCAAATGAAATTTTACGGTAGCGGCTGAAAGCTAATTATGATACATAATTTGTAATAAAATTATCAAAAAACTTCACATGTTAATCAACGCTTGTGAGCGATGAGATTTGTTCTTGTCTTGAAATGTTTCACATACTATAGCCACAGTCTAACATAGACTGTGCTATAGCTACGATGAAATTCGATGACCATAAAATTAAGTTTGCAGACTCTAAAACATTGTAACCAGCAATTTTTTGATCGTAATAGTTTTCAAAAGCAATGTGAGATGAAAAATATGACTTGTCGCATTAGTGACGAATTTAAACTTCCCTTTTCAATACAATCTGTAAAGTGACATGTTCCGTAAACTTTATCGCATGTTCCGTAAACTTTATCGCAGAGATAGTATTGCAATTTGCAAGTTTTGAAGCACGATACGCGGTTATCGCATACTGTATCTTATACAGTGTATAAGTTGTCTGTACGTAAGAAATAGTGCGAAGTTCAAGGTACATGGTGAAGAATTTTCTGCATAATGTCAAAAGCAGTAACATCAGATGACAGTTCTAATGATCCGAACCCACTAACTTTTACTGAAATTGAAATACCAGTTCCTTGGGGCAAAATTGCAGGTAAATTATTTAGATACTTATATGTACGTACAGATATCACCGCCTGGAAAAAAGATAGACTGTAGTATAAGTAGGCTCGTCCCTCAGTAATTTTACCATCAAAAGAAATCTGTTTTCATGTCATCAGATCTTTGTTTTTTTCAGCGATGACATGCGGCGATTCTTCCAGTCATCCCATTTTATGTCTGCATGGCTTACTGGATAATAGCGCGTCATTTGATAGACTCGTGCACGCCTTATCACTGAAATCACATTTCTTTGTAAGCATTGATCTCCCCGGCCACGGAAAATCATCACATTTGGAACCTGGGACACAATATCGTTTTCTGGATTTTTTGACAGTTGTTCTGAGGATTAAACAGTACTTTCAGTGGGAAAGGTTTTCTATTATAGGTCACGAAATGGGAGGACTCTTAGGTCTTTATTTTGCAGCATATTTTCCTAAAGCTATTGAGAAACTTTTCGTGCTGAATCCAGTGTGCTATTTGACACGGAATAAAGACCAAAGCCAACGGTTTATAAAAACTGCTGAATCTGCTTATAAAGTGCAGCATCAGCCCAAAGAAATTACCTTTACAACGTTGACTGATGCACTGGATTGTATTTTAAATTTGCGGAAGACAAAATTGTCCAGCGAATTACTTCCAGTTTTACTAAGAAATGTCTACCCTGTCGGTAACATGTATATGTTGTCCATAGACAGTAGAATTAGCGCATTCGAATTCCCAGTAATAAGTGAGAAACAGTTGTATCAAATTTTTAATAAAATAACATGTGAGCTTTTTATCATCACTTCTTCAGATAAAAGAGAAGATTTTAAAATGTTGCCAGTTGCTTATTTTACCCGTTTATTTAAGAAAAACTGTGTAAGATTTGGAACCATCACATTAAAAGGAGACACTGATCTACATTTACACAAGCCAAAAACAGTTTCATCTCAAGTACGGCAATTATTTTTGGACTTTAGGTCATCTTTATGAAAGTTTTAATATACCTATTGATGTGAACTGTAAATTCAAAACACTGATGTGGTGGTTGTTATGATCTATTGGTTTACAGGAATATAGAGTCAAGGTGATCAGATTTTAATTTGACATTAGTTATTCAGCTGTAAAGACACAAAAATAATTAAGTTATATCAAATTACATTGCAGCAAAGGTTTGGGGAGCCGCAGACAATATACCACTTCTTGCTGTTCATGGACTTCAAGACAACGCTGGGACATTTGATCGCCTTGTGCCCTTTTTGCCAAAACATTTTTACATAGTTTGCATAGATTTACCTGGTCATGGTTGTTCATCACATTTTCCACATGGATTTGTCTTGCATTATATGGATTATATATTGTCTGTCAGGAGGGTTGTTGATTTTTTAAAGTGGAAGCAATTCTACTTCTTAGGACACAGCTATGGTGCACAGTTGGGTGCCTATTTTAGTGCATTCTGGCCAGAACATATAATCAAACTTGTAATGTTGGATGCAATATCTACATTTGTGTATTCAGACTTTATGGATAGATTTCCTGTCAGTTCTTCCCGACTATTGAATATGGAGAATCGAATTTCCAAGAAGCAACCCCCTGCTTATAGTTTTGAGGAAGCATTACAGAGAATGTTAGAGAGTAGAATTAGCAAATTAACTGACAATGCTGCTAAAACTCTAATTATGCGCTCACTTGTCAAAAGAAATAATGGTGTTGGATTCTCAACTGATCAGCGGTTAAAATTTGCTGCTTGGGTACCGTGGGGTCCTGAGCAAAATGTAAATATCTTACAACGGATCAGATGTCCACAACTCATTGTGTTAGCATCACAGTCACTGCCAGTATTGAGCCAATCATTTAGTAGAGAAATGAAAATGTTCAGGTCAAGAAAAAATTTCACCTGCATTGTTGTAGATGGAAATCATGACGTTCACAATAATCAACCTGAAATAGTGGGACCAATTGTAACAAATTTTTTTACTGCAGATAAGAGTTCCTTGTAATGTGTGCAAATGCTCAGAATTGTTCTATTGTGAGCAAAATATTATAATTCATATATGTATCTATTTTCAAAATCGGTATTACTATAGCTAAACAAGAAATTGTTTAATTTTCTTTATATATTATTTGTATTTGGGTCACAGAATGAGTGCTGTGTGTCATGTAAATACAAGTAAAATAAAATGCTATACTAATGGTACCTGAACTAATATTCTGGTGATATTTTTATTTATTTCCCCAATGTTTACTGTATGCTATTGTTGCAAATGCATATTTACTTGATTCATTTTAGGATCAAAAATGAAAATTTGCTCTGCTCTATGGTAGGCACACAGCTGTGGATTCACACATGTACTTTTCAAAATTTCATAAATACATGCAGTCTTGATTACATGTTAAATGATTTAGTGAAAGAGTTGTCTGGTATACAAGTCACATAAGCAATGTTCAATCATCTTGAGTTAGGCTGCACTTACCTGGTTCATTACCTCACGTGACTTTGTGTAAAAAGCATCCAACAAGGATATTTTATATCAAAACAAATAGGTGTGTTTTGCTACTAGGAAATGCTCTATGTACACACTCAATAACTTGCCAACTACTACTTCCCTTAAATGTCCCTTGACACACTTTCTGCAAGTTACAGATAATCGTTCACTGCTTGTATTTTGTCTCTTATGGCTTCAGAATTCCAAAGCGCATATTCCACACCTCTCAAGAAATAGATGTCCCGCACCTTGTTTGCCAGTCACCTGTCATTCCTCACTTACCCACTGATCGGCCACAAATGAGTGCCCCTCCCCTTGTGACTCAATACCACCCTGGCTGGAGTACATGAATCACGTTCTCTGTCAGATTTTCTGCTGCTCTTTTTCAAGCCCTTAAATCCTCTCCACCATTCATCCTCCCCAAAGTGGTATTTCACCCCTAACCTCCCCCCCCCATCCCCTATTCAATGCCCTTGCTTATTCCTATCCCATCACTGCGCCCAATCCCTTGTCCTGTGGCTCATGTCACTGTAAAATACCTACTAGCAAGAGCTGTCTTATATGTCCTCCCACTACCACCTACTCCAGTCTTGTCATCCAACGAGGTAGTGCAGTGTTTAGCACATTGGACTTGCTTGTGGAAGGACAGCAGTTCAAATCTGTGTCAATCCATCCTGATTTAGGTTTTCTGTGATTTCCGAAAAGTGCGCAGCTGATTTCATTCCACATTCTTTTGTAATCAGAGCTTGTGCTTCACCTCTAATGACTTCACTGACAATGGGATGTTAAAGTCTAATCTTCCTTTATTCTTTCCTATACTGTCGTCGGCATTTCCTTCCTTATCAAAGTTAAGGTCACTTATGAAAGGAGCCATGTGGTCTACCAACATAGCTGCAAATACTGTGTGGCATTTTACATGGGCGTGACCACTAACAAGCTGTTTGTTCACACGAATGGTCATCACCAAATAGTGGTCAAAAGACAGCGGGACCATCCTGCAGACATGGTGTGCTTGACTTTAGTTGCTTCACAGTCCGTGCCATCTGGATTCTTCCCACCAACACCAGCATTTCTGAATTGCACAGGAGGGAACTCGTCCTGCAGCATATCCTTTGTTTTCTTAACTCCCCTGCCCCTCCCCCCCTTTCCCCAGACAGCACTACAGCATATTCCCCCACCTCTACCTTGCAATCCCTCCTCCACCCCACATCATGCATCTTCTGTGTGGAAGCCATCGTCACTATTCACTGCAATCAGGGGTCTTATGTCTGGAGGTGACAGTGGCTGTGTGTGTGTGGAGTTGTGCATTATGAATGTGTGTGTGTTTCCCTAAGTCTGATGAAGAACTTTGATAGCTTAGTCTGCTTTTAAACGTGCCTATCTGCCACTCATTGCCTCATTTATGTGTGTGTAGCAATCTGTCCTAATTCATATTGTTGCTATTCTGTTTCATTATTTGACATGTACTGCTCTAGGAGCTGTCTCATTGAGTAAAAACAGTGATGCCATATAAGACTTCATGGCTTCACCGAATTATGTATTGCCTTCAATAGAGTTTATACTTTGGGAGACTTATTAAACAGCTGAAGGCTGGAACATTCCCTTTGGACAAAGTAGTGTATTAGTATATGACACATGCAGATTTGAGTTTATTCAATTGTAAAGTTTGTGAAGGTCACTGTTTTCCTTTAATCTGCATTCAGTTGATATTGTCTTTTTAAGAATTTGATGATCACAAGAATGTATAAGCAAAGCAATGATAACATCTCCACCTTCTGAAAATGGTGTTGCAAGAGTCTCTAACAATCCTGATGACCCTCATCTGGATTCTAAAATTGCCAAGGGCAGCTAGATTATCACACCATATTCTGAGAGAGAGAGAGAGAGAGAGAGAGAGAGAGAGTGTGTGTGTGTGTGTGTGTGTGTGTGTGTGTGTACATATATGCATAGTACTAATTTTTGACAATATTTTCTTCGCTTCTCATTATTACATGCTTGTTGTACACAAAGGCATAGCCATCAGTACATATTTTGTCATTTACTTGATCAATGTATTCATTCCATTTCAGATTATCTTTTAGTTGTACTCCAAAGAATTTAAATTCTTTGTTAGTTTTAATTGGTTGCTTGTAAACGTTTCCAAATGGTTGAGATGGGTTTGTGTTTTTGTTTGGTGTTAAAAGTTTATGAAACTGTCTTTTGCCGTTTATGGTTATTCTGTTGTTTTCAGTGCAGGCATTCCATTTTCCAGTAGCCAAGTTCACTGATTTCTGTGCTGTTGCAGTGTCGTACACTTTGAGAAGCAGTTTTCATCCACAAATATAATTGTTTTGTGAGCTTCTAGATTCAGGCTTCAGTCATTAACATTCAGGAAAGTAGCAACAGTTCCAGCATTAAGCCCCAAGGCACAACTTGCTTGACACACTCACTTTCAGATATAATTTCAATTGCCGACTTAAGTTGATTGTCTGTTTACATCATACAGACCATCTGTAAGTGAATGCTTAAGAATGATGCAATTGATTCGTCTTCTAATACCATCTGTCCAATTTTTGTCAGCAATATTTTGTGATCACTGTATCAAAAGCCTCTGACCAAGTTAAAAATATGCCTGTAATGGGTTGTTTCGTATCCAAGAGATTTAGTATTGTGTTAATGCAGTAATAAATTGCTGTTTGTATTAAATTTGTTTTGCCTAAAGCTCTGAGAGATATAGTCAGCATATTCTTTTTATCAATGAAGCTCATTAGCTTTTCGTACTTAATTTTTTCATTCATTTTAGATGAGCATAGTGGGAGTGTAATAGGTTGATAATTGTTCATATCTTTTTTCTCAAAAATGGAATTACTTTTGAGATTTCCATTGCCTCTGGGATAGTACTTGCGTGGAAAGAAAAGTTACAGAGTTGGATTGGATCAGCAATAGTGTGTACGCAGTTCTTCATGACAGTTGCATATCATCAGTCCCAATAACATAAAAAGATTTTAATCCTCCTAGGGCTTTTATATTGTCTTTGAGACTGCACTAATGAATATTGATTTTTTGCCTGTGTGAAGTGAATTTTCTGATTTACTATTTCATCTGTTGTATTTCGGTTATTTTTCACAATTGTTCAGGTATGTTTGTACAGAATTTGTTGAATGTGGTCACCAGAGCTCAGAATTAGTTATCATTTCATCTCTGTGTTTAATTCCTATATTTGTATGCATTCTTTGTTTCACCCTCTTATTATGTTTTTTCACACTGCTTTTACTTTGTTGTTGGACTTGTCAGTGTGCTCATCATAGTGCATCCTTTCAGCCTTCTAAGGATACATGTGTAACTTGTATAGTAATTGAGGAGTATCATTACTTTGTTTTCACAACTTATTAAATATTCTCTTATTCTGGCAGAATGTTTTCATTCCACTACTTCTGTCTCTGGCTGTCATTTAAGCTTATTGTAATTTAATGTTATTGTTTTCCATGTAAATGCTCTTTGGAAGCAGCAAACTATTAACTCTGATTCATACGCCACTAAACCTAGAGTGAGCGGTTATTTGGAACAGGAATGTGAAAGAAAGCTAGCCAGGTTTCAACTGAGAACCTCTATGGAGACCCCAGAAGAACTGTGACAAGCAGCAAAAGTGTGTGATGATTCTAAATCAGTACTCATATTTCGTTACATAGGAAAGATTCCAAAAATTATTTTAACAAGTGTTTAGGAATATTGCTTATTTTCCAAATCCATTCTGACTAGAGCTAAAACTTGGAGCAAGCCATAATGATTTCAGAAAAAGGTTGTGAGATCTGAACATACAGCATGCTTCAACTTGAGGCATTAACTGAATTTGCTAGCCTAAGAAATTTTTATAACTTCCATAGGTTTCAAGATTCTCACAGTTGATAAGCTCCCTTGCTAAATGTCCTGGAACACATAGGACTAAATAATAAGATTAGATATATCATCAGTGATATGGTACATACACATCCTACTAACAATTCAAGTGTCTACATGAAATCTGGAAAATTTTAAGGTCAAAAGGGTAATGAGACAAGAGAACAGGTTATTATGTATCCTCTTCAACTACGTCTTCAAAAATGGAAAGGCCCTCATAAAAAAGATAGTAAAATGTAGACGCAGTTTAAGAAGGCTTGAATTACACTGAAGATATAGTGTGTTTCTTCAGTTCCCTTGTAAATGCGCAATAATTCCAAGACTGTGCTGGATAGAAAATGATTTAAATAGTCATCTCAGAAACTGAACCCTCTGCACACTGCAGGAACAAATATATAAAGCAGTGTTCTACTCACTGCTACGCGAAAAAGCTATTGTAATTTATAGTGAATCTAGAAACTAACTCATTTGTAAATTATGTGTTAACAATGACCAGTGCAAACATACAAACAAAACATACATTCTTGCTGCTTAGCAACAGCTGCTCTATAGAAGTTTGTTGCCCTAACTGCATTGTATTAATTGGTTTAATCTGAGCTGTGTTTGAGTATACACAAATTCTGACCTCACATTCCACTAGCCCACTAAGTTAAGTCACAGAAAGTGTGTGGTCTTGCCTCAGTAAAGAGGACTGTGATATTCACAACATGGGTGTTAATGATACTACGTTATTAAATTACTGGTCCTGACTCATCACAATTTGCCATGTTTTACTGAAGTTTGTGGGGATGGTTCAAATTTTTGAGTCAAGGTACCAACCCTTTTGCAAATAAGCCTACAGCACTGCAACAGTTGTCAGCAGGAACTAACTGTAGCTGAAGAATTGGTAAAAGTTACATATTGGATCTCGTCTCTTGCATTTTCCAATATGACAAAGACAAACACATTAGGCTTCTTACTACTAAGTTTTTTTACCACAACCAGTTTTTCTGCTTTTATTTTGTTGTCTTTGCCAGCTCTCAGCCAAATTGTCATATACCAACCTATCCTAGACCTCGGACTCAACTACAGCTCAGTCTGTCACCACAACCAAGATTTCTGGTGGGGTCAAATACATAACTTTAGCTGAAACGTTAGGTGAAACCCACCATGTCATCAGCCAACTAGAGTGTTCTGGATAAATCAGTGTCACACTACAGGATACCATGGATGTCACCATGGCTATCCCCCTCCAAGAAAACAGGCACTGGGAAGGGGGAAGAGAGAGAGAGAGAGAGAGAGAGAGAGAGAGAGAGAGAGAGAGAGTGTGTGTGTGTGTGTGTGTGTGTGTGTGTGTGGGTGGGTGGGTGGGTGGGGCAGGGGGGGGGGGGGACACAGATGAAATGAAGACCTTTACACACCAAAAATCAAGAAACTCAGTGGTAAGAGGTGGTTTGTAAATTGTTGCCAGCAACATTTTACACAGTAACTAATGCATGATGGCAAACTAGTGCACCTAGTACCAGAGCAAGTGCTGATCCTATAAAGTATATCCAAAGCAAATACTTTGAAACCACTGCTTGGAGAATGTCAGCTGAAAGAGAATTCAGAAAACAGTCCATAGAGGAAATATACCCCAAATACTAAAATGTTAACACCAGGATGAAGCAAGTCTTGAAACAATCCAAAAGTAACAGCAATCATGTGCTCCACTTGAATGCAGTGCAAACATGAAAGACATATGGTGGATAGAAAAGAGGTGTAGAAACACAAAATATACTCACTGAACTGGAGATACAATCACAGGGTGGACGTTGCAGAGATAATCATCCCCCCCCCCCCCCCTTTTTTTGTTGAACATCAAACAGATTCATTTGGTCTCAAGGTGGAGAATCAGTTTCTTTGTACTTTCATTACTATGAAGGGACTTCAATTAGCAATGAAGCAAAACATCTATCACTGCCTCAGCTTGGTAACGCTTGTTATTCGGTGACTGCAATTTTGTTACTCAACACAACCACAATGAAATGTGGCCCTCAGAATCACTTCCAACAACACAGATCTCACAAACGAAAAGATGGCCATGCTGAAGCAAAAACAAGGCCAGTTGTGTTAAACTCAGACTGAAGTCCCCTGCTATACCTGCAGGATAGAACAGATAGTTTAATTTCGGGAAAGCGGGCCAAAATGAGTGGCTGTCAGTTGCAATAGAACATACTACTTTATTCATTTGAACATTAGAAGAGTAAAGAAAACAATAAAAACAGAGTAAGCCAAACATTAACTCAATTCCCAGCTAAATGCGCCATTCATCTCGGCTTCATGGGCAAAACAACTTCTAATTTAAAACCGGCTGAAGACCAATAACTTAAGACTCAAAAACAGGAAATTGAATTTAAAAGGCAGAAGGCCTTATCTTAAAACATTTCTTTAAATTAGTCTGAAGGACCATACAATCCCATGCCTTAAGGGCAAAACAACTTTAATTTAAAATCATATAGAAGCCATACATAAAAAAACAACAAAGACAAATAAGAAAAGGCAGCACATCAAACGGTGCTCACAAGTTTCCAAGAGTCGGCCTGGAATTCAAACACTAATGCTCGCTTTGGTGAGACAGGCAGTTGGCCCAACAATTCTCAATCTGACGGCAACCCGACCGACAGACAGTCAATGTACTAAACGACAGGATAACTTCCGCTCCACCAGACCAGCACACAACAGAGAGTTCAATACAACAACGCAGGAGGTATCGGTGCCCACAGCGAAGTACACATTTAGCTGTCAAAGTACACACCGTGCTGGACAGCCACAACACTATGAGGGAAATACACTGCCTGAATTTACGTCAATGGTCAGGGCAGGTAACCGGAACATTAACGGCCACAAGGCAGAAGATTCCTCTGGTGCACTTCAATTAAAAAATAATCAAGTTAAGTTAAACTCCACAGGAGGGCGGCTAGAATTTCACCAACTTGTAATGCACGTTGTTGCTTGTGGGATTGCCCCAACAGCCCACAACAAAATTCAAACGACACAATGTGAACAGTTGGGGGCTGGTTGGTAGATTAAGTAAAGATGCAACTTTTGTGTGCACGATCGGTAAGCCACGGACCTTGTAGCAATGGGAACAGCCCCTCAAACCCCGACGCGCCACGGAGACTTCCTTGCTGCTCCACGCCAACCAACCAACTGCCCGCACATGGGACAGCCGGACACTATAAGCACGAGGCCAAAGATAGTACAAGGAAGTGAATATTGATACCACTGCTGCTGTGACTTGCGGAGAGAGAGGATAACAGCATGATCATGATAACTGTGGGAGACTAATCACAGAATAGCAACCAAGGTTTAATTCAAAGCATAACACGAGCCAGCCACGTCTCACAGACTTCAGCAAAACTCTCTGATGGATTGTTGAAACATGATTGTAATGGTGGCTGGAACATGGCTGCTGACTGCCAAGCATACAAAATGGCTTCAAAAAATTAATGGAAGTGTATGACCTATGTGCAATATTAATGAGGGACATCTTGGATGTAGCTTCCTCAGTGCACTCTTGTTGTAAACCTCAGCTGCTTAAAACTGCGCGAGATACTGATTCATAAGTTTTTTACAGGCATCTGCTGACTGCTTCACATTCATTGGGCACACATTGGTCAAGCCATGATATTTTACACCATAGATACTCCTAATACTGAAATTTCTCTGCCACTGACCATTAAACTATTACAATATTGATATGGTATGTGTGTACCCTCTACAGCCACATTTGTCCAGGATATCTACCATAGGACAGCTTGTTTTGTTTGACAGTTGGCTGAGAAAATGGGCTAACAATGTCACCTCACAAATCACAAGCAGAAGTGTTTATTCACAGAGGTGTTCGGAATGTTGCTGTGCAGATGAAGGTGAGAGACCATGTAAGTAAAATCAACTGCATGCATCCTGAGACTAATCCACAAGTCATAACTAATGTTATAATATGTCTGCATCAGACATCTGCTTCCAAGGCAACAGCAAGTGATAAATGTTCTTGGTGCACTGGGCCATACTGGGTGTGGAACATATCCTGCCACAATGCTCACCCTGTCCAATAACTGCGCACACTCTGCTGCAGGGTGAAGATTTCATTCTGGAGACCCTAACTTGTTCATGAAACTTAACGTCAGGTGATTTAAATCACACACTTCTTGTGTGAGTAGATAGTGATTGAGAAATAGCTTTGTGCAACAGACTAAGAGAACTCAAATGCCAATTTACCACTAATATCAAAACAGGCCTCACATCAAAAAAAGAAAAAGAAATAATCATGGACTTTTTAAGATGTTGCATTCAACACATATAATTATCAGCCATAATGTGCTACGTAATTTGTTGTAATCAGATATACTATGTACCAATGTAATATGGTAATGACTGAATAGTATACACACAAAGTACCTGTGTAATTAAATAAAAAACATACAGAATTCATGAGTCATATCACACACCCTGTCTCTCTTCTTCCAGTCTATGTCCTTTCCCTTCTTCCAGTCTATGTCCTTTCCACAGCAACAATAATGGTTAACACTGGACACTGTTATCACATTAGCTATGTGGTGACTAATGTTATAATTATCTGACCACATTACGTTATTGTTCTTTCATTCAGTGGGCAGAGGAAAATTTAACTAACTGTTTAACATTTTTGTTGAATCAGCATGAAATTGATGATTACGATGTGAAAGGTACATGTACAGTCAATTTGTTCATTCATTTTTCTTTGTAGACCCCATAAAGAAGGAAAACCTCCAGGGTTGCATAAACAGTCAAGGTAAAGAGCAACAAAAGAAAGAGAAGTGACTCTTAGAAACGTAATCTGTACAGTGTATTGACAATAAACTGTCACTTCACTGTTTAATACATCAACTGCCTAAAGGCCGCTGACAGCCACAGCAGAGCCTCACACCTGATGGCGTGGCCCAGCCAGGCCCGATAGTGAAACATCCATCACTACACACGCAGCAGTCAACGTGTTAATAGTATTTATGGTTACACAGCTCAATTAAACGTAGTAAGTTAGAAGGGAGGTCTGTTATATTGTTAACTTAACATTTACTTAATAGCATCGGCATTAAAACAAAAAAGAAAAACACATCTGTAGCGACAGGGCCCTATTTACGGCACACTGCCAAACTATAAGGTTCTGTTCAAAATTATTGCCTAGCCAATACATACCATAGGCCAGAGGAGTTTGTTTAGGGTAGGGAGGGCAGAAACAAAAGATGTCCAGAGACAAGTTGAAAATGACATTCACATTGATAAAGCAGGCAGCCAGAAAGCAAATTTTAATACACACAGTTCATGCAACACAGCCCTTAATTGAAACTGGAGATGTTCAGGAATTGACAGAAAAGTGAGGTTCACCAAGTTGTAATTCACCCAGTGTACAAAATTAGTTATCTTTATTGCATCAGAATATCTGATGACTGAGAGGTAAGCTTAATGAGTTGCTTATTTGTGGTTGAAGAATTAGAGTTGAGTAAACCAGTTGATATAACCTGCCTCTCTGTATATCATGTTACCAATGGTGTAGATATCGTTGTTATCAGGTATGAGTACAACATGGCCAGTTAACTGACACAACTTTATTCCATGGAAGCATTAACAACTTGAACACAGTACTTAAGTAACATTCAGGAGGAACCAATTCTGTACAAAAAGAGCAGTAGCCATGCACAAGGAGAACTGAGACCTAGTATTAAGTTGGCTAGCCTTAAATAGAGTGGGGCCCAAAGCTCTCTCACTGTCTCTCTCTCTCTCTCTCTCACTCACTGACACACTCTGTGCCCATCTTCCAGTGTCAAACCATATGGCAACACCGGTAATGCCAGGGCTGTTTCCATGTCAACCACGGACATCGGTCCCTGGTGACATCGCTCGCGGTGCTGATAATACTGGTATCAGCGGTTGATTGGGGACAGGTGGTGGAATCCCTGATGACGGTGTCAGAAGCAATAGAGGAACTACTGGTTTGGCACCAAGGATGGCTGCCCTCACCTGAATGGGAGTGGAGTACTGGCAGCAGCAGGTAATGTGATGCCTGATGTAGATGGGCTCGGAGGCAATGGTGTTACATAGGGGTGACCTGCCAGCCACATGAAGGCAGAGCTCATCATGGTGCCTTGAGCAGAGGCTGTCCATCATGCAAATGTTGCAGAGACCATTCCAGGCATCTGGCAATGACAACCGGAATCCATGTAGGGTGGCATCTAAAACCGCACACCGAGACAGCCACACCTGCTGGAAGAGGCACAGCTGCTGCATGGGTTGATGTCCAGGTGGAGAATGCAGAAGTTGTAGCAGTTTCTTCACCTGGCACCCATGGAGTAGCTCTGCAGTGTCTTTCTCGCTGAGCAGTGTGAAATGGTACAAGGAGAGAAACCAATCAAAGACAAAGTTGGGCGAAGAGTTTTGAACATTCGCACTAGGCATTCTGCCTTGCAGCCGTTGGATAAGCAGCTGCAGCAGCAAGTCGTATACTCCTAGCTCACTCATTTGTTACATAGTTTAATTCTTAATTTCTTTGCGTGTTTTTGGTACTTGCATTGTTTAATTCATAAATTTCGGGCGTATTATAGTATTTGAGAGTTGTAGCATCGCGTTTTAGTGCCTGAATAGTGTAAATTCGCGTAGTCGTCTGTCATCTGTTTTTGTTTTGAACGGCCAGTGTCGGTTGGTCACAGTCAGTGTGCTCCATGCCGCCGTTGGATAAGCAGCTGCAGCAGCAAGTCGTATACTCCTAGCTCACTCATTTGTTACATAGTTTAATTCTTAATTTCTTTGCGTGTTTTTGGTACTTGCATTGTTTAATTCATAAATTTCGGGCGTATTATAGTATTTGAGAGCTGTAGCATCGCGTTTTAGTACCTGAATAGTGTAAATTCGCGTAGTCATCTGTCATCTGTTTTTGTTTTGAACGGCCAGTGTCGGTTGGTCACAGTCAGTGTGCTCCTTGCCGCCGTTGGATAAGCAGCTGCAGCAGCAAGTCGTATACTCCTAGCTCACTCATTTGTTACATAGTTTAATTCTTAATTTCTTTGCGTGTTTTTGGTACTTGCATTGTTTAATTCATAAATTTCGGGCGTATTATAGTATTTGAGAGTTGTAGCATCACGTTTTAGTACTCGAATAGTGTTAAATCGCGTAGTCTCCTTCCGCTGCCGAGCAGTGTGTCAGCAGTGCACAAGTGGCAGCATTACTGCATTTACTAGGCAATCTTGTATTTTAATAACCGCTTCAATTTTGTGTCGTTTTGTTTGCGCTCTCTGTAGATTAGTTCAGACGTTCTTTGCACAAGTTTTTAGCATGGATAGGGACTGCAACTGCTGTGTTCGGATGCAGGCTGAGTTGGCATCCCTTCGCTCCCAGCTTCAGGCAGTGTTGGCTTCGGTCACACAGCTTGAGGCTGTTGCCAATGGGCATCACTGTGGGGGTCCGGATGGGGGTTTGTCGGGGACGGCCAGCTCGTCCCACGCATCCCCCGATCGGACTACGACTGTGGTTGCCCGGGATACTGCCCGCATTGAGGCTGATCCCTCACCTGTGGTAGAGTGGGAGGTCGTCTCAAGGTGTGGCAGGGGGCGAAAGACATTCCGGAGGGCTGAACGGAAGGCCTCTCCAGTTTGTCTGACGAACCGGTTTCAGGCTCTGTCTCAGGCTCATACTGATCTTCAGCCTGACATGGCTGCTTGTCCTGTTCCAGAGGTTGCCCCTCAGTCTGCAAGATCCGGGCAGTCGCAGAGGGTGGGCTTACTGGTAGTTGGGAGCTCCAACGTCAGGCGCGTAATGGGGCCCCTTAGGGATATGGCAGCAAGGGAGGGGAAGAAAACCAAAGTGCACTCCGTGTGCATACCGGGGGGAGTCATTCCAGATGTGGAAAGGGTCCTTCCGGATGCCATGAAGGGTACAGGGTGCACCCATCTGCAGGTGGTCGCTCATGTCGGCACCAATGATGTGTGTCGCTATGGATCGGAGGAAATCCTCTCTGGCTTCCGGCGGCTATCTGATTTGGTGAAGACTGCCAGTCTCGCTAGCGGGATGAAAGCAGAGCTCACCATCTGCAGCATCGTCGACAGGACTGACTGCGGACCTTTGGTACAGAGCCGAGTGGAGGGTCTGAATCAGAGGCTGAGACGGTTCTGCGACCATGTGGGCTGCAGATTCCTCGACTTGCGCCATAGGGTGGTGGGGTTTCGGGTTCCGCTGGATAGGTCAGGAGTCCACTACACGCAACAAGCGGCTACACGGGTAGCAGGGGTTGTGTGGCGTGGGCTGGGCGGTTTTTTAGGTTAGATGGCCTCGGGCAAGTGCAGAAAGGGCAACAGCCTCAACGGGTGCGGGGCAAAGTCAGGACATGCGGGGACCAAGCAGCAAACAGTATTGTAATTGTAAACTGTCGAAGCTGCGTTGGTAAAGTACCGGAACTTCAAGCGCTGATAGAAAGCACCGAAGCTGAAATCGTTATAGGTACAGAAAGCTGGCTGAAGCCAGAGATAAATTCTGCCGAAATTTTTACAAAGGCACAGACGGTGTTTAGAAAGGATAGATTGCATGCAACCGGTGGTGGAGTGTTCGTCGCTGTTAGTAGTAGTTTATCCTGTAGTGAAGTAGAAGTGGATAGTTCCTGTGAATTATTATGGGTGGAGGTTACACTCAACAACCGAGCTAGGTTAATAATTGGCTCCTTTTACCGACCCCCCCGACTCAGCAGCATTAGTGGCAGAACAACTGAGAGAAAATTTGGAATACATTTCACATAAATTTTCTCAGCATGTTATGGTCTTAGGTGGAGATTTCAATTTACCAGATATAGACTGGGACACTCAGATGTTTAGGACGGGTGGTAGGGACAGAGCATCGAGTGACATTATACTGAGTGCACTATCCGAAAATTACCTCGAGCAATTAAACAGAGAACCGACTCGTGGAGATAACATCTTGGACCTACTGATAACAAACAGACCCGAACTTTTCGACTCTGTAAGTGCAGAACAGGGAATCAGTGATCATAAGGCCGTTGCAGCATCCCTGAATATGGAAGTTAATAGGAATATAAAAGAAGGAAGGAAGGTTTATCTGTTTAACAAGAATAATAGAAGGCAGATTTCAGACCACCTAACAGATCAAAACGAAAATTTCTGTTCCGACACTGACAATGTTGAGTGTTTATGGAAAAAGTTCAAGGCAATCGTAAAATGCGTTTTAGACAGGTACGTGCCGAGCAAAACTGTGAGGGACGGGAAAAACCCACTGTGGTACAACAACAAAGTTAGGAAACTACTGCGAAAGCAAAGAGAGCTTCACTCCAAGTTTAAACGCAGCCAAAACCTCTCAGACAAACAGAAGCTAAACGATGTCAAAGTTAGCGTAAGGAGGGCTATGCGTGAAGCGTTCAGTGAATTCGAAAGTAAAATACTAGGTACCGACTTGACAGAAAATCCTAGGAAGTTCTGGTCTTACGTTAAATCAGTAAGTGGCTCGAAACATCATGTCCAGACACTCCGGGATGATGATGGCATTGAAACAGAGGATGACAAGCGTAAAGCTGAAATACTAAACACCTTTTTCCAAAGCTGTTTCACAGAGGAAGACCGCACTGCAGTTCCTTCTCTAAATCCTCGCACCAACGAAAAAATGGCTGACATTGAAATAAGTGTCCAAGGAATAGAAAAGCAACTGGAATCACTCAACAGAGGGAAGTCCACTGGACCTGGCGGGATACCAATTCGATTCTACACAGAGTACGCGAAAGAACTTGCCCCCCTTCTAACAGCCGTGTACCGCAAGTCTCTAGAGGAACAGAAGGTTCCAAATGATTGGAAAAGAGCACAGGTAGTCCCAGTCTTCAAGAAGGGTCGTCGAGCAGATGCGCAAAACTATAGACCTATCTCTCTGACGTCGATCTGTTGTAGAATTTTAGAACATGTCTTTTGCTCGAGTATCATGTCGTTTTTGGAAACTCAGAATCTACTATGTAGGAATCAACATGGATTCCGGAAACAGCGATCGTGTGAAACCCAACTCGCTTTATTTGTTCATGAGACCCAGAAAATATTAGATACAGGCTCCCAGGTAGATGCCATTTTCCTTGACTTCCGGAAGGCGTTCGATACAGTTCCGCACTGTCGCCTGATAAACAAAGTAAGAGCCTACGGAATATCAGACCAGCTGTGTGGCTGGATTGAAGAGTTTTTAGCAAACAGAACACAGCATGTTGTTCTCAATGGAGAGACATCTACAGACGTTAAAGTAACTTCTGGCGTGCCACAGGGGAGTGTTATGGGACCATTGCTTTTCACAATATATATAAATGACCTAGTAGATAGTGTCGGAAGTTCCATGCGGCTTTTCGCGGATGATGCTGTAGTATACAGAGAAGTTGCAGCATTAGAAAATTGTAGCGAAATGCAGGAAGATCTGCAGCGGATAGGCACTTGGTGCAGGGAGTGGCAACTGACCCTTAACATAGACAAATGTAATGTATTGCGAATACATAGAAAGAAGGATCCTTTATTGTATGATTATATGATAGCGGAACAAACACTGGTAGCAGTTACTTCTGTAAAATATCTGGGAGTATGTGTGCGAAACGATTTGAAGTGGAATGATCATATAAAATTAATTGTTGGTAAGGCGGGTACCAGGTTGAGATTCATTGGGAGAGTCCTTAGAAAATGTAGTCCATCAACAAAGGAGGTGGCTTACAAAACACTCGTTCGACCTATACTTGAGTATTGCTCATCAGTGTGGGATCCGTACCAGATCGGGTTGACGGAGGAGATAGAGAAGATCCAAAGAAGAGCGGCGCGTTTCGTCACAGGGTTATTTGGTAACCGTGATAGCGTTACTGAGATGTTTAACAAACTCAAGTGGCAGACTCTGCAAGAGAGGTGCTCTGCATCGCGGTGTAGCTTGCTCGCCAGGTTTCGAGAGGGTGCGTTTCTGGATGAGGTATCGAATATATTGCTTCCCCCTACTTATACCTCCCGAGGAGATCACGAATGTAAAATTAGAGAGATTAGAGCGCGCACAGAGGCTTTCAGACAGTCGTTCTTCCCGCGAACCATACGCAACTGGAATAGGAAAGGGAGATAATGACAGTGGCACGTAAAGTGCCCTCCGCCACACACCGTTGGGTGGCTTGCGGAGTATAAATGTAGATGTAGATGTAGATGTAGATCGTGGATGAAATGGCGGGGCAAGGATGTGATGGATACCGTGGGAATCACAAAATGACACATTCTCTTGGGATCAAAATTGTGGACCATTATCACACACTAATATCCAGTTCACCTGGTCCTCATCAAGCCAAAAACCCACCTTTCTCAATTTTGACCTCCACCTCAAAGATGGCTACATCAGTACCTCCATCCACATCAAACCTACCAACCACCAAAATACCTCCACTCTGATGTCTGCCACTCATTCCATACCAAGAAGCCCTTCGTTACAGCCTAGCCACACATGCCATTGAATCTGTAGTGATGAGCAGTCCCTCTCTAACGCACCTCCCATGTCTCGTCCTTACAGTCACCTACCACCTCTTACACACCCACTGTCTGCGCACAAAGGAAAATTCCTCTTATGACTCAGTACCATCCAGGACTGGAGCAACTGAATCACATTCTCACTCCAGGGTTTAAGTACCTCTCACTGTAACCTGAAATGAGGAATTTCCTACCCACTATCCTTCTCACCCCTCCCACAATGGTATTCTGCCACCTAGCAAACCTACACAATATCCTCATCTATCCCCACTCCATATCTGCTCCCAAACCCTTGTCTCACGGCTCATATCCCTGTAATATGACCTAGATGGAAGACCTGTCCCATACATCCTCCCACCCCCACCTACTCCAGATTGGTCACAAGCATCACCTATCCCATCAAAGGGAAGACTATTTGTGAAAGCAGTCATCTGAGCTACAAGCTAAGCTGCAAACACTGTTCTGAATTCTATGTAAGCATGACAGCCAACAAGCTGTCTGTCAGTATGAGTGTCTACCAATAAACTGTGGCCAAAAAGCACTGGACCACCAGTTGCTGAGCACGCTGTTCATCATAACGTTGTTCATTTTAATGACTGCTTCACAGCCTGTGCCATCTGGAGCTTCCTATTAACACTAGCTTTTTTTTATGTGTACAGGTGGGAACTCTCTCCGCAGCACATCATTCATTCCCACAATCCGCTTATCCTCAACACTGGCTAGGCCATGTGTTCCACCTGCCTATTCCCATCACTGTTCCCACTCCAGCTCTACACATGCCTTATATTCCACCAACACATCTATAGTCATTTCCCTGCTCTACTTCTCTTCTCCCCCCCCCCTCCCCCCCAGCACTGCTTCACGACTCTTCCCCCAGCAACCCATTCTGTCCCAGCCACTTCCCTTCATGTTCCCTCAGTGTGAGTGTGTGTGTGTGTGTGTGTGTGTGTGTGTGTGTGAGAGAGAGAGAGAGAGAGAGAGAGAGAGAGAGAGAGAGAGAGAGAGAGCTGATAGATGGATTTTTTTTATTTGTCTAGTTATATCATAAGCACAAATTGTACAATTGATATTGGACAGGTCAAAGAAAAGTTGAAGTAATTCATGTTGTTATTATTAATGTTGTTGTTGTGGTCATCAGTCCAAAGACTGGTCTGATGCAGCTCTCCGTGCTACTCTATCCTGTACAAGCCTCTTCATCTCCAAGTAACTACTGGAACCTACATCCTTCTGAATCCTCTTATGTATTCATCTCTTGGTCCCCCTCTCCAATTTACACCCCCCATGACTAAATTGGTGATCCCTTGATGCCTCATAATGTGTTCTACCAACAAATCCCTTCTTCTAGTCAGGTTGTACGACAAATTTCTCTTCTCTACAATTCTATTCAGTACCTCCTCATTAGTTACGTGATCTACCCATCTAATCTTCAGCATTCTTCTGTAGCAGCACATTTCAAATGCTTTTATTCTCTTCTTGTCTGAACTGTTTATCGGCCATATTTCACTTCCACACATGGATACACTTATACAAATACTTGCAGAAAGAACTTCCCCACACTTAAATCTATACTCAATGTTAATAAATTTCTCTTCCTCAGAAACACTTTTCTTGCTATTGTCACTCTCCATTTTATATCCTCCCTACTTTGACCAGCATCAGTTATTTTGCTTCCCAAATAGCAAAACTCATTTACTACTTTAAGTGTCTCATTTCCTAATCTAATTCCCCCAGCATCACCTGATTTAATTAGACTACACTCCATTAGTCTCATTTTGCTTTTGTTGATGTTCCTCTTATATCCTTCTTTTAAGACACTGTCCAGTCTATTCAATTGCTCTTCCAAGTCCTTTGCTGTCTCTGACAGAATTACAATGTCATCGGCAAACCTCAAAGATTTTATTTCTTCTACCTGGATTTTAATTCCTAATACAAATTTTTCTTTTGTTTCCTTTACTGTTTGCGCTCAATATACATATTGAATAACATTGGAGACAGGCTACATTCTTGCCTCACTCCCTTCTCTACCACTGCTTCCCTTTTGTGCCCCTCAACTCTTATAACTGTACAAATTGTAAATTCACTCCCTGTATTTTACCCCTGCCACCTTTAGAATTTGAGAGAGATCATACAAGTAAACATTGTCAAAAGCTTTCTCTAAGTCCACAAATGCTATAAATGTAGGTTTGTCTAACCTATCTTCTAAGATAAGTTGTGGGGTCAGTATTGCCTCGCGTGTTCCTACATTTCTCCAGGATCCAAACTGATCTACCCTGAGCTTGGCATTTACCAGCTTTTCCATTGTTCTGTTATGGATTCACATTAGTTTTTTTGCAGCTGTAAGTTATTAAAATGGATGTTCAGTAATTTTCATGCCTGCCAGCACCTGGTTTCTTTGGAATTGGGATTATTATATTCTTCTTGAAGACTGAGGGTACTTTGCCCGTTTCATACATCTTGCTCACCAGATGGAAGAATTTAGTCATGGCTCGCTCTCTCAAGGCTATCAGTAGCTGTAATGGGATTTTGTCTACTCCCGGGACCTTGTTTTGACTTAAAAGTCTTTCAGTGTTTTGTCAAATTCTTCACACAGTATTATATCTCCCTTCTCACCTACATCTATGTCCTCTTCCATTTCCATAATAGTGTCCTCAAGTACATCTCCCTTGTATAGGCTCTCTGTATACTCCTTCCACATTTCTACTTTCGCTTCTTTGCTTAGAACTGGTTTTCCATCTGAGCTCTTGATATTCATACATGTGGTTCTCTTTTCTCCAAAGGTATCTGTAATTTCCCTGTAGGCAGCATCTATCTTAGCTCTAGTGATACATGCTTCTACATCCTTACATTTTCCCTATAGCCATTCCTGCTTAGCCATTTGCACTCCCTGACAATTTAAGTTTTTAGACATTTGCATTCCCTTTCACCTGCTTCATTTACTGCATTTTTATATTTTCTCCTTTCATCGATTAAATTAAATATCTCTTGTGTTACCCAAGGATTTCTACTACCCCTCATCTTTTTACCTACTTGATCCTCTGCTCCCTTCACTATTTCATCTCTCAAAGCTATCCATTCTTCTTCTACTGCATTCCTTTCCCCTGTTCTTGTCAGTTGTTTCCTAATGCTCCCTCTGAAACTCTCTAGAAGCTCTGGTTCTTTCAGTTTATGCTAGTCCCAACTCCTTAAATTCCTGCCTTCTTGTAATTTCTTCAAGTTTTAATCTGCAGTTCATGACCAATAAATTACGGTCAAAGTCCACATCTGCCCATGGAAATGTCTTACAATTTAAAACCTGGTTCAAAAATCTCTGTCTTACCATTATATAACCAATCTGAAACCTTCTGGTGTCTCCAGGTCTCTTTCATGTATACAACTTTCTTTCATGCTTCTTAAGGATGGTAGAGCACTTGCCCGCGAAAGGCAAAGGTCCCGAGTTCGAGTCTCGGTCGGGCACACAGTTTTAATCTGCTAGGAAGTTCCATATCAGTGCACACTCCGCTGCAGAGTGAAAATCTCATTCTGGAAACATCCCCCAGGCTGTGGCTAAGCCATGTCTCCGCAGTATCCTTTCTTTCAGGAGCGCTAGTTCTGCAAGGTTCGCAGGAGAGCTTCTGTAAAGTTTGGAAGGTAGGAGACGAGATACTGGCAGAAGTGAAGCTGTGAGGACAGGGCGTGAGTCGTGCTTCGGTAGCTCAGATGGTAGAGCACTTGCCTGCGAAAGGCAAAGGTCCCGAGTTCGAGTCTCGGTCGGGCACACAGTTTTTATCTGCCAGGAAGTTTCATTAATTAACTACTTTTGTTGCATATTCAGAATTTCTTAAACATAATAGAAACAGTGCTTTATTACAAATGTCTTTAGTTCAATTTTAAATTTTGGATACTTAACAATTTTTGTTTTCTCCAATATATTATTGTGTAGTATTACACCAAAGTTAATTATGATTCTCTGATATGCTGTAGTTTTTGGTGAATATTTGATTTCCCTCTGGTACAACAGTTGTGTACATTTTTGTTTTGTAGTAGTTTGTCTCTTTTCAAGATGTACCGGTAGTCTCTAGTGAACAATACAGTTTCATAAATGAACAAGCTTGGAACAATCAGAACACCAAGTGTAGTAAAATGAAATTTACCGGACTCCATCTTTTTAACGCCACTCTTTCTTGCATTCTAAAAACCTTTATGCTGTTTGTTGAGTGTCCCCAGAAAATGATCTCATATTGAAGCAGAAAGCAGAACTGTGCATAATATGCCTGTTTTGCTTATTGTAGACTTTAATATTTTTAGACTACAGCACATGGATGAGAGTTTCCAACACAAGTTATAACTGTGTGTGTCCTACACAAACTCAAAAATTTTGTGACACTTAAATCTTCTAGGGAGTAATATTTTAACTCAGGCATTGGTTAGATGAAGGAAATAAATGAAAACTGATAAACTTCCAGTAAGCAATATACTGGTGTCACTGGCAAATATGATAATTTTTTGGGGGACTCATATATCCAACAAAGTTGTCCACATAAATCAAGATGAGCAGTGGACCTACGATTGAGCCCTGGTAATTCACTAGAAAGGAAGGAGTTGTTTCTTGTTTTGTTCTTACGTTAGTGTTGAATTCATAGTGAAGTGATACCACCTGCGGTTTCTTAGGTACAAACACAGCCAGCTATGTGCTGCACCTCTTATGCCTTGACTTTCTAATTTTTCAAGCAGAATGTTAGGATCTAGGACATAGAAGGCCTTTGATAGGTCTGCAAAAGTACGTTCAGTTAATTTATGTTGATCAAGGGATTTTAGAAACTGCTGTCTGTGTAGATTTAGACTTGCTAAACCCATAAACACAGTAAGAGGTGAATATTTATTTATAAAACTTAAAAGCCTGTCATAAAAGAGTTTTTCTAGAATTTTTGAGAATGAACATAGGTGTGACACAGGTCGGTAGTTCGATATTTGATCAGAAGGGTCTTTTTTTTTTTAGCACCGATGAAGCTTGTGCTATTTTGAGAACATCTGGAAAGTCACAAGTTTCTAGAGAGAGGTTGAAAATTTTTGCCAATGGTTTTGCTATGTGGTGAGCACATGCTTCTAATGTGAAATCAGGTACTTCATTAAGGCCACTTGAGATTTTATTGCTTAATGATTTAATTTTACTTATAACTTCACTGGGATTTGTTTCATGAACATACATAGGGGAATCCATGATCACTGATTTGCTGGAGAAACTTCACAGTTACTAGAATGAGGTCTTCAGCTAGTGAAGTGAAATATTCATTGAATTTTGTCATGACAGATTATTGTGCCTGTGACTTTTGAGCTCTCTAGTGTTAATGATACATTCTTCTTCTTCTTTTTCTTCTCTCTCTCTTTTTTCTTTTTTTAAACTGAGCTACAAGTTTCTTTTTTTGTAACTGTCTGCATGTTTCTCATTTTGTTAGATGAGTTTTTTATCAAACTGTCATTCCACATAGTTTTTGCCTCTCTGACTGCTCTACCATAGACTCTTTTGTAGACTTTAGAGTAATCTGTGAATTCTTGGGAAATTCTCCACTTTTTACAACAATACTGCAGAAATCTGTTTCTCTCACTGGAAATTTTCATGCCTTTAGTTACCCTTGCTTATTGTTGTTAGGTTCTATTCTTTTGGAAACGCTTCATTACAATAGTCAAGAAGTATATTATGGAAACTCATGTACATGCTATCAACATTGTCCCTAAAGGAGATGCTGTCCCAATTTTCCTTGGCCAATAAGAAATTAAAAGTTCTAACATTACCTTCAGAAAACTACTTTTTTGCAACTGCTGCTACCTGTTGGCATTTCTATACACAGCAGCTGTGCTCATGATCACTATAACCCATGCTCAGTACCTACATGTGAATTTGTAACTTGTGTCTGAGATGAATATTTGGTCAATGATGGAGTTTGTACATTTTGTTAATCTTGTTGGGCAGTATATTGAGGAGATTATATTGAATGTGTTTGTCAGATTTATCAAAGCATCTCTGGTATAACTGTCTTTTGAAAAATCAATATTGTAATCACTACACAACACTATTTTCATCTTTCATATACTGATCCTGTTCAGTAGAACATGTAGTTTGCTCATGAAGACTAACAGACTTCCACTTGGTGCTCTGTATATGTTAACAATTATGAAATTAAGGTCTCGCAGTTTAATACTGGAAAGTTCAAAGTCTTTTTCAATTGGGTCAGTATAACTTTTATCGACATCACAGAAATTTGTTTGCTCTTTCACAAAGATAGCAGATTGACCGTGCTTTGAGAGCTCTTGTCTAAAATGACCGGCTAATGCATATCCTAAGATTGAGGTTAATTTTATTTTGACATTTTGTGGCCAATGTTTAGTAATGCAAATTATGTCTACATTTAGTTTATACTGGTGTTGTGCTTCCAAAACAGTAATTTTATTCATGAGTGACTGAAGGTTATGATGTAATACAGAAAAATTTGGGCATTTGGAAACTTTAGTTGAAGTGCTTCCCTGTTCATTATCTAACAGGATTTCTAAGACTGCAGTGACGATAAAAAATTTTCGATGTCTTTCTTGTGTGTGGCTTCTGCTTGCTTGTGGCAATCAACAGGTGAGTTAACATGTACAAGTTTTGCTTCGTTCACCTCTGTCCTCTTCAACCCATCTCATAATTTGCATTTGACTGAGTATCTGATTGTTTGCTTCTGGACTATTCAATTTAAACCACTTGGTAATCTGCGATGACACTTTTGGTTGTAACTCGTCTGAAACATCTCATACTTTCCATTTGTTTGCCACTTGTCCTTTTCTCTTCACTCTTCCTCAAAATGCAAGGATTTATTTATTTATTTATTTATTTATTTATGCCTAGTAATTAATTTCTTAAAATGAGTAGTACATAATTCTGTGATACACTTGTTTGCAACACTAATTTCACAGTTCGTTCACACACGACCAGGGTGGTAAATCATGATGATGTGGGTTATTCACAATGAGTACATTTGTATGAATTAAATTATTTAAACATTTCTTCATTTCTGTAGTAACTGTGTACTTCTCATAATTTGGGACTCCTATTAACATGACAAAAGCGTGTTTTGTACATATATTGAAAAGTAATTGCTAAGGCAAAATGACAGTTTAACACGACAGTCTGATAACAATGCTATGTGGCTATATGTGAAGACTGAAATAGGGAAGAGATGTGAAGAATAACCCAGTGGAAAATGGGCACATGCCACCTAAGTATGTTGTGTCAGGAAATGGGAATTAAGGAGATATGATTTTGTATAGTAATGTGACCTCCTGCTGTGATACCAACAGTTGTTACTGTAATTAGATGGTGTTTCGCAAATACTATTAAATAGTAGGCCACTTTCTTACAATTTAAAGTATAGGAAATGAAATCCTTGACATGTAGACACATTACAAATCATGTAATTAATAGTCAAACTCCTCAGCAATGTTTTCCTGTTCCACTGTATCACCACTACCATCACTTATCAATGACTGATAGAAACTTGAATATACTGGAGGCACAAATTGCAGTAAGCTTTGAAGGTCCTTGAACTCTGTTGCCTTAATTTGATGTCCATTTCAATACTTAGGAACTAACTGGCAAGCTTCGTAAATCATCCATGACACTTCTGTAAACTAAGTCACACAGGTTTCTCAGTCTGATTGTGTGAATATCCAATATATACAGAATGTTCACCACTCATTAATCTAAACACAATTGTGTTTCAGATGTCTGCAGGCCTTTTGTCAACAGTAACGTTATGTTTGACAATACTGTTCATTATAGATGACAAAGACACAAAGTTGTCATTCTTCATTTCAGCCACAATGAATGGGTTCTTTTGCTTGCTCTTTCTTATAAGTTCACCCCATTTTGCTGGAATGTACACAGTGTGTGTCTTTCTTTTCAGCTTCTCAATAACTCCAAAATCCCTGTCACATGCACCAAGAAGGAGAAATTTGTGCTCAACAACATCAAAACATTTTTTATCTGGGAAGTACAATCACAGACCTAGGATAATATAGTTTTTATTTTGTCCAACACACAAATCAGAATAAATGATGAGCCTTCGATGATGATCTTCCTTCACCATGTTTAAAGCCTTTTAACTTCATCAGCCCCTCTAGATGCGACATTCTCGGACAAGACACACATCACTACCTCCTCAACACTACAATGGTGAATACATAAATTATATGTCCAAAGTTGTCTCTTATAAAAAACTGTTTCTGTTGAAATATATGGTGTTGGCAATGCTTGTTGCAAGTCCATGCACAAAATGAGTGCATCACTACCATCCTGTTTTGACTCATTTGAGTCACTTTTCGGAGCACTATATGCAGCTTCAGCTTTCTCGAGGTGTAGTTTGATATCTGTGGATTTGGTGTTATTACATGCCTTATCAGAATCACAAATACGACATGTATCACTCAATGGCAATTTAAAACCAATATTATATTCCATGTTCAAAATGGTTTCATACACATGTTGTTTCACTGGGACTTCATCTGTATTTTTAAGATCTTCAAAGTACAAACAAGACATTCCAGCAATTGAGTAAACAGAGGTTATGTAGGACTTGTTCGGATTCTGCATTCTACTATAATGTGATGTGTACCTGGGAAACATTTTGATGTTATTTCTAACCTTATTTTTTCTCTCGCTATCAATGTCATGAGGTCTGTTGGAATGCTTGCCTCACCTATCCTGTCTAGGTGTATGTACAAATACATGTGTTGTAGACTGATGACTCTTAGGGTCACATTCTTCATTGCTATGGACAGTCCTCAAACGTTTAACAGAAATGGCATGAACAGCTAGAAATGCAGTCCTACACACTTCAACCTCAGTAGCCACGAATAAAATACCTTAAAGAAACCTTCCTCTGGCTTACTGTTGGAACCTTTCTCTTCTTTGGATACACTTTTTGCGCTTATTAGGCCACACTGATTCAAATAAATAAGCATTTTACTTATAATCTCCCAACCAATAAAAGTCAATAAATATCACGTCCTTCAGTTCTTCATTCAATGTTGAGTATATGCAGAAATTAGTTTTGCAGCATGGATCACTGGCACTATGAAACACTTTCTCAGGCACAAACTTATTTTTTTCCATTGTTTCTAAACCTTTTCCTTTCATTATCTTTCCACTCATTTGTACTGCTGTATTTTCTCCATGAGTAACATTAATAGAAACACCTATTGCCGCCATCTTGGTAACATAAGAAGAACATTTAAGAAACACTTTCTGATTGGCTTTCCAAAACCAAGTCAACCAATGAGATGAATCAACTCGTGAGCAAAGATTGGCCTCTTTTGCTCTGGGAATGTGTCAGTCCTGAATAACGGCAAATATAATAAGCTCTCTTTAAAGGAACAGGCACATGCCACTGTGTTAGAAGTTCCCACCTACGATGCTAGATGGCATCAGCTGTCTTCCTGTACCAATATCACTGTGCAGGTGGCATGTGCCCCTTTTCCACTAGGCCCCTCAATCCTTAAAAGCACAGAAAATGTTAATATTAAAACAGGAAATTTGCCAAATTATATAAACAATTTTTCCATTACTGAAACAATAACTTCGCTGAGCTCTTAATTCACGAATCAAGAAAAAACAGGATACTCAAATAATTTGCGGGAAAGCAGCTGGGTTTTTTGACAACTGCTGATGTGTCAACACGTGTACACCCTGTCATTTCCAAGGCAAAACTGTAGCAAGGAAGCACTTACTTGTACAGTTTTCTTGAAAATTAAAGGGTGTGCACCTTACAAAATATGAGTGACTGATGACAACATCACCCAGCTACATTTCTGTAAGTTATTTGAACCTTGTATGCACTGGAAGAAACTCAGGTCTCAAAAACCAGGATGTTCAAAAGTTATCTCTAACAAGACTGTAGATCCAATAAACAAACAAAAACTGTTAAAGGTGATAAAAAGATTGAAACCTGAAATGTCGGCAGTGCTAGATGGGGTACCAGTGTCTGTCATAATCAGAAATGCTTCACAGATTGCAAAGCCCCTGCCAATTCATTATATAGTGAAGAAAGGTTTCTTGCAAGTTAGAAAATATGAGAAGAGAAACCATTACTTAAAAATGGTGACAAGCATAAGGCGGAAAATTATCAGCCAATATCACTCCTTCTGGCATTCTCCAAAACATTAGAAAAATCGATGAAGCATCGAATCAACAAATATTTAAATGACCACAAGTTACTAAACAGTAAACAGTAGGCAAAAACACAGAAATGGCAGTAATATGCTTCACTGAACAAGTAATCAAAAATCTTTAAAAAAGCAATAATGATGTTGTTGTTGTTGTTGTTGTGGTCTTCAGTCCTGAGACTGGTTTGATGCAGCTCTCCACACTACTCTATCCTGTGCAAGCTTCTTCATCTCCCAGTACCTACTGCAGCCTACATCCTTCTGAATCTGCTTAGTGTATTCATCTCTTGGTCTCCCTCTATGATTTTTACCCTCCACGCTGCCCTCCATTACTAAATTGGTGATCCCTTGATGCCTCAGAACATGTCCTACCAACTGATCCCTTCTTCTAAAGTTGTGCCACAAACTCCTCTTCTCCCCAATTCTATTCAATACCTCTTCATTAGTTATGTGATCTGCCCATCTAATCTTCAGCATTCTTCTGTAGCACCACATTTCGAAAGCTTCTATTCTCTTCTTGTCCAAACTATTTACCGTCCATGTTTCACTTCCATACATGGCTACACTCCATACAAATACTTTCAGAAACAACTTCCTGACACTTAAATCAATACTCGATGTTAACAAATTTCTCTTCTTCAGAAACGATTTCCTTTCCATTGCCAGTCTACATTTTATATCCTCTCTACTTCGACCATCATCAGTTATTTTGCTCCCCAAATAGCAAAACTCCTTTACCACTTTAAGTGTCTCATTTCCTAATCTAATTCCCTCAGCATCACCCGACTTAATTCGACTACATTCCATTATCCTCGTTTTGCTTTTGTTGATGTTCATCTCATATCCTCCTTTCAAGACATTGTCCATTCCGTTCAATTGCTCTTCCAAGTCCTTTGTTGCCTCTGACAGAATTACAATGTCATAGACAAACCTCAAATTTTTATTTCTTCACCATGGATTATAATTCCTACTCCAAATTTTACTTTTGTTTCCTTTACTGCTGGCTCGAGACAGAGATTGAATAACATCGGGGTTAGGATTCAACCCTGTTTCAGTCCGTTCCCAACCACTGCTTCCCTTTCATGTCCCTCGACTCTTATAACTGCCATCTGCTTTCTGTACACATTGTAAATAGTCTTTCGCTCCCTGTATTTTACCCCTGCCACCTTCAGAATTTGTCAAAAGCTTTCCCTAAGTCTACAAATGCTAGAAACGTAGGTTTGCCTTTCCTGAATCTTTCTTCTAAGATAAGTCGTAGGGTCAGTATTGCCTCACATGTTCCAACATTTCTACGGAATCCAAACTGATCTTCCCCGAGGTCAGCTTCTACCAGTTTTTCCACTCGTCTGTAAATAATTCGTGTTAGTATTTTGCAGCTGTGACTTGTTAAACTGATAGTTCGGTAATTTTCACATCTGTCAACTTCTGCTTTCTTTGGGATTGGAATTATTATATTCTTCTTGAAGTCTGAGGGAATTTCGCCTGTCTCATACATCTTGCTCACCCGATGGTAGAGTTTTGTCAGGACTGGCTCTCCCAAGGCTGTCAGTAGTTCTAATGGAATGTTGTCTACTCCCGGGGCCTTGTTTCGACTTATGTCTTTCAGTGCTCTGTCAAACTCTTCACACAGTATCATATCTCCCATTTCATCTTCATCTACATCCTCTTCCATTTCCATAATATTGTCCTTAAGAACATCACCCCTGTGTAGACCCTCTATATACTCCTTCCAACTTTCTGCTTTCCCTTCTTTGCTTAGAACTGGGTTTCCATCTGAGCTCTTGATATTCATGTAAGTGGTTCTCTTTTCTCCAAAGGTCTCTTTTATTTTCCTGTAGGCAGTATCTATCTTACCCTTAGTGAGATTAGCCTCTACATCCTTACATTTGTCCTCTAGCCATCCCTGCTTAGCCATTTTGCACTTCCTGTCGATCTCATTTTTGAGATGTTTGTATTCCTTTTTGCCTGCTTCATTTACTGCATTTTTGTATTTTCTCCTTTCATCAATTAAATGCAGTATCTCTTCTGTTACCCAAGGATTTATACTAGCCCTCGTCTTTTTACCTACTTGATCCTCTGCCGCGTTCACTATTTCATCCCTCAAAGCTACCCATTCTTCTTCTACTGTATTTCTTTCCCCCATTCTTGTCAATTGTTCCCTTATGCTCTCCCTGAAACTCTGTGCAACCTCTGGTTCTTTCAGTTTATCGAGGTCCCATCTCCTTAAATTCCCACCTTTTTGCAGTTTCTTCAGTTTTAATCTACAGTTCATAACCAACAGATTGTGGTCAGAGTCCACATCTGCCCCTGGATATGTCTTACAATTTAAAACCTGGTTCCTAAATCTCTCTCTCACCATTACATAATCTATCTGAAACCTTCTAGTATCTCCAGGGTTCTTCCATGTATACAACCTTCCTTCATGATTCAATAATGTAGCAGGAGTTAATTTACGTATCTCCAAAGCATCTAACACTGTTAATCATGGTATTGTTTTAGAAAAACAGGAAGCATTATGTATTAAAGGGTCTGCCAAAAGGTGATTTGAATCATACCTTTGAAGCTGAACACAACTTGTGCATTTGATGCCACTTTACTCCAATTGCACAATCCATTTAGTTTCAGATGCAAAAAAGTGGAAATAGGGGTACCACAAGGCAGTATCCTAAGTGGCATATTATTTCCCCTTTACATAAATTATGTACGTAGCCCAGATAGAGCTGCCAATTTCATGCTATTCACAATTACAGATAAAGTTCTCATCTTTTTTAATGCAAACAGATTGGTACTAAATATAAATTAAACAAATTACTTTCAGTTTGGAAAATTAAGTCATAATGTAAATCTAAATCTGATGCTGGGTGAAAAAGCTATAGACAGATCTCAATTTTAATCACCAAGTAATAAAATTCACACAGTTACCCAATTCAGTCAGTTTTGCTATTAGAATTATAGCAAATGTTTGAATCTCAGAAGGTGCTGCCAGGATTGCATATTTTGACTATTTTCAGTCTCTTGCTACATACATAATTTCACCACATGCTACCTAAAATAAATTTATAAATTTCTTTGTTGCAGGAAAGGACTATCCAAATAACAACACACAATCTTCCACAGACATGCTGGAAACCCGTATTGAGAAAGCTTAAAAAGCTAACAATATCTTTACTATACAAATACAAATGTGTTTTATATATATGGTATTACCTTGGATTGTTTCAGACAAATGCTGACTTTTGTAGTTACACTGCCCGAAATACCACAACAGCATTTCATACACAGCAAACAAAAAGAACTAAACTACAAAGGCTTATGAGCATGGCCACATTAAGCTTTACAACAGACTGACAGTCTAAACCAGAAATCTGCATGATGAATATAAATTTAAAGCAGAATAAAAAAAAAAAAAAATTCTACTGGAGCAATGTTGTTAGTCACTGTGTGATTATGTCGACCAGTAACATTTTTTTTTTTTTTTTTTTTTTTTTGGTACTGTTTGTATTAAGCCAAAACCAAAAATACTGTCTTTTGCCCCTTAACATTTTCAGTATATCTACATATCTAACAGAAAGCTCTTGTCAAATGTAAAATCTTACTGAATCATTATTGCGCATAAAAGGATTTGCTGGCTGCAGAAGACAAAAGTAAAGACCTATAAAGAACTGACAATGATTTTTAATAACAGCAGTATATATGTAGATAAATTTATATTGCTATGTATTATATCACTTTATATTATTTCGTGTGTATTGTGTTATACATTATATTATATATTATATAGATTTGTATGTTCCATTTTTTTGTAATGGTTTCACATAAAATTTATATGGTCATTTGCACAATGCTCATATAATATTTATTGGCTGTGGATGGATAAAGAGATAAATAGATATTAAGTATCATCTATAGCCTCTAGAAACTAACAGCAACTGTGGAACTTCCTGTAGGTATAATTGAAAGGACGATTTTTTTTTTTTTTTTCATTTCTTGGGTGAATTTTGTGTTTTGTTATCAATAACTGTATTATTTTTGCTGTACTTAGGTGCAATAACATTCTTTATTGCACGCCAATAGAGGTGTTACTTTTACTGTAATTTAAACAATTCCCGTGTAGTTAGTCTCTCCTGACCCATGGTTCTGGGTGACTTTCCCAAAAATCTACCCCCTTTCCTAGAACTCTCCAGTCCTTTTTCTTCAGCCCTCTTCCTTCCTCTTCAACCCTTCTGCCTGAAAAAGGAGCCACTGGCTCTGCAAGCTTGCCTAATTACAGCCTTCTGTTATGTGTGTGTTCTGCTGCTGCTTGGTGAGTAGATTTTTTATCCACCCAATTAAAATATTTTGTCAAAAATGGATTGTTTTTGTTGTCATATTTTACTGTTATTTGAGACAGTAAAATTCTTTATTGTACTCCATCTTATGTTTAGTGCATATACTTAAATGTTGATATTATAGAAACTATTTTGCTACAATTGTCAATTGATAGAAGTATTATTGTTGCACTTTGGAATGTTAACAGATCATTGAACCTAGCATTCCCTTTGTGAGACGCTGATGTGGTACTAATTATTATTATTGTATCCCATACGGAACACGTGGCAGCAATTGGAATTGTATAAGTATGATAATGACAGAGCACTGAAAGACCTGAGTCAAAACAAGGCCCCGGGAGTAGACAACATTCCATTAGAACTACTGATGGCCTCAGGAGAGCCAGTCATGACAAAACTCTACCATCTGGTGAGCACGATGTATGAGACAGGCGAAATACCCTCAGACTTTAAGAAGAATATAATAATTGCAATCCCAAAGAAAGCAGGTGTTGACAGATGTGAAAGTTACCGAACTATCAGTTTAATAAGTCACAGCTGCAAAATACTAACGCGAATTCTTTACAGACGAATGGAAAAACTGGTAGAAGCCGACCTCGGGGAAGATCAGTTTGGATTCCGTAGAAATGTTGGAACACGTGAGGCAATACTGACCTTACGACTTATCTTGGAAGAAAGATTAAGAAAAGGCAAACCTACGTTTCTAGCATTTGTAGACTTAGAGAAAGCTTTTGACAATGTTGACTGGAATACTCTCTTTCAAATTCTAAAGGTGGCAGTGGTAAAATACAGGGAGCGAAAGGCTATTTACAATTTGTACAGAAACCAGATGGCAGTTATAAGAGTCGAGGGGCATGAAAGGGAAGCAGTGGTTGGGAAAGGAGTGAGACAGGGTTGTAGCCTCTCCCCGATGTTATTCAATCTGTATATTGAGCAAGCAGTAAAGGAAACAAAAGAAAAATTCGGAGTAGGTATTAAAATTCATGGAGAAGAAGTAAAAACTTTGAGGTTCGCCGATGACATTGTAATTCTGTCAGAGACAGCAAAGGACTTGGAAGAGCAGTTGAACGGAATGGACAGTGTCTTGAAAGGAGGATATAAGATGAACATCAACAAAAGCAAGACGAGGATAATGGAATGTAGTCAAATTAAGTCGGGCGATGCTGAGGGAATTAGATTAGGAAATGAGACAC
Source organism: Schistocerca cancellata (assembly GCF_023864275.1). NCBI lineage: Eukaryota > Metazoa > Arthropoda > Insecta > Orthoptera > Acrididae > Schistocerca > Schistocerca cancellata. Next base: position 251,781,797 of record NC_064632.1, read on the forward strand.
TTAAAGTAGTAAAGGAGTTTTGCTATTTAGGGAGTAAAATAACCGATGATGGTCGAAGTAGAGAGGATATAAAATGTAGACTGGCAATGGCAAGGAAAGCGTTTCTCAAGAAGAGAAATTTGTTAACATCGAATATAGATTTAGGTGTCAGGAAGTCGTTTCTGAAAGTATTTGTATGGAGTGTAGCCATGTATGGAAGTGAGACATGGACGATAACTAGTTTGGACAAGAAGAGAATAGAAGCTTTCGAAATGTGGTGCTACAGAAGAATGCTGAAGATAAGGTGGTTAGATCACGTAACTAATGAGGAGGTATTGAATAGGATTGGGGAGAAGAGAAGTTTGTGGCACAACTTGACTAGAAGAAGGGATCGGTTGGTAGGACATGTTCTGAGGCATCGAGGGATCACAAATTTAGCATTGGAGGGCAGCGTGGAGGGTAAAAATCGTAGAGGGAGACCAAGAGATCAATACACTAAGCAGATTCAGAAGGATGTAGGTTGCAGTAGGTACTGGGAGATGAAGAAGCTTGCACAGGATAGAGTAGCATGGAGAGCTGCATCAAACCAGTCTCAGGACTGAAGACCACAACAACAACAACAAGTATGATAAATTTATTCAGGACTTTCTTAGATAGTAATACTTACTAATTTCTAACTGTCTTGTTCAATTTATTTATCTGTTTGCCTCCTGCTTCTACTGAACATATTTTGAGTTTTTGGGTTGGCACAAGTATAGCAGTATTCGGTTAGCATGGTTTCCTCTCTGCCTTTGGTTTACTGATCCTTACTATCTCCAATTGCATAAGAGCTTTATGAGGCATGTTTACTGATTAATGTCTTTACCATAGATAATAATTTACAAAAAGTTGAAGATATTTATTTTCATTTCACTGTTCTTCAAGCTCTATATGTAATATGCTCTGAAACTGTTTCACTGTCAAATGGACCTTCTGGTTCTTTACTACACACAATTCCGGTTCTACCAAAACAGCAGCTTGCTTCACAAAAGAACCTATATGTAGTGTTGAAAATTCTGGTCCACCTGGGAGAAACTGTATTCTGAACCAGTATGGTATAGCATTTACACAGCCTGATGCAACAACTGGAACAGTTACATCCTTGGTAATAAGGCCATCCAGACTGTCAATGAGAGTCATCTCCAACACTGTGGCTGTTTCACTTAAATCCTGCATTTCAGTTGTGTCCAGATTGAAGTCAAGATGTTGAGATACCTGTAATGGAAAAAAAATGTGCACAAAATCAACAAACATCATGAAGGCATGAAAATAAGTACTTATCAATATATGAATGTAATCTTCCGCAACAGAAAATTATTGCATAGTTGATGTCCCAAATATTTAAGTACGACTCTCAATAGACCCTTGACAACAAGGAAACAACTCAAACTAACAGGACAAAGGCCACAATAAAGAAATAATATAGTAAGGAAACTATATGGTGTTAGCTGGGGATCTAATGCAAGCAGCTTGAGAACTACAGCACAAGTTCTTGTTTATGCTGTCGATGAATACTGTTCTCCTGTCTGTAGTACAAGTAACTATGTCAATACTATAGATATCAATCTATACATTGCAATGAGGATCATGACAAGAGCTCTTAAACCCACACCAGTACTATTGCTGTCAGTACTCAGTAATATTTCCCCACTAATTCCTGATGACAATGAGCAATAACGCATGAATGAATGAAACTCAAAAGATCCAGAGACATCAGTTCATAAAAAATTGAACAATTTACTATGCAGCTGACTAAAATCTACATGATTAATCTGGATAAGCAATTGCCAAAAACCTATGAAGAGAAACGACTGATGATGACCAACAGACTGCGAAACATTGGAACAAAAAATCGAGCACATTTTGCATGATTGTCCAAAAATAAGCAACTCCTGCAGCAGTCAGCTTGCTGGAGTCTTTTTATATGCTACTATGATGGTAAACAGCTATCTCAACCTCTTCTAGCTACCACCAGTTTTCCAGCTCACTGTGTAACCACACTCAAGTTCAAATCCAAAAGCATGGATGCCAATGAAGCACAACACTTAGAACTGAAAACAAGTTTATTAAGAACACTAACATACAGCCAGGACAGAAATAAAGGTCTGGATGGAAATGCTGCTATTTATACAAACACTGAATATTCCAGAATATACAAACATTACGGATATAAGAAATTTCAAGAACCTTCCAGAAATGATAAATACTGCTAATTGCTAATGGTCAGGTTTGAACTGGTGGCCTGCACTATGCTAACCACTGACTAACCACTATACCAAAAGCTTGCATCACAGCTCTAAGCATTGCTCTCTCTCCTAGGGAAACAGCAACCTGCTTTTTTTCAGTTCTCATTGAAGCTGACTACAGCACCCTGGATCTAGATCTTGTCAGTGGTCCTCTGTATGGCAGCACTGGCAGATCCTTGCATTCTGGTAAAACTATCACATCCTCTTACCTAAGAAGAGCATAGGAGGCAGCCTCTCTCACTGAAGTTTTGTGACCACTGAGAGGGGTCCGCAGTTTCCTTGGATGAGAGAAGGCCCCATCATTTATCCGCATCTCAAGACTATAGCAGGGCTTCATACGGAGGACATGGAAGACATCTCTGCACTTTCGTCGTCTTGCCAAAGCTTCATAATCCTCAACTTTGACTGTGATGTTCTGAAAGCAATGAAGGATACAATATGGCCAAAAGCAGCTCTCTAGTAACTTTCCCTATAGCCCCACTTTCTGCAGAGACATAAAAATCCACACCAAGTTTCCAAGTCTTCTGGGCTGTATCTCATTGGCCATTCCTTGGTGTTTCAGGTGCTCTCGGTCTTTCTCCTGTGTGTCCAGGGTCTGTATGTAAGCCACTTGCCTTCCTTCTTCAGTCCTGGTGATGAGGTGCTTTCACATAGTCATCCTAAGTATCAGCTGGCTGAAATGGAATTAGTGTATCCACAAATGTTTCAGACCAGTGACTATGGAGCAGAAAGAACAGTGTGCTTAGCTTTGCTGTGCTGTATGGGAATGTCAAGATGAGTAGTACAGTATCCCAATTTCTCTGATCAACATTAGTGTATACCGAGGATGCACCTGGTGCCTTATTTAAGTGTTTTATGAGGCCATTTGTCTGTAAGTGGTAGGTGGTTGTCATCATGTGGGTGATACCACATGTGAAATTACCTCTGATATTAGTCTCGAATGGATCATCACATGGGGTGCTCTGTGCTTCAAAATAATGTATTCTCTGAGGAACTTTGCAATTTCTGGAGCTTCAGCAACCAACACAACTTTGGTGACAGTGTAGTAGGTAAGGTAGTCAGTGTAGACTATTATCTATCAACTAAGAGCTTAATTCCAATTTTGTGAAATGGTGCTGCTGCATGCAGAATTGGTAACAAATGGCCTAGAAATAACTGCAGTACTTCCTTCCATTGCTGGCATTGCCTACAATGGCCAGAATAGTGTCTAGCGCAGGTACAGAACTGGCCAGTGATACCTGTGCTGATTCTGACTACAGTATTCAAAAATCTCAGGTGACCAGATGTAGCAGCATAGTGGAAGTACTTCAGAACAGCTGGTCATAAATGAGCTGTCATGTTGAGCTAACATTTCTGCCCCTTTGGATCACACCATGTTCTGCTTATTAACTGTAATTTTCCCTTGGTCAGTTCTTCCTTCTTAAAGGCTTCTTTGTTTTCAGCAGTGCTGGATCTTCCCTCTATCTGGCAGCAATGTCATTTAGTGCAGCAATGACTGATATTTCATCCATGCTGCCGTGTTCTGCCAAATTATTCCTTGCAAGACAGTCACCATTTTAGTACTTGTGTGTGCTTTTCTATAGCACTGTGATGTCATACTCCTGGAGACTCAGTGTCCATTTTACCAGTCGACTCCATGGATTCTTCCAGCCAGTCAAACATAAAAAGAAGGGGGGGTCAAAACAATGGTGAACAACTGCAAGATGCTCTTTCTCAGTTGCAGAGTAGTTCATCACAGACTGTAAGTATAAGATATCACCTTTTCACAACCTTCCTGAATTTGTGCTAAAACTGCACCTATACCATGACTGCTAATGTTGGTCTTAAGTTCTATCTCATCACTCTCAACATGCATTGCTAGGACTGGAGATGTTAGTGCCTCTTTAAGGGTAAGAAGAGATGTTTCTTGCACCTTGTGCCCAGAAAATTTGACATCTCCCTGTAGTTGTTCTTGCAAGGGATGTGTCAGTCAGTGTATGGAAGTTCTTTATAAATTGTCAGTAATACAACTGCATTCTGAGAAAATTTCCCACACCATGACTGTCCCAAAAAATGGAAAATCTGTGATTGCTCTTATTTTCTTTGAATCAGGACGTACTCCATTGCCACTCACTAGGTGCCCCAAGATATTTATTTCTTGGGCAATGAAGAGCCACTTCCTCAGCTTCAGGCAGTTAAGATGTTCTTCAAATGTCTTCAAAACAATGCCAATATCATCCACATAGCAAAGACACATAATCCATTTAAGGTGTCAAAGCAAGTTGTCCATCTTATGCTCAAATGTGGCTGGAGCATTAGACAGTCACAGCAGCACAACTTTGAAGTCATACAGGCCATCATGTATTATGAAGGTAGTCTTCTCCCTGTCAGCCTCATCAGCCTCAATTTCCTGGAAGATTAAAACTGTGTGCCAGACCAAGACTCAAACTTGGGACCTTCGCCTTTCATGGGCAAGTGCTCTACTGACTGAGCTTCCCAAGCACGACTCATGAGTTGTCCTCACAGCTTTACTTCTGCCAGTACCTTATCTCCTACCTTCCAAACTTCAGAAAAGCTCTCCTGAAAAACTTTCAGAAATAGCACTCCTGGAAGAAAGGATATTGTGGAGACATGGCTTAGCCACAGCCAGGGGGATGTTTCCAGAATGAAATTTTCATTCTGCAGTGGACTGTGTGCTGATATGAAACTTCCTGGCAGAGTAAAACTGTGTGCCAGACTGAAACTCAACTCAGGACCTTTGCATTTTGCAGGCATGTGCTTACAAACTCAGCTAACCAAGCACAACTCACAACCCATCCTCACAGCAGCCGGTAGAGCATTTGCCCACGAAAGGCTAAGGACCTGAGTTTGAGTCTCAGTCTGGCACATGGTTTTAATCTGCCAGGAAGTTTCATATTTGTGCACACTCTGCTGAAAAATGAAAATTTCATCCTGGAAACAAACCTCAAGCTATGGATAAGTCATGTCGCCCCAGTATCGTTTTTCCACGAGTGCTAGTTCTGTAAGTTTCACAGGAGAGCATCTGCGAAGTTTGAAAGGTAGGAGATGATGTACAGGTGGAAGTAAAAGTGAGAAGATGGGTTGTGAATCGTACTTGTGTAGTTAAGTCTGTAGAGCATTTGCCTGGGAAAGGGAAAGGTCCTGAGTTTGAGTCTTGGTCCGGCACACATTTTTAATCTGCCAGGAAGTTTCATATCAGTGCACAGTCCGCTGCAGAGTGAATATTTCATTCGGAAGCTTACTGAATATTCATGGTTGAGAAATAGTTTTCTTCTTCCAAGCACACTATGGTGACATCAATGCATGGCAATGGATAAACATCTTTTATGATTTTGTTCAGTCATCATTGTTGGCAATCAACTCAGAAACTCCATGTGCCAGTCTTCTCCTTCACAAGGACCACACCGTAGAACCAAGGACACTCTGAAGATTCAATAATGTCATCTTGCAGCATCATCTCCATTTCCCCCAGATTATCCATCATTCAGTCAATGACACACTATATGTTGTTGTTGTTGTGGTCTTCAGTCCTGAGACTGGTTTGATGCAGCTCTCCATGCTACTCTATCCTGTGCAAGCTTCTTCATCTCCCAGTACCTACTGCAACCTACATCCTTCTGAATCTGCTTAGTGTATTCATCTCTTGGTCTCCCCCTATGATATTTACCCTCCACGCTACCCTCCAATACTAAATTGGTGATCCCTTGATGCCTCAGAACATGTCCTACCAACAGATCCCTTCTTCTGGTCAAGTTGTGCCACAAACTTCTCTTCTCCCCAATCCTATTCAATACTTCCTCATTAGTTACGTGATCTACCCAGCTAATCTTCAGCATTCTTCTTTAGCACCACATTTCGAAAGCTTCTATTCTCTTCTTGTCCAAACTATTTATCGTCCATGTTTCGCTTCCATACATGGCTACACTCCATACAAATACTTTCAGAAATGACTTCCTGACACTTAAATCTATACTCGATGCTAACAAATTTCTCTTCTTCAGAAACGCTTTCCTTGCCATTGCCAGTCTACATTTTATATCCTCTCTACTTCGACCATCATCAGTTATTTTGCTCCCCAAATAGCAAAACTCCTTTACTACTTTAAGTGTCTCATTTCCTAATCTAATACCCTCAACATCACCCGACTTAATTCGACTACATTCCATTATCCTCGTTTTGCTTTTGTTGATGTTCATCTTATATCCTCCTTTCAAGACACTGTCCATTCCGTTCAACTGCTCTTCCAAGTCCTTTGCTGTCTCTGACAGAATTACAATGTCATCGGCGAACCTCAAAGATTTTATTTCTTCTCCATGGATTTTAATACCTACTCCGAATTTTTCTTTTGTTTCCTTTACTGCTTGCTCAATATACAGATTGAATAACATCGGGGAGAGGCTACAACCCTGTCTTACTCCCTTCCCAACCACTGCTTCCCTTTCATGTCCCTCGACTCTTATAACTGCCATCTGGTTTCTGTACAAATTGTAAATAACCTTTCGCTCCCTGTATTTTACCCCTGCCACCTTTAGAATTTGAAAGAGAGTATTCCAGTCAACATTGTCAAAAGCTTTCTCTAAGTCTACAAATGCTAGAAACGTAGGTTTGCCTTTCCTTAATCTTTCTTCTAAGATAAATCGTAAGGTCAGTATTGCCTCACGTGTTCCAGTATTTCTACGGAATCCAAACTGATCTTCCCCGAGCTCGGCTTCTACTAGTTTTTCCATTCGTCTGTAAAGAATTCGTGTTAGTATTTTGCAGCTGTGGCTTATTAAACTGATTGTTTGGTAATTTTCACATCTGTCAACACCTGCTTTCTTTGGGATTGGAATTATTATATTCTTCTTGAAGTCTGAGGGTATTTCGCCTGTTTCATACATCTTGCTCACCAGATGGTAGAGTTTTGTCAGGACTGGCTCTCCCAAGGCCGTCAGTAGTTCCAATGGAATGTTGTCTACTCCCGTGGCCTTGTTTCGACTCAGGTCTTTCAGTGCTCTGTCAAACTCTTCACGCAGTATCGTATCTCCCATTTCATCTTCATCTACATCCTCTTCCATTTCCATAATATTGTCCTCAAGTACATCGCCCTTGTATAGACCCTCTATATACTCCTTCCACCTTTCTGCCTTCCCTTCTTTGCTTAGAACTGGGTTTCCATCTGAGCTCTTGATGTTCATATAAGTGTTCTCTTATCTCCAAAGGTCTCTTTAATTTTCCTTTAGGCAGTATCTATCTTACCCCTAGTGAGATAAGCCCCTACATCCTTGCATTTGTCCTCTAGCCATCCCTGCTTAGCCATTTTGCACTTCCTGTCGATCTCATTTTTGAGACGTTTGTATTCCTTTTTACCTGCTTCATTTACTGCATTTTTATATTTTCTCCTTTCATCAATTAAGTTCAATATTTCTTCTGTTACCCAAGGATTTCTACTAGCCCTCGTCTTTTTACCTACTTGATCCTCTGCTGCCTTCACTACTTCATCCCTCAAAGCTACCCATTCTTCTTCTACTGTATTTCTTTCCCCCATGCCTGTCAATTGTTCCCTTATGCTCTCCCTGAAACTCTGTACAACCTCTGGTTCTTTCAGTTTATCCAGGTCCCATCTCCTTAAATTCCCACCTTTTTGCAGTTTCTTCAGTTTTAATCTACAGGTCATAACCAATAGATTGTGGTCAGAGTCCACATCTGACCCTGGAAATGTCTTACAATTTAAAACACACTATATGAGCAACGGCTAATTGGTGGACAATCCATTGTGTTGATACAGTGTTTTACCGTGGACCACTTGATTGGTCTTTTCTCCACTTCAGATCTGGAGGCACCTGATAACTGTAACAGAATGGCTAACACTCACCAGCAGTGCTCCTCAGTCTAGGCAGATCCTATTGGTAGTTTGATAGTAGGTTGCTCCTCTGCATTGTCTGCAATGGTGGTGGAGCAGGATTCTTTATTGATGGCACGAAGCTGCCCTTCCTCAGCTAATTAGGCTGCCCCTATGCACACACCTTTCGGCATGTTGTTGCAACTCATGACAATTAGTGATCTAAAGTTCTCCTTGACTATGTATTGTAGAATACTTATGATCATTGCTGGCATGTAGATTTCTTTTGTGAGCTTGAGCAGCTTTCTGCAATTGACAAAAATTTCACAGTTTAAATGATTATCTCGATTCATGACCAGAACTAATCTAGCTGATGATTGTGGGATAATAATGTCTTCAGTGGCAAACAACTGCCCAGGGCAATCTTGGATATATGTACTTACTGGAACAGTTCTATCAATCTGGAGCTCTGACCTTCTACAGTCCATGCTGTTTGTGATGCCTGCAAGAAGTCCCATTCAAGAATAACATTATGACTACATTCTGCTAAATGTCAAATTCTAAGGGTTCATTTTGTCACTAATAGTTATTCTTGTAATACATGTTCCTGTTGGCTGAATGTATTTCCCATTTGTGACATTCAGCACACCTACTTTTGTATCATAGAACACAGTTTTCTTTAACTGACAATAATAAGCATTCAACGTAACAGAAAAAGAAGGCCCTGAGTTGATTAGTGCTCAGAAAGGTTGGCCATCGATGATGATGTCAATATTTCCTTATGTCTTAATGACTGTCATCCATGGAGGATTGTCATCTCTGGTGGTCTCACCTACATAAATGGTCGTCTCACTTAGTTTTCCTGATTTCAGTGCAGCTAGGCTAGTGACTGGTACCTCTGTAAGGTGACAGTGAATTGCTATGGCATGTTGGGGAGCAATCTCATCCAGTCCATAGTGATAGGCTCTTTGTCCCACAGGTCATCTATAATCATATGTAGCTGACTGGCATAAATAGAACAGTGTCTTGTCCTCTGACCTCCAGACATCTGTTCTTCTGTGGGGCGTTATACTTGGTAGGGGGGAGTTGGTTGTACTGGCACTGGTCAAATGCTGGATTGTGCTGGGTTGTTGTTTGATAGCTGCAGCATAAATCTGAGCTGGCAGAGTCCATTCTACCTGAAGCATTTGACTGCTGGCAGACATTGGTGGTAAAGATCCAAACAACTCTTCTTCCACACTCTCTATTACCTCCTGATGTACAGACTTGGCATTCATGGCCACAGTCTCTTACGGTCTGACAGTTCTGGTCGCCATAAAATGCTGTCTCTCGTCTCTCACTACCTGGCGTACGTGAGAGGCGAGGTCATGGGTGTCTTCTCCAACTGCCATTGGGCGCAATTTTGGGAGTAGGTCATACTTCTTTCATTCAACTCTTTTTCTGTTGCATTTCCACAATACATTGTCACCATTTGCCAGTCTACATGTGTCAGATTTTTTTTGCTTCTGTGATATTTGGATTCTCAACATGGTATAGCATCGATATATTCTCTGCGTAGGACTAAGTTTTTTTCCCCATGACATTTGGGTTCATTGTTCATCCACTAAGTGGACTTGTTGGCAATTGTCATCAATATTTTCTTCAGTTCAGCTTCAAATTTGTCACAGCTATTGAGCTTTTCTTTGTTGTTCTCAAACCACTTCTGGGCTGTGCTGTCCATGTGAAAGTACACATTTGCCAAACACTTAATGTCATTCTACCTGTCATACTTGCCCACTCGATCGAATCCATTCAGCTGTTTCATTGAATCCTAATCAGAGTTTCTAGAAACTGCTGTTTTGGAATCCACTGGCATCCTGAATATAAAGGCTTTGGAAATGATGAGTTGTTTGTACTCCAGTTCCTGTCAGTCTAGCAGACAGATTTTACATTGGCTAACTGAAACCATGATGATACAGATGTTTTGATGAACACAGCATCTCCACCAACCGACATCACACTTTCAACCCCTTTTAGCTACTGCCAGTTCTCCAGCCCACCTCAGAACTACACTGAAGGCTGAATCTAAAAGAAGGGTTGTCAATGAAGTACAATACTTAGAACTGAAACCACATTTATTATGAACACCAATGTACAGCCAGAACAGAACTTAACTCCTAGACATAGAGCACTGATATTTAAATAGACACCAAGTATTCCAAAATATACAAACATAAGACAGTTTGAGAACCTTCCAGAAATGATAAATACTAAATAACAAATAATTGATAGTGGTTGGGAGTGTACTGATGACCTGAACTTCAGCAGTCAGTGAAGCTAACTGCAATACCACACAGCTCGCACCACCACTGCTTGTGGCTCCTTGCCCCCCCCACCCCCCACCCCTCCCTCCCTCTCTCTCTCTCTCTCTCTCTCTCTCTCTCTCTCTCTCTCATATATATATTCCCTTTCAGCAGAGTGTTTAGACTTGGGTAGTCATGACTTCTTTTTCCTTGTTCCTTCATTCTCCCCAAATTCTCTATGGTCTCTCTCGTATTCTTCTTACACTTATTTCCTTGTTTCTTTTCTTCATGTTTTTGTTGAAATGTATTTTTATTTATGGTGTTTCTGAACTGTTCTTGACTGCTTATGTTAACTGAATCATTCTGTCTTGATTTTTGCAAGTATTACTGAAAATTCGCTTTCTGTGTCTGTTCTTGTCCACCCTGTGGACATGTCCATAAAATTTAATCCTCCTTTTTCTAAAGGTGTCTGCTATTGTTTCTGTCTGTTTGAAAATGTCTCTCAACAACCTCTTTAATCAAATTTCTTCATGAAAAACAGGTTTCTATATTTTCCTGAGAATTTTCCTTTCCTGCTTTTCAATCTCTCTTATTTTAGTTTGACTGTAAACAACTAGTCCACTGCAACTGTCAAAAAAAAGGAGGCTGTACCTTGCAAAAGGTGGGGTAGAAGATTTTATTTTTTTAACTCGTTCATATGGTAGGAAAGGTTAGAAAACCAAGTTTTGCCAACAAAATTTCTCTTGGGAAAACTTTCTGCAGTCAAGAAACTTCAAAAATATTGGACTTTTTTCAGTTTTTTTCAAAATATCTCAGTTTCATTTGCTCCTATCGCTTTGATGTCTATTTTCTTTTTTAAAGAGCACAAAATTCTCTACAAATTTGATCCTTACCATTTTTTTCTACTCCAAGTATCTAAGGCACTACAGCGCGTCAAAAAATACCAATTTTTCAAATTTCGAGCAAAGTGGCAAATTACCTCATTTTTGAACACTGTTATTTCAGTTTCTATTTGTGTAGTACAAACATATTACTCATCATGTTATTCATTGGAATTTACCATCTCACTCTGCTGCATGGCCAGGACAAACAGCATCATATTCAGTAACTACGAACACATTCACGTCGGATTGCGTGAAGTTTATTTGTGTTACAATATGTAATACGATTACATGCAGGTGCCGTAAATTTTCTACTGTTGATTGACGTTAATGATCAGTTATAAGAAAATGTAGGAATTGTTCTTTAGCGGACAAAAGCGTATTTATTCTTTGGCGGGCGGAAGGCGATTATCTCTGGTGATTGTTCACAGCGTGCTGACAGCTATTAGCACACAAAAATAAGGGTCCTACAGTTTGGAGTCACTTCCATGCAGTGTATGTTGTGGTGCTGAAAATGAGTATGTCTCACATGAATTTGTGTTTCATTTGCGAGAAAACTGTGGTGAGTGGTGGACACAATGTGAAAAAGAAAGGACTGCGCACACTTATTGATTGTAGTGCTAAATGCAGGGAGTCTGCTCACACCTGTTTTTTGAAAATGCTCAGTGAAGTGATGGTGCATGAAGCATGCTACAATAAGTACATTAATGGGAGAATGATAGCAGCTAGCCTTCGACATCCTCAGGAACCAACAGACGTGCTACGTCAGTCGCAGGAGAAAGGTCAGTTCAATTTCAAAGAGAAATGCTTCTTATGTGCAAAAGGGAATTCTGATGACTTTTTAACCAAGCAGTTGTGATTGCCATATGCCAAGCGAAATTTTGTTTACAAAGTAATGAAATTGGAAGTGCAATTGACAGTATTAGAACAGGCTAAATGACATGGTGATGAATTTGGTCAACAAGTGATAGAGCGAATTCAAATGTAAATGATTTGGTTGCTGCAGATGGGTGGTACTACAGATTTTGCTACAGAAAGTTCTTTCACCATGTTTCAGCTACTGGACAGAAATGAGGTTACCGATCTGCAACACAAGTAGATGAAGGCATGGAGGCTATATTTGCCTACCTGGAAACCAATACGGAAGAATGTCAGTTTTCTATGGGCGGTCTGTTAGAGTAAATACCCACATAACCTTGTCCTGATATTTGAACTGTCAAGATTCGCCTTTTACAGAAATATCGTGACGATGTGGTGATAGCTGAAACAGCTTCAAAGCCAGCAGTCGTATGTTTCAAGAATGTTGGGCACCAACTACTCAGTGAAAATTGGTACACGAAAAGAAATTCAGATCCTCAGCAAGAAAGACTACAAATCGTCAAAGCTGCTGCAAATATCATATTAGATGATATAAGATCAGTAGTGTACGATGTAAAACAGTACCCTCCCTCTGATAATTTTTTATGTGATGTAGAGTCTGTCATACCAGAATCTGAAAGATTGCTCTTTGAAACTATAATTTTGAAACACAAGCGGTCTCCCAGAAAATGGGGGAAAATATGTGTTTCTCTTGCTCATACACTCATAAATAAGTGCTGCCAGGCCACGTTCATTTATTTCATCACTTTTGACTGCTATTAGTGCATACTTGTACCGGAAGCTTGGCTCAAAACATCTCATCCAGGTTTTGTCTTCCCTTGGCTTTGCAGCATCTTATACGGAAGCTGCCCTATTGGAATATTATAACCGGCTCTGTTATCATACAAGAGGGGGATCTGACATGTGGCTCACCGATTTTAATCAAGTTTTGCAAGGACGTACTATATTGAAAATAAAGAAACACCTTTTTCGGCTTTTTGCTAGACACTCCATAGTTTTTGAAAAATAATCGAGGTCACAGTTGATGACGGAAACTCAAATTTTGAAGTGTCTTCAATCCTTCAGCTTGACAATGAAAGACAACGAAGTGATGCATTTTGCCAATTTGTGTTTGATAATGCAGATTTCAATGTAAACACCCTAGATGGAACTGGTACTTTTCATGCAATGGGAGGTATAATGTGTGTTACTCCTCATGAAGCATTGCTTCCTCAGAAAAATATTAAAAAGTTGAATCATCGTCCCTCAGCTCAACTTGTTAGTGAAGCCGGAAAAAATGACATACAGACAGTCCACAGAACACAAGTTGGAGGGCTGAAGGCTATAAAAATTGATGATTTGGACATAATTGCTCCTGCAAAAGGTGAGATTGTCATCTCAACAGTGGAAATTACGTGGTTTGTAACGGAACTGAAATGATGGTGGGCTGACAGTAATTTGGAGCCCGCGTGTCGGAAACGGGCGCGCTTGTGTGAGACTGCCAGGGAGTGCACCCTGATGCCATCTATTGGCGAAACTGGGAATTAGCGCTGCCTGTCAGACAATGCACTAAGCTCTCGGAGTCAAATGTATTCTTTTTCTTGGTAATTATAAGTTATTACTGTATAATTTAATGTTGTAAAGCGCTAGTAGTAAATTATTATGACTGGTATGGACTCCAGGGTAGTAAATATAAATATTCTTAAATACTAAATGATTTCGGTAAAAAGGTGGTAGGGGAACGCCCCCACTCTTGGTGATACGAGCGTAGCTAGGGGTAGCTGGAGACACAGGGACTGAACAATGGAATGGCCTGGGGAGTGTTGATGTGATCGGACGTGCGTAACTGTGCTCACGCAAAAGTGATTGTGCAACAGCGAAGAGGCGAATATCGTCGCCGTTTTTGGAGTAAAACGCGACGAATGGTTGTTGAAGCCGCCTCTATGCCACTGGGGCTGATTGTAAGAGTTCCTGTGCCCAGATTTTATGGCGGACGTGCAGTAGCTTATACGAGTGCTACAGTTCATAGTTCCAGCCGCCATTAAGGGCATGAGGCGTGAAGAGCTGCGTTAGCCACATGCATCTCACCACCAGCACCGACACGTCTACCCAAGGCAAGACTGCTTGCAATTGTTAAGTCGAACTTTGTATACATGTAAAAGGAGAATACCAGTTTTCTTTTATGCAAGTGCAGAGGACAGAATATAGTAATGAGTAAAATTACGACGCATGTTGTTCATTGTAAAGTGTAGTAACCTCAAACATAGTATAGTGAAATCAGACTGAGGCCACCATCGCCTCTTTCATTTACAATTCTTTTGGTTGTAGAATACTTTAGCGTATAAGAATGTTGAGAAGAACAATGGTCACACCAGAATGAGTCGCCTATTTACAGTTACTTAAATTTTTCTGAGCAACCTTTCAAGTAAAGTCACTTAATTAATTCTGTATCAATGGTCCAAAGAGTAATATCCAAAATCATTAAATAAGTTGAAGGATAGAATTTTGTTAACCGAAGTTGCATAACCTGTCTTGGTAGTAATTACCAAGCCAACTCACAGAAATTGAGAGAGTATTTGCTTTGTAGAATCATCTAGAATGATCAGAAATAGTAATATTCAGAATTAAGTTTAAATTCAACTCAAGCCATTTCACTTTGAAACGAGCCCAAAAATTGATTTATTCTTTTGCTCCTTCAGAGCTGGCGACCGTAGTTATAAGAATTTTCAGGAGGATTCGACGGTAAGTCTGCTGCTCTCGTCGTGCTGATAGGATTATCCACTGCTGCTAGCAGTGGTGATTGGATACACAAGCTCACTACCAAGTTAAGTGGGTCAGGTAGGCAGTGTTACCGTGTGAACTGTAGGGCACTGTAGGCCGTGGATCGAACCCGTTCAATCATCACAGCTCTTAGGGAAATAGTCCGGTTAGGAGTGTACTAATGATTAGGTAAATACTGGCGAGTAACGGTCAAAAATGTATAAGCAAGTGAATTTAGCAAGGTCCACGTAGCACCTAGTTAATGTGGTGCAATGGCAAGGGTAGGAGTGGAGTAAAAGTGAGCTGAGCTTGTGGCAGCTGTGCTGGATTCAAATATTAACTACGTGAATTCACTACTGCCTCTTACCATTGGGACTGAGCTATTTACAGTTAAAATACGTAGCAGTAAGCGCAAAGGCGTGACAGCTACAAGTCCGTATTGGTTTTATACATACGGAATTGGGAAGTGGGTCATTCCGTCAGTGGAGGGGGTTAAAACAACTGAGTCAGTTGAGAACATACCCCATTTACTGATGGAAAGATTCAGCGGTTCGGTCGCAGGTTATATTGTAAATGGTCTCAGAATGCTGTTGTTTTAGGATGGAATGGTTACATGGAACGCTTGAAGGTAGGCAAAGAATATGAACGTTCTAAAATAAAGTGTCTTCCATTTCTTAATTCATCACCAACCCATTATGACACCATATATACTGCTCTGATGACAGTTAGAGATGCATGTAAAAGACATAATCAGACTACATGTTTTGTCACATTTGATCAGCCTCTGTATTGGAAGGCAAAGGATATTGTGGAGATTGACCTTCCTGAATTTCATAATGTGGAGGTCCGACTTGGGAGGTTTCCATTTCCTTATGTCGTTCATGGGATGTATCAGTATGATCATGGGTGGAAGTGGATTAAAGGACTTATTTGGTGTAATATTCACTGAAAACGGTGTTGAAAAGATTTTGTCAGGACATGAATATTCCAGGGCTGTGCGAGCACATTTATTGTGTCGCCTTGCTTTGGCCTGTCAAGTGTGGGATCACACTGAGCTAACAGAAGATGAACGTGGGACATTGAATGACTTGTCTTCTCCTTGTGGTGAGTCAGAACTATCAGTTGGCCAGGATACCAGTGTTCTCAGGGAAGTAGTCATAAAAAAATTTGTAACTACCCTGAAAACGATTGAAAGTAAGGGACCCACAGCAAAATTATGGGTTCAGTACTACAAGATGGTCACTCTCATGAAACAACTTATTGAAGCGGATCGATCAGGCAATTGGAAACTTCATCTTGAAAGCGTGCGAAAAATGCTTCCCTACTTCCATTCAGCTGGACATTTTATGTACGCTAAAAGTGGCCACCTCTACTTACAGGATATGTTGAGACTCGAGGAAAAGATGGTTTATTAGAATATGAGAAGTTCACAACAAAAGAACATTTTACAATCCAGCGATCAGAAACGTATTGGTCAGGGGTCCCTTCTGACATGACTATAGAACAAACATTGATGAGAACCATGAAGAGTTGGAGGACTTACTTCTGGCCGAGGAATTACGGATAGTGTATTAACCAGATGGACATTTGGTATGATTCACACGCAGAACATTTGTCAAGAAATTGAGTCATATTGCGAAGTGAGCGCAGTAACATCGGAACAGCATGTAGATGCAAGAAGTTGTCGCATTGAACGAGATGGCATAGACTTGTGTAAGCTGCGTGATTGGTTTTCAGTGCACCCTCCCTTCCCTGAAAGTGATTTTATGTTTATCAGCAGTGGTGTTGTTGGAACAGAGGATGTTAATTGTCATATGTGTCGCAAAGAGGGGGAAAAAGGCATGAAAAGAATAGTTGGTGACAATTTCCACGATGTAAAGTTCCGTAGAAAAGATAAAGTTGTGACTCTCCTTTCTGCGTTCAATTCTGTAAAAGCTGGGAGCACTAAAATTACTCTTGTTGATCCTTTAACTTTTTTCCAAAGGATTTGTTTAATGAAACAAAGTGAAGAAGAGTTAAAAGCCTTTCTGAAATACGAACTTGCTCCTTACCCAATGTCCCTATTCTCAGAAAAAGGCATGCGAAAAGGAACAAAATCTTCATTCTACAATGCCTTCATTCCAGTGGAAGATGTGAAGTCAGGTGGATCGAGTAAATTTTTTGTCATTGATGGAGGGTACCTTATCCACAAAGTGAGTTGGACTCGAAATATTTGCTTCAAGTCAATAGCCCAAAGCTATGTTTCTTACCTGAAATGTCATTTTTGACCTCAATTTACTATTGTATTTTATGGGTAGCCATGTGAGGGAGACAAATGTAGCACAGAGAGTGCTGAGAGGATTCGTAGGTCCAAACAACATTCTTCGGTTGACGTTGTGGTTGAATCAGAGATGGTGAACAAAGTCCCTCAGGACAAGTTCTTGTACAACGAATGAAACAAGATGTGTTTGATCACACTTCTTAAAAAGGAATTTCTGGAGTGTAGCATTGAAGTGCACCAGGCACAAGGAGATGCTGACATTATGATTGTAACATCTGCCATTTCAAGAACCAGAGATTTTGGAAGTGTTGTCATTTTAGGAGATGATGTTGACCTGCTTGTGCTCATGACCGGTTTGGGGCAAGGCATTGAAAACTTATTTTTCTTAAAGCCAGGAAGAGGAAACACAGAAGACATGTGGTTTTCCACTGCATCTTACAATTTTGACAGTGAATATATTCTGTTCACTCACACCTTTAGTGGATGTGATACAACATCCGCTTTTTTTGGTCAAGGAAAAATTAAGTGCTGCAATATTGTTGTGAAAAATGAACACCTAACCTCAGCACTTTGCATGTTCAATAAACCACATGCTACCTGTGAAGAAATAATAACAGCAGGAGAACAGGTTACTATTGCATTGTATAGTGGAGGTGTCAGCAGTTTCCACACACTAGACCATTTGCGGTACCAGCTATTCACCAAGTCTGCCACAAAAAGCAAACTGAATCTTGCACGGCTGCCACCTACACAAGATGCTGCACATCATTCGTTGCGGACTTACCAACAAGTCCAAAGTTGGATGGGAAACTGGGAACCTCCTGAGAAATGGGGCTGGAATCACAGTGACCACGGTCCAATACCCATTATAATGAGCCAAGATCCAGCACCTGAAGCACTTCTTCACATTGTTTCATGTTCATGCAAGCTGAACTGTGGCGGAGCGTGCTTCTGTAGAAAAGCGGGTTTGAAATGTTCTTCAATTTGCAAGAAATGTATTGGGGTCAACTGTGAAAACATGCCAAAATTTTTATATGAAGACAGTGAAGAAGATGTTATGGAGGACGTTGAGGAAACCGCTGACGAAATCAACGAACTTGCTGAGGCTGACTCGCTGTTTAAAGAAGAGGTCAATCTGGGATCAACTCTATGTACAGACCCTGAATCCGTAACTCAAGGTGTTTCTGGTGACACTGAGGAACCTGGCCCATCAAAATGTTGGAAGTGATGCTCATATCTGTCTCAAGTGTGCTAAAGTGAGATATTACAAGTATTACACACCCAGAACTGTCAACATTTTTTAGTAACTGACAATGCATTTTAATTGTAATAAAGCTACTTATTTTTAATGTCAACTGTGTGGCTTTTATACACAAGAATAATTACCTACCTAATTAGGTTGCCTATTGCAGCTAATAATAGTTCGCTTTCCTGAGACAATTTATTTTGTGTGACCGTGTGTGTGTGTGTGTGTGTGTGTGTGTGTGTGTGTGTGTGTGTGTCTTAATGATGTATTTTTATATTTATGGTTTTAAAAATACCAGGGCCGAGGTGGCCCATAGTGAACTTCAGGTAGTGATGTAAGAATCACAATAGTTGGGTACCCAGCAATCCTCATGTTGCATACAGAGAAATTGAATACCTGAAAGTGAGGTGGTAAATTCCAACATATAACATGATGTATTTATAATGTATTTATACTACACAAACAGAAACTGAAAAAATAGTGTTCAAAAATAAGGTATCTTGCCACTATGCTCAAAATTTGAAAAATTGGTATTTTTTGAGGCGCTGTAGCGCCTTAGATATTGGGAGTAGAAAAAAATGGCAAGAATCAAATTTGTAGAGAATTGTGTGCTCTTTAAAAAGCAAGATAGACGTTAAAGCGATAGGAACAAAAAAACTGAGATATTTTGAAAAAACTGAAAAAGGCCGAAATTTCGCAAGTTTTTTGACTGCAGAAAGATTTCCCAAGCGAAATTTTGTTGGCAAAACTCGGTATTCAATCTTTCCAACCATATGAACGAGTTGAAAAAATAAACTCTTCTACCCCACCTTTTGCTAGGTATATCTGCTATTTGACTGGACTAAACTGTAGTTTCTGCAATGTAGAGTGCTTCCAGTGAAATTGCAATGTTTTAACATCTTAGTTTTACATTGAAAGAGATAGATTCTTTTTATTGCAGTGACTCCATGCGAGTCTATTTTCTTTTTGTAATTTGGAATTCTTTCCTGATTGGCTGGTATGGTTGGTTAATCTCTCCTAGGTATTTGCAGTGAGTAACTTGTGATACTTCCCTGTAGCAGGTTATAAGGAGGGAGATGACACTTAGGTGACAAAAGCCATCGGGTACCTCCTAATATTGTACCAGAGCAGCTTGCAGCCATCATAGTGCCAGCAACTTGAGATGGCATGGACTCAACAAGTTGTTAGAAGTCCCCTGCAGAAATTTTGAGCCATGCTGCCCCTATAGCTGTCCATAACTGCAAAGGTGTTCCCGGTGCAAGATTTTGTGCATGAACTGACCTCTCAGTTATGTCCCACAAATGTCTGACGGCATTCATTTGGTGGCCAAATCATTCACTCAAATTACCCAGAATGTTCTTCAAACCAGTTGCAAAAACTGTGGGCTAGTGACATAGTGGATTGTCATCAATGAAATGTCCATTGTTGTTTGGGAACATGAAGTCCACGAATGGCTGCAAAAGATCATCAAGTAGTTAAACATAACAGAGGACCCACTCCATTCCATGTCAACACAGCCCACTCTGTTCTGGAGGCACCACATGCTTGCACAGTGTCTTATTGACAACTTGAGTCCATGGCTTCATGGGGTCTTGAACCCTATCATCTGCCCTTACCAACTGAAATCAGGACTCATCTGACCAAGCCGTGGTTTTCCTGTCATCTACGATCCAACCAATGTGATCACCAGCCCAGGAGAGGTGCTGCAAGCAATGTAATGCTGTTAGCAAAGGCACTCATGACAGTTATCTGCTGCCAGACTCCATTAATGCCCAATTTTGCCAAATTGGTCTTAACAGATATGTTCATCATACATCTCACATTGATTTCTGCAGTTATTTCACATCATGCACTGTTGCCTGTCTGTTATCACTGACAACTCTATGTAAACATCACTGCTCTTGGTCATTAAGCAAAGATCATCGGCCACTGTGTTGTCCGTGGTGAGATGTAATGCCTGAAATTTGTTATTCTCAGCACACTCGTGACACTGTGGAACTCGAAATATTAAATTCCTTAATGATTTCCAAAACAGAAACTCTAATGCAACTATCTCCAACTACCATTCTGCATTCAAAGTCTGTTAATTCCCATCATGCAGCCATAATCATGTTGGAAACCTTTTCACATGAATCTCCTGAGTGTAAATGACAGCTCAAACAATGCAGTACCCTTTTATACCTTGTGTCATGATACTACCACCATCTACACTCCTGGAAATTGAAATAAGAACACCGTGAATTCATTGTCCCAGGAAGGGGAAACTTTATTGACACATTCCTGGGGTCAGATACATCACATGATCACACTGACAGAACCACAGGCACATAGACACAAGCAACAGAGCATGCACAATGTCGGCACTAGTACAGTGTATATCCACCTTTCGCAGCAATGCAGGCTGCTATTCTCCCATGGAGACGATCGTAGAGATGCTGGATGTAGTCCTGTGGAACGTCTTGCCATGCCATTTCCACCTGGCGCCTCAGTTGGACCAGCGTTCGTGCTGGACGTGCAGACCGCGTGAGACGACGCTTCATCCAGTCCCAAACATGCTCAATGGGGGACAGATCCGGAGATCTTGCTGGCCAGGGTAGTTGACTTACACCTTCTAGAGCACGTTTGGTGGCACGGGATACATGCGGACGTGCATTGTCCTGTTGGAACAGCAAGTTCCCTTGCCGGTCTAGGAATGGTAGAACGATGGGTTCGATGACGGTTTGGATGTACCGTGCACTATTCAGTGTCCCCTCGACGATCACCAGTGGTGTACGGCCAGTGTAGGAGATCGCTCCCCACACCATGATGCCGGGTGTTGGCCCTGTGTGCCTCGGTCGTATGCAGTCCTGATTGTGGCGCTCACCTGCACGGCGCCAAACACGCATACGACCATCATTGGCACCAAGGCAGAAGCGACTCTCATCGCTGAAGAGGACACGTCTCCATTCGTCCCTCCATTCACGCCTGTCGCGACACCACTGGAGGCGGGTTGCACGATGTTGGGGCGTGAGCGGAAGACGGCCTAACGGTGTGCGGGACCGTAGCCCAGCTTCATGGAGACGGTTGCGAATGGTCCTCGCCGATACCCCAGGAGCAACAGTGTCCCTAATTTGCTGGGAAGTGGCGGTGCGGTCCCCTACGGCACTGCGTTGGATCCTACGGTCTTGGCGTGCATCCGTGCGTCGCTGTGGTCCGGTCCCAGGTCGACGGGCACGTGCACCTTCCGCCGACCACTGGCAACAACATGACTTAGTAGATAGTGTCGGAAGTTCCATGCGGCTTTTCGCGGATGATGCTGTAGTATACAGAGAAGTTGCTGCTTTAGAAAATTGTAGCGAAATACAGGAAGATCTGCAGCGGATAGGCACTTGGTGCAGGGAGTGGCAACTGACCCTTAACATAGACAAATGTAATGTATTGCGAATACATAGAAAGAAGGATCCTTTATTGTATGATTATATGATAGCGGAACAAACACTGGTAGCAGTTACTTCTGTAAAATATCTGGGAGTATGCGTACGGAACGATTTGAAGTGGAATGATCATATAAAACTAATTGTTGGTAAGGCGGGTACCAGGTTGAGATTCATTGGGAGAGTGCTTAGAAAATGTAGTCCATCAACAAAGGAGGTGGCTTACAAAACACTCGTTCGACCTATACTTGAGTATTGCTCATCAGTGTGGGATCCGTACCAGGTCGGGTTGACGGAGGAGATAGAGAAGATCCAAAGAAGAGCGGCGCGTTTCGTCACTGGGTTATTTGGTAACCGTGATAGCGTTACGGAGATGTTTAATAAGCTCAAGTGGCAGACTCTGCAAGAGAGGCGCTCTGCATCGCGGTGTAGCTTGCTCGCCAGGTTTCGAGAGGGTGCGTTTCTGGATGAGGTATCGAATATATTGCTTCCCCCTACTTATACTTCCCGAGGAGATCACGAATGTAAAATTAGAGAGATTAGAGCGCGCACGGAGGCTTTCAGACAGTCGTTCTTCCCGCGAACCATACGCGACTGGAACAGGAAAGGGAGGTAATGACAGTGGCACGTAAAGTGCCCTCCGCCACACACCGTTGGGTGGCTTGCGGAGTATCAATGTAGATGTAGATGTAGATGTAGATGTACTGTGGAGACCTCACGCCCCACGTGTTGAGCAATTCGGCGGTACGTCCACCCGGCCTCCCGCATGCCCACTATACGCCCTCGCTCAAAGTCCGTCAACTGCACATACGGTTCACGTCCACGCTGTCGCGGCATGCTATCAGTGTTAAAGACTGCGATGGAGCTCCGTATGCCACGGCAAACTGGCTGACAATGACGGCGGCGGTGCACAAATGCTGCGCAGCTAGCGCCATTCGACGGCCAACACCGCGGTTCCTGGTGTGTCCGCTGTGCCGTGTGTGTGATCATTGCTTGTACAGCCCTCTCGCAGTGTCCGGAGCAAGTATGGTGGGTCTGACACACCGGTGTCAATGTGTTCTTTTTTCCATTTCCAGGAGTGTATATATGTGCATGTCACTAGTGCACGAGTTTTGGTACTTCAGTGTATTTGCAAGCTTACTTTCCATGTAGTGAGTTTTCTCGTTGGAGTTGTGTATTACAGTTTTCTGTGAATTTTTGTGAAGCACCTCCAGGGCAAGTTTGGCTTTCCTCTATTGTTTGTAAGAATAGTGAGATCATCTGTGAAAGCCAGACACTTCAAGTTGATTCTCTGTTCTTTTTTAATCCTGACGTAGATTCACTTTTCCCATGTCTTCACAGAATTTTGCAGAATTATGATAAATGAAGGGGAGGAGAGTCCATCTCCTTGGTGAACAGTGTTATCAATTTGAAATGCTTCATAAGTTTCTCACATGACAAGATTTTAAACACATGAATTTGTCTTCACAGGCTGTAACCATTCATGTCTGTTGGATAACTGACCTTGTTTTCCTGTTAATTTTGAATTCTTCTAAAATATGGAATAAAGTTTGCTTATCTATCAAATCAAAAATCTTTTTAAAGTCAAAGTTACCATTTTGTTTCTACATTTTCTTATTTGTAAAATCACCTTTTGGTTCCATACCCGGGGTATACAAGATTGCCTTCACGAAATCCTACCTGATACTCTTATATTAATGGGTCTGCCTGTCCTCCCAGCTGACTTGGCAGGGTTTTCTATAAAAGGGAGGCCACAACGTTGGGATCACAGAGTACTTCAAACTGTTAGTGGGCCAATAAGACAAGATAATGTGCATGGAGTAAGGTGCACTACTCTGACAATTTCGAGAAAATCAGAAGAAATGTTTGTAATGGGACACCGGACACGAGGGCTCCCAGATTTAACCAAACATCCCTCGTCAAAGATTTACTGTCCTATACCCGTACTCTCTGCTGGAAATATCACTTTGCCATGAAGAAAAATGATCCTAATCCTACTCCTACTGATCCAACTCCCCAAGACACTATCCAAATTGAACCATGCCTGGAACAGTTCCGCCTCCGTCACAGCAGGACCCACCTCCTCTTCCTCAAAATCACCCTCTCCTAACCTTCCAGGAATTTCTGACTTCCAGCCTTGCCTCTCAATCCTTCTTAAAAAACCTTAATCCTACTCCCAACATCACCACTGCTGAAGCCCAGGCTATCCGTGATCTGAAGGCTGACCAATCCATCGTCATTCTTCCGGCGGACAAGGGTTCCACGACTGTGGTACTTGATCGTCGGGAGTATGTGGCTGAGGGACTGCGTCAGCTTTCAGACAACACTACTTACAAAGTTTGCAAGGTAATCCCATTCCTGGTGTCCAGGCGGAGCTTCAAGGAATCCTCAGAACCTTAGGCCCCCTACAAAACCTTTCACCTGACTCCATCAACCTCCTGACCCCACCAAAACCCCGCACCCCTACCTTCTACCTTCTTCCTAAAATTCACAAACCCAATCATCCCGGCCGTCCCATTGTAGCTGGTTACCAAGCCCCCACAGAACGCATCTCTGCCTACGTAGATCAACACCTTCAACCCATTACATGCAGTCTCCCATCCTTCATCAAAGACACCAACCACTTTCTCGAACGCCTGGAATCCCTACCCAGTCTGTTACCCCCGGAAACCATCCTTGTAACCATTGATGCCACTTCCTTATACACAAATATTCCGCATGTCCAGGGCCTCGCTGCGATGGAGCACTTCCTTTCACGCCGATCACCTGCTGCCCTACCTAAAACCTCTTTCCTCATTACTTTAGCCAGCTTCATCCTGACCCACAACTTCTTCACTTTTGAAGGCCAGACATACCAACAATTAAAGGGAACAGCCATGGGTAACAGGATGGCCCCCTCGTACGCCAACCTATTCATGGGTCGCTTAGAGGAAGCCTTCTTGGTTACCCAGGCCTGCCAACCCAAAGTTTGGTACAGATTTATTGATGACATTTTCATGATCTGGATTCACAGTGAAGAAGAACTCCAGAATTTCCTCTCCAACCTCAACTCCTTTGGTTCCATCAGATTCACCTGGTCCTACTCTAAATCCCATGCCACTTTCCTTGACGTTGACCTCCACCTGTCCAATGGCCAGCTCCACACATCCATCCACATCAAACCCACCAACAAGCAACAGTACCTCCATTATGACAGCTGCCACCCATTCCACATCAAACGGTCCCTTCCCTACAGCCTAGGTCTTCGTGGAAAACGAATCTGCTCCAGTCCGGAATCCCTGAACCATTACACCAACAACCTGAAAACAGCTTTTGCATCCCGTAACTACCCTCCCAACCTGGTACAGAAGCAAATAACCAGAGCCACTTCCTCATCTCCTCAAACCCGGAACCTTCCACAGAAGAACCCCAAAAGTGCCCCACTTGTGACAGGATACTTTCCGGGACTGGATCAGATTCTGAATGTGGCTCTCCAGCAGGGATACGACTTCCTCAAATCCTGCCCTGCAATGAGATCCATCCTTCATGAAATCCTCCCCACTCCACCAAGAGTGTCTTTCTGCTGTCCACCTAACCTTCGTAACCTCTTAGTTCATCCCTATGAAATCCCCATACCACCTTCCCTACTCTCTGGCTCCTACCCTTGTAACCGCCCCCGGTGTAAAACCTGTCCCATGCACCCTCCCACCACCACCTATTCCAGTCCTGTAACCCGGAAGGTGTACACGATCAAAGGCAGAGCCACGTGTGAAAGCACCCACGTGATTTACCAACTGACCTGCCTACACTGTGAAGCGTTCTATGTGGGAATGACCAGCAACAAACTGTCCATTTGCATGAATGGACACAGGCAGACAGTGTTTGTTGGTAATGATGATCACCCTGTGGCTAAACATGCCTTGGTGCACGGCCAGCACATCTTGGCACAGTGTTACACCGTCCGGGTTATCTGGATACTTCCCACTAACACCAACCTGTCAGAACTCCGGAGATGGGAACTTGGCCTTCAGCATATCCTCTCTTCTCGCTATCCGCCAGGCCTCAATCTCCGCTAATTTCTAATTTCAATTTGCCGCCGCTCATACCTCACTTGTCTTTCAACATCATCTTTGCCTCTGTACTTCCGCCCCGACTGACATCTCTGCCCAAACTCTTTGCCTTTACAAATGTCTGCTTGTGTCTGTGTATATGCGGATGGATATGTGTGTGTGTATGTGCGAGTGTATACCTGTCCTTTTTTCCCCCTAAGGTAAGTCTTTCCGCTCCCGGGATTGGAATGACTCCTTACCCTCTCCCTTAAAACCCAAATCCTTTTGTCTTTCCCTCTCCTTCCCTCTTTCCTGACGAGGCAACCGTTGGTTGCGAAAGCTAGAATTTTGTGTGTATGTTTGTGTTTGTTTGTGTGTCTATCGACCTGCCAGCGCTTTTGTTTGGTAAGTCTCATCATCTTTCTTTATATATATATATATATATATATATATATATATATATATATATACAAAGATGATGTGACTTACCAAATGAAAGTGCTGGCAGGTCGACAGACACACAAACGAACACAAACATACACACAAAATTCAAGCTTTCGCAACAAACTGTTGCCTCATCAGGAAAGAGGGAAGGAGAAGGAAAGACGAAAGGATGTGGGTTTTAAGGGAGAGGGTAAGGAGTCATTCCAGTCCCAGGAGCGGAAAGACTTACCTTAGGGGGAAAAAAGGACGGGTATACACTCGCGCACACACACACACACACACACACACACATATCCATCCACACATATACAGACACAATAAGACATATTTATAGACAGAGGGTTTGGGCAGATATATATATATATATATACACACACTCCTGGAAATGGAAAAAAGAACACATTGACACCGGTGTGTCAGACCCACCATACTTGCTCCGGACACTGCGAGAGGGCTGTACAAGCAATGATCACACGCACGGCACAGCGGACACACCAGGAACCGCGGTGTTGGCCGTCGATTGGCGCTAGCTGCGCAGCATTTGTGCACTGCCGCCGTCAGTGTCAGCAAGTTTGCCATGACATACGGAGCTCCATCGCAGTCTTTAACACTGGTAGCATGCCGCGACAGCGTGGACGTGAACCGTATGTGCAGTTGACGGACTTTGAGCGAGGGCGTATAGTGGGCATGCGGGAGGCCGGGTGGACGTACCGCCGAATTGCTCAACACGTGGGGCGTGAGGTCTCCACAGTACATCGATGTTGTCGCAAGTGGTCGGCGGAAGGTGCACGTGCCCGTCGACCTGGGACCGGACCACAGCGACGCACGGATGCACGCCAAGACCGTAGGATCCTAAGCAGTGCCGTAGGGGACCGCACCGCCACTTCCCAGCAAATTAGGGGTATCGGCGAAGACCATTCACAACCATCTCCATGAAGCTGGGCTACGGTCCCACACACCGTTAGGCCGTCTTCCGCTCACGCCCCAACATCAAGCAGCCCGCCTCCAGTGGTGTCGCGACAGGCGTGAATGGAGGGACGAATGGAGACATGTCGTCTTCAGCTATGAGAGTCGCTTCTGCCTTGGTGCCAATGATGGTCGTATGCGTGTTTGGCGCCGTGCAGGTGAGGGCCACAATCAGGACTGCATACGACCGAGGCACACAGGGCCAACACCCGGCATCATGGTGTGGGGAGCGATCTCCTACACTGGCCGTACACCACTGGTGATCGTCGAGGGGACACTGAATAGTGCACGGTACATCCAAACCGTCATCGAACCCATTGTTCTACCATTCCTAGACCGGCAAGGGAACTTGCTGTTCCAACAGGACAATGCACGTCCGCATGTATCCCGTGCCACCCAACGTGCTCTAGAAGGTGTAAGTCAACTACCCTGGCCAGCAAGATCTCCGGATCTGTCCCCCATTGAGCATGTTTGGGACTGGATGAAGCGTCGTCTCACGCAGTCTGCACGTCCAGCACGAACGCTGGTCCAACTGAGGCGCCAGGTGGAAATGGCATGGCAAGCCGTTCCACAGGACTACATCCAGCATCTCTACGATCGTCTCCATGGGAGAATAGCAGCCTGCATTGCTGCGAAAGGTGGATATACACTGTACTAGTGCCGACATTGTGCATGCTCTGTTGCCTGTGTCTATGTGCCTGTGGTTCTGTCAGTGTGATCATGTGATGTATCTGACCCCAGGAATGTGTCAATAAAGTTTCCCCTTCCTGGGACAATGAATTCACGGTGTTCTTATTTCAATTTCCCGGAGTGTATATATATATATATATATATATGAATATAATAGAGGGAAACATTCCACGTGGGAAAAATATATTTAAAAAGAAAGATGATGAGACTTACCAAACAAAAGCGCTGGCAGGTCGATAGACACACAAACAAACACAAACATACACACAAAAATCTAGCTTTCGCAACCAACGGTTGCCTCGTCAGGAAAGAGGGAAGGAGAAGGAAAGACAAAAGAATATGGGTTTTAAGGGAGAGGGTAAGGAGTCATTCCAATCCCGGGAGCGGAAAGACTTACCTTAGGGGGAAAAAGGACAGGTATACACTCGCACACACACACATATCCATCCGCATATACACAGACATAAGCAGACATTTGTAAAGGCAAAGAGTTTGGGGCAACCGTTGGTTGCGAAAGCTAGATTTTTGTGTGTATGTTTGTGTTTGTTTGTGTGTCTATCGACCTGCCAGCGCTTTTGTTTGGTAAGTCTCATCATCTTTCTTTTTATATATATATATATATATATATATATATATATATATATATATATATGGTTATAATAGAAGGAAACATTCCACGAAGGAAAAATATACCTAAAAACAAAGATGATGTGACTTACCAAATGAAAGTATTGGCAGGTCGACTGACAGACAAACGAACACAAACATACACACAAAATTCAAGCTTTCGCAACAAACTGTTGCCTCATCAGGAAAGAGGGAAGGAGAGGGAAAGATGAAAGGATGTAGGTTTTAAGAGAGAGATTAAGGAGTCATTGCAATCCCCGGAGCAGAAAGACTTACCTTAGGGGGAAAAAAGGAAAGGTATACACTCGCACACACACACATATCCATCCACACATATACAGACACAAGCAGACATATTTAAAGGCAAAGAGTTTGGGCAGAGATGTCAGTCGAGGCGGAAGTGCAGAGCCAAAGATGTAGCTGCATGACAGGTGAGGTATGAGCGGCGGCAAATTGAAATTAGAAATTAGTGGAGATTGAGGCCTGGTGGATAACGGGAAGAGAGGATATATTGAAGAGCAAGTTCCTATCTCCGGAGTTCGGACAGGTTGGTGTTAGTGGGAAGTATCCAGATAACCTGGACGGTGTAACACTGTGCCAAGATGTGCTGGCTGTGCACCAAGGTATGTTTAGCCACAGGGTGATCCTCATTACCAACAAACACTGTCTGCCTGTGTCCATTCATGCGAATGGACAGTTTGTTGCTGGCCATTCCCACATAGAATGCTTCACAGTGTAGGCAGGTCAGTTGGTAGATCACGTGGGTGCTTTCACACATGGCTCTGCCTTTGATCATGTACACCTTCCGTGTTACAGGACTGGAGTAGGTGGGTGTGGGAGGGTGCATGGGACAGGTTTTACACCGGGGGCGGTTACAAGGGTAGGAGCCAGAGGGTGGGGAAGGTGGTCTGGGGATTTCATAGGGATGAACTAAGAGGTTACGAAGGTTAGGTGGACGGCGGAAAGACACTCTTGGTGGAGTGGGGAGGATTTCATGAAGGATGGATCTCATTTCAGGGCAGGATTTGAGGAAGTCGTATCCCTGCTGGAGAGCCACATTCAGAGTCTGATCCAGTCCCGGAAAGTATCCTGACACAAGTGGGGCACTTTTGTGGTTCTTCTGTGAGAGGTTCTGGGTTTGAGAGGATGAGGAAGTGGCTCTGGTTATTTGCTTTTGTACCAGGTCGGGAGGGTAGTTACGGGATGCGAAAGCTGTTGTCAGGTTGTTGGTGTAATGGTTCAGGGATTCCGGACTGGAGCAAATTCGTTTGCCACGAAGACCTAGGCTGTAGGGAAGGGACCGTTTGATGTGGAATGGGTGGCAGCTGTCATAATGGAGGTACTGTTGCTTGTTGGTGGGTTTGATGTGGACAGACGTGTGAAGCTGGCCATTGGACAGGTGGAGGTCAACGTCAAGGAAAGTGGCATGGGATTTGGAGTAGGACCAGGTGAATCTGATGGAACCAAAGGAGTTGAGGTCGGAGAGGAAATTCTGGAGTTCTTCTTCACTGTGAGTCCAGATCATGAAGATGTCATCAATAAATCTGTACCAAACTTTGGGTTGACAGGCCTGGGTAACCAAGAAGGTTTCCTCTAAGCGACCCATGAATAGGTTGGCGTACGAAGGGGCCATCCTGGTACCGATGGCTGTTCCCTTTAATTGTTGGTATGTCTGGTCTTCAAAAGTGAAGAAGTTGTGGGTCAGGATGAAGCTGGCTAAGGTAATGAGGAAAGAGGTTTTAGGTAGGGTGGCAGGTGATCGGCGTGAAAGGAAGTGCTCCATCGCAGCGAGGCCCTGGACGTGCGGGATATTTGTGTATAAGGAAGTGGCATCAATGGTTACAAGGATGGTTTCTGGGGGTAACGGATTGGGCAAGGATTCCAGGCGTTCGAGAAAGTGGTTGGTGTCTTTGATGAAGAATGGGAGACTGCATGTAATGGGTTGAAGGTGTTGATCTACGTAGGCAGAGACACGTTCTGTGGGGGCTTGGTAACCAGCTACAATGGGGCGGCCGGGATGATTGGGTTTGTGAATTTTAGGAAGAAGGTAGAAGGTAGGGGTGCGGGGTGTCGGTGGGGTCAGGAGGTTGATGGAGTCAGGTGAAAGGTTTTGTAGGGGGCCTAAGGTTCTGAGGATTCCTTGAAGCTCTGCCTGGACATCAGGAATGGGATTACCTTGGCAAACTTTGTATGTGGTGTTGTCTGAAAGCTGACGCAGTCCCTCAGCCACATACTCCCGACGATCAAGTACCACGGTCGTGGAACCCTTGTCCGCCGGATAATGACGATGGACCGGTCAGCCTTCAGATCACGGATAGCCTGGGCTTCAGCAGTGGTGATGTTGGGAGTAGGATTAAGGTTTTTTAAGAAGGATTGTGAGGCAAGGCTGGAAGTCAGAAATTCCTGGAAGGTTTGGAGAGGGTGATTTTGAGGAAGAGGAGGTGGGTCCCGCTGCGACGGAGGACGGAACTGTTCCAGGCAGGGTTGAATTTGGATAGTGTCTTGGGGAGTTGGATCATTAGGGGTAGGATTAGGATCATTTTTCTTCGTGGCAAAGTGATACTTCCAGCAGAGAGTATGAGTGTAGGACAGTAAATCTTTGACGAGGGCTGTTTGGTTGAACCTGGGAGTGGGGCTGAAGGTGAGGCCTTTGGATAGGACAGAGGTTTCGGATTGGGAGAGAGGTTTGGAGGAAAGGTTAACTACTGAATTAGGGTGTTGTGGTACCAGATTGTGTTGACTGGAATTTTGAGGTTTTGGAGGGAGTGGAGCTGGAAGTGGGAGATTGAGTAGATGGGAGAGACTGGGTTTGTGTGCAATGAGATGAGGTTGAGATTTGCTGGAAAGGTTGTGAAGGGTGAGTGAGTTGCCTTTCCGGAGGTGGGAAACCAGGAGATTGGATAGTTTTTTGAGGTGAAGGGTGGCATGCTGTTCTAATTTGTGGTTGGCCTGTAGGAGGATGCTCTGAACCGCCGGTGTGGATGTGGGAGAGGAAAGATTGAGGACTTTTATTAAGGATAGGAGTTGATGGGTGTGTTCATTGGCTGAGTTGATGTGTAGGTGAAGGATTAGGTGGGTGAGGGCAATGGATTGTTCAGTTTGGAACTGGTATAGGGACTGATGGAAAGAAGGGTTGCAGCCAGAGATGGGAACTTTAAGTGTGAGGCCTTTGGGGGTAATGCCAAATGTCAGACAAGCCTGAGAAAATAAAATATGTGAGCGTAATCTGGCTAGGGTGAAGGCATGTTTGCGGAGGGAATGTAAATAAAACTTAATGGGGTCGTTGTGGGGGTGTTTTGAGGGTGACATGGTATTAGAAGGTGGAAAGTGTAACATGGGGTTGAAATGAAAATGAAAATAACTGGAGAAAGTAACTGGAGATCTGTTGTGAAAAAAGGCGAAAAAGTGTTGGTTTGAGATGAGCTATGTTGATCCTGTGCTGAACTTACGTTGGGGAACAATGATGGGTACAAATGTTACGTAATTGTGTTGCCGCCAAAACACGTTAAAGGGAAAATTTCGAAAAAACTGCGTGTAAATGTATTAAAAGGAGTGGTTTTATGGTGGCAGATTATGAAAATGAGGCTAACAACTGTCTGGCGAAGAAATAATGACGTTAAAACCCGTGGGAAGCGGCTAAATATTATCAGTGATGTGCGAAAAATGGAAATAAAGCGAAAGTTATCAGAACTAGACGAAATGGTTGTTTAATAGGTGAAAGTTGTGGACTAGAAACGGTGGATTTTATAGCGGCGGTAGTGTTGAAAGCGGAAAAAAAAAAATTTTTTTTTGGTTATGGTTTGGAAGTGGGTGACGTATTGTTGAGTATATATAGGTGGGATAAAATTGTATAGTAGATTACGGTAAAAAGGAGAAGGTGAATACAAAGTGAAACTACTGGCAAAAACAAAAAGAGAAAATAAGACAACAGAAAAGACTTCGAAATGCAACAGTGACAATAACAAACGTAATTGTTGGGTTCAAATTAATGATATGAATATAATAGAAGGAAACATTCCACGTGGGAAAAAATATATCAAAAAACAAAGATGATTTGACTTACCAAACGGAAGCGCTGGCACGTCGATAGACACACAAACAAACACAAACATACACACAAAATTCTAGCTTTCGCAACCAACGGTTGCCTCGTCAGGAAAGAGGGAAGGAGAAGGAAAGACAAAAGGATATGGGTTTTAAGGGAGAGGGTAAGGAGTCATTCCAATCCCGGGAGCGGAAAGACTTACCTTAGGGGGAAAAAAGGACAGGTATACACTTGCACACACACACATATCCATCCACACATACACAGACACAAGCAGACATTTGTAAAGGCAAAGAGTTTGGGCAGAGATGTCAGTCGGGACGGAAGTACAGAGGCAAAGATGATGTTGAAAGACAGGTGAGGTATGAGCGGCGGCAGATTGAAATTAGAAATTAGCGGAGATTGAGGCCTGGCGGATAGCGAGAAGAGAGGATATGCTGAACGGCAAGTTCCCATCTCCGGAGTTCTGACAGGTTGGTGTTAGTGGGAAGTATCCAGATAATCCGGACGGTGTAACACTGTGCCAAGATGTGCTGGCCGTGCACCAAGGCATGTTTAGCCACAGGGTGATCCTCATTACCAACAAACACTGTCTGCCTGTGTCCATTCATGTGAATGGACAGTTTGTTGCTGGTCATTCCCACATAGAACGCTTCACAGTGTAGGCAGGTCAGTTGGTAAATCACGTGGGTGCTTTCACACGTGGCAAAGTGATATTTCCAGCAGAGAGTACGGGTATAGGACAGTAAATCTTTGACGAGGGCTGTTTGGTTAAATCTGGGAGTGGGGCTGAAGGTGAGGCCTTTGGATAGGACAGAGGTTTCGGATTGGGAGAGAGGTTTGGAGGAGAGGTTAATTACTGAATTGGGGTGTTGTGGTTCCAGCCCTTGTCAAGGATTTACTGTCCTACACCCGTACTCTCTGCACAGCAGACATGGTCTTTAAATATGTCTGCTTGTGTCTGTATGTGTGTGGATGGATATGTGTGTGTGTGCGAGTGTATACCCGTCCTTTTTTCCCCCTAAGGTAAGTCTTTCCGCTCCCGGGACTGGAAGACTCCTTACCCCCTCCCTTAAAACCCACATCCTTTCGTCTTTCCCTCTCCTTCCCTCTTTCCTGATGAGGCAACAGTTTGTTGTGAAAGCTTGAATTTTTTGTGTATGTTTGTGTTCGTTTGTGTGTCTGTCGACCTGCCAGCGCTTTTGTTTGGTAAGTCTCATCATGGGCCCTACTGGACCACGCGAAGTACAATCACGGGGCATTCAGTTATTTTCTTTTAGACTTTCTCTCTGCCCAAATTGTTTTCATTCTCTCGGAATGAGCTCTTTTCCTTTCATCAGACCATGTGGTTCCAGTTTTCTTTGGTTTTTCAGCTTGACCAACTACCCAGTCATGAATTTTTTGCCTAAATAATTTTCTGTCTTGAATTTCATCTTGTTTTATATCTGCCTCTTTCATGTCCTCTTTTATATATATATATATATATATATATATATATATACACACACACTCCTGGAAATGGAAAAAAGAACACATTGACACCGGTGTGTCAGACCCACCATACTTGCTCCGGACACTGCGAGAGGGCTGTACAAGCAATGATCACACGCACGGCACAGCGGACACACCAGGAACCGCGGTGTTGGCCGTCGAATGGCGCTAGCTGCGCAGCATTTGTGCACCGCCGCCGTCAGTGTCAGCCAGTTTGCCGTGGCATACGGAGCTCCATCGCAGTCTTTAACACTGGTAGCATGCCGCGACAGCGTGGACGTGAACCGTATGTGCAGTTGACGGACTTTGAGCGAGGGCGTATAGTGGGCATGCGGGAGGCCGGGTGGACGTACCGCCGAATTGCTCAACACGTGGGGCGTGAGGTCTCCACAGTACATCGATGTTGTCGCCAGTGGTCGGCGGAAGGTGCACGTGCCCGTCGACCTGGGACCGGACCGCAGCGACGCACGGATGCACGCCAAGACCGTAGGATCCTACGCAGTGCCGTAGGGGACCGCACCACCACTTCCCAGCAAATTAGGGACACTGTTGCTCCTGGGGTATCGGCGAGGACCATTCGCAACCGTCTCCATGAAGCTGGGCTACGGTCCCGCACACCGTTAGGCCGTCTTCCGCTCACGCCCCAACATCAAGCAGCCCGCCTCCAGTGGTGTCGCGACAGGCGTGAATGGAGGGACGAATGGAGACGTGTCGTCTTCAGCGATGAGAGTCGCTTCTGCCTTGGTGCCAATGATGGTCGTATGCGTGTTTGGCGCCGTGCAGGTGAGCGCCACAATCAGGACTGCATACGACCGAGGCACACAGGGCCAACACCCGGCATCATGGTGTGGGGAGCGATCTCCTACACTGGCCGTACACCACTGGTGATCGTCGAGGGGACACTGAATAGTGCACAGTACATCCAAACCGTCATCGAACCCATCGTTCTACCATTCCTAGACCGGCAAGGGAACTTGCTGTTCCAACAGGACAATGCACGTCCGCATGTATCCCGTGCCACCCAACGTGCTCTAGAAGGTGTAAGTCAACTACCCTGGCCAGCAAGATCTCCGGATCTGTCCCCCATTGAGCATGTTTGGGACTGGATGAAGCGTCGTCTCACGCGGTCTGCACGTCCAGCACGAACACTGGTCCATCTGAGGCGCCAGGTGGAAATGGCATGGCAAGCCGTTCCACAGGACTACATCCAGCATCCCTACGATCGTCTCCATGGGAGAATAGCAGCCTGCATTGCTGCGAAAGGTGGATATACACTGTACTAGTGCCGACATTGTGCATGCTCTGTTGCCTGTGTCTATGTGCCTGTGGTTCTGTCAGTGTGATCATGTGATGTATCTGACCCCAGGAATGTGTCAATAAAGTTTCCCCTTCCTGGGACAATGAATTCACGGTGTTCTTATTTCAATTTCCAGGAGTGTATATATGTATACCTAAAAACAAAGATGATGTGACTTACCAAATGAAAGTGCTGGCAGGTCGACAGACACACAAACGAACACAAACATACAACAAAATTCAAGCTTTCGCAACAAACTGTTGCCTCATCAGGAAAGAGGGAAGGAGAGGGAAAGACGAAAGGATGTGGGTTTTAAGGGAGAGGGTAAGGAGTCATTCCAGTCCCGGGAGCGGAAAGACTTACCTTATGGGGAAAAAAGGACGGGTATACACTCGCACACACACACATATCCATCCACACATATACAGACACAAGCAGACATATTTAAAGACAAAGAGTTCTTTAAATATGTCTGCTTGTGTCTGTATATGTGTGGATGGATATGTGTGTGTGTGCGAGTGTATACCCGTCCTTTTTTCCCCATAAGGTAAGTCTTTCCGCTCCCGGGACTGGAATGACTCCTTACCCTCTCCCTTAAAACCCACATCCTTTCGTCTTTCCCTCTCCTTCCCTCTTTCCTGATGAGGCAACAGTTTGTTGCGAAAGCTTGAATTTTGTGTGTATGTTTGTGTTCGTTTGTGTGTCTGTCGACCTGCCAGCACTTTCATTTGGTAAGTCACATCATCTTTGTTTTAAGTATATTTTTCCTTCATGGAATGTTTCCTTCTATTATATATATATATATATATATATATATATATATATATATATATATATATATATATATATATATATATATATATATATATATATTTACCCAACAAAAGCGCTGGCAGGTCGACAGACACACAAACGAACACAAACATACACACAAAATTCAAGCTTTCGCAACAAACTGTTGCCTCATCAGGAAAGAGGGAAGGAGAGGGAAAGACGAAAGGATGTGGGTTTTAAAAAAAAAAAAAAAAATAATTTTCCCACGTGGAATGTTTCCCTCTATTATATTTATATATATATATATATATATATAAAAAGAAGAGAAATTAATTTGTTAGTAATCTGCAGGTACAGTTAAAAATTACTCTTGTTTTAAAAGTATTTGAAATAACAAAATTTCTGGTATATTAAAAATTCATGTTATTAATTGAACAATCTAATGATAATTATAAAATTTATTTCTGGACTCATTTACAAAGTAGTGATGTATTTTGGCAAGGATTCTTCTTTTGTCATGAAAGTTTGTAAACTCTTTTGCTTTGTAAACTCATTGGAATACTGTGAGTACCGCAGGATGTTAGTAGTAATAGGCATGCCTCAGATGGAGACAGACATATTTTAAAAAAATATGATCGACACTAACAATGTAATTTGTAATATTAAGTGTAAATTGAAAAAACGGTGTGATATTTAATAATGTGATGAAGAATAAAATTCAAGAAATATACAGACAAATCTTCATCAGTTATTTAGTCATAAGGAGCCCACAACATTAAATCAAAATTTCAGCTGCAAGAATGTACCCCTAGAAACATGACTTGGAGCCAACAAGAAGAGAAAATGAAGATAAGTAAAGAGTTTTTCTTTCGTTCACTTATGCCTCTCAAAGCTTTTGAAAATAATGAAGAGACTAAGAGAAATTTAATAGTGGTATGTGGGAGGGTAAGATTACAAGTTTTAAGTGTCTGTTATGAAACTGCTGTATCTGGGCAAAGAAGCCAGTTGTAAGAAGTCATTGTGGTCAAGCGGTGAGCATTCGCGTGTTGCAAATGGGTCATGGAGGATGTGGTGGTTTGGATCCCCCTACCACTTCATTTTTTTAATCAGTATTTTTTCATCACTTGCCACATTATTTAATTTATATGACATTTCAGAGGTAACATAATGAAAAAAAAACACGTGCTTTTTCATGAAATTGTTGTGAATTTGATGTTTTATTTGACCATTTACTATTTATAATTAAATTTTCCAGGATGAGGACAGGCTTGGAAAGCCCAAGTCAAACTTCAATAAATAATGATCCAAATGACATTTTTCATAATCAGTAATATAGTAAGTCACAATTTACCAGATCACAAGAGTAATGTAGAATTACTCATCGGATGTGCTCTACACATCACACACCGCAGATATTCGCCATACAGACACGGAAAACATAAACTGAAACTTCATGCAAAGACTCATTTTTTCATTATATTATCTCTCAAATGTCATATAAATTAAATAATGTGACCAGTGCTGAAAAGAATGTTGATTATGAAAGTAATCAGAAGTGGGATTTGAACCACTGCCTCCTCCATGAGCCGTTTTAACACATGAGCACCAACTGCTTGACCACAATGACCTCTTATGACTGGTGACTTCGGGGATTTTCTTGCAATTGCCAGAGTAGTGCACCGTACTACTTGCACATTATGTAGTTTTAATAGCTTACTAAAGGTGTACAAAGTTTGAAGTAAATCTGTGATCCCATCATGGCCTCCCTTTGTAAAAATTTTGTACACTCCAGGGTGCAGTGAAATTCCCCTGCAGTTATTCAAACTGGTATTATCTCCTCTTTAGTGAAGAGGATGAATTAATAAACATTTCCATTCTGCATGTATTTGTTCAGTTTCCTAAATGTCTGATATAAGAATTGATTAGTTCCTTTAGTTCCTTAAGAGATGATGGCTTTGAATAGGGATTGGATGGGAGATTTTCAAAACTTAGTTTTTCTACTGGGGGCTGTCAGCTGAAAAGTCAGCGATAGAACTTGCCTAAAATTTGACAGTTATTTTTCATGTTGGTTTCCCATGATCCACCAGGCTGGTGGAAGCACAGATTATACCCTCTTAAGATTTCTCTAAAAATTCTGTAAAAGTTTCTCATGTTGTTCTTGATAAAATCTTGTTCAATTTCTTTAAGTTGCTTTTCTCTTTGTATCGCCTTGTATGATCTTTTCTGTATCTTTAAATTTTCTTGCCATTTTTCTGGGGTTTTATTGCTAATGGTAGTTTTCCATGCTTGTGTTCTGTCTTCTACTATCTAATGACAGGCAGTTTCCCACCACCTGTGCTTTCTCTTTCTTGGGGGTTTGCCTAGTCTCACAGTGTTTTTCAGTATATCTGCAAGTTCCTTCAATTCATGGTATTTGATTGCCTAACTTCATGAGGAATTTCTGTCTAAATGAATTTCATTGGAAACTTTTGTTTCAAATCTGTGCGGATGGTCTTTTTTAAATTTTTATCTTTTTTTTTTTTTTTTTTTTAAATAGAGGGACTGACCTTTATTTCCAGTAGATGGTAATCTTAGTAATCTGACTCAAAATAATCCCTTCATTGTTCATATGTTTGCTATTTCTTTGTTTATTGGAGACAACAAAATGGTCTATCTGAAAATTGATGAAAGTGGGGTGTGGTGATTTCTATGTTTTAAATTTTTTGCATATTTAAGGAACTTCATGCAGATGATTTTAACATCAAAATTTTTGCAGAAGTTAATCAGCCTCTCATCATTTTTATTTGTTCTTTTGTGAGCCGAGTGAACCTCTAATGTTTTCTTGAATTTTTGATTTCGCTGAGCTGCCCATTGAAATCCCTAATAGATGTTTAATTGAAATTGTGGAGATTCTTTCTGTTGTTTGAAGTCTATTACTGAATCTATAATAAATTTACACAGAGCAAAAGCTGTGTTGAAGTGTTTGAATCTCTTTTTCAGCTGGACTACAGCTTTTCCTTACAGATTCATTCTGGAGACAATATCCCAGGCTATGGGTGAGCCATGTCGCTGCAGTATCCTTTCTATCAAGATTGCTAGACCAGAAGTACAGCTGAGAGGGCGGGTCATAGTTCGTGCCTGGATAGCTCAGCAGGTAGAGCTTTTGCCCACAAAAGGCAAAGGTCCCATGTTTGACTCCCAGTCATAATCTGCCACAAAGCTTCATATCTATTCTACAACTCTGCACTAGCAATCCACATGCCCCTGTACATCCGTGTGTGATAGAGGCTAAACAATGTATTAGTTTAAATTGTGATCCACCCTACTCCTTTCACAGTCAGTGTGCAGAAAGAATGGAAGAATA
Organism: Schistocerca cancellata; assembly: GCF_023864275.1. Lineage (NCBI taxonomy): Eukaryota > Metazoa > Arthropoda > Insecta > Orthoptera > Acrididae > Schistocerca > Schistocerca cancellata. Next base: position 251,821,287 of record NC_064632.1, read on the forward strand.
TAGAAAGCTGCGTTACATAATGCAAAAACTGTAGATTGAAGGTTTTCTGTCTGAGGAGTAATAATTAATGGACTTGAAATTAGATTCAGTTTTAGATTCACATGTGTTTCTCGCACATGTCAAAAGAATGCATAGTGTTTTGTGATATTTATTGTAAACAATCTGTTACAGTTCAGAATGAATGAATATGTCCACAGTTACAGAAAAGCAAGAGAAAATGATCTTCATCATCTTCATTAATGTTGCAATCAAAATTCTCAGTCTCTTACATCATCATCATCATCATCATCATCAGCAGCAGCAGCAGCAGCAGCAGCACAGTCACCACCACCACCAAGTGATGGACCTTTTCCAATTTTTATCACTTGAATAATGTTATAAAATATCTGACAGATTGCAAGGCTGAGTTTGAAAATAAGCTGTTTCATTCTTCCTCTTGCCAATCCAAACTTCACCTAAGGATTTTTAGTTAGGAATGTGAAACGTAAATAGTGTAAAACAACAACAATCTTACTTCTGTAATTTAAATCAATATATTTCTTTTTTCTTCTTCCTGTTAAGTGAATTGCAGTTTGTGATCCTAGCTGTAGATGAATAAACTTATTAGCCTATACTTTGACTGACTGTGTCTCTACAACACATTGGCAACTCACCTCTGAAAAACATAACCAACTCTCCATCTGAAGCTTGTTGAGAATTCTGTGACAGTTCCACACTAAAGTTAAAATGTTCTGGGTTGTTAGGCCGCGTCATGTTTCTTCTAAAATGTTCGACATTTTGACCCCTCTACTGGGATCTTCCTCAGGACCTTTTGGTGTCCACTACTGCTAGAACGCTGTCAGAGACGAGTGTCACGTCCACTTATAAAGGGGGAGTTTTCTGGCATTCGTGCTGGAGAAGTGATAGTGTTGGTTAAAATTCATATGGCTACCATTGGTGCGCCATGGTCATAGACTCATCTCCTGTGGATACCATTGGCGGTCATCGTCATTGGATGGAAAGGGACTATTCTACACTTATGCTGCAGAAGGGTTGAAATGCCTGCTACTGCTATTGGTTGGTCGTCATCAGTGGCTAGATTTGAATCGCACAGAGCAAGAGAGGGGGAATGTTTATCCAAAATATTATTGTCCGCCGAGGTGACTTTCAGCACGTTGTTTATGCCACTCACACACTATGGCCGCGTATTTACTTCCTTGATGGCGGGGAGCCACGATACTGGAAGCCTATAGCCGTCCTCTCTATTGAAATTAGATGCATTCTTAGAAATTTCAACCACTTCTCGGACCATTCTTCTATAAATGTTTGTTTCTTTAGCCAGTACACGTAGTTATTAAAATCTATGCCAGAGCCACAGTTCTCGTGATGTTCTGCTACTGCTGATTTCGCACTTTGTTTTAGCCGCATGTGCCATCCGTGTCCCTTAATGCGTTCTTTGCATTAGCAGTAGCAGGCATTTCAACCAATAACCCTTCTCCAGCATAAGTGTAGAATAGTGCCTTTCCATCCAAGGACGATGACCACCAATGGTATCCACAAGAGATGAGCTACCAACGCCCCTTCTTCTGCATTATCCTATGACCATGGCCCACCACTGGTAGCCATATGAATTTTAACCAATACTATCACTTCTCCAGCACGAACGCCAGAAAACTCTCCCTTTATAAGTGGACATGACACTTGTCTCTGACAGTGTTCTAGCAGCAGTGGACACCAAAAGATCCTGAGGAAGATCTCAGCAGAAGGGTCGAATCATCGAACATTTTAGAAGAAACATGACGCGGCCTAACAACCCAGAAGTCTTTAACTTCAGTGACAACGGCCACAAAAGCCTGCTGACTTACATAAAACACTTGTATGGGCAAGAGGTTTATACCACCATCAGAAGACTGGAGAATGTTCGTACAAGAAGAGGTAAACTACTACGCGATTTTGCCTTTCTATCTCGGTGCTGTGATAAGAATGCTATTCCCACATTCGCCAGAATTAGCCACCATGTGCAGACAGTGAATGGCAGGAGAATCTACCAAAGGGCCAGCGAAGCACTTCTTCGTGAAAGAATCCAGCAAATACGCAGAGCCTTGAATTATGTTAGCTCCATTTTAATTGATGTGCATTTTTCACTGGCGGCAACTCTCTCGCCCCAGAACTGGGATAAAGTGGACAGAATAACGTTTGACCATTCAATGAGGTTTTTGGATTTCAGTGCCATGAAACAAAAAGAGAAGTTTGAGAAGCTAGCGGTTACAGTTCAGAAGGAAGACACTACTGTGGATACGAAGCGAGTAGTGGCGAATCTCTCGTCAGAAGTACTCGATGAAGCAACTGTTTCAGTTCTGGGCAAAGGTCTGAATTTCACAGCTACACCGAAGAGAATACCTGTTGAAGAAATCGTAAGTGCTGTTGAAGCATCCTTGTTTCATCTTCCGAAGGTGCAGACCGAAGAAGTAAGACAAGATGTGTCAAGAGTTCTACGGAAATCAAAACCTCTGAAAAGCAACATATCAGCGTGAGAAAGGAAATCTCTTATTGAACTCACAAGAAATGAAAGCATTGTTGTAACAAAATCAGATAAGGGGAATGCTACTGTTGTTTTGGACGCTGTGGATTATCACAGGAAGATGGAACAACTACTAGCTGATCCTGTATATCGCAAGTTAAAAAGCGATCCGACAAACAGAATCATTCGGAAAGTGAAAAACCTGATATCAGACTCCAGACTGCACAGCTCTATTACAAAGAATCTAACACCTCGAGTACCTGTCTCATCCAGAATGTACAGCCTACCGAAAATACATAAAGAATCGGTTCCTTTGAGGCCTATAGTCAGTGGGATTAACTCGCCGACTTATTTTTTAGCACGTCATTTATCTGGCAAACTGAGACATCTAGTTGGTAAAACAAATACTTTTATAAAAGATTTAAAACATTTTTTAGAAATTATACGCATACTGAGGATATCTGCAGGTGACATTCTTGTTAGCTTCGATGTGACATCGTTATTTACTAACGTCCCAGTATCAGATACAATGGAGAGCATAAGAGAGAATGTTGCTCCAGATGTTTGTGACTTAATTGAATTATGTCTTCATTCGAGCTATTTTAAATACAATGGTGAATTCTATGAACAGGCTGACGGCCTTGCTATGGGCTCACCCATTTCGCCAGTTGCAGCTGACACTTTTACGGAACATTTTGAGCAACAAGTGTTAAGTATTGCTCCTTTGAAGCCTTCTTGCTAGCTCCGCTATGTGGACGATACATTTGTTATAGGGCCACATGGCGAAGAAGAACTTCATGCGTTCCACAATTTCTTAAATGGAATTCATCCCAAAATCAAATTCACCTTGGAGGTTGAGAGTGAGGTCAGTCTCCCATTCCTAGATGTGTTGGTATACAGAAGATCTGATAACACTCTAGGTCTCAGAGTGTACAGAAAGCCGACTAACACAAACAGGTATTTAGATGCCACTTCGCACCACCACCCAGCCCAGAAGCAAGCAGTACTCAACACTCTGTCTTCACGTGCCTTCCGTATCAACGATGACGACAACTTAGAATCGGAGTTGAATTTTTTAAAGAAGACATTGAAGGCAAATGGGTATGATAGTTACTTAATTGACAGGGCAGGGCTTTTAGGCGGAATATTTATACCATTAATAAGAATGACGAGGAACCGCCTTCTCACTCCGTCACATTACCGTTCGTTTCTGGGGTCACTGACCGCATAAGCAGAATTTTAAAGAAAAATGGTATTCAGACATCTTTCTTTAATCAAAACAAAATAAAAAACTTTTGCTGATGGAAAATGGATGCACCTGATTACCTCCACGATGCAGGCGTCTATCAAGTGTCATGTAGCTGCGGCAAAGTGTATATAGGCGAAACGGGAAGAACTGTCAAAGAACGCATTAAGGAACACAAACGGCACATGTGGCTAAAATAAAGTGCAAAGTCGGCAGTAGCAGAACATCACGAGAACTGTGGCTCTGGCATAGATTTTAATAACATACGTGTACTGGCTAAAGAAACAAACATTTATAGAAGAAAGGTCCGAGAAGCAGTTGTAATTTCTAAGAATGCATCTAATTTCAATAGAGAGGACGGCTATAGGCTTCCATCATCGTGGCTCCCTGCCATCAAGGAAGTAAATAAGCGGCCGCAGTGTGTGAGCGGCATAAACAACGCACTGCAAGTCACCTCGGTGGACAATAATATTTTGGGTAAACATTCCCCCTCTCTTGCTCTGTCCCTCTTTCTTCTCCTTCAACTCTTCTGCCAGAAGACGGAGTCACTAGCTTTCAGGAGGAAAGGAGAATTAGTTGGAGGTGATTGGAAATGGAGGCACGTCACTCAGATCCTACGCCATAAATGATCTCACCTGCTGTGAGAACAAGAGGAGACAATTATCTTTTATGAGGTGCTCCCTACTTTTGCCACAGTGCCTTAGTATCCCGTTCTGTAAGGGGGCTGTAGCAGTTCCCCATACAATTGAATGTGGCTCTTCAAAGCCCCTTGACATTTGTAGCTGGTTTAACGTGTCTGATTAGGCAGCCATTTGTAATGTATAACCACAATGACTTCATTACTCTAGGATGTTATGGCATGCAGTCATCATCCTTTGTCAGCCTAAATGAAAAGCATGGAAAATATGGTTATGACACTTTTTTTTCTTCTGAGATGTCCAGCCCTTACCTGCAGTGTGTACATGGAACACAACTCCGCTCTTCGTTATACCGATTATCTTGTAGTACCACAATGCTTTCTGATGACATGGGAGAAGTGCAGACATTAATGTGACAAGAAGGCGAGTCTGCCAGTGTCAAAAAAACACTTGCAACAATCCGATCAGATGGGAATACCATACTGACTGGTAATGCAGTAACTGACACTCCCACTTGAAAAAAACACAAAATCTCAAAAAACCCACCATGTCTATTGACTCTAGGCAGCTACAACTAAAAAATATGGCAGGAGGGTAAGTGTGTAAATAATGTAGCCAACTAGAGATTGGTCATGGTTTTAATCATGGTGGCTCATAGTCAAAACAATGAAATGGCCATTTGCTTGCAGAAGATTTGCTGACCAGAAAATATTTAATAATCCTTGTTCATATTGGCAGCTAATGTTAGTAACAGATGAACATGGGACACCAGTAACATATCTCTGCTTCTAACAGTGTGCTTACTTAAAAACCACAGATATGAACAAGATCAGCAAATGAAGTGATCAGAGTACAAGTGGTGTAAAGTCCACAAAAATCGTGTTTTGAGAACAGAGGCATAATACACTCTGCATTACGGGATCTTTTCCAGTCTCTGGTTGAGCTGTGTGGTGCCAGATGGCAGCACTTTACTTGGCAACTGAAACAGTTGTTTATCATTTCAGATGACAAGTGAAGCAAGTCAATACTATATGGTGTGTTTTGTAGTTCCATTAGACCAAATAATCATTACTATGTACAGAGATTGCTATTGAGAAGAAAATGAAGGTAAACTAACATAATTCAAAACATACTGTGAAACATAGGTCACGTTTTTATCGCTTATACCATTTGTATACATGGTCTGACAACAACATGAACTGTTCTGAAACTGCTAATGCAATATAATGCACTTATCTGTTTTGAATTTTACTTTTGGTGTTTGTAATAGCTATTTTATTATATTATTTGTTATAGGGCTGAGAAAATCATACAGAATAGTCAGTCACCATTAAAACAGACGAGAAGAAAACATACATGAATTGTAGAAACCTGGAAGACCAATAAAAGGAAAAATCTCCGAAACACTGGGCGAGAGTATATAAACAGAAAAGGACAACTAGTCAACGAAAACGTTTTTCCCAACAGATTATGCAAATGTTGATTAAAATGCTCTGCAAAATAATGGAAGATCAGTCTAAGAAACTGTTTGATTCTTTCTGGAATGTAGATGACTATTCACAACGAAGTATTTTCTTTCTGGGAACAGTGCAATCATCCAGTGTGCAAAGGAGATGGCCATGAAATTGTTCTCGAAATCAAAAATCAATGTCATTTATGTATTTCCTAGAGATGGGAAACCAAAGTGTCCAGGTTTGTAAAACATTCTTTCTGAGCATATTTCGATATCTGATGGACGACTGTACCATTGTATATCAAAGCCGGACGTTCATGTTGTAGTTGAGTCTTGTAGCAAGAAGATCCTAGGCAATAAAACTGATGACACGGATGTTATGGAACATATAAAATAATTTCCAGCCTATCAAATTCATTACATACAAAATAAAAATCTCAAAAGAAAATACTTAAACCCACATTTGTCTACTTCCCAAATGTACAGCATGTACATTCAGAAATGTGCTGAAGAACATAAAACACCAGGAAAAGAGGAATTCTATCACCATGTCTTTTCAACAAAATTTAATCTCCAGCTCAAGCTACAGTCAAGACACATGTGCAGTTTCTGTGATGAAATTAACATGGAACAGAATGTAGCTACATTGCTGTCCATGATGCAGAAAAGGAACATGCCCTTAAGAAAAGCTACACAGGCTAGGGAGAATTCAAAGTAAAATCCAACAAATATTTCAAATGACTTGTACCTACTGACTTCTGATCTGCAGAGGACACTCTCGTTTCCAAAACTGTCTACATCAGTAGCATACTGCACAAGGAATCTGTAAGTGTACAGTTTTGGAATAAATTCATTTAATGAAAAGAATGGCTTTATGTACATGTAGGATGAAACAGAAGAGGGTAGAGGAACACAAGACCTCTCAACACGCCTAAAGAAGCATCTCAAGGAACTTGCAAAACATTGCAAGCATGTGATTTTATATTCCAACAACTGCACAGGACAAAATCAGAAAATAAAAGTGGGATTTGCTTTGAAGTAACTATTACAAGAACCAGGTATAGAAACAGAATCATAGGCTATACATTTCTTATATCAGGGCATTCATAGTTACTAAATGATGGTGACTTTCGCATAACAGAATCAACTGGCAGAAAAGCAACCCATGTCTATTTGCCAGATGACTGGATAACCATTGTGAAAGAATTAAAGAAGAAAAATCCATTTAACAATATTATGAAGGGAAAGTTGCTACTCACCACACAGTGGAGACGCTGAGTTGCAGACAGGCACAACAAAAAGACTGTCACATATAAAGCTTTCAGCCAGTAAGGCCTTCGTCAAAAGTAGATGACAGACACACACACACACACACACACACACACACACACACACACATTTGTTTCCGTTGCCTGAGATTACAGTCGTGTGAGTGAGTGAGTGAGAGAGAGAGAGAGAGAGAGTGTGTGTGTGTGTGTGTGTGTGTGTGTGTGTGTGCGCTGCGTGTGATGGGCATGCACACGCATGCTCATGCGCCTATCTGTGACTCAGCATCTCCACTATATGGTGAGTAGCAACTTTCCTTTTCATAATATTGTCACACTCCATCCTGAAAAATCCATTTAAAGTAGTTCACAGGATGCATACTAACTTGTTATCCATAAAGAAATTGAAAACAGCCATTGTAAACGGGAAGAAAACCATTGATGGCCACAAAGTGAACTGGCTAGACATTTAGAGGCTTAGGTATGAAAAGGGAGCACGCATATTCACTAAAATATAAAAACAAGGCCTTGTTCCTGACATATAGTTACATGAAGTTAACTAGACAAAGACACATAAAGGAAACCTAGTACATCAGCTACTAGAACAAACATTGTCTACAAGCAGTGACATGCAGTTATGGACTCAAAGAAGGAGGAGGATGTGTTGGATCTGCTGCCTTTCATTCTTCCCATTCATCACTGTTTCCTCAAATATTTTCCTTGTGCTGCAAACACACAGCAAAAATGTTTTGCTGAAATTATGCCGAGTCTGAAGAAAATGATGAGTTGTTCTGTGTGTGAATGAAGTCATTATAAGAATAGACATGGATATACTAAACACGGAACTGTTATATTGTGTACTACATTGTTTGCAATTATTTTCATGAGACTACTGACGCAAGTCCATATTTTCCATTTCAGACATTGTTTCAGTCTCCAGTGTTTCTTTTATGTATTCAGTTTTGCATGGGACAAGCAAAGTGCCACTGTCTCTTTCAATATCAGGTAAATTTATGTTTGTAAAATTTATAGTGCTTTTTTATTCCCATATATCTTTATCCTCCAATATCTCAGACACACTTCCTCTGGAGATGCACTACTCATATACTGAATGCCTCAAATAAGACAAACTTCATCACTAAATGAACAGATTGCTGTACTCATTGGGAGCTAGTGTAGTACTATACATTTAACAGGCTACTAAACACACTTAGTATGGAAAAAAGTTATGTCTCAGTAGTCCTTTAGTGCTCAATTGCTACTAGTGAAATCATGCCACCTAAGAATCATCTGGGTTCACTGTAAGTAAATGACCTACAGCAGGACTGCCTCAGCTGATGGGCTGCACAAGCCTGGTATGCCATGTGTCTGCCAGAGTAAGAGTAATAGTTGTATTTTATCCCAGACCAAGTACAAAACTTCCTGGGTACATCCTATTGCGCCCTCGCTTACAGCATCTGCATACTTAAATCTACCATTACATTAGCTTGTTTAAAATTATAAATAGAAATGATTATATCTTTATTTGAATAGGAATTGCTTAACCTGCCCTGTGGAGAACATTTTCAACTTTTTTTGGAATGTGTTTTTGATAAAGAAAAATGAAAACACATCATGGAATCTGTTACTTAAAAAGAATTTGATAATGTAAAATGGTGCAGCTGTCTGAAATTCTCAGGTAAATAGGTGTAAGTTACAAAGATAGATGGGCAATATATCATATGTATAAGAACCGAGAAGGAACAATAGGACTGGCAGACCAAGAATGAAGTGCTTGAATTAAAAAAGGTATAAGACATGAATGATGTAGTCTTTCTCCCTGACTGTTCAATCTGTACACCGAAGAAAAAATATCAAGATGGTGGCGAGGGAGTGACGTGCGTTAGCTTGGCTCACAAGTTTACGTGAAATCTGGAGGTGTTTTTAAGCAGTTCGGCTAATCTACATACACTTAAGTCGTATATCTAGTGCCAAGTGTCATATTTTGCATCATATACTGAGTACCAATTACACAGAATCGCACTTAAAATGGAAAATTGCCAAACAACGCGCAGTGCAGCCAACAGCCAGGCTGGCGACAGAGCAGGGGTGGAGTCTACACCGGGAGTTGTGGCCGCTCTGCCTGGCGTTTCTGACATCGCCGCACTCGTGAAGGCTGAGGTGAGTGCCGCACTGCAGACTAAGGAGATGCTCAGGCTCGTTGCTCAAACCATCACTGATGCTGTCACTATAGTATAACAAAATACAGAAAACTCGGGAGGCGAATGTGAGCGAAATCCATGCACTGGACACATCGTTAAAAACAAGTGAGGAGAGAGCACGACTGCTTCAACAGAAATTGATCGAGAAGTCGGACGAGCTTGAACAATATCAGAGATGCAATAATTTCAGACTTTGGCATTCCAGAGAGCAGCAGAGAGAACACAGATGAACTAGTGATAAACACTGCCCAAGAAAAGCTAGGCGTGCAGGTGACTCTGAGTGATATTGACAGAAATCATAGAGTGGGTTGTAGGTCACCAGATTCTACAAAACCAAAATATATAATAGTGAAATTTGTTTCTTATAGGAAAAGGTCTGAAATCTTCAGAGCAAAGAAGAATCTCGCAAAGTCAGGTCAGACAGTACGTGAGGTTCAGACCTTTGAAAGACTTAACATTTTGAACAATGTGATTTCGAAATTTGGGCTAAAGAACGTATGGACAAATGATGGCAGGATAATGGTTAAGACCAAAAACAGAAAGAGAAAAATTTGGAGTGTTAATGAACTCGAAAGCCTGTGCTTTAGAAGCTAAACCATGTCAAATCTTGCTGCCACTAACCTGTATGTTTATATTGTTTACATTGTCAACCATAACTTCCACTAACTTGTATGTTTATATTGTTTACATTGTCAACCATAACTTAACTAATATATTATAAAACTTTTTCGTTTCACCATATAACTATTTTTATCCCTAATTGTTTTCTCATGTAATTTTGTTACAATTTGTATTACCAACTTTTCGTTTCTCCACATAACTATTTTTATCTCTTAATTGTTTTCTCATGTAATTTTGTTGATTATTACACAAGTTAGACGTACTTCCACTTTTAATTTCCAATACAATATCATATTTTAGTTGTTATCCTCATAAGTGCCATTAATGTCAAACTCTGTCCTTGTCTTGAAAACCGTTACGTGCAGATTAATCCCGTTTTGTTTAGTGAGATTCTCTCTCTTGTCAGCACACGGCTACTTTCAGGACCGTTGCAAACCTCGCGGACCTTGGCCACAGGTCCCATCGCCTCCCCGGGAACCTACTCCCCCCCCCCCCCCTTTCCAGCCACTTTCCCTGCAGAGAACAGGGAGAACACTCCCCCCCCCCCCCCCACTCCTCCTCCTCACGCCTTCCGCTTCCACATTCCTCGTGGCAGACCCTCTTGCCAGCACTAACCATGACCCACAACCATCCATCAGCAGCATCCTTGGGCTATCAACACCCGAACGCACGAAGCTGCATATTGCACATGCAAATGTTCAATCTCTGCCAGCTCACTTTCACAAGTACAAATATATATTTCAAACTACTGATATTCATGTAATACTGTTGTCAGAGACTTGGCTCAAACCAGGTGTTCCCACAACTTCCATAAACCTCGACGGCTATATCTTTCTCAGGCACGACAGGAGTAACAGACGAGGGGGCGTACATATACTCTGATTTATCACCTACTGTGCTACATAAATTCGACAACAATGTAGATTGTTGTTGTTGTGGTCTTCAGTCCTGAGACCAGTTTGATGCAGCTCTCCATGCTACTCTATCCTGTGCAAGCTTCTTCATCTCCCAGTACCTACTGCAACCTACATCCTTCTGAATCTGCTTGGTGTATTCATCTCTTGGTCTCCCTCTACGATTTTTACCCTCCACGCTGCCCCCTAATACTAAATTTGTGATCCCTTGATGCCTCAGAACATGTCCTACCAACCGATCCCTTCTTCTAGTCAAGTTGTGCCACAAACTTCTCTTCTCCCCAGTCCTATTCAATACTTCCTCATTAGTTATGTGATCTACCCATCTAATCTTCAGCATTCTTCTGAAGCACCACATTTCGAAAGCTTCTATTCTCTTCTTGTCTAAACTATAATGTAGATAAACTATAATGTAGATAAACAAGAGGAATATATGTTCAAATAAATCAAATCCCTTACTAGAAAGTGCTTATTATGTGTCCTTTACAAACCTCCTAAAGTAGGTGGGTTCGCCTGCTTCGAAACTGCACTCTCAAGTCACGAATCATCATACGAACATGTAATTATAGCAGGTGATGCTAACATTAATTTCATGCACAGTAGTCCTTCCAGTGGGAAATTTAAGAGGGTGCTTTCTTCCTCAAATATGACGCTACTTCAGCTGGCATCTACTCATCACATGACTACCAGTCACACTTTCATAGATATACTCGCAACGAAATCTCCAACCAGAATAATCCACACCTCTCAAATATCTGTGCCTGGCATGTCTGCCCATGACATTATTTTCATGATGTATTCACTAGAAGCCCTAAATAGAAACAAAAACTGTCAAGATAACAAGACTTCAAACGCATAAATTTGCCTGATATCGAAACTGAGGCACAGGAAACAGTTTGGGGGATGACCTCTACTCCTCTCATGGACATAAACTAAAACTTCAGGGATTCACTAACAAAATTACTCAACTGTATGACAAATATGCCCCAATAAAGACCAGAAAAGTAAAAAGGAAACCTGCACCTTGGCTGACTGATGAACTAAAATAGCTCACGAATCTCAAGAGATGCTGCACACTGAGCATACAAGATACACCCTACACCTGAAAATCATACTGCACACAAGCAGAAATGAAACAGTCAGTCAAGCGGTGAGAAACGCTAAGCTCAGGCATGCCTATACATTAACTGACAATATATGTAGACCAGCTATCCTGTGGAAAAATCTCCGTAGTCTCGGTTTAGGCAAAATAAAAGTTGCAGAAAATCCCATGGTCCCAGCTGAAGAACTAAACCAATTCTTCACATTACCTACCACCACAATTGAAAAAAACAGAGAATCATTGATTATTTCATGGGGATTAACAACTGTAGCAAAAAGAAAAATTCTATCTACAGAACGTCACTTGCAGTGCTGTCAAGAAAGCTATCATGCAAAATATATCAGCATCTACTGAACATGATGGCATCACTATCCAGATGGTGCAACTTACTACTGATCCACTACTGCCCTCTATAACAGTCATTTTCAATGATTCCTTAATCACAAGTGTTTTCCCTGAGGACTGGAAACTGGGAAAAATTAAGCCACTGCCTAAAAAGGACATTACCACAGCACCCTCTGACTACTGTCCCATCTGCATTCTTCCTGCACTATCAAAAGCCTTAGAATATATAGTCCATAATCAGCTCACCAACTACCTAACTACTAACAACCTACTAGACGAATACCAATCAGGTTTCCGTAAACATCGAAGCACAACATCCGCATTGATAAAGGTGACAGATGACCTGAAACTTGCCATGGATAGACAAGAAGTGACTATCATTTGCTTCTTAGATTTCAGCAAAGCATTTGATACTGTTGACTTCAACATCTTACTTGACAAACTTAGTGGTCTAAATTTCTCACCAAGTGCAGTGAAATGGTTTCGCTCATACATGATGTCTCGTCAGCAACGTGTCCTGTCCAGGAATATAAAATCACAATGGGGGCAGGTAGTGTCAGGCATTCCACAAGGCTCAGTATTAGAACCTATACTCTTTTCTCTGTATGTCAATGATGTGTCATCAGTTCTGATCTATTGCATATATCACATGCATGCTGATGACCTTCAGTTGTATCTAAGTGCAAAACCAATCAATCTAAAGAAATCTATTGAAAATTTCAATACTGCCTCGATGCTCTATCAAAATGGGAACAGAACATAGGACTAAAACTCAACCCATCTAAAACCCGAGCAGTACTTGTTGGTCACTCTAAGCTCATTAGCCCAAAACATCGGGAATCCGTACCATCTCTAATCCTAAATGGAACAAATTAATTTCTCTCCCTCAGCAAAGATTTTGGGAGTAATAATAGATGAATATCTAAATTGGACAGAGCACATTACTGCAGTATGCAAAAAAGCAATCGCATCCCTTCATGCCCTACAAAAATGTAAAAAAATCTTCCCTTCCGACCTGAAAAAGAAATTGGTACAAACGCTTATACTCCCAATCATTGACTACAGCAATATTATCCTACAAGGTCTCTCTCAGGAAAATTCACAATGACTGGAACTGGTCATGAATGCCTGCATCCGATATAGCTGTGACATTCGACTTTTTGATCACATTTGACCAGCATATGCACAACTGTCCTGGCTACATGCAGACAAACGCAGAAATTTCCATACACTCTGTCTCATCTACTTTCCTATGTCTCTCCTCGTCCTTAACGCTCATGTCTGAACAACATGACAGAAACACATGTTCCCATCATAATAAAATCCTCTCTGTTCCACTACATCGCTCAGTCACCTTCTTGAAGTCCTTTACAGTAGCAGGAATCCTACTCTGGAATAACCTCCCTTGTTGTATTAGAGAACTTAAAAACATGCCCGGCTTCAAAAAACAGTTAATGACATATCTACTTAAGCAACAGTAACACCTTCCTCTGTACATGAATGCACTTCACCCCATTACTTCCTTCTTTCCTACTAGATCTTCCCTATTTTACAATTTTTTTTTTAACTGATGCATCCTCCTTAAATCTCCCTTCCCCAAATCTCGCTGTAGCAATAAACAGCTACTTTATACACCAATATATTAATGTACATCTGCACAAATCTTCATTACTATTGCCAATTTTTCTTATGTTTACCATTACTATTGCAACTGCGGTCCTTTTTCGGTAAAAGTTCTTTCCTGTAGCAGCGACAGCCATGGCTTGTCTTTCCCACCTTTCTAAAAAAGGGGTACTTTTCACTTGGTCTCCATCTTGTGAAACTGCCTTCCAGCCTCGAAATCACAACTGCTTACAGCCCCGTGTGCTTTGCCCACTTTGACTCACGGCAGCAACTCATCTCGCTCACAGATGCATTGGAGGCGGGCTTTGGCACGTCGATTCCCTCTAAAATGTTTTTGAACACTCAGAAAAAATATTCCCAGATCGAGAAAGAGGCTCTTGCCGTTGTCTTTGCACACAAGAAATTTCACATGTTTCTGTATGGGACTAAGTTCCACTTAATAATGGGTCACAAACCTCTCATTGCTTTGTTCAACCCTGCCTCCAAAATCCTGGACCGGACAGCTCATCGTTTGCAGCACTGGGAACTGTTTCTGTCTCATTATCAATATGACATTCACTTCCAGCGTACTTTAGAACATGCTAATGCACACACCATCTCGTGCCTTCCCTGGGGCCCCAAACCTGAACTTGACAAAGAAGAGCTTCTCTGTTTTCAGATTGATGAAGCAGCTGAAGTGGCGGTGGAATCCTTCCCGCTAACTAGTTCCACAGTTGCTGAGGCCACAGGCCAGGATCCTGATCTCCAGTGGGTCTGCAGTAGCATTCTCCATAGGTGGCCACGACCACATCCATTACTGTGTCTGCCTTAGAACACAACCATTGACAGCCTCCCTCAAGTGATGGTCACTGACAATGGTCCTCAATTCTGCAGCCAAGAATTTCTCACCTTCTGCCTTCACCAAGGCATCCGCCACATTCCTACACCCCCTTTTCATCCTCAGTCCAATGGAGAGGCAGAAAGCACAATGCAGACTTTCAAGACACAACTGCAGATATATCTCCGGGACCATTCCGTGGTTAATGCACTCACATTATTTTTCAGCTCTTACAGGTCTACTCCAATTGGCGACAAGAGCCCCACCTAGCTCTTGCATCGTCAACAGCCTCGGATGCTCCTCACTCTTCTGTTCCCAGTGGCCAGGTTGGTGCCACCTCTGTCAGTGCCGCATTTTCGTCCCAGAATGGCCGTTTAGGCTCGAGGTTTCAGTCGCTGACGGAAGTGGCTGCCGAGTGTGATTCTCCGACAGCAGGGCTGCAAGGTTTTCTGTTTAAAGATCCAGAACAGGGTCACGTTCCCGCACGCTAATCGGCTCTGTCCCCCGTCGGCGCAGCAGCTGTCGACCGCCTGCCGGCCAGATCCTCACCGACGGCCGGATTGCAGGCCCGTAGCCGGATTTCTCCTCCACTTGCTACGGACCTGCCGGTTCCAGTGGGTGGCATCACGGGCATCCCACTGCCTCTGGTCACTGGCCATTTGCAGTCTCCTAGCCCTGAGGGCAGTTCAGCCACGCCTGGCGTCCGGGGCCCATCTGGACCTCATACACCTTCACCGGGAGCACAACCTTCGGCATCAGCCGTCACACCTGCACCACAATGCCCTTCCTGGATGTGGGGGCTGGATGAGGAGATGCCCCTCCAGCTGCCTCTGCCATCTGAGCCCCAGCACATCTTCCAGTCTCGCTGTCATCGCCATCGCCGACAACATTTTCGGCCTTACTGCACCACTCTCCCGCACGTACCCGATGAAGAACCCGTGGATGTCTCCTACAGCACCAGCAGCTGTTTCGAGCTTTCTGCGGGAGGAGGAGTACGGTAGCGGGAGGAGGAGTACGGTATCCGCCATCACTCAGCCACTGGCCAACAGTGGCAGATGTCAACATGCACGAAGCGTGGCCAGCCGCACAGCTGCAAAGATAACACACACAGACCGGGCATATAGATTCACTGACTGGCCACGTAGTCCATTTTGAGATGATTACTAGAGAGCCAGTGGCACGAGATGGAAGCAAGTCCCCACTTGGCCCCTGGCGCCACCACATACTATATTCCTGAACTACCAGGACGGTATATAGGCCACTGCAACAGCATCGTGCAGCAGTCCTACACCTGCCTTTGCTCATACTTGTGACTAGCGACTGCACGTACTAGGAACCCTGTGGAACAAGATACTGTCTCAACTATCTGGGATGTGAACTAGAGTGCCTTCGACTTGTGTAATTGCTATGGATTGTGAAGTGCTATTTTGAACCAGTATCATTGTGAATAAAATTTCAGTATTTTGGATGTTATTATGTTATTCTGATATAGCAACTAGTATCAAACATTAGCCTTAATTTGAAAAAGAATTTTCTGAGAATGTATGTTTGGAAACCAGCAATGTTTGAGAATGGGAGTGAACAATGAACTGTAGGGGAACCTGAGAAGAAGAGAATCAAAGCATTTGAGATGTGGTCCTATTGAAAGAATGTTGTAACTTAAGTGGACTCAGAAGATAACAAATGAGGAGGTTTCCCACAGATGATAGGAAAAGTGCAAAGACATCAGAGAATAACTATCATGGTACTAGAGGAAGCTTTAGAGGGTAAAAACTGTAGGGGCCCTCAAAGGTCGGATTGTATACAAGTAATTGAGGATGTTGGGTATAAGTGCCACCCCAAGATGAATAGGTTGGCATAGGAGAGGAATTCATGTTGAACCATGCCAAACCAGTCAGAAGACTGATGATCAAAAAAGGTCAGTTGAGTTCATATGTATACAAATGTGTAAATCCACCAGATACCCCATTCTGGCATACCAAACTTGAGTCATGTTTCAAGAGGCACTTTGGAAATAATGACATAACATACTCATTATCTTAACAAACCCAGAATCTAAAGTAAATAATCAAACAACAAGTTATTATAATCTACAGCAATGCACAAAAAAAAAACCAGATATACAACTGTTAATAACATACCTGGTACTCATTGATGAAATCAGCGATATCATAACCACATGTGCAACTGATATCACGTACTCCTGATACCTTTTTAATCCATTCAGACTGTACTAACTTACAGTCTACAGAAATAGACTTAGGTAACAGAATGCCTTCTCTCTTCAAAAGTTTCCTAAAGAAAAGAAGGAAAAAAGTCTCAAACAAAGTTCGGACATGCTGATAAATACTACATTTTACAGTGCACAAAGAACCAGTGATATTTTCAAGTTCTGGAGGTTGACCCACAGCAGTGTCCGACTTCAACAGCTCTCTGCTGAAGTTCCACTGGAGGCAAAATATTTATTACCAATAAGATAATCATAAAGCTGCTGTCAGAATGAAATGATAAAGAAAAATGACCTGCACTGCTAGTGATCAATGTACTCATGAACAATAACAAGGCAGTTGTTTTTCACTAAAAAGAACATATGTAAAGCGTGTCAGTGCACTCCAAAATTTAACTGCACCCTCTGACAAATACAAGTTAACTCTGTTGTAACTCCTGTCCATCCAAATAAATAGCTTTTATTGAACTGTGGTCAACAGCAAAGTAGGTCGCCTAACGGCAGAGCATATTGCCGAGAACAATGGGCTTAACTTCAGTGGCTGCTTCACAATTGTTGCCCTTCACCGCCACCAGAATACCAGCTTCTCTGAATTATGTACTAGGAAATTGTCCTTACAACACATTCTTTAACCCCACAACTCCCCTGGCCTCATCCCTACTAACTCCTAGCCCCTGCCTCAAACTCACCTTCTCCCTGTGCCCAAGGCTCCCTCCACACTCTATTAATCTGTACCCACACATTCTCTCCACAGTCTTTGTCTTCCTCTTCCTCCCCCCCCCCCCTCCCCCACCCTCACACCCACCTCCCCACCCAACCACTCTGCCATAACATTGTGTGCCACAGGCAACAGTGCTGAGGTGAGCTCGTCAATACCACGTTTCTATCTCATTTCTTTACTGCCTCTCCTTCCAGGAAATTAAATTCCTAATGTCCACCTTCCCTTTCTCCCCCTCAATCTTCTCAACTACTCTCCTCCTGACACAATCCCTTAACCCAGTCAGCCTGCAATGCACTGAAACTGCATCTAGCAGGGTTAACACAACCGTGCATGTACATTTGCGCGTGTATGCATCGCTTAGTCACTTAGCTCTAAGGAAGGATATTGATCAAAAGATGAACAACAATTTCAGTCTTGCTTCTGCACCAGACAAGTGCTCATTTCATCAGCTGCATGGTCACCTTTACTCCTTCCAGGAATTTTCAGTGTTGTATTAATAAACCAGACTATTACAACAATGGAAATTCAATTATTGATACACTTTGATTTGCCATATCATCTCAACTGCCTTGAACAGCATATGCCACACCATTTGTACTGCTTATGGTTCTGGCAGTATATGGTGTCAGTTTTCTACAATAGTGACAAAAATGCTACACAGCACTTGTTACAAACACAGGTTTATGTAACACACGAGATGCGTCCAGCAGGAATACCAAGAGAGAGGCAGTTGTTGTTCAGTCTCATCTGTGGTGATCAACATATCACTTTTCAACTGGACTCTGGGCCAGCATCAAAATTCACTTCTGAAGCAATCTTTCAGCAGTTGAGATCCAACCCAATGATGAACCCCACCACAGTACGCATTGTGTTTAGGTAGCTAACATATCTGATCTTAAACTTTAGGTACATGTCTGCCACACACCAGTTAGTCACAAGCCAACTCAAATTTGATGTGGTTGCTTGGCAGAATGTCCTGTACATTCTTGAACTTGATCCCCTTATTGCTTTTGGTCTTTGGTCAGTTGATTTTTTTGTAGATCGTATTTGAGATCAAAGTTTTTAATGAACTAAGTAACCTATACACACCACTTATGCCTCTATTGTAGCAGGATCTGTGACAAACAAAGAATTTCAAATCTCTTATCTCCATTAGGGCTGATGTAATCCTGCATTTTTTGGGCATATTTCATACCGTATATTCTGTACCTGGGTAGATAAAAAAATCTACTCACCAAGAGGTGGCAGGAGAACCCATGTATAAAAAACGTATTATGTATTTTCATTGATACACCATCCATTCTGCAGGATCTCTTGTTTGAGGAACTCAATCTTATAATCAACACAAGAGTTCTGAATTGTATTCTGCACAATAATTGAATGTATCTGAAGATGGTATCTGTTCTTTTGGACATGTTCAGCTTACCGGCCAGTGATCTTCTTCAGTGTGGATGCACTCACATTGCTCAAACTCTTATGGAAATCAGTAGATTGACTGCCGCGAGTAAGGAGTACAGTGGGCATGGACACTACAAATGTAGCGTGTGGACAGTCAGTTGGAAATATGGGTATCATGGGGAGCATGCCAGAGATAAGTTACAGCAATCGCACTATCCTCTGTGTCCTCGATGGCTCAGTCGGACAGAGCTTCTGCCATATAAGCAGGAGATCCCGGGTTCGAGTCCCGGTCGGGTCACACATTTTCAATTATCCCCGTTGATATTTATCAACACCTGTAAGCAGCTAATGGTCTGGATTTCATTCTAATTTCATAATTGAATGTTGTTGTTCCTAAATGTTGATAATGATTGGCTTAGTGCCCCTTAACCCTTTAACGCCCATCATATGTTATATCATATAGTGAAAAGAAATCTATGTTTAAAATTGTATACAATGAAAAGAGATTTTTAGATCGCCAAAGTTTCTGTCCAAAGTTTTCTTGAATCTTTCAAGAGTGAATTGATAACAATGAGTTTGGTTGGTGTTAGGTTCATAAATAAGAAACAGATAAGAAACAGCTAATTGTAGTGAGATCTGCAAACTGCTCACTACACCATGAACTCCTGACATATATAGCTCTCTCTCCCTCTCTCTTTCATTCTTTTACTTCTTAAACTTGGGCTATACAAGGTTTTATTTAATGAGATATTTTATGTTTTAAACAAGCTTCACACTTAGTGGATATAAAACATTACAGAGAGAGGTAAAATATTACTCAGCATTACGAATCTGTTTGAGAAGTATCATAACCCTGTTCAGCTACACTGTATACACACAAATGAAAAGAAGGAAGATTAAGGGATTAATGCACCATTGGTGATGAAGTCATTAGAGATGAAGTACAAGCTCACATTGGACAAGACGAGGCAGGGAAGACACTGAGCATGTCCTTTGGAGGGAACTGTTTCAGCATTCATATTAATTCATATAGGAAATCATGAGGAACATAATTTGTATTGAGGGATAGGAATTTCATGCTCACTCCTCTCTTTTCCAAGGCTCATGTCTTAAGCAATGAAGGTGTTGGTACTCAATCACCTTCAAAGTAGGCCCCTACACTTAGACTATTAATACGCCAACTGCACGAAACATCTCTGGAATACAGCTCTTGTAAAAGCCCGCACCATAACCATCACATTTGGCATTACTTTGTCTCCACCCTCAGAACAGAAACAATGAGCTGAACTGTCAGTTTCCCCCTGTGTTGAGTCTTACAGTGTGAATTGGATGTGCACAACCCAAAAGTTATGCGAAAACAAGTTATGGGAAAACACACTGCAGTAAGAGAATAGATGCTTAAGCTTTAAATGAATACAGTGACCTACTGTATTACATTACAAGAAATTTCCTTGTAAGAGCCAACACTGTTTGTTTGTTCAACAATACTGAAAAGCAGCCTCTTTGTTGTGCCTGTCTGTAACTCAATGTGTCTTTTTTACGGTGAGTAACAAGCTATCCTTTTCATAATTGTTGATACATCAACCTGGATTTTTTATTGTTTTATTTGTTTGTCCTGTTATGTTTCACATATGCTTGACCCTGGTATTGTTAGCAGGTGATACATTGTGGTACTGGTCACTCTCTACTAAACCATGGAGGAATATGCAAAGTATAAATTACATTTTTTGTAACACAAAAAAAATTTCGCTGCAATGCTTATTAAGAAAAAAGATTCAAACTGTAGAATCAGTTAGTAAAAAGAACTTGAAAAAAGAGATTAATATCTGCAACTCATTCAATGATATGTACAACAATCTAGGAAAAGACGGATTGCTACTTACCATAAAGAAGAGGTGTCAAGTTGAGACAGGCACAATTAAAAGATACTTACACAAAGCTTTCAGCCACAGCCTTCATCAGTAAAAGACACACACACACACACACACACACACACACACACACACACACACACACACAGCCCCCTCCCCCCAAACACACACACACATACACACACACAAAACTGCCAACTCCAGCATTTTGGGACAGAACACAACTATCACGCAGGATACAAGCAGCAATCTGAAGGGCGTGGGGAAGGGAAAGGGACAGTAGTGTATGGGTGAGGAGAGAGACAAATGCTGTCTGGTGGAGTGTGCAGGGACTAGACTGTCAACAAGCATAGCATCAGGAGGTTGTGGGGCAGGAAGGTGGGGGAAAAAGGAGCAAAAAGGGAGAGGAGCAGGGAAAGACAGGAGGATGCATTGGCAGAGGGCTGTAATAAACAGGATGGGATATGAGAATGGGGAGGAGATGATAGGACAGAGTGGATGGAGACTGTAGTGTGGAGGGCCACTATGTTACCGTAGTTTGAGACGGGATAATTTCGGGAACAGAGAATGTGTTGTAACGATGACTCCCATGTGCACAGTTCAGAAAAGCTAGTGTTGAAGGAAAGGCGTAGCGAAACAGCCATTGAAATCAAGTGTGTTATCTTCAGCATCATGTTGTGCCATAGTGTGGTCTACTTTGTGCTTGGCAACAGTCTGGCACTGGCCATTCCTCCTAGTAGACAGCTGATTGGTAGTCTGTCAATATACAAAGCTGTGCAATGATTGCAGCACAGCAGGTAAACGACATGGCTGTTTTCACAGGTGGTCTGGCCCCTGGTGGAGTAAGATAAATCTGTGACAGAACTGGAATAGGAAGCGCTGGGTGGGTGGACTGGACAGGTTTTGCATCTGGGTCTTCCACAGGGATATGATCCTTGTGGCAAGGGTTGGGATTGGGAGTGGCATAAGGATGGACTAGGATGTTGTGGAGGTTGGGTGCGTGACAGTACACCACTTTAGGAGGGGTAGGAAGCATATCGAGTAGGATGTCCCTCATTTCAGGGCATGATGACAGGTAACAAAGCCCTGGCGAAAGATGTGGTTCAGTTGTTCCAGTCCAGGGTGGTACTGGGTGATGAAGAAGACACTCCTTTGTGGCTGGTTCTTGGAGGTAGTGGGAGAGGATGGTGTTTCTGCAGTGACAAAAACTCCCTTGCTCAGAATGCTGAGGGTCTCGCCAAGGAATTCACAGACAGGCACTATCCACAGACCTAGTCCGCAAACAGATCTGCCACATCGTTACCCCTCACAGCCCCAATCCTTCCACCACCCTTCTAAAGTGCTGTTCTGTCGCCCATCCAACCTCCACAACATCCTAGTCCGACCTTGTGCTACTCCCAATCCCAGCCCTTGCCACAAGGATCATATCCCTGTGGAACACCCAGGTGCAAAACCTGCTCCATACATCCACCCAGCAGCACTTCCTATTCCAGTCCTGTCACAGGTTTATCCAACCCCATTAAAGGCAGGGCCACCTGTGAAAGCAGTCATGTTGCACACCAGCTCTGCTGCAACCATTGCACAGCTTTTTATATTGGTATGACTACCAACCAGCTGTCCACTAGAATGAACAGCCACCGCCAAACTGTGACCTAGAGCAAAGTAGACCCCCTGTGGCACAACATGCAGCTGAACATAACTCACTTGATTTCAATGGCTGCTTCACTACCTGAGCCATCTGGATCCTTCCATCCACCACCAAATTTTCTGAACTGCACAGATGGAACTTATCCATACAACACATTCTCCACTCCAGTAATTATCCCAGCTTCAATCTACGGTAACATACTGTTCCCACATCCTCCACCCAGTAGTCTCCACCCCCTCTCTCCTGTCATCTCTTCCCTATTCTCATCTTCCTACCTGTTTATTTGCAGCCCTCTGCCAATGCACCCACCTGTCCTTTTTTGCTCCTCTCCTTTTTTCCCCACCTTCTTGCCCACAACCTTCTGACGCTTTGCCTGTTGATAGTCTAGTCCCTGCACACTCCATCAGACAGTGTTTGTTTCTCTCCCAACCTGTACACTACTATCCTTACTGTGGTGTCACCGCCAGACACCACACTTGCTAGGTGGTAGCTTTTAAATCAGCCGCGGTCCGCTAGTATACGACGGACTTGCGTGTCGCCACTGTCAGTAATTGCAGACCGAGCGCCACACGGCAGGTCTAGAGACAGATCCTAGCACTCAGCCCAGTTGTACAGCCGACGTTGCTAGCCATGGTCCACTGAGAATTACGCTCTCATTTGCCGAGACGATAGTTAGCATAGCCTTCAGCTACATTTGCTACGACCCAGCAAGGCGCCATTACCAGTATAGATATTGAGATTGTATTAATGTATCATCAAGAGCGATGTTCTACAAATGTGGATTAAAGTTAAGTATTCCAGAAGCTATGTACTTGTCTTTATAGCATTCATACGTATCCTGTTTCAGACCTCACGCCAGCCTGCGTGAGTTTAAGTGTGTGCCTTTCGGCTCCCTCTCATTGTGTCTAGGCTGTCTTGTCTAGACACAACATATTTGGCGACGAGGATGGGATATGTACTCAATGCCCAAGGCATACATCCCAGTCCAGAGCACCTTTGTGCCATACAAGACTTACCTTCGCCGCAGAATTTGAAGCAGCTACAGAGTGTGCTGGGTAAAATAAATTATTACCATCGCTATATTCCCCATGCCTCTTCCATTTCAGCTCCGCTTCATCGCTTACGCCGTAAAGGTGTTCCGTTCGTCTGGACGACGGAATTCGAACGCGCCTTTCGCCAGTTGAAATCGGCGTTGCTTTCTAATACTTGCCTTACGCCTTTCAATCCCCAGAAACCCCTTTTGTTGATGGTAGATGCATCGGATTTCGGGATCGGTGCTGTGCTTGCGCACAAAGATGGTTCGCATGATCGCCCTATTGCCTTTGCGTCCAAATTGCTCTCGTCTGCGCAAAGAAATTATTCACAGATAGAGAAAGAAGCTTTGGCTCTCGTATTTGGTGTTACAAAGTTTCACGATTTCTTGTATGGTCGTCACTTTACCATCATCACAGACCACAAACCTTTGACATCACTTTTTCATCCGAACAAGCCTGTACCTCCACGTACAGCGCAGAAATTCATTCGCTGGTCTATTTTCCTCTCGCAGTACCGCTATGATATCTTGTATCGGTCCACTGCTAAGCACGGAACCGCCGATGCGTTGTCCCGTTT
Source organism: Schistocerca cancellata (assembly GCF_023864275.1). Classification (NCBI taxonomy): domain Eukaryota; kingdom Metazoa; phylum Arthropoda; class Insecta; order Orthoptera; family Acrididae; genus Schistocerca; species Schistocerca cancellata. Next base: position 251,845,488 of record NC_064632.1, read on the forward strand.
GCCTGTTGCTGAGGATAGAGCATTCGATTCCTCCGAACTTGCTTGCAAGTTCATTGATTCGGAAACCAATGACGTGGTCGAATTGTTTCTGATTGATTTTCGTCGTGTAGCTATAGCCACAGCTGCAGACCCTGTCCTTGCTACTGTTTTGCGTTTTGTTGCTACGCAATGGCCCTTGTCAAAGTCACGGATCGAGGATCCGTTGGTTCGCAGATTTTTTGCTCACAGGGAGAGACTTTTTGTACGACGTGGTGTTTTGCTGTTGCGTTCTGATAATGATCAGTCCAGGGTCGTGGTCCCACGTTCGTTACGGTCCTCTGTCTTAAAGCTTCTCCACCAAGGACATTGGGGTATAGTGCGCACGAAACAACTTGCTCGTCAGCACTGTACTTGTTTCAGAATCGATGCTGCGATTACGAATATGTGCTCTTCTTGCATGGCGTGTGCCGAACAACAATCCGCACCACCGCGGAAATTCTTTGCATGGCTAAAAGCCACTTCCCCTTGGCAACGCTTACACATCGATTTTGCTGGTCCATTCTGGAATGCTCGATGGTTGGTTGTTGTTGATTCCTTCAGTAATTTTCCTTTTGTTGTCTGGATGTCTTCCACGACGTCTTCTGCCACAATCCAAGTGTTGTCCGCTATCTTTTGCATTGAAGGTCTTCTGCAGACTATTGTTTCCGACAATGGCCCACAATTCATGTCCGCAGAATTTCAGTCATTCTGCAAGGCCAATGGTATTCAACATCTGACATCCGCGCCATTTTCGCCTCACTCAAACGGTGCCGCTGAACGTTTGGTCCGGACTTTCAAGTCACAGATGTTGAAGTTAAAAGAGTCGCATTCTCGGGAGGACGCGTTATTGCTCTTTTTGTCCTCGTATTGCTCTCAGCCCCGCGATGGTCGCTCGCCGGCTGAGTTGCTACACGGTCGCTCTCATCGAAACTTGATGTCTTTACTGCATCCGCCACATCAGGTTCCTATGCAGCGACAGCCACCTGCTTTTGCTCCTGGCGACGTTGTATACTATCGCAACTATCGCGGTTCACGGCGTTGGCTCGCAGGGCGCATTCTTCGCTGCCTCGGCCGCGCGATGTATCTGGTTCTGGGGGCCGCTGGTGAGGTGCGTCGGCATCTCAATCCGCTGCGCCTCTGTCGTCGCATGGGTTCTGCCGCTCCCCGTCTGCTTTCAGCGACGGTGCCGTCCGGTCAGCGCCCTGGGGACCCATCTCCTGGCTCGCCTCATCCCCAGGTGTTACCGACACTGCCTTCCATTTTGCCACATGGCGACGCGCCGCCGCCTGTTCTCCCGCCGGCGCCGCCCGCAGTGGACGCGTCGCTGCAACCGCCAGGCGCCTCCCTGGGTCACGCGCCGCCGATCGCTTCCCGTGACCAGCTGTCCTCTGCCATGGAACTCTTGCCCGCTCCGGACCAGATGTCGTCTTCGCCAGTCAGGTGCTCCGACTCGATGGAGGTCGACCCTTCGGCCCCTCCTGACTATCTACGGGCGCATACACCGCATGTTGGCGTGCACCCTGGACTAGGTTTCCAGGCGTTTCCTAGCTCCCCTCGGACCGAATGGCCGGGTGCGGGTGGCACAGCCTCGCCTGTTGTTAGGCTCCCCACCTCGTCGCATACGTCAACATGGGGTCCTGCCCACGGCGGGCGGAAGCCTTATAACACAACCGTTCACCGATTTGCGGGGGAGGAATGTGGTGTCACCGCCAGACACCACACTTGCTAGGTGGTAGCTTTTAAATCGGCTGCGGTCCGCTAGTATACGACGGACCCGCGTGTTGCCACTGTCAGTAATTGCAGGCCGAGCGCCGCCACACGGCAGGTCTAGAGACAGATCCTAGCACTCAGCCCAGTTGTACAGCCGACGTTGCTAGCCATGGTTCACTGAGAATTACGCTCTCATTTGCCGAGACGATAGTTAGCATAGCCTTCAGCTACATTTGCTACGACCTAGCAAGGCACCATTACCAGTATAGATATTGAGATTGTATTAATGTATCATCAAGAGCGATGTTCTACAAATGTGGATTAAAGTTAAGTATTCCAGAAGCTACGTACTTTTCTTTATAGCATTCATACATATCCTGTTTCAGACCTCACGCCAGCCTGCGTGAGTTTAAGTGCGTGCCTTTCGGCTCCCTCTCATTGTGTCTAGGCTGTCTTGTCTAGACAACACTTACCACCACCCCCCACCACCACCACCGCCTCCAGATTGCTGGCTGTGTGTGTGTGTGTGTGTGTGTGTGTGTGTGTGTGTGTGTGTTAGGTGTGCTTGCCCGTGTGTGGATCGTGTGTATGAGTCTCTATTTTACTGATGAAGGTTGTGGCCAAAAGCTCTATGTAAATGTCTATTAAGTGCACCTGTCTGCAACTTGACGTGTCTTCTTTACATTAAGTAGCGATCTATGAGTATCTTTTCCTACATTGTTTATACTCCTACTTGGATTTTCAATTGTTTGATACAATGATATGTATTAGCTAAGAATAAATGGTTTTAATTGTGACAGAGTACTAAAAAAAAAAACTGTTGATCAACAATTTCAATTAAATGATGTGTGACAGCTGAAAGTTATTGGATTTAGCACAGGAAAGTCCTTCCTGATAACACAGGCAAAAAAGCTACCTGTTTTTATCAATTGAACTCATTAGTGTTAGTAAGACAGGAGAGGAAGAGGGAGAGGGAGAAAGGGAGAGGGAGAAAGGGAGAGGGAGAAAGGGAGAGGGTGAGGGAGGGATGATGATGATGATGATGATGATGATGATAATGAAATGATGAGGACAACACAAATGCCCAGTCAGGAAGGGGGGGACAGGAGGCACTTAACTGGAACTTGAGCGATAAATCTTGGATTCCCTTTTTGAAGAAAGAGTAGAAGATAGGAGGAAATTGTTACTGAAAAGGAGTTTCAGTCTTGTAATAGACTGTTATCAGGTTCAAAGTATAATTTCTGATGTTAGTGACCACTGTATATGTACCAAAGTAATTATTTGTATTTTAGCAGTTGACCAGTATACACTTCTATCAGAATAGATAAAAATGAAGAATAATTTTTTTATCAACCCTCAGTCATCTGACTGGACTGATGTGGTCCACCATGACTTCCAATCCTGTACCAATCACTTCATCTCAGGCACATACACACAACTTCCACAATTGTTTGTTGGATATACTGAAATCTCTGTGTTTTCCAACAGTTTTTTCCTCTAGAGTTTACAGTTCCCTCTAGTATCATGGAAGTTACTTCCTTTATGTCTTCAAGAAAGTCCTATCATCTTGATAAGTGTTTTACCCCTATTTCTTTCCTCGTTTATTCTGCAGAGAAACTCACATTTTGTCTTCTCAGTCCACCTAATTTTCAACATCCTTGTATAGCACCACATGTCAAAGTTTCCATTCTCTTCTTCTATGGTCCCCCTCCCCCCACTCCATGATTTACTTCCATACAATGCTGTGCTCCAAAGGTATATTCTCAGATATTTCTTCCTCAAATTAAGGCCAACGTTTGACGCCAGCAGATTTCTTTTCACCATTCTAGCATAGATAAAAAAATATCATGAAAGTGAACTGTTTGGAAATCAGTCACAGAATGGTCAAATCCTCATGCAAAATTACGGGCCTAGAACCTTTGCTGACCCCAGCCTCTTCATCAATTTGCTTGATGTTCAAATAGATATATCCTGTTTCAGATTTTGTGCCCTCTCATCAATAGCTACACTGATTGTCAGTTTTCAAATCCATTGAATTATTACTTCATTCGCATTTCACGGATTCCACCTTCTCTTAAGTTCTGGCAAACCTTACAAATTATTTACCTTTGAAAATCGCCCATCTTTCGACAAAATTTGATGCAACATCTATGGTCACCACATTCAGCTATGTTGAATGAAGAGAAAATTTTATGGTGAAAATGTGGAACAGCACATCATACATCTACCGTAACAATTAGTGAATTACACACACGACAGTGGAGCAAAAACATGGGCATGTATATGAAGATATGGAAGAAAAATTAGAGAAAAACTTCTGGGATTCAAAACCATGACCTCTCAGGCACATATTCATGAAGGTGTGTTGAAAGGGTGAAAGAAAGTAAACATTCAGTGTTAAGAGTGACTCCACACATCTGTCATTACTCTGTTTGAAAATTTACAGTTGGGCACATTTTTGCACCAGTATCTGTTATGTGCATCTTTGTAATGTGTTTTTGGTTACATACTACCAAGTTTAACTATCCCATGCAAAATGACATGGAATGCTTACCTGATTGTGCTCAGTGAATTAAATGTTTTCTCTCTCAGCTCACCAGTTGTTTCAAAGGGTTGAGTCATAATGAGATCAAATGTTTGTCCACTTGACTCTAAATCACTGATCTCATGTTCACATATGCATTTTATGAGAGAATTGTTTATTCCATGAATTTTTGCCCATGTCCTAATTGCTAATTCATCACCAGGTATTCGTGTTATACAAACCAGACTGCTGTCTGTGTTAGATGAATTATCTTTTTGTTCTTCAAGTAAACTCAGACCCAACATAGGAAAATGTGACATATCTAATACTTTTTGGCTGCAAACCACTTCAGTCATCTTGCACACATTTCTCACTGCACTTATCCAGTGAGAATCATTAAGACTCTTCACAAGCTCTTGTGAAACATATATGTTCCCATCATGCCGTAACTGCACTGCATTTAACATTTCATGAATTTCACAAGTTGATTTCTGCGGATCTTCTTGTTGCACTGATAGATTGTGTTCCAATTCCTGAGTTTTGTTTGATTGTATGACCTCAATTTCAGCAGTTACACTGATGTCAACACACAGTTTTCTTCCAGAAAGCTAGAAATTTGAATTCACATTAATAAAAATCAAATTTTAACCTTTGTTTCAAACTCACACATTAACTGGAATAACAAATCAATTCCCATTAATGAGTGTCATTATTAATTACAGTACAACATACAATAAAATGTGGAAAAGTTATGAGGCCATTGCTCTTAATGTCATACCATGATGAACAAATATGTAGTCAGATAGCATTATGATAACAGATTGTCAACTGGAATTAAACATTAAATTGTAGTTTTAAATTCATTAAACATAAATACATGGTAGACTTAGACTTCAATTATTAAAGTTACACATTCACAAGAAACAAAGTGTATACATATGAAATGGAACAGACATATCACTTCACTCAGGGGTAAGTAGGGCTGAATTCAAATAATTACTTGGATACTGGAAAATTACAGGCTTATTGCACCCCAGCACAGGTCCAAGCTACCAATACAGAGTTGGTTTTGCCTGCATGGCGCAATCGCAATGTTGATGACAATACTGTTATGTTGTGCTTTTCCCTAATTAATTTTTATTACAAACTCGAGAGGGAGCAGAACAGCCTTGGTCTTTTAAGGTTGGTACTAGAAACAGAGAAGAATGTTTGACAGGGATGGTGAACTACCAAGGAAGCGAGATGATAAACTACCAAGGAAGCGAGATGATAAACTACCAAGGAAGCGAGATGATATGAACTCTTTAAACAAGTTTATTTGCCATTAGAAATATTTATGTTCATGGTGTTTGACCAACAAATCAACCAACACACACACATCAGCCAGAACCCCTTTCGCTATGATTCTATCCTATTAAACATGGGCCTCCCACTATAAAGAGACAAGAACCGTGTTGCTTCTTGTTCTAATCACTATTAAATGCACTACCTGGGGTGCCTAACACAGAGGCAAGTACTGTTGTTGGCACTTGTCCTGTCATCTATTGAATCAGAGGACCCTTGGCCTAACTACTAAAGCAATAGGCACTTGTGCTAATTATTATATCTGTGGCCACTGGTCTAATTCACAGAACACAAATACTATTTAGCAACTTATTTCTACTCTCAAATGAAATCTGCTCCACTGCTATTTGATACAAAGACAGGCTGTCTCTGTAAAACACTATTCAATGAAACATTTACAAGAAACTTGTAAGCTTGGAAAATCCAGGATGGAATAATGACAATATTATGAAAATGATAGTTGCCACTCACCATATAGTGAAGATGCTGAGTCACAGATAGGCCCAACAAAAAGGTTGTCAAACAAATCTTTCAGCCAAACAGGCCTTCATCAGGATTAGACAAAACACACACACTCGTGTGTGTGTGTGTGTGTGTGTGTGTGTGTGTGTGTGTGTGTGTTTTTTTTTTCTGTCTAATTCTGATGAAGGCCTGTTTGGCCGAGAGCTTTGTTTGACAGTCTTTTTGTTGTTCCTGTCTGCGTCTAAGCATCTCCACTATATGGTGAGTAGCAACTATCCTTTTCATAAAACTTGTAAGCTTGTTATTTATATAACATTTCTCATTTATCTGGGTATAAATATGGAACCAACTGCTTTTCTGGATTTTAGATATGATTTATTATACCATTAACTAGTTTTCGAGCCACTGTGGGCTCATCATCGGATGGAGGTGTTACAGGAATGTTATACCATGGACCAAGTGTAGCCAGGTGCTGAGATGATGGGGCTGGCAAAAATGATGGAAATTTAGTTATCGGTAATGAAACATTTATGGAACGGAAATGCTGTTACGTTTTGAGTACTTATAGTGCACTGCTACGTGGTATCCACAGTAAATCCATTCCCATAGTGTACATTATCAGGTGACACACAAATATACACAGTATTTAGCAACACTTTTTTTACAGAATGGTAACACTGGATATAAATACAAGGGATATGTATACAATAGATATAACATTTTGCTACACCACGACCTTTGACATGAGATGCATTGCATTACAAAATAAATATTTACAAATACAGACAGTATATTTATGTGAGTCTTGCTAGCTGCAGGTGTGTTCTTATATATTTACAATATGCAAGTAATGTGGATTAAAAAGGTACACAAAACGTAAACAAAATATAGCAAACTATTAACTATGTAATTAAAGAGTGACTGAATTACAGAATGCCACTCATTTTTGGTGTTTTTGTGCCAGGATGTCTTGCAAATTCTGGAAGAAAGAGTTCTGCATTCAGTTTGTTTGTTAAGGATTTTTTGAGGTGATTTTACCTTGTGAATGTAAATCTCTAATTGTTCAAGGAGATCCATCTGTAACCCTTTTTCAATAATGTGTAGAACAAAAAGATTGTTATTGATATAACCAACAAAGTGTTCACGATGAGCAATATGTGACGCAATGCTGGACTTATTTTAGTTTTTGTGTCGAAGGGTATCCATACATTCTTTGTAGTGGATTGCACAATTTCTACCTGTTTGTCCTATACAGAAGCAAGAACCGGAGCATATGACAATGTATATGCCGGACTTTAGATGCCACTCTTCAGTGGATTTATTATTGTGAATAATTTTATTCTGAAGTTTACTGTCTGTGTAGAAGGATATTTTTATATCATTTTGTCTGAAAAGATTTGCAAGTTTGTATGACACTTTGCCACGGACCACAAATCTGTCAAGTTTTGGCATTTCTTTCTTATCTTATAATGGTGATGGTGGTTGCTTAAGTTTGCTTTGTATTTTTTCAATTTGGGTGTTTATAAAGAAGGTGTTATACTCATTATTTTGGGCTATAGATTTAAGTATGTTAATTTCGTTACATTCATCTGGTTCACTGATGGGGATGCGGAGCATGTGGTTTACAGATGACCTGAAGAAAGTGTTTTATGTTGATTCAGGTGGCATGAGGTATTGACTACGGCAATAAGTGTTAGTGGCTATATAGAAAGCATGCTTATTACTGTGACTGTAAATAGTCATATCACGGAAATTAATTCCTTCAACTGTCTGATGTTCAAAAGTGAATTTGATGTTTGGGTGCATTTCATTCATTTCATCTACTAGGTTATTTAGTTCTTCTTTTCAATAATTGAAAAGTACTATTGTGTCATCCACATGTAGTTAACAGTACAATATATCATATCTAAAATACAAAAAAAAAAGTGACTGGTCACACATTTATACCCAGATAAATCACCAATTTAAACTAAAGTTGCAGTTCGTCGTCCATAACGGATATACTAAAATTTATCTATTAGTTGGAGTTGTGCCATTCAGAGTGCATGAAGTGCTACTGTTCCATCAGTGCCTGCTACCATCAACCAATGCCACTGCCTCCTGCCTCAGCTTCACTGGCCAGTTACTCTCTCTGATTTCATGCTGGGGCAATGGCTGCCCTTTTATATGCTATATTGAGGGTCTTTTTCCATTGGGAATGACTGCACGTGATGCCCTGCATTATCTTTCTGGCCTGCTAGAACATTCTGTCTCCATATGGCCACCTTAATTTCCATCTAATAACCAAGGCCCTTTTTCCTACCGTGAGTGCAGTCTCAAACCTTAGTCTTCTTGGCTTATTGACAAGTGGTAATTGCATACTGGCACACTGGCTGACATTGAAGTGATAACTCAGTGGCCATTTGGGTCCAGATGCATTATATTTCCCAAGTATCCTGTCTACTGGATCACCATCTTGCAGTTTGCACAAGCATGCCCACCACGAACTATCATCAGAATCTCTTCTACTTATAATATGACCTATAAACAAAATTTTCCCTGGTCATGACAGCTTGTCTCTGAACGTAAAACAAACTGTCAATCATTAGATGGTTGGTTCATTTGGGGTGGGGGTGGGAGGGGGGTGAGGGGGGGGGGGGTGACCAAACAGCAAGGTCATTGGTCCCATCAATCATTAGTCTGATAATATGTACAGTGACGAGCCAAACATTATGATCACCTGCTTAACAGCTTGTTTCTCCATCTTTGGGATAAAATACATCACTGAATCTGCATATCAGGGATCCGACAGTTTGTAGGTTTATGGAGGTATGTGGCATTAGATGTGTACACACAGGTTATGTAATTCAGATACGTGCTGCTGATCTGATACATGGTAACAGTGCCTGATAGCAACCCAGATGGGTTCCACGGGATTTACATCATGTGACTTTCATCGACTTGACATCAACATGAGTTCACTATAATGTTCCTCAAACCATTGTAGAACAGTTATGGCTCTGAGACATGGACAATTATACTGCTGAAACATGACATCACTGTTGAGGAAGACACCAAGCACGAAGGGATGCAGGTGGTTCACAGCTGTCAGTGTGTCTTCAGTTACTGCACAGGTTCGTGTAAGTGCAGGAGAATGTCTCTCATAGCCTAATACTGCTCCTATCAGCCAGTGACCATGGCGCACTGCACGTTTTGAGCTGCATTCACCTCGGTGATGGCATTTGTGGAGAAGTCCAAAGTGTAGCAAAAATGTGATTCACCCGAAGAGGCAACAAGTTTCCATTGATTGACAGCTGAATCCCAGTGGTGCTGTTCCCACTGCAATCTTAAACAATGATGTTGCTGTATTAACATGTGAACACACAGGGGTGGTCTGCTGTGGAGTTCCATGTTCAACAATGTATGATGAACAGTGTGCCCCGAAATACTTGTGCATGCACCAGCATTGTGGTCTTTCAGCAGAGATGCCACAGATCAACATCTATCCTATTTTACAGAGCAGACAAGCCTCCAAACCCCACATTCTATAAAGTGTTGTGGATGTCCAACCATTTAGTGTCCAGTGGTAGTTTCACTGTCATTCTACCTCTTTCCGTAGATGCTCACGACAGTAGCATGAGAACGTTCAACCACCTTCACCATTTTTGAGATACTCATTCATAGGCTCTGTGTCATAGTAATCTGCCCTTTGCCAAAGTTGCTTATCTCAATGGATTTCTCCATTTGCAGCCCGTATCTTCACCAGGGTGATCTCCCGTACACGTCTGCTCCACTTACATACTTTTGTTACCATGTCACATGCCTTCAGCACCACCAGGCGGCAACCGGCATTGTGGTGGACTGTGGTCATAATGTTTTGGCTAATCAGTTTACATATTTCTGCACTTTTCTGCCCAAATTTTCTACATTATATCAACCCAACGTATTTTTTAAAAATTTGGTAAATGATAATGGTTCTTCGTTCCCTCACTGTAAAGTTTACAATTTGAAATGTATAAAAATGGGATAGTTAGCACAAGATTTGTATGTTACGTATTGACTCTTGTATCCTGGTTGAAGTAAAACTGCAGCTTTGACACTGGTACAAAAAAACAACAAAAACCTCCATGTCACATCTAACACCAGGTGGCATGCAACAAACAAGTCATGTGATGTAATCACCTGATCACAATCTGGCCTCCATAAGGAGCAATGCAAGCTCACTACATGGCAACAGTTCCAGACTTGGATTATAGTGGTATAGCGTTCCATTTATACAAGGATCACTCTCTTACTCTGGACAATGGAGATTACAAGTTTACAGCTTGGAATCATTCTGGCCCTGATTACAAAGACCATAAACTTGCTTCACAACATGATAGAAGATTCCCCATCCCTGGTCAGGATACCTCGCATACCATTACAATAATTCCTATAAGTGGAAATAGAGTTGTAATTCATCATAAGTTTAGGCAGATACAATTCATTATTGTGCTTACAGATTACGTGCTAAATAATGAATCCAATATGTAGTTGAAGGTATGCTACCTCATTTTTATAGTTTTTCAGCCCCATTTACAAAACAAAAGCAATATCATTCCATAAAATTTCTGGCGTGCAGCCACATAAATTCAGCTTCTTCTTCCAATATTTTGGCTGAATACCGTCCAGCCATCTTCAGAGTGAGCCGAAGTGATTAACTGGAGTGTTAGTCACCTTGGCTCACTCTGAAGATGGCTGGGCAGTATTCAGCTGAAATATTAGAAGAAGAAGCTGAATTTCTGTGGCTGCATGCCTGAAATTTTATGGACCAGTCTTTACACCGTGAAAACAAGACAGACATAATTAAAAGACACTTATGTAAGGCTTTTGGCCACAGCCTGCATCAGCAAACAAGAAACAGACACCATTCACACACACAGCCAAGCACAGCTCATGCACACGTGACTGCCAACCCCAGCATCTCAAGTTGGAATGCGCTGGAATGTGCTGGAGTTGGTGATCATGTGAGCTTGAGGTGTGCTTGCTGATGTATGTGAATGATGTGTGTTTCTCTTTTGCTGATAAAGTTTGTGGCTGAAAGTTTTATGTAAGTGTCTTAATTGTGCCTGTCTGCAGCTTAACATGTCTTCTTTATGGTAAGTAGAAATCTACCTTTTCCTACATTGTTGAATTTCCTACCTGGAGTTTCCATTGTTTGATTTTACTTACTATTGGATTTACAAAACTTCATATACATATGAATACTACATACCTTGAACTCAAAGTTTATCATTTGGTTGGGGGAAATGTGCAAAGGTCTCTTGACAGGGAATATTGCCTGTTCCCAGCAGCTATTACTGCCTGGAGCTGAAGACAATACAATGTCATCATCCAAATGAAGTTCAAACCAAACAGCAGCAGCATCAATATTTCCCTCAGCCACACACTTTGCAGCACATGAGAACACACGGTCACACTGTATTAATTTTCTTAATTGTTCTCGGTTCATGAAGTCAATGTTCAAGGCCGATGCCACTTCCGTCAGTACCCTGTCAGCATTTCGTATAGTCAAAAAACCTCTCATAAAAATTAGAATCACATTAACATAGAAATATACATTATTTACACATTAACAAATTACTCTTTTTTCTTATCAGCTGGAAGTTTCCAAATTGATTTTCAAGTTATTTAACAGAAGAAAAAGATAGCAGTTACGTTACAGTCTACATTTGTAATCTGGGAACTGTCCTCCAGACTGTGGCTAAGCCATGTCTCCACAATATCCTTTCTTTCAGGAGTGCTAGTCTCATAAATCTCACAGAAGAACTTTTGTGAAGTTTGGAAAGTAAGAGATGAGGTAGTGGTGGAAATAAAGCTGTGAGGATGGTTCATGAGTAGTGCTTGGATAAATCAGCATGTAGAGCACTTTCCCGCAAAAGGTGAACATTTGGGGCTTGAGTTCCAGTCTGGCTCACAGCTTTAATATGCCAGGATGGTTCGTATCCGCGCACACCACCTGTTTGGTGGTAAACTAGCCAAAGTCCAAGTCACTTTTTCAAGTTATGACCTACATTCACTATTTAAGGCTCATTTCCATTTTCACAACCATCATGAATCTTTGATTTGTTATACACATTTGACTCAGGAATTCTAACACATAAGAAAGTGTGCTCCCTGCCGCCGTTGGATAAGCAGCTGCAGCAGCAAGTCGTATACTCCTAGCTCACTCATTTGTTACATAGAGTAATTCTTAATTTCTTTGCGTGTTTTTCGTAACTTGCATTGTTTAATTAATAAATTTCGGGCGTATTATAGTATTTGAGAGTTGTAGCATCGCGTTTTAGTACCTGAATAGTGTAAATTCGCGTAGTCGTCTGTCTTCTGTTTTTGTTTTGAACGGCCAGTGTCGGTTGGTCACAGTCAGTGTGCTCCCTGCCGCCGTTGGATAAGCAGCTGCAGCAGCAAGTCGTATACTCCTAGCTCACTCATTTGTTACATAGAGTAATTCTTAATTTCTTTGCGTGTTTTTCGTAACTTGCATTGTTTAATTCATAAATTTCGGGCGTATTATAGTATTTGAGAGTTGTAGCATCGCGTTTTAGTACCTGAATAGTGTAAAATCGCGTAGTCTCCTTCCGCCGCCAAGCAATGTGTCAGCAGTGCACAAGTGGCAGCATTACTGCATTTACTAGCCAATCTTGTATTTTAATAACCGTTTAAATTTTGTGTCAATTTGTTAGCGCTCTCTGTAGATTAGTTCAGACGTTCTTTGCACAAGTTTTTAGCATGGATAGGGACTGCAACTGCTGTGTTCGGATGCAGGCTGAGTTGGCATCCCTTCACTCCCAGCTTCAGGCAGTGTTGGCTTCAGTCACACAGCTTAAGGCTGTTGCCAATGGGCATCACTGTGGGGGTCCGGATGGGGGTTTGTCGGGGACGGCCAGCTCGTCCCACACATCCCCCAATCGGACTACAACTGTGGTTGCCCGGGATACTGCCCGCATTGAGGCTGATCCCTCACCTGTGGTAGAGTGGGAGGTCATCTCAAGGTGTGGCAGGGGGCGAAAGACATTCCAGAGGGCTGAACGGAAGGCCTCTCCAGTTTGTCTGACGAACCGGTTTCAGGCTCTGTCTCAGGCTGATACTGATCTTTGGCCTGATATGGCTGCTTGTCCTGTTCCAGAGGTTGCCCCTCAGTCTGCAAGATCCGGGCGGTCGCAGAGGGTGGGCTTACTGGTAGTTGGGAGCTCCAACGTCAGGCGAGTAATGGGGCCCCTTAGGGATATGGCAGCAAGGGAGGGGAAGAAAACCAAAGTGCACTCCGTGTGCATACCGAGGGGAGTCATTCCAGATGTGGAAAGGGTCCTTCCGGATGCCATGAAGGGTACAGGGTGCACCCATCTGCAGGTGGTCGCTCATGTCGGCACCAATGATGTGTGTCGCTATGGATCAGAGGAAATCCTCTCTGGCTTCCGGCGGCTATCTGATTTGGTGAAGATTACCAGTCTCGCTAGCGGGATGAAAGCAGAGCTCACCATCTGCAGCATCGTCGACAGGACTGACTGCGGACCTTTGGTACAGAGCCGAGTGGAGGGTCTGAATCAGAGGCTGAGACGGTTCTGCGACCGTGTGGGCTGCAGATTCCTCGACTTGCGCCATAGGGTGATGGGGTTTCGGGTTCCGCTGGATAGGTCAGGAGTCCACTACACGCAACAAGTGGCTACACGGGTAGCAGGGGTTGTGTGACGTGGGCTGGGCGGTTTTTTAGGTTAGATGGCCTCGGGCAAGTACAGAAAGGGCAACACCCTCAACGGGTGCGGGGCAAAGTCAGGACATGCGGGGACCAAGCAGCAATCGGTATTGTAATTGTAAACTGTCGAAGCTGCTTTGGTAAAGTACCGGAACTTCAAGCGCTGATAGAAAGCACCGAAGCTGAAATCGTTATAGGTACAGAAAGCTGGCTGAAGCCAGAGATAAATTCTGCCGAAATTTTTACAAAGGTACAGACGGTGTTTAGAAAGGATAGATTGCATGCAACCGGTGGTGGAGTGTTCGTCGCTGTTAGTAGTAGTTTATCCTGTAGTGAAGTAGAAATGGATAGTTCCTGTGAATTATTATGGGTGGAGGTTACATTCAACAACCGAGCTAGGTTAATAATTGGCTCCTTTTAACGACCCCCCGACTCAGCAGCATTAGTGGCAGAACAACTGAGAGAAAATTTGGAATACATTTCACATAAATTTTCTCAGCATGTTATAGTCTTAGGTGGAGATTTCAATTTACCAGATATAGACTGGGACACTCAGATGTTTAGGACGGGTGGTAGGGACAGAGCATCGAGTGACATTATACTGAGTGCACTATCTGAAAATTACCTCGAGCAATTAAACAGAGAACCGACTCGTAGAGATAACATCTTGGACCTACTGATAACAAACAGATCCGAACTTTTGGACTCTGTAAGTGCAGAACAGGGAATCAGTGATCATAAGGCCGTTGCAGCATCCCTGAATATGGAAGTTAATAGGAATATAAAAGAAGGAAGGAAGGTTTATCTGTTTAACAAGAGTAATAGAAGGCAGATTTCAGACCACCTAACAGATCAAAACGAAAATTTCTGTTCCGACACTGACAATGTTGAGTGTTTATGGAAAAAGTTCAAGGCAATCGTAAAATGCGTTTTAGACAGGTACGTGCCGAGTAAAACTGTGAGGGACGGGAAAAACCCACCGTGGTACAACAACAAAGTTAGGAAACTACTGCGAAAGCAGAGAGAGCTTCACTCCAAGTTTAAACGCAGCCAAAACCTCTCAGACAAACAGAAGCTAAACGATGTCAAAGTTAGCATAAGGAGGGCTATGCGAGAAGCGTTCAGTGAATTCAAAAGTAAAATTCTATGTACCGACTTGACACAAAACCCTAGGAAGTTCTGGTCTTACGTTAAATCAGTAAGTGGATCGAAACAGCATATCCAGACACTCTGGGACGATGATGGCACTGAAACAGAAGACGACACGCATAAAGCTGAAATACTAAACACCTTTTTCCAAAGCTGTTTCACAGAGGAAGACCGCACTGCAGTTCCTTCTCTAAATCCTCGCACAAACGAAAAAATGGCTGACATCGAAATAAGTGTCCAAGGAATAGAAAAGCAACTGGAACCACTCAACAGAGGAAAGTCCACTGGACCTGACGGGATACCAATTCGATTCTACACAGAGTATGCGAAAGAACTTGCCCCCCTTCTAACAGCCATGTACCGCAAGTCTCTAGAGCACAGGTAGTCCCAGTCTTCAAGAAGGGTCGTCGAGCAGATGCGCAAAACTATAGACCTATATCTCTGATGTCGATCTGTTGTAGAATTTTAGAACATGTTTTTTGCTCAAGTATCATGTCGTTTTTGGAAACTCAGAATCTACTATGTAGGAATCAACATGGATTCCAGAAACAGCGATTGTGTGAGACCCAACTCGCTTTATTTGTTCATGAGACCTAGAAAATATTAGATATAGGCTCCCAGGTAGATGCTATTTTTCTTGACTTCCGGAAGGCGTTCGATACAGTTTCACACTGTCGTCTGATAAACAAAGTAAGAGCCAACGGAATATCAGACCAGCTGTGTGGCTGGATTGAAGAGTTTTTAGCAAACAGAACACAGCATGTTGTTATCAACGGAGAGACGTCTACAGACGTTAAAGTAACCTCTGGCGTGCCACAGAGGAGTGTTATGGGACCATTGCTTTTCACAATATATATAAATGACCTAGTAGATAGTGTTGGAAGTTCCATGCGGCTTTTCGCGGATGATGCTGTAGTATACAGAGAAGTTGCAGCATTAGAAAATTGTAGCGAAATGCAGGAAGATGTGCAGCGGATAGGCACTTGGTGCAGGGAGTGGCAACTGACCCTTAACATAGACAAATGTAATGTATTGCGAATACAAAGAAAGAAGGATTCTTTATTGTATGATTATATGATAGTGGAACAAACACTGGTAGCAGTTACTTCTGTAAAATATCTGGGAGTATGCGTGCGGAACGATTTGAAGTGGAATGATCGTATAAAATTAATTGTTGGTAAGGCGGGTACCAGGTTGAGATTCATTGGGAGAGTCCTTAGAAAATGTAGTCCATCAACAAAGGAGGTGGCTTCCAAAACACTCGTTCGACCTATACTTGAGTATTGCTCATCAGTGTGGGATCCGTACCAGATCGGGTTGACGGAGGAGATAGAGAAGATCCAAAGGAGAGCGGCGCGTTTCGTCACAGGGTTATTTGGTAACCGTGATAGCGTTACGGAGATGTTTAACAAACTCAAGTGGCAGACTCTCCAAGAGAGGCGCTCTGCATCGCGGTGTAGCTTGCTCGCCAGGTTTCCAGAGGGTGCGTTTCTGGATGAGATATCGAATATATTGCTTCCCCCTACTTATTCCTCCCGAGGAGATCACGAATGTAAAATTAGAGAGATTAGAGCGTGCACGGAGGCTTTCAGACAGTCGTTCTTCCCGCGAACCATACGCGACTGGAACAGGAAAGGGAGGTAATGACAGTGGCACGTAAAGTGCTCTCCGCCACACACCGTTGGGTGGCTTGCGGAGTATAAATGTAGATGAAATGTAGATGTAGATGTAGAAATTTCATTATTGTAATGTATAATTTTCAGTTTTCTTTAATGTAATGATTTTCCAGTTTCTAGCTGCATGGGATTTGTATCTGGATGTTGGTCACTGTACTGATCGATGATGCCATTACTGTCTGCTCTGTATCATTTCATGTCAAATAAAGATGAACTGCGCTTTGATCATCAGCAGGATGTGTTGGTCTCATTGCTGTCTCAAGAATGTTAGGTATAGCAGCCAGCTGAGTGCTGCCCATATCATAACTGTATTTATCTGTAATATACAAAAGAAACACAATTGGTGTAGTTGTCAATTATAAGTTTGGTACTCTTTGTGATACTTTTGCACTGTTGCATTTTAAATTTTTGATGAAGTCCACATCATGGGTCTTCACAACTACCTTTGGTGAATGTGGATCAATTAGATAGTACACTTTAAAATCTCCATAACATCCAACAGATGCAAGTTCTTTGAATTTATCTTTTACCTTTTTTCTCACTTTTGGTAGGTACATATAAAATGCTCAATATGCAAAGTTTTGTAAATGACTCAGATTGATTTAATGATCACTTGATAATTATTCAGGAGTAACATTTTGAACAGCTGAGAGAGATTCTTCGGCTACATCACAGTTTTAAAGGCTACAGTTCAAAATTATTTGATCAGCATTGCATCTGTCAACATTGATTTTGCCTTTTTAATGATTGTGCAACTCAGACGCTCCACACTCCTGTTTTGTTTTGGAGTGTAAAGAATTGTCATCTTATGTTGAATTGTGTTTGTCTTTAAGAATAGCTTCAAAGGCTTATTAACAATTTTTTTTTATTGTCTGATTGAACTGTTTCAACTTTTCAACCAGTTTCACTTTCTATCCACCCTTTGAACTTGATGAACATATCACAGATTTCTTTCATTCATTTTAGCATGTAATCAAATGAATTTCTTCACATGTCATCTGCAAAAGTGAGAAGATAGTGTACACTTCACCATACAACCATGTTCATTAGTTCATATATCTTGGGAGATTCTGTAGGAAGCAAATCTTTTGTTATATTGCTTGAAATTCCTATTACCACATTGGTGGCCAGACCTGAGCATAACTCAGGGCACAAAAGGACTGCACCTTAATATACCTAGCGCTGCAATTTTCATGATGTGCAACCCATGTGTCACTTGAAAATTGCATTGATTTCATATGAGAACAATGTACAGACGTTTCACTATCTGTCCTTTGACAGGTTCTGCCTTCTGCTGTCAATATTTATAACTTCACCTTAATATACCCAGGGCTGCAATTTTCATGATGTGCAAGCCATGTGTCACTTGAAAATTACATTGATTTCATATGAGAACAATGTACAGACGTTTCACTATCTGTCCTTTGACAGTTTCTGCCTTCTGCTGTCAATATTTATAACTACTTTGAAAGACCCAGTAACAAATGCAAGAGCTTCTGTTGTGGCTGACTGAGTCATTGTGTGCTCAGTTTCATGCATGTACTCATTAGGTTTGCAGTTTTCTGTAATTCTGCTACAAATATGTAACATTTGTTGAATGAGCAATAAATT
Organism: Schistocerca cancellata; assembly: GCF_023864275.1. Lineage (NCBI taxonomy): Eukaryota > Metazoa > Arthropoda > Insecta > Orthoptera > Acrididae > Schistocerca > Schistocerca cancellata. Next base: position 251,863,693 of record NC_064632.1, read on the forward strand.
TTAGAAGCTCAAGAGGATCTGAAGCATAGGGAGAAATATCTGAGTGGGAAAAGTGTGAAGAAGATTCATACTCTGGCAAGGTGCAGTATGCTACAATTTCTTGCTGCTAACATTGTTGCTACAGGTCCTGCTGCTGCAGTTACAATTTAGTGCTGTTTTATCAGTCTTCATTTCATCATTTTTTACAGATGAATCTCAAAATGAAGCAGCATCCAGCATGAGTTTCCAAGATTTGTTTGCAGGTGATGAGACAATTTACTAGCAAAACAAGCAGGAGGGAAACAAGCTGATTTCACCATACCTTTCTGTATACCACAATGCTCCAAACTCTTCCATACAAAAAGGCAATTGTGTCTGAAATTGCTCAAGAATTCACCTCACACTTTTTTTAGTATAATTATACTTTCTGTCATCATAATTTTAAAAATTGTAATCTATTAAGAAATTCAAATAAATATGAAAAATAAACTTGAAGCTTGATCTCTTTAATGTACTTTATCGTTTAAGATAAATTAAACACAAATATACCAGTGACATTTGAAACAAGGATAAATGACTGGTGTTTCGTGCCAAACATTTTTTTTTTTTTCCAAATGACTGACGCTCAAAGTGTTACAGGTTGTCAAGACTACTTTTCTTTTATGCAGGAAATACTTTGATCTAAAAGGAATTTCATTCAGTGCAGTCAAACAGCCAATTTTTTCTTTTAATAAATGCATGTTTACATTATGCAAATGATCCAATCTTTGATGGAACAATTTGTAATTATTTTGATTACTACAGCATCTGCACAATAATGAATTTCATCTAATCAATACATGAGCTGCAGTCATTACTGGTGTTCCCTAGTTGATTCATTGTTCTTATTGTATATGCTATGTTGCTCATCATTAGACAATAGGCATGTGCCAGATTTAGTCATTTGATTCTCCCCCCCCCCTCTCTCTCTTTTTCCTTCATCAATAAAAAATATGTACAGGTCACATTTTGTCATTTGATCTCTCTCTCTCTCTCTCTCTCTCTCTCTCTCTCACACACACACACACACACACACACACACATAAACTTTGAGTGTCATCATTTTTTAACTGTTTGTGTATTTTATTTTCTGAGGTGGGGCTGATAACCAGCCCGGCACTTTCTGGGTCTGGCTCATCTTCCTGGCTCACATCTTATCTTTTGATTAACTGACAGTAAATTGTATCCAAAGCCTGGAACATACAAAACATAATTAATTCGTATCACTTTATTCTTGTTATCACTGTTAACTTTAACCCTTAACTGCTCATTCCCATCAATATTTTTTCTTCTGTAGCTGATCTTTGACGTGGTGAGAAACAGAGGTAGCTGGTTCCATGTAAATTCAAATGTTGTGTGGTTGTCTCTTGAGCTCTATTTAATACCGCTGTGAACCCTCACTTTTTCACTGTCATGTGTGTTTCGCCCTGATGTGACTACCTGGGCCACTTCACACTTCAGTGCCGAAAGCTGACTTGACCATCTGTGCTACTCAGTATTTCAGTAAAGTGACCCAACGTGAGCATTTTCGTGTGATCACTGTCACTATCTTTAATGTGAATCAGCTCTTAAGTAAATCTGTTATTATCACTTTTCGGACCAGTTACATGCTTTAGCAAGTGTTCATTGAACACATGTAAGGTTTCAATGTTAATTCTCCTGATCTTGCAGAGAATGTCCAAATTTTTGCAGATGAGGAAATTATATCAGGGCTGCTGTCAATTTATTACAAACAGCCTCTGTTTTAGGAAAGTTCACAAAATGGACAGGACAACACTAAAATAAATGAGCATGATATGGATTAAAATATGAAAAGAAAGGACAGAAGATTAGTGTTTAATGACCTGTTGACATTGAGGTCATTAGAGAAGGAGCACAAGGAAATTGGCCGTGCTCATTCGAAGAAAACATCTCAGCATTTACCTTGAGTGACTTAGGAAAATCACAGAAGACCTCAATCTGGGTGGCTGGATATGGATTTGAAATGTTGTCCTGCTGAATGTGAGGCCAGTGTGCAAACCACCGTGCCACCTCACTGGGTGATTCAGATGCCTCTTCAAATGATGAATTTTCAAATTCATATCTTAGTAAAGACTGCTATATGAATAAAGATGGGCATAATGAATGGAATACGAAACCAGTTAGTCATGGAGGGAGACCCAAAAACCATAACATTATTTCTCACAAATTGAGCACTTTAGCACTGGATCAGCAAAGACTCCAACAGATATCTTCTATCTTTATTTTGATGATAAACTGATGGATGACATTGTTGTGTACACTAATATCCACATTCTGAACTTTCATGGACAGTTTCAAAGATCTCATGATGCACTATATACAGACCATGTGGAGATTTATGCCTTTCCAAGTCATGTGCTATACACATGGACTTAAAAAGCTTTCCATCATCATTTCAAAGACATGTGGAATATATAACAATGAAATTATCAATTATTGATAATATAATATAAATGGACAGACAAAACAAATTTACTCACCAAGCAGTGGCAGGGGAACAAACACACAAAGGGATTTAACTTTCAGAAGCTGTCGGAGCCAGCGGCTCCTTCCTCTGGCAGAAGAGTTGACGGGAAGGAATAGGGGAGAAGGAAAAGGATTGGAGAGGGTTAGGGAAAGTGGTACAGCTTACAAAAATCACCCAGAGCCCCAGGTCACGGGAGATTTACTGGATGGGATGAGAAGGAAAGACTGATTGTTGGGGACTGCACCAGATGAGATTTGAAAACCTGAGGAAGACAGGGTAATATGCAAGACAGAGATTACTACTAAGACTTTGTGCATGAGTTAATAAGAGTAAAAAGCTAAGTGCATTTTATGGAACAGAAGTGGGAAGCAGGAAAGCGAAAAATAGACAAGTCAGAAAATGAAACATGTAGAAAACTGAAATGGAGTGAAGAAAGGAGTAGTTACTGTGAATTAATGCTGAGATGGAAGGAATTAACATAAATTAAGGCTAGGTGCGTGGCAAGAATCCAGGACATGTTGTAGTGCTAGTTCTCACCTGTGGAGTTCTGAGAAACTGATGACTGGCGGAAGAATCCAGATGGCGTGTGTGGTGAAACAGGCACCAAGGTCATGACTGTTATGTTGTAAAGCATGCTATGCAACAGGATACTGTGGTTGCATGTAGACACTCTCTGCCTATACCCATCCATCCTGACTGATAACTAAGTGGTAGTCATGCCGATTTAAAGGCTGAACTGTGTTTACATAACAGCTAGTATATGACATGTGTCATTTCATAGGTGGCTCTCCCTTTGATAGTATATGTTTTGCCAGTTACAGGGCTATTGTAGGTGGCGGTAGGAGGGCGTATAGGGCAAGCCTTGCACGAAGGACAGTCACAGGGGTAGGAGCCATAGGATTGGGAGATAGGTGCAGAAGGAGCATAGCATCTGACAAGGATATTGTGGAGATTGGGAGGGTGACAAAAAGCTATTCTAGGTGTGGTGGGCAAAATCTCAGGCAGAATGGATCTCATTTCAGGGCATGTCAAAGTAGCTGATTGATAAATTCAAGACCAGAATAATACTGGGTGAGAAGTGGTGTGTTCCGAAATTGTTTTTTGGAGGCATCAGCAGTACTAGGATTGGATGTGATGGCCTGGGAAATCTGCTTTTGGACTAGGCTGTTGGGATAATTATGTCCAGTGAAGCCTAAGTGAGAGTGGTAGTGTATTGCTGTAAAGAGTCGTCATAACTGCCATCTGCTTCATATCTCCTGTGCAGCAAGCTACGTAAATTTAAGTATTAACTGTGTTTTTCTTACTTTTCACTTCTTTTTCCATGTGTTTTTGCTCTTAGGAAACTTTATTTTTGAGTACTAGCTATTGTGTTCCATAGACTTCATGTTTGTTTTGAATACAGTGCAGAGACAGTTAGTGCTTATTTTCATTGTTTCCAACAAGAAGTGTCTAGTAACCACAGTTTAGTCAGCTATCAGGCGCCTTTAGTGAATTAGCAGTCTAGTTAAAAGTTGATTACTTAAGGCTCTACAGCTGACTGTTGTCTTCTTCGGATGGATAGAATGTGTGACTGCTGTGTACGGATGCAGGAGGAGCTGCCCATTGTTCGCGAACAGCTGAACATGCTGATGGCCACAGTCAGCTGTCTTCAGGCTGCTGCCTCGGAGTGTAGCGGCAGTGGGGAGTCTGGTTCGTCGCATGGTACACCCCAGGTGTTACATGCTTAACCCAGGGTCCCTGCTTTCAAGACATCTTTGCGGGTACCGGGTGCGGTTGGGCCACCCTCTCCCCAAGCGGAGTGGCAGGTTCAACAGTGTTCGCATTGCACAAGGTGGAGGGTCAATGTGAAGGCTGGCTGTGTGGCATGGCTTGCTCTGCCTGTGAGTGGACATGTGGCCACTCCTTCAGCAAGGTCCAAGCAGGCACATGGGGGGGAGGGGTTTATTAGTGATTGGGAGCTCCAATGTTAGGCGGGTGATGGAGCCCCTTATGGAAATAACGGGAAGGTCGGGGAAGAAGGCCAGTGTTTCAGTGCTCACTCTGTCTGCTTGCTGGGGGGGGGGGGGGGGTCTCATCCGAGATGTGGAGGAGGCCCTGCCGGCAGTGATAGAGAGCACTGGGTGCACCCGACTGCAAATTGTTGCTCATGTCAGCACCAATGACTCCTGCCGTCTGGGTTCAGAGGTCATCCTCAGTTCATACAGGCGGTTGGCGGAGTTGGTAAAGGCGCAAAGCTTCGCTCATGGGGTGGAATCTGAACTAACTATTTGTAGTGTCGTTCCTAGAACCAATCGCGGTCCTCTGGTTTGGAGCCGAGTGGAAGGCTTAAACCAGAGGCTCTCCAATTCTGCGGAGATCTGGGGTGCAAATTTCTCGACCCCTGCTATCAGGTGGAGAAATGTATGGTCCCCCTGAGTAGGTCATGCGTGCACTACATGCAGGAAGTGGCTACAAGGGTAGTGGAGTACATGTGGAGCGCACATGTGGGTTTTTTAGGTTAGAGAATTCCCTCCCTAGGCCTGACAAGACGCCTCCAGAAACGTGACAAGGTAGCAGTAGTCAAAACACAACATGGAATGACAATATTAATGTGGTAATAGTAAACTGCAGGAGTGTCAATAGAAAGGTCCCTGAACTACTCTCATTAATAAACGGTCACAATGCCCACATAGTACTAGGGACGGAAAGTTGGCTGAAACCAGATGTAAATAGTGATGAAATTCTATACTCAGATTGGAATGTAAATCGGAGAGACAGGCTGGACAGTGAAGGGGGAGGCATGTTTTTAGTGATAAAAAGTGCAATAGTGTTCAAGGAAATTGACAGAGATCCGAAATGTGAAATAATTTTGGTGAATGTCATGGTTAAAGCAGGCTCAAACATGGTAATTGGATGTCTCTATAGGCCCCCTGGCTCACCAGCTGTAGATTTCCCGACCATGTTATAGTTTTGGGTGGAGATTTTAAGTTACGAGATATAGACTGGAAGACTCAAATGTTTATAATACGTGGCATGGACAAAGAATCCAGCGAAATTTTTTTAAGTGCATTATCTGAAAACTACCTTGAGCAGTTAAACAGAGCACCAACTCATGGCGATAACATATTAGACCTTCTGGTGACAAACAGACCTGAACTATTTGAAACAGTTAACGCAGAACAGGGAATCAATGATCATAAAGCGGTTACAGCATTGTTGATTTCAGCCATAAATAGAAATATTAAAAAAGGTAGTAAGATTTTTCTGTTTAGCAAAAGTGACAAAAAGCAGATTTCAGAGTACTTGACGGCTCAACACAAAAGTTTTATCTCAAGTACAGATAGTGTTGAAGATCAGTGGACAAAGTTCAAAACAAATCTTACAATATGCATTAGATGAGTATGTGCCAAGCAAGAGCGTAAGAGATGGAAAAGAGCCACCGTGGCACAACAACGAAGTTAGAAAACTGCTACAGAATCAAAGGGAGCTTCACAGCTAACATAAACATAGCCAAAGCCTTGCAGACAAACAAAAATTACATGAAGCGAAATGTAGTGTGAGGAGGGCTATGCGAGAGGCATTCAACGAATTCGAAAGTAAAGTTCTATGTACTGACTTGGCAGAAAATCCTAAGGAATTTTGGTCTTATGTCAAAGCGGTAGGTGGAGCAAAACAAAATGTCCAGACACTCTGTGACCAAAATGGTACTGAAACAGAGGATGACAGACTAAAGGCCGAAATACTAAATGTCTTTTTCCAAAGCTGTTTCACAGAGGATGACTGCACTGTAGTTCCTTCTCTAGATTGTTGCGCAGATGACAAAATGGTAGATATCGAAATAGATGACAGAGGGATAGAAAAACAATTAAAATTGCTCAAAAGAGGAAAGGCCGCTGAACCTGATGGAATACCAGTTTGATTTTACACAGAGTACGCAAAGGAACTTGCCCCCTTTCTTGCAGCGGTGTACTGTAGGTCTGTAGAAAAGTGTAGCATTCCAAAAGATAGGAGAAGGGCACAGGTCATCCCTATTTTCAAGAAGGGACATTGACCAGATGTGCAGAACTATAGACCTATACGTCTAACGTCGATCAGTTGTTGAATTTTGGAACACATATTATGTTCGAGTATAATGACTTTTCTGGAGATTAGAAATCTACTCTGTAGCAATCAGCATGGGTTTTGAAAAAGACGATCGTTTGAAACCCAGCTCGCGCTATTCATCCACGAGACTCAGAGGGCCATAGACATGGGTTCCCAGGTAGATGCAGTGTTTCTTGACTTCCGCAAGGCATTTGATACAGTTCCCCACAGTCGTTTAATGAACAAAGTAAGAGCATATGGACCATCAGACCAACTGTGTGATTGGATTGAAGAGTTCCTAGATAACGGAACGCAGCACGTCATTCTCAATGGAGAGAAGTCTTCCGAAGTAAGAGTGATTTCAGGTGTGCCGCAGGGGAGTGTCATAGGATTGTTGCTATTCACAATATATATAAATGACCTTGTGGATAACATCAGAAGTTCACTGAGGCTTTTTGCGGATGATGCTGTAGTATACTGAGAGGTTGTAACAATGGAAAATTGTACTGAAATGCAGGAGGATCTGCAACGAATTGACGCATGGTGCAGGGAATGGCAATTGAATCTCAATGTAGACAAGTGTAATGTGCTGCGAATGCATAGAAAGAAAGGTCCTTTATCATTTAGCTACAATATAGCAGGTCAGCAACTGGAAGCATTTAATTCCATAAATTATCTGGGAGTACGCATTAGGAGTGAGCAGATGCCAGACTGAGATTCATTGGAAGAATCCTAAGGATATGCAGTCTGAAAACAAAGGAAGTAGGTTACACTACACTTGTTCGCCCAATGCTTGAATACTGCTCACCGGTGTGGGATCCGTACCAGATAGGGTTGATAGAAAGACAGAGAAGATTCAACGGAGAGCAGCGCACTTCATTACAGGATCATTTAGTAATCGCGAAAGCGTTACAGAGATGATAGATAAACTCCAGTGGAAGACTCTGCAAGAGAGGTGCTCAGTAACTCGGTACAGGCTTTTGTTGAAGTTTCGAGAACATACCTTCACCAAGGAGCCAAGCAGTATATTGCTCCCTCCTACGTATAACTTGCGAAGAGACCATGAGGATAAAATCAGAGAGATTAAAGCCCACACAGAGGCATACCGACAATCTTTCTTTCCACGAACAATACAAGACTAGAATAGAAGGGAGAACCGATAGAGGTACTCAAGGTACCCTCTGCCACACACCATCAGGTGGCTAGCGGAATATGGATGTAGATGTAGATGTAGAAAGAGTCTGCATCCAAATAAATTCTTTTGCCTCCAATGCCAAGGCTGAGTGGGAGAGAATGCTCAACATGGAAAGGATGGCAACTGCCAAAATGTAAGAACTGTTGTTTGCTAGTGGGTTTGATGTGGACAGAAGTGTGTAGCTGACCTTTGGTGAGAATGAGATCAACATCGAGGGAAAGTGGCGTTGGATTCGGACTAAAACCATGTGAAATTTAATTGGGAGAAGGTGTTTAGAGATTCGACGAATTTTAAAAGATCAGCCTCACCATGAGTCCATGCGGTATAGATGTCATCAATGATCTAAACCAAACCAGGGGCTGAAGACTTATGAATTCCAGGAGAGCCCCCTCCAAGTGACCGATGAAAAGGTTGGCATAGGAAGGAGCTAACTCTGGTTCCAATGGCCATACCCCTGATCTGTTTGTATGTCTGTCCATCAAAGGTGAAGTAGTTGTTGGTAATTATAAAGTACATTAAGGTCAGCATGAAGAATGTCATAAGATTAGAATCAAGTGAGTGTTGAATGAGGAAATATTCAACAGCAGACAGACCATGTACATAGGGGGATGTTGGTATAGAGGATGATGGCACCGACAATTGCTGAAGGTCTACACCAGCTGTCTGTTCCCTCTACATACAGCATTTGCCACCAAGATCCCATCCCTGTGATTCAAACTGACCTGCAGTCCCTCCTAAAAACCTCAGGTCCCTCACAAGCACTTACACCTCAAGCCACAGAACTTCTTACCACATCCAGTCCTGCACTCCCGCCTTTTACCTTCTTCCTAAGATCCACAAACCCAATCATCCTGGTCATCCTATAGTTGCTGGCTTCAAAGCACCCACCAAACATACATTTGCCTTAAGCTGATCACCACCTGCAACCTATAGTACAAAGAGTCCCCTCCTATACTAAAGATACCAACCATTTCCTGGATTGTCTTTAATCTGTGCACATGCCATTCCCATACACACCTTGCTTGTCATAATTGATTCTATACTAACATCTCCCATGTACATGGTCTGCCTGCTGCTGAACGTTTCCTCAGTCAACACACACCTGATTCCAAGCCTATGACATCCTTCTTGCTGATCTTAATCAACTTCATACTTAACAACAATTGCTTCACTCTCGTGGGGCAGACATACATAAAGATAAGGGATACAGCCATGGAAACCAAGATAGCTCCTTCCTATGCCAACCTTTTCATGGGTCACTTGGAGAAGGCTTTCCTGGATCCATAAGTCTTCAGTCCCTGGCTTGGTTTAGATACACTGATGACAACTTTGCGGAATGAACTCATGGTGAGACTGATCTGTTAAAATTCTTGTAGTCTCTAAATACCTTCTCCCAATTAAATTTCACATGGTTCTAGTCCAAATCCCATGCCACTTTCTTTGATGTTGACCTCATTCTCACTGCAGGCCAGCTACACACTTCTGTCCATATCAAACCCACTAACAATAACAAACAACAGTTCTCACATTTTGACAGTTGCCATCCTTTCCATGTCAAGCATTCTCTCCCACACAGCCTCAACATTGGAGGCAAAAGTAGATAATTTATTTGGATGCAGACTCTTAACAGCAATACAGCACCACTCTCACTTCAGCCTTCACTGGACATAATTATCCCAATAGCCTAGTCCAAAAGCAGATTTCCCAGGCCATCACATCCAATCCCGGTACTGTTGATCCCTCCAAAAAACAACTCCGGAGCACACCACTTCTCACCCAGTATCATCTTGGTCTTGAATGTATCAATAAGCTACTCTGACAAGGCCATGACTTCCTAAAATCATGCCCTGAAATGAGATCCATTCTGCTTGATATTTTGCCCCCCAACAACACCTAGAATAGCTTTTTGTCGCCCTCCCAATCTCCACAATATCCTTGTCAGACCCTATGCTCCTTCTGCACCCATCTCCCAATCCTATGGCTTCTATCCTGTGATTGTCCCAGTGCAAGACATGCCCTATACGCCCTCCTACCACCACCTATAATAATAATAATAATAATAATAATAATAATGTTGTGTGACGAGGGCCTCCCGTCGGGTAGACCATTTGCCTTGTGCAAGTCTTTCGATTTGACGCCACTTCGGCGAGTTGCACGTCGATGGGGATGAAATGATGGTGATGATGAGGACAGCACAACACGCAGTCCCTGAGAGGAGAAAATCTCCGACCCAGCCGGGAATCGAACCCGGGCCCTTTGGATTGACATTCTGTCGCACTGACCACTCAGCTACCGGGGGCGGACCACCACCTATAATAGCCCTGTAACTGGCAAAACATATACTATCAAACGGAAAGCCACCTGTGAAACGACACATGTCATATACAAGTTGTTATGTAAACACTGTTTGGCCTTCTACACTGGCATGACTACCACCAAATTATCAATTGGGATGAATGGGAATAGGCAGAGAGTGTATACTGGCAACTCACAATATCCTGTTGCGGAGCATGCTTTACAACATGACATTTGTGACCTTGGTGCCTGTTTCACCATACGTGCCATCTGGATTCATCCTCCAGACACCAGTTTCTCAAACTCTGCAGGTGGGAACTAGCACTACAACATGTCCTTGCTTCTCGCCAACCACCTGGCCTTAATTTACGTTAATTTCTTCTGTCTCAGTATTTCTTCACTGTAACTACTCTTTGCTTCACTCTGTTTTAGTTTTCTACAGCTTTCATTGTCTTTCCCGTCTATTTTTACTGCCTCCATCCAAGCTCTGTTACATACTCGTGCGCGATGTTTCAGTAGTAATCTCTGTCTTGCATTTTACCCTGTCTTTCACCTTTAAGCTCTCAAGTTTTTGAATCTCATCCAATGCAGTCCCCAACAATTTGTATTTCCTTCTTGTTCCATTTGGCAAGTCTCCCCTGGCCCGCAGTTCTGGGTGACTTTCCTGAAATCTACCCCTTTTTCTAGACCTCTCCAGTCCTTTTCCTTCACCCCTCTTGCTTCCCTTCAACTCCTCCACCAGAAGAATGGACCACTAACTCTGAAAGCTTGTGAAAGTTAAATCCTTTTGTGTGTGAGTTCCCCTGCTGCCACTTGGCGAGTAGATTTTTTTATCTGTCCACTTACATGTGGAATATACATGGACCTGATGTATTTGCAGTTACTATACTATATAGAAGAGTCCTGTTTTTATTTTACTGTATTCGCCTCAATGATAAAATCACTACATATGAGGGGAAATGACTGACAAGTTAGCTGCTGTGTATGAACATATCACATCATTGCAAGATAGTTACTTCATGCTTTATGCTCCTGGGGAATATGTGATAACTAATGAGCATCTAGTTTCATTTTGAGGATGATGTTCCTCCTGACGATATCTGGCAAAAAGGCTAAAGAAATATGGTATAAAGCTTTTTAAAAACCAAACATGCCTCCAGAAATAATGCAATTGCTTGATGTCCCTCTAGAAAGTACTGGCAGAAATGTAACAACTGGTAACTGCCACACCAGTGTGACTGTTACAACAGTTCCATTGGATAAAAGGCTGACATTAGTAGGAACATTACAAAAGAAACACTCAAATATCCCCCCACAATTTTTGCCCAAAGAACAAAGAACTGTAACTTCAAGCCTGTTTGATTTTACACAAGATGTAACAATGATGCCATGTGTTCCAGCCAAACAGAGATCTATTGCACTCATCTCCACAGTGCATAATGATGGAAAGATCAGTCAAGATACAGGCTCTCAGGCAGAAGTCTGTACAACAGGAGGAGTAGAAATTTGTGATCAGTTGTGTAGTAGTGTTGGCAGAAGTATGAGAGTAAGCGCGTCTGCTGTGAATTCATACATCCTCCACAAATTGAGCTCTGGTAATAAAATGATAAGATGTGAACTTCTGAAGAATGTGGCTGAGGACTTACTAACTGATTGTACTGTCCAAAGGATGAACAGTTCTTATATACTTCTCAAAATCTACAACATAAAATAAAGCTTTATCTAGCAGAGAGATGAACTGGTTCCAGCATGCAAGAGTATGGAGAACAAGTCCAGCTATCACTGCTCAGCAAGAGACGAATGTGTCACATGTGTCCAAGCATGAATGACAGCAATCATACCACAGTACATATTTGTCCCAAATATGTTTGTAAATAGCACACTATTGTGCTCTGCACATCCTATAAAGCTGACACCTAAGAGAACATTGTATACCATGTAACATGTAAAATATTACGCCTCTATCTTAAAAGAATACTGGTTCTTCATGTTCAAAAAATAGTTATTTGGAAATAACAGATGATTAAAATGTATCTGAAACCATTATTAATTACAATATTACGAAATGGGCAATTTCTACTCACCACATGGTGGAGATCTTAAGTTGCAGACAGGCACAGCAAGAAGACTGCTAAACCAGTAAGTTTTCACCCAAAAGGCATTCTTCTGAAGTAGACAATACAGACATTCATGTAAACACAACTAACACACACATGACCACTGTCTCTGACTGCCATGGCCAGTCTGCGAGCAACTGTGCATGATGGGAGAAGCAATCTGGATGGTGGGGGTAAAGAGGAGAATGGGGCAAGAAGGGGTGAGGGGGAGTAAAGTGTTGCTTGTAGGAGTATACAGGAATGTGGTAGGGAGAGGGTAGGGCAGCTGGTGCAATCAGAAGGTTAGACTGGGAGGAGGGGAGGGAGGGGGGGAGAAGGGAGCGGAACAGGAGAGAAGTAAAAAGACTGTGGGTGCATTGGCGGAATAGAAGGTTGTGTATTGCTGGGGTGAGAACAGGGAAGAGGATATGTGGGTGAAAGGCAGTGACTAATGAAGGTTGAGGCAATGGGGGTTACGGGAATGTAGGATATATTGCAGGGAGAGCTCCCATCTGTACAACTCAGAAAAGCTCATGTTGGAATGGAGAACCCAGATGGCACAGGCTGTGAAGCAGTCGTTGAAGTGAAAAATGTTGTGTTCGCCAGCATGTTCAGCAACTGTGTGGTCCAGCTGTCTCTTGACCACAGTTTGTCAGTAGCCATTCATGCTGGCAGACAGCTTGTTGGTTGAAACTTCCTGGCAGATTAAAACTGTGAGCCATCCCGAGACTCAAACTAGGGACCTTTGCCTTTTGCGGGCAAGTGCTCTACCGTCTGAGCTACCCAAGCACGAATCATGACCCACTCTCACAGCTTCAATTCTGCCACTACCTCATCTCATACCTTCCAAACTTCACAGAAGCTCTTCAGTGAAACTTGCAAAACTAGCACTCCTGGAAGAAAGGATCTTACAGAGACGTGGCTTAGCCACAGCCTGCTGGATGTTTCCAGAATGAGATTTTCACTCTGCAGCAGAGTGTGCACTGATATGAAACTTCCTAGCAAATTAAAACTGTGTGCCAGACTGAGACTTGAACTCGGGACCTTCCCCTTTCATGGTCATATGCTCTACCGTCTGAGCTACCCAAGAACGACAAACGACCCACCTCGCAGCTTCAACTCTGCCAGTACCTCGTCTCCTACTGTCCAAACTTCACAGAAGCTCTTCTGCAAACCTTGCAGAACTCACACTGCTGGAGCTAACACTCCTGGAGCTTGTTGGTTGTTACGCCCACATAGAATACAGCACAGTGGTTGCAGCTTAGCTTGTAGAGTACATGACTACTTTCACAGGTAGCCTGCCTTTGAGGGGAAAGGTGATGATTGTGACCAGACTGGAGTAGGTGGTAGTGGAAGGATATATGGCACAGGTCTTACTTCTAGGTCTGTTACAGGAATGTGAGCCATGAGGCAAGGGGTAGGGAGCAGGTGTCGAGTAGAGAAGGACGAGGATGTTGTGTAGGTTTGGTGGACGGCGGAATACCACTGTGGGAGGGACAGGGAGGACAATGGGTAGGACATTCCTCATTTCAGGGCACAATGAGAGGTAGTCCAAACTGTGGCAGAGAATGTGATTTAGTTGCTCCAGTCCTGGGTGATAGTGAGTCTCAAGGGGAATCACCCTCTGTGGCGAGGCAGTGGGACTTTGGGAGGTGGTGGGTGACTGGAGAGATAAGGCAAAGGAGATCTGTTTCCGTATAAGGTCAGGAGGTGATTTCGGTCTGTGAAAGATTCAGTGAGACCCTTGGTATATTTTGAGATGGACTGCTTGTCGCTACATTTTTTATGGCAGCAGGTAGCTAGGATGTATGGAAGGGCCTTTTTGGTATGGAACGGGTAGCACCTGTCGAAGTGAAGGTATTGTTGATGGTTGGTAGGCCTGATAAGGACAGAGGTACTGATATAGCCATCTTTGAGGTGGAGGTCAACATCGAGGAAGGCCGTTTGTTGGGTGGAGGAGGACCACGTGAAGTGAACGGGTGAGAAGATCTTGAGATTCTGGAGAAATGTGGTTAGGGTATCATCACCCTAACATGAAGATGTCATCAATGAATCTGAACCAGTTGAGGGGTTTGGGATTCTGGATGGTTAGGAAGGATTCTTCTAGAGTCCGATGATTAGGTTGGTATAGGATTGTGCCAGGCTGGTGCCCAATGCCGTAGCATGGATTTGTTCGTATGTGATACCTTCAGAGGTGAAGTAATCATGTGTGAGGATGTAGTTAGTCATGGTGACCAGGAAGGAGGTTGTAGGTTTGGAATCTGTCAGGCAATGGGAAAGGTAGTGTTCAATAGTGGTAATGCCACAGGCATTAGGGATGTTAGAGTAAAGGGAGGTGGCGTCAATAGTGATGAGCAAGGCACCATGTGGTAAAGGAACAGGAACTGTGGAGAGTTGATGGAGGCAGTGATTGGTGTCTTTAATATAGGAAGGCAGGTTGCAAGTAATAGCCTGAAGGTGTTAGTCTACAAGAGCAGAGATTCTCTCAGTGGGGGCACAGTAACTGGCCATAATCGGGTGTCCTGGGTGGTTGGGTTTATGGACTTTAGGAAACATGTAGAAGGTGGGAGTGCAGGGAGTAGCAGGGCCGAGGGGCGAGAGACTCAGGGGGAGAGGTTCTGGGATGGGATTAAGGACTGAGGAGTGTCTGGTGATCCCATTGGATTTGTAGTCCCTCTGTCAAGTAATCCCTACTGTTCAAAGCCATGGTGGTGGAGCCTTTGTCAGCAGGTAGGATTTCAAGGTTGGCCTAAGTTTTTAGATGGTGGATTGTGGTTCTTCCTGTATAAGTAAGGTTAGCTTACATATTGAGGAATTTGGGGAAAGGTAGTGAGGCAAGGTTCGATGTTAAGAAATTGTGGAAAGTTAATAGATGATTATTCAGGGGCATGGCAATGTGACTTGGGGCACTAAACTTCTGACTACATCAGCTGCCCTACCGACTCCCCATCATACTCCTGCATGCTCCCACAAGCAGCACTTTACCATCCCTCACCACTACCCTCCTATCCCTCCCCTTTCCTTCCCCCGCTTCCTACTTTCCCCCACTACCCAGACTGCTTCTCCTCTCATCTGCAGTTACTTACAGTTGGCCTTGGTGACCAGAGACAGTGGTCAAGCATGTCAGTTATGTTTGCATGACTGTGTGTGTTATCTACTTCAGAAGAAGTCCTTTTGGTCAAAAGCTTACTTGTATAGCAGTCTTTTTGCTGTGCCTGTCTGTGACTAGACATCTACACTACCTGGTGATTAGCAATCTATCCTTTTCATAACATTGTCATTATTCTGTTCTGGATTTTCCATTGTTTGAAATTGTTATTAGCGTTCTAAGAGGGAATAAAGGCTATATTTTAAATAATTAAATGATGGAGAATTTTGTTGTTCTATGTTTTAGTTTTGGGTCAAATTACCTGACTTGTGTATTTTCATATTGCAATATCATGCGATTACTAAAGAGTTAAGGTGCCCAATGTCTTTGCAGTCATCTCTAGAACAGTACTGTCTACCACTGTTGATTTTGTAACTGTGAGCAATTTGAAATGATAAGCAAGTCTCTTTTATTCATCATGCACTGTATGCTGGATGTGACCAGACAGAAAATTATAGTTCATCCCATATTATTATTTTAAGCAATCAGTATGGATTCAGGAAAGGTTGCAGCACAACCCATGCAATAACTGAACTGGTCACAAACGTTAGCAGTTCTCTTGATAACAGAATGTATGTATCAGGCATCTTTTGGGATCTTACCAAAGCCTTCACACTGTAAACCATGGCCAGCTGCCTCAAAAACTGACTAGCTATGGTTCTCAAGGAAAATCTCTAAGCTGGACGTCATCATACTTGGCAAACAGAAAACAAAGAGTACTTGTTAATAACAATGGCAACAAATTCCTCTCTGGCTGGAAACAAACACAATCAGGTGTCCCACAAGGCTCAATATTAGGGCCACTACTATTTTTGTATTACATTAAAGATATGCTATGCCACGTTGAGTCAGATACCATCCTCTATGCAGATGGTTCAACAGCAACAGTCTACTGTAAAACTGATGAAGACTTAATCCATCATATTGAGCAGACACTTGGGAAAGTGGAGGTGTGGGTGAGAAATAATAATTTAAAATTAAACTTTGCAAAAACAGAAACTGTTCATTTTTCCACAAAACAATCAGCACAATGTATATGTTAAATTAGTTACAAGGACAAAAAACTGGACACTGCTAGCTGTCTCAAATTTCTTGGCATGTTAATAAATATATATATTGTGGAGTGAACAGTACTGTGTATGTTATGAATGTCTTATCTGGTGACAATGATTTAGTGGTTAAAAAACTGTATATTATGCATGTTTTGTTTCAGTAGTTAAGTATAGCATAATTTTTCTGGGGGTCTGACAATAGTAATCTGCTCAGAGCCTTTACAAAAATCATTCAAGCAATGGTGGGAGCTACAAAGAATCAACACTGCAAACCTTTATTTCAAAAACTAGATCTAATGTCCATTCCAAGCGTATGTGACATTCTCATTTTCACAAAGAGAAACCCACAACTTCTTGAGGAAAATGCTTCTTGCATCAGTATGAGACTACACGTAAGGCACGTTACATGCTACCTACTTACAGATTCAAACTATATGAAAAAACTCCACACTACATGGGCATGAAATTGGTAAATAAAATCTGTAGGGGGAAGAGTGACCCAGTTCTAAGAAATACTGAAGGAGACCTGGAAAAATATTTTAAAGGTAAATGATGATCATGTAATATAGTACCTCTCCAAACGGTAACACCATATATGCTATACCCATAGATTAAAAGAAAAAAAAAAGTAAAGTAATACATATGTATTGTCACCTTAAACAGTTTATTACTCTGCAGGTTAGTCTTAAAACTGACAAGCCATCTATGACACAATCTTTGATTGTATGAGGCATGTAATGTGAAAATAAAAATTTGATTTGATGTGACTGCCAATTGGACTTTACACACTAGGCATTGCCAGGACAAAAAGATGCAGTAAGCACCACGAAATCATTTTTGTTTTCAGTTTTCATTATGTTTGCATAAATCAAACATTTATTTGGTTTCTTCTTAGGTTTACACTCATTCACAAATTATCTGAGAGTCAGTGAATTTAACTGACTTGAAATTTTGTGCATTATAGTGGTATTTCAAGTTTTGGTGTATTCTATTCCACTTACTAGCTGCCAGTGCCAAGTCTGCAGTCTCATTTGTTGAAGCAAACACATGTTTATTGGATTCCTGAATTAACTGCTGACTTATTAAATTGTTAGTGATAATGACACTTGAATTCTCAATTGATGTAATAGAAGATTCCATAGAAATGTTGGAACACATGAGGCAATACTGAACCTGCGACTTATCATGCAGGGGAATATTGTAGCTTGAGAAAAACACTAGAACACACTCGGGGAACAGCAGGTGACAGCACATGTGATGATGTTATGTCACACGCAATGTGTGGTTGAACCTGAGGCAGCAGATTGTGACACACAGATCCTGAGTGAGGCAAGGGACGGGGATCATCGCACACAACCACTGAGCAGCTGACAGCATAATCTCAGCACACACCAGATATGGTTGGTGCACAGGCAGAGAGGTGGCATGTGTGGGTTCAGGGCCATTGCGTGATGGTGGAGAACTCTACTCAAGAGGTGTGGGACAGATCCCTGAATCATCCAAGCTGGATTAACCTACTGAAGTGAAACTGTCTGCTGCTGGTCACTGATGATGATGTCCATAGTATTAGCCGTGCATGCCAATACCGAATATGGGCCAGAGGAAGGCCGCTGTAGTGGCGATTTGACATAATAAACTTGCATAAGTCCAGGGCTAGATGCAAGAAAACTGGGGGCCAGGTATGAAGTCATGGAAGAGGCATACAGATAGCAGCTATGTGCGACCGGACACACTCAACAAGAGCGATGAGATCAGTTAGGTTGAAACTTACAGCATCACCAGCAAACTCAGATGGGAGGACTAATGTCTTGTGATACAAGACCTCAGCAAGTGATGCCTGGCAGTCTGTCTTATAAGCTGTATGGATTCCTAATATGACTCAGGAAAGGGCGTCAAATCTCTCACCATTGTGGCACCTGTGGGCCGTTTTGAGAGTCCTGTGTCAATGCTCGACAAGCACGTCGTTCTGAGCAGTGTATACTGTAGTGCAAAATTTATCCACACCACAGAGCAGCGGTTCTAGGCGCTTCAGTCTGGAACTGCGTGACCACTACAGTCGCAGGTTCGAATCCTGCCTCGGGCATGGATGTGTGTGATGTCCTTGGGTTAGTTAGGTTTAAGTAGTTCTAAGTTCTAGGGGACTGATGACCACAGATGTTAAATCCCATAGTGCTCAGAGCCATTTGAACCACAGAGCATGCAGAGTTTCTGAAGTAACGGCGATCTGAACTTCCTACCCCGATCGGTGGTCATGGATTTAAGGCACCCAAATCTAGCTGTCCAGGAAGATAGCAGTGCTTGTGCTACAGAATCCGCCATAATGAGCACAAGAGGGATTGTTTACACCCTCCAGGTAACAAAGACAATGATGCACAAGACATATCTGAAACAATCAGATGCGGCTAACAGCCCAATGAGGTCTAGGTACAGGTGGCGGAAATGGCCTCTTGGGATACCAAATTTGACTAGAGGGTGCTTATGCCTGTCGACTTCGCTTCACTGACATGACACACAGGTGCGAACCAACACACAGCAATCATTCTCCACACATGGCCATGTAAAAATTTCCATGACAATACACGGTTTCACTCACTTTTTCATATTTTTATGTATTTCTCCATATTTTTACATATCTTACATATTTTTGCATATCTGTGCATGTTTTGTGTGTCTTTATGTATTTTTTGTGTGTCTTTTCCCTTTCACCTTCTCTCATAACCATCAAGACCTATTTTTCCCATTTCTGCATTCCCACTTCCTTAATACCATAGCTGCCACAGTGGGTCCCTGCTCCATCTTCCTGTACCGGTGTACCGGTTCAGAAAAGTGTCCCTTTCCCTGGCAAACACCCAGTCCCACATCCTATTTCTCAAATGCTGCCTAAACCATGGAATCCCCCCAAATGGCCTAATCATAAAGATCCCTTTCTCTGGATCCCACCCTTCCTTTCACAATGACCTTCACCTCTTCAGATTCTGCCAATCCCTGGCCCTCACAAACCTGGAACCGCAAAAACACATCTCACATGGCGCAGGCATCCCAGAAGCACCTCTGCTCCCACCACAAGATACTACTACTGTGCAATCCCTACTCCATACATCACATCCCTGAAATTGAATCCCTTGCTCTCCAGCACCTGGAGGAGCATTCCACACACCACCTCCATAAATTATCCAATCTGCTGACATCCTACTACCACCTCCGGGCACCACTATCCAACCCCTATCCTACCTGCAGTGTTCCTCCTTGTCCATCCCTCACAGCATGTACACCCTGCCTAGATAACCTTTTCAACTTGCCACATCTGTCAAAATTCCCTACCAACTCTCCACCAAATCCCGACCTGAAACATTCCTTGACACTGTTGTTAATCTTTCCACCAAAACTCTCAGCTCCACAGAAGTTTCAGTCCTACAAAAGGCCTCACCTTTAGCCCTACACCCAGATTTAACCGTGCTGGATTTGTAAAAGACCTACTCCCCTTCTCCAACCCCTGCAATGGAAGCACTTGTTTGCCATCAATTCCTCCAACCAAAACCAACCTGACCCCTGTTTCTTCCAGTTCATATCACCATCAAATCATGATCTTCCCCATCTGACCTAACCACCTGCTGGTCACCTTCCAGGAACAATTTAGCCTCACCAACCTTCCCAAGGTCACTTTCTCAGAACATTAACTTTTTATTGGAAGAAAGAATAACCATACACAACCTCAAACCAAATCCTGACCTAATCATCCTACCTGCAGACAAAGGTTCCAACACTGTTGGTATGAACTGCAGTGACTAACTGGCAGAAAGTCTCCACCAATTATCTGACTCCTCCACCTATAAACTCTGCCAGAGTAACCCGATTCGAAAAGTCCAACACAACCTCCACCCCTGCTCAAAGTCTTAGGCCCTTCCCAGAACCTCTCCAATGAATTCATTTCCGTCCTCACCCCTATGACAACCCACACACCTACCTTCTACATGCTCCCCAAAATCCACAAACTCAACAACCCTGGACTCCCTGTTGTGGCTGGTTATTGTACTCCCTCTGACAGAATTTTGGTCCTCATTAACCAACACCTAAAGCCTTCCACATCAAATACACCAAACATTTCCTTCTTCAACTCTCCACCAACCTCACTCCTTTATCTCCTGAACCCCCCTTGTCACTATTGAAACACCACCTCCCTAAACAACATCCCTCATGCCAACAGTCTTACAGATATTAAACACTACCTTTCTCAATGCCTTTGAGGCTCCACACCCACTGCCTCATTCCTCATACACCTTACTTACTTTATCCTAACCCAAAACTACTTCTGTTTTGAAAGGAAGGTATACCAACAAATCCACAGCACAGCCATGGGCACCTGCATGGCACCCTGCTATGCCAACTTGTTTATGGGCCATCTAGAGGCGACCTTCCTAGTCTCCCAAAATGCCAAACCCCTAGTCTGGTTCAGGTTCATTTATGATATCTTCACGATCTGGACTCAGGGCCAAGAAACCCTATCTTCAGTCCTTCACAACATCAACTCCTTCTCTCCCATCCTCTTCAACTAGGCATCCTCAACCCAGTGTGCCGCCTTCCTGGACACTGACCTCTCCCTCTCTGATGGCTAGAATAACCCATCTGCCCACAATAAACCCACCAACCATCAACCGTACCTGCATTTTGACTGCTGCCATCCCTTCCACACCAAAATATCCCTGTCATACAGCCTGGTCTCCCAGGGACAGCATATTTTCAGTGACAAGTACTCCCTTGCCCAGTATCCCAGTATGCTGAGGGTCTCACCAAGGCCTTCGCAGACAGCACTAAAACCCCCAGACCAAGTCCGCAAACAAATCTCCTGTGCCATTTCCCCTCACACCCCCAATCCTCCCACCACCCTAAGAACCAGCCACAAAGAAGTACCCCCTTTGTCACCCAGTACCACCCCGGACTGGAACAACTGAATCACATCCTTTGCAAGGCCTTTGATTACCTATCATCACACCCTGAAATGAGAGACCTCCTATCCAGTATCCTTCCCATCCCTCCTAATGCGGTGTTGCATCACCCACCCAACCTCCACAACACAACATCCTAGTCCATCCCTATGCCACTCCCAATCCCAATCCCTTGCCTCAAGGATCATATCCCAGTGGAAGATTCAGGGGCAAGTCCTGCCCAATCAACTCACACAGCACATCCTATTCTAGTCTTGTCACAGGTTTATCCTATCCTATCAGGGACTAGGCCACCTGTAAAAGCAGCCATGTCATTCACTAGCTCTGCTGCAATCACTGCACAGTTTTATATTGGTATGACTACCAACGAACTGTCCACCAGGGTGAACGGCCACCAACAAATTGCGGCCAAGAGCAAAATAGACCACCCTTGATTTCTATGGCTATTTCACTACTCGAGCCATTTGGATCCTGCCTCCCATCACTAGCTTTTCTGAATTGTGTAGATGGGAGTTATCATAACAACACATTCTCTGCTCTGTAATTATCCTAGCCTCAACTTACGATAACACAATGTCCCCACACCCTCCACCTAACATTATACATCCATTCTGTCCAATAATTTCCGCCCTATTCTCATCTCTCCTGTTCTTCGTTTGCCACCCTCTGCCAACGCACATGTCCATATTTCACCATTCCTCTCCTCTTTCACTCCTTTTTTCTCAACTCCCTGCCCCACAAGCTCCTGACGCTGACCCTGCTGGCATTCTAGTCCCTGTACACTCTGCCAGACAGCATTCATCTCTCTCCCCACCCATGCAATGTTACCCCTTCCCCTTCTCCGCTCCCTCCAGACTGCTGCTTGCATCCCACATACAGCTCCATTCCGGTCTGAGGTACCAGAGTTGGTGGTCATGTGTGCATGAAGTGTGCTTGCTTGTGTGTAAGAATGGTGTGTGTTTCTCTTTTGCTGATGAAGGGTGTGGCCTAAAGCTTTATGTAACTGTCTATGCAACTTACTTGCCTGTTGCAACTTAATCCATCTTCTTTATGGTATATAGCAATCTATCTTTTCCTACATTGTTGGATTTTGAAAAAAAATATTTTGGTAGGCATTTTTTAAATTCAGTTATGAGGTTGTATTAATACTTTTGCTGACTAAAACAGATGAAAATTTAAGCACCAGAAAATACCTGGTTCCTCTGGGTACATGCGTTATGTCATCACTGTCATAGGGCCCATCAATTTCAGCAATCAGCGCAGGCTCCATTGAGCTCAAGGAAGCACGATAACAGGATGCAATGTAGTGGCTGGAGATGGCCACCACCCTTAAGAATGCACCACAGGGTATCACTTGTGCCCCTGGGGCCATGAGTGATGATGATGCATGTGAAAGTGTTTGCAATATTCCTTCTCCCACCAAGCCAGCATCTACAATCTCAGTCACCACCAAAGAGACCCTATAAAACACATTATGGATGACAATTTTCTCAGAAAATATTTGATCATGTGTGTTATTTTAACCACAGGTATTTAGAGGGACAGAAAAAACAACTTACATAGATTGGAATATGCGTGCAGCCTATAATCATACATTCATACAGTTTGTTGTTACATTACACAAATAATTATAGATGTCTCAAAATGTAATTAGTTTGTAGAGGCAATACAAAACACATGACAAGTTGTTCAAAGTGTATGGGAACTTACCTGTTTGGAATATCTTCGGGTATCCTTATATCAGTTGACATTTTGTTTATCAGACAGATTTTGCCACTTGCATTGTTGGCTGAAATGACTTTTTCTGCTATGTTGATCATTGTCTCAGAGACATCACATGAAAAGACTTCTTTTGCCCCACCTTCAACAGCAAATAAGCTGTAGAAAAAGGAAAGGAAAAGATCCAAGACCACGTAGTATTGTATTACAAAATTATCTGTGATAATAGTACATTCCTGATGATAGAATTTGAAAAGTGACACTTCATTGTGTTAAAGTTTCACAAAATCTTTCAGTCAATGTCCTTGTGATACATTAAACTAGTCAACAGACTCAATACATCAAATGTGTAATGTCACTGAGTAATTTGCAGTATGGTTCTATGCATGGCTAGTTATTTTATTATGATTCTCAGAAGCATGTTATCTTGGATGCAGAGTCATCGTCAGATGTAGAAGTAACTTTGGGTGTGCCACAGGGAACGCTGGACCCTTGATGTTCACGTTGTATATTAATGACCTTGCAGACAATGTTCATAGTAACCTCAGACATTTTGCAGATAATGCGCTTGTCTATAATAAATATTAAATAGATCTTGATAAGATTTCAAAGTGGTGTAAAGGTTGGCAACTTGCTTTAAATGTTTTTAAATGTAAAATTGTGCACTTCCTAAAATGAAACAAATGTAGTTTCCTATGACTATAAGATCAAAGAGTCACAGTATGAATTCGCCAATTCATACAAATACTTGTGTGTAACATTTTGTAGGGACATGAAATGAATCATCACTTAAACCCTGTCATGAGTAAAGCGAGTGGTAGACTTCGGTTTACTGGTACAGACTGGGGAAGTGCAATCAGTCTACAGAGGAGATTGCTTATAAATCACTCTTGTGATCCATCCTAGAATATAGCTCAAGTGTGTAGGACTAGTAACAAATAGGACTCACAGGGGAGATTGAATGTATACAGAGAAGGGCAGCATGAGTGGTCATGGGTTTGTTTGAACTGTGAGTGATTGTCACAGAGATGATGGAAAAACTAAATGGTAAACTCTTCAGGAGAGACATAAACTATCCCGAGAAATACTGCTAATAAAGTTCCAAGAATTGGCTTTAAATGATGACTCTAGGAATATACCACAACCCTCTACTTATCACTCACATAGGGATTGTGAGGACAAGATTAGAATAATTACAGCAGGCTTAGAGGCATTCAAATAATCATTATTCCTACATTCAATACGTGAGTGGAATGGAAAGAAACCCAAATAACTGGTACATTGGGATATACCCTTTGCGATGCACTTCATGGTGGTTTCCACAATATACAGGGTGTTACAAAAAGGTACAGCCAAACTTTCAGGAAACATTCCTCACACACAAAGAAAGAAAATATGTTATGGGGTGGACATGTGTCCAGAAATGCTTACTTTCCATGTTAGAGCTCATTTTATTACTTCTCTTCAAATCACATTAATCAAGGAATGGAAACACACAACGACAGAATGTACAAGCGTGACTTCAAACACTATGTTACAGGAAATGTTCAAAATGTCCTCCGTTAGCGAGGATACATGCATCCATCCTCCATCGCATGGAATCCCTGATGCGCTGATGCAGCCCTGGAGAATGGCGTATTGTATCACAGCCATCCACAATACGAGCACGATGAGTCTCTACATTTGGTACCGGGGTTGCATAGACAAGAGCTTTGAAATGCCCCCATAAATGAAAGTCAAGAGGGCTGTCAGGAGAGCATGGAGGTCATGGAATTGGTCCACCTCTACCAATCCATCGGTCACCGAATCTGTTGTTGAGAAGCGTATGAACACTTCGACTGAAATGAGCAAGAGCTCCATCGTGCATGAACCACATGTTGTGTCATACTTGTAAAGGCACATGTTCTAGCACAGGTAAAGTATCCCGTATGAAATCATGATAATGTGCTCCATTGAGCGTACCGTATTTACTCGAATCTAAGACGCACCTGAAAAATGAGACTCGAAATAAAGGGAAAAAAAATTCCCGAATCTAAGCTGCACCTGAAATTTGAGACTCGAAATTCAAGGGGAGAGAAAAGTTTTAGGCCGCACCTCCAAATCGAAACAAAGTTGGTCCATTGTAATATGAGACACAATTTAGGTTGAATGAAAGACGATACAGCTACAGTAGTTTGGTTCGAGTCGTAAGCTTAGCAGTTAAGCTTTAGCAGGTAGCGATTGCTATGCGTCAGGCGCTCCGTCCGTATTTATACGAGTACTCTTTCTTTTTCACGTGCTTCGTCTGGTTTGAATCGACTGATTATTTTGCTTTGATCTGATAAGTGCCATTTTCTTTGTTATAGGTGTTTACGTCGCTCTAAGCTGAAAATGCATTACTGTACTGCGTCATGCATTGTTTGTCGCATTCTGATAGTGCGTGTTTACGACTTGTCACCGCTCGCGGCATGGTTTGCTTTTGTGCGCGCTACCGCCACTTACAATTAAGAAAAGAGGAATCATCTCATTAGCGAAACAATGGCAAGAGACTGCTATTTGTTGTTACTTACACTGCTGCTTTCTTTGATAATGATCAACAAGAACCAAATAATAGACTGCGTATGATAGAACATGTTCTGAACGAGAGTTAGGTGAAAGTTTTTCTCCATTTGAAAATCTTTGCGGCCGCTTCTTTAGTACATCAAATTCTGCACAGAAATTAGTCATCTTAGATTTAAAAATCCAGTCAGTTGCCGTGCTTTATTTCTGACTGTATCACTATTAGGCATAAAACATGACACAATACGTATATTCTTCCGCGTTTGCTGTTGTCTCACTCTAATTTCGTAGTTTATAAGGCAGACAGGATTTAAATGAGAAAGTAGCAAACAGGAAAGAATACATGGCAAAATGTTTATATTCGTATTATTCTTGTGGTGAAGAGAATACTGCATGTGATTCACATTTCATCAGGTTCCTATTAGCAACCATCACTTCTCACAGGTAGGAAAAAATTCAGAACGTAGAGTTGGCCATATTGACAAACATCCCTAACAGTCTTGCCAGTTGGATTTTCGTAGTACATTGAAATTCTGCTACATTCGAAGATGAACAATACGGAATTTATATTTGGCTCTGAGCACTATGGGACTTAACTACTGTGGTCATCAGTCCCCTAGAACTTAGAACTACTTAAACCTAACTAACCTATGGACATCACACACATCCATGCCCGAGGCAGGATTCAAACCTGCGACCGTAGCGGTCACGCGGTTCCAGACTGTAGCGCCTATAACCGCATGGCCACGGAATTTGTATTCACTTCGTTGGATAATGTATGAAAATGCAGTGGTCGAAACTCGGGACGGAGAAAAAAAAGCTCGTCTTCCACCTTTTTTTTTTATTATTTATTTACTGACGCAGAGGTTTTGGTGCCAGTATTTATCTCTGTGCCTACAAAGCATGCCTGTTAGTGCTACATATATTCGACGGTAGAAGTTAGTTGTGGCGGCACCTACCAACATTTTTCAGAACTTCCGCTTGCTTTGCACTCGATTCAAAGCCGCAGGCGGTTTTTTGGATTGCAAAAACCGGAAAAAAAGTGCGGCTTAGATTCGAGTAAATACGGTAGGTGGAAGAACATGGGGCCCAATCAAGACATCACCAACAATGACTGCCCAAACGTTCACAGAAAATCTGTGTTGATGACATGATTGCACAATTGCGTGCGGATTTTTGTCGGCCCACACATGTTGATTGTGAAAATTTACAATTTGATCACGTTGGAATGAAGCCTCATCCGCAAAGATAACATTTGCACTGAAATGAGGATTGACACATTGTTGGATGAACCATTCGCAGAAGTGTACCCGTGGAGGCCAATCAGCTGCTGATAGTGCCTGCACATGCTGTACATGGTACAGAAACAACTGGTTCTCCCGTAGCACTCCCCATACAGTGACGTGGTCAACGTTACCTTGTACAGCAGCAACTTCCTGACGCTGACATTAGGGTTATCGTCAACTGCACGAAGAATTGCCTCGTCCATTGCAGGTGTCCTCGTCGTTCTAGGTCATAGGCTGGAATATTCCGTGCTCCCTAAGACGCCGATCAATTGCTTCGAACATCTTCCTGTCGGGACACCTTCGTTCTGTAAATCTGTCTCGATACGAACGTACCGTGCCACGGCTATTGCCCCGTGCTAATCCATACATCAAATGGGCATCTGCCAACTCCGCATTTGTAAACATTGCACTGACTGCAAAACCACGTTCATGATGAACACTAACCTGCTGATGCTACGTACTGATGTGCTTGATGCTAGTACTGTAGAGCAATGAGTCGCATGTCAACACAAACACCGAAGTCAACATTACCTTCCTTCAATTGGGCCAACTGGCGGTGAATCGAGGAAGTACAGTACATACTGACGAAACTAAAATGATCTCTAACATGGAAATTAAGCGTTTCCAGACACATGTCCACATAATATATTTTCTTTCTTTGTGTGTGAGGAATGTTTCCTGAAAGTTTGGCCGTACCTTTTTGTAACACCCTGTAGATGTAGATATAAATGTAGGACACAAGGAGATACCTAAAACAGCCAGAGCCATTAATGACATAGAAATTTACCATAATAAATAAACTGTCATACTGGTCACAAAAAGTGTTTCATTTTCAATAAAGCAGTAGTACTGAAAGCTAGCTGCCATTATTATAAGACAACACACAAAAAACATGCAGTACAAGTGGAAATTGGCACGGGTGATTAGATCTAATTTGCTTGGAGATATAGAGCGAAGACAGAAAGAAAATTGGGTTTTAATAGAATTGAGGAGAGAGGGAGAGGGGTATTAGGGTTTATTACCCTGTTGATGATAAGGCCCCAAGGTTGGGTTGAACTGAAACAGAGAAGAATTTTGGCAATATCCTTTTTGATGGAAGTGCATGGCATTTGCCTTAACCTGTTCAGGAAAACTGCAG
Organism: Schistocerca cancellata; assembly: GCF_023864275.1. Lineage (NCBI taxonomy): Eukaryota > Metazoa > Arthropoda > Insecta > Orthoptera > Acrididae > Schistocerca > Schistocerca cancellata. The sequence continues at coordinate 251,891,671 of NC_064632.1, forward strand.
CAAAACTAAACTGAATCACTGGACAGACATTTGAAACACACTGATATCTATACAAAGGAATCGAATTGACATGAAACTGAATGGAAAGGAAACCAACGATGAGAGATTATTAAAGGCAATAGAAAGGAGGAAAATAAAATTTATTGGACATATCACCTGACACAACAATTCCATTATTAACATTCTTAAAGAGAAAGTACTGGGAAAGACAGGAAGAAGATAGCATAGGATGAAGTATTTGAAAGATGTTGAGAAGAGGATAGGATGTGACAATTACATGGATCTGAAACAAACAGCCAATGACACAAGACAGGTTGCATCAACAAGGCATTGCCCTTTCAAATATTATTCCACCTATTTTGATACTGAAAATGAAGCAGGCAAAAAGGAATACAAACATCTCAAAAATGAGATCGACAGGAAGTGCAAAATGGCTAAGCAGGGATGGCTAGAGGACAAATGTAAGGATGTAGAGGCTTATCTCACTAGGGGTAAGATAGATACTGCCTACAGGAAAATTAAAGAGACCTTTGGAGAAAAGAGAACCACTTGTATGAATATCAAGACCTCAGATGGACACCCAGTTCTAAGCAAAGAAGAGAAAGCAGAAAGGTGGAAGGAGTACATAGACGGTCTATACAAGGGCGATGTACTTGAGGACAATATTATGGAAATGGAAGAGGATGTAGATGAAGATGAAATGGGAGATATGATACTGCGTGAAGAGTTTGACAGAGCACTGAAAGACCTGAGTCGAAACAAAGCTCCGGGAGTAGACAACATTCCATTAGAACTACTGACAGCCTTGGGAGAGCCAGTCCTGACAAAACTTTACCATCTGGTGAGGAAGATGTATGAGACAGGCGAAATACCCTCAGACTTCAAGAAGAATATAATAATTCCAATCCCAAAGAAAGCAGGTGTTGACAGATGTGAAAATTACTGAACTATCAGTTCAATAAGTCACGGCTGCAAAATACTAACGCAAATTCTTTATGGACAAATGGAAAAACTAGTAGAAGCCGACCTTGGGGAAGATCAGTTTGGATTCCGTAGAAATATCGGAACACGTGAGGCAATACTGACCCTACGACTTATCTTAGAAGCTAGATTAAGGAAAGGCAAACCTACGTTTGTAGCATTTGTAGACTTAGAGAAAGCTTTTGACAATGTTGACTGGAATACTCTCTTTCAAATTCTGAAGGTGGCAAGGGTAAAATACAGGGAGCGAAAACCTATTTACAATTTGTACAGAAACCAGGTGGCAGTTATAAGAGTCGAGGAACATCAAAGAGAAGCAGTGGTTGGGAAGGGAGTGAGACAGGGTTGTAGCCTCTCCCCCAATGTTATTCAATCTCTATATTGAGCAAGCAGCAAAGGAAACAAAAGAAAAATTTGGAGTAGGTATTAAAATCCATGGAGAAGAAATAAAAACTTTGAGGTTCACCAATGACATTGTAATTCTGTCAGAGACAGCAAAGGACTTGGAAGAGTAGTTGAACGGAATGGATAGTGTCTTAAAAGGAGGATATAAGATGAACATCAACAAAAGCAAAACGAGGATAACTGAATGTAGTCGAATTAAGTCGGGTGATGCTGAGGGAATTAGATTACGAAATGAGACACTTAAAGTAGTAAAGGAGTTTTGCTATCTGGGGAGCAAAATAACTGATGATGGTTGAAGTAGAGAGGATATAAAATGTAGACTGGTAATGGCAAAGAAAGCATTTCTGAAGAAGAGAAATTTGTTAACATCGAGTACAGGTTCAAATGTCAGGAAGTCATTTCTGAAAGTGTTTGTATGGAGTGTAGCCATGTATGGAAGTGAAACATGGACAATAAATATTTTGGACAAGAAGAGAATAGAAGCTTTGGAAATGTGGTGCTACAGAAGAATGCTGAACATTAGATGGGTAGATCACATAACTAATGAGGAGGTATTGAATAGAATAGGGGAGGAGAGGAGTTTGTGGCACAACGTGACCAGAAGAAGGGACCGGTTGGTACGACATTTTCTGAGGCATCAAGGGATCACCAGTTTAGTATTGGAAGGCAGCGTGGAGGGTAAAAATTGTAGAGGGAGACCAAGAGATGAATACACTAAGCAGATTCAGAAGGATGTTGGTTGCAGTAGGTATTGGGAGATGAAGAAGCTTGCACAGGATAGAGTAGGGTGGAGAGCTGCATCAAACCAGTCTCAGGGCTGAAGACCACAACAACAAAAACTATTTTGTGAGTCCACACTGTTGTAAGTCATGTGTCATCACACCCAGCAATTTCATACAAAGAGGAAGTGCAGTGAGAAAATATTGTAGCAACATCCAAATTTAAAATAGATGCATACATATAATTTTTGGGCAAGTTAATTAAAATAAGCAAATACAGTATCCAGTATTTTAGTCTAAATTCTTACATGTGCAGCAGACAATTAAAGCTTTCTTCAGAATCCATGCCTATGTTACAGAGAACTTTTGATTCAGACTAACAATGCATATCAGAAATGCAATCTGCAAAAACTGCACCACTATTCACTATGGCTGCATAAGACATGATTATTTGCTAAACACAATCATTTTTGTTTACTTACCTCAAAATGCCTGTGCCTGTACCAATGTCCAAAACAGAATTAAAGCCCTGACTGACTTTTTTAATGATTGCATCTCTGTATGCTTTGTTTCGTGAAGAGTCATTTAGCATACGAAAGTGCCATCTTTCCACCAACAGATTCTTCACACTTTGTAAATTACGGAAGGCTTGCAGATTATCTGTATTCGCATCAACTGCTTTTTTGAAGTAGTGCAATGCCTCTTTCAGATGATTTGACCTGAAACAAGCAAGTACAGTTATATATTTACCTTATTGGTTCCTTATTTTGCAGAGAAATTCCTTGTTTTTCTAGAAAGACATGGGGGAAAAAACAGACCTTTGAGATTCCTGCATAATTTTGGATTTTTTGGCATTTGATTACTTTTGCTCTTTTCCAGTATTCAGATGATTACATGATAAATTTATAAATGAAGACAGTGGTTCCAACCAACAAAGTACGGCTTGGGCCGCACCCTTGACTGTGCTCAAAGCACAGCTGCAGCTTGAGGGAAGATCCACTCACATCATGGCAACTGAAGAGACAAGAGCACTTCACGTAGATGCACCTCCTCCACATCACCAGAGTCCCAAGCCTAGTTTTTAGTTGTGGTAGAACAGGGACTGAAAGCCATAGCTTGTCCTGACCATGCACTCCGCCCCCTCCTTTCCAACTTGCCAGTGGAGCCACACCCACACTCTGCAGGCTTGTGACCAACAGCGGAGGGGAGGGAGAGGAGATAAAGACAGCATCTGATGAAGAAAATCAGTCTACGACAGCAACTGAGGATGGCAGGAAGTCATCTTGCTGAAATATCATGAATATTGTCCATCTGCATATCCAAGAAGAGTTGAAAACAATGATATATTTATTCTTCTTAGCTAGATTCAGAGTCAATTATGTGATTGGGTCAAGCTTACAAAAATAATTCTCTATTTCTGGCCATAAAATACACTTGCAAACAATGGAATTAGAGGTACCTACTTTTGCCCTATTGACAGCAAAAGTGTGTCATGGCATGGGCTCCCACAGGTGCAAGGGAGCTATTCGGACCCAGAGCCACTCAAATGCCATCAACAGTTACTGGAGGCAGCCTTTTTTCTGAATGGATCCAAAGCCATGTGTGTTTCAAATTCTATAATTATGCTATCATATTTTGATGGATTATGTGTGCTGGTATACAGGGTTATTACAAATGATTGAAGCGATTTCACAGCTCTACAATAACTTTATTATTTGAGATATTTTCACAATGCTTTGCACACACATACAAAAACTCAAAAAGTTTTTTTAGGCATTCACAAATGTTCGATATGTGCCCTCTAGTGATTCGGCAGACATCAAGCCGATAATCAGGTTCCTCCCACACTCGGCGCAGCATGTCGCCATCAATGAGTTCGAAATCATTGTTGATGCGAGCTCGCAGTTCTGGCACGTTTCTTGGTAGAGGAGGTTTAAACACTGAATCTTTCACATAACCTCACAGAAAGAAATCGCATGGGGTTAAGTCGGGAGAGCGTGGAGGCCATGACATGAATTGCTGATCATGATCTCCACCACGACCGATCCATCGGTTTTCCAATCTCCTGTTTAAGAAATGCCGAACATCATGATGGAAGTGCGGTGGAGCACCATCCTGTTGAAAGATGAAGTCGGCGCTGTCGGTCTCCAGTTGTGGCATGAGCCAATTTTCCAGCATGTCCAGATACACGCGTGAAACTTGCCCGCACGCGTTCAACCGTTTCCTCGCTCACTGCAGGCCGACCCGTTGATTTCCCCTTACAGAGGCATCCAGAAGCTTTAAACTGCGCATACCATCGCCGAATGGAGTTAGCAGTTGGTGGATCTTTGTTGAACTTCGTCCTGAAGTGTCGTTGCACTGTTATGAGTGACTGATGTGTATGCATTTCAAGCACGACATACGCTTTCTCAGCTCCTGTCGCCATTTTGTCTCATTGCGCTCTCGAGCGCTCTGGCGGCAGAAATCTGAAGTGCGGCTTCAGCCGAACAAAACTTTATGAGTTTTTCTACGTATCTGTAGTGTGTGGTGACCATATCTCAATGAATGGAGCTACAGTGAATTTATGAAATCGCTTCAATCATTTGTAATAGCCCTGTACAAACAAACCCCAGATTAGAGCTGGATTTTTCTGCTTTACATATGGACTTATATTTGGATGCAACTTATATTTGAGGTAACCTATCACTGAATGATATCATCTACAATGCAAATATGGGCGAGACATTTTCCATCCATGTTGATACCTTTAAGTCTCCAGGATAGACACAACATCCTCCAGAGCCAAGATGAATAGCTTATGTGAGATTGCGTCTCCTTGCCTGACGTCTCTCCTCGTGGGAACCTTACCAGTGATCCAGTCTTCCTTTATTTTCACATGTAGAGTGGGTTTCTCATAAATGTAGCAGATTAATTCAGTATAGTTATAGGCAATGCAGGCTATGTTCATCGTCCTCAATACTGCCCAGGTTTCGATTATGTCGAACACCTTCTGGTAGTCTATGAAGATCATGTCAAATGGGATGTTATACTCCATACATTTCTCCATCAGTGTACATGTTGCTTGAATATGGTCAGTTGTAGTGAAATCTTTTCCGACTGTTTGACGTGCTGGTAAAAGTCAAATTTCTGGTGCAGGTGGTTCGTAATGGTTTCAGTTAGCACCTTGTAAAATATAGATAAAAGACTAACAGGCCTACAATTCTCAATGTTTGTGTTGTCATCTTTAGTGAAGAGCAGAATGACTTCTACATTTTTTGATGACTCTGGAATCTTCACTTCTTCGAGAAATTTATTTAATAAATTTAGGAGCGCTTCCTCATCTCTTAAGCATCTAGCATGTGATCTGATCTTCCCCTGGTACCATAGACTTCTTGAGTTGCTTCAGAGCTGTTTCCATTTCATTTTTATTGATGTGTTCAATTTCTTCTGACCCCACATTTATAAAAAAACTTCATGCAGGCTTTGGCTTGATAGTAATTGACTGTAGGGCTTCCAACGAAAGTCTTCACCAGTTTTTATAGTTTTGTCTCTTTCAGTAACAACTTCTTCTTGCCCATTCTGAATGTTGTGGATGATAACCCTGCATTTTGAGTGGAATGAAAAACTCTCATGTTCACACTGATTTGGTTGGTCTCTTCGATCAGTGTTGTTTTTTGCATTCACTGATCTCTTCTGATCACCTTCTTAACATTTTTATTGAGGTCTCTGTATATGGATGCATCTACATCTCTATCTACACCCTGCAAACCACCGTGAAGTGTGTGGAAGAGGGCGTGACCCATTGTACCAGTTACAGCACTTATTAGGTTTTCTTCCTATTCCATTCACGTATAAAGTGTGGGAGCAATGATTGTTTGAATGCCTCTGTGCGTGCTGTAATTATTCTAATCTTGTCCTCACAATCCCTATTTGAGCAATATGTAGGGAGTTGCAGTATATTCCTCAAGTCATCATTTACTATTCAGTTGAGGGTTCATTCAGTTCCACTCCTCTTAAGTTATCTGTTGGTTGTTAAGAAAATTCATCATCATTTGACCTCTCTGGTTTTGCGATGAAATATGCAAAATTTCTGTGAACTACAGTATGTTCCTAACAAAATCAACAAGTAATAAGGAAAATGTGATACTTTCTGCTGCTGTCAGAGCCTCATAGATCTGTTCTAGTTCTTCATCGGTTGAAGGGGAAGTAGACTTTTTTTGGTGATAAGGTGTTTCCTCCTATTTGAATTACCAGAGCTATGCCACCAATATGCGAACTTAGACCTGAGTTATACTGTAACAGAAGGTGCTCAGTCTTGAGGACAGTAGCTGCTTCTCATTTGAGCATCATCTCACTGATTCCAAAACGTCCCATTTGATGTTCTGCAGTTTCTATTCCAAACAGCTGAGATGTTCTTCCTTTGAGTTTATTTTGTTGTTTAATTTGTTAAGTGGTTCTTTTGCACCCCATCTCCTCCCCTGGAATCCACGTGGCAGATTGACATTTCAATGCAAGGTTCCAAGCCTCCAGCTCAACATGCTTACTTATGGTATGGTGGTTTTAAAGTTTGTCATTTTCATTCAGGGAAGGTTTGGACCCTATCTTCTCATGCTGGTCCATTGTGGACTGAGAAGAGGTGGAGGACCATATAGGAAGTAACAAAGTTGACTGCTGCATGATCACTAATAGCCATAGCAGAAACGCACACCTGATGCTGTCTAGCTTCTGCCAGCTAAAGCAGAGCCTCTCCTTAACGCCGTGTGCCTGGCCTAACCCACTGGATAAACATCCATCACTAAGGGCACAACAGCCAATGTGTCAACATAGATTTTGATGGATAAGGGTTTTACGGCACATTCCCCTCAAGATACAGGTGAGGAAAACCGGGAGCCAGTACAGTGCAGGGTCACCACTCCCCGAGATTATCCTGCTCGTAGTGGTTCGTTGGATGTGATCACCAACTATCAAAGCCATGACATTAAACCATGATAATTGTCATATGAATATTGTGGTATCCTAGAAGTGATGTTGGTATGAAACCATCAGGAACTGAATTACGAATATTCTGCGCCGACTGTGAAGGGCTACACAGAAAATTAGTACTATCCTCAGCACGGTTCTCTCTGTCTTCAGTGCACTGCAAAACTCTTCAGAATAGATGCTTTGCAATTTTATTGACAAAGCATCCACAGTGGTAATATTATAATCATTACAAGTAGATGATTTTTGTCTTGCTTTCAGTATTTGTAGACTGAATGATAGTTTTGATTAAGAGGTAACACCACTGTAGAATTTTCAAAAAATCATTTTTTATTGGTTTAAAAGATGCTTTGAACCTTCTAAAATATGAGGCAAAAAATCTAATCCCTGAAAACAATTTGTTCTATGAAACTCTGAGCTCCTCCTCTAGCACATTGGATGACCAAAACAGCCTACCTACACCAACTCAATAGCCCCTGTAATGTCTCAGTATAGTCAGAAGCATTTCAAAATAGTAATACATTAGAATGGCATTAGCAAGCAGCAGTATGTGTACGAAAAAGACAGTACTCTCTTTGAATGTTGATTTTTGTGTGCAGCATTGTTTTTTGATAACTTACTTGTGATCTTAAGGCATACAATTTTGTCTTTCAAGTACGAATGAATGGTAAAAAGAGGTATGAAAGCATTGTATCCAGTACAGTGTCAAAGCAGTATGCCATCAAAGCATCCAATGAATAGATATGAGGCTGAGAAGTCAGTGCCACCACTAAGGAACTGAAGGACAGTGACCAGGATTTTGATGTGAATCATGGATTGAGCTACAGGTTTATAAATGTTCTTCCCATTTTCTCTGCTATTTCTAAATACGTGAAATGTAAAATGTGCAATTGAGACATCATGCTGCAAGAGCAAAGTCCCCGAGGCTTAGGCTTCACAAAAATTATTGCTTGTCCAAACTGCCCAGAAGCTGGAATACCAAGCAGTAAGATTATGTTGAACACATATGAAATCAACTGTCAAAACATCCTAGCAAATGTGCATGCTTGGAGTGGGGCTAAACAGAATTGCGAAGTTTTGTATGTTCATGGAACTGCCATGACCAATATTTCAATTGTTCCAGAATAAACTAGTGTATAAGATTTTAATCATAACGATAACAGTACGACAGGCCAGTCCTGGGATACCAGGTTAATGGTAAGAGTTTTTAAAAATATAATTTTGTCAATTGTTCATGTCTATAACACATTTGAAAACTTCAAATGCATTTTTCTTGGAATATGATTTTTCAAAATTGAATGCATCATAGCTCTGACAATTTTCAATCTTATTATTTGAAAATTTAACCACAAATTTGAAACAACATTTCAAAGTGAAGTGTGTTAAGAATTTTAAATTAGTTGATTTCAAAAATATTTATTGACAAATGACTGTCCTTTTTAGTGAAAATTGAATGACTTCAGTCAAACACTCACCAATACCACAAAATTTCTAAATTACACAAACTGGTTTCAGTTCTAGTGCATGCTGCAGATTGCCTCAAATTCAACAGGCCTTGCAAGAATTGCTGCACTGTCACCATTTTGTAATATTTTCCGATTTTCTCTCTAACCCTTCTTCAGTCCTAAATATTGTCAAAAAACGCCTTTTTAGGCCATTAAAGCAGTGTTATCCCTTAAGGTGACTTACTCTAAACAATACTGCCAGCATTCTGTGTTCCTTGTTCTGGTGAAAAATGCTTCTCTTTCATGTTAGATGTTACGATTTCACTTTTTCAGCCATGGCATATGGTTTTCTGTGCACAATAAACTTTCTTGATTTGTAACTTTATGTTATTTGTAGCTTACCAAGTCTCTCTGTGGATGTTCACATTTTGCAATCAATGCTGTGTTGCTGTCTCTACATTTGTGTTCGTATGCTTTGGGGACAGCCCGAATGACAGTGTTCTTCAGGAAAATCTTTTCAAAGTCTATAATGATCAAAAAACTTGTGGCCTTCTTATATTGTTTACAGAACAACAACTGGAATGCCCCAAAAATGTGAATCTCATCTGGTGAACGAGCTTTTTAGTTTTCAGTATGCGTAAGAGAGAAACGCACAAACAACTGTGACAGTTATTGATTTATGATGTTTAGTTTGCAGTTGATGCATCAGGGTATTATTAGTATCTATACTCCAGTCCTCATACCCAGTTAAAGAAAAGCAAATAAGACTCGATGACATATACTCTGGGTATTCCAGCCCTCAACAACAGAGTCTTTGAGATGCAAGCCATAGTCACTTCCTTGCCCACTCAAGGAACTCATCAGCCGGTATTCTTGCTGCCTGTGGTATAACTGAATCTTGGCTACAACGCAGGATGTGTGTGGCAACTCTGTGATCACAGAGTTATCTCTTAGTTAGCACAAAATTTTCTTGATTTTTTGACATTTCCATTGAATAATCAAAGTGGTTTTCACTTAAAGCGTCACAGAAGGTTATCAATTTATGGTTCTGAATCCTCCCATAAACTGCAACTAATCTCATCTTTCTCACTGCAATTTACCTGTCCTCGCCACCACTGGTACAATAAGGGAGAGACAAATACTGCAACTCTTCACTAGCTCTGAGGTAACATGGTCACCTGTAAAGTAAAGGCCGCTTTGGCTCACAGTTCCCGTCTTGCTGGAGGCCAGATTTGTAGCATTTCTCAGGCAAAGCTGTAAGCAGCCAGTTTGAAAATTAATAAGGAAATCTTATGAAACTTCTCCATCAAAGGTCATCTCACTACTTCCATTACCCCATGGTTAAAGGCATAAAACCTACAATAACACATAATTGATAATGATCCTTTACACTTCTACCAACATACAATTTAGTAACAGTGAATATAGATTTATGAAATGCTACATTTCCATTCTACTTGTGTATGGCACACGACTTACAGCTTACATTTATCATGGTGTGTTGTTTTCATTTGTATTAGTACAGTGTGCATTTTAATAGCGTTTTTTATTAGTTTATGGAACACAACAGTAAACATCAGACGGAAATTGATCAACAATACAGGGTGTCCCAGGAGGAATGGTCAATATTCAGAGATACAACAGGAATGACCATTCAAAGCAAAAAAGCCCATTAAATATGGACTCAAAGGTGTATATGTTAAGATCTATGAGTATTTGTACATCTTCGGTACTATGGAATACATCTCTTCTACTGAACAAGTGCTCACAGCTCTTAAGTATGCATTTTGGAGCCCATATTTACTTGCATGCAGCTTTACTGTATGGTTAAATGATGATGGCGTCCTCTTGGGTAAAACATTCCGGAGGTAAAATAGTCCCCCACTCGGATCTCCGGGCGGGGATTACTCAGGAGGATGTCGTTATCAGGAGAAAGAAAACTGGCGTTCTACGGATCGGAGCATGGAATGTCAGATCCCTTAATTGGGCAGGTAGGTTAGAAAATTTAAAAAGGGAAATGGATAGGTTAAAGTTAGATATAGTGGGAATTAGTGAAGTTTGGTGGCAGGAGGAACAAGACTTCTGGTCAGGTGAATACAGGGTTATAAATACAAAATCAAATAGGGGTAATGCAGGAGTAGGTTTAATAATGAATAAAAAATAGGAATAAAGGTAAGCTACTACAAACAAACTAGTGAACACATTATTGTGGCCAAAATAGATATGAAGCCCATGCCTACCACACTAGTACAAGTTTATATGCCAACTAACTCCACAGATGACGAAGAAATTGGTGAAATGTATGATGAGATAAAAGAAATTATTCAGGTAGTGAAGGGAGATGAAAATTTAATAGTCATGGGTGACTGGAATTCAGTAGTAGGAAAAGGAAGAGAAAGTAACATAGTAGGTTAATATGGAATGGGGATAAGGAATGAAAAAGGAAGCCACCTGGAAGAATTTTGCACAGAGCATAATTTAATCGTAGCTAACACTTGGTTCATGAAAGAAGGTTGTATACATGGAAGAAGCCTGGAGATACTGGAAGGTTTCAGATAGATTATATAATGGTAAGACAGAGATTTAGGAAGCAGGTTTTAAATTGTAAGACATTTCCAGGGGCAGATGTGGACACTGACCACAATCTATTGGTTTTGAACTTTAGATTAAAACTGAAGAAACTGCAAAAAGGTGGGAATTTAAGGAGATGGGACCTGGATAAAATGACAGAACCAGAGGTTGTAGAGAGTTTCAGGAAGGGCATTAGGAAACGATTGACAAGAATGGGGGAAAGAAATACAGTACGAGAAGAATGGGTAGCTTTGAGGGATGAAGTAGTGAAGGCAGCAGAGGATCAAGTAAGTAAAAAGATGAGGGCTAATAGAAATCCTTGGGTAACAGAAGGGATACTGAATTTAATTGATGAAAGGAGAAATTGCAAAAATGCAGTAAATGAAGCAGGCAAAAAGGAATACAAACGTCTCAAAAATGAGATCGACAGGAAGTGCAAAATGGCTAAGCAGGGATGGCTAGAGGACAAATGTAAGGATGTAGAGTCTTATCTCACTAGGGGTAAGATAGATACTGCCTACAGGAAAATTAAAGAGACCTTTGGAGAAAAGAGAACCACTTGTATGAATATCAAGAACTCAGATGGAAACCCGGTCCTAAGCAAAGAAGGGAAATCAGAAAGGTGGAAAGGGCATATAGAGGGTCTATACAAGGGCGATGTTCTAGAGGACAATATTATGGAAATGGAAGAGGATGAAGATGACGACGAAATGGGAGATATGATTCTGTGTGAGGAGTTTGACAGAGCACTGAAACACTTTAAGTCAAAACAAGGTCCCAGGAGTAGACAACATTCCATTAGCAGTACTGATCGTTTTGGGAGAGCCAGCCCTAACAAAACTCTACCATCTGGTGAGCAAGATGTATGAGACACGAGAAATACCCTCACACTTCAAGAAGAATATAATAATTTCAGTCCCAAAGAAAGCAGGTGTTGACAGAGGTGAAAATTACCAAACTATCAGTTTAATAAGCCACGGCTGCAAAATACTAACACGAATTCTTTACAGACAAATGGAAAAACTAGTAGATGCCGACCTCGGGGAAGATCAGTTTGGATTCCGTAGAAATGTTGGAACACGTGAGGCAATACTGACCCTACAACTTATCTTAGAAAATAGATTAAGGAAAGGCAAAACTACATTTCTAGCATTTGTAGACTTAGAGAAAGCTTTTGACAATGTTGATTGGAATACTCTCTTTCAAATTCTGAAAGTGGCAGGGGTAAAATACAGGGAGCGAAAGGCTATTTTCAATTAGCACAGAAAGCAGATACCAGTTGTAAGAGTCGAGGTGCATGAAAGGGAAGCAGTGGTTGGGAAGGGAGTGAGACAGGATTGTAGCCTATGCCCGATGTTATTCAATCTGTATATTGAGAAAGCAGTAAAGGAAACAAAAGAAAAATTTAGAGTAAGAAATAAAATCCATGGAGAAGAAATAAAAACTTTGAGGTTCACCAATGACATTGTAATTCTGTCAGAGACAGCAAAGGGCTTGGAAGAGCAGCTGAACGGAATGGACAGTGTCTTGAAAGGAGGGAATAAGATGAACATCAACAAAAGCAAAACAAGGATAATGGAATGTAGTCGAATTACGTCGGGTGATGCTGAGGGAATTAGATCAGGAAATGAGACCCTTAAAGTAGTAGATGAGTTTTGCTATTTGGGGAGCAAAATAACTGATCACGGTTGAAATAGAGAGGATATAAAATGTTGACTGGCAATGGCAAGGAAAGCATTTCTGAAGAAGAGAAATTTGTTAACATCGAGTATAGAGTTGAGTGTCAGGAAGTCGTTTCTGAAAGTATTTGTATGGAGTGTAGCCATGTATGGAAATGAAATGTGAACGATAAACAGTTTAGACAAGAAGAGAATAGAAGCTTTCGAAATGTGGTGCTACAGAAGAATGATGAAGATTAGATGGGTAGATCACATAACTAATGAGCAGGTATTGAATAGAATTGGGGAGAAGAGATATTTGTGGCACAACTTGACTAGAAGAATGGATCACTTGGTAGGACATATTCTGAAGCACCAAGGGGTCACCAATTTAGTATTGGAGGGCAGTGTGGAGGGTAAAAACCATAGAGGGAGACCAAGAGATGAATACACTAAGCAGGCTCAGAAGGATGTAGATTGCAGTAAGTACTGGGAAATGAAGAAACTTGCGCAGGATAGAGTAGCATGGAGAGCTGCATCAAACCTATGGACTGAAGACAACAACAACAACAACAACAACATTCACTTGACATTTTTTTCTTGTTTTAGTTCACGTTACCTTCTCCAAAAATATGGATAGCAAATAGCTTGCAGTAGAGGAGATTTGTTTCACAGTATAGAAGATGAAGAAGTGCTTTGAGCTCTTGAAGTATGTGTTTTAGAGCTCACATTTACAGCACTTTTTTTTTTACTTCAAATGATAATCCCTATCATATTGACCATTCCTCCTGGGACACCCTATATATTCTTTCACATTCTCTAAAACAGTCGGACAATGCTAAGATAGTTTACCAATTCCACACCTGTAGTAACCTACTGGTTCAGAGTTAAATATGCCATCAAACCGGATCAGAATCGAATTTTCGTTTGAAAGGAATTTTTTGATGGCTGTTCCATAAGGGTTGGAGAGGTAAACATTTGAGGCCGTAAGGTCAGAAGAATAAGGGCATGAGGGATGATTTCCCAAACTCCTAGATAGTTTGCTTGTGAAATATGCAGAGTGTTATTGTGTAGTAGCAACACACAATGCATTTTGTTGGATGTTTCTCTTACATTGCGACCAAAAGGTGCCTCAAACAATAGAAAATCCAGGATGGAATGTAACAATATTATGAAAAGGAAAGTTGCTACTCACCATATAGCAGAGTTGAGGTGTCGTCTGCACAACAAAAAGACTTAAAATAAATAAAATAAGTGTTTTTTGGAACATTCTTTCTGTTGTGCCTATCTGCGACTAAGCATCTCCGCTATATGATGAGTAGCAACTTTCTTTTTCATAATATTATTACAAAAGATGCCTCAGTTGTTAAAATATATATATATAAAGAAACATTCCACATGGGAAAAATATATTAAAAACAAAGATTCCATAACTTACCAAATAGGAAAGCGCTGGTAGATAGGCACAATAAAAAACACACAAACACACACACAAAATTTCGAGCTTTCACAACCCCCGGTTGCTTCGTCAGGAAAGAGGGAAGGAGAGGGAAAGATGAAAGGATGTGGGTTTTAAGGGAGAGGGTAAGGAGTTATTCCAATCCCGGGAGCGGAAAGACTTACCTTAGGGGGGGAAAAAAGGACAGGTATACACTCACACGTATCCATCCGCACATACACAAACACAAGCAGACATTTGTAAAGGCAAAGAGTTCAAAAAAAAAAAAAAATATATATATATATATATATATATATAATAGAGGGAAACATTCCACGTGGGAAAAATATATTTAAAAAGAAAGATGATGAGACTTACCAAACAAAAGCGCTGGCAGGTCGATAGACACACAAACAAACACAAACATACACACAAAATTCTAGCTTTCGCAACCAACGGTTGCCTCGTGAGGAAAGAGGGAAGGAGAAGGAAAGACAAAAGGATATGGGTTTTAAGGGAGAGGGTAAGGAGTCATTCCAATCCCGGCAGCGGAAAGACTTACCTTAGGGGGAAAAAAGGACAGGTATACACTTGCACACACACACATATCCATCCACACATACACAGACACAAGCAGACATTTGTAAAGGCAAAGAGTTTGGGCAGAGATGTCAGTCGGGACGGAAGTACAGAGGCAAAGATGATGTTGAAAGACAGGTGAGGTATGAGCGGCGGCAGATTGAAATTAGAAATTAGCGGAGATTGAGGCCTGGCGGATAGCGAGAAGAGAGGATATGCTGAAGGGCAAGTTCCCATCTCCGGAGTTCTGACAGGTTGGTGTCAGTGGGAAGTATCCAGATAACCCGGACGGTGTAACACTGTGCCAAGATGTGCTGGCCGTGCACCAAGGCATGTTTAGCCACAGGGTGATCCTCATTACCAACAAACACTGTCTGCCTGTGTCCATTCATGCGAATGGACAGTTTGTTGCTGGTCATTCCCACATAGAACGCTTCACAGTGTAGGCAGGTCAGTTGGTAAATCACGTGGGTGCTTTCACACGTGGCTCTGCCTTTGATCGTGTACACCTTCCGGGTTACAGGACTGGAATAGGTGGTGGTGGGAGGGTGCATGGGACAGGTTTTACACCGGGGGCGGTTACAGGGGTAGGAGCCAGAGGGTAGGGAAGGTGGTTTGGGGATTTCATAGGGATGAACTAAGAGGTTACGAAGGTTAGGTGGACGGCGGAAAGACACTCTTGGTGGAGTGGGGAGGATTTCATGAAGGATGGATCTCATTTCAGGGCAGGATTTGAGGAAGTCGTATCCCTGCTGGAGAGCCACATTCAGAATCTGATCCAGTCCCGGAAAGTATCCTGTCACAAATGGGGCACTTTTGGGGTTCTTCTGTGGAAGGTTCCGGGTTTGAGGAGATGAGGAAGTGGCTCTGGTTATTTGCTTCTGTACCAGGTCGGGAGGGTAGTTACGGGATGCAAAAGCTGTTTTCAGGTTGTTGGTGTAATGATGGTTCAAGGATTCCGGACTGGAGCAGATTCGTTTGCCACGAAGACCTAGGCTGTAGGGAAGGGACCGTTTGATGTGGAATGGGTGGCAGCTGTCATAATGGAGGTACTGTTGCTTGTTGGTCAACTCCATTGGTTCCATCAGATTCACCTGGTCCTACTCTAAATCCCATGCCACTTTCCTTGACGTTGACCTCCACCTGTCCAATGGCCAGCTTCACACGTCCGTCCACATCAAACCCACCAACAAGCAACAGTACCTCCATTATGACAGCTGCCACCCATTCCACATCAAACGGTCCCTTCCCTACAGCCTAGGTCTTCGTGGCAAACGAATCTGCTCCAGTCCGGAATCCTTGAACCATTACACCAACAACCTGAAAACAGCTTTTGCATCCCGTAACTACCCTCCCGACCTGGTACAGAAGCAAATAACCAGAGCCACTTCCTCATCTCCTCAAACCCGGAACCTTCCACAGAAGAACCCCAAAAGTGCCCCACTTGTGACAGGATACTTTCCGGGACTGGATCAGATTCTGAATGTGGCTCTCCAGCAGGGATACGACTTCCTCAAATCCTGCCCTGAAATGAGATCCATCCTTCATGAAATCCTCCCCACTCCACCAAGAGTGTCTTTCCGCCGTCCACCTAACCTTCGTAACCTCTTAGTTCATCCCTATGAAATCCCCAAACCACCTTCCCTACCCTCTGGCTCCTACCCCTGTAACCGCCCCTGGTGTAAAACCTGTCCCATGCACCCTCCCACCACCACCTATTCCAGTCCTGTAACCCGGAAGGTGTACACGATCAAAGGCAGAGCCACGTGTGAAAGCACCCACGTGATTTACCAACTGACCTGCCTACACTGTGAAGCGTTCTATGTGGGAATGACCAGCAACAAACTGTCCATTCGCATGAATGGACACAGGCAGACAGTGTTTGTTGGTAATGAGGATCACCCTGTGGCTAAACATGCCTTGGTGCACGGCCAGCACATCTTGGCACAGTGTTACACCGTCCGGGTTATCTGGATACTTCCCACTGACACCAACCTGTCAGAACTCCGGAGATGGGAACTTGCCCTTCAGCATATCCTCTCTTCTCGCTATCCGCCAGGCCTCAATCTCCGCTAATTTCTAATTTCAATCTGCCGCCGCTCATACCTCACCTGTCTTTCAACATCATCTTTGCCTCTGTACTTCCGTCCCGACTGACATCTCTGCCCAAACTCTTTGCCTTTACAAATGTCTGCTTGTGTCTGTGTATGTGTGGATGGATATGTGTGTGTGTGCAAGTGTATACCTGTCCTTTTTTTCCCCTAAGGTAAGTCTTTCCGCTGCCGGGATTGGAATGACTCCTTACCCTCTCCCTTAAAACCCATATCCTTTTGTCTTTCCTTCTCCTTCCCTCTTTCCTCACGAGGCAACCGTTGGTTGCGAAAGCTAGAATTTTGTGTGTATGTTTGTGTGTCTATCGACTTGCCAGCGCTTTTGTTTGGGAAGTCTCATCATCTTTCTTTTTATATATATATACCTAAAAACAAAGATGATGTGACTTACCAAATGAAAGTGCTGGCAGGTCGACAGACACACAAACGAACACAAACGAACACACAAACATACACCTGTCGACCTGCCAGCACTTTCATTTGGTAAGTCACATCATCTTTGTTTTTAGGTATATGTTTCCTTCTATTATAACCATATATATATATATATATATATATATATATATATATAATAGAGGGAAACATTCCACGTGGGAAAAATATATTTAAAAAGAAAGATGATGAGACTTACCCAACAAAAGCGCTGGCAGGTCGATAGACACACAAATAAACACAAACATACACACAAAACTCTAGCTTTCGCAACCAACGGTTGCCTCGTGAGGAAAGAGGGAAGGAGAAGGAAAGACAAAAGGATTGGGTTTTAAGGGAGAGGGTAAGGAGTCATTCCAATCCCGGGAGCGGAAAGACTTACCTTAGGGGGAAAAAAGGACAGGTTTACACTCGCACACACACACACATATCCATCCACACATACACAGACACAAGCAGACATTTTTCAATGTCTGCTTGTGTCTGTGTATGTGTGGATGGATATGTGTGTGTGTGCGAGTGTAAACCTGTCCTTTTTTCCCCCTAAGGTAAGTCTTTCCGCTCCCGGGATTGGAATAACTCCTTACCCTCTCCCTTAAAACCCAATCCTTTTGTCTTTCCTTCTCCTTCCCTCTTTCCTGACGAGGCAACCGTTGGTTGCGAAAGCTAGAGTTTTGTGTGTATGTTTGTGTTTATTTGTGTGTCTATCGACCTGCCAGCGCTTTTGTTGGGTAAGTCTCATCATCTTTCTTTTTAAATATATATATATATATATATATATATATATATATATATAAACAAAGATGATGTGACTTACCAAATGAAAGTGCTGGCAGGTCGACAGACACACAAACTAACACAAACATACACACAAAATTCAAGCTTTCGCAACAAACTGTTGCCTCATCAGGAAAGAGGGAAGGAGAGGGAAAGACGAAAGGATGTGGGTTTTAAGGGAGAGGGTAAGGAACCATTCCAGTAAATGCATTCTCTTGCTGCTTGTCACAAGATGATTAAATGGTTGCGTTTCATCGCGTATAGCAGAATGTTGAAAATCAGCAATGCCAGAACGATCTTTCTTCAAACAAGAAAATCTTTTTCTGATGTGCTTTGCCTGAAAGCACTCACCCCACACACAACATGCCACTACCTTCACCTCTCTATTAAACACAAAGTGAACTTTTTTCCATTTGTGACTCTATACTAAAATGCTTAAACAAGTTTCAAGTATGCAAAATCCAATATGTAACTGCAAGATAAATACTAGAATTTCAAACAAGAAAATGACAGTTGATAAATACACTCATAGCATCACACCACAGTCACCTGCTCCAATGGCGTCCGATGTGTGGTGGCAGGTGGTGCGTGGATGGTGGCCAGTGGCTGCAGCAGGGTGAGGAAATCTTAACTATTCTGATTTTGACGTACCCACAAGCTGTTTTGCAGAACAGTTTCTGGAAGTTTTTGATATTACTGGTGGCTCAGAAAGTGAAGCAAATTATCTTTGAGGTTCCATTAGACTGATAACTTTAGCAGACAGCCAAAATGTGCTTTAAAAAATAGTGAAAGGAGTGGACTCGAAGTTGTGACTTTGTGTCCACATTTCGTGACAAGCATACTAGACCACGAGTTCACACAGCGCATCAACAGTTTGAGAAGTAGCTAACATTTCCTCCAGACACTTCCGCATCCCATAGTGTTGCCAAATTGTGTGTACGGCCAGACTTAGAATTCTGAGGTGTAGCTGATTTTATTGGCTATCTTAAGTGAACTACGCAGACTTAGCCTTTGTGGAAACTGGCCAGGGCCAGATTTTATGGATAAGACTGTGCATGTGTGATGTGATGCCTTCAGTCTCCTTTGGTGTTTCTGGATGATATGGCTAATTATTGGTTGTTGTTGTACAGCACTGGCTGGCGACTGAATTTCTGCTCTGCCATCCATTTATCTGCTGTTAAGTCTGTGAAAGCTAACATCAATGCATTTTTGTCTATGGCAGCTCCAGTTTTTCCTTGTGTCAAAGTACTCAGAGTATGCCACAGACATGGCAGCACATGAAATGCCCACTGTGGTTTAGTGACTTCTGTATCAGGCAGCTATGACCTGGCCACGGACACAGGAAAGTAAGATAATATTTTAATGTATCATTCATAAGAAGAACACCAGAGATGGACCACGAGCTCTGAGAGAGGAAGGAAATTGATGATTGTGCCTTCAGCAAAACTCTGCAGCATATCATCACTCCAAAATAGTATTATGGTAGCTTGTGGCTTGCTGAACATTCTATGTACACAGGGCAGAAGGGCAGTTTAGCCTACCCCCCAACCTCTTCCCAATGTGGAAATGGACATTGCAGAAACTGTTCATACAGGGGCTTATGAGTTAATGTATCTTGACACTGAAAATAAAGAATACATTTTTAATGAGTCAGCTATTTGTAAAAGCTTCTTCACACTCAATCATCACAGCAGATGAATTAGGTAATTAGAATCTGTGCGACTGCATTATATACAAGGTGTACAACTTTACTTCCACCGGTTTTTCCCCAACATTTGAGGCTTTAATGAAACAAATTGGTTATACATGTATCATTCACAGTATTTTCCATCACTGGCCACTACTTTCTCTCATCTTTCAGGCAGTGTACGAATCCTGCATCGAAAAAATTGTTCATCTTTTGAAGTGATCCACGAATGGATCCAATTTTTGACTTCTTCATGAGATCAGAAGTGTTGGTCAGCCAGGCCATGCGCCATTGATCTAAACAGGTGATAGTCAGAGGGAGCAATGTCTGGAGAATACGGCGGGTGGGGTAGGACTTCCAATTTTAACATTTCCAAGTACATTTTGACCTCTTTTACAACATGGGGTCGAGCGTTATTGTGCTGCAAAATCACTTTATGGTGCCTCTCACTGTATTGTGGCCATTTGACTTTTAATGCTCTGCTCAGATGCATTAATTGCGTTTGTTAACAGGTACCTGTGATTGTTTCAGTTGACTTTAACACCTCATACTACACGACGCTGAGCTGGTCTCAACAAATGCAGAGCATGATCTTGGAGCCGTGAATATTTGGTGCATGGAAGCATGACCAGGATATCCCCATGATTTTTTGTGTTTAGGGTTGTCATAATGAACCCATTTTTCATTCCCGGTCACAATGTGATGCAGATATCCCTTCTGTTTTTGCCTCTGAAGCAACTGTTCACAAACACACAAACGCTGTTCAACACCTCTTGGTTTCAGTTCACAAGGGACACAAGTTCCTTCTTCCTGAATCACGCTCATAGCCTTGAAACGTTTTGAAATGGCTTGCTGTGTTACTCCCACTATTTGTGCCAATTCTTCTTGAGTTTGACGTGAGTCTTCACTCAGCAATGTCTCCAATTTTGCATCTTCGAAAACATTCTCTCTTCCACCACTATGCCAGTCTATGATGTTAAAATCACCGTTCTTGAAGCGTTGAAACCACTCCAACACATTCTTTCACTAATAGCATCCTTACCATACGTACTTGAGAGTATTCGATGAGACTCAGCCACTGTTTTCTTCATACTGAAACAAAAGAGTAGCACCTCCCACAAATGACAAGAATTAGGCTTGTAAACTGACATTTTCAATCAAGAACAACTTTATGATGCAGACACAAATCGACTAATGTTTGAATGAGGTTATGTTGACTGAGGTCCAAGCTAACTGCCTGATGTCTGCGATCAGTTTCTTTTGACCGCTACTTACCGTTGTCGACACCCATCGGCAAATGGCGGAAGCAAAGTTGTACGCCTTGTAAATTGACGGATTTTAAAGAATACTGGCCACAACGTGTACTTTCTGAATCTGGAATTCCAGTGCACCTTATGTTTTTTCTTGGAACTAACTTGAACCTCAAAGCGTCACATGTAAATTATCTGGGAGAAACAGCAACAGATTAACATGGGCTTTACCTCAACTGCCACACAGTATGGGACTAATAATAACTGTTGTCAGTAACAATGTTGCTGTTGTTAATGACATTTGTTGGCCATGATTGCTTCTACAAAATAAACACAGAGATGTGAGAACCTGTTTTCACACTGTCCAAAATTTGGTGAAGTCAGTCACATTCTGCTGCTGTTTGGTATCTAAACTCATATTAACTAGATAGTTTCAGGTAAAGAAACCCTTGAAATGTTCACTAACGAAACATAGCAGTTTCTTGTTAATGGATGAAAGATTTCACTCTCAGGTTTTTTAAAAAGTTATGTCGTTATCACCTTTTCACTTTCTGTTCTGTTCGAGACAAAAAAGTCACAAATCTCTCCGCAATAGTGCACTATAAAATATTCATTAGTGTGATAAATGCAATTTTTTTATTGAATAGTGTCTCATGTAAATTAATTTATGTTCTTACAATGAGAAGAAGGTGGGAGAAGAGAAGTAAGAGAGAAAAAAATCTAATCTACTAATAACATCAACATTATGAGATAGGGTACAATCTCAATGGACAAATGTAGCAAAAGAAATTGAACCCATCTCCAAAAAAGGTAGCATCCCAGCATTTGCCATAATGGCTCAAGGAATCTAAGGAAACATTGCTGAATGTGGACAGGACCCATGCTCTTCTTGAATACAACCGCAGGCAATTTAAGAAGCAAGCTGAGGAGAGTGACAGAGGAACTACGGCTGTAAGATTTCTATACAGGACATCTCACAATTAGAAGCAGCTGCTTTGGGCACCATGCCAAGTGCAATATTTGCATACAGTGCATATCCAAATGTAGACAACAGCCTTGCCACAGTGGATACACCGGTTCCCATGAGATCGCCAAAGTTAAGCACTGTCGAGCGTGGTCGGCACTTGGATGGGTGACCATCTAGGCCGCCATGTGCTGTTGCCATTTTTCGGGGTGCATTCAGCCTCGTGATGGCAATTGGGGAGCTACTCGACCGAATACTAGCAGCTTTGGTCAAGAATACCATCATAACGACCGGGAGAGCGGCGCCCCTCCTATCTGCATCCTGCAGTAAGGATGACTGGCGGTCAGATGGTCCCGGTAGGCCACTCGTGACCTGAAGACAGAGTGTGTATCCAAATTAGTACTGACGTTGCTGAAAGTGTATGAGGAAAAGAGGAGGAGAGCGGGACACCAAATGGTAAGTCACTTGTGTGGATAAATGTTCTAGAACTGGCCCTGAATACAACTACAATGCCTTTGCCACAGTGTCTTACTGCCCAGAAGTGGAAACAAGGTTATAGAGATTGTCTTACAGTGTTAATGTTGTTAAAGCCCAGGATAAGCACTGTTTCTCCTGCAAACCTTATGGTGATGGCTCTGTTCAAGATCACAAATCCAGAGGTGCAGGATGCAATCCTCTGGCGTTCCTAGCACTTGTTTCTTCACTTGGTACTTCTTTAACCTTTGGCAATATTGTGTTGATGTGATAACTACCAAGTTGCACCATAGTTTGAAGGCCCCATTAATCTGTAGGTCCCCCTACAACTGGCTGAGTAAGTTCACAGGTTAGAGGAAGGCTATGATGTGCCAACTACAGTAAGATCACACCTAGTAAAGCAAAAGAACCTCGGAATTAGAGGCAATGTTACCTTTTTTTAATATGGTGTCCATTGCCTTATTATGTTCCGGTCATCACCTGTGTGGTCAGTTTGATGCAGAACTATAGTCCTGTCATTCTGCAGCAAACTTCCTCATTTCAATACACATGTTGCATCCCACACCACACCTTACATGCTCGTATCTTTCCTCCAGACCCCTTCTACTAGTTTAAAGCACATGATCTCAACCATTCTCTTCCTCTGATTTGTTATATTCTTTAACAGGCATTTTTTCTCATTGAATTTCTGCATAATGTTCTCATTCCTTGCATGGTGAATCTGTCTGATCTTCAACATTATCTTCTAACATTACTTTTCAAAGGTTTCTAATGTTTTCATCACTCTTTACATCCATATTGTGCTGTGCTTGAGACATAGTTTTTCATTAAGCATTTTCTCATCTCAATGTTTATATTGTTAACAGCTTTGTGCTTTTATAAAAGGCCATTCTGCCTCATGAAATCTTGAAACTCCATTCTTGCCCATATTAAGCATTTAACCATCCTGCTTACCTGTCATGCTGCAAATACCATGCCTTTATTTTTTATCTTGTGTATGTGCATATTATAGCCATAACCATGCTAAGCAATGTCAAAAATTAGAAACAATAAGAAATATTGATTTTACTAAATCTAGATGCTACAATTACAACAAATATGGTCAAAGTGTAAACAATATTATGGAAAGGATAGATTGCTACTCACCATTTAGAGGAGATAATGAGTCATAGACAGGTACAACGAAAAGACATTACATTTAAGCTTTTGGCCAAAAGGTCTTCTTCCGAAGTAGGAATACTTTGGAAGAAGGCCTTTTGGCTGAAAGCTTAAATACGTGGTAGCCTTTTCGTTGTGCATGTATGCGACTGAACGCCTCCGCTATATGATGAATAGCAATCAATCCTTTTCATAATATTGTTGCCATTCCATCCTGGACGTTCCACTGTTTGATAGCCAAAGTCTTAAGTGTTCCTGAATATTATAGTTTCATCTATAATGTTATTGGCCAATATAGTAGAGTCACAAAACCAACCAGGGCATCCTCAAAACAGAGCACAACATGAATATGTCTGCCTTGGACTAGACCAATATGACCAACAGGAGCAATGCAACTTGTTTGAGGGTAACCTGGTATTCTCTACAAATCGCATGTTTCACAAGCAGCTATACCTTTACAAACAACAAGTTAAAATGGAATCATGATAGGGATAACCCAATCAAGAAGCTCAGTTCACTGTGTTACTACCTTAGAACAGGGGTTCCCAAACTTTTCCTCTAACAGAACACTTCCACAATCGTGGTACTTTGATGGGACACCTTGTTTATTTAGAAGGTTAATATTTCATCATCATCATCATCATTTAAGACTGATTATGCCTCTCAGCGTTCAGTCTGGAGCATAGCCCCCCTTATACAGTTCCTCCATGATCCCCTATTCAGTGCTACCATTGGTGCCTCTTCTGATGTTAAACCTATTACTTCAAAATCATTCTTAACCGAATCCAGGTACCTTCTCCTGGGTCTACCCCGACTCCTCCTACCCTCTACTGCTGAATCCATGAGTCTCTTGGGTAACCTTGCTTCTCCCATGCGTGTAACATGACCCCACCATCTAAGCCTGTTCGCCCTGACTGCTACATCTATAGAGTTCATTCCCAGTTTTTCTTTGATTTCCTCATTGTGGACACCCTCCTGCCATTGTTCCCATCTACTAGTACCTGCAATCATCCTAGCTACTTTCATATGCGTAACCTCAACCTTGTTGATAAGGTAACCTGAATCCACCCAGCTTTCGCTCCCATACAACAAAGTTGGTCGAAAGATCGAATGGTGCACAGATAACTTAGTCTTGGTACTGACTTCCTTCTTGCAGAAGAGAGTAGATCGTAGCTGAGCGCTCACTGCATTAGCTTTGCTACACCTCGCTTCCAGTTCTTTCACTATGTTGCCATCCTGTGAGAATATGCATCCTAAGTACTTGAAACCGTCCACCTGTTCTAACTTTGTTCCTCCTATTTGGCACTCAATCCGTTTATATTTCTTTCCCACTGACATTACTTTCATTTTGGAGATGCTAATCTTCATACTATAGTCCTTACATTTCTGATCTAGCTCTGAAATATTACTTTGCAAACTTTCAATCGAATCTGCCACCACAACTAAGTCATCCGCATATGCAAGACTGCTTATTTTGTGTTCACATATCTTAATCTCACCCAGCCAGTCTATTGTTTTCAACATATGATCTATAAATAATATGAACAACAGTGGAGACAGGTTGCAGCCTTGTCTTACCCCTGAAACTACTCTGAACCATGAACTCAATTTACCGTCAACTCTAACTGCTGCCTGACTATCCATGTAAAGACCTTTAATTGCTTGCAAAAGTTTGCCTCCTATTCCATAATCTTGTAGAACAGACAATAACTTCCTCCTAGGAACCCGGTCATATGCCTTTTCTAGATCTATAAAGCATAGATACAATTCCCTGTTCCACTCATAACACTTCTCCATTATTTGCCGTAAGCTAAAGATCTGGTCCTGACAACCTCTAAGAGGCCTAAACCCACACTGATTTTCATCCAATTGGTCCTCAACTAATACTCGCACTTTCCTTTCAACAATACCTGAGAAGATTTTACCCACAACGCTGATTAAAGAGATACCTCTGTAGTTGTTACAATCTTTTCTGTTTCCATGTTTAAAGATTGGTGTGATTACTGCTTTTGTCCAGTCTGATGGAACCTGTCCCGACTCCCAGGCCATTTCAATTATCCTGTGTAGCCATTTAAGACCTGACATTCCACTGTATTTGATGAGTTCCGACTTAATTTCATCCACCCCAGCCGCTTTATTGCACTGCAATCTATTGACCATTTTTTCCACTTCCTCAAATGTGATCCTATTTCCATCATCATTCCTATCCCATTCTACCTCGAAATCTGAAACATTACTGATCGTATTTTCACCTACATTGAGCAACTCTTCAAAATATTCCCTCCATCTGCCCAAGGCATCCACAGGATTCACCAGCAGTTTTCCTGACCTGTCCAAAATGCTTGTCATTTCCTTCTTACCTCCCTTTCGAAGATTGCTAATTACACTCCAGAATGGTTTTCCAGCAGCTTGACCCATAGTCTCCAACCTGTTTCCAAAGTCTTCCCACGATTTCTTCTTGGATGCTGCAATTATCTGTTTGGCTTTGTTTCTTTCTTCAACATAACTTTCTCTGTCTACCTGGGTTCTAGTATGTAGCCATTTTTGATACGCCTTCTTTTTCCTTTTACAGGCTGCCTTGACTGTATCATTCCACCAAGCTGTTTGCTTTATTCTACTTTTACACACTACTGTTCCAAGACATTCTTTAGCCACTTCTAGTACTGTGTCCCTGTACCTTGTCCATTCCTTTTCCAATGACTGTAATTGACTACATTCAACTAACTGGTACCTTTCTGAGATCGCTGTTATGTACTGGTGCCTGATTTCCTTATCCTGAAGTTGCTCCACCCTTATCCTCCTACATATGGACCTGACCTTCTGCATGTTCGGCCTCACAATCCCAATTTCACTGCAGATTAAATAATGATCAGTGTCATCAAAGAATCCCCTGAATACACGTGTGCCCCTCACAGCCTTCCTGAATTCCTGATCTGTTATTATATAGTCAATGACACATCTGGTTCCCCTGCCTTCCCAAGTATACCGGTGAATGTTCTTATGTTTAAAATAGGAGTTTGTGATTACTAAGCCCATACTGGCACAGAAATCCAAGAGTTGTTTCCCGTTCCTGTTGGCCTCCATATCCTCTCCAAATTTACCCATACCCTTTTCATACCCTTCTGTTCGATTTCCAATCCTCGTGTTACAATGCGAATATACTGACACAATCCTAATTTTCTTGCTAGACACTGTCAAATCTATCCACATCAGTCGTTCGTTTACATACCTTATTGCAGCTACGCTGGGTTCCATTTTTTTCCTAATGTAAAGCCCTACACCCCATTGTGCTATTCCTGCTTTGACTCCTGACAGGTAGACCTTGTATTCTCCCACTTCCTCTTCTTTCTCACCCCTTACCCGAATGTCACTAACAGCTAAAACGTCCAGCCCCATCTTACTTGCAGCCTCTGCCAGCTCTACCTTCTTCCCAGAGTAGCCCCCATTGATATTAATAGCTCCCCATCTCATTACCATTTGTTTGCCAAGTCGTATCTTAGGAGTCCCTGGTTTGTCAGTTAGAGGTGGGACTCCATCACCTCCAAAGGTCCGAGGCATTTTGCTCTGATTGTTGCCAGCATCATATTTAAAGTACCAGGGAAGCAGGTTGCTAGCCTTACTTGCCCCGAGTCCCATTGGGTTTTACCCCTAACAGCTGAGGGACTAACCGGTGGATTTGATAGTCTTTGCCGTATGAGCACAAAGGTGACCACGACTCAGAATATGTCCGAGATGCCCAGCCTTATTCCAAAGTAACTGGTATCCCGACTGTCGGGACCACTTACTTGGCCACTCATACGTTGCCCATGGTTCATGAACTAGGACATGACTACAGGAACCCACACCATGAACCACATTAATATTTTTTTAAAAAAATGAGAAAACTTGTTTTATTCAGTGGTTACTTCAATTTTTAATCATAACTAATAACACGGAAATTGTATAAAACTTTGTTTTAAAAAAAAGAAAAAATGTCAAAAGATAAAAAAGAAAAAAAAAAACACCATGTTATTAACAGTTTTTGCAGAGCAATTATTCACTTCTCATGGAATACCAGTGTTCTGCAGAGCATAGTTTGAGAAGCCCTGCCTCAAAAGTATCTCTCATCGTGTTCACCTACAAACAAGAGCAATGGCTATTCCACACATTTTCATTCTCTGTTGTCTTGTGGAATTATCTTCTAGACTTTGTCCACAGTTTAGAAAGGAGATATGTACTCTGTTGGTAAGATATACAAGCTCCTGCTTAACATAAAGCAAAAAACTGGGAATCCTTACCAATTAAAAACATACCACATTAGTTACTCTTCTTACAAATTGTCTGGACATTTAGATTATAGGACTGAAAAGCTATATTAGCTACATGGTAAGCATCAGTGTTTTATGTAAAGCTGTATGACAAGTGGTAGTGTAAAAAATATTTTCTTTGAAAAATACTATTGCAATTAAGTACACATTGAGCTACTAACAGCAGGTGAACAGCAGCTACATAGTAAAACAGAGGTGGCAGCAGCATTTTTCAAAGTACAGCTTCCTTACTGATACACTTGAGCAATATCGTGATAGTTCTTTTAATTAAAATTCACTTGTCTCATAATATACAGATGCCAATCATTTGATTAGAGCATATGAGACATGTCAAAAAAAAAAAAAAAAGAAAAGGTAGGTAAACAACTTCACTGATGTGAAACTATGGGTAAAATTACAGGGAAGTAAGCTCACAGGACTAATTTTTTGTCACCTCATTGCGCACGCACAGATCAAGCATTAAGCTTTTGCAGATGGCGCAGTTACCGAGTCACATGCCCTACTGTGAGTGCACTGACTCTACCTGAGTATAAGGCAGTAGTGATCAGTGGACACTGTACATAAACATGGGTAAATGAAAAACGTGACAGTGGTAAAATGGAGCAACTATGTTGGGCCCTGCCCATAGCCATACAGTGTGTGAAGTTGTTACATTTTACAAAATTATTAAGGCTTTCGTGGCCACTTGTTGACAAACTGCCTATTGGCTTCTGTCTCGGGTTCTTCGGCCGACGTTCATCTAATGATTTTTCATTTTATCAAAGCTTCACCCTCCATTGCCGGTGGTGAACTGGAGGCGAGCTCACGGCCACAGACTATATGTACCTGGCGCGCCATCCATGTGCACATGCGGAAAAGTTTATGTCGGAATGACTGGACGATCCATTAACACCAGGATCAAAGAGCATAAGCGACATTGCAGGTTGGGGCAGGTGGAGAAATCGGCCGTGGCAGAGCACGCACTGAATGAGACCGACCACGTAATAAAATTCGCCGACACGGAAGTTCTGGCTGTAGAGAAGCACTATCACACGCGCTTGTTCAGAGAAGCTGTAGAAATCCAAAAACACGCGAACAGTTTCAACAAGAAAGAGGAAAGCCTTAAGGTAAACGGATCCTGGCTTCCCGTACTGCAGCGAACGACCGTCGCAGGTTGCAAGAGGAGAACCGCACCGGAAATGACCGTGGAGAAGCCCTCGGACGTTGGCGCGCCAGGTACATATAGTCTGCGGCCACGAGCTCGCCTCCAGTTCACCACCGGCAATGGAGGGTGAAGCTTTGACAATGCCAGCCACTCATGCTGGCGAAACGTCAGAAAAATCATTAGATGAACGTCGGCCGAAGAACCCGAGACAGAAGCCAATAGGCAGTTTGTTACATTTTGCTGGTGTTTCAAGGTGAACTGTTCAACGTGTCTACAAGTAGTTGTGTAACACACCTGGTTACGAAACAAGTTGTCAGAACTGCGGTCAGAAAAATATCCCGACTGAGAGGGAGCAGAAATGCATTTCACGGTCCATGAATCAAAATTGCTTCCAAACCTGACAGATATTGCTGCAGGTGGTGAATGAAGGTCCATCCCAGTCTGTTAGCAAGAGAACATTGTGACGGGAACTGCTTGCGACAAATATTTGGAGTCGGTCACCTCACAAGAGCCCATTGTTCACTGGGCTATAGAATATCTGACTGGCTGTCTGATCATTCCCCCACCCTATTACATCTCAACTGGCCTGCAAAATCACCTGACTTGAACACCATAGACCATCTGTGGGATATGTTGGAACAGGTAAAATACAAACATCAGTACACCCACAAACTGGTGGAACTGAGTGATCAAGTCCTCGGTGAGTGACTTAATCTGAATGCAAAGTAACAGCACAACCTTGAAGATCCACTTCCTAAAAGAAACAGGTGGTTGTAAAGTCCTGGGATGGGATTACATGGTATTAAATGAGGCTTGTAATGATTTCTGTAGCAGTGACTAAGTTTTCGTCTGGTGAGCTTATTCACTGTTAATACAGTATTCAGATTTAAGTTTCTGTATTTTTTGTTTTCTTTCGTTCATGTGTACCTCGACTCATTCTAAATACATAAAGTTCCTGCTTCTTGATGGGATCTACAGCACATGATGAATGAAAAAATTGTGGATACACTGTGTGAACATGTAACATTGCATGCAAAAAGTATTAAGTATATAAAACAAACTGAAATGCATTTTGATATCTTAAAACCGGCAGTCTATTCTAGTGGTCTATTTACCCTTTTCATAATATTTCCCACTTCAGTTATCCTTTGGCTGTCCATCCTTGTAGAAGCTAAGCTATTTCCTGTAAATGGGTCATTCCATGTCGAGTCACCTCAGAAAAGTAAAATTTTCATTTCAAGTAACTCTGATTGTTATCAAATTTGGTGTGTTCTTTACACATATCGATATAATGAAAAACACCAAATTTCAGAATTGTAGCTTATAAACACCAGAAGTATTTGCCTCCCAAGGTCCTGAAAATTCGACAAACACTGCAGGCGATAACAGCTTTAACTCCTGTTCTGATGGAGACAGAAATGTGAAATGGGTAATCTGGGAAAGGGCTGGGAACAAGCTTTCAAATGATGTGCAACATGACCACATTCAAACAATGCTCACAATTAAGGTAAGTGATCTTGACCTTTGGTTTTAAATATCTTGAAATGTGTCACCTCCAACATTACTGGCAAAAATATATTTACTTCTTCATTGTACACTAAACAACAAGTTTAAAATCAAATTGGGATGACACTAGGACACACTAACTGATATGCACAGCTGTGTGATACAATTAAGTAATACAAATTGTATGAAGACTGCAGCAAAATGACTTAAATTACTGAAAAATGTGTTAACTGTTAAAAAGGTGTTGTAATACATAAAATGTAACACGGTGAACAAGCCAATTGCAAGCATTCTTATATAACCAATAATGTGGCAAGGCCACCCAAATGTTATTAAGTCATGTTACCTGAAAGTAAGTGACAAGATATGAAATCGTGTCAGTGAAGTGTTTGCTTCCAAAGCTTGGATGGCAATGTTGATGCTCCATGTATGGGGTAAGTTGTAGCAAAAGGTGTCATGACTATACAAATGTATCAGATGAAGGTGGAGTTTGAAAGAATCATGTATTGCTGTAATCCCTTGAGGGGCAATGGACACAATAGATACAAGGAAAGCCTACATTAAGTCGAAATGCAGATGGTTTATGCAATCAGTTGCATAACGACAGACCACAAATGTGTGAACAATGTAGAAAATAATTAACACAGAAGAAGGGCATTTGGGTTAAACAACTACATTGAAATAGATATGAATCACAAACCTGCACAGCTCCTCTGATGATTTACACACATTAGTAGCCCCAAATATTGCTTTATTGTATTAAATAACAGTCTGGTATCTTCTGGTGAGCCTCCAATGAAAACGAAGAGACTTGAGAGAGGAAACATAAACACAAAAAAAGTTTGAGAAAGTGCATGTTGTATTCCAAAGTAAATATATATTCAATGTGGTAGAAAGTACAGAGGGTGAAACAAATGTGGGCTCTGAAATTATAATGCAACTGAAAGAGAAATTCAGTACTAGCGACACAAGCTGTAAGAACATGCTGACACTTCTTCCGAAAAGATGGACCACTCAAAGGATTGAAACTGAATTTGGAGCCTCAATCTATTTAGAGAGAAAAGCAAAACAATTAGTCAAAGAACGTCATATCATCGCCATTCCTAATATGATACCTAGACGCGTTGTTGGTGAACACACTGTGAACCGTGTGATAAAATTCTATAACAGGGAAGATATAAGCTTGTGATGGCCTGAGACGAAGGATTTTGTGTGTCAAGAAAAATGGTTCCAGGATTCGTAAACAAAAACAACTGGTGTCTGGAAATTGGAATATGGTGAACATCCAGGATTAATACAATTATCCATATTCCGCCAGTTACGATCCAGCGTGTGCGCTCTCTCTCTCTCTCTCACACACACACACACACACACACACACACACACACACACCGGTATATATTTCCTCCACCAAAATGTGATGCTCATGTAGGAAAGTTCCTGACTGAAAGAGTTGACACATAATGCAGACTCAACATGTACAAACACTATCTTGCTCAGATCATTTGTAATACCACACAGCCAAAATGTTATACAACGTATGAGAACTGTCCACATACGCAGCCTTTCATGAGATACCTAGGAAGAGTTGTTTGACGAAAATGGAATTGATGACGTAACACACAAACTGTGGACATCTAAATCTCTGGACATGTCCATGTTCTGTGGAAGACTTCTTGAAAAACCTCGGCAATAAATTAAAAAAAACTCTTGTTGCTCTCCTTCATAGTCATCAAAGTCTTAACATCTACAACACTTGAAAGAGGCACTTTGTCACAATGAATATTTTGTTGTATGTGATTTAGCAGAAAATTGTTCAATTGTCCTGCAGGATGAGGTACAGTGGTGCCACTGGAGCAGGGCACAGGCCACCACTCATCCGTTTGTTATTATAGATGGCCAGCAACCTGTGCAATTGATCACATATCATTTGTTACCATATCAGAAAACCTTAAACATGCCACTGTGAATGTTAGTCTTTTGCGTCATTTGACTGACTTCGTGATATCCTATTTCCATAGAACACCCAAGTACATTTATTAATTCCCAGATGGCACTGCAGTCCAATGTACGAACTGCGAGAGTTTTGCAACCATATCTTTTCATCAGAGTGATTGTAAGAAGTGGCACTTCTCTGCCACATCACTTGACAAAGGACCATGTGATGGTATTGCTGCTACCATCCAGAGACTTACTTCCCATGCCACTCTGCAGTATATCTACAACTCTCACATAATGAGAAATCCAGACAGTGTTTGATAGGTGTACCAATTGCTTTGCTGGTGTAATTCACTGTACATGTGGGTTCCTCGATAGTAAGTTTTTATTATGTAATTTTATGATATGATTTATCCTCATTTAGTCATAAATGGTGATCTTTGTTGTCTGTACTCTTATACTTTTCTATCATGCTATGTATGTTTCCATAAACAGGGACCTGTAGAGGATGCTTTTTGGCATCAAAACTGGTACCATGTTTTGAATAAAAAACACTGGATTACAATATAGCTGTTGGTTTCAGTTATCACTATTTGAGTACTTCATGACAGGCTGCTGCCCCATGGTCCTTGGTAGATTACCAGACATTTTTATATGTCTTTTTTGCATCGATTTGCACTTGATGGCACTAACACATTAGAATATCTATGAATTTTTGCTAGTATACGATAATTGAAGCCAACATTGGATCTCTGTGAGTAACTGCACTTTAATTATAACCACCTAGTGTCATATTTTATGTCACTGAAGGTCAGATGTCGTAGTCTGTTACCTTGCATATTCCAAATGTTTGTTAATTGCCTGTTCACCTTGCTGCCTTACTGTGTGTTGCTACTACACCAACCTTTTTAACAATTAATATGCTTTTCAGAGCTTTATGACATTTTGTTGCAGTCTGTTACAATCTGTATTGTTTTATTGTATCAAATATTAATTGGTATATCCTAATGTCAGCCCAATTTCATTTTTTACTATGTTGTGTAATGAACATCAAGATGGAGATATATATACATATATTGTCTGCAGCATTTGTCGAATTCGACATTTTTTCAGAATTTTGTGTGGCTATAACTTTTGTTGTACTTGTGCTGCCATTCTGAAATTTAGCATTTTTCATTCTCTAATCGCATGCGATGAAGACACCAAATGTGATGAAAATCAGTGATGGTCATTTTGCAGCTGTGTTGGTTTGACATGGAATGACTCAAATATGTATAATGTTCTACAATACGACAAATTTTGCTATCATTTGTAGCTGTTCTCAGCTCACTGTTGACTTGGTACTTACCAAGTGATTTTCATTTTCATAGTTTGATTACTTGGGAAGCTCTTTATGCCTAAAATAAGAGTACATCGTTTCAAAGCTGTTTCAGTTAAGGGCCTTGCAAGTTCATCTAACTGTTTATTAATGTAGAAGATGGACCCCCTCTTCTTTCCAAAATTGCCTTCTTTTTGTTCAACAATAAAAAGAAAATTCATAGCAGGATGTAATTTACTTGTGTTTACTTCATTAACCTCACAAACTTTTTCAGACATACAAATCACCTGAGCACTTCCAGTTGGTTAGCTGTGAACAAACTCCAAGCCACTCAAATTACAGGGAGTGTTTTTGGCTGAATTTATAGGCTTCATAGGAATCCCACATGAACCTTGGAAAATAAAGATCAATTCAGACAGGACCCTGCATTATTTGGATAAGCCAGATATAATCAGGGTGTTTCAAGTGCCCCAGAGGTTGCTCATTGATTGTTCCATTATAACAGCCACAGGTCGACAATGCTCATCTCCCTCTAATATATGTAGTTACACTGCAAACTAACCACTTTCATACGTGTGAGGGCTACCGGTAAAGTAATCTCCATTAGGCTTTACATAACATACTGGATTTATTAGAGCAAATTTATTAGAAATTTAATATTACTTATTCATGTAATTGCAAATCGGGGAGAGAGGGTGTGCTGTGTAAAGCAGATGAGAAGAACTAAGAAGAGGATAGGGAGGGCCAAAGAGAATGGTGGATGATGGGAGGCTATAGAGAAGGGTTATAGAGCAGGGAGGTGCAGCAAAAATAGATAAAAGACTTGGACAGGGAAGAAAATGCATTTGTAGCATTTGCCTCTTATTTCTAAACTCATGCTCATAAATTAAGGATAACTACAGAATGTGGTGCCACACAATGTGGCACTACCCAAAACTGGCGCTAATAGCATAGGCACATAGGGAACACACACGACAGATCTGTAAGTCCACGGTATTGGTGATAAGTTGAGAAAACTGTCCCGAAACACATGTGCTACAAAACACCACTGTTTCCTGCACATGTACTCTGACGTCAATATGGGATATGGTCACCATGCACACGTACACAGGCTGCACAACAGGTTGGCCTACTCTGGATCAGGTGGTCGGGCAGCTGCTGGGGTATAGCCTCCCATTCTTGCACCAGTGCCTGTTGGAGCTCCTGAAGCGTCCTAGAGGTGTGAAGACGTGCAGCGATACATAGACAGAGAGCACCCCTGACGTGCTCGATGGGGTTTAGATCTGGAGAACAGGCAGGCCACTCCATTCGCCTGATACCTTCTGTTTCAAGGTACTCCTCCACAGTGGCAGCTCGGTGGGGCAGTGCGTTATCATCCATCAGGAGGAAGGTGGGACCCACTGCACCCCTGAAAGGTGGACATACTGGTGCAAAATGACATCCCGCTAAACCTGACCTGTTACAGTTCCCCTGTCAGAGACATGCAGGGGTGTACGTGCACCAATCATAATCCCCCCTACACCAACAAACCACGACCTCCATACAGGTCCCTTTCAAGGACATTAAGGGGTTGGTATCTGGTTCAAAACCCGGTGAGAATCACTGTTCAGGCTACACCTGGACTCGTCCATGTACATAACCTAGGACCACTGTTCCCATGACCATGTACTGTGTTCCTGACAACAGGGTTTACGAGCTCTCCTGCGACCAGGGGTCAGTGGTATGCACCTTGCAAGTCTCCGGGCAAATAAACCATGTCTGTTCAGTTGTCTATACAGTGTGTGTCTGGAGACAACTGTTTAAGTGGCTGCAGTAAGGTCCCAAGCAAGGCTACCTGCAGTACTCCTTGGCCGTCCGCAGGCACTGATGGTGAGATATCGGTATTCTTGTGGTGTTGTACACTGTGGACGCCCCGTACTGTAGTGCCTAGACACGTTTCCTGTCTGCTGGAATCGTTGCCCTAAGCTTGAGATCACACTTTGTGGCACATGGAGGGCCCGTGCTACGGCCTGCTGTGTTTGACTAACCTCCAGTCGCCATAGTATTCTAACCATCATAACGTCATCAATGTGTGTTCTTTGAGCCATTTTCAACACACAGTCGCCATTAGCACTTCTAAAAACGTCTACACACTTACTCGCTGTACCGTACTCTGACATGCACCAACACACCTTTGCGTATGTGGACTGCTGCCAGCGCCACCGTGCGATGACTGCAGGTCAAATGCACCGCATGGTTATACCCCGAGGTGATTTAAACCTGCAAACTGCCCACCAGAGCGTTGTTTCACCATGTATCAGTATTATCCTTAATTTACGAGCATGAGTTTATATCTGCATCATGAATGGTTACCTTCACTTTACCCCCCCACCCTTAAAAAAAAAAGAGTCAGTCCTATAACTCTCCCTCTATTGTATTACTAACATTCATCATTTACATTCATCATTAAACTGTCACACCAGAAACACTATATGTAACAAACTAAAACACAAATAATATTCCAGTTCATTACTTGTGTTTTAATTGTGTTAAAAACACATCTTGTAACAGGATACAAATTTTATATGTTAAATTATCAGAAATGTTCCAAATATACATGGTTACAGTGTGTTCAGTGAAAAATTTCCCATACTGTTGCAGAGAGCTAATATAGTCAACTGTGAAATTAAATATTTACTAATATTTAAAAGACAATGTAAGTCCTATGTAAATTTACAATCAGTACAGAGAAAAACAAATGTGATACTCAACTCTGTATTAGTATGTTTGCCTCTAGCATTTCACACTTAATATGAAGAAAACTAAGAAACACAAACACAACATACAGCAAAACAAGAACAAAGTAGTTTATCTACGTTCTAAATTCTGACACTAAGATCAAATATTGCTGGACAGTTATTCACAATAAATGCTTCTCACTCCACTTTTTAAAGTGGTTCTTTATGTTCTTTTGGTAAAGCAGTCTTATCCTTGCATCATTGTTACTTTTGCAGTTTAAGGGCAAAACTAAGTTAGATAGGAATGATAATATTAAGTACAACCAACTCCACTGTATTTTCATAACATACTGTACAGTCAGTCATTTGTATACTACCCATTACATCCACAAACATTAATATGGATGCAATGAACTTGATAGTGTTCATGTACTCTTCCCTACAACAAGTTTGTGACCTTTAAAATATTGAACAGAGAAAAAAAAGGGGGGGCATTGTAACTAAAGCACAACAGTTGGAAAAGACACTGTGTGTTTATTCATCTGTAAACTTTCAAAACGATTTTGTTTTTCAAATAAGTGAATGATTGTCTCATTATACCATATTTCAATATGTGACGACAGTTCTGGCAAAATACTTCTCGGTACACTGAATGAGTATATTTCATGTGGTGACCAGTGCGCCAGATTTTGCAACCTTGCAGTTACTGTATGCACAACAAGTGGAGTGAAACCCAAGCAACTGCCACCACTTTCTGAACTACTGCCATTCCAGTATACTACAGGATAACCCAGTAGAATACCAATCAGTGTAGGTACACACCATTCACACTCTATGCTTAAGAACATGACAGGGAACCCATCATTTTTTGTTGTAATTAAGAATTTCTCAATGTTTCTCACAACTTCCATGACCATACTGTCTATGGTATTGTATACAAGTGTGCCAGGCTTAATGATAACAGGTGTTTTAAGATCTTCTCTTACATCTACAAAATAAAAGCTCTGTTTTCTATTAACAATTTCTTTGGCATTCTTTAAGACATTTTTTGTACTGATTATGAAGCACTCCTGAGCACAGCACAATACATGTACATCTGCTTGTAACAGACTATGATGCTTTAACTTTGCTACAACCTGGGATATAAGAACAGGATCAACAGCACTACCAATATCCCATAAAAACCCTGTTTTAAGATTCTGATTTATTGTTTCCAGGCTTAAGAAAATTTTTGCAAAGTATTTCCAAAATATTTTACCAAAATGTTCCGAAAACACTTGCTTCCACTGATCAAAGACTTCCATATTTTACACATCCAACCTCATCCAATGAACATTAAGAGCTAATTTCTCACCTGTATAAATGAGCACCAAGGTTATTTAAAACAGCGTCATTGTCCCCAAATATCTCCAATGCCTGTTCATAACAGTTGAATAAATCTGTATATCGGTTTTGTGATTCAAGAATATTGCCCCATGAGCCTAAAATTAACAGAAACCATTAACTATCAAATGCTATAATCTAATTTTTCGCTACCTGTTACAAAATATTCAGTCTACAATTAAATTCTGTAACTTCTCATGACACGCACACATTACTAGAAACATCTCAAAAATAAATTATTTTGTTTAAAAATCAATTTACATAGACATAATGAAAACTGCTCTTTGAGTTCCGCTTTCCACTGAGGATTGAGTTTCAATGCAACAAGGAAATGAGCAAATGCTCTGCCAAAATTCTGCTTCTGAAAGTACAATTCAGCTTGCTGCCGGGATCTGCAGGCAACTTCCCTCCAAGCTTCTGGTTTCATTATTTTTCTAGAGCGTTGAAACGGAAAGAAACGTTAGTTGTGACGCTGTTTAATGTGGAATATTTGACAATTAGTTTTTTTTCACTGTGGACGAACTTAAATACACAAACATTGCCAACAACTGTTAGGTCATCCATATGTACAACATATTGCAACCAATCATCAATTGTCGAACTGGTGTTCATTTCTATGAAAAGCCATGTCAATATTCATCTTTCAGTGAAAGGCCTACAACACAATGCTTTTAATGAAAGTTCTTCTCGATTAAAATGGGCAAAGGAAAGAACGCTGTGACTTATTTCAGAAGAGGAAACAGAATATAAATGTTACATTGTTCTTTAAGTTTCTCTTTAATTTAGGTACCGTTCTTTCTAATTATAAAAATTCAAATAAAAATAGAAAAAAAGGTACGTGTCCGTGTCGCGAACATACGCAAGAGTAGCATCAGTTCTTTCGTTTCGACACTTCTCACTATAAAATTTGTATAAGGAAATTACATTTCACACGCAACTCGATTCCTAATACGGATTTAATACTGATTACTGTCCGTCTATTTACTTTTCACGTGTGGATCCAACCACATTTTAATATATATATCCAAGAAAAACTAATTTTTTGGATAGTCACAGCAGAAATGAACATCCCGAACTATCGAAAGTACCACAGTCTAAAGGCCCGTCCACACGCAACGATCTGTCTGCGCACATCACATCTGCGCAGACAGATCGTTGCGTGTGGACAGAAGATTTGCACCAACCTGAGGTGTGTGCAAACCTGGAAGTTGGAGTTGGAGGTTTGAGCGAAACCTCTCAAATCTGTGGGTTCAAACCACATCTGTGCAGACAAGTTGAAGCGTGTGGACAGGAGATCGCCGCAAATCTGGCGCGAAACAGCTGTTTGTTCAGTCTAGTGTTTGCATTTGTGCGCACGAGGCATTAAAATGGCTGATACTCGCCAGTTTGTAAGTGAATTCATTGAAATATATACAAACCAGCCATGTTTGTGGAAGATTAACAGTAAAGAATATGTTACCCCCAGCCGTTCATGAGTAGAAATTGCCCTTCTCATACAAGTATTTTTTCTCATAATATGAGGGGTTAAAAACTTTAAGAGATAATTATAAGTTTCGACATCCATCAGCAAATAATTTCGCCAGTCGTTAGGTTCGCCCTGCAAATCTCGCAGTAAATTTACGTGAGAAAACTGCTTTCGCTTTAGCAGCCACTGTCTACACCATTTTGACCGCTTTCTGTTTCCTGAGGTTGGTCTGAATGTTTTTTGCATCACAAGTTGCGAACACAGACCACAACAGAACTTCCTCCACTTCTATATTTCAAAATAACTGAATTAAATTTTTGACGTTTACGGTGAGCGTGGTCGCTTGCCATTGCTATTCCTTTTCTACACCGACAGATGGCGGGCGAGTAGTAGATTGGGGTTTGTGTGGTGTGAACACATCACAATTGCAGCGATCTTTTGCATGTACAGACATCTGCGCCGATGTCTGCGCAGACAGATCGTTGCGTGTGGACCGGGCTTAACATAACAGTCGCGACACTTCGCCTCGATTTTGTTGCCTACAGCGCCAGCAGCGCCCCAAGCGGCTGGTAGGTTGAACTGTGAGTTCGGCGCGATCGTGAAAGCGAATAGTGATTGATTATTTTGATTTATACAATGGTTTATACCATCGGGAGCGTTTGTAGCGCAATAAATTGCAGCAACAACAGGAAGAAGACACCACAGCTGTCTCTTCTTAGGTTTCCTAACGATCCTGAGAGGTATATACCATCATGTTACTAAACTGTATCGTCAGGATTCACTTGCAAACTATATGTGTATAAATGATGAATATATCGTTTTAGGAGCAGAAAATGGCTTGTTAATAGCAGACGAGAAGACCTTATGAAGAAAGACCCAGTTTATCTGTGTAATAATATTAGGTTTTGTCCGCTACATTTCGAAGAAAACCAGTTCATGAACGCAGACAATAAAAAACTTGTGTGGAATGCAGTACCCACACTGTTTGACATCCTAAATACGCCAACTCAACTGACGATGAAGAGGAGACTGCCACTAAGATTCGACAGTCAATCTAAAGCTGTAAAACAGTCGTATGACACAGAAGCAGCCAATTCAGCTCTCCATGTATCAGTGCCAGATACGTGCGAATCGTCACCACAGACGTGCTTTGACGATAAAGTGGTTAGATTAAGTGCAGCTGTTCATGTCTTACAAAAGCGTGTGAAGTATCAGAATGTGCAGGTCGAGCGAAACTACTACGGGACAAGGAAAGTGCCTACAGACAGATTGTTTGAAAATTATTCAAATATTTGGTTTTTCGTGAAATGTAATGTAATCAGCTCATTATAATGTTTTCAGCATATTTCTGCCACTGTTTGGCAGTTGCTTTACCCACTTTGAATAATATAAAGATTAAGGTCGTACTTGTGGCAACAGGCAACAATGACTCACACAGTAGGCCTACAGAACGATAAACGCGCTGTCGATCGCTTTTGCATGTAGATGTACATGTCTGTGCTTCTTACATGTGAATCTGTGTGTTTATATTCTTTTGATATCAACGTGGTAAGCTGCAATTCTGTCCAATGTCACAAGTGTTTCTTCACAAATGTGTTGTAGCTTGCCACTCTATTCATGGTTTTTGTCCACACTTGCGCTTATTTTAGAATCATTAATAGAAACATATATGCCTTCCGATACTAAACAAACTCTTGGAGGCAAGAAAATAACTCGAATAATTCGGAAATTACGTAGGAAATGGATGTAAACAAACATTATGCTTACAACGCGTCTGACGTTCACCTTACCTGCCGCATGGAGCGCTAGTGTCGCTCCAGCTGTCAAACGGCAACAACTTTTACAGCAGTGAGTGTCGCGACTGTTATGGGACTGTGGAAAGTACTCAAAGTAGCCATAAATGTATTTGTTCTTTGTTGTCGCGGTACTGCGATCCTAAACTGTAGAATACATGCTAGCAAACAAAACAGTATCTCATGATATCTTCAGTTGGCATATTCCTTGCAATTTTGGAAGCCGTTTCTCATCACTTCTTAAAAGGCCCGTCCACACGCAACGATCTGTCTGCGCACATCACATCTGCGCAGACAGATTTTTTTTTTCCTTATTGTAATTTTAATCACCTCATACAAGGCGGGCTGGCAGCAGCATATTACGCTGCTCTTCAGCCTTGAGTGATACAATAATATGACGTATAGGTGGCACAGATAATACAATAAAAACGGCGGGCAAAAAATATAGACACGAAAAACAATAAACATGAAGCCGTTCACGCTGGACGAGAAAAAACACTAACAATTGTTGACACGGCGCACATAACACTGATGGCTGCGACGGCACACGTGAACAGTGGTGGAGTGACGGCGAAAGAACACTAAACACAAAAACGAAGGCACACACACGAGACACTGATGGCGATGATCTCCGGCGCGCGAAAGTCCACTGAGCGTGTACGTGTACGAGTCTGGGGACCTGCCAAGAGATGAGGAGGGGGGGTGGGAGAGGGAGAGGGGAGAGCAGAGATGCCACAGGAAGGGGAGATAGGGGGAAGGGAGGAAGGGGGAGGGGAAGCCCAGGGGAAGAGGGGTGGAGGAAGGGGGATGGGGGATGGGGGGAAAAGGTGAGAGAAAGGAGGGAGGGTGCCTAAAGGAAAGGACAAGAAAGTGGGGAGGAGGATCAAAGTTGATAGGAGGGGGCGCGCAGACAGATCTTTTTTTTTTTCTGTATTGTAATTTTAATCATCTCATACAAGGCGGGCTGTCAGCAGCATATTACGCTGCTCTTCAGCCTTGAGTGGTACAATAATATGACATATAGGTGACACAGACAATACAATAAAAACGGCGGGCAAAAAATGTAGATACAAAAAACAATAAACATGACGCCGTTCACGCTGGACGAGAAAAAACACTAACACTTGTTGGCACGGCGCACATAACACGGATGCCTGCGACGGCACACGTGAACAGTGGTGGCGTGATGGCGAAAGAACACTAAACACAAAACGAAGGCACACACACAAAACACTGATGGCGATGATCTCCGGCGCGCGAAAGTCCACTGTGCGTGTACGAGTCATGCAGACAGATCGTTGCACAGTCTAATATATACAGTCGCGACACCCACTGCTGTGAAAGTTGTTACCATTTGACAGTTCAAGTGACACTAGCGCCCCTAGCGGCCAGAAAGCTCGCCTTCCTCTGTCGGCAGATGCAACGTAAAAATAATGTTTGTTTTTAATTCGTTTTGTACGTAATTTACAAAATAGTTAGTATATTTTTGCGTCACAAGTGTTAGGAGAACAGCGAGAGACATAAATGATCGTGAAATTTAAGTAAACAGATAACGAACTATTGAATGAAGTGACATAAGCTGCAACATATTCTTGAAGAAATACTTAAGACGTAGCATACAGTCGCACTTATTCCACTGTAAGTAAGAGAATACACACTGTATATCCCACATATGAAGTATATACACTCCTGGAAATTGAAATAAGAACACCGTGAATTCATTGTCCCAGGAAGGGGAAACTTTATTGACACATTTCTGGGGTCAGATACATCACATGATCACACTGACAGAACCACAGGCACATAGACACAGGCAACAGAGCATGCACAATGTCGGCACTAGTACAGTGTATATCCACCTTTCGCAGCAATGCAGGCTGCTATTCTCCCATGGAGACGATCGTAGAGATGCTGGATGTAGTCCTGTGGAACGGCTTGCCATGCCATTTCCACCTGGCGCCTCAGTTGGACCAGCGTTCGTGCTGGACGTGCAGACCATGTGAGACGACGCTTCATCCAGTCCCAAACATGCTCAATGGGGAACAGATCCGGAGATCTTGCTGGCCAGGGTAGTTGACTTACACCTTCTAGAGCACGTTGGGTGGCACGGGATACATGCGGACGTGCATTGTCCTGTTGGAACAGCAAGTTCCCTTGCCGGTCTAGGAATGGTAGAACGATGGGTTCGATGACGGTTTGAATGTACCGTGCGCTATTCAGTGTCCCCTCGACGATCACCAGTGGTGTACGGCCAGTGTAGGAGATCGCTCCCCACACCATGATGCCGGGTGTTGGCCCTGTGTGCCTCGGTCGTATGCAGTCCTGATTGTGGCGCTCACCTGCACGGCGCCAAACGCGCATACGACCATCATTGGCACCAAGGCAGAAGCGACTCTCATCGCTGAAGACGACACGTCTCCATTCGTCCCTCCATTCACACCTG
This sequence comes from Schistocerca cancellata, assembly GCF_023864275.1. Classification (NCBI taxonomy): domain Eukaryota; kingdom Metazoa; phylum Arthropoda; class Insecta; order Orthoptera; family Acrididae; genus Schistocerca; species Schistocerca cancellata. Next base: position 251,935,293 of record NC_064632.1, read on the forward strand.
TCGCGACACCACTGGAGGCGGGCTGCACGATGTTGGGGCGTGAGCGGAAGACGGCCTAACGGTGTGCGGGACCGTAGCCCAGCTTCATCGAGACGGTTGCGAATGGTCCTCGCCGATACCCCAGGAGCAACAGTGTCCCTAATTTGCTGGGAAGTGGCGGTGCGGTCCCCTACGGCACTGCGTAGGATCCTACGGTCTTGGCGTGCATCCGTGCGTCGCTGCGGTCCGGTCCCAGGTCGACGGGCACGTGCACCTTCCGCCGACCACTGGCGACAACATCGATGTACTGTGGAGACCTCACGCCCCACGTGTTGAGCAATTCGGCGGTACGTCCACCCGGCCTCCCGTATGCCCACTATACACCCTCGCTCAAAGTCCGTCAACTGCACATACGGTTCACGTCCACGCTGTCGCGGCATGCTACCAGTGTTAAAGACTGCGATGGAGCTCCGTATGCCACGGCAAACTGGCTGACACTGACGGCGGCGGTGCACAAATGCTGCGCAGCTAGCGCCATTCGACGGCCAACACCGCGGTTCCTGGTGTGTCCGCTGTGCCGTGCGTGTGATCATTGCTTGTACAGCCCTCTCGCAGTGTCCGGAGCAAGTATGGTGGGTCTGACACACCGGTGTCAATGTGTTCTTTTTTCCATTTCCAGGAGTGTAGATGCTCTTCCTTGTGTAAAAATGAAGCAACACATCACTTTTCATTACTTTCTGCTTGCAGGAAGCCTGCTTCCAAAAATACAATTTCCATCTTATTCTTTGTGCTATCAGGTTATCTCAATAAAACACATGACTGTTTCAAAACTTTATTATATCCCATTGATACATTTACCGAAAATAAAATCAAACGAATGTCAGTCCAAACCAATCTTTGTGAGTTTTTTGACAACTTCAAAGAATATGCGCATCAGATGGGTGGCTCCTACTGGTCCTTTGGAGAAATAATATACTACTGGCTGTTTGAAATTTGAGAAGATGCCGTTAATCATTATAACTAATGCAGTATTGGCAACCACAGATGTACGTATGAAACCCATGTCTTCAAATCCTATAACACGATCCCTAGAGCTGTCATATATCAAATTTTCCATTAGTTACATCTCAACCATAGACAAATTAACAATTACATCAGCTTCTGGTAACTGCTGCACTTTCTGCTTTAAAAGATGAAATATGTTATTATTTATCCCACAGTTTAATTGTATATCTTCCACATACCTTTGTAAGGTACGTACTGATGGAAGGTTAAAGCAGTGTGATAAAAAACTGTATGCCTGAGTACTACAATACAACAATTTAAGTGCAAATAATTTAGTTTCATCTTTCCATCTCGCACCACGTTTTCCATTCAATGGTATACCGATTTGGCTTATCAATAAATCGAGAGCATCTTTTTTCAAGTACTTGGAACCAATACTTTTTAAAATGACCTTGTCCTTTTGTACTTGTGTCAGGTGACGTTGTGGTTGCAGCTTATTCTTACGATGGGCACTTTCCTTGTCACATAGTAATTTTGTACGAAGTCTAATGATTTGCACGTTTTTATACTTCACACTATTTTCCAACACACGAATAATTTCATGTAATCTAAGCATTTCATCCTCAAAAGATGTCTGTGTTGCAGATTCCGTTGGTAGTGATTTTATATATGTCTCTCGTGTAGGAACACTTGTGGTAGCTGTTTCTTCTGTGTCAGGAGACAGTTTTATTGTTTTTTGCAGTAACACTTTCACGTTTGTATGGCAATTTTCTCTTCATCGTCACTAGTTGTGGCTTATTCGGCACGTCAAATAACGTAGAACTGCATTCCATACCAATCTCTTCTTTTCCGCGCTCATAAACTGGTTTGACTCGAAATGTAATGCACAAAACTTCACGTTATTGTGTAAATAAAGGGCATCTTTTTGCAGCAGGTCCTGTCTTCTACTATTTATTAACCGTTTTTGCTCCTAAAAAAGAAAAACAAATTAAGTAATTCAATACAGTTTAGAAAAAATCGTAAATAAATAGCGCTCTAATGTGATGTTTCATACCTCTCAGGGTCCTTAGGAAACCTGAAGAATGACAAATTATTCCTATCATTACTGCAATTGATTGCGCTACATACGCTGCCTTTCGTAAAAAACCATGTTAAAAATGAATATAAAAGATACTGCTTACATTTATTGAATACCGTATTCAGCATCGTAGCTTCTCCACCGCTTGGGACGCTGTTGTCGCGGTGTATAACAAAAATCAGCGAGAGTGTCGCGACTGTATATATTTGACTGTGGATCGTTGCATGTGGATAGAAGATTTGCACCAACCTGAGGTGTGTGCAAACCTGGAAGTTGGAGCTGGAGGTTTGAGCGTAACCTCTCAAATCTGTGGGTTCAAACAACATCTGTGCAGACAAGTTGGAGCGTGTGGACAGGAGATCGCCGCAAATCTGGCGCGAAACAGCTGTTTGCTCAGTCTAGTGTTTGTATTTGTGCGCACAGGGCATTAAAATGGCTAACACTCGTCAGTGGTCTCGAGAGTTTGTAAGTGAATTCATTGAAATATATAGAAACCACGCATGTTTGTGGAAGATTAAAAGTAAAGAATATAATGACCGAGACAAAAAGAAGGCAGCATACAATGCTCTAATTGAAAAGATGCAGGCAGTTGACGCCTCGGCAAATAGAGAAACAGTAATAAAAAAAATAAATTCGTTGCGAACTGTTACCGCCAGCCGTTAATGAGGAGAAATTGCCCTTCTCATACAAGTATTTTTTCTCATAATATGGACTGATGACCATATATGTTAAGTCCCATAGTGCTCAGAGCCATTTTACTCTCATAATATCAGGGGTTACAAGTTACAAGCCAGTCGTTAGGTTCGCCCTGCAATTCTCGCAGTAAATTTACGTGAGAAAACTGTTTTCGCTTTAGCAGCCACTGTCTACACCATTTTGACCGCTTTCTCTGTTTCCTGCGGATTGTCTGAATGTTTTTTGCAACACAAGTTGCGAGCACAAACCACAACAGAACTTCCTCCATCTCTATATTTCAAAATAACTGAATTAAATTTTTGACGTTTACGGGGAGCGTAGTCGCTTGCCACTGATATTTCTTTTCTACACCGACAGATGGCGGGCGAGTAGTAGATTGGGGTTTGTGTCGTGTGAACACACCACATTTGCAGCGATCCTTTGCATGTACAGACATCTGCGCCGATGTCTGCGCAGACAGATCGTTGCGTGTGGACCAGGCTTTAGGAAATAAATGATGCTGTTTTTCCGATCGCTGTAAAGAATATTGAGAAAGATTACGGCAGCCGCGCTGTGCAGTCGTTTGTGCTTCTTGCAGCGGGTGGCACCGATTCCATCAGTTGTTTAGTGGAACTGGTATCAAGGTTTTTTTTGTGTATTCTACTGGATATTTTACCCACAAGTAGTTAGCAACAAGTGTCAAAGCACCGTCGCTGGGAGATTTCTCTCAGCGGCTATTTTTAAAATGGAAACTAATGACGAAATACCAGTTGATACCGATCAAGGGTCGACTGTCGCTTTGCATACGAGTCACAACATCGAGACTGTCATGATGCACCCTCCTTCAACAGTGTTCATTACAAATAAGCATCAACTAGGTACCATTGAAATGTGCTCTCAAGATCACTGTTATCAGAATCATAAGATGGAGATAGATCAGCAGTCATCAAGTTCAGCTGTTTTGCTGCAGTGTCTGAGAAACAACACCGAGCGACTAAAGGCAAGACACCGATCACCATCACCCGAACAGGCGACAGCTTCTGACGCAAATGTTCCGAAGAAGGCAAAGGCAAGTGAAAAGCACAGTAGTATTGTTGAATGGGATGAAGATATGGTAGATATTGACAATATTGCATACAATGTGTAAGTTATGGGACTAGACAGTAACTTGTGTGTAATATAGGAGACAGGAATTGCAATGAGCAGCCTGCCTCCCAAAAGTCTGTTAGTTGTAAAAACTTGGACAATTCAGAGACCACAACGGTACCTCCTACAGGAAATACATTTCCTAGTAACAACAAACATGCTAGTGAAGGTAATACATATCGATCAACAGACATGGGTCCCTACGTCGTCTTTGTAGAGGGAGAAAATGGTAATGTAGGAAAGTTAATCCAATGGCTCTTTGAAGAATATTGTTTACAGAAAGTAATAACTAAAGACATGAAATAGTTAATATCTCAGCTATTGGTAGAAACAGGCATAAAATTGAAACCAAACCAGGGCAGTCTGCAAGCAGGTTGTGGTTGCTTGATGTTTTTCGGCTGAAGAATATGGAGGCTTATATTCCAAATTTTATAACAAAGAGAAGGGAGTTATTCGTGATGTTGTTATTGCATTATCCTACCAAGACATCCTTGCAGAAATAAAGTAGGAATTTTTAGTAACCGACGTATGAAGGTTCACAAAGAAAGTAATAGAAAATGGAGAGTTGAAAGTACTTCCCATACCGAAATGTGTTGTAACATTTAAATCTCAACGACTTCCCCAGTACATATATTTGTGCGGTATGGTTGCCCTGTTGCACCGTATGTCCATTCAGTTTTGCAATGTCACAATTGCTTTAGATATTTCCATTTAAGTTTGCAATGTCGTAGTAGTGCCCGCTGTGCTAAACGCATGAGAGCCCATGAGACCTCACAGTGCTCACATGCCAGAGAGCCCAGATGTTTGCATTGCAACGGAAACCACCTCGCATATGATCGCTGTTGCCCAATTTATCAGCAGCACATGGAAGCAAAATGCAGCGAAGCCTATGGCGCTTCTTAAGCAACTGCCGTCTTGTCACCGTGACCATAATTTGTCCAGACTAGTGTTGGTGTTTCTACAACACAAGAGCTCTCTCCCAGTGTCTGGCGTAAAATATGCTGAAGACTACTGCAAATCTGACAATGGCTTTTAAAGTACTCCAGTGGAATGCACAGTCAGCAATCTCGAACAGAGAAAGTCTTTATCAGGAGCTTAGCAGCAACCACATACCAGTAGCCTGTATTTGCGAAACTTGGTTTCAGCCAACCCAACGCATACAATTAAAAGGATACGCTGTTCTCAGAAACGACAGAGACGGTAGAAAAGGAGGAGGAGTAGCCATTTTGATCAGAGAGACGGTTAAGTTTAAAAAATTGGACATCACTATTAGGACATCGGAATGCCAGGTAGTTGCAGCTGTAATTTACACTTCTAACGGCGTAGTCACCGCCGTCACCATTTACAAACCACCCAAGTGTAAAATACATCATTCACTGGATCAGAATGTAGCCCAGCTTCAAACGCCATTTCTCCTTTGTGCAGACTTCAACACACACTACTCACTATGGGGTTGTGTAATAGATTACACGGATGGCAGAGAGTTAGTTACACTTTTTGAAAAGTTCTATTTGATTCTTCTAAATTATGGTTCTCCTACTATGATACATAACCCAAACAGAAAACCCTTGGCTGTCAATTTGACATTGTACTCTGTTGACTTCAATCATGTAACGGCGTTGACGGTCAAACGAGATACTCTTGGCTCATCATTTCCCTCTGGAAATCACAATAGACTTACCTATAAATACAGTAGAAATTATCTACTGAAACAGCAGGTGAAAAATAAAGGACGCTGACCGGCCAAAGTATACTGCAACAGACCAGGTGAAGTTTCAACCTTTTAACAATATGTTAGCTCCTAAAGAGGCCTACAAACAGCTAATTTCAGTTATTGAAGACGCTGCAACAACTTCCACTCCAAGAAGAAAGGAAGTAATCGTTTTGAAGCAATGGCCTCCAGTCTGGTGGACACCAGAGTGCTCTAGAGCCATAGCACAGCGCAAACTTCTGTAAACAACAAAATGTAGAAAACTTCATTGCATATCGGAAAATAGCAGCGCAAGTTCGAAGGCGGTTAAAAGACTGTAAAAAGAATAGCTGGCAAAATTTCCGTGAATCTTTAAATAACAATGTTAGTATCGCTGATGTTTGGAAGAAGTTAAGATATTTCAAAAACAAAAACTCCACTATGCATCAGCCATTAAGTGACACGTGGCTTGAAGACTTTATGAATTTAATCTCACCAGCTTCCGGAGCTGAGCAACCTTATTACTCCCCGGAGCAATGGGATTGCAATCACCCGCTCGTGGTACCGTTTTCGTATGAATAACTGATGAATGGCATTAAAAAGAGCATAACTTCCACACCCGGTAAGGACGGTATACAGATGATACAAAATTTCCCCCACATAGCACTCAGAAAACTGTTACAGATATTTAACAAATATGGATGAATGACACGCTAATAGATGATTGGACAACTCTAGTAGTGGTACCCATACTGAAACCACATAAGGATGAAGAGCAGGCCAAATCATATAGACCTATTACTCATTCTTCCTGTATCGGTAAAACTTTAGAATGCCTGGCAAAAAATCGTTAGGAATGGTGGTTGGAATCAAATCAGACCCTGTCATCAAGTCAGTATGGGTTTAGAAAAGGCAAGGGAACAATAGATAATTTAATATCTTAATCTGAGAGATCTATGAAGCAGCAACAAGAAAAGAGAATGTAACAGCTATATTCCTGGATGTAGTTGGAGTGTATGATAATGTTCTTGTACCTGTGTTGCTACGGAAGTTGGAAACCATTGCAATCCCACCACAACCGATTTATGGAATCAGCACTTTCCTTGCTGAAAGTCACATATGGGTTCAGTTCCAAAATAAATTAATTGGACCACGTCGTCTTACAATAGGTCTTCCACAAGAAGCTATTCTCAGCCCCCTACTCTTTGCACTATATACTAAAGAGCTGGCGAGGATTATCCCTTTTCCAGTTAAAATCCTCGAGTATGCAGATGATATTTGTTTGTATGTGTCAACCAAAGGAATGGATCTGGATGTGTGTAAGCTATCAAAGGCGATTGGCACACAGAATCAAACATTATGTAGATGCAGATTACAGATTTCGGCAGAAAAATCGGTATTTCTTCCTTTCACGAACCAAACTACGCCAGGCTGCTTGAATAGTGCAAGATTTTCTGATCATAAAATACCACTAAAATCCCAGGCGACGTTTCTTGGTGTTCTCTTCGATTCCAGAATGAGTTGGATACCTCATATTCAAACTGTCGTCAGTATGTGTGAAAAAGCATTGCACCTTATCAGATCAGTGACAAGAGTATGTCAGGGGACTCACCCCAACACTCTGCTCACTCTCTACCGCAAGTTGATACGTTCCCATATAGACTATGGATGCACTGTCTATCACACTGCTGCTAACAAGTACCTAGCACTACTGGATAAACTACAGTACAGAAGCCTACGCATCTGCCTCGGAGCTTTGTATTCTTCTTCCACCAATGCCCTTCTGCTGGAAGCATCAGAAATGCCTCTACATATTCGCAGAACAATGATGTGTGATCGTTATATCTTACAGCGGATGTCAGATACTGAACATCCACTGATAAAAAAGTGTAAAACGCTGTCTCAATAACAGAAATTTCAGGAAACAGCAGTTTTATATCTACAAGCGGTATGTAGACTAAGTGAGGTTCTTCCAATGTTCCTATATGACTATTACAGCTCTTATCACGATATTCCTGTAACATACATTGACTATTCCAGCAAAGGAAAAGGATATGGGCAGTTTTCACCTACATCGCTCCTGGCAGATTATCTTAAACTATATACAGATGGCTCAAAAATGGGGATAGATAATCATACCAGATGTGCTTTCTTCTGTCCAGAATCTGCAGAAGAAAAGAAGTTTCAACTTCCAGGTGATGCTTCCATATTCTTGCTGAAACTTTCGCTGTTACAGAGGCAATCAAATATGCAAGATCTCTCAAAGTGCCTAAGGCAGTAATAATCACTGACTCTCAAAGCGTTCTGAAATCCATTAGTTACAGGAATTGGGACACAAGAACTAGTAAATACACCCTCGACATACTGGATCATTATCAAAAAGCTAAGAATACTGGCCAAATTATAGAATTTGTAAGGGTCAAATCACATTCTGGCATTCTATACAATGACAAAGCAGATCAACTAGCGCGAGATGCGATTAACAGTGGAAGACCTATGGACAGTAAACTCACATACCCAGAATACCTCCTAAAAGTAAAACAACAAGCGATTCTCTCATGGCAGGAAGAATGGAATGAAAGCCAACACACAAGAGGTAAAAGCAAATACAGACATTCACACCAAGACAGACATGGTTTGCAAACTTCAAAAATTCAAGGAAAATTATAACATCCATTGTGAGAATGCGTCTCAATCATGGATCTTCCCCTGCCCACTTGCATAGAACGGGGCGTATCAGAGACACCCTACTGTCAATGTGAAGAGAAAACAATTGGTGATGTGAATCACATCTTATTTCAGTGTAGACGCTATGAGATAGGCAGAGTCAACTTTTTAAAGGAGCTCTTAAGACTTGGTCACTGCCAGCCGCCGCTTTGCACCATCCCAATTCACAGAGACACAACCAGGAGTACATACAATGCCATATCCCGGTTTCTAGCAGAAGAAGACAAACAATAATTTTGATCTGAAAACATATAAATGTATGTCCTAAACAGTATCTATGACAAAGACAAAATGTTACCTTGTTATGCGTCAGTACATTTATTTGTGATGGATAAAAAGTTGTATGCTAGAAGCCAATAAAAAGGAAAAAAAACCTTTTCTTTTTCTGAAAGCGACAATCTGTCACATACATATTCATCATTTACACATGAAAAGTAACATCTCCCCAGATAGTACTATATTAATGTTGTGTATCTCGACGTTGTTCTCCCAATAAAGGCTAATTCACAGTAGCCATCACGTCAGAGCAAAATAAGCTGCAAACACGCAATATTCGAAAGTATTTATTCATGAATAAGTTGTGGCTTATGCCTTTGAATCAATGTGATTTGGCTGTTTTTTAATGTATTTCACGATAATCCATGTCTCTTGGCAATTTGATAACGCATGGAATGCAAAAATATAATAAATGTTTCATTAAGTAAGTAGACAATAATTAAAAACAAATCTTATCCTTACGACACTTGTGACTGCCTGCTTTTTCACAGCTTGCAGCTCTAGTGTCTATATTTATTTATTTATTTGTCCATACAAATCTCTTTTTCAGTACATATATCATGCACACGATATTGGACAGAAAACCTTTTTATCTATTGGTTTCTCAAACATCAAACATACATTATTTAAATTTTTATGACAAACTGGATCTATGCAGATAATAATTACAATTTCTTTAAATATTGTATATTTTTAACTTATTTCTACAGTTAAAGATACAAATTACATTTTTTCTTGCATGTGATACTGTGAGATCGAATAGTAGCAGTTTTTCAGAAGGTAGGCTGTCACAGACTTTTTACAGCTCTGTAGTTCAGGAAGAGATTTTATATGTCATGGAAATATTTTGTATAGTTGTGTCCCTGCATGATATACACTTTTTTGGCATTGTGCAGCATTACAATGATTAACATGTATCTCACTGGCTGATCTGGTACTGTAACCACGCACACTTTTGTTTTGAGGAAAATACTTCCAGTATATAAATGCAGGGAAAGGGTAAGATCTTTATATCTTTAAAGAAAGGTTTGCATGGTTTTCTGCTGCTCACTTGTTTCATTATTTTTATAATTGCCTTTTGTTACCTGAAAACTGTTGTGCCTGGTGTACATTTCCCCAGAAAATAGTATCATACTTCAGTATTGAATGTACATGAGCGAAGTATACAGCCCTAACCGTTTCTGCACTAGTATTGTTGCAAAGAATTCGTATTACATAGCTCATTTTTTGATAGTTTTGAATTTAGGGATGTGATGTGAGTGTTCCATTTAAGATCTTCCTGGATATGAATGCCAAGAAATATAGTTTCATTGACAGCACTAATGATATGGTTATCTATACATATTACAGGTTGTGCTGCATTTTTATTTTTATCTGTGTGGAAATTCATGAGTACCGTTTTTTGGGAATTAACTATTAGTCTTTTTCTGGTAAACCATTCAGACACTTTTTTGTAATATCTGTTGCAGATGCAGTCACATTTTCTTCTTTACTGCCTTCAATCAATAGTCAGGTGTCATCTGCAAACAGTACAGTCTCAGAATCCTTAACGTGTGATAAGAAATCATTAATGTACACCAAAAAAGAAAGGGACCTAAAATAGAGCCCTTTGGAGCACCATGACTTAGTTCACATGGTTCTGAAATGTGTACCTGGAGTTCATTTTCTTGCATATGATTAATTTCAGTTACCTGAAAACGATATTCCAAATGTGATTTAATCCACTGATTTGGCATACCTCTTGCACCACACCATTCAAGCTTCCTCAGGAGTACAGAATGACCAATCACATCAAAAGCTTTTGTTAGGTCCAAGAATATATCTGAGATATTTCTGTGACTGTCCACTGCATTTAAGACTGGTTTATCAGGCTGAAAGTGGCTGTTTCAGTTGATCACTGCAGTCTGAAGACATGTTGACATCCAGAAATTATATTATTCTTGTCGAAGAATACATTTAATTGCGGAAGGAATACTTTTTCAATAATTTTCGAAAAACCTGACAGTAGAGACACAGGCCTATAGTTAACCATACATTGCTGATCACCTTTTTTTGTATATTAGTATTACTTTTGCCATTTTCAGTTGCGTGAGAAGACACCATCTGATAAAGTGTCGCTACAACTGTCAAAAGTTAATAACATTCACACCAGAGAGTGTTGTCACTGTATGTATTAAAATGGGTACAACCAAATTGAACTTTTTGTGGCATGACAAAACGTACTTCTCTTAAATTGTGCCACTAAAAACTGGGAGCTCACACATGTAGCTGTACAGCAACTGCAATTTACCACTAGTTGTGGCGACATTTTCGTTGTATTTGTGAATCTGGATTAATACATCGAAAAAGTGTCATACTTCAATACATATGTGGCTCAGGTGTAGCAGCAATTGTGGAATTGGTTTCTTCTGTGTTGGGAAACAGTTTTATTGTTTAACTCTGTTTTTTTGGGTAGATATGCTTCACATTTTTCTAAAAATATCGGATCTTTTGGTATTTACTAGCACTTTTGTTATTAAAGGAAAACGACATTTTTCAGTACATATCTGTGCGGTACAAGAGAATCGTAAATAAACTATCCTGAAATATGCTGTTTCGTATCTCCCAGGGTCATCGGGAAACTAAATAAAGACAAACGTGGTGTCATTTCTTAGTTTTTGTCAATTTTTTGGCGCTACACACAGTCTCCAGTGTAAAAACTATATTACAAATCAATATAAAAGTTTGTGTTAGTACTCATTCAAATGTAGTATTTAGGAGGCATGTTAATAGCGTATATATATATATATATATATATTTGTGTGTGTGTGTGTGTGTGTGTGTGTATGTGTTCGGGTGGGGGCGGGCAATAATTGCAAACCAATGACGTATCCTACAATCTTAAAAGATTTTTGGATGATTAAATCAACAATCTTAATATATGTAACCAAAAAACGAGTTGTATAAACTTTGTGGTCTGTGAGACCAAGCATTCCATAAATTATTGATTATATGCAAGAAAGAGTTCCTTAGTGTGATGTGGCAGCTGTTAACTAAAAATTAGTTACAAAATAACTATATCAACAAATACAAAAAAATCTTGGAAGAGTGGTGTGTCTGTAGACGATATATACATACCAGCTGCTAATTAGTTTGTCGTTGCAGACAGCATTTTCGTGTATGAGTATTATTTCTTTTTGAAATGTGTTTGCCGCTCTTGATTTATCCCTGTGGAAAATCTATTTTTGGATCCAAAATTTCCTTGTATTTAACCCTCATCACAGCTCTAATACCATAGCCTGCACTATAATATACATTCCTGGCAACATGATTTCAACTGACACTACATTGAAAGCTGTGTAGTTCCATAGAATTTGTGGCATCCTGTGTGAATGGTAGCCCACCATGCCACTAAAGAAAGTCACAAGATGTGGCATCATGTTAGTTGCGTGTGTGGACACAGCTTTGAAGGACATTGCCTGTAAATGTATTGAACTGTACTTACTCTTTGGATGTAAATTTGATAATAAAAACACTCCAGAATGTTTCTAGTAACACTTGATAATTATGGAACACAGAATTGGAGATTAGATAGTGCAACCGTCGAAAATAGGGACTTAAACCGAAAATAGAACTAATTTCAGGCTTGTTAAGCAGCATGCACCAAAAACTATTTAAGACGGCATCTACAAAAAGGGACTGCTAGTAAAACACTCACGCATCCTATTTTAGAATATTGCTCAAATGTGTCTGACACATACTAAATATCACCAACAGAGGAGACTGAATGTCTACAAAGAAAGGATGAATGAACAGTCTTAGGCTTATTGAATTGCACCATCAAAATGCTGAAAAGCATGAATTGGCAAATGCTTGAAGAGAGAAGCCAAATAACGAAATAAAACCGACGTACGAAGTTTAAAGAACCTGTATTAAGTGAGGAATCTAGAAATCTTCTTTGTCCCTTTGTGTATCATCCCCCTAGAGACTGTGAAGAGTTCAGACTAATTACTGAATGCACAAGGATAATTCTTCCCACGTTCAATATGTGAATGAATAGAGCTACATGAGGATAGGGCAGGAAACTGGCCATAGCCTAATCAATGGAACCACACACCATTCACTTTGGCAATTACAAACAACCATGAAAAACTCAAGGATGAACGTTCAGGGAATAAAATCCATTCCTTGCAAATGCTAGTCCAGTACATGAAGACTGGCATAGCTGTCTTGCTTGGTACATGATTGGAAGGAGAATCACAAATACAGTGCGACTGCAACATGCACACTATGTAAATAGATGATATAACAAAAGTGGAACTTGAATACAAAACACCCTTAAAAGAATAAACACTCAGAAATTATATAACACTACTGAAAAATATACAAACACACGAAAACCTGCCGAATCTACACACATAAAAAAAGTTTTGCATCACCCAGGTTCCCAGAACTCCAGAAGATAGACGTTGGCTATGGATATTGTACCACAGACACAGTCACATTCTTAGGTCATCCTCAAAGGCCGCACGTATGGAGACAGAGCTCTCGTGAAAGATAAGTTATTTGGTTGTAATTAATTGTAGTTGAACACTTTTAACTAATTAAATACGTTCCTTAGTGTACTCTTCAAGCTCACCATTAAAAGTTTTTCTCTTATTTGCGTAGTGTTCTAGTAATCGCGAAAAGTTCGTTTGTTTACTTACTGCTGCTTAGGCCAAATTTATCGAGTGTGCATATTTAGGATTGTACCGCAATTGGAAGTGCATTTGCTATAGTTTAACTGATTAAATACGTTCATTGGGGTGCCTTTCAAGCTCACCATTAAAGGTTTTTCATTTGCGTATTGTTCCAGTAATCGCGAAAAGTTCGTTTTGTTTATATTTCGCGGCTTTGCCTTACTTTCCGAGTGTGCATACTTAGCGTTACACCGCAATCTTAAGTGCATTTGGTATAGATTAACTAATTAAATACATTCATTAGTGTGCTCTTCAAGCTTGCCATTAAAGGTTTTTCTTTTATTTAAGTATTCTTCCACTTGTCGCAATTAGTTCGTTTTGGTTACATTCGGCTGTTTAGGCCTAATTTTTGATCGTGCATATTTAGTGTTATACCACAAATTTAAGTGCATTTGGTAGTAGCTTACTTTATTCTTTTATTATTATTATTATTATTATTATTATTATTATTATATTAGTTTCCAATACATATTTAGTGTCCTTTTGCATCTGTATTTAATATATTATCGTTATCACTTAGTAAAGCTCTTTAACTAATTTCCAAACTACCATGGATACTAAGTGTGTGAGCTACAGTAGGAAAGTTAGTTCAGGGGTCTAGTGCAGCTGTTGTGACAGTTGGTTTCATTAGGTTAATTGTAGCGGCGTGGGAATTGGGGAAGCAAACGAGACTCTTCCATTCTCTTCCAGGGTTTGCGCAAGAGATAGGATTATAGCTGAACAGGAGGAGAAAATTAGAGCCCTTCAGGCTGATTTGGACAGAGCGAGGGAGGAACTGAAGAGGTTAAGGGGGAAGGAGGGCAAACAGCGGTGGGATGTGGTAGCTGGGAACAGGGGCCACAGAAAGAGGACAGTGTCTGACAGTTTCCCAATTGGTACAACCAATAGATTTGCCTTGCTACCACAGTTAAGTAATGAAGAGGCTCCAGTAGAAGTAAATGTAGTTAAGATGCAACAGAATTTCACTAGGAAACCAACTGTTTCAAAAAAAGTAGAAAGTAAGAGGAAAGTTCTGTTGCTAGGTAGCAAGCCATGGAAGAGGTGTGGGCCAGATTTTGCAGGAAAAATTAGGTGACAGGTACCAGGCCACAAACTTTTTCAAGCCAAGTGCAAGTCTTAGCCAGGTGGTAGAGGGTATAGGTTCCTTGTGCAAGGGATTTACAAAGCAGGATCATGTGATGCTAGTGGCTGGAGTGGGAAAGAGTATTGATAGGGATCAGGGCTACAGCATTGAGTGTGACCCAGTGAAAATAGCCTCAGCAACGACCCATACCAATGTTGGGCTGGTGCCTGCTTTCGTGCGGCATGATCAGCCCCAGTTGAACCGCTCTGTCAGGATGGTAAATATGTAGTTGGATCAGTTGTGTAGGGCGGTCACTCTATCAGACATTGGTTTGGTTCCTGTCAAGGCTATTGATAGGGGGGATTTCACAAGGCATGGCCTACATCTCAATAGGAAAGGGAAGGGTAAACTGGCAGGGTTGTTAGCGAAATCTATAAGGGGGGACACTAGTACTCATGGATGTACTTCTTTTTTAGGCTAATATCAGTGTCCAATGAGAAGTTCAGGCAGGCAGGTGCTAAAGAGGTCCAAAACTCACAAAATTCTCACAACAAGAAAGTAAATAATAATGTTACCATATTTAACCAAAATATTGGTGGATTAAAGAAAAAAGCAGATTCTCAGAAAAGTAAAGTAAAAAATAATGTTGCCATTTTTGACCAAAATATTCCGGGATTGAAAAATAAAGTAGATGAGCTCCTGGTTTGTTTAGATGACATTGTTTCTAATAATGTAATAGATATACTATGCCTGTCTGAGCATCACATTGTGTCTGATATGGAAAAGGTAAATATCAGTGGTTATAAACTAGCTGCACATATGAGTAGAGAGAATAAGGTGCGAGGAGGAGTTGCCACATTTGTCAAAAGTTATCACTGTGTAGAAAGCTTAGATACAAAAAAGTTTTGTCTAGAGCAACATATAGAAGCATGTGCCTGTCAACTTAAACTGAAGGAGAGCTCTTTTATAATTGTAACAGTGTATAGGTCCCCTTCAGGAAACTTTCATTTATTCCTGGAAAACGTGGATGCCTTGTTGTACTATCTGTCAGATAGTGGAAGACCTGGAAGTCTTGCTTGGATCTTTCAATCTGACATCTGTCATTAATTTTCCTACTCAGGTAGTAAAGGGCAGCAGCACATTGATAGATATAATCCAATATAGGTTTAAAAATATAAATTCTTGTCCTGTTGAGAATGGGCTTTCTGATCATGATGCTCAGCTAGTTATAGTATATGACATAGCTCCATTCGGTAATTCAAAACTACCCTCCAAAGTTGTGCGTTCAATTAATGACTCAACAATTAGAAACTTAAGAGAAAATCTTCAGCAGTTACACTGGGATGAGGTGTACAAGGAACCCAATGCTAATTTAAAATATAACTTATTTCATGATACATTTGTAAGAGAATTTGAAAACTGTTTCCCCAAGAAAGTAGTTAAATCTAATTATAAGAAACTATACAAAAAACCTTGGCTTACTACAGGAATAAAATAATCTTGTAACCACAAAAAAACACTGTATCTAACAACAAGAAAGAGTAATGACCCAGAAACAGCCAAATATTATAAAAACGACTGGGCTACATTAAGAAAGGTTATTAAAAAGTCCAGAAGCATGTGCATGACGTCTGAGATTAATACCTCTGATAACAAAATCAAAACAATTTGGAATACTATTACAAGGGAGACAGGGCAGCCAAGAGTTCAAGATGACAGCATCACCATCAAAGCGAATGGAAGTCGAAAACATTTTGAATAATCATTTTTTAAATGTTGTAGAGAAAATAGGATATAAATGTTCATTAGAAGAAGCAAGGCAGTTAATGAAAGAGGCCTTACCCACACAATTTGATACAATTGAAACTCCACCCACCTCTCCATCTGAAATTAGGAAGATAATAAACTCTCTCAAGAATAAAAGCTCACATGGGATTGATGCCATTTCCAGCAGGATAATCAAAGTTTGTTCCCAAGAAATAAGTGGGATTGTTAGCCACATATGTAATAGCTCTCTGAAGTAGGGTATTTTCCCAGATAGACTGAAGTATGCCTTTGTTATACCACTGCATAAAAAAGGGGATATGTCTGATGTCAACAACTACCACCAAATCTCTCTTCTGACTGCCTTATCGAGAATTCTTGAAAAAGTAATATATTGTAGAGTAGCTTCACACCTTCGTAAAAATAAAGTTTTAACAAAATGTCAGTTTGGTTTCCAGAAGGGTTTTTCAACGGAAAATGGTATATATACTTTCAATAATGAAATATTAAATGCTCTGAGTAACAGGAAGTCGCCTGTTGGGATTTTTTGTGATTTATCAAAGGATTTTGATTGTGTAAATCATGGAATACTTCTAAATAAGCTCAAGTATTATGATATGAATGGGACACTGCTCAAATGGTTTAAATCATACCTAACTGGAAGAGTGCAGAAAGTTGAAATAAACAGTTCACATAATATGCAAAAAACTGGTGATTTCTCAAACTGGGGAACAATCAAGAATGGGGTGCTGCAAGGTTCGGTCTTGGGTCCTCTGCTGTTCTTAATATATATTAATCACTTGCTATTCTATATTCACGAAGATGCAAAGCTGGTACTTTTTGCCGATGATATAAATATAGCTATCACACCTGACAGACAAGAATTAACTGGTGAAATTGTAAATGATGTTTTTCAGAAAATCATTAAGTGGTTCTCTGGAAATGGGCTCTCATTAAACTTTGACAATACACAGTATATACAGTTCCACACAGTAAATGGAATGTCCCCATTAATAAATATAGACTTCGATCAGAAATCGGTAGCTAAGGTAGAATATTCAAAATTTCTAGGATCTGCTGAAACGTTTGAGTTCAGCTACTTATGCTATTAGGGTCATTGCAAATTTTGGCAATATAAATCTGAGTAAATTAGCTTACCATGCCTATTTTCATTCTCTGCTTTTGTATGGCATCATGATTGAGTAAAAGAGTGTTCATTGCACAAAAGCGTGTAATCAGAATAATTGCTGGAGCTCTTCCAAGATCATCCTGCAGACACTTATTTAAACAGCTAGAAATCTTCACTGTAGCCTCACAATATATATATTCTCTAAAGAAATTTGTTATTAACAATCCGAACGAATTCAAAAGTAATAGCAGTGTACATGGCTACAACACTAGGAGAAAGGATGATCTTCACTACCCAAGGTTAAATCTAACTTTGGCTCAGAAGGGGGTAAATTATGCTGCCACAAAAGTCTTTGGTCACTTACCTAATAGCATCAAAAGTCTGACAGATAGCCATATAGCATTTAAAAGGAAATTTGTTAATGGCAACTCCTTCTACTCATTAGATGAATTTTTGGATATAGTAAATGGGTAATTTCCCAACCACCAAAAAAAAAATTATTGAGTGTCATGTAATATTTTGTGTAATGTAATATCTTGTATATACACCTTTTATTAACCAGACACATTTCACATCATTACAAAGTGTCGTATTCATGATCTATGGAACAAAAAAAATTTCCTGGATGTCAAGATCAAAAGAAGAGCAGATGGCACCCTGGGCCACGGGGTATACAGGAAGAAAACGCACACTGACCTATATTTGCATGCGGATGGCTGCCACCATGCCCTGCAAAGGAATGGGGTGCTAAAAACACTGGCGCACAGGGTGTGCACCATCTCTGACACAGAGAGTCTGCCCCATGAGCTGTAACACCTCAAAACTGTATTCTGGAAAAACGGGTACTCAGAATGGTAGATGAGACCCGCTCTCCACCCCACCTCTACAGCACAGCTTGTGAAGACGGAAGAAGTCACGGAGGAAGAGATAGCCACTGCCTATATACCATATACTGGCGCACTATCAGGGAAAATAGGACGAATATTGAGGAAACACTGAGTAGGAACTCTCTTTTGCCCACTCAATAAAACACGAGCTGGCTGGCATATACCAGAATCCATGTTACTGTGGGAAGACTTACATTGGACAGACAGTGTGCACCATCGAAGATCATTGCCAAGAACATCAGAGGGACACACGACTTATGTACCCCAACAAGTCGCGGTCACAGAGCACCGTTTGTACAAAAATCACGAAATGGACTACCAACATACCAGGATCTAGGCACAGATATGTACACACTGGGACAGCATCATTAGAGAAGCTATCAATTTATTGATGATGTAGGTAACTGTATTTCTAATATAAATTGCACATTTGGCTACCAATAAAAAAGCATGATATACATCAAGAAAAACAATCCTAGTATTATCAACAAGCACTAATTATAATCCTCATAACAATTCTATCAAAAAAACTAAATTCTCGTTGCCATGTTTTTTAATTTTTGATATAGAAATCGTATTAATTCTACAACTGAAACATCAGATATTATAATCTGGATGATATCAACAATATTCTTCATACTAGTACTTTGACGAGGATTAAATGATGAATGAAGTGAAAGAACACTTCAATGAGCAGAATAAAAGGATTGTAGTTAAGTATAAAATTTTTGTTGAATTCTAAAACTATGGATATAATCAGTCAACTTTAACAGAATAAGAAGCGAATTATTGCAGTCAGTTTCGATCTGGAAGGTTGGTAAATTCTTTACCCTTATTCTATATCAATGGAAGCCAAAAAGAGGTTGATTACTGTTAATAATATAATTGAACTATAAAGTTCCAATTAAGGAAATGTTAAGCCAACATGAAAGGTGATAACTTTTTACATTAGAAGTTAAATTTCTTTAACATTTCTAACATTTTATAGTTTAAATAAAACATTAAATTTTCCCTGTGAAAACATATAACCTACATTCATAAATACTTAAAAATTAAATATTGCCTTAAAATCTTCAGTGTCACACTAACTATAAGCTGTTCGGGTACAAGAAGACTTATACTACTAGAATAGATATTAAAAAAAAGTTAAAATATAACTTTTGAAATTTGAGTCAAATCAACCATAAATGTAAACAATTAAATAAATAAACAATCTATATGAACCTTGATTACCCAATAATTCACCGAAAAAGATGAAAAGACTTAAATGAATAATAGCCTAAATTTAATAGTAAATTTCTAACAAATTTAGTTGAAAGAAAAGGTATAAATCATATACAACAAAATAAACTAGCAAAAGATAATATATTTAAAGAAAATAAATTATGAGAATAATCAAATTTAGAAATAAGGTAACCTAAATTAGAACCAAAAACAACAACAGTAATTGTGGAAAATTTCAAATAATATGGCAAAACGATTATATGAGGAACAGAGAAAATTAATAAAGATAAAAGGCTACCTCCAAAAATAACAACAAACAATAAACCAATTATACCAAAGGAGGTATAATAACCCTTATCATCGTAGAAAAAAAAACCAAACATTCAATAATAGAATGAACGAAAAGCATAAACCTGTAGAAAAAATTAAACAATTAATTCATCTTAAACAAATTATTACAAGAATTAAATCCCTTGAATAAAATCCAGTTAAAAGGGTATACCACACAAAGATAAACTAGAAACATTAGCAGAAACAGAGATTAAAAGTATAAAATTCATAATAGAATATATGAAATGAACACCAGGAGGAATCTTTAAACTATAAATTATTGAATCTGCACAGATAAATAGCAACGCCTTTAGTAAAGCATGAGCTAACACAAGAAAAAAAAGCAAATTCTGCATCATCCATTGCCAAAATTCTTATTATTAAATTAAGTTGTGTTAAAGTAGAAAGAGCAATATTTTTGAGATCACACTCAAAATAAGCCACCAAACAAGCTATAAACATAGTTATAGAAACAATTGACAATAAAAACCAACGACAATTATAAGAATCCAATATTGGACTAAAATGTATTAATAAATAAACTCCAGCAGAAATAAGAGTTATAATGAACCAAAACCGAAACTGGAGTAGGAGCAGCTGTTCTAGCAAGAAGTCATGAAAAAAAATGAATCGAAGCTCTTTTACTTATAGGTGCTACAACGATCAATATAGTAATAACCTCTATTTCAAAAGAGGTTGAAATAAAATCATAACAGTAAATATAATTTCAACCACCAAAATTTAACTTTCAAGCAATAGATATTAAAATAACAACAACTCCAATATGATTAGACAAAGCAGTCAATATACCTGCACTATAAGACTTCACATTTTGATAATACATAACCAAACAATAAGAAACCAAACCATCCCATACTAATAAAATTCTAATCAAATTTCTGCTAATAATTAAAAACCCTATTGAAAGAATAAATATTAAAATAATAATAATAATAATAAAACGATTAATGTTCTTATCAACAGATATAAAATCCTTTATATAATAATTACCCAAAGTAGTAATACATATAACATAATATATAGAAATAAAAATTATTCTATCCTAAATAGAACTATTTAAATTAAAAAGTTCCACATGACAAAAAACTCTATAATCAATTATTAAATAATACACACTGAAGATAAAAATTATAGTTTCTGGAAAAATAAAAATGTTTAAGAAACAAACAGAAAACAAATACATAGCCTAAAATGAAAAACTTCATATCATTGATCCCTCAAACCAATAATTTTATTTAAATTACTTAAGTAATTTGAAGAAAGAAATGATCACCCTTCAAACAAAGAACATTTAAAGGTAACTAATGTAAAAGTAAAAGATAACAAGTATAACCACTAGAATGATAATTACCATGCGGAGAATAAGAATACATGTACAAACTATAAACATCACTAAAGAACAACAGTTAAAACTAAAAATTTAAAAGGGGATCAAGACATAAATCTATCTAGTTATCTCAATTTGCCCACCAAATTTAAAGAAGGAGAAGTAGCCATATTTGAAGATCTCAAAAGGAATCACCACAAAGTCATTCTAGGTATCAAATTAATTATACCCTTGTTCATTACTAATCTTCATCTACCTAAATCATAAATAATATTAGTTAAACAAAAGAAGGAACATAAACCAAGAGCAACCATTAAAGAAAGTGAATCCATACAGGCCCATCAATTCGTAGTTATGCAGCCACCAATAACTTTTCTCATATGAGCAACTGAAGAATAAACAGTCAAAGACTATCCACCAACCTGACGAAAACAAATAAATCTAACAATAATACAAAGACATAAACCAAAAGATAATGAAAAATAATTAAAACTGAACCCCAAATAGAAATAACCTTTACTAGCCGAAAAAGACCATAACTATCTAACTTTAATAAAAAGCCTGCAAAATCATTCTACCAGAAATGGAAGCCTCTAATGACCCTTAGGAAGTAAAAGATGAACTGAAAATAATGGCACCTTAACTAAACAAGACAATATTATAAAAAACGTAAAATATAAAATAATAAAAACCAAAATCAAACAACAATGGAAAATTCCAAGTATTAGCGAAATCGTAAATATTAAGCAAAACTAACAATAAAGGCAATCTAGGAACTAAGATATGAAGAATCAGCCAGCAAATGTTCAGGTTGATAACCCCAAACTAAAAGTAAAAGCAAATTAGGAACTAATATACCTTCAAAAAATATTAAAGAAACCAGACTCAATCTAGCAAAAAAACTATAGAGCATAATTAATAAAATCAAAACCATAAAACAAAAAATTAGAATGATATGAAGTTAAATAAACTGAACCTCTAGAAGTAATTATTTAAGAAACATATCCCAAACTCGATAAAATTAACCTGAAATTAAAGTAATCAACACCAAAATAATATCTAATTATATTCATGTTACTTAAATATAAGTAAATCATAAAAATATAGCTTGAAGATAGCATCAAAAAGAAATCAATGATTAACAATTGTTTAATAAACAAAGAGAGATAAAAACAGACATTAATAAATACTGTAACTTAAAGATAAACCAAATGAATTAAAGAAATGAGACCGAATTATTGAAATTAAATTAGAAAGACCCAAAGCACTCTCACAGACAGGGAAACTAAAAAATAAGGGGGAAAAAGTAACCATAATCAAATTAAACTAGGAAAATAATAATTAACATAGTAAAGAAAGAACAATATATTACAATATCAACAAGACCTTCAATAAATGGTTACCGTTTACAATAAGAAACGGAAACCCCAGCAAAATATATCAATAAATAAGTAAAAATAGAGGATATAGGTGTTATTTATAAAAACCAGTCTTGTAAACCGGAAACAGGTCCAGCCTCCACTTTTAAAACTTCAGGTATGATAAAGTTTCCCATCATTGGTCCGCATAACCTATGTTTTAATAAACTAACCCCTGAAATTTCTAAAATAATAATTATGTCACTACCAAAAATAATATATATCAATTTTTTTTAAAATTAAGAGATCCAATGTCGATAAATCTTTTTATTATCTTACAAACTTTTCTTATTGGGTTAATAACAGGAACAACACCAGACCATTATTGCTCATCATACATTCAATTTTTAACATTTCTTGGTGGCTTATCAGCCTATTTGCTTACATTACAAGAATTGTATTAAATGAAATATTTCAGCTGTAATCAATTATTATAACATGTACTTTAACAATATGAATTATCATTGCATGTACACTAATTATTATATACATAATAATATTTATAGGCTTCTTTAAAGATGATGATATTAATAAATCAATTAATTGTCAAGAAATAACAATATCTTTAGAAAAACTGTATAATACTCTAACAGTTATTATTACAATAATAATAATAATTATTATTTATCTATTTCTAGTTTTATTAGCAGTAGTTTAAATCACTAATAATCACCAAGGACCTATTCATAAAATAAGATAATTATACTAATGAATAAATCTTTAAGATTAAGACACTCTTTAATTAAAAAGAGAAGGTGATTGACTGTTTCATTAATGTTTCACTTACTTTAGACAATGCCGAGAGGAGTGAAACGGGTCGATAAGTTTCAATCTTGTGCCTACTACTACGCCTTGAATGAAGGACTCATTTTCGACATTTTTAAACTGACCCCCCCAGGAATGATAAGTTAACAATATGAGCCAAGGGCTTTGTAATTTGTCAAGAAGTATGAATTATAAGTGACAGAGCTACATCATCTGCAACAGCTAATATTTTGAATTTGAGGCTTTTAATCATCTTTACTACTTCATGTGCACCAGTTGGAACCAGCTTGCTTCTGTATGTAGCTATATGAAACTTTAATTTATCCTGATTTGCCAACTTTAATATAAGTGTTTGGTAAACATTTCCAAAGTAACAGTTTATGTAATTTGGCAGGTCTTTTTGCCAAAGCTGATACCACCAGCACTCGAAAGTGTATTTTCCCAGTCTTCATATATCTTCCCTGATTCACTTTTTACCATATCCAATTCAGATTTTGCTTTGTTACCCAATATTATTATTAAATCATCATTTCTAAGTAGTTTCGCCTTTGCAAATTACTTGTCGATATATTTCTTATGAGGCCTTCGATATTTTGTAAACTGATGGTCTGCAAATGTTTTCACCTGAGTGCTGAGCATTTTGGAGGTCCTACATGAAATATTCATGCTCTACATAATCCAGGAACACAGTAGTTTGTAGACAGGGACACACTTGTAGAGGGCACCATAATAAATAAATACTGCTGCCACCAGATTACTGCTGTTTCCACTAGTATGCCCTTGCTTTCTTCTAACTTATCTACACTGGTATCCTAAATTAAAGCAACAAACAGATATTTTGCAAGGTTGCATTTATTTTGCAACAAAATAATATAAATAGCTGATCATAAAGTAGAAACAATGTAAAGAATAGAGAACGTAAACAACTGTAACTTGTATAACGGTAGACAAAAATGTTGTTCGTTTTTTCCAACTTAACAGAGTTGCTAACATATTCTGACAACTGATTAATATGCTCAGTATGATGTGTGACCACCTCTGGCAGCAATATAGGCCTCACAACGACTGGACATACCGTAAATTATGTCATCAATCTCGTGTTGAGGCAATAACATCTATTCTTCCTGCAGAGGTGCTCACAAGCCTTGGAGAGTGGTTGGTGGATGCTTATTTCATGCAACCCATCCCCCCGGGGTATCCCAGATATGCTCTATAGCATTCAAATCAGGAGAGCGAGCAGGCCACGCCATGCATGCAGTGTCTTCTATTTCCAAAAAAAACATGAGTCACCTGTGCTCTATGAGGTGGAGCATTATCGTTCATCAATACTACAGCACCTTGCTACAACTGCACATGAAATCCCAAGATCTCCTCAAGGCACCTGACAGAAGTTAAATCTTGCTGATTCCCCTGTACAATTTGATGAAGAGGTGTTCGAGTGGCCAACATACGCCCCCCCCCTCCCCATCATATCATTAGGGATCCATCATTTTTGGATCCCAAAATTCTGTTACACATGCCCACCATATGCGAATTCTGTCAAGAATAGCTCTGCAGACCAAATTGGGACTCATCTGTGAAAAGAACATTGGCCCTCTGTTCGACTGTCCAGGTGGCATGTTGACGGCTCTGCTCTAGACGCTCCCTTCTTTTAAGATACGCCAGAGGTAAAGAGACAAAGAAGATCCAACAATAAAGGCTGATCTGCTGGAGCCTTCTGTACAACGTTTGCCTCGCTACAAGACGTACGGGTGATGCTTCGAAGTAAGATGCCAGTTGCCGTGCAGTACTAAGGCGGTACCGTTGTGCCCTTAAGTCAATCCACTCTTTCTGATATCACACATGGTCGTCCTTGTCCTCATCCCCAGGATACAGTTTCCGGTTTTTCCCTTTCGTCTACCTGTTTGCAATTGAGCATCAGCTCATTTGGTGTAAATGCAGTTGATGTATGGCGAAGGTTGATAACGTCTAAGAAAAGAGTGACATATTCAATCCACTTGGTATGTCTATGAGTTATATAGGTCTTCACGAACTGTTGAATTCCTTAACCACCCTGTCTAGGGGGGCGTTTTGGGATGAAATTTGGATACTAAAATGTGTTTGATTCGGTTGGAATCTACAAATTCTTTCCATTTACATCCCAAAAAATACTAGGCATTATCTGTTAACATGACTTCTGGTTATACTACACTAGCAAAATAATCTTCTTTAATTCATCTTATAATTGAACTGGCAGTAACTTTCTGTACAACATATTTTTGTGTATCTAGTGGAAATATAATACAGGCCTACTATATATTTTACTCCCCCTTTACCTCTGGGGTAGGGTCCAGCAACATCTAAAGATTTATTTTCTAGAGGTTTCTTAGGCACAATGAGATGTAGTTCTATCTGTTTACATATGTTAGATTGTTTTGTTTTCTGACAAACAATACACTCTCTTACCACCCATAGTACTCTTGTTGTAAGGTTGGGGAAATAATAATATTGAGCTATTTCATGAGTGCATTTAGTCATGCCCCAAGTGTTCTGTGTGTATAAGATAAAATCATCCACACATTCCTCTGGCATACACACACGCCTTTTCTCTAGAATTGGAGGTTCCTTATCGATCAGAACACCTTTGTGAATAGTGAAAAATCTTTTTAGTTTTTCATCGCAGTTATGTGCAAGTTTTATAAAAAAAGACTTCCAAATCGAAATTTTGTTTGTATTGGTCCTTTTCAATTAAAGCAGTTTTACGAGTTGTGACAATAAAGTAATAAGACTGATCTGAAAAAAATGTTGCCTACCGTTTTAGTCAAGTTTAGTGTTGTCTCCTTCAAAGTAGTTCCCTTCTGACTGCACACACTTTTTCCAGCGCTTCTGCCATTGATGGTAACATTTCTGGAAATCATCTTCTGTAATACCCTCCAATACCCTCGTCACAGCTTTTTGGACATCTTGTGTTGTTTGAAAATGGTGTCCCTTGACCGCCATTTTGACTCTTGGAAATAGAAAAAAGTCGCACGGAGCTAAATCTGGTGAATAAGGTGGGTGTGGTAGTACTGAAACTTGTTTTGAGGTTAAAAATTGCTGTACTGACAGAGCAGTATGGGATGGTGCATTATCGTGATGCAGAATCCAATTATCAGCAATGTTGGCAAGGACACAAAGAACTCTTTTATGAAGTCAAGGACACGAAGAACTCTTTTATGAAGTCTTTCTAAAATTTATTTGTAGTAATATTGGTTAACTGTTTATCCAGGAGATTGTAGTGTGAGATTTTTGAGGCCATTTTTGCACAAATGTTTCTCATACCAAGATCTTCAGTTATTATATGACGAACCATTTCTCGAGTGATGTTCAGTTCTTCTGCAGTCATTTTCACAGATAATCTCTGATCAGATCGTACGAGTTCACGTATTTCACATCCATCTGCGAGGTTTATGGTCGTCCACTGCAGTCTTCATCTTCAAGATTCGTTCTTCCTGCACTAAACATTTAATGCCAATGAAAAACTTGAGCTCTTGACATAACCTCCTCTCCAAAAGCCTTCTGAAGCTTACCAGACGTTGTCGTCGCGTTTTCACCCAATTTAATGCAAAAAGAAATGGCATGCTGTTGCGCAATATTACGCAGTCCCATTTCCGTGACAAGAGACACAGACACATGTTAACTTATCACAGCACAACTCACGACTGAGCAGTTGCATCGATCTGCCACTTGGACTAGAAGCAGCTTATAGACCAAGGTCAAAGATATTGTGTCTATGTAGGCCTGCAGGGTTGCCACATCTTGCAAAGAAAATCAGTCTCATTACTTTATTGTCACACCTCGTATTTGCGTATTCATTAATGAACCTGATTATTCTCTGATACAGTCTTACAGAATTGGAATGAATTATTTTGCACTTTGATGTTGACTTTACACAAATTTTCGTCTTTACTATAGAAATGCACTTTCTGTAAAGGATATTAATTGGAAGGAAAAGAGATTATCCACTGTGAAAGAGACAGAGCCAAGTGCGGCCACATAAGCATACAACGTAGCAGCTTCCTACCTTAACCTCTGAAATCCGCATTCTCAACGCATCTTGTTTGTAGGGAGAATTTAATTTTAAATTGTTCCTTCAAGTTGTTAATAGTTCCAATCTTACCGATAAATGCAACAAAAGCCTCATTTCTTTCTTGTAACGAAAAAATGGATCATTTATCTCAAAAAAATTTTATCCCAACAATTGAAAGGTGTGTTCATATTCCACTTGGCACCGTCCTTTGTATGGTCACCATGTAATATATAATGTGGGCGTGCATAAAATGCAATATGTAATGGAAACGTGATGGCAGTGCACCGAGGGGGTTCAATTGTAATGTATCATATTATTATTTTTTTTCTTTTCTTTTCTCCTTCATTCTTTTCTGTTTATGCATATATAATATAATATATTATATATATATATATATATATATATATATATATATATATATATATTTATATTCAGTTTTTTAATTTCTTTATATTCATCTGTTTGTCTTTGTAAGTGATAGCAGGCAGATGTATTACCAGTTCCGCCGAGATATCGTTAAAAAATCTTTTTTCACTATAAGTGGTAGTGGGCGAACTATGAAGAGTTCCGCCGCATTAATATGGTTCAAAAATGTGTATTCTAACCAGACATTAAAGAAGTGTTATAAAACTTATTTGGGAGAAGAAGTTTATTAAAAAACCATCTGTTCATCATTCTGCGATGAGCCGAGAAACCTTCATCAAGGGGATAGAAGCAAACAAGAGGAATTTTTGTGAGCAGAGGAGGGGCGATCGTCAAAGCAGCTCTATGCATAATTGCGATAACGAGAAGTACATAAATTTAAATGACGAATGATGATCTTAAATGTACTGAATACTAAAGGTCTGTTGATATTAATGCCAGATACGTTCACTCAGGATATGTGTACCTTCCAATTTTTTTTTCAATTATTCTTTCAAAATTTCTTTTTTTAATTATTTAAGCAGCAATTATTAATCAGTTTCCATTATATATTACATTTTATACCCCTCCAAGCCACTATGCAAGGGCGTAGAAACAGAAACTTCTAATGAGTAAGCAGCTTCTCTCAAGCTACAAGAATAGCTCTAAGTCAGTGCATAACCACCTAACGCAGGAATAGATCTCTGAAAACAAATGATAACAAGCCTAAAAATAAACATACTCCTAGTGGAAATAAAACAGCACCCGTGGTGTAGAGCCCGAAAAATGTGTCGACAGCTGCACGGTAAATAAACATGCCACTGCACAAGGAGGACTGTAATATAAGTCGCTAAATCAGCCCCTTGTGGGGAAGCAGAATGCCACCCATAAAGCGTGCTCCTTATGATACGACTCTGTAAGCACCTGTGGATGAAGTAAGGGTTTGACGCCTCCGTATGAAGGGTGATGTGTGTACTTGTTTCCACGTCACGATGTACATAGCTGGGAGGTGTGCCACGTCACGTAACTTGGGTAGGTCGTGTCTGTGAAATCTGTTCCATCAACTGATGAACGAAATCACATTAGTTGTGGTCAGAAAGCTGGAAGGATTGCGCGTCTACAAACCGTTCTTGATGCCACAGTGCTCCTCTGTGAAATAGTTCCGCTGACAGGGAATCTAAGTCTCGCTTGTAAGTACTCTTTTGACCAAGTAAAACCATTGGTAGAGCTGTGGCCCAGTTTGTTTCGTGAAACATGAGTGTTGCATTCAGATAATGGTGCTAGCATTCTGTTATACCGGTACTCGCCGTATGGTAGCTGTGGTCTTGTGGTGAACAGCGCAACAGAATTTTCTGAAGTTAGCAAACAGCTCGTATTCGAATTGGTGCAGTGGTAGTTTTCGACGTGTAGCGGTCAACCAAATCGAGAAATCCAGCTTGAAATGAAAATGGGGGCTAAGGGTTCAGCGGAGATGTTATCAGCTGCTACTGCTTTTTCCCAGCGAGTGAAACGATCTGTCACCGTTAGAATATAATGTTGTCTTTTACGACAGAGTTAACAGTCCTACGATGTCGATATGTATGTGCGCAAAACGCATAGTTGCGTCAGGGAAGTCCCTCACTGGTGCATGCATGTGACGAGAAAATTTGCGTTGTTGACACTTCACACATGTACGAGTCCATTCTCGGCAATCTTTTTGAATTCCAGGCCAAATAAATTGCTGTGAGGCTATGCAGAATGTTATTCTGACGCCGGGTAGAAATAAGTTATGTAAACTGTCAAAGGCCTGTCTTCAGAATGTAGTATGCAAGAATGAATGAGATTTTCTAGTTGAGAGGCCACAGTACTGTTTAACAGTTGCTCCAAGACATCGACTAATTGTAATTCCGAGTATGACGTATCCTTGAGGAGGCCCTGGAGTTCTTGGTCAGTGTCTCGTGCCTCAGCGAGTTGATCGAAATCGACAGTGCTTGAGAGGATATTAGCATGGGAAAGACTATCAGCTATTATGTCGTCAATACCCGAAATACGTCTAGTGTCTGTTCTGAACTGAGCAACGAATACCAGTTAGTTATGTTGTCGAGGTGAGTAATTGTTATCGTTTTTCCAGAATGCATGTGAGCAGTTTATGATCTGCAAAAATAGTTAACTCTCTAGTTTCCAGTTGTGGTCGAAAGCCTCGGAGATAACGATAAGTTCTCTATTGTACTGACTCCACTCTTGCTGCGCAGGAGATTGGTTGTGTGAGTAAAAACCAGTGGCTGCCATGCGCCATTGTGTAACTGTTGTAAGGCTGCCCCTAGCTCACATCTACAACTAGTGCGAGGGATGCATCCAGTTCAGGGTGGGTGAGAAGTGTTGCATCCGCTTTCCACTGTTTTGCCACTCTAAGGGCTGAGTTCATGGCATCTGTCCACTGAATCCGTGAGTTGTCCTTGATTTTCAGACCAGAGACAGCCAAAGTCAATGATTTTTGTAGTTTGGCGAAAACATGGCAGATGTTTTGGCGAAAACATGGCAGATGCCAGCGGTAGAAACTGAGCACGTTAAGGAAGCGACGTAATTCTCTAGCAGAATTTGGTCGAGTAATATGAAAATGGTTTTTCACTTTTTCATGTAATAGTAATGAGCCCATAGATGAAATCTGGTTCTCTAGGAAGTTAGCTTGTTACTGACCAAACACGCATGTAGCGGTGTTTAGAATTGTACCATATTGTTCTCATCGCTTGAAAACTTCAATTAAGTGTTTTTTGTGCTGCTCCGCCGTGTATGGAAAGACAAAAATGTCATAACATATTGCCGTTATAGTCCCTCATACTGGCCGCTGGCCACTTGTACAATCTTGGCCTTGTGCGCTGCAACTCCACATCGGAAACTCGAATCCGTTAGGCCAGTGATGCTGTCGACGATTCGCGCATTCACCGTGTCTGGCTCGCAGTAGTACGCTAGAAACCGACACCAGTGGTGGCCTCTGTTATATATGTAATTGTGAAATCCCATAAGAATACAAAACACAGCGGCAGATATAATTCTGTTCACTGTGTTCCGTATGTCGCCATAGAAGAGTTGTTCACCGCAGGCAATCGGAATTGGGTTGGCGATTGACTGCTGCACTATAGGGTTCTAATAAATATACATAAATCCGACGCGATTTCCACTGAATACTTCCGGTCTGACTTCTGATCACAAAAAAAAAAAAAACAGGCGCTCTGTTTGTGCACAGCAATCGGATGATGATCCGCTTACATCGGATTGCAGTGACATCTGGGTAGGTGCAAGGCATAGTACATTTGCATGCCTGATTCCCAAATCTACGACGATACCAACTGATCGACTGTTGTCATGGCCGAGAAGTCGAAGATGCGAAGGAGCAGCTTCTTGAACTCCTGCAGTGGCGGTTTCTATCAGTGCTACGATCACGCCAAGGTAATAGTTCAATGATCTATTTGGTGAGCATATCAAACGTGGCTGCAAGATTGTTATAGTAAACCCATGTTACCATTGTTGAGGATTTGCTGCTGCATGACACTGCCACTGCACTTATTGGGACAGGCGTCATTACATCCTTTATCTTGTCAGCTATATCGGCCACTGCATCCAAGGACATCTCAGTTTGTGACATTATACCCTGAAGTGTAAAAGAAACTGGTATAGGCACACGTATTCAAATACAGCGATATGTAAACAGGCAGAATGCGGCTTTGTTGTCGGTAACATCTATATAAGACAACAAGTGTTTGGCGCAGTTGTTACATCGGTTACTGCTGCTACAACGGCAGGCTATCAAGTCTTAAGTGAGTTTGAATGTGGTGTTATAGACGGCGTGAGTAGCTATGAATTGGGGTTTTCCCGTACGACCATTTCAAGAGTGTACTATGAATATCACGAATCAAATCTCCGACATCGCTGCGGTCGGAAAAAGATCCTGCAAGAACGGTACCAACGACGACTGAAGAGAATCGTTCAACGTGACAGAAGTCCAACCACTCCGCAAATTGATGCTGATTTCAATGCTGGGTCGTCAGCAAGTGTCAGCGTGTGAAGCATTGAACGAAACGTTATCGACATGGGCTTTCGGAGCCGAAGACCCACTTGTGCACCCTTAATGACTGCACGACACAAAGCTTTACGCCTCGCCTGGGCCCGTCAACACCGACACTGAACTGTTGATGACTGGAAACAAGTTGCCTGGTCGGACGAGTCTCGTTTCAAATTGTATCGAACGAATGGACGTGTACGGGCATGGAGACAACCTCATGAATCCATGGACCTGCCATGTCAGCAGGGGATTTTTCAAGCTGGCGAGGGTTCTGTAATGGTGTGGGGCGTTTGCAGTTGGAGTGACATGGTACCTCTGATACGTCTAGATACGACTCTGACAGATGACACGTAGGCAAGCATTCATGTCCATTGTGCAATCCGACGGACTTGGGCAATTACAGCAGGACAATGCGACACGCCACACATCCAGAATTGCTACAGAGTGGCTCCAGAAACAGTCTTCTGAGTTTAAACACTTCTGCTGGCCACCAGACTTCCCAGAAATGAACATTATTGAGCACATCTGGGATGCCTTGCAACACGCTGTTCAGAAGGGATCTCCACCCCCTTGTACTCCTTTATGGATAGCCCTGCAAGATTCATGGTGTCAGTTCCCTCTAGCACCACTTCAGACAGTCGAGTCCATGCCACGTTGTGTTGCGACACTTCTGCGTGCTCGCGGTGGCCCTACAGGATATTAAGCAGGTGTACCAGTTTCTTTTGCTCTGCAGTGTACTTTCCTTTACTTGCTTGCAGTGGCAGGCGACTACTCCATAATGCACATAACGAGCTGATAATGCACATAACAATTTGAAGAGTACAGAGCCGTTGTCGCCCTAGCTCCTCAAGTGCCTTAGACACTGCACTGACTTCCAGTCGCCGATATAATCCTGAGTCAAAACTTGCCTTTTGCGTTCTTCCTGGGATGTCACGACTCGATACGAATCAATTCCGTCTTTAGTTTCTCATAGGAGCTTGTTGTAGGTGGCGCGGTTAACACATCTTCAATCTCTGGGACGTACCAATGAAGTAGTTGACACACCACTATAACAGACTTCGTAGAATCTGTTCCAGTGCGCAAACCACAGCGCAGCGTTGGGGCAGGAAAGGCGGTAATCGCATGGCAAGTCTGGGTAACGACGATTCTGTCGCATCCAGCAAATCAGTCATGGTAGAAAGCTTGAGTTCTTCCAGTGCTGCACTGCAAGCTAGATCACTTTGGGGTCACCAACTATCGGGGTGGCTGCTTTATCCGTCCTGGACCTCTAAATTATGCATGTCGAGGTCTATCCTGGCTGGCTGGCTTGTGCAGGGAACTAAAAACCTTTACTGTATAACATAAAAAATGGAACTTTTAAGTACATTCCTGATAGAAATAAAACAGCGCCTCAGGCGGCTGTTGCGAAAAATGTTTCACAGCTGTAATGTTAATAAACATGCACTAGTGGCACAACACGACTTTACACAAGGAGGGCCATAATATCAGCCGCTGAAAACGTAATAACACTATGGGATTCTTCCATAATACAATCAGTAATAATTCAGTGATCCAGATGTAATCAAATAAATTGATTTTATTTGAACAATTACAAAAATACACCATAATAACAAAAAGCAAAAAAACTGCAGAAAGAAAAAAAAGAGAAAATATAATATCGGCAACATTAAGCTGATAGACCAAAGAACAATGTATGCATACACTTTCAAACATTATCCACAGGCGATGCTTCCTACACAGTCCCCTCCCTGCAGTAGAGTGCAGCTCTAGGAATGTTCAGGTATTTATAATGCATGCATAGACCTGCTCGCATGTAAATTGCTGGTGTCTCTGGTGCTTCCTGCAGGCTTGTTTGGTGATGTGAGAGTGACACTGGGGTTGAATGATGAGGCCAAATATGGAGTTGGTTTGTAGTCGTTGATGTAGGATCCCAGGTTCCCTGCTGGTGAGCAGGGGCATCTCATGTCAGCAAATATGCTGCCTTGATCCATACCAGTGATACCATTAGTGGTTTGCTATTGCACATTATTCGCACCCTATGTTCCTCACATTTCAGTATCTGGAAAGGTCCAGTGTATGGCAGTTGTAACAGTTGGTGTACTGCATCTGTCGTTGGCATGACATGCAAGTGCGTTTTAAGGTCCTTATGGTCAAAAATTTTCTGGTTCCCATAGGAGGATGCTGGTGAATGGCATAGCTTAGAGATTTGGCTCCTGACTTGTTGCAGGAAAAATGGTAGTTCTCGTTCAACCGATAGCTGTTGTGCCAAACAAATCTTCCACAGCAGGTGTAATGACCTCCAATAAACCATTTCAGCTGCTGATGCTCCAGTGTGTGGTTGTGTTGAGGCCCGGTAAAACCACTGGCATCGCGATAGACCAGCTGTTCTCTTGGCACACGTGCGCTAATTTTAACGCCACATGTCAGTGCTCTACCATCCCGTTGCTTGTGGGACGGTAGCTGGTCATATGGTGGTACTGGAATCCACATAATTTGGATAGTTCGAGCAACAGCGTCGATTGAAATTACCGCCCTTGTTTCGTAGCGACCAAAACTGAGCCGTGAAAATGGGAAACCGTCGCCTCCACTGTGGAGTGTATCTATTAATAGATCTAAATATACACTCCTGGAAATGGTAAAAAAGAACACATTGACACCGGTGTGTCAGACCCACCATACTTGCTCCGGACACTGCGAGAGGGCTGTACAAGCAATGATCACACGCACGGCACAGCGGACACACCAGGAACCGCGGTGTTGGCCGTCGAATGGCGCTAGCTGCGCAGCATTTGTGCACCGCCGCCGTCAGTGTCAGCCAGTTTGCCGTGGCATACGGAGCTCCATCGCAGTCTTTAACACTGGTAGCATGCCGCGACAGCGTGGACGTGAACCGTATGTGCAGTTGACGGACTTTGAGCGAGGGCGTATAGTGGGCATACGGGAGGCCGGGTGGACGTACCGCCGAATTGCTCAACACGTGGGGCGTGAGGTCTCCACAGTACATCGATGTTGTCGCCAGTGGTCGGCGGAAGGTGCACGTGCCCGTCGACCTGGGACCGGACCGCAGCGACGCACGGATGCACGCCAAGACCGTAGGATCCTACGCAGTGCCGCAGGGGACCGCACCGCCACTTCCCAGCAAATTAGGGACACTGTTGCTCCTGGGGTATCGGCGAGGACCATTCGCAACCGTCTCCATGAAGCTGGGCTACGGTCCCGCACACCGTTAGGCCGTCTTCCGCTCACGCCCCAACATCGTGCAGCCCGCCTCCAGTGGTGTCGCGACAGGCGTGAATGGAGGGACGAATGGAGACGTGTCGTCTTCAGCGATGAGAGTCGCTTCTGCCTTGGTGCCAATGATGGTCGTATGCGTGTTTGGCGCCGTGCAGGTGAGCGCCACAATCAGGACTGCATACGACCGAGGCACACAGGGCCAACACCCGGCATCATGGTGTGGGGAGCGATCTCCTACACTGGCCGTACACCACTGGTGATCGTCGAGGGGACACTGAATAGCGCACGGTACATTCAAACCGTCATCGAACCCATCGTTCTACCATTCCTAGACCGGCAAGGGAACTTGCTGTTCCAACAGGACAATGCACGTCCGCATGTATCCCGTGCCACCCAACGTGCTCTAGAAGGTGTAAGTCAACTACCCTGGCCAGCAAGATCTCCGGATCTGTTCCCCATTGAGCATGTTTGGGACTGGATGAAGCGTCGTCTCACATGGTCTGCACGTCCAGCACGAACGCTGGTCCAACTGAGGCGCCAGGTGGAAATGGCATGGCAAGCCGTTCCACAGGACTACATCCAGCATCTCTACGATCGTCTCCATGGGAGAATAGCAGCCTGCATTGCTGCGAAAGGTGGATATACACTGTACTAGTGCCGACATTGTGCATGCTCTGTTGCCTGTGTCTATGTGCCTGTGGTTCTGTCAGTGTGATCATGTGATGTATCTGACCCCAGGAGTGTGTCAATAAAGTTTCCCCTTCCTGGGACAATGAATTCACGGTGTTCTTATTTCAATTTCCAGGAGTGTATATATATCTATATAAATTATAAAAAGTTAAAAACAGTTATTAAATGTATGTACCACATCACAAGAAGCAACTACAGGGTGCTTCGCAAAGTTTTACAGACCCTCTGCCATGCGACATGCCCGGCGAATGTTTATTTTGCTCAAAATGCGTTAACAACTATGTGGAATGCGGATATAACTTATTAATAACTCTACGGCAGGAATGCATATCGACAGAATATACGTGAGCCTCTCCACACTGTTCTGCACTGCTAGAGGAGAAATTGATTCTTGGTCGTTCTGCACAGCAGCTACAGAGTTCTCCCTGCAAAGGCAACTTCCCCTGCCATGAGCGATACTAGCTTTTCAGTTGTACGGACAGAGTACACCTGCCCAGCATCCCCTGTCCTGTTCTCTTATGTGAGTAGTCAAGATCCTATTTATATAGTGGAGTTATTTTCAGTTCATTATGTGAGTACTTATTTTCAGTTGTTTAGTGAGCTGTAACATAAGATACGTTCCTATTAGTTTAGTTTGTAAATGTGATGTTGACAGCGGCCTATGTAAGTGTTGGTGGGTAAGAGATTGACTGATAGATGTGCCTCTGTCTATCGTTGACAGCGTATTGTACTGCTGTGACACTGCGTTGTCACTGGGTGGTGAATTAAAGAATGACAAAAAAGTTACTTCAGTTGTCGCAGCATTAATTGTGTTACTAGTAGTTTACATAAATCTTTTCCATTCAAGAACTGCTGGTACTTGTAGAATGGGTTGTACTGAATGGAGCCACTAACAACACATTCACAGTCTGTCTTCCAAGAGAGGTCTGAACATGTCTGATGGAAGGGGACTGATCACATTCAAGTCTTGAACAGTAATCCGCCACAATGCATTGTCTGACTTAATGGAAAAATCCGAATTTCGATAGACCTAGGTGACCTACATTTGCAGCAGAGTTACACAATTTAAGTCTCTGGGCCTCTTCAGATTTTGGGAGAACTTAGGCTGGGGTATGCATTTGATACCAATAGGGCTGTGAAAACTATTCCACTCTGCGACAGTGGAGACAATGAAATCGACAAAGTCGAATACTTATTGGCAGCATGTTAGACTTGAAAAATTCTCGCCAGTGTGGCAGACAGTTGACAGCTCCAACAGTTGAGATTTTTTTTACATAATAGATCACTTAACAATTGCA
The DNA here is from genome assembly GCF_023864275.1 of Schistocerca cancellata. NCBI lineage: Eukaryota > Metazoa > Arthropoda > Insecta > Orthoptera > Acrididae > Schistocerca > Schistocerca cancellata. The sequence goes on from NC_064632.1 coordinate 251,972,226, forward strand.
AATAAAAACTCACATAATAAATTTAAAACAATTCCCCAAAATGAACATGAGCACAGTTCAGTTATTCTGTCTATTTGTGCAAGAAAACTGGACAGAAAATGATGTGGACATACAGTCTGCCTGTAAATTGAAAAACAGGCAGCACTCATGATGGAGGAAATTGCCTTTCCTGGAGGAACACTGCAGCTGTTGCATAGAATGATTATGAATCAATTGTTCCTCTAGCAGTGTAGAACAATGTGCAGAGATTTACGTAGATTCTGTCCAAATGCATTACCTGAATTAGTGTTATTAGTAAGTTATATCTACAGGCCATGTAGTGTTAACACGTTATGGACAAAATTAACACTCCCAGGGCATGTCTGCACACAGCATGATAAGTGATTCATAAGGTGCGCTTTGGATGACCCATGAAACTTTCTGAAATACCCTGTAGTTGATTCTTGTGATCAATTTGGGTAGATAGAGTGGGGTATCAGCTGCTCGACATTTAGTCTCCAGCTCTATGGAGGAGGGAAGTGTATGAACACAGTCCATCGATCTAGCTTGCCCCGCACTTCTACCCCAGATAGCTCCTCACTCCACCCTTTTACACCACCGGTGCACCATTTATTCCTTAATATGGCTCCACTGCACTCTCATGTGATACATACATTTAGTATTACTTTTAACCCACTTAATTTAAAGATAAAACAATAAAACTTGTTGAAATCTCAACAATATTAGGAAAAGGACAGATTGTTACTCACTGTAAAGATGACCTGTTGAGTTTGCAGTCAGGCACAACTGAAAGAGTGTTTCACATTATAGTATTCGACCAAAGCCTTCTTCAGCAAAGACAAAACACAGCCATTCACGCAAGTAAGTATACAACATGCACACATTACCACTAGCACCAGCAGCTCTGACCATAATGCAACTGTCATGTCAATAACAACTTTGAGTTTGCTGGTTAAAATGGTTAAAATGGCTCTAAACGCTACGGGACTTAACATCTGAGGTCATCAGTCCCCTAGACTTAGAACTACTTAAACCAAACTAACCTAAGGACATCACACACATACATGCCCGAGGCAGGATTCGAACCTGCGACCATAGCAACAGCGCGGTTCCGGACTGAAGCGCCTAGAACCGCTCAGCCACAGCGGCCCACTGAGTTTGGTGGCGAAAGGGAGGGATAGCAGGATGCCAGTGGGGGAGAGGAGAGTGCTGGTTGGCGGGGCATGCAGTGGCTAAAGACTGCTTGGTGTAGTGTCAGGAGCTACGATGAGGGGAAAAAATGGGGAGCAGAAAAGAAGAAGAGCAGGGAAGGGGAAAGGATGAGGTAGTACACTGGTGGGGGGCGATACACAAAGAGGGTGAGGGACTGTGAAAAGAGTGAAAATGATAGGTGCAGGAGGCAGAACCTGTTGTGTAGATGGTTTGGGGACAGTAGGTTACCGCACATTGAGACTGGAATATTTCAGGAGCAGAGAGTTCATTATAAGGATAACTTCCATCTATGCAGTTCAAAAAGCTGGTGTTGGAGGGAGGAATACTGGTGTCCCAGGTTGTGAAGCAGCCAATGAAATCAAACATGTTATGTTCAGCTGCATGTTGTGCCACAGGGTGGTTTACTTTGCTCTTGGCCACAGTTTGGTTGTGGCTGTTCATCCCAGTGAACAGCTGGTTGGTAGTCACACCAACATAAAAGGCTGTCCAATGGTTTCAGCAGAGCCGGTATACAACGCGGCTGCTTTCACAGGTGACCCGGCCTTTAATAGGGTAAGATAATTCTGTGGTACGACTGGAACAGAAAGCGCTGAGTGGATGGATTGAGCAGAGCTTGCACCTGAGTCTTCCACATGGATATAGTCCCTGTGGCAAGGCGTTGGGGTTGGGAGTGGCATAGGGATAGATTGGTATTTTGCAGTTGTTGGGTGGGCCACAAAACGCCATTTTAGAGGGGGCTTCAGAGCAAAAAATGGATAGAACCCTTTTTGCAGGAAATTGTTTAGTTTTGTACCAAGAAACATTTTCGATAGAAGTCGCGTTTTTCGAATTATTCGAGAAAAACATAAAAAAGTGACCGTCAAACCCACTCCCATGCCAACGCTCACACCTAACTGGTCAGGATTTTTAGTATGTTGTTCATGACACTTCCTCCTAGCATTGTGAACAAATTTGCGACTACATAATATTTTCCACTAATTTTTCTTCGTCGACTAAACTATTTGTGCCATTTGGCCATCTGCTTGATTATTCTGATGGAATGAGTCACTGTCTGCTTTACTTTGCCTGGTTAGGGGCTGCTTGTTTGCCATCAGTTCCAATAATTGTTTCTGTAGTGTATCCATTTGACATTCTGGGCCCCAGAACTGTTTGTTAACGTTCGATTATTGCTCATGTAAAATGGACTTTGAGATGATGTTTTTAGCATAACATCCAAAACCATTGTGACTGCTTAGCTATCTAAATTGTTAACTGATATAGGAAATTTTGCATGATAGCTAGTAACTTAGTTTTGCATGAACGCATATCAGAAAAGGACCACAGTTCAAATCAAGACATGACCTCAGTACAGCAAGTGAAGACAAACGCTTTGAAATGTCAGCTATTGAATTAACAGGGCTTGATATCACAATGAAATTAATCATTTTATGTGTGTGTAGATCTTCCAGTGGTAGTATGGACACTTTTTTCAATAAATTAAAAGAAGATTTAGATGAAGTCTCAAGTATGAAGGTCAACATAATTCTGTGTGAAGACATTAACATCAACACTAATATCATAAATGAATCCAGCAGCATCGAAATAAATATCCTTCAAAGTTTTGGCATGTCCCTATTGGTCAATAGTGCAACAAGGGTTACTACAATGACTGCATCGGTAATTGACCATGTGGCCACAAATATGGACAGGAAAAAATATGATGTTGCTGTAAAATCTCGGACTATCAGACCATCTCTGTCAAATAACAACAGTAAAATCAGGTATCCAAACACTCCCTAAAATACAATCATACAAACAACATCTATCAGAAATCAAAATAAAAGAGTTTTCAAAGGAACTAGTAAAACAAAACTGGAATGAAGAGTATAAGGAAACTAACGTGAGTATGAAATTCTTTAAATTCTCCACATTATTTAAACTGAACATTGAAAAGGCATTTCCAAAAGGATGCATGTCAACGTCTCACAACAACAGATGGATAACAGCAGGTATTAAGAACTTAAATACCTCATTTCCATGAAAAAGATACAGAATTCTTAAATTTCTATCATAGATACAAAAAGATCTATAGGAAGGTGCTGATTGCTGCAAAAAAAGATCATTTAATGAGAAAATAATGTATAATGCAGAGAATAAAAGCATAGCAGTCTGGAATGTTATAAAAAAGGAAACAGGGAGAGGCAAAGAAACACGGAATAACATACTGCTAAGGGAGGGGGTAAGGCAATAAATGATCCACAACACTTAGCAGACAATGTAAATGAGCATTTGTCAAGTATTGCAGAGAAGTTACAGCAAAAATTCCCCCAAAAAATATTACACCTGTAAATAATGTTGCACTAAATACAGTGATGTTACTTCCAAAAACAGAGAATGAAGTAAATAAAACTGTTCAAAAAATAAAAAAATAAAAAGTCAATAGGCTTAGATGAAGTACCAATGGGTGTACTGAAACAATGCATAGAGATAATACACGGCTCCTTAACAACTATAATAAAAGAATCCTTCACATCAGGGACATTTCCAGAGCAGTTAAAACAGGCAAGAGTTGTACCTTTCCTTAAGAAAGGTAATGCAAAAGACATAGAAAATTACCGGCCCATTTCCCTGCTGTCACCATTCTCAAAAATAATACAAGCAAATATAAAAGACAGATTAATGAATTACCTGAAGAAATACAATCTTTTAAGCGAATCACAGTTTGGTTTCCGAATTGGTAAAAATATGGAGTCAGCCATAGTAGACTTCACAAAGGTTGTACTTGATACTCTTGACATAGATGAGTGTGTCACAGGCATATTTTTGGATCTTTCTAAGGCCTTTGATACAGTTGGCCACAAGATTATATTAAATAAATTAGAAGCATTAGGAATAAGAGGGATAGCTAATGACTGGTTTCGATCATAGCTAGCAGACAGGGCACAAAGAGTAGAGATAACACATAATTCAAATAGATCCAAACAGTTAGTAAAACACTTATCAGAACCAAAACACATCATTATAGGAGTTCCACAAGGTAGCATATTAGGACCAATACTATTACTGACATACTTCAATGAATTTCCCAGTAATGTTACTCATGGTGAAAAAATTCTCTTCACTGATGACAGCAATATTATAATCACTGAGAAAACAAGAGAACTCCTTGGAGAGAAAGCAAATGAAGCTCTCAAGGAAGTTTACGAGTGGTCAATAAGCAATGAAGTGACACTGAACATAAAGAAAACTAATGCCATGAACTTCAGTTTGAAGAGGGAAAATGGCAATATTAAATTAAATGTAGATGTCACCTCTATAGACTGTGTAACAAATGCAAAATTTCTAGGAATGAATATTGATTCTCAGTTGGAGTGGTGCGAACACACAAAGGTACTTGCAAGCAGAATGTCATCAGCTTGTTATGCCCTTAGCATCCTATCATCATTGTGTAACATGCAGTGTTTTTTTGGGGGGAACAAATGTGCAAAATATGAACACAATTTTCAAACTCCAGAAAAGAGCCGTAACAATCATACCCAAAAATGGTAGTCGAGCTCATTGTGAAGATCTGTTCAAAACACTGGGGATTTTAACTGCTCCATGTGAACACGTTTACCAGTCAGTTAATACATCAAAAATAACATTGGCAATTGCTGCACGAACCGTTCTGTCCATGATCATGGAACAAGAGCCAGACTCAACTTACACTTGCCAAGAAAAAATAAACATAAAACTCAAAACAGCATTTTCTACCAAGGAATAAAACTATACAATAAATTACCAAAAGAGATTAAAGAATTGCAAAAATACACTTTTTTAAAAAGGAAGCTAAAAAGTATCTGTTATGCAATACATTTTATACATTGAAGGATTACTTAGATAAAATAGAGAAGGAGTTTGGTAAAAAAGTTATACAAATAAATAATAATAATGATTATAAAACATCCAACATTCCACACCTTCACACTATGTTTTTTTTCCCATCTTTTTTCCTTTTCTAGAAAAGTTTATCTTCAAGTTTATCTCCATTACTAACACCTCTTCCTCTTTCTGAGTTTAACATCTCACTCATTGTAGAAGGGTGGTGACTCAGTTTTTCAGGATAGCAAATGAGAAGTTGTGGTACAAACAATGGCCCAGAGATCACCAGTGTGTGTGTGTGTGTGTGTGTGTGTGTGTGTGTGTGTGTGCACGTGTAGTGAGTGAAGTGTTATGAAACAATGTGTGTATAGTGTGTAAACTTTGAAAAAAGTATTGTATACCAGGAGTAAATTTAATGATTGTCTCTAACTAGAAGTCTATACATGTATGTGTATACGAATTAGCTTATTTTAAATTGGTGTAAACTTGTAAATTCTTTGACATGTCCTATATCCTTGTAAAAAGAGATCTACAGATGAATAAAGCAACTGCTACTACTACTGCTACTACTACTACTGACAGTAGAAAACTCGATTCCTGTTAGTCCAGTAGGATTTTCGGAATTTGTATTTTCATTCACTTGTGGGAGTATTGTGTGTTGCAGTTTGAGTTTGGAGGTCACTAATTTACTTTTTCAGACCTTCTTGCAGTCGTAAAAACTGTCTTTCCATTTGAATCCGACTGAAGTCATGATGCAAAGCCTCTACTTTACTTTATATGATGACTGTCCTCCATTGTATTCCAAGAGTCACCAGTTTACAGGATTCTTCCATAATACAAGCAGTAATAGCTCAGTAATATGCACATAATGATATAAACTAATTGTATTCAAACGATTACGATAATACACCTTTACAATGGAAAGTAAACAAGAAACAGTAAAAAAATAGAACAAAGAGAAAACGTAACATGGAAAAGTTATGTTGGTAGACCAAAGAATGATATATACATTTTAATCACTATCCATAGACAATTCTTCATGCCACACCATCGGGGGAGCGTAAGATTACTTTTCATAATGTAAATAACAAGTATGAAGTTGTGGCTGATTCTCACTTTCAAAGAAAGAAAGCAGCAAATGTTTCAAAAATTACAATGAATGTACCAATTAAAGATATGAGCTGCTGCTTTAATTCATCTGCTAGAATGGCTCCTGCAGTTTAGGATGAAAATACTTAGAGAGCTGTAGCCACTCTAATGGTACTGTGATAACATAGACATCTATGGTGCCTTTGATAGTCCAGGATGCCCATTTCTGCCTGAACGAAACACCTATGGAAGTAATATGTAAAGATAATAACCAATAAATTCTTGAGAGGTCGACAGTAAATCCCATACACAAGTAACGGATCTTTGTTGTTGTACCCATGGTTGATTAACAAAACTGACATTACCTTTGATACTGCAGAAACAGGAACGTAAAATAAAGATCTAAGCTTAATATTGAGCCATCATTTAACAAAAATATTACAAATGAAATTATTGCTCTCACTAAAACAAAAACTGTATAATGAAATTGGTTATAAGTCGCAGAAATTAATAAAAACTGAATTGAACAAGAGAAATATAAATAATTATAAGGCTAAAGCTGACCAATGAAATATCAGTTCCATAATTAAGAAGTTTAATGAAGAGAAAGTCACTGGCACTAGAGCAAATAAAGGGAATAGACTTGTGATATTGGAGGGAGAGTAGTACATTGCAAAGATGTTAGGGTTTTTTTTGCCAAAAACGACATCAATGAAATCTCAAAGTGCTTAACACCAGAATTGCTACCTCAACTAAAACATATTCTTAAACATACAGATTTCTTGCTGATGGATGCCGAAAAAAGAAGACACCTCATTATGAACCCAAGTGTCCTAAATAAGATCACAGTCAAAGATACATAAGGACCACCATACAGTTCGTCCAATAGTGAGTGAACTATAGAAACTGCTGAGCTTATAACGTGACTAGACTGCTCGACCTAACTCACAAAAAATCTTATGTCTATGAGAACAAGTATTCTGTGCATGATAGTATGCTCTGATAGACGAAATTAAGGAGAAACCAGTCGCTGATGCTTTCTGTCTGGTTTCACTGGCTGTTAAATAATCTGTACTCCAGTGTTCTGGTTAATGATATGATACAGACTTCAGATGAAATTTCCTTAAATACAGTAAGGTGTCAAGAGAAGAGACCATCAAATTCGTTGAACTTTTGCAGCTGATTACAAATTTTAACTGTTTTCCTTTTAATCATAAGTTTTATATTCAAGACAGTGGTTTAGCGTGGGATCCAGCATTTCAGGGGATATGGCTGGATGTTTATTGATGCCCTGTAAGACAAAGTTTTAAGGTCTTATCTAGGCTTTACTAGTAAAACTGATTATCATAAACGTTCCATTGATGGTTCTGATGAAAATATTGATGAAATAGTGAAAAAGTTCAACGATGCCATGGCAAAATAGGGTTTATTGTGGATTATTAAATTGACAGTAGTTTACAATTCCTCGCTTTGAACATTAAAACCCACTGCAATTTCAAGCATTTACCATGTACAGAATACCGGCAGCTTCTGATCCTGTGATTCTTCATGATTCACTTCATCCACAGGCTTTTAACGAACCAGCAAAGGACAGTCAATATGCTACCAAGCAGGAAGGATAGAGGGACAGAACTAAAATCATTAAGAAGATAGTGGTCATCAACAGCTAGAAAGCAGATATTGTTAATAAATTGTTGTGTGGAAGTAATGAGCAACAACAGAATAAATTTAACAGAGATAAAATGAAAATGGTCATGATGCCAAGTTTTGGAATAGTCTTGCAAAAAGTCACAAACGATTTTAAACCGTACAGTATTAAAACAACGTTTAAGAACAAATAGAAGGATAAATAAGTTCGAAAAATCTGATGTTTATAAAAGTCAATGTGCATCCTGTGGCGTAAAATAAGTCAGACAGAGAGAAAGGATATTTCGATAAAGTACAAAGAACATAAAGATGCATTGGGATTAAGTAATTACGAAAAATCGGCTATTGTGAATCATATACACGAAACAGGCCATCTCCTTAAGGGAACAGAAGAAGATTTAGAAATCCTGCACATAGAAAAGAAAGGGATGAAAGTAGAAATTGCTATAAAAAATGGATACGTTATTCATGAAAATAATGATGACAGTATTCTAAATGCACTAGTGAAAGACAACGAAATGAGATTTCTTAACAACTTTGTAGGATTATTTAGGCCAGATACATATAGACATACAGAAGAACTATTGGTGTTGCTGCTTGCAGTGACAGCGTCTTTGTTCCACTGTTGTAATACACCTTCATTATTCCACACTTCCTGTATCACTCATTTCAGATGTTTCACTACTTTTTGTCCATCTTCTGGGTTCACTTATTCAGTTACCTCCTTCAAAAGGCATTCCAATTAAACCAACGATTTGTTTATGTAGTTTGATCTGAGCCAAAACAAGTTCTATTGCATCGAAATGGCGATGAGAGAGGGGCAATCTGAACGTTTTATGCCGGTATTTTTTGTCATTTCATCAAAAAGGTAAACTAGACACTTGCTAATTTTGCGACAAAAGTTATAATAATTCGGCCCTATTGAAGGTACTATCAAACCATATCTTGCATTTCTCTAGAAATCAAACAACGTATTTCTTACTCATTGCCTTTGTGGGCTCTTTATTATGATTATTGAATGATATAGAGCATTATCCATAACAATTATAGAGTTTTTCTGTAAGTTTCGAAGCAGAGCCCCTTCAAACCATTTCACTAAAGTATTGTTGTTCGACTCTATGTGGTAGTTGGAAGTCTTGTTTCAACTGAATAACAACAGATAATTAGGAATGAAACTGTCTGAATTTTTGTTGCACACTGCAATTATTTTCTTTACTCTGTCAATCAGAGGTGCCATACTACCTTTGATGGTATCATGTGTCAATGCGTTTTAAACTGTGTCCCACATTTGCCCATGTTTCACCGTGCCAAACGACATAGCCAAAATTTGTCCATAATAGTTTCCTAACAAAGTGGCAGCATAGGGCTGTAATATCTTGACTTTTCTTTAATAACTTGTAGCTTTTTCACTATGTGTAGCATGGGTGTTTGAACTATATTACTCTATAGCAGATATAATTAAAATTAGTCCTTCCTATTTCCCAAAAAAGTATCAGTATCAGACTGTGATATCTTGACATTCCATTAATAACTTGCGGCCAGAAATAGAGTTATAGTGAATCCTAACTTTTTCATAGCTTGTAGCAAAAACATTTCAACTGCACCATCCTAGAACACATCTGCTGTTACAATTGTAGGATCTACCTTTTTCAGTATCAGATACTCTTTCCATGGATAATATGCATATATTTCAAGATGAAACGCATTTTCCTGGAAAGGTCCTAGTTTTGTAACCTTCCTCTCAAGGTGCCTGTTCTTTCTGGGTGTAACAAGTTTAAATCACTCGCCAAATTCGTCTTTTGCGAATTTACCCTTGCACTTTTTATTATCATTGATCGTTGCTGTTTTGTAGAGCAGCTTCAGTTGGCTCCACCAACTTATCCAAAAGAATGAGTTGTTCCTGCAGCTCTCGCTCTCAAAATATTCCCAACAAGAAAACACAAATTCACTGACTGTGTATAATCATGCCGTGTACAACACTTTTAAATAATTTTCTAGGTTCCGCGACCTCGGTATGTCCTCCCTTTTTCGAATATTATCATGATACATTGTAAGGCGCATGAAGCTGGCAGTTAGCCAAATCTCTTATTGTAATGGCTCACTGAGAACTAACTGGCACAATGCTATAGGCAGCACAGTGCAGCAGAACTGGCAACACAGTGGGACCCAACAGTGCCCCACTACCACTCATGTATTGGTGGTGGGAGCCATACAGCCCACTACCTGTCAAGTGACAGCTAGTTTAAATCAGACAGTAGTCACCGCCTGGGCAGGCAGGCTGCGGCATCTAGGCAGGTGGGAATGCGTAATGCTCCTCCACCATGTGGCGGCAAATAGCCATGATTTCTATTTCTTTCATTTCATTGTTTGAGAAAGTTATTTTTACAGCTTGTGTGGAGGTGTGTTAGATGCACTGAATTGTCAAAATTCTGTTATGATTCGTTTGCCATGAACAATCTGTTGATGTTTTAGAATAAGTGTAGCGCACCAGAATCAGCAGCACTTGTCTGATAAACAGCAAATTAATTTAGTCTTTGTTTTTTCACGTGCTTTTGCAAAGAAGTGAACTATACATGTGTATTTTACTGTGTATACTAGTGGTTAGAAAATCAATCACAGTTTTTGTTTTTGCCTAAGCTTTGTGAATATCCCTGTGTAGGTCAGCTTCCAAATGTAAATTTTCCCATCGCCAGAAACTTCGTCACACCACATAGTTTTAATTTTGTGCTAGTAGACAGCACACAGTTAAGATCAGTGCATTCTAGTTTGTATATTTATCTCGTAGAGTAACATTCTGGCAAAAACAGGATTCCTACTAACAGGTATCTGTAAATACATCAACTTCAACTTGTTCTGTTTAATAGCTTGCGGTCACAGAGTACAGTGAGAAATCTGCACAGCAACTTTTAGTGTTATTTTATTCTCCTTTGGTATATTTTGTATCCATTTCAAAGTCATTAGTGCCATTTAAGATCTTACATCTACTTCAAACACAATACAATATGGATAGGGACTTTGCTTGTAGTGAACGGACACGAAGAGAGTTAGCTGCTGTCTGAAAACAGCTGGAAACTGCCTTGGCTACCGTCAACAAGCTTCTAGCTCATGCTCAAAGTTGTGGAGACGTCGGAGCGCCAGTGACGAGACCTGCGACACTCTTGGTGCCACTGGAATCGCCTGGTGATCCGGACATTGCTGTGGCTTCTGATATGCAACATCAAACTGACCCGTCGTCACTCCAGAGTGGGTGGCAGACAGTGGTGGGTCTGAGTGTCACTGGACAGAAGCCAAAAGAGATAGCAGGCAGTGGGGCTGTCTCCCTACGTCTTAGCAACAGGTACGAGATGCTACCCAGTGTTGATGATAACTCCAAGCCAGCACAGGATGCCTCTCCAGTTGGGCCAGCGGTCGATTTTCCTGCCCACTTCGGACAAGTACAGAAGGTGGATATGCTTGACATTCGGAACTCCAATGTTAGGGGGGTGATGGAGTCCCACAGGGAGATAGCAGGCAAGACAGGAAAGAATTCTAGTGTGCATTAGGTATGTTTGCCGGGAGGTCTCATCCGTGATGTGGAGGAGGCCCTGCCGGCCGCTATAGGGTGCACAGGGTGCAACTGGCTGCATGTAGTGGCACATGTCGACACGAATGACGCCTGCCGCTTGGTTCTGGGGCCCTCCCCGGTTCCTTTCGGTGGCTGTCTGATATGGTGAGGGCAACTAGCAATGCACAGGGGTGCTGCCTATTTGTAGCATTGTACCCAGGGTTGATTGCGGTCCTCTGGTTTGGAGCAGAGTGGAAGGTCTAAACCAGCGGCTCACATGATTCTGCGAATTTCTCGAGCTCCGCTATCGCGTGCAGAATTATAGGGTTCCCCTTAATAGGTCGGCGTGCACTACATGCAGGAAGCGGCTATTAGGGTAGTGGAGTACATGTAACATGCACACGGGGCTTTTATAGGTTAGAGAACCCCTCCCATGGGATCAAAGACGATTTGCCTGTTAAATAAGCCACAGTGACCTCAGAGAATCTTCGTCCTCATAGACTGGAGATAGAAAAGATTAATATGATTTTAGTAAACTGCAGGAGCATACAAGGAAAGGTCCCAGAATTAGTATCGCTTACTGAAGGTTATAATGCACAGATAGTATTGGGAACAGAAAGCTGGTTGCAACCAGATATCAATGGCAATGAAATCCTAAGTTCATATTGAAATGTTTATCGCAAGGATAGGTTAGTCGCCAATGGTGGCGCCGTATTTATTGCAATAAAAAAATCCGATAAAATCTCGTGAGGTTATCACGGATACCGAATGTGAATAAATCTGGATGAAATTGGGTATCAAAGAACAGTCAGAAATCGTGATTGGATGCTTCTATAGTTCACCTGGGTCAAGCTCTGTAGTTGTAGAGTGCTTCAGATAGAACTTGCAGAATATCATTAGTAATTTTCCTGATCATTCCATTGTAATAGGGGGTGACTTCAACTTGCCAGGTATAGATTGGGAGTGTTATGCCATCAAAACTGGTGCCACAGACAGGGATTCATCTGGCATTGTTCTGGTTGTTTTGTCTGAAAATTACCTTGAGCAGGTAGTTAAAGAACAAACTCGTGATGATAACGTCTTGGAATTCCTGGCAACAAACAGATCTGAACTTAATGAATCAGTTAATGCAGGTTAATGAAGGTATCAATGACTATAAGGCTGTGAGAGCATGTATGATAACAGGATGCAAATTTCAGAATGTCTAAGCAGTCAGCATCAAATATTCCGTGATGAGGACGAAGATGTGGAGAACAAACGGAAAAAATTCAAAGGCATATTCAATATGCCCTAGACAAGTATGTTCTGAATAAGGTTTTAAGGCGTGGAAAAGATCCACCATGGTTTAATATCTGTGTTAGAAATGCGCTACGTAAACAACGACCACTTCATCTCATATTCAAGAGACGTAAAAACCTAGCTGACAAACGAAGCTGAACGAAGCGAAAATGAGCGTAAGGAGGGCAATGAGAGAAGCATTCAATGATTTTGAAAGTAAGGCGTTGTCAACAGATCTGAGTAAAAACCGTAAGAGATTTTGGCCGTGTGTAAATTCAGTAAGTGGGTCAAAATCATCTATTCATTCTCTCAGCGACCACACCGTCACCGAAACGGAATATAACAGAGAGAAGGTCGAAATACTGTATTCGTGCTTCCGAAGGTGTTTCACCGCGGAAGATCGTAACACTGTCCCTCGTTTCAATCGTCGTGTGAACGTCGAAATGGCAGATATTGAGATAACCGATCATGGAACTGAAAAGCAGCTATAATCGCATAGTAGTGGAAAGGTCTCAGGATCAGATGAGATACCTATAAGATTCTATTAACATTATGTATAAGAACTTGCTCCCCATCTAGTTGTAATTGTTCGTAGGTAGCTTGAGCAACGAAAGGTACATAAAACTGGAAAAAAACGGGAATGCCCGTTTTTAAGAAAGGTTGTAAGACAGATCCCCACAATTATAGACCTACATCGTTGACGTCAATCTGCTGTAGAATTATGGAATACTTTTTATGCTCAAGAATTATGATGTTTCTGGAAAAAGAACATCTCTTCTACAAAAATCAACATAGTTTCCGCTAACAGAGATCCTGCAACTCTGCTCGCTCTGTTCCTCCATGAGATTCACAATGCAGTGGACAACAGCACTCAGATTGATGCCATGTTTCTTGATTTCAGTAAGACATTTGACACCACCCCGTATTATCCTTTAATGAAAAAAATACGAGTTTAGGGAGTATCAGAGCAGACTTGAGGTTGGATTCAAGACTTTCTTGCAGATAGGACTCAACATGTCGCTCTTAACAGAACAAAATCAACAGATGTAAAGGTAATATCTGAAGTACAACAGGTAAGTGTGATAGGACCATTGCTGTTTACAATATATATAGATGATCTAGGAGAAAGTGTTGGCTTCTCTTTAAGGCTATTTGCAGATGATGCAGTTGTCTATACCAAAGTAGCAACGCCAGAAGATAGTAAGAATTTGCAGAATGACCTACAGAGAATTGATGAATGGTACAGACGTTTGCAGTTGACCATGAATGTAAATAAATGTAACATATTGCACTTACAAAGGAAAAGAAATCCACTACTGTAAAGCAACACTATTGATGAAAAACAGCTGGAGACAGCGTCTGCCATAAAATATCTAGGTGTAACTATCAAGAGCGACCTTACGTGGAATGATAATATAATACAGATAGTGGGAAAAGCAGACACCAGACTCAGTTTCATCGGAAGAATCTTAAAGAAATGTAACTCATCCATGAAAGAAGTGGCTTATAAGGCACTTGTTCGCCCGATTCGTGAATACTGTTTGTCTATCTAGTATCCCTATCAGGTAGGACTGATAAAGCAGATAGAGAAGATCCAATGAAGAGTGGTGTGTTTCGTCACAGGATCGTTTAGCTGGCGAGAGAGCTTTACGGGGATGCTAAACAAACTCCACTGGCAGATGTTACAAGAGAGATGTTGTGCATCATGGAGGAAGTTGTAATTGAAATTTCGGGGCAACACTGTTCAGAAGGTGTTGGACAACGTATTACTTCCCCCCACATACATCTCATATATTGACCACGAGGAGGAAATTCGAGTAATTAGAGCCAATACAGATGCTTACTGACAATCATTCTTCCCACGCAGTGTTCGCGATTGGAACAGGTTTGGAGGGGTCAGATAGTGGTACCGAAAGTACCCTCCGCCACACACCATTAAGTGGATTGCGGAGTATGCTGTAGATGTAGACATAAATTAGCTGTCATGATAGGTAATTTAACCAAATCTCCACTCATGTTGCATAATACTACTCTAGTTTCACCAGCAACAGCCAAGTCACAACTGAGGTCATGTAAAAACATTCCACATCACATTTCAAACAGCTGCCTTCACAAAAGGTGTCAATGTCATGTCACACCACGTCACGTCATGTCATGTCAAGTCAAATCATGTTGTCATATGGGTTTATAGGAAAGATAGCTTGGACGGTGATATAGTCTGCTAATATCAGACAGCTAATATCGAACGTTAACCTACGTTCACCATGAGCAAGCATGTTGTACTAGTTTTTTTGTGATTTTGTTTCTTCTTAAAATTAATTTTTTACTGTGTTCCATTTCCGTTACAAATGACAATGTTAAAAGTCAACTTGGATATTTTTCCATTGAGTGTTCTTCTATAGGCCGATTCATTCTAGGCCATGTCATATTATGTCAGCTTCAAGGTGTACTCACACTGGACATCAAGCCACATTACATCCAGCACTGAATCGTGAAAGTGAGATTTTGAATTACCACCCATGATACAAAATGTCCAAGTATAGTATCGGAATTGAGGAACTAACAATGAGAAATTTTGTTAATGACCAAAGCAAACTTCATAATGTACATTCTTCATCAATTTTGTATGGTAAATTGCTAAGAAGTGAAACAGCATTTAAAAACATCGATATTTATTTGATAGAGAAAATATATAAATACACACACATCAAACAATACTTATAAGGAAATATGTAGAGCCTATTCATATTATCTATTACATATTTTCCTTGGTGGCAAATAATGTCATAAACAACTACACTTTTCTGCTTCAATAGAACTGACTTAGGTAATAGTTATTTAGTGAAAATTGCTTTACCAACTTATGTTTTTGTTTATACACAACTTAGGGGGTCAGCTCTGTTCTGTTACTGTAAAATCTTTATCATTTTTCATTTTCAGGTATATTACCTAGTTTATCGAAGAACAATCAATGTAAAAAATCTGTGTCTTCATGAAACAGTTTGTCAGTAAACAGCAAAATAATAAATTAGAAATTAAGAAGAAACAAAGCACGAAATGAACTGCTATAATAGGACTGTGCATGGAGAAAGTAGGCTATCTTGCGATGTTAGCAGATGACAATCCACCCTCCCCTCCCCCCTCCCCCCTCCCCCCCACCACCACCCAATGTCACCATCACAACTTTAATCCCAAGAGACCTTCATGAGGCGTTGATGGTCTGTTTGAATGCTGCCGTTTGAAATACCTTTTGGAATGTTTTTACGAGATCTCACGTCAAACATCCGACAATGGCTTCCAAAATGATGGAGGACAGCAGTCAGTCATCCTTTCATTTCAGGTTTTATGAAAGCAAATCCAGATTTCGGCTGGTAACTAGTTATTATCAATGCAGTATTAGAGAGTTTTAGTACATTCTCTAGTACATCAATCCCCTGTTGTTAGGGCTACTGCCACAATTCATTCAAGACTACTGATTATACAGTAGTCGTGAATGAACTGTGACAGGAGCCTGAACAACAGAGGATTTGCGTATTAGGGTATGTATTAAAACTCTGAAATACTGCATTCATAATGGCTAGTTACTAGCCGATATCTAGAATTGCTTTAATAAAGCGTGAGAGAAAGGACGACTGACTTTTGTTCTCCATCAGTTTGAAAGTCATATCACAAACGTTGAATGCATTCCATATTCCTAATGGAAGGTAAATTAATTGCACAATAGGTTTCAAATGGTGCTATTCACACAGGTCATCAGTGGACGGTCACTTCTCATCATGTCATGTCAAGATTTTTCAGGAAGAAAATTTTGATGGTGTTGTTGTCTCAGAATTTAACTTATTTTTGCTACACTAACTCGTGTTATAGTAGTGACTTCTTTGTCTTGTTGATGTTTGTTTTTTATTATTGGGATTTTCTTTCAAGGCAAATTGCAAATGATCCATGATGATGGGATATTTCTTCAACAGTGTTTTCTTCCACAAGTGAGATCAGAGATCTAAAATCGAAGAATTATTTAGGTTTTGAAATATTGGAACAGCATGATGTCCATAGTGCATACAAATCAGAACATAAAATTATTAAGCAATTTTTTTCAAATAACTTTTCGAGTTAAAATGTTAGCTCTAATGTTGGAGAAAAATACGTTGTTTATGTCGTTATTAGTTACATATGGGGAAAAACAGAACTGAGATGGTAGACAGGTTCTACTTATTCTCTTTTAATATTGTCACAGAAGAAGCTGAGTAGCACTGTGGTGTAGTGGTTATGATACTAAACTGTTGCGTAGATGGTCCTTGGCTGGCTGCCCGCCTCGAAACATGTGTGCCGCTGCCCATTGTGCATCACAGGTAGAAGAGGACTTCCCAGCTGTCCCGCTCTTGCTGGCCGGTCACGAGAACGACCCCGCACCGCGCCCGCCTCCTGAGGTGGACGCTGAGCGTGCTGCAGCTTCTTCGACTTGGCGAGTATAAAACTTTGTACCTTTAACGTTTAAAAATCGGAAAATCGTGGCAACGCTCAATCGTGAAGACAAGATCCAATGCATATTTCATAGAAATTTGGGGAAGCCTTCGACATCCACAATTGGATAATTGATGATGTACAAGTGCTGATAGAGGACATTCTCGGAATTCAGCTGGACTTTATTCTGTGCACTCTGTTAATAAAAAATAGGAAATCCCGCAGAAATTGACAGACTGGTGAATACAAATGGGGTAACTTGGAAATTTAAACACAGAGATGCGTCAGTAAGCAACGTTCATATGCAGCCTTCTGGCTTTGGGATTCGGAACGTCAAAATCTACAATTTACCATTCAAAGTACCGGACGAGGAAATCATTAAGATCTGTAGACATTATAGGAATGTTTTTGGACTAACAAGAGAAAAATGGGGGAGTGCTTACCAAATACAGGTGGACTCGGGCGTCCGAATGGTAAAAATGAACCTCAGAAAACATATCCCGTCTTTCATTAACGTTTCTGGGCACAGGGGTTTCGTTTCGTATACCAGACAGCCGCAGACCTGCTCCATCTGTCACGCTACCGGACATATGAGAAATGAATGCCCGCAGAAAAGACCACTACAGCTGCCCAGAGAAGATACGTACACTGGGAGAGGACAAAATCTCGCTGCCGAATTTCCCCCGATTAAGGATGCGGACGCGCCACGGCAGACACAGCCGCAGGAGAACGCGAGCGACGGCAGCCCAGCCGGGGCGGAGACAACAGCGGCGGCTGCGCGGCCCTCCCTCTCCCCCAAGGGCGAGGGTGAACCGGTCCCTCGTCCCCGCTACGGGCCAGCCGGCAGGAAACGCAGATAAAAGGCATATTAGCGAGATCTGTTCGGACGAGGCAGAGCAGCAAGGTCAGCCGATGGCCGAGCGCGCGCCACAACAACAGGTGCAGGAGAAACTACAAGAGAAGCAGGCCACCGAAATTACGCAAATCGACGCGACGACGCCCGCGAGCGGGAGCGCCGTCCGACTATCGAGCAGACGCGCGAACAGTGGATAAAGGAGCAGAGTAACCACGTGAGAAAGGTGTTAAGCTCAACCAAAACGACGATGTCCCTGCAAAGACCTCCACCAGGGGAAGCAGTGACAAACCGAAAAAACAAAATACAGACGACAAACAGACACAAACAACGAAAATGGTAAACAAACCCGCAAAGAAAAACAAGAAAAGACGCAGCTCCAACTCGTCACAGGGCTGAAGAGAAAACAGCCAGAAAGATGTTCACATGGACACAGACTACAGCACCGACTGATAAACTAAATAAGCAGGCAGGCAAATACAATCTATAAAGTTGTCACGGTTAACATAAATAAAATGACCACACCATTAAAAACTCGAGCCCTTGCGGACTTCCTACACCAGAGAAGAATGGACGTTGGACTATTGCAAGAAGTGGTTACAATTAAAATAAACCAGATACCAGGATATGCAACAATCACAAACATAAACCCAGAAACCCAATGCAGTACAGCAATAATGGTAAGGAACGGGATAGACTTTGGCAGGACTAAAATGTTGTCAGGCGGCCGAGGACTAGCACTAAACATAGAGGAGACGCTCTTTATCAACATATATGCACCGTGTGGCACAGACAAGAAGCGAGCAGGAAGCACCTTCTATACTGAAGAAGTAGCCGAACTGCTGATACAGAACAACAACAACATCATCATTGGAGGAGATTTTAACTGTGACGCTGCAGCTGAAGATCAAATGCCCGTACCAAACATATGCCCAGAACTGCAAGAACTGATCCGACGACTGAAAGTAGAAAATTCGTGACGCCTTTTCCATCCAACACACACCGAATTTACATACCACCACAAAAATGGTAAAAGCAGACTGGACCGTATATATGTGAGCAGAGCAGCAACTAAAAATGTAGTGCACGTCGAAGTCTATCTTGTCATCTTTTCAGACCACTGCAGCTACCAATGGAGCCTGCATCTCCAGAAAGGAAACACCGTGGGCTCAAGAAGCACGTGGAAGCTAAATACGGAACATTTGAAGGACGCGGAACTGCACAAGCAAATAGCGGAAACGTGGCAAGAATGCCTGGCACAGCGCGCACGCTACAGCAGCACGACCGAGTGGTGGCTGGCACGAGCGAAGCCGGCAATGCGCAGCCTGTTGATTAGATACAGCGCGGAAAAGTCTTCCTGCAGGCGAACCACGACCGAGTTACCAGCAGTGCCTGAAAGACGCACTCGACGCATCAGCAGACAACCAGCAATACCTGCCGCGAGTAAGGAGAATCAAGGCAAAACTCCTTCAAATAAAGAAACAACAAATAAGAGGCGTCCTCACCAGAAGCACAACATATGGCGAGGTGGATGAAGAGCCGCTCACCACGCAAAACCTAAATAGGGAAAGGGAGACAGCCGCGGGAAAGTGTGTAAGTGAGCTGCAGGACAAGCAGGGGAAGACGCTCACGACGAAAACGGAATTAACAAAATACATCAAGGACTATTTCCGAGACACGTTCCGTCGAGAAGCGACAGACGACGCGGCAACTGCTGAATTTTGCAGCAGATGAGGAGCGTGCTGACAGACCCAGACAGGGCGTTGCTGACAGAAAATGTCGACGAGGACGATAACAAAGAAACGATGAAGACCAGCGCCAGAGGAAGAGCACCAGACGCCGACGGCATCCCGCTCGAGTTCTACCTCGCATACTGGGACGTACTAGGAGTGCAGTTCACGGAGATGGTGAACAAGATACTCGTTGGGGCGGAAATGCCACCTGGGCTGACCGAAGGGACCATAAACCTCATCCTTAAGAAGACGGCCGCCCCCCGCATTGAAGAGTTTCGTCCGATTACGTTCCTCAACCCCGACCATAAAATAATTGCGAAACACATCGCAAACAACCTGAAATCGGCGATGAGGAAAGTCATCAGTCCATGGCAAACATGTGGAGTACCAGGGAAAAATATATTTGACGCAACATGCACCTACAGGGACATTATAGCAGAGGCAGCCACCACCAGAAGCGCAGGTGGCATAATTTCGGTGGACTTCAACAAGGCCTTCGACAGGATCGATCACAAATACCTCGTAGAGACGCTAAACAGACTCGGGTTTGGGCAATCACAATCATCCAGAAGATACTAAGTGCTGCGAGATCGACAGTGATAATCAATAGTTGGTAAACAAAACAGATAAAACTGGACAGATCCGTGAGGCAAGACTGTCCATTGTCAATGGCTCTATTCGCTATAGCACTGGACATGCTGCTGCAGAAACTCACAAACGACATCAGAGGATTCTCCGTAGGAGACAAAGCAATAGCATGTATAGCCTACGCTGACGACCTAGGCATCTTTATTGGAGATTAGGAAGGTATCGGGAGAGTAGAAACCATCATGAACACATTCCAAAAAGCGTCAGGCGCCCAAACCAACCCCAGAAAAACAGTGCTACTGCCAATAGGGAATCAACGACTCAAACCACACAGGCAGTGATACAAAATAGCAGAAAGCCATAAAGTTCTCGGAATATTTATACAGTCTTGTCCACTTAGAATGGCCACATACAACTGGAGAGACCTGCTACACACCAAAAGAGGCCTCTCCAGACAGCACGCGAACCGGAAACTAATAATCCACCAGAAAATAGCCCTGATAGACACGACAATCCTGTCGAAAGCATGGTACCTGGCGCAAATCTTAAGCATCCCGGCCGAAATTGCGCGAGCACTTACGAGCGCAGTGTACTACCTGTTGTGGCGTCGAAATATATTCAAAGTGGCGCAAGCAACGTGCTCGCTGCCAACGAAAGAAGGGGGACTAGGTCTAGTTGATATAAAGATCAAATGTGCAGCCCTTCTACTAAAACGAACGCTCGCCATCCAGGACAATAACGCTGATGGCGTCACAGCCAAGATAATTAGAGGATACAAGCCCGCATCAGAAGAAGCGCTGGTCGACACGAGGCACATTCCCTTCAGAACGCGACACGTCAGGCTGCACTACACCAACAAAAGTTACGTTCTGGACACCGCGGTGAACCCCAGACACAGAACAGCCAAGAGAATACACTGGGCCCTCAGGGAGAAGCCGGCAAAAAACAAAATTGAACACAAACTCCCGCAATAAAATTGGAAACAAATATGAGGAAACGTCTCGGAAAGCGTGTTGCCTAAACATGCGAAGGAAGCATGGTACAAAATAGTCAACAGAATGATACCAACCAACCAAAGACTGGAGGAGATACAACTCGTCGCAAGTGACAAGTGCGACGTATGTGTCATGACCGACATTCTCGAGCACCGATTCACCTGCGGGAATGCCACCAACATATGGGAAGCGTGCCAGCAGATGGAGGCCCACATCAACAGAACGGCGCTGGGAAGCATCACAGTGGAAACAATCGCTGCCCTAGACTGCAACCCATTTCCACGACCCAAGCGACTGGCGACTCTCTGGACCCTCGCCATGACAGCACACACCATCGTAGCAAGGAGCAGACCGACCAGCTGGCCTTCCTGATGGACCTCTGGGAGGAGAACAAGACGGCGCAGTAGCACAGGCGCTACCGCGAGAACTTCAGAAACTTCCTGCAGATTCCACTGCAGACAGTGATCGCCACAGTCCTCCCCAGCCTATGACCCTCAGCACCACCACCAGCCACCTCATTACACTCACCACAAGAAGAACGTGTGAAGTGGTAGTGGATAAGTGCAACAGAAAAGATAAATTGCTTTCTCCTCTCACCTCGAATAGTGAAGTATAGTAGTATACAGTGTTTATTCTTAGTGAAATCAGTGATACAATGTGCTTCTTACCAAACATCTCTCATGCTCGCAGCCAAATCAGTGTCTAAAGTATGCCCAGTAGTACTAACAGTGATTTTTTTCCTTCTTCATTATTGGTACTATATTGTCTAGGATACAAGCATTACTTAGTGGAAAGTGCCAACTACTCATAACTTTTTTTGAATGGTTTCCTATACTATTTGCCCTATACATTTTATAGTGTTTACTTACACTTTCCTCTCTGCTTCTCTTATATAATATGACTTTTTTTCTTTCTTCTTCAATTTATGTATAATCTGTAGTAAATTCTTCCACTTCTGCTCCATCTATCATGCTGATGTTTTACCTATACTGTCCCACCTAACAGTGCAAACTAGAGGAAGAGATCAAACCAGAATACACAATGTGCCTGTGGTATCACAAGTCCAGGACATACAGAAATTTGAACTCAAAATCAATGTGTCGATGCTATGTATAAATTATTATGCCTGTCCTGCAATGCTTTACCCAAAAAAAAGACGACAAGTGGCCATGTAAAAGGGTTCAAGGATCAACAATAAGAGAAAAACGAAAAGAATATACAAATGAAAACCTATAAAATGACAGTAATGTTAACCAACTCTAGAAATAGGTTAATAGAATGAAATGTTTTTTTTAAATGTATCGTTGTTAATATATTTAAATAAATATATATGGTTACAAAAAAATGCTCAAAACTCACCTGGACTGCACAATTTTAATTTTTATATTCGATTCGAGTACATTCTAGAAGTATCCAGAAATGTCAAGAATCACTGTACTGGGATGTTCTTTAGCTGTACATATACTGTAATTGTGCTGGCCGGAGGCAGTTCACTCCTTGCTCTTGTATGTCCAAGTGCTGAGTAAACTTTCGTTAAGTGAAGTTAGTGTTCGTCATCCATCTAATTACACCTTCTGCTATGTGACATTATTCTGGTGGAGGCGCTGGGTATTGAAACTTGTGACAGCGCACATTATCGACGACACAGTAGCTCCGAGCAGGCCACGACAGAGCCGCCATTTACGTGGCGAGAAACCCGAGTTCGAGCCATATTCAACAGATCGCAATCTACCAGAGACAGAAGAAGAAGAGGACGTTATGATGACAGCAACTGTGTGCCACCACATGAGACATCCTTCCAGGTTCTCTAGTGACGATGACCAAGATCCAAACAAGAGGCTGAAGGTATATGAACCTAAAGACAAATTTAACAGATGTGATGATACCGTGTGTTTGGCTAACGTATTTTTCTACTTGGAGGGCACTGCCAAGCAATAGTATGAGAACAATGAGGAGAAGTTCACAAGCTGGGAAGTATCCCAGGCGTAACTGCGCAAGTATTTCAGCGGCACACAATGACAGAAGTGCAAGGCCGAAGATAAATTAAAGTGCAGAGCACAGCGTCCAAGAGAAACTACAGCATCCTACATTCAAGACGTCTTCGAGCTATGTAAAATAGTGGAACCTAGAATGAAGGAGGAAGATAATGTTGCACATCTCATGAAGGGTGTTGCTGAGGACATGTGTCAAGCCCTATTCCTGAAGGAGGTTTCGACAGCACACGACTTCATGAAATGGTGCCTGTATATCAAGACAATGTAAAAAAAAAAATTACACGCAAGAAGTTTGAATGGCTTCCAAACGCCATATCGATGTCTGTGATGCAGGAAGCAACTGATTTCACAAGTGTTCTTTGTCAAATAATGCGAGGAAGTTCAGAAGGTACTTGGATTGCACAGCGAGCAAAAAACCGAGACGCCTCAAGAGGTCATAAGGGAGGAAGTGGAACAGACATTGAACCCAATCTCTCGTCCTTCACTTCCCTTTAAAACGGTGAAAAAGTCGAGACCCAAGCAGAGTTATGTTCCTACAATGCTGCATGAGGAACCTGTTTGGGCACAAAGGGAGACTGATGTCTGGAGGACCCAAGACAACCAACCAGTATGTTTCCATTGCTGGCGAACGGGACTTGTGGTGCGCTGTCGAGAAAGGCGGCGGATATTTGATGACGCCCTCGCCAGAAGACAGCAGACTGATCTTAGCCAACGCCAACTCTGGGACTACAAAGATGAACAAGAAGGTGTGGGTGCAGGACGACGTAGGTCACCATCGCCGCAAGCTAGCCGCTGGAGAGGACGTTACCCAACACGCCAATCGAGGTCTCCATCGCCGTTTAGAAGCTCCAGCCGAGCACCAAACCACCGCAAACTGGAAAACTAAAGCGTGCGACCTTCCTTGGAGGTGAGGCCGCTGAAGAGAAAAATCCTCCGCTGTACATCACTACAAAAATGTTAGGAAACTACGTTGATATCCTCATGGATGGCCGACCCGCCCAAACTCTTGTGGACTCTGGAGCATCATATTCAGTCATTTCGGAGAAGTACCGTCGCGAGTTGCAGAAAACCGTATTCGTCGACAGCAAACACCTCTGCTGAAGGTGGCTAATGGGAAATATATAAAACTTACAGGAAGATGTACCATTCATGTTGGTATAAGTGGCCATACACAGGCCTTAGAAATCATCGTCTTACAAGGGTGTAGTCATGACGTCATTCTCGAATGGGACTTTTTGAAAGCTTCCCAGGCAATTATTGATTGTTGTTGCTCGAAGTTTATGCTAAAAGAGATGAGATACTGTGGACAGGAAGATGCGCATACAAGTATGTGGAGACTATGTGTGCTGGATGAAGTGATCATTCCTGCAGTCAGCGCTAGAAAGGTAACTGTCATGTGTCATTCCATGCATCAACCCATGGATCTTGCAGTGGAATGTAAGAGAAGCTTACCACTGAAGAATAACTTGGTCATCCCAGCCTCTGTCGTCTCGTTTAAGAACGGATTTGGTGAATTCTCGATAGTTAACTGTCGCCGAGAACTGCGGATCCTTCCAAGACACATGTGCATAGCAAGCGCTGAGCTATCAATTGAAGAACAGCTGAGAGTCATAGAAACCTCCCATGCCGAGCCTGTGGGCGGAATTAGCGCTACCACTGCGAGACTTGATCTTCTAGCTCGACTATCGCCAGATCTCACTAAGGAACAACAGAAGAAGCTACTTGCCATTCTTCAAGAGTTCTCTGAATGCTTCAGTCTACAGGTGAAGAGCAAATTAGACAAATCGACAGTGAAGCACCGGATTAGCACTGGAGACCATCAACCAATAAGCCAGAGAGCATACCACGTGTCAGCAACGGAACGTCGAATAATTAGCGACGAGATAGAGAAAAGATGAAGAATGTCATCATTCAGCCTCCGCAGAGCCCATGGTCGTCACCAATGGGATGGTAGTTGACGCTTTTGTGTTGATTACATGAAGCTTAATAAGATAATTAAAAAGGACGTTTACCCTCTTCCACAAATTGACGATACACTAAGTTTTTCTCAACCATGTACATGTACTCAGGATACTAGCAAATCGAAGTAGATGAGGATGATCGTGGGAAAACTGCATTCATCACCCCTGAGGGCCTATATGAGTTTAAGGTAATGCCGTTTGGTTTGTGTAATGTACCAGCCACTTTTGAATGGATGATGGTCAATCTTCTACGTCACCTGAAGTGAACGATGTGTCTCTGTTATTTAGATGACATTATAGTGTTCTCAGAGACATTTGATGAACGTATAAAAAGACTGAGGGCCGTTCTTAAGTGTCTTCAACAAGGCGGACTGAAACTTAATCCAAGAAAGTGTCTCTTTGGAGCAAAAGAAATCAAAACACTTGGCCACCTTGTGTCAAACGGAGGTATGCGGCCAGACCCAGAAAAGGTGAGATCTATAACGGAATTTCTTATTCCTAAAAGTATTAGAGATGTGAGAATCTTCCTCAGAGTATGTTCTTATTGCTGTCGTTTTATCAAAGGCTTTTGTATCAAAGCCAGGCCACTCCAAGAGTTGTTAAAAGCTGATGCTAAATTTATCTGGGTGGTGCTCAACAAGATTCTTTCGATGTACTGCGAAAAGCTCTGACGACTGACCTTGTAGTTGGTCTGTACAATGAGAGAGCACCTACAGAACTACACACAGATGCCACTGGGTATGGGATCGATGCTGTTCTGGTGCAAATTTCGGATGGAAAAGAGAAGGTTGTAGCCTTTGCTTCTAGGACACTTACAAAAGCCGAGAGAAACTACTCAACTACAGAAAGAGAACGTCTTGCTGTGATCTGGGCATGTGCAAATTTCGACAGTATCTCTATGGAAGGGCATTCACAGTTGTTACAGACCATCATTCACTTTGTTGGCTGACAGATCGTAAGGATCCAACAGGACGACTCGCCAGGTGGGCACTACATCTTTAAGAGTATGACATTACCATAGCGTACAAAAGTGGAAGAAAACACCAATATGCCATCTGTCTCTCAGCTCTCAGGAAACTTAGTGCAAGACCATCAAGACCTTGATGAAGATAGTGACTGTCTCGCTTCACTCCAGGATCTCTCAGCTGAACAGAAGAAGGACTCCAAGATATCTCAAAATATGCTTGCCTTAAATCAGTCAGAGGATGTGAAAGGACAATTTAAGGTAGTTAATGGATTACTTTGCAAGAAAAATGTGGCTGCCAGTGATTCCTAAAAACATGCGCTTAAATGTTCTACAGAAATTCCATGACACATCTGAGGCCGGACAGTAAGGATTTATTAAGACCTATGATAGAATCCACAAGAGATTTTTCTGGCCAGGTTCATTTAGGAGTGCCTGTCACTATGTGTCGCACTGTAGAGAGTGCCAGAGGAGTAAGGCAGTTCCTCAGAATCCACCTGGCCGACTCGTACCAATTCCACCAGCCAAAATGCATTTCCAGCGTGTTGGGATTGACCTCCTCGGACGATTTCCAACGTCTGCTAGTGTCAATAGATGGATTATTGTTTGAACTGATTATCTGACATGCTATGCCATTATAAAAGCCGTGAAAACAGCCGAAGCATCTGAGGTAGCCAAATTCATCGTGGAAGACATTGTATTAAAACATAGTGGCCCATGGTCGTTAATTACGGATCGAGGAAAGTTTTTCAATCGAATCTTGTGACAGAGCTAAACCGTCGATGCAACATAACTATCACATGATGACTGCCTACCATCCGCAAATTAACGGGCTTACTGAACGCCTTAATAAGACTTGGCCGACATGCTATCAGTGTTCGTCGATGTTGAGCAGAGCAACTGGGATGAGGTGCTACCTTTCGTGACGTTTGCCTACAAACCGCCAAACAAGACACCACAGGATTCACGCCATTTTTCCTGGTGCTTGGGCGTGAGGCGACTACGACGATGGATACTGTGTTTTTGTGTTACATCCTGATGATGTGGGCGACGACTGCATCGGCCAAGTGATAACCATAGCTGAGGAAGCTCAGTTAGCCGGCCGCTGTGGCCGAGCGGTTCTAGGCGCTTCAGTCCGGAACTACGCTGCTGCTATGGTCGCATGTTCGAATCCTGCCTTGGGCATGGTTGTGTGTTAAGTCCTTGGTTAGTTAGGTTTAAGTAGTTCTAAGTCTAGGGAACTGATGACCTCACATGTTAAGTCCCATAGTGCTTAGAGCCATTTGATTTGATTGAAGTTCGGCAGTTAGCTCGACTCCGCACGCTGCAGGCTCAAGAAAATGATCGGCGAAGGTATGACGCGAGCTACCACCCTGTTGCCTACCAGGCTGGTGACCTCGTCTGGAGCCGGCTGGAGTGGCTGTGCGGTTCTGGGCGCTACAGTCTGGAGCCGAGCGACCGCTACGGTCGCAGGTTCGAATCCTGCCTCGGGCATGGATGTGCTTGATGTCCTTAGGTTAGTTAGGTTTAATTAGTTCTAAGTTCTAGGCGACTGATGACCTCAGAAGTTAAGTCGCATAGTGCTCAGAACCATTTGAACCAACCTCGTCTGGATTTTCACTCCTGTTTGGAAGGCTGGTCTCTCTGAGAAGCTCCTCAGGCGCTACTTTGGACATTATAAGGTTGTAAGACAGTTGTCTGATGTTACTTATGAAGTTGAAGATTTCGACCCCGATGTAAAGCGACGAAAGGTCAGAGATACGGTCCATGTCCTTCAAATGAAGCCCTACAAGGCTGCTGCCATCCAGGGTAAATTCGAAGCTCCACCGACAGGCAACAAGCGGAAAGGTGACGAAGAGCGTAGCGACAAAAGAAGTTCTAAGAGGATCACTCCCAGGGCGGGCATCAATCATTGGGAGTGGGAGTATGCAGGACCGATGACTCGTTCCTGGACTAGGACGACGTAACACCGAGACGCTGTTCGCTTAAGGAGGGAGCAATGTCAGAGAAGAAGCTGAGTAGCTCTGTGGTGTAGTGGTTATGATATAAAATTGTTGCATGGAGGGTCGTGAATTCAAAACTCACTGGGACTGTACAATTTTAATTTCTATATTCGGTTTGAGTACATTCTAGAAGTATCCACAAATTTCAAGAATCACTGTACTGGAATTTTCTGTAGTTGCATATATACTGTATGTGTTCTGGCAGGAGGGAGTTCGCTCCGCGCTCTTGTACGTGCAAGTGCTGAACAAACTTTCGTTAAGTGAAGTTAGTGTTCGTCATTCATCTAATTATACCTTCTTCTATGTGACAATATCGTTTGATGTGTTTGTAAGTGTATATTTTCCCTAACAACTTAATGTCGATGGTTGAAATACTCTTGCACATCTCCACATACTGCCATACGAAATTGATCAAGAACATATGTTATGAAGTTTGCTTAGGACATTAATAATCTTTTCGTTGTTAGTTTCTCAATTCCGATACTACACTTCTTGTTTTTGTATCATGGATGGCAAATTCAAAACCTCGTTTTAACCGTTTGGTACTGGGCTAAACAAAATACTGTGATGTGATGGGCAGTCTGAATACACCCTGACGTGAGAGTGCCGTGAAGTGATGAGATGTGATGACCAGCGTGAATTGGGTTTTGTAAACAAGGCCTGATATTTGAAAGGAAAAACTGGTTTATGTTTCACAGCAGAAAATACTGACTCCTACATTGTGTATAAATAAGAACATATATTGATGTAGCGATTTTCATTAAATAACTGGTTGTTAAATGTAGAAATCAGCTCTTCTGAAGGAGAAATATGGTTGTTCATGATAGTTGTTTGCTGCATATAGAGAAAACATAATGTATAAGGTTAAGAGCCTCTTTGTATTCCAACATAAATATTGAATGATACTGTATTACCTAAACCAGACACTCATTTTACTTTGTTTTAGAAAGTTTTTGAAACAAGGCTAAAAAAGTGTTTCGTTTAGATAATACTAAATACAGTGCAAATAAGTGTCGAAGCTTTGGGTTTTTTTTACTTTCCGCAATTTGGCTCACAAAATTCATCTAGAATATGAATTACGAAGTTTGGTTCGACGTTGTAAGTTCCTTAGTTTCGATACTATACCCCGATATTTTTGTATCACGTACGTTATCCCTTGACCTCATGTTCAGCGTTCGGTAGTGTCCTAATTAACATGACGTCCACAATACATTTGAAGTCGACGTGACATGACATTACGATTGCCTGACGTCTAGCTTGAATCTGTCATCGCCGTACACGCTGATCTGGAAACAGTTTCCACTCAAGACTGGTAGGCTGAGCCCAAATATTATATCATCTCTGTATGCTCACAGGATCTTTGCCGATTTGGCGGTTAAATTTGCACGCAACTCGCAAGGTGGTTGCGATCAGCTAGGCAGTTGTGACAGTTTCTGTGGCTAGTGGTGGTAGTGTTATTATGAGTGTTTTTTTTTCGTGAAAGATAGGACAAAATAGAACCCTGTACCTGACGCAATAATTGACTACTCTTACAGAACGAACTGTTGTTACGGATCCGACTTTGTGATAAGCCCTACTTGAATCACATGCCTGCCATTGTTCTTTGTTGTCAATAGGATATTCAGTTCACGATGCCCGTGAAGGTATTTTATCACCCTTGTTTGAGGAAGACATTATAAGTTTTGTTTATATTTTGTATTATCGCTGCATGTGGAATATAGCTTAGTATTAAATTGTGCTGAGAAAGTGAATAGTTAATCTGTTTGCACAATGTCGAGAGCCTCATCATTTTGTTGTGATTGTGTTCAGGTCGAAGACTACTTTGTTGTAGCTTTACCGAAATTGTAATTGTGTGCCTTGAACTGGAGGAAATAAATTATTTCAGACAGTTCTGCATGGCTGTGACTGCTAATATTAAGAAAATATATTTCGCAGGTTTAATTTATTTTCTGTTGTTACTTTAAAGAGAGCGCTGACACTCATGAACAGCATTTTCAGGCATGCACCTGCAAAATCTGCTGTTTTCCGGTTTTCGAAAACTACCTGTAGTGATACTGAGGAAGATTTACTTAGCTATGTAACTGCCTGTTTGGAACTCGTTTTGATTTATTAAATTTGGTGTTATCTGACATTGCACCAGGTATCCTGTTGTCTTGTTGCTGAAACTTAATCCATAATTGAATTACTAAACGATGCGCTTTTTTCTGTTGCTCACCCTGGACTTTTATTTAGTCCAAATGAAGTTAATTTTTCTCCCTTGGAAGGCCATGACTGTGTTCATGTGTAACACCACGTCATAGGACTCGTTTTGGGGAAACGCATCGCAGAATTTAAGGTAATGCCGGATTGTCCCCCATAGGTGAGGACTTACAGTGATTGAAAATTTTGGATTACTTTTCAGAGAAAACAATTTCATAAATAAACAAATTATCACCACCCATCTGTTATGTAAAGAAAGCCAACTTAAGACGTGTTGTAGGTCTCTGTAAATAGTTCGGGGCATTCATTGAGCATTTGATGCCATTTCTGTGGATAAATTTGTGTGTAAAAATCATTTTGGGAATGGGACAACGCAGCACTGTGCCTTGTTAACAGTTTTTGCCAAAAGAATGTATAGCCCACATTGAGTATGGCAATGGAAGCTTGGTTTCTTGTTAACTTCTTGACATATTTACTGTTTTGATTAGGAGCTTCTTTCCCTTCAATTTGAGATCTTATTACTCTCTTGCATGTTAGTTGTATTATACTGTTGAACAAACTAGGCAGTGGCTCTACGGTAAGAGGTGGCTGACATTCAGAAAGTGCACATTTGATTCTGGTATTCTCCAGTTTGATTTCTGTGATTCAGCTCATATGAATGAGATGGTGATTTCTGTACTGGAACCATAATTTGTTCTTTAGTGAGGAAAAGGCTTGTTCCGGTAAGAACTGTTCACCGAAGTGGTAAAATTGTGAACATTAATTAGCAGTGTAGACAACAGCATTCCCTATATAGTGCCGAGATGCAGGACCTCCTTTACTTAATTACATACAGATGAGGAAGCTAGTCATTAATGCTTCTCACCAAGCCTGTGTGGAAAGCTGTGTATTGTAATGCTCCATTTTGAAGGAATTGTTGGTAGCTCTTATGGTGGACCCTCAGAATTGCTTTTCTGTTCATTTACAAATGGACAATGGTCACTGTTGTGGTAAGTGCTACTTAGAGCATCGTTAGATAGACAATAGCCATGAACTGAACACCAGCAGTCCGTCCTTCTGATTTCAACCATTTCAGAACTAGAAAGTTCAACTTTGACTTTGTGGTAGTTAGATGTGGCTGATGGTTAATTTTATGAGAAATATTAATCAACACTTTTTTTTAACAGGTGAGGATGTTCCCATCTGTTGTCTGTGATGAAAAAGATAAATCTGTTAAGTATTGTACTGGTCAGTCTTTCTTTCATTACAAAGTTGTTAGACCCTTTGTGGTTTTTTCAGTTGTTGAACCTAGTGGAATTCCTACAACTCAATACTTTGTCTAAAGGAGTACTTGAGAGAATGACAAACTGTGAGAAGCTTGTATCTGGGCCAAAATAAAGGGTTGAAAGAACAAATTGATAGACTAGTTTTCACAGAACACTTACCATAGCACCAAACAATTGGAGGAAGAACACATAGTGGTATGCTTGGGGGCCTCACTCAACCTGTTACAAAGGCTATACCTGCAGCCGTTGAGAGAATAGGGTGCAACCAACTGCCCACATTTTACCAAATTATGCCTGTCACCTAAGCTGAGAGGTCATTCTTGGGTCATTCCAGCAACTGGCTAAGAAGGTTGAGAAGACCAGCCTCGTGCATGGAGTTTCAACGAAGCTCACAATTTGCATCACGGGCTCCAAAACTGATTGTGGGTCTTTCGTTCTGAGTCAGATGGAAGGACTGAACTAGAGACTTCAGAAAGTTTCTGTGACAAGCCAGGCTGTGACTTCCAGAGCTTGCACCACAGGGTTGAGAACTGTAGGGTCCCTCAAAATAGGTCAGGTGAGCACTAAACAACAGAGGTTGCTACTCAGATGGCTGACTGTGTGTGGGGTGCACACAAGGGTTTTTTAGATTAGATGATTCTCCATCCAATCCAGATAATGATAGCTGAAGGAAACCCAGAAGTATCGGTGTAAGATCAAAAGAAATGGCTCTCATAGGTGAGAATATTAGAATTGTAAGGTAAACTGCTGAAGCATGCACTACAAAGTGCCAGAGTTTGAAATGCTCATGAAAAGCAGTGAAGCTCACATAATACTAAGTACAGAAAGCTGTTTGAGACCTGAAATTGGTAGCAGTGTGATTATTGGGGAAATTTTAAGTGTGTATTGAAAGGGGAGGCAAAAATAGGAAATGGAGACGGTGCATTTGTTGCCAATAGGCAAGAAACTCAGATTGACAGTGGTAGCAATGGAAGCTGCATGTGAGATTGTTTAGACAAGACTCAGTGTCAGGGGTGGGCATAAAATGATGAGTGGATCTCTGGCACCCAACAGACTCATCTCCTGATGTACCTGAAAACTTAGAGAAAACCTCAGTTCACTTGTACATAAGTTCGCTAGCCATACTGTAATCATTGGAGACTTTAATCATCTGACTAATTCCGAAAATTACAGCTTTATTAGTGGTGGGCATGATAGGACACCCTGTGAAACGTTACTAAATGCTTTCTCTGAAAACTACCTAGAACAGATAGTTAGGTACCCACCTCATGGTAGAAATATATTGGACCTAATAGTGAAGTTGCTAAATTTCAGGCAAAATCTTTTATTGACGGTAACTCCATATTAGCAGACCTATGTTTATGTAAACTTTTTTCTTTAGTTTTACTTGTAGAATAACATTAAAATATTTGCTTATCTTTGTGAATCACCCTGTATATTTTATCCCTCCTAACTTTACAACAGTGTATGTCAGTCATTATTGTTAAAAGCTTTTTGTAAATCTACAAATGCTTAAAGATATGTTTGGCTATGTTGAATCTCTTGTCTAAGATGAATCTTGGCAACAATATTGCCTGGCATGTTCGCACATTTCTTGGGAACTCAAACTGATCTTCCCTGAAGTCAGGATCTTCCTGTCTTTCCATTCTTGTGTAAATAATTTTTGCCAATATTTTGCAATGATGATGTAAACCAATGGTTCTGTAATATTCATACTTGCAGTGCCTGCCTTCTATGGAATTGAAAGCAGCACATGTTTGGGGTGTTTTGTATTGTGATACTAATAAAATTACAGCGCACAGTGTTTACTACAAGTTGCAACAGAATATAAGATAATAGTTCTTCTAACATAAACCGTTAACAAAGATATTTTATTATTGATATGTTAACAATAATATTACTATTATTGACAGTGCAGAAATGTGTAAAATGCACATCTCCTTTATGGTTGTTCATCATAGCTCTCACAAAAGATAGAAGCCGCACACTAGAGGTAGCGCACAAGAATAACGAAAGGCAGAAGTCATTGCCACTGAGTTCCGTGACAGAAGTTGTTTTGCAGTTTCTTTCACAACACCAAACAGTATTTGTAGCCAGTTGTCATATCTTAAATGAGAACATAATTGTTTTGGAAATACAGAAGTGTCCGATTCCACCTGTCTGCTTTGACCCATGACGTCACAAATATGGTGGAAACGACCATACACTAAGACTCCAATATGGCGCCTATGATGTCATCAGGTAAACATGACCACAAACACGAAAATACATTGAAAAACCAACACACACACACGTTCCACAAAAAATCTAATGAAAATAACAGGACAAGCATGGGAAATTGGGGGTTTTTGGGTGGGGACAAAGTAAATATAAACAAATTTAGACACAAACTAATCCAAAAACATCACCTAACACACCAGAGAGCACCACCGATCACATCAAAACGACACCTACAAACATGCCACTTTCACAAACTAAATTCCGCGCCGTCGTGATATCACGCACCACAACAGCCTTGCATAACGGGTCAAAGCCGACGGGTGGGATCGGGCGCTTCGGTTGACCCATTGTTTTTAATCATAAATATTTTGGTGGAGATATGTGTGTGGACTTCGAACGTACTGAGTTGCCAAAGTAAGAGATGCGTTCTGTTTCAGAAAGAGATGTTAATATGGTGCAGATCGTCACTTTATATTATTAATGTACACACAACTACAACTTTGGCCGTGACATAGGCCAGGTTTTCAAGATGGTATGTAAACATCATTTTCTCAGCAAAGACTCCACAAGTTACCTTAGGAATGGCATGCTATCATCATAGCTTGATGTGACCATCATATTTATGAGTTAGTGAAAAAATTAAGAATTATTGAGTAATTTTTGTTTGAGGTTTTTCTCACCTCTTCTTCCCTTTCGTGCTTCTCCCCATATCCACACATATCTCTGCTTCAAAATAAATGACAATAGCACTGGACTACTGTTTATTTATTTATTTTATTTCTTTCTTTCTTTATTACAGGCTTCCGTAGAAGTTGAAAGTGTGCATTCAGAAGATTGGAGAGGGGTGAGTGGCTTTTTAGACCATTCTTTAGTGAATGAGCATTATCTTTCATTTATGAATACTTTAAAAGCTGCTGTGAGTTTTTGTTTTGTTTTTGATTTTTTTTTTGTTTTGGAATTCTGTAAGGCAGAATGTGATGTAGAAAGGTGTGTTTGGAGTGGTAAGAGTTATTTACTGTATGAAAGATCTCTTTCAGTGCTGTACTAATTTTTTCCTGAAAGTAGGTAAAGAAAGTGATGTTAACACAGGAAATAAGTTAGGTTATCACCATCTCAGTTTTGAGAAATAGAATGGAGTGTTGAATGAAAAGTGAAGGAAACAGAAGCAGAAATTTCTGAGAACTTTTGATTTGAGCTACGGCAATATTTAAAACTGTGACTGTGTTTTTGAAAAAAATATCAAATACTATGTAGATTCAATTTGATGTGTCCAGAGTTCGGAATGGAGTAATTTCATAGCTTTGTAGCTATTGGGGAAATGCATTTTGTCCAAATCAAATTCCTTATTGAAGATTTAGTGTCAGATAAGTGAGAGCAAAGTAACTCAATATTGGAAAATTTCAACAAACCCAACATAATCAAATAGTGATACATATTATTTAATGAACTGATATTAGGCTGTTACAATTGTAAGTTAAGTCTATAACACCTACTTTTTTGGGGAGGGGAGGGGTCAGTTCCATGACTAAGTGAAGAGCATTTATGCTGCTTTAATCAGTTATACATTGGCACTATGGCATATAATTCTCTGTGTCATTGTAGACTACATCTTAAAATGTATCAAAAATTATTTATTTCTTTTGTTTCAGGAAGAACTTTCTGAATGTTCAGGTACTTTGTCAGAGGTACGTATATGATAGTACTGCACTATCAAATACTCCATGGTTTCACTCTGTTTTCTGAAATGTGGTTTAAAGAATTTAACTGTACATTTTAACAAACAAGTCTACTCTAAGTCACTTTTTGTAATTGAAAAGCTTGTCATTTGGTTATACAGTTTTTTATGCTATTAAGAACAACTACGCTGCTTCACAGTATGAGATACAAACAAAATCTAAGTTGCAATCATAAATAAGGATAAGAGAAAAGCAATGAAATTCAGGAAAGTAGGAACCTTGAAAAACAAAGACAAATTCATCTGTGGGGAATGAGAACTGGAAATAGTCAAAGCTTCAGATACGTAGAACTTGCACTGCAGGTGGCATACTATATATTTTCCAACCATTTTGAAGACTGAGGTTGCACTCATTGCCTCATATGGCACACCGCTTACATTGAGACACTCGCATACTCAAGTCTTAAGCCACTAGAGAGAGTCAGCATATTTGAAAAGAATGCTTTGCTTCTCAAGATAGATGCAAAATATTCATTACTAGATGGGCATTCTGTTATTAAAAGGGTGAATGGCTTTTCAGACCATGGTGCACAAATTTTAACATTAAAAGGCTTTTGTACTCAAACAGATGTCACATATAATTACAAACTATGTAGGAAAGGGCTTGGAAGAGCTATTGAACGGAATGGACAGTGTCTTGAAAGGAGGATATAAGATGAACATCAACAAAAACAAAACGAGGATAATGGAATGGAATGTAGTCAAATTAAGTCGGGTGATGCTGAGGGAATTAGATTAGGAAATGAGACACTTAAAGTGGTAAAGGAGTTTTGCTATTTGGGGAGCAAAATAACTGATGATGGTCGAAGTAGAGAGGATATAAAATGTAGACTGGCAATGGCAAGGAAAGCGTTTCTGAAGAGAAATTTGTTAACATTGAGTATTGATTTAAGTGTCAGGAAGTCGTTTCTGAAAATATTAGTATGGAGTGTAGCCATGTATGGAAGTGAAACATGAACGATAAATAGTTTGAACGAGAAGAGAATAGAAGCTTTTGAAATGTGGTGCTACAGAGGAATGCTGAAGATTAGATGGGTAGATCACATAACTAATGAGGAAGTATTGAATATAATTGGGGAGAAGAGGAGTTTGTGGCACAAATTGACAAGAAGAAGGGACGGATTGGTAGGACATGTTCTGAGGCATCAAGGGGTCACAAATTTAGCATTGGAGGGCAGCGTGGAGGGTAAAAATCGTAGAGGGAGACCAAGAGATTAATACACTAAGCAGATTCAGAAGGATGTAGGTTGCAGTAGGTACTGGGAGATGAAGAAGCTTGCACAGAATAGAATAGCATGGAGAGCTGCATCAAACCAGTCTCAGGACTGAAGACAACAACATGTAGGAAAGTTAATCCAACAGCAATAGAGTTTTTTAAACCTTGCCAAGGAACAAGAGTGGCAGGATGTTTATAGTGCTGATAACATAGATGACAAATATAATGCTTTCCTTAACAAATTTCTCATACTCATAGAGAGTTGCTT
Organism: Schistocerca cancellata; assembly: GCF_023864275.1. Classification (NCBI taxonomy): domain Eukaryota; kingdom Metazoa; phylum Arthropoda; class Insecta; order Orthoptera; family Acrididae; genus Schistocerca; species Schistocerca cancellata. The sequence goes on from NC_064632.1 coordinate 252,009,291, forward strand.
CCCATCACAACATTCTAAATGGGGTACTAGCAGTAATAGGCGGCCCGGGTGGTTGGCTAGTGGGTAAAGATATCATGTAGAACAATTTGGGAATCATATCAAAATATTAGAAGTAGTCACACTCAAGCCAAAGTAGCCCATTACAAAAAGTAGGAAGGCAAAGCATATGTGGTATGCAAATAAAATAGCTAATTCACAGGATAAAATTAAAAAACCATATGGTCAGCTATGAAGGAAGTGTCTGGTCAGCAGAACAACGATATAAAGTCAGTCCGTAGTAAAAATATTTCTGTTACTGATAAATCAGATATATGTATAGTATTTAACAATCATTTTCTGAGCATTGCTGGTGAATTAAGTAAAAAATTAGTTTCTAAAGGGAATCGTATAACTTTCTTGGCAAATGCCTTTCCAAGATTTATGTCTGAAATAGTGATACAGACAAGGGGGAGATTGAGTCAATAATTAAATCACTGTAGACTAAGGCCTCTCATCGATATGATGGAGTGCCTAGCAGAATATTAAAAAGTATTGTGCTGCACATGTTAGCCCTGTATTTAGCCATATTTGTAATTTTTCCCTTAGGAATGGTCAGTTTCCTGAATGATTAAAGTACTCAGTAGCTATGCCGCTATATAAAAAGGGAGAAAAGGATAATGTAGGAAATTTTAGACTTATTTTATGTCATCAGTGTTTGCTAAAGTTATTGAAAAGGCTGTGTATGTAAGGATAATTGATTATTTTATATTACAGGAATTGCTATCGAATTGTACAGTTCGGCCTTAGAAGTCGTTTAAGAACTGAAAATCTTATGTTCTCTTTTCTCCGTGAGGTACTGGATGGGTTAAACAAAAGGTTTCGAATGCTAGGCATATTTTTTGATTTAACTAAAGGATTTGATTATGTTGATCACAAAATATTGTTCCAGAAGTTGGACTATTATGGAATATGGCGAGTAGGTAAGGTAAGGTAAGGTTGATGCTTTGAGTGGAATCTTGGAAAACACTTGAAGGCTTAGTGGTTGAACTGCATTAACACAGATTTTTACAGTCTGTCCTGAATGTACTTACTTATTCTACTATCTGTCATTTGTTCCACTAATTTTCTAATTGTGTTCTACTAATTTTCATCATACTGTGAATGTAAAGTTGTTTGATGATTAATATAGGCTACTTCTTACAAAGAAGAAAACAGCAACCAGCCACTATTAATATTGCCATTTATTTAGGTAAATAGCACCGTTACCGGTTTCGAACTGGCAAGTTCATCATCAGACGGCTGTTCACATGATTTTCAAAATACACTTTACATTATCGTCCGTTTTAGACAAAATATCATTTGATGATGCTTCTTAGAAACACTATCATCATCATTAGTCGGAATATTCATTGCTGAGTGTTGTGGTCTAATTTCCTCCTCGTCTGGAGATCTGCATCCTCAGTGATCTTCAGCATTTCATAACATAATAATATGAAGAGGTAGGCCGGTAATCTTTTTGGGGAAGAAAGTTATTTTATGCATTTTGTGACTTATGTATATTTTTACTGGGGCCTTTGTTTGAAAGTTGGAGGGAATGATCTTTTAGGTATGTGATAAAAAAAAGTACCTAAGTTATTATTTGATTTTGTGTTTCTGGAATAAACAATCCAGACCATTAAGTTCTCCACTGATCTTTTTAAAAATAAATCCACCCATCAGACAACTTCAACTGAATAGGTTTCTGTTTTTGGAAAATAAAGGTTGAAAACTAACTTTATTGTGTTAATCAGTATCAGTAGCTTCATTTAGAGATATTCAGTTGGGGAGGTCTGTGACTAACAAACTGAGGAAATTTAGAAAAGTTTCTATCACTTTACATGGAGCAGTGTATCATGTTAAGTGTGTGCTATGGCAAGTAAATGAAGTCAACTCAGCTTTTGTTGTTAAATTTGTTATTGCCTTAGTCTTTGGATCTGGACTACACTGTGTCCATTTTCTTCTAATTATACTTGTGAGATTATTGTTAATGGACAGGGACTGAATAATGAAGTATTTGTCTTCTTAACACGAAATAATTACAATGCAGAAGGCTAATTCAAGGTTGCAGAGGATGTGACTGATAGGTAAGTAACTTTTAGTGACAAGAGGGAAAAAAAATTTCAAATGGTAAACAGAGAAGTAGCTTCAAAAGTCTTTAATAATTTACATCTAGTCTATTTTTTCCCTGGAGCACTTAGTTCTTTTACCTGTCGTGGAAAAATATTTAGGACAAAAATATTGACAGTTGTTGATGTATGAGTGCTGTTAGATCAATTTTCCTTTTCTTTGTATGTACAAGCATTACATATACATAAAACTATGTGACTTTGATTTTATTTTCTTCTTTAAATAAGAAAAGCAATGAAGTTAGTTTTATAGACTAATTTATGCAAAATTTCTGATTAGCTTATAATTTAAAAAATGTAATGTTATCAGTTCTAAGGATTGATCCAGTTAATTTGTATACTCACACCCAGTTGCCCCAGATGTTGGTGTAAGTTGGCTACTTTAATTTGGTTGCAAAATACTTAACTCCATAATCGCTTTGCTTTTCCAGGTTGACTCAGAGCAGGCAACCACAAGCTCTGGATTTTCAGAAGTAAGTATGACGAGATGTGACAAACTTGAGAATACCTTTGCTATGTTTCTGGGGAAAAAAGCTAATAATTAATTTTTCTTGCAGGATGGATCAGCAATCATGGCCCCAAGGCAGAATAGTGTAGCTGAAAGACTGGTATGTTTTGCTCTGTACATTTGCTACTCGGAGTCAGTAATAGTCTTCTGTTTATGCTTTCAATGCCAAGTGGTGTTCTTCTTTCTTACGTTTATTTGTTGTTGAAGTGAAACTTTGAATAAACAGATGGAATAAGTAAAGTATTATTTGAATTTCATCAGTTTCTACTTTAGTTTTTTGAAAAACATGTTTAGCTATGCCTTCTGTTATAACAGTAATATCCTCTGTAGTGGACCACAGTGGATTATTTAGCGTATATGTTGGATCGGCTACATCGGTGCATACATTGAGGTGAAAAAAGTCATTGGATAACAATTATGCATGTACACAGATGTCTGTAGTATCTCGTACACAATGTATAGAAAGGCAGTACATTGCGAAGCTGTCATTTGTACTCATGTGATTCAGTGAAGAGGTGACCAACGTGGTTATGGCGACATGATGAAAATTAAGACTTTGAACACGGAATGCTAATTAGAGGTAGATGCACGGGACCTTTCATTTCAGAAAGTGTTAGGGAATTCAATATTCTGAGATCTACAGTGTCATAAGTGTGCTGAGATAAACAAATTTCAGGCATTACTTCTCATCACAGACAACTCAGTGGCCAGTGGCCTTCAATTAATGACAGAGTGCAGCGTCGTTTGCGTAGAGTTGTCAGTGCTAACAGACAAGAATACTATGTGCAATAACTGCCGAAATCAGTGTGACATGTATGATGAACATATCTGTTAGGTCAGTGTATCAAAATTTGGTGTTTACAGGATGTATATGCCCCAGGATAACTGGGAAAAACTAGAAAATTTTTTCATTCACGAGAAAACCGGGAAAAACCGAGGAATTTTTTAGATTCCAGGAATTTTTCATTGTTTTAGTTTCCAGATACATTTTTGCAATTTTGACTGGTGGGTACTCTAACAAAGAATTTCACTTTAATCTGCTACTGCAGGGTAACACTGCAGCAAAAGTTATTCCTGTATATAAAATGTAAACAACTACAGACCCATCACAATTTCCTCCTGCATCTCTAAAGTACTGGAAAAAGTTATGTATGACAAACTTATGAAATTTATAAATAAAAACAGCATCCTATGTAATGAACAACATGGATTCAGAAATAAGAGGTCAACGACAACTACTGTCTATGAGTGCATCAATTCCATCCTAAACCTGATGGACAAACAACAGGAAACAATAGGAGTATTTATTGACTTGTCAAAAGCTTTTGACATGCTGGACCATAAAATTCTGCTATCAAAGCTTGAAAGGTACGGTTTTCGAGGTCTGTCCAACAAGTTGATCAGTTCCTTCCTGACTAATCGTAAGCACGCAGTGTGCAGCAAGCGCACAAATATTGAACTAAAAACTGTATCTAATCACTTGTTGTTGTGGTCTTCAGTCCTGAGACGGGTTTGATGCAGCTCTCCGTGCTACTATATCCTATGCAAGCCTCTTCATCTTCCAGTACCTACTGCAGCCTACATCCTTCTGAATCTGCTTAGTGTATTCATCTCTTGGTCTCCATCTACGATTTTTACCCTCCACACTGCCCTCCAGTACTAAATTGGTGATCCCTTGATGCCTCAGAACATATCCTACCAACCGATCCCTTCTTCTAGTCAAGTTGTGCCTCAAACTCCTCTTCTCCCCAATTCTATTCAGTACCTCCTCATTAGTTATGTGATCTACCCATCTGATCTTCAGCATTCTTCTGTAGCACCACATTTCAAAAGCTTCTATTATCTTCGTGTCCAAACTATTTACCGTCCATGTTTCACTTCCATACATGGCTACATTCCATACAAATACTTTCAAAAACGACTTCCTCACACTTACATCTATACTCGATGTTAACAAATTTCTCTTCTTCAGAAACGTTTTCCTTGCCATTGCCAGTCTATATTTTATATCCTCCCTACTTTGACCATCATCAGTTACTTTGCTCCCCAAATAGCAAAACTCCTTTACTACTTTAAGTGTCTCATTTCCTAATCTAATTCCCGCAGCAACACCCGACATAATTCGACTACATTCCATTATCCTCGTTTTGCTTTTGTTGATGTTCATCCTATATCCTCCTTTCAAGTCACTGTCCATTCCGTTTAACTGCTCTTCCAAGTCCTTTGCTGTCTTTGACAGAATTACAATGTCATCGGCGAACCTCATAGTTTTTATGTTTTTATTTCTTCTCCATGGATTTTAATACCTACTCCGAACTTTTCTTTAGCTTCCTTTACCGCTTGCTCAATATACAGATTGAACAACATCGGGGATAGGCTACAACCCTGTCTCACTCCCTTCCCAACCACTGCTTCCCTTTCATGTTCCTCGACTCTTAAAACTGCCATCTGGTTTCTGTACAAATTGTAAATAGCTTTTCGCTCCCAGTATTTTACCCCTGCCACCAGAATTTGAAAGAGAGTATTCCAGTCAACATTGTCATAAGCTTTCTCTAAGTCTACAAATGCTAGAAACGTGGGTTTGCCTTTCCTTAATCTTTCTTCTAAGATAAGTCGTAGGGTCAGTATTGCCTCACGTGTTCCAATATTTCTACGGAATCCAAACTGATCTTCCCCGAGGTCGTCTTATACCAGTTTTTCCATTCGCCTGTAAAGAATTCGCGTTAGTATTTTGCATCCGTGACTTATTAAACTGATAGTTCGATAATTTTCACATCTTTCAACACCTGATTTCTTTGAGATTGGAATTATTATATTGTTCTTGAAGTCTGAGGGTATTTCGCCTGTCTCGTACATCTTGCTCACCAGATGGTAGAGGTTTGTCAGGACTGGCTCTCCCAAGGCCGTCAGTAGTTCTAATGGAATGTTGTCTACTCCTGGGACCTTCGTTCGACTTTGGTCTTTCAGTGCTCTGTCATATTCTTCACACAGTATCATATCTCCCATTTCATCTACCTGTACATCCTCTTCCATTTCAATAATATTGCCCCCAAGTACATTACTCATATGTAGACCCTCTATATACTCCTTCCACCTTTCTGCTTTCCCTTCTTTGCTTAGAACTGGGTTTCCATCTGAGCTCTTGATATTCATATGAGTGGTTCTCTTCTCTCCAAAGGTCTCTTTAATTTTCCTGTAGGCAGTATCTATCTTACCCCTAGTGAGATAAGCCTCTACATCCTTACATTTGTCCTCTAGCCATCCCTGCTTAGCCATTTTACACTTCCTGTCGATCTCATTTTTGAGACGTTTGTATTCCTTTTTGCCTGCTTCACTTGCTGCGTTTTCGTATTTTCTCCTTTCATCGTTTAAATTCAACAATTCTTCTGTTACCCAAGGATTTTTTCGAGCCCTCGTCTTTTTACCTACTTGATCCTCTGCTGCCTTCACTATTTCATTCTTCAAAGCTACCCATTCTTCTTCTACTGTATTTCTTTCCCCCATTCCTGTCAATTGTTCCCTTATGCTCTCCTTGAAACTCAGTACAACCTCTGGTTCTTTCAGTTTATCCAGGTCCCATCTCCTTAAATTCCCACCTTTTTCCAGATCTTAAGTTTTAATCTAGAGTTCATAACCAATAGGTTGTGGTCAGAGTCCACATCTGCCCCTGGAAATGTCTTACAATTTAAAATCTGGTTCCTGAATCTCTTTCTTACGATTATATAATCTATCTGATACCTTCTAGTATCTCCAGGGTTCTTCCATGTGTACAACCTTCTTTCATGATTCTTGAACCAAGTGTTAGCTACGATTAAGATATGCTCTGTGCAAAATTCTACCAGGCGGCTTCCTCTTTCATTTCTTAGCGCCAAACCATATTCACCTACTATGTTTCCTTCTCTCCCTTTTCCTACTGTTGAATTCCAGTCACCCATGCCTATTAAATTTTCATCTCCCTTCACTATCTGAATAATTTCTTTTATCTCATCATACATTTCATCAACTTTTTCATCATCTGCAGAGCTAGTTGGCGTATAAACTTGTACTACTCTAGTAGGTGTGGGCTTCTTCTCACTTATCTGACTATAAACAAATTAAATGTGGTGTACCCCAAGGATCAGTAATGGGACCCCTTCTGTTTCTTCTGAACATAAATGATCTAAGCTTAAATGTTGATGCACATAAAACAATCATATTTGCAGATGACACCACGATTCTACTAAAAGGAGACGACGATGAACAGTTACAGCAGACAGTAAACACGGTCACAAAACAACTTAGCAGCTGGGTACAGAGTAATCATCTTGTGATAAACAGTAAGAAAACCATTGCTCTAAAATTCCACAATGTTCCTAACAAGGACATGTTTATCCCATCAGTCTCTATCAATGACGAACCAGTTGGTAACAATACTGAAATCAAATTCTTAGGACTTTGGCTGCAGAGTAACATCGGATGGTATAAGCATATTGAGTATCTCAATGCAGAACTGAGCAAAACATGTTGCCTTCTTTGTTCATTAAAATCGTGCTGTAGTGAGAAAACAGTATTAAATGCATATCATGCATACTTTCATTCTCGTCTTAGGTATGGGGTCACCTTCTAGGGAAACTCTAAATCAGCTAATAGCACTTTTAAACTACAAAAACGGGCCATTAGAATCTTGTTTGGGTGCAAGCCTAGAGACTCTTGTAAACCCCCTGTTTAAGAAATGTGGTATTCCTCCATTACCATGTGTATACATTATGGAAACCCTTTTGTTCTTTAAATTAAATGTAATAGGTAAGGACTGCAAAAAAATTGTGATATACATGTTCACTTTACCAGACAAAACAGAAACTTACATACGACTCAAATCAGCACAGCACTGTGCCAAACAGGTACATTTCACATGGGAGTTAAGGTCAATACATTTGGAAAATCTCTAAAGTAATATTTACAGCATCACTGCTTTTACTCAATTGAAGAATATTTAAATTTATGAAATGAAATGTGTTATATAAATACTTACGTGTAAAGCGTATTATTGTAACCTTAAATATGTATGCCTTGAAATGACTTTCAGCCTGTATATTTATAACTTGACTTGTCCTATGTCTTATGCCTAAGCTGCTATGTAGACAACAGGACCAATAAAAAATACAATACAACACAATACAGCATTAAAACATAAACAAGGGAAAAAACACCAAAATAAAACATAAGTTGCAATGAAAATGCTTTGTTTAAAACAACAAAACACAGTGATTATACAAGAGTCTGTCGACAGCAAAATGTGTCGAAGGTTTTAAGTCGAAGACTATGCAATACTTCGTGACAGCCAATTGCTTTTGATGAGCTAGATATCACAACTGTCTATAGATTCATTCAAGCAGTTCCCAGTGAGCTTAAGTGCACGGGCTGAACTGAAGTTGCTTCTGAGCAGTGTCTTTCCCCGTTTCTGGTTACTTGGAGTGTGGCTGTCAGCTGTTTAAGCAACAGCACGAAGCAGCCAAAAGTTACCCAGAAACATTTTTTTCTAACATGCCCATGTTCCCAGATTTGCACATGTGCAGAACAGTTTGATTTGTAGTTGGAGGACGGGGATAGTCTTCACGTGACCTGCATTTACGTTTCATGATTTTGCTGTTTTCTCTTTGTTTACAGCTGTCGCATCAAATGAAGTCAAAACGAATTTTTGTGGGTGGGGGCTATCAAGTGAATTAAGACACATTCCCATAATTCTGAAAGAATGAAATGTGTTTTTAGTTTTAGTATTCTGATCTTTTTTTACTTCCAGTGTTATTGATAATTGAGCGTTAATCACCTTGCAGAACAATGAAGTTATTTTTGTCGGTTTCTAAAGAAATTTGGCTTTTGTTAATCTTTTCCATAAAGGCAGTCAATTTATTTGAAATGAAGTACTTCATTCAACACTATTGGTTAGTTTCAACTGTTCACTGAATTTCAGTTGTATGTTTTCATCTTCAGGCACATGTGGCATTACGCGATAATAAAGAACCAAACATTAGATAATACAGTAATGTTACTCCAAGAAAATAGGCCACACTGAAAAGCTTAATATCGGGTAGGGGACTATGTCATTGTGAATCTGGACATTCAAATGTGCAATTTGAACTGAATTGTGCATTTTAGTACAGTTTACGAAGTTCTGATGCTCTTGGAGTATTCTCTGATGTCTTGTTTCTGCGTGGCATAATGTAAGATCTCTCAATGCTATATACATACGAACATATGTTTATGTTCAGTTGGAGATTAATAAGCAGGCAAATTTGGTCAATAGTATTGAATAAAATGTTTTGTTTCAAATATATTGTCAGCTTTAGCAGAATGTTATGTATGTGCATTCCTCGAAATGCAATGTTTTTCAATCATAAGACTTGTTACAACATGTGTCTGGCACCTTCTTTAGGCTTGACATTTCTTATTTTTTGTTTTTTGTTTTGTCTTAAATTTACAGAACATCATTTTTCAGTAAATTATAGACTGGCAGCACACTTGTTTTCATTGTAATCAATCCCTCCCAATGGCTTTATATTGACTCTTGGAGCAGAATATAAACTGCCAGTTATACAGTTTTCTAGGCTTTACAAGGAACCTTGTTAACTTTTTATGCAGTTTGAAAAGTCATGCAAAACTTATTGTTCTTAGCTGTAGTGTATACAAACGGGTAATGGTCCCTCCCCTCCTCCAAGAAATTTGTATTCTTTCTTACTAGCTTTTTGCGGTGCTGTGTGGATGTAAATCCAATTGGAAATGTTGCACAACAGTATTGCAGAGTACAAATAAAAATAAAATCTATATTAAAATCACCACATAGCAAAATATTGATACTTTTGAATTTTAGATTCTAAATTGAAATAAGTATTATGCCAAGGACTACTTCCTTATTTTGCATTCCTTATCTGGACAGGATATGATAAAACAATTCCTCTATGTACAGTGACTTTGTATGTCCCCTCTGAACAATGTGCCGCAGTGATGCACATCTCATGATTCCCCACTATGAACACAAATGCGACAAAAGACATACGAACAGATCAAACACAAAAATGGGCTTCCCACATCATTGTAGCTGCTCATGCGTAGTAAGCCCTCTTTTCTGGCACTCTCTGGAAACTGCTCAAATGAAGGTATTTCTAACGGGTTGTGGGAAAATATTGCAAATGGTGGTTTATGAAGCATTAATTTCAAAGTAAATTTCCTTTTACGCAGGATGAATTATATTACGTACGAGTATGTACAATGAACTTCTTAACTTACAGAGCATTTGACTCTGTCAAAACTTAATGCTTTGAGGACCAGCACTCAAGACCAGACGTTTAGTTCATTATTTAAAATTTTACTGGCACATGTGTGTTTGATGTCTCTTAAAGAGTAACACATGGAAAAAAAGGCCAATATTATATGTGAAACCTTCTTGTAGCTATACTATATGTATATTAATTTAAACAATTAACTTTTCCTATTTGTGTGTTCACCATACTTAAGCATTGATGTTGCTATTGGCTGACCACATCACGTGTCCAATGCTCTGAATATCTGCCATCATTGGCTGGGGAGATCACTTGATGGGAGCTATGATTGGCTGACAAAAGCTCATCACAAACTCGAACTCAGTTCTTTGGAAACTAAAGTGCTGTGTTTGGTAGAATTTGTTTTTATACTGTTATAATATGGAAATGTGCAGCATGTATCTTGCTGTGTATCAAAGATCTTTCCAAGACATGTTGCTGTGTAGTGGGGTTCGTTTCCTAAAGTCCCGGTAAGTTCTACACCATTGAAAGGATTGATAAGTTCTACAGGTGTGAGGGAAAGTATACTGTCGCTTAAAATGGTAAAAGTATGTATCCACCTGGGAAGAACTGTATTTTTATGCCTTTGCACCTCTTCTGGGCTCGTGACCATATCAATTTGACCTTAGACAAATGTGCCCTGGTTGTATGAGTCCTGATTTCAGTTGGTAAGAGCTGATGGTATGGTTAGAGTGTGGTGCAGACCCCATGAAGCACGGAACCTAGTTGTCAGCAAGGCGTTGTGCAAGCTGGTGGTGGCTCCATAAAGGTGTCGCCCTGTTTACATGTAATGGCCGGGTCCTCTGCTCAAACTGAACTGATCATTGACTGGAATGGGTTATGTTCGGCTACTTGGAGACCTTTTGCAGCCAATAATGGAGTTCATGGCTCCAAACAATGATGGAATTTTTATGGATGGCAATGAGCAGTGTCACAGAGCTGCAATGGTCTCAATTGGTTTGAAGAGCACTGTGGACAATTCAAGCGACTGATTTGGCCAACCAGATCGCCAGACATGAATCCCGTCATACATTTATGGGACGTAATTAGAGACGGGCAAACTCGTTCATCCTTGGGAACTAGTTCACAGGTGATCGCTCTTTTTTGGGAACCGTTCATTGTTACTCGTGTGCTGTTCATTTGTGCTTGGTATATAGTTCGTATGAACAATTGAAAATTAGTAGCATAGGTGACTGAAGGTGGAAAGTGCTAAGAGGGGGCACTTGCTCTCGCCTAGAGTACCAAGTTTTTAATCATAACAGCATTCTCACACACTTCTAATTTTCGTGATTCTGCAAAACCTCTCGTTTAGCCAACTGTAGCGTTATGTGGCTGATTGCAGTGAAATAATATAAGGTGGCACACAAAAAACCGATCCTGAGTAAAGACTGCTCACCAATTACGCATGATTTGTTGATTGCTAGGAGCATATAGATAAACGTGTACTAATTAGGCAGTGAAGAAATAACAAATAAGCCAATGCAAACAACAACTTCGAAACAATAGATGACAATTGGTGGGTGAGAATGAGCAGTCTGGTACTCGGGGCTGATTTTTCGTGCGCCACCCTGTACCATTGAAATAATATTGTAGAATGTATCATATTCTCTTTACAAAATGTGACACCAGACACTCAATTATGGAGCCTGGTCTTCATTTGGTTGTAAGTCGGTCTGCCTTCCATAACAATGAACATGCTCTTTTACCTTGGATCAAAAAAAGATGGAAAATGGCCACTCGTGTGTGCTGTGCTGACTGTGGATGTGTAATAACAAAAAAATATTGCCTGTTTACAACTATTTCTTCTGCTATTTATTGAAATAGTGAAGTAAACTGATATGCTGTTTTGTTACCTGAAAAGATGTATGTATTACATACGACATAATTTTTATGTAATTTACGTAATTGTAAAATACACTTTAATTACCAGTCGTGGATGCTGAATAGAATACGAAAAGAAGCAGAAGTTCAGAGCTCAAAAAAGGTTTGAAACAGATCTAGAATGGGCATGCGCAGTGAACGAAATGAACAACGACTTGATGCTGAACTAAACTATGAGCAGTCTGCAGTGGAACTGTGACGAGTGGCCATGCGAAGAAGGACGAGTCCGGCCAAGCGAGACAGAGACAGGCGGGAATGAGACCGGCTGATGTGCCATTGTGGGAACGAGACTGACCATTTCCCGTTCCCAGGAACTATAAGTAGAAAGCCGCAACTGGAGTGAACTATGAAACACCGTTCCTTAGAATTTGTTACTCGCTAGTTCCGTTCAGCTTGGTGAACCGTTCCTTTGGACCCGTTAGTTCGCGAACGACCCATCTCTAGATGTAATTGAGAGGTCAGGTCATGCACAAGATCCTGCATCACAAGTATGGACGACTATAGAGCACCATGGCTCAGTATTTTGAAGGGGGCTTCCAATGACTCTTTGAGTCGATGCCACATATATACTTGCTGCGCTATGCAAGGCAAAAGTTGGTCCGACACGATATTAGGGGGTATCGCATGACTTCTGCCACTTCAGTGTCTTTTTTTTCATGTATTCTTACATAAACATGAAAAAATTGCTTTAATTTCATGTATTCTCTTCTTTTATAATGTCAGTCACAGCAGTTAGTCAAGAGAAGAGATACTATTACTGCCTTGCTTTTGTTTATGGCCATAAATATAATAAACCTTTTTATAATGTTATTATCTTACTTGTTTTCATTAGCAGAGACTATTTGTTCCATATTGTGTAAATGTACTGTAGTATTCTCCAAAGGCACATGCCATCAACAATGTAAATGTGTCTCAAAGAGAACCCTCCCCTACCATCAAAATAGTTACTGTTCTGGCGTTGCTTGCTTGCAGGCTGCAACTTAACAGATTTGTACAGGACCAAATAGAGTTAGGCAACAGCCGTGGAAAAAATATATGGTAATACAGATTAGCAACAATTTACACTGATTTATTGATAGAAGTTTTATAATACTTACGTAGAATATGAGTGAGTGTTGTGTGTGGCAATATAAGAGGTGCATCCAGAAAGTAAGTTCTGATGTGTGCTGAAAAACCAGTATCTTCATTAAATAAGAAATGAAAAGTTTACATAGATTCACTGGCATCTTCTCAACATAATCACCGCCATTGTTGAGGCAGTTATTATAATGGAGCACCATGTATCATGTGTGTGTGTGTGTGTGTGTGTCGTAAGAGGCCACTGCCAACATTTGGGGCCACAAAGTCACTTCAGTTTGAAGATCAGCATCATTGTAGGAAACGTCCTGCCAGAAAATGCTTCATGGGACAGAAGAGATGAAAGTCATTTGGGGCGAGGTTGGGCTGTAGGGCGGATGGTCAGAGATCTCCCATCCAAACTGATTCAACACATTTCACTCTCAGATATTTCACTGTCCCAAAATACTGATTAGCATTTACAGTGTCCCCTGCTGGTAAAAACTCACACGGGGGCACCACATCAATCCAAGAAGACGGTGCACAAGAATTTTTTAACCGACCCTCATTGATTGGATTTGAGTGAGACTGGTGAATCACTATGCTGCCAGTGCATGGATTGTTGTTTTGTTTTTGGTGTGAATGCGACACCCATGTAGGAATGTCAATGCTGCGGCCAGGTGTTTGGTTTTGTGTTTGTGTGTCAGTTGTCTTGGTACCCATCTTGCACACACTTTCTGAAAAACCAAGCCACCAGGAGAAAATTTCATGCATTAGTGGGTGGGATGTCTTGGCAATTGATGAGCAAGTTCTGAAATTGTGAAGTGCTGGTTCTGCAAAATTGCTTGCAGCACACTTTCCATCAATTCTGATATCACTAGGGATGGTCGGTCACTACGGTGTTCAGCGCGAACATTGGTTCCTCCTCCAGCGAATTGCCTGCTCCATCGTCTGACCGTACAGTTGCTCATAATGTGCACATACAAGTGACACAATTGACAGTGGATTTCTGCTGGAGGCTTTTTTCCGAGCATACCAAAATTGTATAACTGCACAAACCTCACAGTTTGTGAGATACAGTACCAGAGCAGCCATTATATCCTAGGTCTGTGCAGTAACTATTGCTGCCACAAGACTGAAGGTGTACTGCATTGTTCCCTCTCTACTCCTGTCATGCACATTCCAGTCAGACTACTCATGCCCTCTCTGGACCCAATCGAAACTTACTTTCTGGGTGCACATTGTGGTTCAGTGTTCACTTTCACTGATCTGTCTGTAAATGCTGGTGTAATCCTAAATTCAGTGAATGGTGACAAACATCACTTGTATGATGTCCAGTATGGTTCTTCTTGACCATTTCTAAAAAAGGCCAGAGACACTGTTCTAACAATAGTCTGCCACTTACATTCACGTTTGGCAGATGGATGACTGCTTAGGAACTACAGGGAAACCCTGCTTTTACACTTTTCAAGGGTATTATAAAAAAATGGTGCAAAATGCGGGAAAATTTCAAATGTAGGAGATAACGTTTTAAGCTGTAAAAGTTATGTATAAGATACTCCCTTGTATTTTCGCACTGTATGTATGGTATATGTACATACCAAGTATCAAAAGACTTGTCAGGGACTTTTTTGTTATCTAATAAAGATTTAGTATATAATAAAAACCACTGATGTAGCTGGAATTGACAAGTGTCAGCCGGCCGGAGTGGCCGAGCGGTTCTAAGCACTACAGTCTGGAACCACGCGACCGCTACGGTCGCAGGTTCGAATCCTGCTTCGGGCATGGATGTGTGTGATGTCCTTAGGTTAGTTAGGTTTAAGTAGTTCTAAGTTCTAGGGGACTGATGACCTCAGATGTTAAGTCCCATAGTGCTCAGAGCCATTTGAACCATTTGACAAGTGTCTGGGAAGTACAAACGTTTGACTTAATTTCATATGTCATAATCAATATTTTTGGAAAGCCTGCATTCATTATTTAAATAATGAATGCCGTAATCGATGTTTTTGGAAAGCGTGCATTATTAGATAATGAAATACTGCACTATTTTTTCATGCTTGACGACATGTTTCTATAATTTTTCTCGTCAAGTGCAAATATGTACATAAGTAACTGTGTGGTGTTTGAATATGTGTCATTCTGCCTCTCATGCTCTGTAGTCGTCTTTTTGAGATTATCAGGTACTGTGCCTCCTCAGTTATGTAGAAAACAATGCACATGCAAACTGTCACTCACTCTGCTTGTGTAACATCACAAAAAATTATACGAAAATCCTGCACCTGACAACGAGAATAAATTCTTGAAACATGTTTTGCTCAGCATGAAAAAAAATTGTAACTTTCGTGTTTAGACTAAAAACATTTGAGCAACGCAAAGTGAATGACGATGTCAACTAGTCCTAAAAGAGACCAAACGCCGAAAGACGCTAAATATGGTTCGACAAAGGTGTCACGATGCTCACAACAATCAAGAAACTGCATTTGCGCATTCCTAGTTACTCCCGAGCCATCATGCCAAGTAGTGCTTGGCAGCAGCAGGAGATAAGACACGAATTGTTCCAACTTTTACACATTTACTGGCTCAAATCCACTAAGTAGAGTGCCCTGGTGTCAAGAAACTTAACCATGTAATATTTGTAAACGCTAGTGGACAGCCAACATCATGTCAAAGTCATTTTTCTTCTCAACAAATATTTTTTCGTAATGCATAAATCGCAAGAAAATTATAAATATGTTGACGCAAAATTGGATGCAAATTAACATAGTGGTCATAGGAAATTTGACGGTAACGATAAAAAATGTCGTGAACAGCGGGAAAACGTCAATTCCTGGAATGTAAGAGTGGGGTTGTACTGTATTTGTATGACACAAGATGGGTGCTTTACACAGTGCTTGTCTTCTGTGCCCTCTCTGTAGTCAGTTTTAATTGTTTTACGCCCGACTCAGAAGCAGCTTGGTGTAAGCTGACCACCTGCCCTTTCATATTCGTAATCACTGGGATCATTTTGCCAGACGTGTTAGCCCTTCCTTTTTTATCTCAGATGCTTTGAATTTCATCATCATTTTCGTCAAAGAAGTCTCGATGTTTTCTTTCAATGAATACGGTTGATTCTTCGCAAGCCGAAAGCATGATGGTTTTTGGTATTGATCAGTGTTCTTCAACATTGTCAGAATACTCAGCAGGCAGCTTTTGCTTCAGTGTTCTGGAAATTCTTTTAGACCTCTTTATCTTTTAGTCGTTCAATATTTAACAGATGTTTTGCTTGTTTCTTTTGCTTCCTCTGTTTGGGTGGCACTTGCAGAGCAATTACTGTCCAGCAGCCATCACTCTGTGCTACAGCTCTTGTGATCCTTGATATCTAGACCACACAATCACGTAATCTATTAGGTTCCAGTGTTTTGATTTGGGGTGCGCCATGTGGGTTTTAAACTCATTTTTTTGTCGAAAGAGGGCGTTTATAATGATGAGCATTTAGTCAGAAGGATCCATTGGAGTTTCCATTGCTTCTACCCTCCTTTTCCATTTTTTCCATTCGCGTGTAAATAATTCACGTTAGTATTTTGCAGCTGTGACTTATTAAACTGATAGTTCGGTAATTTTCACATCTTTCAACACCTGCTTTCTTTGGGATTGGAATTATTATATTCTTCTTGTAGTCTGAGGGCATTTCACCTGTCTTGTACATCTTGCTCAACAGATAGTAGAGTTTTGTCAGGACTGGCTCACCCAAGGCTGTCAGTAGTTCTAATGGAATGTTGTCTACTCCCAGGGCCTTGTTTCGACTCAGGTCTTTCAGTGCTCTGTCAAACTCTTAACGCAGTATCGTATCTCCCATTTTATCTTCGTCTACTTCCTCTTCCATTTCCATAATATTGTCTTCAAGTACATCGCCCTTGTATAGACCCTCTATATACTCCGTCCACCTTTCTGCTTTCCCTTCTTTGCTTAGAACTGGGTTTCCCTCTGAGCTCTTGATATTCATACAAGAGGTTCTCTTTTCTCCAAAGGTCTCTTTAATTTTCCTGTAGGCAGTATCTATCTTACCCCTAGTGAGATAAGCCACTACATCCTTACATTTGTCCTCTAGCCATTCCTGCTTAGCCATTTTGCACTTCCTGTCGATCTCATTTTTGAGACGTTTGTATTCCTTTTTGCCTGCTTCATTTACTGCATTTTTATATTTTTCCTTTCATAGATTAAATTCAACAATTCTTCTGTTACCCAAGGATTTTTTCGAGCCCTCGTCTTTTTACCTACTAGATCCTCTGCTGACTTCACTACTTCATCTCTCAAAGCTACCCATTCTTCTTCTGCTGTATTTCTTTCCCCCATTCTTGTCAATTGTTCCCTTATGCTCTCCCTGTAACTCAGTACAATTTCTGGTTCTTTCAGTTTATCCAGGTCCCATCTCCTTAAATTCCCATCTTTTTGCAGTGTCTTCAGTTTTAATTTACAGTTCATAACCAATAGATTGTGGTCAGAGTCCACATCTCCCCTTGGAAAAGTCTTACAATTTAAAACCTGGTTCCTAAGTCTCTGTCTTACCATTATATAATCTATCTGAAACCTGTCCAGTATCTCCAGGCTTCTTCCACGTATACAACCTTCTTTTATGATTCTTGAACCAAGTATTAGCTATGATTAAGTTGTGCTCTGAGCAGAATTCTATCAGGCGGTTTCCTCTTTCATTTCTTAGCCCCAATCCATATTCACCTACTACGTTTCCTTCTCTCCTTTTTCCTATTACCGAATTCCTGTCACCCGTGACTATTAAATTTTCGTCTCCCTTCACTATCTGAATAATTACTTTTATTTCATCATACATTTCTTCAATTTCTTCATCATCTGCAGGGCTAGTTGGGATATAAAATTGTACTACTCTAGTAGGTGTGGGTTTCGTGTCTATCTTGGCCACAATAATGCGTTCACTATGCTGTTTCTATTAGCTTACCTGCACTCCTATTTTTCTATTCATTATTAAACAGACTCCTGCATTACCCCTATTTGACTTTGTATTAATAACCCTGTAGTCACCTGACCAAAAGTCTTTTTCCTCCTGCCACCGAACTTCACTAATTCCCACTATATCTAACTTTAACCTATCCATTTCCCATTTTAAGTTTTCTAACCTACCTGGCGCGATTAAGGGATCTGACATTCCACGCTCCGATCCGTAGAACGCCAGCTTTCTTTCTCCTGATGACGACGTCTTCCTGAGTATTCCCCACCCGGAGATCCGAATGGGGGCCTATTATACCTCCGGAACATTTTACCCAAGAGGACGCCATCATCATTTAACCATACAGTGAAGCTGCATGCCCTCGGGGAAAAATTACGGCTGTAGTTTCCCCTTGCTTTCATCCGTTCGCAGTACCAGAACAGCAAGGCCGTTTTGGTTGGTGTTACAAGGCCAGATCAGTCAATCATCCAGACTGTTGCCCCTGCGACTACTGAAAAGGGAGCTTATGGTAGCCAGCAAAAAGAAGAAATTCGACAAAGACTTTCACTTCTTCAACTGTGAGGATAAAATCCTGCATATTCTTTATATTTACCCTATATCTCACAGTTTCTTTCACTATGAGCAAGTATATGTTTTCATTCATCAGTTCTTTGAACATCTCCTTCGGAGTCAAGGAAGAATGTTGTTCCTTCAATTCCTCTTTCTTTCTGCTGATGTCATGATCACTAGTTTGAGACAGCTTTGTATAAACTGGAGGTGTCTTTTTCCAATTGCTTTTCTCATCAGTAAGACGTCTCTCCTTCGATTTACTTCTGGAAACTTGGGATGTACTTGGCAGTGAAGTTTTACATACAGTTTCTTCGTTATCCTCTGATGCAACGTAATGTAATTCAATAGCCCCTGGCACATCTGAGACTTCCACGGTTCCAGTAACATCGTCTGGACCTTCTTCTTTGTTGGTCATACAGTCTACTTTAGGAGGACATACGGTGATATCAATATGGTCCTGATCATCTGACACCGCATTATAGAATGCGTCACTGTTTATTATTTTTTCTATTTCTTCGTTAGTGAGGTATCTATCTCATCTGAAGGCCATTAAAATCTATATAAAATGAAATGAAATAAAATGTAATAAAATAAAGTGAAATGAAAGAATAATACATAAGCACAAACTACAGAAAAGGGAATGTGTAAATACCTCTGTCCATCTGGAACTGTATTATTTAGTAATGGGTAACATATTCATAAATATACTTACATAATACATGGTAAATTTCAAAGTGACTTCATATCCTGTATATAAAAAAAGAGGGGTAGTTACGTAGCTTAGCAACAAAATCTGGTAAAATTACCACGTTCTGAAAAGAAAATACATCAGCAGTAGCAGAGTTTTGTTAACACCAAGTCCCAGTGTCGTATTTCGAGTACACCAAATTTTATAACAGTTGAAAACAATGAATATAACTCAAATTGAGCTAACAATGCAAGTAGTTTAAAAGACACAACTATAAATAATCACAAAAAGATCTTTGCCACGTATTTCAAATATTACTAAACTGTTGATAAAGTAGATACCTGTAATAACGAATAGTGTGCCTTAGTATTCAATAATCAATTAATGGTAGGATTTATTGCTTTTAATTTCCTGTAAGCATACATTTGTTATAAAAAGCATCAACAAATGATGTAGAACAGTAATAGTTGCAAATTAATAATTTATTATGTATTTATAAATAAATATGTGCTCTGTCCTCAAAATAGGACACTGGTACTTACTGGGTTAATATTGCCCCTGTTCGGAAATATCGTGCATCCAGGACTGATGCACAGAGCAGTCAGAGTTGTGGTGGGGAGGTGGGTCGTCTCCACGTGACCTGTGATTACGTTCAGTGATTTTGTTGTTTCCTCTTCTTTTATTGCTCTCACGTTAAATGATAACAAAACTGATTTTTGTGGCTGGGAGCTATCAAATGAATTGAAATATGTTCGCGTAATTGCGGCAGGCTAAAGTATGTTAATAGTTTCAGATTTTATTTCCACCTTTCTGACAGTCGAGCATTAATCGCCTTATAGAACAATGAAGTTATTTTTGCCCGTTTGCTAAAGAGATTTGGCTTTTATTAATCCTCTCTACCGAGGCAGTCAAATTGTATGAAACTAAGTGTTTCATTTCACTCTATTGGCCAGTTTCAACTGTTCACTGCATTCAAGTGCACGTATGGCATTATGCCATAATAAAGAACCAAACATGAGATAATGCAGTAATGGTACTCCAAGAAAATTTACATACGAATGTGCATGTTAAGCCGAATTATGTATTTTAGTATGGTTAACGATATTCCAACGCTCTTGAAATATCCTCTGGTGTCTTGTTTCTTTTATGACATAAAGTAAGATCTTTTAATGTTTTACACGTACGAACATATGGGCTTCCTGCATCATCGTAGCTGCGCAAGCGCGGTGACGCTTGTTATCTGGTGCTCTCTTGCAACTGCAGAAACGAACCTATTTCTAACAGGTCGCGGGAAAATATTACGAATGGTGGTTTGAAAAGCGTTGCATTCAAAGCAGATTTCCTTTTACTTAAGATGAGCTATGTGCGAGAATGTACGATGAATTTCTGAAATCACAAAGCATTTGATTCTCATTTAAAAATCAACTCTTTGTGGGCGACCATTTAGAAGAATTTCGAGCCCAGAAGATCAGATATTTGCGTCGTTATTAAAAATTTTACTGGTACATTTGTGTGATGTATCTTAAAGTGTAACAAGCACAAAAAAGATCAACATTGTATGTGCAAGCTTAGCTTCCCTTCCACCTTATTAATCTTAGAGACCAATATTATATGTGAATGATATGCATATTAATTTAAGCCATTAACTTTTCTTATTTGTGTATTCGTGCTACTTAAGAGTGATCTTGCTATTGGCTGACTACATCACGTGTCCTATGCTGTCATCAGTTGGCGAGATCACGTGAATGAGCGATGACTGGCTTACAAAAGTGCATCGCAATCTCGATTTCAATGTTTCGGAAAGTAACATGCATTGTTTGGTGGAATTTAAATTGATACCTTCGTAATACAAAAATATGCAGCGTACATGGTGCTGCTCATCAAAGGTTTTTCAAAACGTGTTTTCCCCCCTGAGTTTCGTTTTCTAAAATGCCGGCCAATTCTACATTGCTATATAAAACCATAAACATTCAAAGGACTGATGAGTTTTACAGTGCCGAGAAAGAGTATATTGTCACTTAACAAGGAAAAAGTGTATTTTCACCCGGGAGAAAGTGTATTTTTAACCAGGAAATCCGGGAATTTTTTTCCTTGTCCACGTATACACCCTGAAGATGCTTGGGAGGACATCACAACATTCTTCATAAACTGAAACCTTGGCCCGTACTGTGAACTAACCTAATGTGATTGAATAGTCCATGAACTACTTAAAATGCCAGTAAAGATTCAGGCAGTAAACTTCAATTTTAATTATTTATGTTACAGAAGGAGCAAGTAGCTAAACTGGATGAGCTTCTTGTTATTGTTGAGAAAGTATCTGCTGTTGTAAAAGCAATATTTGAAGCAAATGAGTAAGTAGAATTCATATTACAATAGATATTGTGTTTGTATAAACAAATTTAATTCGTAACATAAAATATCCGTGACACTGTAAATTTAAAAATAAATTAACCAAGTATTGACATGCTTAACTAGGCAGTGAATAAACTAAGTAAAATAGTTTCGTATACAAGAGCTTCCATTTTCTTAATGGACAGGTTTCATACAAATATGGCCTTAAATAAATCTTGATGTCGTTCTGCTATTAGTATATCATTAGGACAGATTCTAATTCTTACTAGTCACCAATAGAACAACAATGTTGAGATCTGATGACTAATCTTCCAAAAACAGTCAGTTTTAAGTCACTCATCTCATCAAAAATTTAATATCTTAATGTTCGTGAAGTATGTCAATAGCAAATCACTTTTCATTTAACCATGAGATAGATCAGAAGAAAAAAGACTATGTACGCTAGAAACACAATATTTTGAGAGCTTGAACCTTTATCAGTGTCAGTGTATCTAGGTCTGTATCTCTTGCATCAAATTTCAATGAAAGCAAATATTTTACGATGATGAAATTAGTTTCCTGTATGTAGACCTCAATATTTTTTGCTGTATTGTCTGCCAGTCAATGCATTATTACCATTTTACAGAAAAAAAATTACATCGGAGTTTTCTTATTTTATATTTTCATCTTTTGTAGGAAACAGAAAAAAGAGGGTGCCTTCCATGGTGTGGATGCTGTCTTACAGGTAAGGAGATATGATGGCAAATCCTGTTCTTTATTTTAGTGTTATTCATATTGTGAACCTGAGGTAGCACCACACTCCATTCACTTGGCTGACCAACATACTTGCACATGGAAAGCGGTAGTCTATGGCAGAAAGTTCTGGTCTTAATTTAAAACTGTAAGTGCTTGTCACTCTATATGGTGCTGTCACATTACCCCTTGTTCTTTAGAATCTCTCTTCCATAGTGTCCCTGACTCCATCCATTTGTTCATTCACATCAACTAATTTCTAGCCCAGTGGCATGGGCAACTGTCCCCTCCCATTCCAAGGAGAAAAACACAGGCGCACAAAACAACACTGAAAGCCCAGCACAGTGCAACTGTACACGTGTGTGTGTGTGTGTGTGTGTGTGTGTGTGTGTGTGTGTGTGAGAGAGAGAGAGAGAGAGAGAGAGAGAGAGAGAGAGAGAGAGATCTATCTTTGCAACATATGTACCCACAAGAGAAAATATCCAGATCACTCATATGTGATCAACAGTGGGGAAACAGGTATCGCTCTTGATGTAGACTTCCCCAATGTATAATACTACTGATGAAAAGCTCTCGGGGTTTTCAGTCAGGTGGCCATGTTAACAGAATGAACAGAATGTAATTTTTGCCAGGATACTTGCAGGGAAGATGCCGTGACACAATGCGCCATTCCCCTATAGACTGTCATTTCACTTTCATGTCAGAGATCTGTGCAATTGTGGAAGAACGGCTGGCAGTGAGGGACAGTAAGCTGTGGTTTGCACAGCCAACTATCCAGATGTGCTATTCCTCCTGCTGCTCACTCATTGTTACAAGTTTCTCATGTTATAATGAGTCCCTTTAGGTTTTAGTAAAACTGATCTTTTCACCATGCTTCTGATATTGAGATGTGTTCTCTCCTGTGCCTTTCCTTGCACCAGCTCTGAAAATGTTCCTGTTACTTATGTAGCTAAGAGAAGACTGATAGATATTATACAACAAATACAATTCTAGGTAATAAGTTTCATTGCTGTAATAGTGTGAAATATTGTTTTGTTTTGTTGTAGAGGCAGAATTCTGAGGCCTTAAAAAATGAGACACTGTTTATTGGAACATTAAGTCCCCATCAAATAGATGGTGTAAAATGGATGAAGGTAAGTGTCTGCGGTTTATTACCAGTGTACATTTACTAAAAATTCAGTGTTGCCACTTACATGACTACTTACTTACTTTCTTCAAGGTGCTGGACGATCATGAGCTGAGTGGGATCTTGGCAGATGAGATGGGTATGGGTAAGACAGTGCAAGTGATTGCGTTTATCTGTCTTCTTTTAGAGCAGAATATCTCTGGACCATTTCTAATTGTGACACCACTCAGTGTTCTAAATAATTGGGAATCTGAATTCCAGAGGTTTGCTCCCAAGGTAAGTTCTTTCTAAATCTGAATTCCTGAGAACACTGAAGAAATGAATCACTTTCACATTTAGTTAATTTTATTTTTTCAGAACAGATGTTTATATCAACTTCATTTGTCTAAGTAACCAATACCTTTATAATTTAGTTGTATTAATAAGACTGTCTTAGAAAGAACTGGTGCTGTGAAGAAGTTAACAATTCTGTGAAGAAGTTAACAATTCTTTCCATGTCTTGATTTGGCGAAACAATTGAAAAACCGTTCCTTGCACAAGTGATGGTTGTTGTACTTGTTACTGCAGTGACTTCAGCTCAGTAATAATTTGGTGAAGTTTGTTCGAAGCTTCTTTCATTATTTCCAGAGGTCCGTATGCAATGAAGAAGTGGTTCAGTGCTAGAAGAGAAACTCTAGAAGCACATTCTGTTGGTGTGGATGTTGGTATCAGTAACAGGCTTTTCATGGTAGATTGAGCATAACAGAAAGCCTTGAACAGTGTACATTATGCCAAAGAGGGAGTTGGGTTCTTCTTGCAGGCAATAACCAGCTGAACCTACCATCACAGGGTGTCTTGACATAATGCCTCGTGTGGGTACTTCACTGTGAGAAATCTGTTAGCTCTTCCCGTGGAAGTGTATCTGTCCTCTACAGGTCTGGTATATTCCTCCTCGATATCTTTCCAGGCAAATGCCGGGATGGTTCCTCTGAAAGGGCACAGCAGACTTCCTTTCCTGAATCAACCAACCCAGTTGTGTATTTGAGTCATAGCCCATTTGTGATAGTAACAACTAGAAAATTGTTAGGGAAGACTTTGGTTCATTTCACCCTTTAGCAATCCACATTTAGGTATTCTGTGATTTGCCTGTATTGCTTAAGATCAGATCTGTACTCAGGTCTGTATCCATTCTGTATTGTAGATAAATTTCAGTGTTGGCTGGCTTTTTCATAATTTATAATTTACAGATACCTGTTGTGAAATTCGCTGGTTCTAAAGATCAGCGCATGTCATTGTACCCCAAACTGAGACGGAAGACGACAGTTCTGACTACTGATATGACTCCAGTAGTTCTGACAAGTTACGATATAGCTTTGAGAGAGCAAATACTTGCAAAGTTCGACTGGAGGTTCATTATTGTTGATGAAGGTCATAGGTTGAAGAATGCGAAGTCCAAGCTTTACAAGTAAGTTTTCTAATTTGTTAAATAAATTATAAATACTGGTGTGATGTGAGACAGTTTATTCTGTGAAAGAATTATTGTGTTAATATTGTGCTGCCAGGTATACAGCCGAGCTGTTACTTCCATATTTTGATGAGTGACCCAGTCTTTCACAGGTGCTAACTGTTGTGCAATTAAATGTTCTCACTGACTGGGCTCCTAATGGGCTATGCTCTATTGTTGATTCTGCATCACTATTTGTAGAAAAGTTCGATTCCTCATGACTTCTACACTCTTAGATGATCTTTCATTTTTCAGGTCTCATGCTGATATTCCCGGAAGCACACTGGTCTCCTTGTATTTCATTTAATTTGAGGCACTGCTTGGCAACAACTGATTTACTTGGTTATTTTAGTTGGGTGTGTTGCATCTATCTTCAACTGTTCTAATAGTCTGTCCCACACAAGTCATGGCACATTTGCATGGAATGTGATACAACCTTAACGAGACTAAGTGGGTTATAGTTGGGATTAGAAGGTTGATGGATTCTGGGGAGAGATTCTGGGATAGGCGTAAGGATTTTAATAGGGATTGGAGGCTATGCTGGATGGCAGGGCTTGCAAGTGTGTGTCAGCCAGTGGATGCTTTCTTGTCAAGTAATCTCTGTGGCTTGTCATAACATTGATGGTGCCTTTGTCTACAGTGAGGCTGATTAAATAAAGGTCTATTTTGAAGCTGTGGATGACAGTATTCCAGAGAAGGGACCTTGGAGGATGCCAAATTAAATAGCTTCAAAGGAAATGCGCCGTTTACAACAACAAAACAGTGCTCATACAAGCGTCTGCCAACAGCAAAGTGTGTCAAAGGCTTTAGGAAGACTATGCAATGATTTGTAACAACAAATTACCTCCGATGAGCGTGGCGTAACAACTGTTTCTAATATTGCCCCGGTTCGGAAATTAATAAATCTGGGGCTGATGCACAGAGCAGTCTGACTTGTGGTGGGGAGGTGGGTCGTCCTTGCAACTGCAGAAACGAACCTATTTCTAACAGGTCGCGGGAAAATATTGTGAATGGTGGTTTGAAAAGCGTTGCATTCAAAGCAGATTTCCTTTTACTTAAGATGAGCTATGTACGATGAATTTCTTAAATCACAAAGCGTTTGACTCTCATTTAAAAATCAACTCTTTGCGGATGACCATTTAGAAGAATTTTGAGACCAGAAGATCAGACATTTACATCGTTATTAAAATTTTTACTGGCACGTTTGTGTGATGTATTTTAAAGTGTAACAAGTACAATAAAGATCAACATTATATGTAGAAGCTTAGCTTCTCTTCCAGCTTATTAATCTTAGAGACCAGTATTATATGTGAATGCTGTGTTCTCTTCCAGCTTATTAATCTTAGAGACCAATATTATATGTGAATGCTGTGTATATTAATTTAAACCGTTAACTTTTCTTATTTGTGTATTCGTGCTACTTAAGAGTTATTTGCTGACTACATCACGTGTCCTATCCTGTCATCAGCTGGCGAAATCACGTGACATTAGCTATGACGGGCTTACAAAAGCGCATTGCAATCTCGATTTCAATGCTTTGGTAAGTGACATGCAGTGTTTGGTGAATTCGAATTTTTACCTTCGTAATACGAAAATATGCAGCATACATGTTGCTGCACATCAAAGGTCTTTCAAAACGTGTTTCTCCCCCCTGACTTTCATTTTCTAAAGTGCCGGGAAATTCTACTCCGGTATATAAAACCATAAACATTCAAAGGATTGATGAGTTTTACAGTGCCGAGTATACTGTCACTTAACAAGGAAAAAGTGTATCTTCACCCGGGAGCAAGTGTGTTATGACCGGGAAACCCGGGAATTTTTTTTCCTTGGCCATGTATACACCCTGTTTCCAATATGTAGACACTGGCAAGAAGTTAAAATAGACTTTGGAAGAAAGGTATACATACAGTGGTGATTTTACACTGTGTTGCTGTTATGCCTCTTTTATGAGTGAGGAAAATGTCAGCTAGGTGGAGAGTCACCTCAGGATATGGCACGATACTGTCTCATGCTGTAAAATTAGAGACAGCGTGCAGTGTGAATGGTCTCCGTGCTGAAGCTCTTGTATGGATGCATAGGATGTAGTATATGTTACTTTGTGGCTGATACCTCTCTACTTGTTTATCTGTAGGAACAGTGAAACCCAGTATTACTTTGAAATGACAAAGGGGTAGAAAAGTTTTTGCAATACACATACACTAGACCAAAAAGAAGTATTGTTAACACTCAAACTTGGCCTACTTTATACCTGTAATGTACCACATAGTGACATCCTGTAAATAGACGTAAATGTTACACATAAATAAACCCCATGGATGAAAGAATAACCTTTATTTTGGAAGGCACATTTTGAAAACTGACTTTTTTTTTTTTTTTTAGATAAATGACAAAAATAAGTTTTCAGTGCCCAACAGCATTATTAATAGTTGTCATATTAAAAGTCTAGCTAACAAACCACCTTCCTCAATGTGTACCACCACCTCAAAGATGGCTACATCTGTATGTCTGTCTGTATCAGACCTACTAACCACCCACAATACCTCCACTTTGACAGCTGCTCCCATTCCATATCGAGAAGTCCCTTCCATACAGCCTAGCCACCTACGGCTGTTAACATCTGTAGTGACAAGCAGTCCCACTAACCACCCACAATACCTCCAATTTGACAGCTGCTCCCATTCCATATCGAGAAGTCCCTTCCATACAGCCTAGCCACCTACGGCTGTTAACATCTGTAGTGACAAGCAGTCCCTCTCGAAATATATCAGGGATCTCACTGAGGCCTTCACAGACAGTTAGTACACTCCAAACCCTATACAGAAACAAATCTTCATGTATTATGTCTCCTGTCACCTGCCACCTCCCAAAGTCCCACTGTTTGGCCACAGAGGAGCATTGCCCTCATGACTCAGTACCATCCAGGCTTGGAACAACTGAATCACATTGTCTGCTAGGGTTTCAACTATGTCTCATCATGCACTGAAATAATGAATGTCCTTCTCTTCCTTGCTTCTTCTTCTGAGAGAGTTCAGGAAGTTGGTTCTGTACAGCAACTTTAAGGGAAAAGAAACTGTTACTTTGTGGCCTGATACCTCTCCACTGATACAACTCCTTCCCACCTTTCCCACGGCGGTATTCTGCCACCCGCCAAATCTACACAATATCCTAGTCCAAATCTGCACAACACCTGGTCTCAACCCCTTGCGTCATGGCTCATATCCCTGTAGTAGACATAGCTGCAAGACCGGTCACATACATCCTCTTACCACTACCTAGTACAGTCTGATCACAAGAGTCACCTGATGTTGTTGTTGTTGTTGTTGTTGTTGTTGTTGTGGTCTTCAGTCCTGAGACTAGTTTGATGCAGCTCTCCATGCTACTCTATCCTGTGCAAGCTTCTTCATCTCCCAGTATCTACTGCAACCTACATCCTTCTGAATCTGCTTAGTGTATTCATCTCTTGGTCTCCCTCTACGATTTTTACCCTCCACACTGCCCTCCAATGCTAAATTTGTGATCCCTTGATGCCTCAAAACATGTCCTACCAACCGATCCCTTCTTCTAGTCAAGTTGTGCCACAAACTTCTCTTCTCCCCAATCCTATTCAATACCTCCTCATTAGTTACGTGATCTACCCACCTTATCTTCAGCATTCTTCTGTAGCACCACATTTCGAAAGCTTCTATTCTCTTCTTGTCCAAACTAGTTATCGTCCATGTTTCACTTCCATACATGGCTACACTCCATACAAATACTTTCAGAAACGACTTCCTGACACTTAAATCTATACTCGATGTTAACAAATTCCTCTTCTTGAGAAATGCTTTCCTTGCCATTGCCAGTCTACATTTTATATCCTCTCTACTTCGACCATCATCAGTTATTTTACTCCCTAAATAGCAAAACTCCTTTACTACTTTAAGTGTCTCATTTCCTAATCTAATTCCCTCAACATCACCCGACTTAATTTGACTACATTCCATTATCCTCGTTTTGCTTTTGTTGATGTTCGTCTTATATCCTCCTTTCAAGACACTGTCCATTCCGTTCAACTGCTCTTCCAAGTCCTTTGCTGTCTCTGACAGAATTACAATGCCATCGGCGAACCTCAAAGTTTTTACTTCTTCTCCATGAATTTTAATACCTACTCCGAATTTTTCTTTTGTTTCCTTTACTGCTTGCTCAATATACAGATTGAATAACATCGGGGAGAGGCTACAACCCTGTCTTACTCCTTTCCCAACCACTGCTTCCCTTTCATGCCCCTCGACTCTTATAACTGCCATCTGGTTTCTGTACAAACTGTAAATAGCCTTTCGCTCCCTGTATTTTACCCCTGCCACCTTCAGAATTTGAAAGAGAGTATTCCAGTTAACATTGTCAAAAGCTTTCTCTAAGTCTACAAATGCTAGAAACATAGGTTTGCCTTTTCTTAATCTTGCTTCTAAGATAAGTCGTAAGGTCAGGTATTGCCTCACGTGTTCCAACATTTCTACGGAATCCAAACTGATCTTCCCCGAGGTCGGCTTCTACCAGTTTTTCCATTCGTCTGTAAAGAATTCGAGTTAGTATTTTGCAGCTGTGACTTATTAAACTGATAGTTCGGTAATTTTCACATCAGTCAACACCTGCTTTCTTTGGGATTGGAATTATTATATTCTTCTTGAAGTCTGAGGGTATTTTGCCTGTCTCATACATCGTGCTCACCAGATGGTAGAGTTTTGTCATGACTGGCTCTCCCGAGGCCATCAGTAGTTCAAATGGAATGTTGTCTACTCCCGGGGCCTTGTTTCAACTCAGGTCTTTCAGTGCTCTGTCAAACTCTTCACGCAGTATCTTATCTCCCATTTCGTCTTCATCTACATCCTCTTCCATTTCCATAATATTGTCCTCAAGTACCTCGCCCTTGTATAAACCCTCTATATACTCCTTCCACCTTTCTGCCTTCCCTTCTTTGCTTAGAACTGGGCTGCCATCTGAGCTGTTGATATTCATACAAGTGGTTCTCTTCTCTCCAAAGGTCTCTTTAATTTTCCTGTAGGCAGTATCTATCTTACCCCTAGTGAGACAAGCCTCTACATCCTTACATTTGTCCTCTAGCCATCCCTGCTTAGCCATTTTGCACTTCCTGTCGATATCATTTTTGAGACGTTTGTATTCCTTTTTGCCTGCTTCATTTACTGCATTTTTATATTTTCTCCTTTCATCAATTAAATTCAATATTTCTTCTGTTACCCAAGGATTTCTATTAGCCCTCGTCTTTTTACCTACTTGATCCTCTGCTGCCTTCACTACTTCATCCCTCAGAGCTACCAATTCTTCTTCTACTGTATTTCTTTCCCCCATTCCTGTCAATTGTTCCCTTATGCTCTTCCTGAAACTCTCTACAACCTCTGGTTCTTTCAGTTTATCCAGGTCCCATCTCCTTAAATTCCCACCTTTTTGCAGTTTCTTCAGTTCCAATCTGCAGTTCATAACCAATAGATTGTGGTCAGAATCCACATCTGCCCCAGGAAATGTCTTACAATTTAAAACCTGGTTCCTAAATCTCTGTCTTACCATTATATAATCTATCTGATACCTTTT
The DNA here is from genome assembly GCF_023864275.1 of Schistocerca cancellata. Taxonomy (NCBI): domain Eukaryota; kingdom Metazoa; phylum Arthropoda; class Insecta; order Orthoptera; family Acrididae; genus Schistocerca; species Schistocerca cancellata. Next base: position 252,039,651 of record NC_064632.1, read on the forward strand.
AGTATCTCCAGGATTCTTCCATGTATACAACCTTCTTTTATGATTCTTGAACCAAGTGTTGGCTATGATTAAGTTATGCTCTGTGCAAAATTCTACAAGGCGGCTTCCTCTTTCATTCCTTCCCACCAATCCATATTCACCTACTATGTTTCCTTTTCTCCCTTTTCCTACTGACGAATTCCAGTCACCCATGACTATTAAATTTTCGTCTCCCTTCACTACCTGAATAATTTCTTTTATCTCGTCATACATTTCATCTATTTCATCATCATCTGCAGAGGTAGTTGACATATAAACTTGTACTACTGTAGTAGGCATGGGCTTTGTGTCTATCTTGGCCACAATGATGCGTTCACTATGCTGTTTGTAGTAGCTTACCCGCTTTCCTATTTTCCTATTCATTATTAAACCTACTCCTGGATTGCCCCTATTTGACTTTGTATTTATAACCCTGTAATCACCTGACCAAAAGTCTTGTTCCTCCTGCCACCGAACTTCACTAATTCCCACTATATCTAACTTTAACCTATCCATTTCCCTTTTTAAATTTTCTAACCTACCTGCCCGATTAAGGGATCTGACATTCCACGCTCCGATCCGTAGAACGCCAGTTTTCTTTCTCCTGATAACGACATCCTCCTGAGTAGTCCCCGCCCGGAGATCCGAATGGGGGACTATTTTACCTCCGGAATATTTTACCCAAGAGGACGCCATCATCATTTAATCAAACAGTAGAGCTGCATGTCCTCGGGAAAAATTACGGCTGTAGTTTCCCCTTGCTTTCAGCCGTTCGCAGTACCAGCACAGCAAGGCCATTTTGGTTAATGTTACAAGGCCAGATCAGTCAATCATCCAGACTGTTGCCCCTGCAACTACTGAAAAGACTGCTGCCCCTCTTCAGGAACCACATGTTTGTCTGGCCTCTCAACAGATACCCCTCCGTTGTGGTTGCACCTATGGTACGGCCATCTGTATCGCTGAGGCACGCAAGCCTCCCCACCAACGGCAAGGTCCATGGTTCATGGGGGGAAAATCACCTATCCCATCAAAGGCAGGGCTGTCTGTGAAAGGAGGCGTGTGATCTACTAATTAAGCTGCCATCACTGTGCTGCATGCTATGTAGGCATGACAACCAACACACTGTGTTATATGAATGGCCGCTGTCAGACTGTCACCAAGAAACAGCTGCACCACCCAGTTGCTGAGCATGTGCTGCCCGACTCAACGGTCTTAATTGTAGTGACTGCTCCACAGCCCATGCCATCTGGGGATCCTTCCTACCATTGCCAGCTTTTCTGAATTGCCCAGGTGGAACTCTCCATGCAATATGTCCTATATTCCTTTAACCCTGTCATTGTCCTTTACCCTCCTATCCACTTCCCTGGTCCCACTCGAGCCCTATACAGCCCTTTAATCCAACCACATCCACAGCCTTTTCTACTTACCTCCTTTCCCCTGCCCCTTCCTCACCACATCCCTGTATACTTCCTCAAGCACCACTTTACTATTGTCCACACATACCCTGTTATCCCTCCCCCCTCCCTGCCGCAACCTCCTTCTTGTTCCCATCACTCAGATTGCTTCTCCCGTCATGCACAGTTGCTCACAGTCTAACCTTGGCAGCCTGAGACAGTATCATGTGTGTATGAGCAGCATTTGAATCTAATTCAGAAGGCCTTTTGGCCGAAAGCTTACTTGAGTATTCTTTTTGTTGTGCCTGTTTGTGAGTCAACATCTCCATTATGTGATGAGTAGCAATCTTATCATTATCATAATACAGGGTGCATACGACTTAGGCCAACCAGGAAATCCGGGAAAAACCCGGGAATTTTTCATAATTTTAGATTTCAGTTATGTTTTTGTAATTTTGACTGGTAAAAATTGATTCTCTAACAAAGAATGTTACTGTATACTGCTACTGGAGAATAATACTGCAGCAATAAAATATAAATGAGTGAAAAAATAAAACTGTAGTTGCAAAGGAAATGCGCCATTTACAACAACAAAACACCATGCACGCACAAGCATCTGCAAACAGCAAAAATATGTCAAATTTGACGAAGACTATGTAATATTTCATAAACATAAACTGCTTTCTATGAGAGTGACATCACAACTGTTTACATTAGGTCCATTTGAGCAGTTGCCAGCGGGCTCATGCACATGCACAGTTGACTCGCATATGAGCAGTGCTGTCTCCCGCTTCTGGTTACTTGATGTCTGGCTGTTAGCTGTATCGGCAGTAGCAACAAGCAGCCAGATCCTAACGAGAAAAATTTTTCTCGCCCACCCTAGCTGCCAGATTCGCGCAAGCGCACAGTTGTCTGAGTTATAATAGGGAGGGTGGTAGTCACCACATGATCAGTGTTTGCGTTAAGTGAGTTCACTGTTTCCTCTTCGTTTACAGCTCCCACGTCAAATGAAAACAAAACAGATTTCTGTGGCCGGGAGCTATCAAGTGAATTGAAATAAATCCACATGATTAAGGAAGGCAAAAATATGTTGTTAGTTTCAGTTTTCTGATTTTATTTTATTTCCAAGTTCTTAGCAGTCAAGCATTAATTGCCTTGCAGAACAATGCTAAAGAAATTTGGCTTTATTAATCTTTTCCGCTAAGGCAATCAGTTTATTTGAAACTAAGTGGCCGGCTGGAGTGGCCGAGCGGTTCTAGGCACTACAGTCTGGAACTGCGCGAGTCCTGCAGTCGCAGGTTCGAATCCTGCCTCGGGCAGGGATGTGTGTGATGTCTTTAGGTTAGTTAGGTTTAAGTAGTTCTAAGTTCTAGGGGACTGATGACCTCAGAAGTTAAGTCCCATAGTGCTCAGAGCCATTTGAACCATTTTGAAACTAAGTGTTTCATTCCACAGTATTGGCTAGTTCCAATTGTTCGCTGAATTTGAAGTGCACATTTTCATCTTCTGCCATGTATGCCATTTCGCCATAACAAAGACCCAAACATTAGATAGTACAGTACTGGTACTCCAAGAAAATTTACATCTCAAAAACCACACTGTAAAGCTTAATATCAGGTGGAACCTACTTCATTGTGAATCTGGACAAACCAGTGTGCGTTTCAAGCCGAATTATGCACTTTGGTATGGCTTACGAAAGTCCAATGCACTTGGAGTATCCTCTGATGTCCTGTTTCTTTTATGGCATAATGTAAGATCTCTTAATGCTTTATACATACGAACGTGCAGGCTTCCTACATCACTGCAGCTACGCACGCGCAATAATGCCTGTTTTCTAGTGCTCTTTGGCAACTACTAAATCGAACCTGTTCCTAACAGTCTCGGGATAGTATTGCGAATGGTGGTTTGTAATGCATTATTTTCAAAGTAAATTTCTTTCAAAACTTCTCCTTTTTTCATCAAAGGCCTTTCCAAAAAATGGTGTCTTTATGTTAACATAAGAGAAAGAAAGGAATGGTTGACCACAAACAAGTCAGCAACTCCCCTCTGAGAGACCTGTGTGCACTCAAAGAAGATGACGATATGCATCTAGTGGAACAGTGACGGTTTGGTTTACTACAAATTGCTTCTCTGAGGTGTAACAACTGAGATGTCTAGCACATAATCCCAAGAACAAAGACCCAGAAGACTGTGAAGTGATGCTACTCCATGAGAATGCCCGCCTGCATTCTGCTAGACTGAGAAAAAACACTATACAGGAATTGGCTTGAGAAAGTCATTATGCACACACTTTATTCACCTGATCTTGTGCCCTCAGATTTTCACCTTTTCCATTATTCATTGAAGAATCTCTAAGGAACTTTCTTTCCGGATGAAAATGTGCTCCGAACATGGTTTGATGAGTTCTTCTCCTCAAAACCATGTGTCTTGTACAATTGCGGAATCTAACAGTTACTCCATTGTTGGCAGCCTGTTGTAAATAATGAAGGAGAATATATTATTGATGCTTAATGTCTCTGTTATGTGGATAGAATTTAATAAGCTTCTGGAAAAACACTATGAACTTACACATCAACCTAATAACTCTCTGTTGTTAGGAGTAATTTATTGTGATACTGATTTGTTGTAAAATTATGGAATACTTTTTAAGCTCTTGAATAAACTTACTTTTTTTTTTGGCAACAGAGTTGCTCCCCATTAGGAATAGACAAAAGTTCTCAAACAGCAGTCATGCAGACTTAAACTCACTTCAGTCTCTTTCCACATCCAGTACACTGTAAATAGAATTACTGACTTCAGGAAGCTGTCAGTAAATTTTCACTTCATCAGCTAATACACAAGAAAATTAGATGGCATATATGGTTCTGCGAAAAGAGAATCCAATATATCATCTTCAAGAGAGAGGAAGCAGTGTCAGACATATTTATTAAAAAAATTGAGTTAAGATAATCACTATTAACAAAGTGTATAATGGAGCTAATTTTGTTACATTGAGGCTATTTTCTGACTGTTACAATTTAAAAAAAGATAGCAGAACTGTTTGGAAAATCTAGATTTCTTCCGGATCATCAGTGCTTGGTGCAAGAATTGGCGAGAGATTTAAATAATGCTGTACTCTCTATTGTAAGTCATTAGGAATCACGTTTCCTTATTAGATATGTATGTTTCAGTACTGTGAGGTTCATTGTGTAGTTATATTGTAATAAAATGTGACCTGCTCAGTCAACAATTGTTCGACCATTACAAGGTAATATTCCATTTTCAGAATGGTATCTAGAAGTGCTCTGAAATCATTTGTACTTGCTTTTGCTTTCTAAAAATTTACAATTTATTATTTCTTGCATTTCAGCACCCTAAAATTCCACAGAAGCCGCAGTAGACTTTTATTGACTGGAACTCCTTTACAGAATGATATTAATGAATTGTGGGCATTGCTAAGGTTTGTGTTGCCCAAAATATTTCCTGAAGAAAATCTACTTGAGGATTACCTCAAGGTTTCTGACTTTCAAGGAAATGCTGAGATGGAGGAGGATAAAAGATCTATTATCAATAAAGTGCACCAGGTTAGTGTGTTTCATGGAGTTGAGTATTTCATTGTTGATAGAAGCCTAATACCGTATTTACTCGAATCTAAGCTGCACTCGAATCTAAGCCGCACCTGAAAAATGAGACTCGAAATAAAGGAAAAAATAATTTCCCGAATCTAAGCCGCACCTGAAATTTGAGACTTGAAATTCAAGGGGAGAGAAAAGTTTTAGGACGCACCTCCAAATCGAAACAAAGTTGGTCCATTGTAATATGAGACACAATTTAGGTTGAATGAATGACGATACAGCTACAGTAGTTTGGTTCGAGTCGTAAGCTTAACAGTTAAGCTTTACCACGTAGCCATTGCTATGCGTCAGGCGCTCCGTTCGTATTTATACAGGTACCCTTCCTTTTTCACGTGCATCATCTGGTTTGAATCGATTGCTTATTTTGCTTTGATCTGATAAGTGCCGTTTTCTTTGTTATAGGTGTTTGCGTCACTCTTAAGCTGAAAATGCATTACTGCACTGTGTCATGCATTGTTTGTCGCATTCTGATAGCGCATGTTTACGGCCTGTCGCGGCTCGCGGCATGGCTTGCTTTTGTGCGCGCTACCGCCGCGTACAATTAAAAAAAAAAGAGGAATCGTCTCATTAGCGAAACAATGGCAAGAGACTGCTATTTGTTGTTACTTACACTGCTGCTTTCTTTGATAATGATCAACAAGAATAAAATAATAGACTGCGTATGATAGAACATGTTCTGAACGAGAGTTAGGCGAAAATTTTTCTCCATTTGAAAATCTTTGCGGCCGCTTCTTTATTACATCAAATTCTGCACAGAAATTAGACATCTTAGATTTAAAAATCTAGTCACTTGCCGTGCTTCATTTCTGACTGCAACACTATTAGGCATAAGAATAATATGAAATACGAATATAAACATGACACGATACGTATATTCTTCCGTGTTTGCTGTTGTCTCACTCTAGTTTCGTAGTTTATTAGGCAGACAGGGTTTTAATGAGATAGCAGCAAACACGAAAGAATACATAGCAAAATGTTTATATTCGTATTATTCTTATGGTGAAGAGAATACTGTATCTGATTCAAATTTCATCAGGTTCCTATTAGCAACCATCTCTTCTCACAGATAGGAAAAAATTCACAACGTAGAGTTGGCCATATTGACAAACATCCCAAACAGTCTTGCGAGTCAGATTTTCGTAGTACACTGAAATTGTGCTACATTCGAAGATGAACAATACGGAATTTGTATTTACTTCGTTGGATAATGTATGAAAATGCAGTGGTCGAAACTCGCGGCGGAGAAAAAAAGCTCGTCTTCCACTTTTTTTTTAAATTTATTTACTGACGCAGAGGTTTTGGCGCCAGTATTTATCTTTATGCCTACAAAGCATGCCTGCGTAGCGCTACATATATTCGATGGCACAACTTAGTTGTGGCGGCACGTACCAACATTTTTCATAACTTCCACTTGCTTTGCACTCGATTCTAAGCCGCAGGCGGTTTTTTGGATTACGAAAACCGGAAAAAAAGTGCGGCTTAGATTCGAGTAAATACGGTATTGCATTTGTCTTTTCCTTCAGTGTAATTGCAGTAGAATCTCGATTAACTGTCGCTTTTGGGACCAAAAGATGCTAAGGATGCTAAAAATATCGCTTAATCAAAGGTCAATGGAACAAGTCACTTATAGAGCTCAAAACAAAATCAAAATTATCTAAAATCAGACAATGGAAAGTCCAGGATGGAATGTAACAATATTATGAAAAGGAAAGTTGCCACTCACCATATAGCGGAGGTGGAGTCACAGATATTCACAACAAAAAGACTGTCACAAATAAAGCCTTCATCAGATACAGACGACACACACACACACACACACACACACACACACACACACACACACACTGACTGACTGCAGTCTCAGGCAACTGTAGTGTGTGTGTGTGTGTGTGTGTGTGTGTGTGTGTGTGTGTGTGTGGTCTGTTTTTGATGAAGGCTTTAGTAACCCTGAATTCGTGGCAGCATATGCCACTTATTTGCTACAGTATATTCATGACAGTTGTAGCAGGTGGCTGTTGTTCCAGATACTGAGGGCAGTCTCTAATGCATCCTTTGATGCAGATTGGCTGATCTTTTCTTCTTCCTTTTCTTCATCATCTGATACCTCTTGCTCAACAATATACTGCTGCTGCAAAACAAGATTGATGTCCTGATCATCATAAAATTCTCCATTGGTGATAGCAGTGATGTCACCTTCTGCTAGGCACTCCTCAACATCAGCAGGCTATATATCATTTTGAAGAGATTGTAAATCAGTGACTAAATCTGCAGTATATGGCTTGGGGGTTCTTACTCTTGATTTAGGTTAGGGCACCTTCTTCCATGATTTTCGTTGAGTGATTTTATTAAGTTCTGATAAATTTTCAGTTTCATAAACTTAAATAACACTCGGAAAATGTTAAAACTATTAGTTGATTTTATTATATTGAAGGAAGGAGAACCTGAAAACTGAAGCAATAAAAAACGACAACAAGTGTGCTTTTAAATTGTTGAAATTACTTAACATAAATGGCAGACATAATCATTAATTTGCAGTCTCACCACCTCTCCTCAGTTCAATGATATTACATTTAACATTAACAAAAATTAAGATAAACCCAACAAGCTTCTCAAAGCGATGGATCCAGGAGTTCTCCACGTGTACATGCTTTGGCGGTGGTGAAGTTGATGCATGAAGTTATATTTAACTTAAATGTGCCTCAATGATGTCCCCCCACCCCCCATCCCTCCCTCCACCCCCCGGATACACAAATTGGTAACTGGAGTGGAATTTGATTACTGCTGGACAACAGGTGTTTCAGGTAGAGTAACTCAGCAACAGCTGTTGCCAGAGCTATACATTCTGCCTCTGTAGAAGACAGAGCAACACTAGTATGTTTCTTCGTTGCCCAACACATTGTGTTTCCAAAAAATTGTAGGTCTAACAAATAATGTAAGATAGATCTTGTCTGCCATTTTGTTCCAGTTTGCATCAGCATAGGCTGGAAGAACTTCATGATTTCCTTTTTTATGATGTAGTTTCATATTGATGTTTCCTTTAATATATCTCAAAACTCTTTTTCAAGCATCTACAAAATTCTTCTGATGGATTGTTTTGTTATCTGCTCAAGAATTTTTGATCACAGCGCAAAAATTTGCAGTTTGACTTCTATAGTTGTCTTTACTGGGTTACATCTTGAATGTTGAATTGTTGTGGAAAATTCTTCAAATATGACGGTTGGTCAATACATTTCTCCTTTTTGCCTTGAAATCTTGATTACCAAGAATGATTGTGGTTCTCCCAATTCCTTTATTTTGAACATCTATTTTAATGTAAATTTCACTCTATCTATTTCCTCTCTATTATTTCCTGCTGTCAGAATGTCATCAACGTAGAGCACTATGGAAATGACAAGTTTCTTTAAAATTGTGTAGTAAAGACAGTTACCTGCTTCTGACTGAGTGAATCTTACAGAGGTAAAAAATGTGTGAATAGAATGATGCCATGCTACTGGTGCTTGCTTTAAGCCATATAAAGACCTCTGTAAACTGCAAACCAAACCAGTTATGTCTTTCAGTTCTTCAGGAAAAGCCACTCCTTCAGGAATAACCATGTACATTTCTTCCTTGAGCAATCAATGAAGAAAAGCTTCGGCAACATCAGATTGTTCCAGAACCATTCCTTGTTGGATTGTAACAACTAGCATCATTCTAACAGTTGCGAGCTGAGCCACTGGTGCATATGTTTCCTTGTAGTCAAACCCCTTTTTCTGTGAACGTCCATCAGCCACAAGTCCAACCTTGTTGCTTATGATATTTACATCCTTGTCTATCAGTCTGAACATCCACTTACTGCTGATGGCCTTTGTTCCAGGGAGTAATTTAACAAAGATCCAAGTCTTGTTTTACTTTATAGGAGATCTTATCATCGCAAGTAGCAATTTCCTTGTAGCATTTGGTATGTCTTCGACAAATGATTCAGCATTCAGTGCAAGAACAGCATATTCAACTGGAGGGTTCCTCTTCCTGGTAGAATGTCTAACAGCTTCCTTTTCAGTTTACTCTTCATCAGTGGTCAATTCCTGCACAGGTTCTCGAATCCAGTCCTCAGTTGGTATGCTTTTGAGGTCAGATCTTCCTTCATGGGGAACAATGTTCCTTCCTGTGACTGTTTTTCCTGCCTCTGGACACCAAAGTCTTCACCGTTAGGACAGTAGCCAGTAAAGTAGCACTTCAAGGGCTTGTTGTCAAACTCCCCCTCTCAATTCCTATGGTACCAGGAGATAAGCAATACATCCAGATAGCTTCAGGTTACTCAAGTCAGCTGTCTCATTGTACCACAAAGCTGCAGGAACGTTTCCTTCCAAAGCCGCTGTAGGACTTGGAGGTATATGGCAGTGCGAACAGCTGCTGACTAGAATGTCTTTAATTCACATTGAAGTAAGAAACAGAGAGCTTTCTCACATTTTGCTGAGAAGCGTATCTGATTTTAAACTCAAACTCTGTTTCTTGTTCTCCAAAAAATTGCTTCAACTTGTTCAATATGCATTCATGACCACTGTCACAGCACAGTGTGCTGATCTTCAAGTTGAAATGATCTGTAGCCATGGCATGAAACATCTTCAGCTAGACTTAGATTCCAATGCGTAGATGACTGTGAAAAGTGTAGAGTCATCAATCCAAGTGACTACATACTGCCAAATGATTCCCATGATATCCCACACAGATCACTGTAGATCAGCTCAAGAGGTCTGATGACATGTTTCCTAGTCTGAGTGTATCACAGCTGTGATTGTTTTCCTTCGCAGGTTCTGAGCGTCATTCCGTGGGGATTGTTGAAGTGTCCTGTTCCATACCATCAAATTGTGACTGAAGGTGTTTAATGCTATCATAACTCAAATGCCCTATCTGCTTTGCCACAGTTCCGCATTACTTTCAGCTGAAGCAGCTGACAAAGCTTTAAACATTGCAAAAAATTTAAAAACATATAGCTGAGATTCATTCATATTCACAATGGAAATTGTTTTTCCTTTTTAACTAAACATTGAGCTTTTCCGAATGTGGTACTAAAAAAATTCATTTCCAGTTTTGTAACTGACATCAAATTATAATTAAGATCAGATGCAGATAAAATGACTTTAATTGTTATCCGAATTTCCTTTCCTTTTAGCACACTAGGACTTCAATTTCTCCTTTTACTGTAGTGCCCGGAAAAATGCCTGACTTAGCTAATTTAACTTAAATTTGTTGTTCCAGTTTTTTTTTAATTAGTGAGAGGTATCTTTCTGTTAATTAAGTGTTGCATTGCTCCAGAGTTCAAGAATCAGTTTATGTTGTTCACTGACTGAGCTACACTTGACGTTGCAAAACAAAAAACATACTCCTCTTTGACATTAGCCATGATCACTGAGTTGCTGGCTCCGTGTCAGCAGTTAGTGCTTTCGTGGCCAGGCTTTCCACAAGGATCACAAGTAAAGTTGAATGGGTTCCTCAAAGTGCCTTGCTGATTTCTTGTTTTGCTGGCATCTGATGAATCTTTTTTTGATACCGTTGAGTCTGGAAAGCTGTAGGAGGTGCTGTGTAATAATTTTTGTTTTTCCCAATGACTCCCTTCCACCTAGACTTTTCATAATAGCCTATAGTCCACGAAGCTCAGCATCAAGTATTTCATAGAGAACGTTTCAACTGCAAGTGACCACCACAGTGTATTCTGCAAGCACCTTTAAAAGCAGATGGCACATAATGTCAATTTTAACAGTAGCGCCAGTTGAATGTGAATCTCGAATCAATTTATCAAACTTTCAGAAAGTGATTGACTATTGTGTTACTTGTTGCATTGAATTTCATAATTGAGTGCTTTCTCAGCAAAAGTTGACTAATAATTCCTTCTCTCTCTAACGTATTGCACAGAAATGCACACAAATCAAAAGGGGGTTACTTTCACTGTCACATATTCCAAGTGACAGTCGGCAGTGCGTTCAATGAGACTTAAATTTGCGATATTGTTTCGACAGTTCTGCCTGTCGTGTTTCCTTTGTGGCATGGTGCGTGTCTCCGTCGCTGTCCATAGATTACACCTTTGTGAAATAATTCACTGGCACAAATAGGAAGAGTTCCACTTCCTTGAAGATTTTCCACCCTGAATTTCCAGTTGTAGAAATTTGTTCCATCAAATAAAGGATTACAATGTTTTCCCTGTTCAGTTGCCATCTTGAAAAACTTGTAGGTGAGAGGCCACTCGTGGCCAGGTATTTTATTACAAATTCAGTTTTAAAACAAACCGAGACCCATAACCTGATAAATTTTTAAGTTTTTTACATTTACGTAACACTAACAAAACGTTAAAACGGTTAGTTGATTTTATTAAATTGGAAAAAAAAGAAACAACTGACACTACTGAGCAACGAAAGAGGCAACAAGTGTGCTTTTAAATCTTTGAAATTATGTAACCTAAGTTGCAGATATAATCATTTAATTGCAGTCTCAACAACTTCTTTACAACTTCTTTGCCAACCTTATAAGTTGTACATTTTATGTTGCTTCAAAAAGATCACAACCGTCTTATGTTTTCTCTAACAAAGTAATGACTCACTACTTCTTGTAATGCCATTTTAACCGCTCAGTAGCATACTGGTCCATTTATTGGGCTTTTGTCACACGGAGGGGTGGCTTGGGGTATTGTCTACCAATACAACTAAACAGGATGGTAGGTTTTTGGTGTTGAGTATTTTGTATAAGACAATTATGAGGTTTGTATCCTTGGCTGAGAGCCTCCCCTCGTTTTTGTCAGGATTATTGCGGGTATTGGGTCCACGAGGTATAGAAATATGTGAACTAAGAGTTGTTAACCATAACCACTTTTTTTCTATAAAGACATTTATAATAATGTGTTTGCTACACTGACCGGTGATAACTGTGTCTGATGTCCTACCACAAAAAAATACAGATTTGTCGAGACTCCATTGCGAGCCGCAAAAGGCAAATTCTGTGTCAAAACCACGTGCATTGGAAACAGTTTTGCCTGTGCAGGTGGCCAGCGATGCAACATGACTACTGTGTGTGGGGAGCCACTGTACGGTTGGTGTATACTGACACCGAAGTTTGTCCTCATTCCATGATAACGCCAGCTCGCACTTGTACCTGCACTTGATGGCTGCGTCCAAGCCTGTAACCCTTACACCGTGCCCCCAAAGAAGATGAGCTACCAAATGTGGCTCAACACGACGAGCTGGCCATCGTGACTTTAGTTTTGCCAGCCCCGGTATCAGAAGACATAGCAATATTTATCTCGTTTTGCAGACGCAGTAATTACTGGTACTGATGAGCGGTCTTATAAAATAGCATCTTAGTATATGACGTGTGCAGTAGAAACAAGACAAATCAATAAAAGTAAGAACGACGCAATACTGACAAGTAAGTATGAGTGAACAGTACTTGTAGAGTCAAAAGACTTAGTAGGTATTTGGTGCTTGAATGAAGTTAACTCATTTTTAGTAGTCATTATATCTTCTAGGATATCCATAATTAAATCATTATGCATTGGGAAACTGGACAGAGAATGGTTTGCATATGTTAGTATGTATGATTTGTTATAGTAAACTGGTAAAATTCTCGTTAATGGGAGCTTTCCAGTTGCATGAAAAGTAGTTGGTAATACAGAAGGCATATCAAACAGATCACATGATAAATCACAGTGGGTGACACTTAAAATTAATCTACTACCGTTTAGTTTGAGTGTGAAAGATTGATCCGGCGTACCCGAAGTTTTACATATAAATGTGAAATTGAGAGCGAATTGAAAGAATAAATTATACCTTCAGATCATCGTTTAAGAAATGGCTGTTACGGATGCTTAATCTTCCTTGGGCAATCATCTTGTGATGGATTATTCATAAACAATTCTTTCTCACAGCTATACGTACTACTACCTAAAAATACTGCTGATTCTGAGCAAATTAACTTATGATTACATTTACATATATGTATATCATGCTTATTTAGAGTTTAAAAAATACCTTAGGTCCTTACTGGTCAGTAAATAGTCCATTAGCTGATACATGACATGAAGGCCTGCTTGTTGCAACATGATAGGGTAAGTACAAATTTTATACATTTCAAAATTATGCTTGGCTGTGGCATTGGATATAGAAACAATAATCATTAATTCTTCCTCGGTCATTAAAGATTATGTTGTAGTTAACTTGTAGCAAGCATTTAAATTACAAGAATTAACAGGATAAATCACAATAGATGTCTCATCTAGCTTACTTTCAATTAATGGTAGCATCTGTAAGAATTGTTCTGGATGCAATAGTACACTGCTTAAGCAATCATTTGAACTACTTTTTAGAGCTGTTCCTAAATCAAGAGCATCAATTCAAGCATTTGATAGACTGTCAGTAATTGTTAAAAGCAGAGTGTTTAAATCTAAGTTAGCACTCGTAGCATTCAATCCTTCAAAGAGCTTGTGGATGGTTGCGTTCGTCTCGCCCCGAATCATGTTGAAATGTGTAATAAATTGTTTTACAATTTGTTCGATAAAAACTATATTATTAGTAATGGCTCTTTGCATATTCCTTAATACAATTATTTCATTAGACAGGTTAATTGAATTTGTACTAGAATTGTTCAAGGGATAAAATTCCATCTGTAACATCTAATAGATCTCAACTTGTTAAAGTACCAAATACAGTACGAAGGACATTTCCTCCAAAATCTAACCAGGCATGTTTGCACCCGATTGAGGTTTTGTGTGACAAAAGGTGCTGGTGTCTTAGGTAGCTGCCATTTCCTGCGGACTGTCTGAAATTTGTTTTTGTGGAAGTTATAACTTGTGTATAAAAATCTGTAGTTGGAATTTCGAAACTTTTTAGATTTATTGGACTTTCTACTTTACACACAAATTTTGGTACTGATAGTGCAAAACTGAATAAACATGTGAAATTTCAATTCAGTAGTATTTACTGCAGGAAAAAAAAATTGAAAAAGAATTCCAGTATTGACAGACATAAGCAAACAAATAATCTTTCTGTTTAATTTCTTTCTACATCATATTTACAAACAAAATGCAAAATAGAAGTGAATTTTAGTGTTACTGGTAGTACTTGAAGTGAGGAGAGAGACACAGCCCGACATTACATTCAGCACACTCAAATAACACTGTACTACAAAAAAAAAAAAAAAAACTTTTTTTCTATTTCTGATAAAAAAGTTGTGATCCTAGTTGTATTTTGAGTGCTGAATTGAAAACTGTTTTTGGTTTTTTTCTGTCAGGGATAGTTTATGAGTAATCGCAATTTTATTTCTCTTTTCCGTTTCTGATATAGTGTAGCAAACATGAGGTGAAATTCGACAAACAAATGCACATCTTTATGATGTTATAAGTTCATCACATTAATGGAGAGTGGGATCTAATATATAACACAGTAACCTTTGTGTATACACTTTGAAGCATTTATTTGACATGAGAAATTACAGAAAATTGACAAACAATGAGCCACTGCCTTGTAATGCACATCACTTTTTTCTCTTGTATTGTGAATCTTTCTTCTCTCGAATGATATTCCAGCAATAATCTGCTAACATAGAAGGTACCCACTTCCCTTCATAGCGCCCTTCTATGGTAGAAATGTCTTTATGGAATCTTTCCCCATGTTCATCCGATACGTCACTACAACTCTCTGTGAAGTAGTCCAGATGAGAGTCCATCATATGTACCTTCAAAGACATATTGCACCCCAAATCTTGATATGTTTTGATTATATCCTTCATCATTGATTTGTAGTTAGTAGCTCTTCTTCTTCAGGAAGTTTTCCGACACCATCTTGAAACAGTCCCATGCGGTTTTTTCTTTATCAGTTAAACATGCTTCAAAATTTGCATCTTTTTGCAGTTCCCTGATTTGTGGGCCCACAAATACACCTTCTTTTATTTTTGCAGATGAAAGACGGGGGAATTTGGTAGCTAGATATGCAAACCCACAGCCTGTTGGATCCATGGCCTTCACGACTTGTTTCATCAGGCCAAGTTTGAGGTGAAGCGGTGGAAGTAGTATATATTCAGGAGCTACCAGACTTTCACGTTGTACATTCTTTTCGCCAACTTTTGCCTTTCGCCTAGGCCATTTCTTTTTCACGTAGTGAGAATTTCGGTCTTGACTATCCCACTCGCAAAGAAAACAGGCATACTTTGTGTAGTCTTGTTGCATTCCCAGTACCATAGCAATTACCTTGAAATCTGTACATATTTTCCATTTGTGGTCATTTTATTTTAATGAATTTAGCATCCTTTGTACGAACTCATAATTCTCTTTTGTCAAACTAGCGTAAGCTACTGGAACAAGAGGGTATTTTATTTCCGTTATGGAGCAAAACACCCTTCAGACTTGTTTTCGATGCATCTATGAAAAGTCTCCACTCCTGTGAAATATAAGTGAAATTCAACCGTGCTTGGAAATATGACAGATAGTTATTTGTCAGCCAAAACAGCCACTCGTTAAGACTGACACAAATTGCTGCTAACACCACTGTTGTAAACTCGATGCCATGAATTGTGAATATACATATATATACATATTACATA
The DNA here is from genome assembly GCF_023864275.1 of Schistocerca cancellata. NCBI lineage: Eukaryota > Metazoa > Arthropoda > Insecta > Orthoptera > Acrididae > Schistocerca > Schistocerca cancellata. Next base: position 252,055,237 of record NC_064632.1, read on the forward strand.
AAAAGTATCCCTGACAACGATATTTTGTTTACATATTTGAATTTCCCACGGTAAAATGGTCTAGAAGCACATACTTTAATATCAGAAATAGAACCCATGTTGAACAGTGTAATGTATCCTTTCTTCCAGCCTTCCGTATTAAAATTTTTTTTTCCTTTTCACTCATACCACACATCTTCTTTGACCTTTCTTCTTCCTTTCTGAAATGGTGACACGATTAGGGAAGTGGTTTTCTGAGTGTCCAGCTACTTTTCCAGACCCTCAAGAAACGCTCTCTGCCTCCCCAACAGACAACACCAATCTTTTACATATCATCTCCAAGAACTTTTTGTTGTAGTTAATTTCTTCTTTGTTATAATGTTGTGCAGTATGCAGGAATTTGATACTGCCATTACAATACAGTAAAAAGCCAGCTTCCTCCACCATTTCACTGTTTTGTGTTCTAGAGCACCATAGACAGTCATTGATCAAATAGGTCCACCCCAGCTTTGTGTTGATTATAATCAACAATTGCTGCAGGTTTCATTTTTTTCTATTGATTTTTTGTTGTTTTTGTTGTTGTTGTTATGACACAGCATTGTTGCTGTATGTCTTGTGCTGACCATCCAAACATCTCTCTTATCCTTCCAAAGCAAAACAAGCACATTCCCTTTGCAACGGAAAACTTGTTCCCTTTTCTTAGCTTTGCCTCCTGTAGTGCTTTTGGCAGTCCTTTCCTGTTCTTCATTACTGTTCCACAAGACCAGTGTTCTCTTTACGTAATTGTTCAGCTAACTGTACACTCTTGTAGAGATGGTTGACAAACACCTTGTATCCTTCACCCAGCAGCTTACCGGTCAAAATGCATCACAATAGTAGAAGCACTGTTATCTTGTTCTTCATCTTTTCTGTGGCACACTTCAAAATTCCATATAAAACCAGTTCTGGATTCAGCAAAGTATACAGCTTCATACCATACTTGTTTAGTTTATTGGCCATATAAACCTTGAAGCCTATACTTCCCCTGAAGGAACAAAGTCCTTCATAGGCTGTTACAGCTTGTCTTGGATAGTAAATACTTCGAAATTTTTCCGTTTTTGAATTGAAGTGTAACTTCATAGAGGGCATCATATCCTTTTTCACCTTTCTTCTTTGCTTGTTTGTTGCCATTGAGGTGAAACATAGATAATATATGTATAAATCTGTTCCTTGACAAAACACGGGAGCAACAATTACTTACAGCTGACAACCGGATCAGTGCTGTGGCCTCTCACTTATTGTCATATGCAGCAAAATAGCAACAAATAGTGTCCTTTCTGCTATCATCACAGTTTTTCATTATTTGAACCTTGAACTAGGCAGGAGCTTATTGTCAGACCTTAGCTTTGCCTGGCTTTGTATTGCATAAAATTTCATGGGCTGCTTCGTGGCTGTTACTAGAGCACTGTCAAAGAAATAGGAGTACATCTAAAGGTTTGCTTGATTCGTTCAAGTGTTCCATTGTGTTTCACTCCATGAGGACCTGGGTACACAGCTATGCCAGGAATTTCATCTGCATTGGTCCAGTCACCATCAGAGTCACTTTTACACTTCTTTCTACTCTGAGCAGGTGTAGATGTAGAAGATGAATCGTGCTCAGATTCATTTCGTGGTATATCTGCAGGAGAATAAATCATAATGACAAAATCTGTGAAAATAATACGATAAGTGTATGCAGAAACTCAACTTCAAACAAATCATGACTTACCACTATTTTTAGATGATATATATAATGTGAATTGTCATCAAATATTCCTTTTTGATTGTCTGTAGACTCATCAAGGACTTTTTAAATTATTTGCTCCAAACGTTTCTCCTATTTACGGCATGTGTTGTACACAAAATCAACACAACAGCACATAAAACGCACGAAATGGAGAGAACTCAAAAGTCAAGTAGAGCCTACGAAGCAAGCAACAATAACATAGGTTTCAGCAAGGAAAATTTTTCCAATGAAGCCACTACTGCCACCTAGCAGTCACAGCAGCTTCACCTTGACCTCAGCTCGCTCCCAAAAGAGGTCACCCCCGGTTCGGTCTACCACTCCCGTTTTTTGGAACTTCGTTCGAAGTTCATCAACATGACTTTCATTTATACAGATGGCTCTAAGACCAATGACGGGGTCGGGTGTTCCTTTATTGTCAGGGCACAAAGTTTCAAATACCGGCTCCCTGACCATTGTTCGGTCTTCACAGCTGAGCTCTTTGCCCTCTACCAGGCTGTTCTTTACATCTGCCGCCACCGACATTCTGCTTATGTCATCTGCTCAGATTCCCTGAGCGCCATCCAGAGCCTCAGTGATCCGTACCCGGTTCACCCTTTCGTACACCGGATCCAACGCTCTCTTCAGCGGCTGGTGGACGTCGGTCCGCCGGTTAGCTTTATGTGGGTTCCTGGCCATGTCGGTATCCCTGGGAACGAAGCTGCAGATGCCGCGGCCAAGGCTGCGGTCCTCCAGCCTCGGACAGCTTCTTGTTGTGTCCCTTCGTCCGATTTTAGCAGGGTCATTTGTCGGCGCGTTGTGTCGCTGTGGCATGCCGATTGGGCTGCACTTACCGACAACAAGCTTCGGGCCTTAAAACCTCTTCCCGTGGCTTGGACGTCCTCCTCACGCCCTTCTCGGCGGGAGGAGGTCGTTTTAGCAAGGTTACGAATTGGACACTGCCGGTTCAGCCATCGCCATCTGCTGACGGCTGCGCCTGCGCCGTTCTGCCCATGTGGGCACTTGCTGACGGTTAGACACATTTTAATGTCCTGTCCAGATCTTAACCAACTGCGCCTCGATCTTAAACTGCCTAATACTTTCGATGCAATTTTAGCGGATGACCCACGAGCAGCTGCTCGTGTTCTTTGTTTTATCAGTTTGACGAACCTCGCTAAGGACATTTGATGATGTTGTTTTTTAATCCTATGCCTGTCAGTCTCTTTTATCGTGTTTTCCCCTTTTAGTTGTTGTTGTCAACTTGTGCCTCGCGGTGCATTCTTAGAGTAGTCAGGGCGCTAATGACCATTGAAGTTGTGCGCCCTAAAACCACCAAAAAAAAAAAAAAAAAAGTCACAGCAGTGACTAAAATGTATGTAGACCACACAGACTTTGCGGGTGACATAAATATATGTTAGATACCACGGAAAATAACAGTGACTGCAGCAACGTAATATTACGTCCGCTGCAGTTTCCCATTTCCTGCATGTGCCGTAATATTAGTCAGCCACACGCTAGGTCATAAGAAACAGTTAATCTCTTTTCCATAATCAGCAAATGTAGACTGTACCTGCATTTTGGCAGTATTCAGAGTGTTATACAAAGACGTTCCCATTTCCAAAACTGAATCATTATGTGTGACTGAACGAATCAAATCAATTTGCTTCTTAACAGAATTGAATTGTTGTTGAATCTCACTCAAATTGTATTTAAGTACAGGCTTAACATTGTTTGTTGGAACTACCATGTCTGACCATGGTTCAAACGAAACACCTGTTTGTGGTACTACTACTATAGCATAAATGGAACACGTTGTCATAATAAAAATTAGAATTACAATAAACATGGTTAACTAGAGTTAAACAATAAATATAATACAAATGCGTCTCTTGTGGTGACTTGGCCGGCCGGTGTGGCCGTGCGGTTAAAGGCGCTTCAGTCTGGAACCGCGTGACCGCTACGGTCCCAGGTTCGAATCCTGCCTCGGGCATGGATGTGTGTGATGTCCTTAGGTTAGTTAGGTTTAAGTATTCTAAGTTCTAGGGGACTGATGACCAGAGCAGTTAAGTCCCATAGTGCTCAGAGCCATTTGAACCATTTTTTGTGGTGACTTGTGGAATAAGATTTAGTTACACTTGCGCATTTCGTGTAATAGCTGCATTCTGTATTTGCACAACATATACATATATGCACATGGTTGAGAAATAAACACACATTTTACACTCACTCACACTACATGCTCCTCTGCTCGGCCGTCTATTCTTCGGCGTCTCGACTCTATCCACCACCGTGGATTACGTTTAGTGTCTGGAGCTTTTTACACTAGCCCTGTGGAAAGCCTTTATGCTGAGACTGCTGAACCTCCGCTGTCCAATCGGCGAGCAGTCCTCCTGAGTCGTTATGCTAGCCATCTGTCTTCCATGCCTGCTAATCCAGCCCATGACCTTTTTTCGACGCCTCCTTTGATGTAGGATATGCAGGCCACTCCTCCTCCCTACTACCCCCGGGAGTCCGCTTCCGTCAATTGCTCGATTCTCTTTCCTGCCGCTTTCCGAAAACCTTCTTGACAACTTGGGGTACAGCACCGCCTTGGCTCCGTCCCCGGATCTGCCTGCTCCGTGACCTTTGTCAATTTCCCAAGGATGGTACCCCTACACTTGTTTATCGTCGGGCATTTGCTGCTTTATGTGCACAAATGACGGACGCCACATTTATTTACACCGACGGCTCGAAAACATCCTTAGGTGTAGGGAGTGCCTATATTGTTGACGACACCCCAAATCGCTTTCGACTTCCCGACCAGTGTTCGGTTTATACTGCGGAGCTTTACGCTGTTCTCCAGGCTGTCCACTACATCCGCCGCCATCAGCGGATACAGTACGTTATCTGCTCCGATTCTCTCAGCTCTCTCCTCAGTCTCCAAGCTCTTTACCCTGTGCACCCTCTGGTCCACCAGATTCAGGACTGTCTGCGCTTGCTCCACCTGGGGGGCGTCTCGGTGGCGTTCCTCTGGCTCCCGGGACACGCTGGTATCTGTGGGAATGAGGCGGCCGATATGGCGGCCAAGGCTGCAGTCTCTCTTCCTCGGCCAGCTATTCAGTCGCTTCCCTTCACCGATCTACGGAGCGGTTTATGTCGCCAAGTTGCTCATTTATGGCATGCGCATTGGTCAACACTTCCCCGTAATAAATTGCGGGAAGTGAAAGCCCTTCCTTGCGCTTGGACCTCTTCCTCCCGAACGCGTCGTCGGGAGGAGGTAATTTTAGCTAGACTCCGGATAGGGCACTGTCTTTTTAGCCATAGACATCTTTTAAGCGGTGATCCTCCTCCACTCTGTCCCCACTGCTCTCAGCCGTGGACGGTCAGACACCTTTTAATTGAATGCCCCTATTTTAATCCGTTACGCTCCCGTCTACAGCTATCGCCTGATCTATCGTCGATTTTAGCAGATGACACGCGCACAGCCGACCGCGTTCTGCAGTTTATTAGTGACAGTGAAATGACGTCAGTCATTTGAAGTTTTTTTTTGGGGACAATCACCCCCTGTCTGTAGTGGATTTTTAAGCATTCTTTCTACTTTTAGTTTCTCCAATTTTATGAGTTTGTTCCCATTGCTGCTGGTTTTCAATTTCGGTTTTTTACTGTCTTAAGTCACGGGCTGGGCGCTAATGACCATAGAAGTTTTGCGCCCTAAAAAAAAAAAAAAAAAAAAAAAAAAACACTACATGCATCTGCGAAGACTGTAGGGATGTCTCATCGTCGTCTCACGATGCTACAGGAAGTTTGCCCAGAAATAGCTTTACATGAACAACAATCGAAAGAAAAGGCATTTGGAGCTTAAGAGTGACTGGCAACAACACCTCCAAGATTGGATATGGTCCTTCCCAGAACTACTTAAACTTTTTGACCTGATGCTTATTTAATACTGCATTGCTCAGTTAGACAAGATCTCCAACTTGATACTGTGGTGCAACTGCTTGGTGATGAGTTGTTTTGCTTGCTGCAGAAAAGATAAATGTTTCCGCGGTTCCTTTTCCTTCCGTACCTCCTTTAGCTTGTGCGCTAACTCCAGCAGTTGATTGGGCAAAGTCCAAGGGTGAATGCAGCCTTCTTCCATATACAGTTTCATATGGAGTTAGGACAGTTGACACGCGTGTTTTTGCATTGTAAGTGCTCACAGTGTACGGAAGACACACATCCCAATTGTCATGCTTGCTGCTTGCATCTTAATGATTGTCCTGTGAACTGGCACAGTGCGTCCATTTCCTTCAGGTTGTGCTGGAGTAGATATTAGCTGTGTTATTTGCATTATCTTACAAGTCTGTTTAAGCAATTCATTCATGATATTTGATCTTTGTAATGGTGCCATCTCTCTCTCTCTCTCTCTCTCTCTCTCTCTCTCTCTCTCTCTCTCTCTCTATTCGTTTTGTCGGTTCCGACTCTTCGTGACCCCATGAACCAAATCACGCCACTTTTTCCTGTCTTGACCTTCCAGGTTGGAACACATTGCTTCTGTGATGCCATCGATCCATCTCATCCTCTGACGTCCTCTTCTTCTAGTTCCTCCAATCTTCCCCAGCATTAATGTTTTTTCCAGCGAGGCATGCCTTCGCATTGTCCAAAGTAGGTCAGCTTTTGTTTTAACATTAGACCTTCCAGGGAGAAATCTGGTTTTATTTGCTCCAATATTGATCTGTTGGTTCTCTTTGCAGTCCATGGAACTCTAAGAAGTTTCCTCCAACACCACAATTCAAAGGAGTCAATTCTTCACCGTTCAGCCCTTCTAATGGTCCAGGTCTCGCATCCATACATCACAACTGGAAAGACCATAGCCCTCACAATACGGATCTTTGTTGCTAGAGTTATATCTCTGGACCTTATAACCTTGTCAAGGTTTGACATCGCCTGTCAACCAAGCAACAGGCGTCTCCGGATTTCATGGCTGCAGTCGCCATCAGCAGATATCTGGGAACTGAGATAACTGAATGTGGTCACTACCTCCATGATTTCTCCTGCTATATCCCACGAATTGGTAGGTGTAGTTGCCATAATTTTCGTTTTCTTCACATTCAGTCTAAGACCGGCCTTTCCACTTTCATCTTTCAACTTCAGCAAGAGTGTTCTCAATTCTTCTTCACTTTTTGCCAATAGGATCGTATCATCCGCGTACCTGAGGTTGTTTACATTTATTCCAGCTATTTTAATTCCTGTTTCTCTTTCATCTAGCCTCGCATTCCTCATAACATGTTCTGCATACAGATTGAATAAGTACGGTGACAGTATGCAGCCTTGCCGGACCCCTTTCTGAATCTTTATCCATTTCATTGTTCCATACATAGTCCTCACCGTGGCTTCTTGGTCAAGGTATAAACTCAGTGTTAGATGAATGAGGTGATCTGGTACACCCATGTTTTTCAGTATGTTCCATAATTTGTTGTGATCGACACAGTCAAAGGCTTTGGCATAGTCAATAATGCAGAGGTACACATCTCTCTGGAATTCTCTTGCTTTTACCATAATCCACCGAATGTTAGCAATTTGATCTCTAGTTCCTCTTCCTTTCCTAAATCCAGCTCGTTCTTGTAGCTCTCGATTCGATCTAGATATTGGCGAAGTCTATTTTGTAAGATTTTTAACATGACTTTACTAGCATGTGATATAAGTGCAATTGTTCGGTAATCTGAGCATTCTTTAGAACTTCTCTTCTTTGGAATGGGGATGAATACTGCTCTTTTCCAGCCTTCTGGCCACTGCTGTGTGATCCGTATTTAGTTTTGCCCAAATTATTCCATTTGTTCCAGTAATCATGTTCTGAAACAAACTCAGAAATGTCAGAGGATGCTAAGTTCACCCAACCTTATTATGACGTATATACACTTTAGTCGATTAACACACCTATCGACTTTTACGAACGTTCGAGATTCTAAACTGTCGTCAGCTAGTGGTTTGTTTTGACACTTGCGATTCTGATAACAGCTCAGTGTGGCAGCGTATATGTATTTCGCCAAAATAAAAGTAAAAGAGCTGGATATTAATAGAAATATTCCTGACCGTGGCCTTGAAAACACCACGAACAACACGTTTCGTAAAAAAGTGAAGTCTTCTTATGTCCCGACCAGATTAGATTGTGTGATTGTTGTATTGAACGCTTACGCCGAAAATAATATTTATTTATTATCAATATTTTAGTATGAGTTCATACAATTGGTCTTGTCAGCACATATTAGATTGTAGCAGCATACTCTTGCTGACTTTTTTTTCTTACTTAATATAGCTGAAAGAGAACTCGTGCAAGTTTGTTAGCTAAGTAATTTATATGTCCATCCCAAGATAGTCTTTTATCAACCATAATTCCAAGTAATTTTACACTCGGACCGCAGAGACAGGTACCTTAGTGTCCAGTAATGACTGGTGTGTAGAATGATTGAATTTCGAACTTAAAAAGAAAAATATGAGGCATTGTTGAAGAAAAATCGTCGACCGGAGATGAAATACGAGGGGAAGTAGATTTCTCAATGTAATCTTAACCAAAGGTTAGTGTCTTGACCCATCTAAAGATTTTGGCTGCTGAGTGCTTCTTCTCACAGAGTACGAATAACCTACGCACTTCAGCTGGGTCAGAAGTACATCAATTTCTGCTTGAGATTCACAATAACCACGCAATTGCTCGTCGTCATCGATGCCGAACTCTTTCAGCTTTTCTCTCATTAGTCTCTCGAATGCTGAACACATAATTAGAGACGAGCAAACGAAAAACAACGCACAGGACACAAACACAGTACAATACACGATTTAAACGCAAGGAACGCAAAGCACATCTAAACGAATGGCGCAGAGCACAGCGCTACCCTGTCACAACCTCTCGAAAGTTCACAAAAGTCGAATAGTCGATATACGGTTTCTATTGTTTTCGATGTAGCGTGTATACGTCATAATGACGTCACATCGTATCCAAGTCCGGTGAACTTAGCATCCTCCAGAAATGTCAGGTTTACGTCTTGGCCACCATTATAGCTCAGCTATCTTAATGTTTTGTTGCCTTTTTACTGCAGTGTCCAGACAATAAAGAATCATGTCGTTCTGTCATGATTTGCTTTCTCTTGCTTCCTGGAACAATCAGTCAGTTTCCTTTGCTAGTGATCTTGTTCAGCAGTCCATCTAGTTCAACAAAACATTGGTCATTTTTCCATATTTTGCATTGTGGATCGTCCACCGGAGCTGCCTTAAACTCTTCCTCTCGACTTATTGTAACACAAACACGTACCCTTGAGCTCTTCGCATCAGCATTTACGTGTAATTTTCCAGTTCGATGAATAACTTTAAACTGAAACTCACTCAGTCTCAAAGCCCACTTTGTTAATCCGAAACTTGGGTCATATTAAGCTCAGTAGCCATTTAAGCGCTGCGCTGTCTGTGAATTCTCTTCCTGTCAAAAAACATCTGTTACGTGTTATACCAAAAACCAAAGCACGAAGCTCCTTTTCTGTTGTAGTGTAATTACATTCTGCTTTGTTTAATTGTCTGGAAGCAGATGATATTGGATGTTCGTGGCCATCAATTTCTTGAGACAAAATAGCACCAACAGCCAAGTTTGTAGCATCTGTTGAAAGAATGGACTTGCTGAAACCTGGATAGGCTAACACTGGAGCTGTGGGTAGGGCAGTTTTAAGTTCCAAACGCCAAATAGAAATTTGCTAATTGCAAGAATGATTGTAGTTCCTTTAAATTGTATTGTTCTGGAAAATTCTTGACAGTGTCAGTTAATTTTGGATCAGGGTGGTCACCTTCATTAGTCCATACCCGAGGTAGTTCACTTAATTTTCTGCAAAGTGACACAAATCTATTGACAAGAACAGATTTGCGCTTCTTATGCACTCGAAAACTGCTCGAAGTCTCTCGGTACGCTGCTTCATGTTTTTGCTGAAAATTATTACGTCATCGAGGTATACGAGGGCTTGTGTTGGTGAGAGCCCTCATAAAACGGAATCTATCAGGACCTGATGATATCCACTTGTTAAATCACAAACCAAAAAAACTCGGCATCTGCCGGAGTAATCCAGGGTTTCTACCAGCTTCAGTAAGGGTAAATTTCTGGTGTGGTTACTGCATTCAGAGCACAGTAATCCATGCTAACACGGAACTGTGATTCTCCAGAAACAGACTTCTTCTTAACAGTGACAACCAGTGGACACCCTGGTGGATCCGCAGGACCTCTTGATTCTGTAATTCTGGCTTCCAGTTGTCGTCATCATCATCATCATCATCATCATTTAAGACTGATTATGCCTCTCAGTGTTCAGGCTGGAGCATAATCCCCCTTATAAAATTCCTCCATGATCCCGTATTCAGTGCTAACATTGGTGCCTCTTCAGATGTTAAGCCTATTACTTCAAAATAATTCTTAACCGAATCCAGGTACCTTCTCCTGGGTCTACCCCGACTCCTCCTACCCTCTACTGCTGAACCCATGAGTCTCTTGGGTAACCTTGCTTCTCACATGTGTGTAACGTGACCCCACCATCTAAGCCTGTTCGCCCTAACTGCTGCATCTATAGAGTTCATTCCCAGTTTTTCTTTGATTTCCTCATTGTGCACACCCTCCTGCCATTGTTCCCATCTACTAGTACCTGCAATCATCCTAGCTACTTTCATATCTGTAACCTCAACCTTATTGATAAGGTAACCTAAATCCACCCAGCTTTCGCTCCCATACAACAAAGTTGGTCGAAAGATTGAACGGTGCACAGATAACTTAGTCTTGGTACTGACTTCCTTCTTGCAGAAGAGAGTAGATCGTAGCTGAGCGCTCACTGCATTAGCTTTGCTACACCTCGCTTCCAGTTCTTTCACTCTGTTGCCATCCTGTGAGAATATGCATCCTAAGTAGTTGAAACCGTCCACCTGTTCTAACTTTGTTCCTCCTATTTGACACTCAATCCGTTTCTCTCTCTTTCCCACTGACATTACTTTTGTTTTGGACACGCTAATCTTAATACCGTAGTCCTTACATTTCCGATCTAGCTCTGAAATATTACTTTGCAAACTTTCAATCGAATCTGCCATCACAACTAAGTCATCAGCGTATGCAAGACTGCTTATTTTGTGTTCACATATCTTAATCTCACCCAGCCAGTCTATTGTTTTCAACATATGATCCATATATAATATGAACAACAGTGGAGACAGGTTGCAGCCTTGTCTTACCCCTGAAATTACTCTGAACCATGAACTCAATTTACCGTCAACTCTAACTGCTGCCTGACTATCTATGTAAAGACCTTTAATTGCTTGCAAAAGTTTGCCCCCTATTCCATAATCTTGTAGAATAGACAATAACTTCCGCCTAGGAACCTGGTCATATGCCTTTTCTAAATCTATAAAGCATACATACAATTCCCTGTTCCACTCGTAACACTTCTCCGTTATTTGCCGTAAGCTTAAGATTTGGTCCTGACAACCTCTAAGAGGCCTAAACCCACACTGATTTTCATCCAATTTGTCCTCAACTAATACTCACACTTTCCTTTCAACAATACCTGAGAAGATTTTACCCACAACGCTGATTAAAGAGATACCTCTGTAGTTGTTACAATCTTTTCTGTTTCCATGTTTAAAGATCAGTGTGATTACTGCTTTCGCCCAGTCTGATGGAACCTGTCCCAACTCCCATGCCATTTCAATTATCCTATGTAGCCATTTAAAACCTGACATTCCACTGTATTTGATGAGTTCCGACTTAATTTCATCCACCCCAGCCGCTTTATTGCACTGCAATCTATTGACCATTTTTTCCACTTCCTCAAATGTGATCCTATTTCCATCATCATTCCTATCCCATTGTACATCGAAATCTGAAAAATTACTGATTGTATTTTCACCCATCAAAATATTCCCTCCATCTGCCCAAGGCATCTACAAGATTCACCAGCAGTTTTCCTGACCTGTCCAAAAATACTTGTCATTTCCTTCTTACCTTCCTTTCGAAGACTGCTAATTACACTCCAGAATGGTTTTCCAGCAGCTTGACTCAAAGTCTCCAACCTGTTTCCAAAGTCTTCCCAAGATTTCTTCTTGGATGCTGCAATTATCTGTTTTGCTTTTTTTCTTTCTTCAACATAACTTTCTCTGTCTACCTGAGTTCTAGTATGTAGCCATTTTTGATACGCCTCCTTTTTTCTTTCACAGGTTGCCTTGACTATGTCATTCCACCAAGCTGTTTGCTTCATCCTACCTTTACACACTACTGTTCCAAGACATTCTTTAGCCACTTCTAGTACTGTGTCCCTGTACCTTGTTCATTCCTTTTCCAATGACTGTAATTGACTACATTCAACTAACCGGTACCTTCCAGTTGTTCTTCGACTGAATGCTATTCTGTAAGGTCTCTGAGTGATTGGTACTGCATTTCCAGTATGTATATAATGCTGAACCAGATGAATGACTGGTAAATTTGAATGCTCTCGGATATGATCTGCATACTTCAATAAAACAGGTGCTAAAATCTTCTGCTGTTCAACTGTCAAATTTTCTATCTTCTGCCATTTCTTGTTCTTTAGTTCATTATTAGTTTTGACTCCTGACTGCAAGTTTTTGATACCACTATAAAAATCTGTCTACATAACTGCAACATTTGGAACTTCATTTGGAAACAGTACATCACTTTTACTTAAACTCGATACTTCAGCAACTTTAGTTTCTTGTAGCAATACAACATCCTCATTGTTAATGGTTGTTATTGTTACTGGGACTCTGGCTGCATTCTGTCTCACCAAGGTAGCTACGCCAATGCTTCTGGCAACATAACGATGCATTTTGTCCAGTAACTCACATTTATCTGACAGCTCGGTCAATAACAGAGTCCCCTCTTTGCATCAGGGTGACTTCGACATGGATTGTTTTTCCTGCTCCCTGGGGAATTTGCTGTGGCTGATCAACCTGTACTTTGGCTCAGAGGGTTGGAAATGATTCATCGGTTGGATTGATCGCTCCCACAATGTCAGTGTTGCCGCTCCTTCGAGTGTGATCTGAAGAATGATTTCCTAGGTTGTAATTTCTATGACCTAGTCTGATCTTTCTATCTGCACAAATATCTCTGCCCCATTAGTTAACAAGAAATGAAATCCAAGAATACCGTCGTAACACGTTTCATTGTTCGTAACTACTTGCACTCTCGCTGTGTATTTTTCTTGGCCTAAACATAATTCTGCGTAAGTTGCTCTGTAGTTATGTAACTTTCTGCTGTTTAACCTGCCCACCTTTAGCTGTGAAGGTCTTCACTTGTCTCTTTTGACAGTGTAACACCACATTGTGGTCTGTGCTCTTGTGTCAATAAGCAGCTTGATTTATCGTCCGCTACATACAGCACCTATCTCAGTCATTGTCGATCTGATTTTTGGTGGAGCTAAGAGGAATCACTGTCCCGGGCAGGGAGTGGACGGTGTGCTTGCACATATGTCTCCATACTCTTTTAACGATCTGCCCAGTTGTCTGTTGCTGCCATTACTCTTCCTTTTATTGTTATAATCTCTTGATATGTGGCCCTGCATCCCACAGTTGTAGCTAATTTGTTTCTACTTACAGTCTTTACATTTATGCCCAGGCTTGTAACATCTGTAACATTCAGCATTGGTATTGAATACTCGACACTCTTCTTTTCATGTGTCATTCGGCCATCTAATGCTTCCATGATGCCAACAGCTACTTCTACTGCATCCTAAAAGGTCTTATATCGCGGCAGTCTGACTGCTTTGCTTACTTCCTTGCCATACAACCTATGGATGAACGTATTTAAAACTCTCTGATCGGCTTTGAACAATTGAATCCGATTCTCATTCTTTTCTTCAAACTGCTCAATAGATTTGCCCCATTGCATTTGCGGACTATGGAGGTTGCGCTGTTTAGAATCTGATAGCATTTTTGCGTTTGAATCTCTGAACAACTGTCCCTTTGAATTTACTGTTATCTTTTGATTTTACGCAAGTCGACTCCATGCTGATAAAATTTTGTGCAGCTCCCTGAATTCTTAATTGAGTAACTGCTAATTTATCTGAACCAGTCCACGAACCCAACAAGGCAGCTCCTTCGAGTTTACAAAAGAACACTTTTATATCCTCCTACATGAACTATGGAGGAGATGGAGAGGCTTGTGTGCCTCATTGTAACATCAACCACAACAGCCTTGCTGTGTTGGTACTGCGAACGGCTGAAAGCAAGGGGAAACTGCAACTGTAATTTTTCCCGAGGGCATGCAGCTCTACTGTGTGGTTAAACGATGATGGCATACTCTTGGGTAAAATATTCCACTGGTAAAATAGTCCCCCATTCGGATATCCGGGCGGGGCAACTCAGCTGGACGTCATTATCAGCAGAAACAAAACGCATTCTATGGATTGGGGTGTGGAATGCCCGATTAAGGACTCGGGGTAGGTAAGTTGGAAAATTTAAAAAGGGAAAATAGATAGGTTAGAGTTAGATATAGTGGGAATTAGTCAAGTTCGGTGGCAAGAGGAACAGGACTTCTGGTAAGGTTAGTACAGGGTTATACATACAGAATCAAATGCGGGTAACGCAGGAGTAGGTTTAATAATGAACAAACACTTGGTTTAAGAATCATGAAAGAAGGTTGTATACATGGAAGAGACCTGGAGACAGTGGAAGGTTTCAGATAGATTATATAATGATAAGACAGAGATTTAGGAACCAGGTTTTAAATTGTAAGACATTTCCAGCGGAAGATGTGAACTCTGACCGCAATTTATTGGTTATGTAGACTGTAGACTAAACCTGAAGAAACTGCACCGAGCGAGGTGGCGCAGTGGTTAGCACACTGGACTCGCATTCGGGAGGACGACAGTTCAATCCTGCGTCCGGCCATCCTGATTTGGGTTTTCTGTGATTTCCCTAAATCCCTCACAGCAAATGCCAGGATGGTTCCTTTGAAAGGGCACGACCGACTTCCTTCCCCGTCTTTCCCTAATCCGATGAGACCGATGACCTCGCTGTCTGGTCTCCTCCCCCAAAACAACCCAAGAAACTGCAAAAAGAAGGAATTTAAGGAGATGGGACCTAGATAAACTGAAAGAATCAGAGGCTGTAGAGTGTGTAAGAGAGAACATTAGGGAACGATTGACAAGAACAGGGGTAAGAAATACAGTAGGAGAACAATAGGTAGCTTTGAGAGATGAAATAGTGAAGCAGCAAAGGATCAAGTAGGTAACAAGACAAGGGCTAGTAGAAATCTATGGGTAACAGTAGAGATGTTGAATTTAATTGATGAAAGTAAAAAGGAATACAAATGTCTGAAAAATGAGATTGACAGGAAGGGCAAAATTGCTATGCAGAGAGGGGTAGAGGACAAATGTAAGAATGTAGAAGCATGTTTCACTAAGGATAAGATAGATACTGCCTACAGGAAAATTAAAGAGAACCACCTGTATGAGTATCAAAATCTCAGACGGAAAACCAGTTGTAAGCAAAGAAGGGAAAGCAGAAAGGTGGAAGGAGTATACAGAGGGTCTATACAAAGGTGATGTACATAAGAGCAATATTATGGAAATGGAATAGGGCATAGATGAAGATGAAATGGGAGACTGCATGAAGAATTTGACAGAGCACTGAAAGACCTAAGTAGGACCCCCCCCCCCCCAGGGGGCCCACAGTCCTTTTCGTGGGTATGTGTGCGGCACACATGGGGCCCCGAGCTTTTGCAGTCTCCTTCCTTATTACAGACTGCATTACTGTCCCTGTTCCTCTCCTTCCCTGTCCTTGCTCCTTTCTCCCTGCCCCCCTCCCTTCCCTCTTGGTGGACTTCTCTATATCGACCCAGCTATCCTCCCGACTTTGTTTTTGGTATGTGCTATTGTTTAGTTTGCTGTTTCCATCTCCTTTTCGGCATTTTTGGTCCCCTTGGGGTTTGACCTCCATATCCAATGTTTTCCGTTCAGTGTGAGTCATTTGGGGATGAGCTCCCAACCTAGTTTCAATGGTTCAGGCTGTGCTCCTCCTCCCCTCCCTTTTCCCCGTTGCACCGTGGCCCCCTTCCTGCTAGGTCACCAGCACGGTAGCCACTCCGTGTGGTGGGGCTGTTAAGTACCCACTTGGCTGAGCTCCCTGACAACACAGGGATCACACTGCTAGTACCTGAGCTGTTAACACCTTGTGTATGCCAAGGAGTCAATGCTCATCACTTTGGGGCATCAGAACTCCCGACAGTGGCTTCCGTGCCAGACGGCCCTTGCTGTGGCTGGGTGGCGCCCGCGGGATGGGCCCCTGGTCAGAGTGGGTGGTACTAGGGCGGACACCTTGCACATGAAGCAACAAAAGCATCAACATCCTGGCCATTCTGTGGCCGTTTCTAAGTGATAGAAGACATCACACTCCTTCTTCTGATCCTTCGGCTTTCCCCTCCCTGGCCACCCCTGGGAAGAGGGTCAAGCTTGCCGGCTTGGGTTGAAACCTTTTCCTCAGTGCCTGGTTTGTACCAGGACAGATGGCGAAAGTTTTGCCACAGCCAAGCATTTGTTTTTTGTGGAGACGATTGAAGGTAAGTATGGCGAAGTGGAATCCTTCAGTAAAATGCGGTCCGGTTCTTTGCTCATAAAGACATCTTCTGCGGCCCAATCTGAAGCCCTGCGTGCTTGTCACCATCTCGGTGACAACCCAGTCTCCGTCGCACCCCACCAATCTTTGAACTCGGTACAGGGCATCATTTTCCTCTGGGGTCTTCTTCTCCAAACTGTCGAGGAGCTCTGTGCAAACCTCGAGCAGCGAGGAGTTCCATTTATCCACCGTGTACAACGAGGCCCAAAAAACAGTCGCACCAATACAGGCAACTTGATCCTGGCCTTGGAGGGGGATACCTTCTCAGAGGTCAGGGTGGTGATGTATCGGTGTGATGTAAAACCTTACATTCCACCACCTATGAGATGCTTTAAATTCTGACGGTTTGGACACATCTTCCCCTTGCACCCATGATCCCCTCTGTGGTGATTGTGGGCGCCCCCTCCATGAGGGGAGTGCCTGTGCTCCCCCGCCAGTGTGCATAAATTGTAATGTGCAGCATCCTCCATGCTTGCCAGCATGTCTGGTGTATGCGAAAGAGCGACAGATTCAGGAGTACAAGACCTTAGATCGATTTACCTACCCCGACGCTTGTCAAAAGTATGACCTTCTCCATCCTGTGCCTATAACTTCTACTTTTGCTTCAGTTATGTCCATTCCCCCTCCTACCCCTTCCTCTTCTCAGCCCCGCCCCATTCGCCCCACACATTCATCCTCATCCTCCATCCATAACCACCCCTTCAGGTGTTGCTCCCCCTCCCCCACTGTTCAAGCGCTCTCCTTCTTTGGCAGCCGCTGGTGCTGGAGCTTCCTCCTGGGACTCCTCTTCCTGGCATCCCCCTGAAAGGCGATCTGCAGCTCCACATCGGCTGTGCGATCTGTGGCCAGTGGGCGCCGATTGCCAGGTGTAATTCCGTGCCCGACCTTGCTGCAGTTTGCCCTCCTCTTCTTTCACAAGAGCAGAAGCAGAAACACAAGATCAAGGGCAAGGCCCCTCCAGTACCCTCTGAGGTGCCGCCATCCCCTCCTCCAGCCAATATGGCGAGTCGGCAGTGTGACCGGCTCCGCTCTGTTCGCTTCCCATTTGGACACCAGTTTGAGAATCCTCCAGTGGAATTGTAATGGGTGTTTGCGTCACCTCCTGGAGTTGCAGCCCCTTCTTTCCTACTACTCTGCTGCTTGCATTGCGCTCCAGGAGACCAATTTTGTCAATTCTTACTCACCCACCCTTCGTGGGTTTCACGGTTTCTGTCGGAACCGAACTGGCCCCATGTGGGCTTCTAGTGATCCATCTGGCCATAACAATCACTATCTGTAATCTCTACCTCCTGCCTACAGCCTGCACACATCCCTTGCCCTAACCACCCTTCTTCAAGGACATTAATGCCCACAAGCCTCTCTGGGGTAGTCACACAACTACTGCCCTGGGCAGGACTGTTGAAGCTGTTCTGGCAGGGCTTTACCTCTGTCTACTAAACACCGGCGCTCCCACACACTTTAGTGCAGCACACGGCACTTTCTCTGCCATTGACCTCTCCAACTGCAGTGCTGGCCTTCTTCCCTCCATTCAATGGGGTGTCCATGAATGACTTACGTGGCAGCGATCATTACCCGATTGTTTTGACCTTCCTTCAGTGTATCTTGCTCTGTCACCCTCCCAGGTGGGCCTTCTCTAAAGCTGATCGGGGTGCCTTCTCTGCTACCGTCCCCCCTGAACTACACATGGCAATATTGATGAGTATACAGACTTTGACTGCCGCCATTCTTTCCGCAGCTGTTTCAGCCATCTATTCTTCCTCAGGTTCCCCCCATCGGAAGATAGTTCCTTGATGGACTCCAGAAATTGCTGCAGCCTTAAAAGACCACTGCCGTGCTCTTCAACACTTTAAGCAGTACCCTTCTACTGCTATCCTTCTGGTCTTTAAACGATTCCGTACCCGGACCCGTTACCTAATCTGATTTCAGAAGCAGATTTGCTGGGAACGATTGTGTGGCTGCCATAGGACCGCAGACCCTGTCTTCAGAAGTCTGGGCAAAACACAGGCGAATTTTTGGCCATCCTCTTCCTATCGGAATTGCAGGAATTTATGTGCGTGATGTTGTCCTTACCCATCCGGACTTTGTCGCAGAGCATTTCGCTCAACACTTTGCCCAAGCCTCTGCATCGACTGAGTACCCACCCACATTCCTCCTCCTGAAATAGCGCTCGTTATGACTGGCGCTGTCTTTCATTTCTCACTGCTTGGAGCCTTATAATGTCCCATTTAGCGAGTGGGGCCATGCATTTCTTCCGTCATCGTAGAGTCCATCCCCGTCCGGACCTGTTCCTCGATGGCAAATCCCTCAAGGTGGTAGACACCCATCGCTTCGTGGGTCTGGTCTTTGATGCCCGGTTGACATGGCTCCCTCTTCTGCACCAGCTGAAGAGGACGTGCTGGTTACGTCTCAATGTTCTTAGATGTCTGTGCAATACCATCTGGGGTGCAGACTGCTCTATTCTACTGTGATTGTACAAAGCGCTGATCCAGTCTCGTTTAGATTACAGGAGTCCTGTCTATGGTTCTGTGTCACCTTCGACATTGCAGATACTAAACCCCATTCACCATTGTGGGGTACTACTTGCGACTGGTGACTTCTGGACTAGCCCCATGATTAGCCTTCTTGCAGAGGCAGGGATTCCACCGCTGCGTGTTATGCACCAACAACAGCTGATATCTTACGCACTCCGCATTCTCTGTACCCAAAAGCACCCTAATTATGGTCTCCTTTTCTCCAGGCATGGAGATCAACCTCTTGCAATGGTGGTCACGATGTGCGCTTACCATGGCTGCCCGCATTCAGTTGCTCTTTTCTGAGCTCCAGCACTTCCCTTTACCTCCTCTTTTCTCCACTCATGCACGTACCCCTCTGTGGTGCGTTCTCGGCCACAGCTCTGTCTTGATCTCTCCATCAATTTAAAGAATTCTGTCCCTCCGGAGGCCCTTCACCACCAATTCTGCTGTCTCCTCAGTTCATTCCAGGGTTCGTAAGTGATTTATACCTATGACTCTATGGTTGCTGGTCACACTGGTTATGCTTACACCTATAGACACACAGAACTCCGTTCCTTGTCAGATGGCTGTAGTGCAGAATTGGTAGCCATCTTGCGCGCACTGGACCATGTCCGCTTCTGCTCAGGACTGTCTTTCACTATCTGTAGTGATTCCTTGAGCAGTTTGCAAACGATCGGCCAGTGCTTCCCTTGCCACCCGTTGGTCATAGCTATCCAGGACTCCCTTTCTCTCCTTAATCAACGTGGATGCTCAGTGGTTTTCATTTGGACCCCAGGCCATGTTTGGATCCCTGGCAATGAACTTGCTGATCAACTGGCTAAATTGGCTACTAACAGCCCATCTCTTGCTATTGGCATTCCGGAAATAGACCTTCGCTCGGCATTACGTCGTCAGGTTTTGGGACTTTGGAATGCAGAATGGCACTCTCTTTCTTCGCCGAACAAGCTCAGGGCGATAAAGGATTCTACAGCTATGTGGCGGTCCTCCATATGGGCCTCTCGTAATGCCTCTGTTGTCCTTTGCCTGCTCCGCATCGGCCATATGTGTCTGACTCGTGATTATCTCCTCCATTGTGAGGACCCCCCTCTCTGTCATTGTGGATCAATGTTGACTGAGGTTCACCTCTTACTGGACTGTCCCAACTTAACCACCCTGTGATGGACTCTTAGCTTTCCTGACTCGCTACCACCGGCGTTAGCTGACAATGCCTCAGCGGCTGATCTTGTTTTACAGTTTTTTCGCGATTTTTTTTTTTTTTTTGGGAGGGGGGGGGGATGTTATCACTTTATTTAAGGGTAAAACCGTTAACCTTATTGTTGGGTGGAGGGGATGGCAGGCCGTCTTGCTCCCCCCTTCGCCCCGACTGGACTGGCTTCGACTAGGCTTGGTGGTTCAACCCTGCCCTCTTCCTTCCCACTCCTTTCCTTATGGGGTCTGTTTTATCTTGTCTACCTGTGCTTCTTCCATCACACTCCTGTCATTCGTTGCTTTCTTTCCGTCCTCTCTTCTTCTGCCTTTTTCCTTCCTTCTCTATCGATCGTTTGTAATTTTATGGCCATTCTAGTTCCCTCTTATAGTGTGAAGTTTTATTGGTTTTAGTTATTCCGAGGTCGGGGGGACTGATGACCGCGTAGTTTGGTCCCTTCTTCAATCCAACCAACCAATCTAAGTCGAAACAAGGCCTCAGCAGTAGACAACATTCCATTAGAACTACTGATAGCCTTGGGAGAGCCAGCCATCTCTTCCACCTAGTGAGGAATATGTATGAGACAGGCAAAATACCCTCAGACTTAGAGTATGATAATTCCAGTCCCAAAGAAAGCAGGTGCTGACAGGTGTGAAAATTAATGAACTATTGGTTTAATAAGTCACAGTTGAAAAATACTAACATGAATTCTTTACAGACAAATGGAAAAACTAGTAGAAGCTGACCTCAGAGATAAGTTTAGATTCCAAAAAAATGTTGGAACATGCAAGGAAGTACTGATCGTACGACTTATCTTGGAAGAGAAGATAAGCTAAGGAAAGGCAAATCTTTGTTTGTAGCATTTGTAGACTTGGAGAAAGCTTTCAACAATGTTGGCTGGAATACTCTCTCTAATTCTAAAGGTGGCAGGGGTAAAATACAGGGTGAAAAGGCTGTTTACAATTTTACAGAAACCAGGTATCAGTTAGGAGTTGAGAGGCATGAAAGGGAAGCAGTGGTTGAGAAGGGTGTGAGACAGGGTCGTAGCCTATCTCCGTTGTCATTCAATCTGTATATTGAGCAAGCAGTAAAGGAAACAAAAGGAAAAATTTGGAGTAGGAATTAAAATCCATGCAGAAGAAATAAAAACTTTGGGGTTTGTTGCCGACATTGTAATTCTGTCAGAGCCAGCAAAGGACCTGGAAGAGCAGCTGAACAGAATGGACATTGTCTTGCAAGGAGGATATAAGATGAACATCAACAAAAGCAAAATGAGGATAATGGAATTTAGTCGAATTAAATCAGGTGATGCTGAGGGAATTAGATTAGGAATTGAGACACTTAAAGTAGTAAATGAGTTTTATTATTTGGGGAGCAAAATAACTGATGATGACTGACAAACAAAGTAGGGAGGATATAAAATGTAGATTGGCTATGGCAAGGAGTTTCTGAAGAAGAGAAATATAACAGCGAGTATAGATTTAAATGTCAGGAAGTCTTTTCTGAAAATATTTGAATGGAGTGTAGCCATGTATGGAAGTGAAATATAGACGATAACTAGCTTAGACAAGAAGAGAATAGAAGCTTTTGAAATGTGGTGCTACAGAAGAATGGTGAAGATTAGATGGGTAGATCATGTAACTAATGGCGAGGTACTGAATGGAATTGGGGAAAAGAGGAATTTGCGGCACAACTTTACTAGAAGAAGGTATTGGATGGTAGAACACATTCTGAGGCATCAAGGGATCACCAGTTTAGTATTTGCGGGATGTGTGGAGGGTAAAAATCATAGAGGGAGACCAAGGAACTAATACACTAAGCAGATTCAGAAGGATGTAGGTTGCACGGAGATAAAGAGGCCTGCACAGGATAGAGTAGCATGGAGAGCTCCATCAAACCAGTCTCTGGACTGAAGACCACAATAACAACAACTTTTACATCTTCCTCGGGTTTACCGCTAAACACTGGTTCTGGTGGTAATAATGAGAAATTCTTTATAGGGCCAGCACTGCAAGAGTTATCATTTGACAAATCTGGGAAAGGCTGCACTCATTTCTGTGTATTTTTAACCACAGAATCCCTTTTCACAAATCGTTTATAACAGTTTGGAGATTGGCTGTGTCACTCATGTTAGATTCTACCATACTTATTTATGTTCGCCAGCAAAATCACACTATTACAGCAAAAATTTTACAAATCTGTCACTGCCTTTCATATTGTAGTCAAATTTGGGTAGACTGACCTGAATTCCAGCAGTGGAGGATGCTGTGTTGTCGGTAACATCCACATTGCTGCTGCTGCTGATTCACCCTGGAGATATGCCAGGAACTCAAAAATTCTTGGAAGTTCAGACATTGCTGCACCTCCTCAGGACTGTAGGATTTCCACAATTAATCCCCATGCAGACACCACTTCTATAACGCTATTATGAGGTTTGTATCCTCGGCTGTGGCCCACCCTTGGTTTTTGTCAGGATTATTGCGGTCATTGGGTCCATGAGATGCAGAAAAACACGAACTGTGAGTTGTTAACCGTTACCACTTTATTTCTATAAAGAGATTTATGATAAGAAATACAGATTTGCCGAGACTCTACTGTGAGCCAAAAAAGACAAATTCCATGTCAAAACCACGCGCATTGGAAACAGTTCTGTTCATGCAGGCCAGCACTTGGTGGCTGCATCCAAGCCTGTGACCATTACGTTTGTAACAGCTGGAATTAAAAAAAACACTCGCTGGTGGCAAGTTATGGTCATAACAGTTTTGCCTGTCTCGTCAGTGTTGTATAATTGATCAGCTACCAGTTTATTTTCCGAGATTATTTTTTCAAATTTTCAACAAACACTCTACCTGCGTCATCTACAGGAAGTTTTTCACCTGAGGTAGCAATCTTCCTAATGGCGTGACGATTTTTCCACTGGTGAAGCCAACCATCACTTGGAATTTGTCTTCATTGTCTCCTAGTTTTTGATGCAACTGAAAAGCTTTTTCATTTATGATAGGTCCCAAAAGTGGGTTGTTTGGCATGGAGTGCAATGGGTGTTGGTCTAAATCGAAGTCAGATAATCAAGGTTGTACTTTATCTCTATAGACCCACTACAGTATCTGAGTGCGTTACAGTGCCTGCTTGTGTGTCAGCCCCAGATTGAATGTGCATTGTAGATTAATTGCAGTGCCGAGAGTTCTGGCCAGCCTGGATGTGTTTTTCTGGCAGTTTTCCACATCCATGTAGGTAAATACAGAGCTGGTTCTAATGTTCTGCCTCAGATACACAATGTACAAACATTTTACAAAATGTTGTCTTATTTGAGTATGCATTTCTACCAGATGTAGACTGATGGGGTACATGGATTCCCGATTCCCCCTCCCAAGAGGGGTAAGGGGGGGCGGGGGGGGGGGGGGAGCGTGGGTTAACATTAACATGTGTTTTGTAGTGGCAACCCCATCTTAATAATAACCTATGTAAGGGTGTGGTTGGTCCTCCTCATAGTTTTAGAAGAGCCATACCAGTCCCGACCTGGCACTGAATGGATAAAGTACACCAGAAATGAAGGAAGGGATTTGTGATGTTGCTTCTCACTCCTTTTTTACATAATGATCTAGTGCAGTTAGTTTGTAATTTTGAATGTAATAAAGGTTGTTGTTAAATTTACCTTGCTTAAACTTAGTAGAATGATGTGCTACCCGGATGAAGTTTTGTAGTAATGAATTAATTAAATGTAGCAACCTAAATACAAAGATGTAGTGGATAAGTGCAAGTCTGTTTTCATAACATAAGTGTTTTTCTTCCACATTTCTTTGTCAATACATACAGTATACAGTGCCTTAAAAGATTTGCAGGGCAAATGTGTGGGATATTTTTGTCAGTTAATACTATTATGTTTTTCCCCTAATGGGAGTGACATATTTCATGTATAGTGTATGTAACAAGAATTGTGATTTTAATCCTTTTCAGTTACTGCTACCGTTTATATTACGAAGGGTCAAATCTGGAAACATGCTTGGTCTGCCACCAAAGAAGGAAATGGTGATATATGTGCCACTTACAAGAACCCAGTTAGACTTGTACCAGTCTACGTTAGATGGTTCCATCATCAAGAAATTTAATAAGGTATTTTTCTGTTAACCTCTAAGTACAGTGTTACCCCAGTACAGTTTTATACTTTTATTACTCTTTAGCATAAAGCCTTTGAAACTTTCAGGCCCAAGAAGATTGCACTTCATCAGACTATCACAAAAACAACAACAAAATAAAGAAAATACTGGGACAGTAAATAGCAGATCATAATCACTCATAAAATTAACTGAGAGAAATGAACCTTTGTGTGTGTGTGTGTGTGTGTGTGTGTGTGTGTGTGTGTGTTTTATGAATTAACATCAGTTTCTTCGTATTAAATCCATCATTCTCTGAAAAAACTATAGCAAAAAAAAGACTGCAATTTGGCTGTCACGCTTCACACTGTTATGGCAGATCATTCTGTTGTAATATTGCTAGTGTTGCACTACCAAATCTTGGGTCTCCAGAAAGTAAAACCTGTTGAGCTCAATTAGCAATAAACTGGCTGATGTACAGTGAAAGTGTTTTTATTCTAACCTGTTTTGTATATTGTTACTTTGAGCATGTCTTTGAACATGGAATTAATCATTTTATTTGAAATGTTACCAGTAGATCAAAGAAGCATTACTGTCATAATATAGCGCTGTCAGTCATAGAGCCAAAGTTTATGTTATTGGCACTAGAATTTTACAAAGTTCATGTTCCAGTTACCAATTAACATAGGTCTTTAGGAGCCACTTACAACATTTAATCAGGTAAAGAATAGCTATATTTTGGTGTCAGAAGACTTAGTTGTAATTAACATTAAACAACTGTTGGGAGTATATTGATAGAGAAAGTAATGAGAGATCAGTATAAAAAATGATACGCAGGGAGTTAAGGTAAACATCAGTTTGAAAACTAATGCAAACCATCCTGGAAATTAAAATAGTCGTGAAGCAGCAATTTTCCTATCCACTGAAAAAGACTGTTATTGTTAAGGCAGCAGGCTCTTATGCTGGGGAGGGTGCTTCAGATTCCTATCCAGTTCCCTAATTTAGCTTTTTCAGCACGAGACAGATATTGAGACAGTTTCTAAACAAGACAAAGGCCAATTTATTTTTTGTTTTCTCTTCCATGTAGAGCAGGGCACTGGTTCTCTCTCTCTCTCTCTCTCTCTCTCTCTCTCTCTCACACACACACACACACACACACACACACACACACACACACAAAGTAAAGTCAAGGTGTCTGCACACTATAGACATTCCTTCATCCTGAATTTTTCTTGCTAGCAAGGTCATATCAGGCAGATTTTTACATTGTTGTAGGGGGACTGATTTTGTACAGAATTAAATGTGGAACCATTCCATGTAGTTAGTGATATTTCTGTTTACGGTGTTGTGAAATTGGATTCCTGGTGGCGATTGTGTTCTTCGTATTAAAAAAGGAGGGTATTGGTGGCTGGGTCCAGCTGTTCTCAAGCCTGAAGTGTGTGTTTTTTTTTTTTTTTTTTTTTTTTTTTTTTTTTTTTTTTTTTCCAGTTATAGGGCGATGTGACAGTTTAACATGTGCTCTGAACTGCAGCGCATCTTGCCATTTTCCCCCTTGCCATATCAGTACCAGAGGTGAAAACAGTGATAAGTGCCACTTGCCCCCTGAACCACTGAGCGATTCTCAGTCATGTCCATCCGTGGTTTGCAAACTTTGGATGGAGAGATACATGTTGATGCACATGGTACTAGTTAAGTTAATAGTAGTGGGTTTAAAAGTTTTTGGTGCCTTTCTTACACACATTGAGTTTTCATGTCCTTAAGCCATCTTCACCCAGACTGTGCATGGGGTAGTCTGTCCAAATGTGCAGAGCAATATCTAGCGTGTCAGATATTCTGAATGTGCATTTGAATGTAGACCAATGAGATGGAAGAACAACACACATGAGTACGTCATCTTCCTTCAGTACAGTTACGAGATGCCATATGCACTTTCAGTTGAAACCCATATGCTTGTACCATTTCTAAGCACTAACAAAGTGAGGATCTGTTAAAAACCTGTTGTTAAGTGTTTGATTAGTTGTAATAAAATGAGAGGAAACATCATATTGATGGGTAAAGAATTTTTGTAACTTGCAAAATATAAAAGTATGCCATTTCAAGGCAATAGCACTTTGAAATTCCATCAGAAATGCACTGCTACAATTAAATGTCAGTTAATAACATATCTAGAAGTAAGTTTTCCGGAGATATAAGGTGCATTCATGATTGGCGTATTATAATGAGTAGAGGTGCAGAATTGTAAGATAACAGGTAGTGCATTGCTGGTTCGTTGTGCACTGGGCCCAAATATTTCTTTTCCTATTTCTCGCATTTTGTATTAGGGTCTGATACTTCCTTATTACTTTAATAGAACTATATTCTATAATATTTGATGTTATGTAAATATAAGTGCGCTCTTTCTGAGGAGTGAGTTTGTTCAGTTGGCTTTATCTACCAGACAGCTTGCACTACTTTCAGTAAGATATTTTGCACTTCCTTGTTTCAGGTTTTGTTTTTCACATTTAAAGATTCTGCTTTTAATGGAACGTTCACAAGCCGATGTCCTTATTGACTGGACATGATACTTTTGTTTTTGGCTTGTGATGTATTCATGGATATTGAATTTCTTATTTTTGTATACTACAGACAGAACAACATGGCCAGCATATGGATAAAGGAGGAAATGTGTTTTTTAATAGAGCCAAAATAGCAATATAATGCCTGTCCATTTCGTAAAGAGTGTAATGTGCGAGCCAGATACATTAGGCACTGCCACTGGAGAGAGCTGTGATCATGTATACCATGTTGAGGCATGCATACTGCATGCACAAGTCGCTTCATTTCTGAGCGCTCAGCAGCACTTTGAACTTGGCACACTCAACTTTGGCTTTCAAAAGCAAAAGTTCAGACGACTCAATGCTGCACTATATTGTCTATACATGTTGAATAGTTACCTTTTTCTCTTACCACGCTTACACATCACAAAGTAGTTATGTAGATTGCTCACAACTTGATATTCATGTAGGTATCAATGGAAAATGCAAAACTGTAAACTTTGGACATCTTCAGAAAAGAAAGACACACACCCAAGTGCACCTGAAACACACAAGTGTTATCTCCGGCTGCTCCCATCAGAATTCTGGCTTGCTTATGTGAATGTGTGTGTCTTTTTCTTTTCTGAAGGAAGTTTTGGGCTAAAGCTCAGTACATAAAAATCTATTATGCCTGTTTGAAACTCAATGTGTCATATTTTTGGTAAGTAGCAGTCTTGCCTTTTTCATAATGTTGTTGATATTCCAACATTAACTTTCAGTTGCTCGATGTAAGCTTCAAATTGTGCTTCATCTGTTGTTACAGAAATCTGGTCATCGTACTACACAATTCACAACTACCATCACACCAAAGATTGTGACAAGTTTCTTACATATGTGTGAAGTTTGCGTATATGGCTAAGTTTCAATGAGAAATTAGGTAGATTTATAATTAATGTGTTATCCAAGAGCTCCACTGTATTCAGTACACACAAAAATGAATACATCTAGTTGAAAAGTTCATTGAATTATTTGACAAGTGGTAGTGTCACTTAAATTAGGCCATAAAACACAAATGAATACGTAGCTTCTGGGAACAGACTTCAGTCATACTCTTTCTCTCTGCATTTGGTTTTGGGTGCTACACTTAAAACCAACTTGGGAACTCTCAATTTTTTGATAGACTGAAAAGAATTTGTGGATACAATGTGAAGAAGACATCTCAGTCATATTTGCTTCGCCTCCATTTTTACCTCTCTGTGGAGTTGGCATTCAGCTCTAAATTTGTTTAACCAGGAAGTGTCAATAGAGAAATAAAAACTACCTTTGAACCAAAGCATGTGTGTTGTCGAATCTTTCCTTAGTTGGTGTATTCTTTGCTCACACTGACAGAACAATTACCCTATATGTGTGTTTAAGATCAACTGCAATAGTGCGATAAACATTTAACGTAGTCTGCTGTACAGTGTATGCTGTCTTAGATGTAGCCCTGATTTTCTATTCAAATACTTGTACATGTATGCTGTCTTAGATGTAGCCCTTATTTTCTATTCAAATACTTGTACATGTATTGCTTGATTTATTACAGAAAGAAGAGGAGGAGGAAGAAGAAGATTTGTATGGCCCACGAAAGAAGCGGAGGTGCACATTGAACAAGCATCCATTTTATGACTCGGATACTAGTAATTCAGATGATGATTCTGATCCAGGCATATCAGAGAAACCAAGAGTGCTTTCAAAAACTATGGAGGATAAGTTGATTAATGAGTGCCGTAATTCAACGTGTGAAGTGCTGCTGCATCGTGAGCTCCTCCGATATTCGGCATTAACAGAGGCCCAAAGCAAGAAACATAAAGAAGACTATGAGAAGAACCCATATAAAGGCTATCCAGAACTGTGGTATGTCGACATAATCAGGAGGATGTCAGCCATCCCTCTTCCTGCTGATCAGTCCTTTGAAGACTTGCCTTTGGAGAATATATTTATGCGCGAACTCTTGTTTTACCGTTCTATTTTAGAATCCACAGACACACATGATAATCAAGCTGATGATAAATTCAGAGGTTATCCAGACAATGTTGTAAATAGTATATTATCACAAATGTCCCAGCACCCTGTTCCTGAAGATCTCGTAGAGGAAGGTCTGACTGCATGTAGTGACAGCTGTGATGGATACGTAGTTTCAGTGAAACAGCCTCTGAATTCTGTTGCTGCTCCATTATGTAATGTTCCTACTAATGTAACTAAAATCAGGTATGTGGTGAGTGTGCGTGTGTGTAGGTACTTAGGTCACCTTTGCAGCACTCAGTAGTACAGTGAAATTGCCCTCAGTGCATGAGAGCGTGTGTTGTTGAAATCAGAGTAGTTGACAAATGTAGCAGCATACCTTTTATGCACAATTTTACTTTATTTAGTAGTTGCTTGCAGAAAAAATGTGTGTAACTGAGAGTATAATTGAACGTAATAGTATTTTCTTCTGATTTTTGTGTAAAATTATGTATGTTGTGTGTGTTCAAATTATGGCAATTTAATGTGTGATATGCATAGATATTTAGTTTTTGAAAATGCATGTTATTAATTATCCATTGAATTATCTTTGCAACTAGAAACTGAAGGCAAGATTTTACAGTGGAATCTTTTAATGTACAATACACAAAAATTTAAGAGTGAGATGCTCACACAAATTTCCTCTTAATACTTCTGAAGAAACAGTTATTCGCACTGGGTGTTTTTATTTAGATTTCTAGCCATAACATTGACTGTTTTTGAAGCAGGTGGAGGGCAGGATTCCATCCCTTTCCCTAGTTGTACCCTCAGGTGCAGCTAACACCTAAAGTCAGGAACCCAAGTTCATAATCGCAGGCCATGAGCGTCTGCACTGATGGTGACCCAATCACATACTCGCCATGTTCTGCCATCTAGTGACAAAGTGCAACGCTACTGTGTCAGCTAAGTTTAAGGATGTCTGTTATGACACACTGTTAAGATATTTGGCAGGAAGTGGAAGAATTGAAAAATAAATTCAGAACTATAAACTGTCCTAATGTAAGACCCCAAGAACCCCCCATGAACCATGGACCTTGACGTTGGTGGGGAGGCTTGTGTGCCTCAGCAAAACAGATAGCCTTACTGTAGGTGCAACCACAACAGAGGGGTATCTGTTGAGAGGCAAGATAAATGTGTGGTTCCTGAAGAGGGGCAGCAGTCTTTTCAGTAGTTGCAGGGGCAACAGTATGGATGATTCACTGATCTGGCCTTGTAACACTAACAAAAACGGCCTTTCTGTGCTGGTACTGCGAACGGCTGAAAGCAAAGGGAAACTACAGCAGTAATTTTTCCCGAGGGCATGCAGCTTTACTGTATGGTTAAATGTTGATGGTGTCCTCTTGGGTAAAATATTCCAGAGGTAAAATAGTCCCCCATTCGGATCTCCGGATGGGGACTACTCAGGAGGACACCGTTATCAGGAGAAAGAAAACTGGTGTTCTACGGATCAGAGCGTGGAATTTCAGATCCCTTAATCGGGCAGGTAGGTTAGAAAATTTAAAAACTTAAAGTTAGATATAGTGGGAATTAGTGAAGTTTGGTGGCAGAAGGAACAAGACTTTTGGTCAGGTGAATACAGCATTATAAATACAAAATCAAATGGGGGTAATGCAGGAGGCCATGTATGGAAGTGAACCGTGGACGAGAAATAGTTTGGACAAGAAGAGAATAGAAGCTTTCGAAATGTGGTGCTACAGAAGAATGCTGAAGATTAGATGGGTAGATCACATATCTAATGAGGAGGTATTGAATAGAATAAGGGAGAAGAGAAATTTGTGGCACACCTTGACTAGAAGAAAGGACTGGTTGGTAGGACGTGTTCTGAGGCATCAAGGGATCACCAATTTAATATTGGAGTGAAAAAATCGTAGAGGGAGACTAAGAGATGAATAAACTAAGCAGATTCAGAAGGATGTACATTACAGTAGGTACTGGGAGATGAAGAAGATTGCACAGGATAGAGTGGCATGGAGCGCTGCATCAAACCAGTCTGTGGACTGAAGACCACAACAACAACAATATAAGAACTAAAAGTGTGAAGTGGTAATTGAAAATATTTAGAATGTTACCAAATGTTTATGTGCACACTGCTATTATCATTTATCAAGTCATTTAACAGGCAAAAGAAAATGCACATAAAAATTTTAGGCTGTGGCTCAAACAACTGCTGGAAACTTGAGAGAAATGCCTCTAATGTAGGACTCTGTCTCAAAGATTACTTCAGTGTATACCGCACTGATAGTTCATTTTCAGTGATCATACATGTTTTAGCTATAGCAAGGCTCTGTTGACAGCTGTTACTGATAATTTCATTAATATTTTGCAGGTAGTTCCTGCAATAGAGCAGTGTAAATAAAACTCGGCATTTCTGTAGCAGCTGGCTGTATAAACTAACACCAGTGGGCTAGGTACCTGCACACAAACTACCAGCTTGAATGGTTAGCAAGGTTCCCTATATTCTTTCATGATAGTCTTAAAAAGTTGAGTCCACACCTTCAGTTGATCAAAATCCTCTTTTTTTAATATAGTTTGTGAGAAAAAGATTATTGTACAGCATTTGAACAAAGCTTGTGTTGTACTCAAATAGTGCCAGTGGTTTAACCCCTAACGTAAGTTGCGAGTTACCTTGAACACCAGAAGGAGAAACTTTAGTGAATGTAAAACCTGTCCGTTATCCATTTCAGTGCTGATAGTTGTGTTCAGCCACTAGAGAACATAGTCCTGAACTTGTAGCCTGGGTGCCATGCACTTGTAACCTGGGTGCCATGTTTTGGATTAGATCGTTGCCACTAAATGTAGCCTTTATTGTGTGCAGCTCTCGATAGCTGACAACAAAACACTTGCTTTGAACCTCTTATCTGTGTTCCTGGTTAGGCAGTGCTTCCAAAAATGGATGGCTATAATGATACTGAGTTTGGTGTTGAACTTAGCGGCTCGGAAAATAAAAAAGAATGTGATGTTACTTCATTGGAGACTGATGAAAGTGACAACAGTTAATCAAACAACTATTTGATTAGTGCTCACCAATGGTGAGAGAGGAAAGCACCTACTGTACTCCAGCAAGCTCCTCCAAGAATTCCATTCACAGTAACCCTTGCAATTCGTCTAGTTAACAACTGTGTAGGTAACGCCGTGTGTTACATGGATCAGGTCTCTTGATGACTCGATAATCTTTGTTATCACAGAAGCAAACAAGTATGCTAAAGCGTGTCATACTTCTTATTAGAAAGACTCTACCAGCGATGAGATGCAAATTTTTATAGCTGTTGTGCTTCATCACAATCTTTGATGCAGTACAACTACCAAATCTATTGGGTAAAGCAATCGAAGCTTTGCTGCACAGGTATTAGGGCAGGTGATGAGGTGGTGTGTGTGTGTGTGTGTGTGTGTGTGTGTGTGTGTGTGTGTGTGTTTGTTTGTTTGTTTGTTTGTTTGTTTTTCCAATTCCATGTACAATCCCATGAACCATCCACAGCTGAAGCAAAGTAAAATTTGGCCAGTACACTTCAACAAAGCGGTCAAAGTATGTGCCTGCCACATAGAGATATAATGAATGATCTGAGGATGGACGTTGTATGAAGAGAAACTTAGATGGATACAGTGTTTACCAGCACAAAGGGTGACGTTTGGCATAAAGGTGTTAATATTATGCTAGTTCCAAAGTGGGTACGTGCAGTCTCATTACATACACGGGAAAAAGGAATCAAATTTGATGATATACCTAATGATATGCCACAGTCAACTCAGATTGCAATGACATTGATAAAACAACTTCTGAATAATGGTTATTGCCTTGCTGTCTATAACGTCAGTAAGCTCTTTAATTCGATGACTTCATTATTGCTCAGAAAATTGAAATGTATGGAACTGTTCTATCTAGAAGAGGCAAGCCTCAATCATTTCATCATAAAAAACTAAAGAAGGGAGGAATTGATGCTTTTCAGGTAGTGAAAAGTGAAAACAGTTCAGTGGAAGGACAAAATAAATGTTTGTTGTGATAACAATTTACAATGCTGAAATTAAAGTTGTAAAAAAAAAACGAGGTGAAGTGTTGAAGACAGTAACTGTTGAGGCATACAGTGACACAATGGATATAGTAGAAGGAGGTAGATCAGCACTCAGCTAAAACACTGAGCCTTGCAGAAGAGGAAAAAAGCATTACAAGAAAATCTTTTTCCACCTCATCAAACTTTCTTTATGGAATGCATATGTCATGTTCAAAAAACACGGGGGTAAGAAAAATTCTCTGGAGATCTGTATTGCTATTATCAAGAACATTATTACCAAATGCCAACTAGAGGAGTTCCAACAACATTAAGAGTAGGATAGATGGCTACTCACCATAAATACAACCTGTTGAATTCCAGACAGGCACAACGAAAAGACTGTTACACATGTAGCTATCGGCCAAAGCCTTTCTCAGCAAAGAAAACACACACATTCATACAGACAGGCACACTCAGCCGCCAGCACCAGCGGCTTTACCCCCTGCGGGTTCGGGGGTAAGAATAGGCCCGCGGTATTCCTGCCTGTCGTAAGAGGCGACTAAAAGGAGTCTCAAATGTTTCGGCCTTATGTGATGGTCCCCCCTCGGGTTTGACCTCCATCTTTCTAAATTATTCCG
Source organism: Schistocerca cancellata (assembly GCF_023864275.1). NCBI lineage: Eukaryota > Metazoa > Arthropoda > Insecta > Orthoptera > Acrididae > Schistocerca > Schistocerca cancellata. The sequence continues at coordinate 252,088,525 of NC_064632.1, forward strand.
AAGAGCGAGCCAATTGGGGAAGGGCACCTTACATGGTGCACTGTATCCGTCGTGCATTGAGACCTTTAGCCGGCTTTTTCGTCGTTGCAATGGTGTCCCGCTCGTTTTCCATCTCTTGGCTGAGGATACGTCCCTGGGTGCGATTACCACACTGCACTCTGCAGTGTTGCTTTTACGTGCGACGACGACCTTGGACTTTCTTGCACCTAAGATCCAGCACAGTAGCCAGTCCGTTGTGGTGGGGCTGCCATGTACCCTGTTGGTTGTAGCCCCCTGACAACACAGGGATCGCTCTACTGATGCCTGCACCGTTAACTCCCCACGTATGCCAAGGAGTAGATGCCCATCTCCCTAGGGCATCGGGACTCCCGGCAATCGCCATCCTGCCAGGTGGCTATTGCTGCGACTGGGTGGCGCCCGTGGGGAGGACCCTTGGTTGGAGTAGGTGGCATCAGGGCGGATGACCCGCAATGAAGCGTGGTACATCATCTCTCGCTGGCGGCCAGCCACCAGCAGTCTCTAAGCGTTCGAGGGCTCATTTTAAAGCTAACGTCTATGACCCCAAATCGTTCCCATCCCTGGCCACACCATGGGAGGAACGAAAGGCAATGAATGACAGTGACGTGTATTCGCCCAGATATCTCGTCTGTACCAGAGCTTATGGTGACTCGTTTCTATCCGTGAAGCCTCAGTTCTTTGTAGAGCATTTAGAGGACAAGTTTGGGCAGGTGGAGGGCTTGTCCAAAATGTGCTCTGGCTCAGTTTTAATCAAAACGGCATCCTCTGCCCAGTCACGCAGGTTACTTGCTTGTGACAAGTTGGGGGATGTTAACGTTACCATCACCCCACATAAGAGTTTAAATATGGTCCAGGGTATTATTTTCCATCGGGACCTCCTTTTGCAGTCTGATGACGAGCTGCACGCCAATTTAGAGCGCCGAGGTGTACATTTCGTCTGGCGCGTTAATCGGGGTCCGAGGTGACAATCAGGTAGCTACCGGTGCCTTCATCTTGGCCTTCGAAGGTGATACATTACCAGAGAATGTCAAGGTGATGGTCTACCGATGTGACGTCAAACCCTATATCCCTCCCCCGATGCGGTGCTTTAAGTGCTGGAAGTTCGGTCACATGTCCTCTCACTGTACTTCTAGCCTCACATGTCGAGATTGTAGACGCCCATCTCATCCCGATACTCCATGTGCTCCACCTCCCGTCTGTGTCAACTGTGGAGAGCCTCATTCCCCTTGCTTGCCGGACTGCAGTATCTTACAGAAAGAACGCAAAATCATGGAATATAAGACCTTGGACCGACTGACCTACACTGACGCTAAGCGGAAGTTTGAACGGCTACATCCCGTGCGCATGATGTCATCTTATGCCTCCACTGTCACTCCTGCTCCAGCTCCTTCAGCTGCCAGACATACAGTCAGCTCTCCGAGTCAGAGGACCTCACCTGCCCCCTTGACGATGGGGGCCCCTTCTCTCGCTGTTGCTCCCACACCATCTACCTCGGGAGCAGCACCCACTAAACCACTGGGGACGCCAGTCCCCACTTCTAAGCTGGAGAAGCGTAAGTCTTCTTCGGCTTCTCTCGCTCGGAAGGGATCCCTTGGGTCACTCCCTTCCCAGGTTCCTACCAGCGGCACAGCAGACACCAACCAGTGGCTGAAGAAGCCACAGGTCGCTGGTCGACGGGCTTCGCGATCCTCTTCGGTCCCGGTGACTGACTCCAATAAGCCCTCTCAACAACGGCAACCAAAGGAACAGCGAGAGAAAACGACTTTGAATACCCGTAAGACCAAGACACCTGCGGTGGCACCTACTCCACCGCTACCTAAAAGCTCTGCGTCTGACGATGAGGTGGAGATCCTTGCGTCCGCTGAGGACCTCGATCTCGCCGGTCCCTCAGACGCAATGGATAGCACTTGCACGGGTGCTCCATCAGAGGCAGCAGGTGACCCAGCGGCGTAATCTGCCTTCCCAGTCCCGTCACGCCTTTCTCCGCCATAGACAATACCATCCTCCAGTGGAACTGCAGCGGTTTCTTCCACCATCTAGCTGAGCTCCGCCAACTTACCAGCCTTCACCCTTTCTTCTGCATTGCTCTTCAGGAAACTTGGTTTCCAGCAATGCGAACCCCCGCCCTCCGGTTATAAGAACCGGGTAGCATATGAAAGGGTGTCTGGTGGCGTCTGCCTCTATGTCCTTCACATTCGGCACAGCGAGTCTGTCCCTCTCCAAACACCTTTAGAGGCTGTCGCTGTTCGGGTGTGGACGCCACAGGCTGTTACCGTCTGCAGTCTTTACCTTCCACCGGATGGTGATGTCTCGCAGCATGTCCTGGCTGCACTGATAGCCACCTTTCTTGCTATTGGGTGACTTCAACGTCCATAACCCTCTGTGGGGTCAGTCAGTGGCAACAGGTCGAGGCGCCACCGTTGAGCATTTATTGTCGCAGCTCGATCTCTCGCTGTTAAATGATGGTGCCTTCACACACTGCAGTGTGGCGCATGGCACATACTCCGCCATTGACCTTTCAATCTATAGCCCTAGCCTCTTACCGTCTGTCCAATGGAGTATGCATGACGACCTGTGTGGTAGTGACCACTTTCCGATCTTTCTGTCACTACCACAGCGTCACTCTTCTGGGCACCCTAGCAGATGGGCTATGAATAAGGCTGACTGGGACTTGTTCTCCTCCACTGCCGCTATTGAGCCTCTTCGTAATGATGACATTGATGCGGTGGTTCAATCGGTCACCACCGGCATCGTTACTGCCGCCGACTCTGCCATTCCCCGTTCCTCTGGGTCCCCTCGGTGGCGGACTGTGCCTTGGTGGTCGCCTGAGATCGCTGCAGCGATTAAAGATCGCTGGCGGACGCTACAGCGTCACAAGCGACATCCCTGCATAGAACACCTCATCACCTTCAAACGGCTGTGTGCGCGGGCCCGCCGCCTTATCCGCCAAAGCAAGCAGGAGTGCTGGGAGCGGTATGTGTCCACCATTGGCCTCCATGTCACTCCATCGCAGGTCTGGGCCAAGATTCGACGCGTCTACGGCTATCGGACACCTGTCAGCGTTCCTGCGCTCTCACTGAATAGAGCAGTTTGTACTGCCTCCGACGTCATTGCAAACCGCTTAGCAGAGCATTTTGCTATGAGTTCCGCTTCTGCGAATTACCCCCAGGCCTTCCGCTCCATTCAAGAGCGGGTGGAACGTCGGAGCCTTTCGTTTCGCACCCACCACACAGAATCTTACAATGCTCCATTCAGTGAGTGGGAATTTCGCAGTGCCCTAGCCGCTTGCCCTGATACCACTCCTGGGCCAGATGGCATCCACTGTCAGATGCTGAAACACCTTTCAGTGGACTGCCAGCGGCGCCTCCTCGATCTTTATAACCGTCTTTGGGTCGAGGGGGAGTTTCCATCGCAATGGTGGGAAAGCGTTGTCATCCCCGTTTTGAAACCGGGAAAGAGCCCTCTGGAGGTGGACAGCTACCGTCCCATTAGCCTCACCGATGTTCTTTGCAAGTTGCTTGAACGGATGGTGAGCCGGCACTTGAATTGGGTACTGGAGTCTCGGGGCCTACTGGCTCCGTCTCAGGGTGGGTTCCGTAAAGGCCGCTCCACCACTGACAATCTGGTGAGCCTGGAGTCAGCCATCCGTACTGCCTTTGCCCGCCGTCAGCACCTGGTCGCTGTCTTTTTCGACATGCGGAAGGCGTACGATATGACATGGCGTCATCACATCCTTTCTACGCTTCATGGATGGGGTCTTCAGGGTCCACTGCCGCTTTTTATCCACAATTTTCTGTCGTCTCGTACCTTCCGCGTGCAAGTCGCGGCCTCATATAGTTCCTCCCACGTCCAGGAGAACGGTGTGCCACAGGGTTCTGTTTTAAGTGTCTGCCTGTTTTTAATAGCCGTTAACGGGCTTGCTGCGGCCGTGGGCAATTCTGTCTCCGCTTCCCTGTATGCTGACGACTTCAGCCTTTACTACAGCTCTATTGGCATTGCAGCTGCTGAACGTCAGCTACAGGGCGCAATCCGCAAGGTGCAGTCTTGGGCTGTAGCGCGTGGTTTTCAGTTTTCGGCAGCCAAGACCTGCGTTATGCATTTCTGCCAGCGACGTACTGTCCACCCTGAGCCTCGGCTTTATCTTGCCGGCGAACTTCTTTCAGTGGTGGAATCACACAGGTTTTTGGGGGTGGTTTTCGATGCCCGGTTGACTTGGATGCCTCATATCCGGCAGCTTAAACAGGCGTGTTGGCGGCATCTAAACGCTCTGAGATGCTTGAGCCACACCCGCTGGGGCGCCGACCGATCTACCCTGTTGCGGCTCTACCAGGCGTTAATCCAGTCCTGTCTGGATTATGGGAGCCTGGCTTATGGCATCCCCATCTGTGTTGCGGGTGCTGGACCCAATACTACACAGTGGGATCCGACTTGCCACTGGTGCCTTCCGCACCAGCCCTGTGGACAGCATCCTTGTTGAGGCAGGTGTTCCTCCACTGCGGTTACGACGCCAACAATTACTGGCTGCTTATGCTGCCCATGTTTTTAGCTTGCCCGTGCATCCAAATTACCGTATCCTGTTCCCGCAGTCAGTCGTCCATCTGCCAGACCGTCGGCCCCGGTCGGGTTGTCAGATCGCCGTACGCGTCAAGGAGCTTCTCTGCGGGCTTGGGTTTTTCCCTGTTCCACCTCCTTTCCGGGCACCTCTGCATACACCCCCGTGGTGTGTTCCTCGCCCTTGCCTTCGGCTCGACTTGGCACAGGGCTCGAAGGACTCAGTCCCTCCAGAGGTCTTCCGCTGCCGCTTTTATTCCATCCTGGCCACGTATCAGGGCTCTGGAATTGTTTACCCCTCCAGAGGTCTTCCGCCGCCGCTTTTATTCCATCCTGGCCACGTATCAGGGCTCTGGAATTGTTTACACCGACGGTTCGATGGTTGCTGGTCGTGTCGGGTATGCGCTAACTCTAGGGGACCATTCCGAACAACGTTCCTTGGCGGCTGGCTGCAGCGTTTACACTGCTGAGCTGGTCGCCATCTTTCGAGCCCTAGAGTATATCCGCTCCTGCTCAGGTGAGTCCTTCGTTATCTGTAGCGATTCCCTGAGCGGTTTACGAGCTCTCGACCAGTGTTTCCCTCGTTTCCGTCTGGTGATGGCTATCCATGAGTCCCTCTATACTCTTGCCCGTTGCGGCTGCTCTGTGGTCTTTGTGTGGACCACCCGTCACGTTGGTATCCCGGGCAATGAACATGTTGACCGCTTGGCCAAACAGGCCACCAGTGAACCCACCCTGGACATTGGCCTCCCGGAGACTGATTTGTGGGCAGTCTTCCGCCGCGAAGTTCTCTCGCTTTGGGACGCTGAATGGCGCAATCTGCCCACGCCAAACAAACTCCGTTCTCTCAAGGCGACGATGCGTGTGTGGCAGTCATCCATGCGAGCCACTCGCAGAGATTCAGTTGTTGTTTGTCGGCTCCGCATTGGCCACACCCGACTGTCTCACAGTTATTTATTGCGTCGTGAGGACCCGCCTCTCTGTCGCTGTGGGGCGGTTTTGACGGTGGTGCACATTTTATTAACTTGTCCGCTTTTAACTGTGCTCAGGCAGACATTTGCGCTGCCTGATGCGCTCCCTGCCCTTTTACTAGATGACTGCCATGGTGGACTTAGTTTTGCGTTTTATTCGGGCAGGGGGTTTTTATTGTTTAATCTGAGTGTTTTATGTTTTTTTAGTGTTGATTCTGGCTTTTAGCCTCTGATTTTAAACTGAGTTTTTAATGTGTTCTTGGTGGTTGGCTTTTCCTCTTCTTTTCTCTATGGTCGGCCAACCACCGTCACACTCTGTGTGTTTTAATTTGTTTTGTCTGATCTCTGTCTTAGTCTTTCTTGTCTCGTGTCGTCTGACGTCTTTCCTGCTGTTCGTTTTTATTCTCTTTGGGCGGTTTTAATTTTTTTTGGAACAAGGGACCGATGACCATCGCAGTCTGGTCCCTTTAACCCCACAAACCAACCTCCAGCGGCTTTGACCGGAATGTGACTGTCACGTGAATAGCAATCTGGAGTAGGATTTGGTCAATAGCTACATGCATAGCAGTCTCTTCGTTGGCCTTGTCTGTGGCTCAGCAGGTCATCTTTTAGGTGAGTAGGAATCTATCTTTTCCTAATATTGTTGTTACTCCATCACAGAGTTTCCATTCTTAGATAGAAGAGCTTGGTTCAGAATTAGTAGATAGTCTGCCTTCAAACGCCAACCTAGAGTGACTGATTGGCCAACATAATTCTGCCCACTGCAAAGAAACAGCCGAATTTGTGATGCAGATGGGAAAAAGGAGAGAAGAGAGTCAAGGTACTGTTGTGAAGACAGTGATATCACTCTGTGTAGTGTTCTCTGCTTTAGTGCTTATCACGTAGCTACATTTAAGGGAATTGTGAAATTCGATTTTGTGTATACACAGAAATTAAAAAAGACTTGGTTTCAGCATACTTTAGCCAAAATCCAGTTCATAAGTGTATTCGGGATTCGATTTATGGTGATCACCAAAAGTATATAGCTCATTTATATGTCCATTCATACATTAAAGGACACATTTCAACAATAAAAAATACTATTTTTGAACATAATTTTTAAAAAATAAAAGAAATATGTAAAGTAGTTAAAGAACTGATGCAAAGTTATTGCTGAAGCCAACAATGCCTTTCTGAAAAGCAAAGCACACACAGGCCAAATGCGAAAAGGAGAAATTTACAAAAACTTATGGTTTACGTTAATTTGTGGACCATTTTCTATTCTACATTTTTCGCTTACTAACCCTGCCGTCTGTGATATCACAACTTTGTCATCATCCTAATGGCACAGCTGTGAAATTCGCATCTTCATTGCTGGAAATATTTGTTTGTTTCTTCCAAGTTTGTTGCAATATCTGAGATTACTGTGGGACCTGAGAACACAGCTGTTTTTATCAGAATACATATTGTATTTCGATTCTATACTGACCTGAAAACTTTACAGTGTCATCTGACTTGCCCTCTATTTGTTCCCATCATACATCACAGTGAGCATTGACAACATTGTAACATGAAACATACAAGTATGCCAGTGGCTTCTGTTTAGACTTGTACTGTATCCTGCAGAAATGAATACTATTGTTGAGTATTTGTCCAGTTTCAAAGTCGACTCAATTCAGTCTAAAAGTGGGTTCAGGCAAACTACAGTTTTAAACGAGACAGATATCCCTAAATAGCCAAAGTACACGGTATGCATCCCCATGGTTGGCAACACGACATAATTTGCCATCCGCTTGCTATCCTCTCCCTGCACTCCCCTATTGTCTGCCAAGTTTGTATCACTGTTCCCCTCCAACTCTTCCATAGTGCCGTGCTTGGGCAACTGTGGAACACAGACTGCAATATCTTCTATGATGCGAGTCATATGTAACAACAGCAAGTAATACATAAACAGAAGATTACAATCGTAATTCTGTCTGATTCTCGAACTTCCACTCATCCCATGATCTGATGTCTGTTGATACTATTACCACCATGACTGGTCTTGCTGCTGTTATCCTCACAAAAATTACACTCAGTTTAATATGAAGGATTTCATTTGTTAGACATTTCATTCTGGAGTAATTTTCCATCTTGTTTCATCTGAATGTCACCAACATATTCTAAAGCTGATTAAGAGCTGTTCACACAACCTAGCCCTGCCCTTTTGAATTCTTCAAAATAAATGTGCATGTGACTTCAATATCCAAAGCTTCGGCTGTAAGTGAAAGTCAGTCTGACCACCGTTTTCATGCTGCCATAGCGTCGTAAATAAACTACGATCGCTATTAGCCAAAATTAGCTACGTTATGTGTATCCTGTGTACTCTAGTAAACAATGTAAAAACATCATCTTATAATCAGGTAAATATGGTACTTCCAGAGTTTCATTGTGGTACACTGTAATACTCAAGATGTATTTTTATACATGTGATAATGAAAGTTGCATCCTTCTTTAATAAACAGTGTTAGGGTTAAAGTTTATTTTGTCAGCATGACCTTGTCGTTCTCTGATCCCAAAAAAGATCACCAAGCAGAAGCATGCAGCAAATCACTTAGTCACCACAGGAGAGGTGTAAGAGGGATACTCTTAAAACTCCCTACTTGTGAAGATTCAGGATTTCCATTACACTGTCCAAAAGAAATCCGATTTTGGCGTGTGAGCGAATTGTGGAATTGTGTGAATCTCTATAATGTGGGCAGTACGGCTAGACGTAGCATCAGTGCAAAGGAAAAAAAAGTAAGCACTTCAGGTTTATCTGACTCCTCAGAACTGCCGAGTCAGAACGGGTCAGAGACTGGTGAATTTGATAGTTGGTATACCCATTCCTGTAACAGAGAAATGATAAAATTGGTCATTGGTATATCCATCTCAGTACGTAGTATTCCCAACACATTAGTTGGAGATTTAAGCAATTACAGTTGTTCCGTATGTTTTATTACCAACGTTTGAGACTGTTGTGAAAGATAACATTGAAATTAAAACTGCAGAAGTATTCATTAAATAAAACACAAAGTATAACCTCATTGAAGCCTAAAGTCCTGCCCTACATCTGTGTAAGGAACAGCAAAAGTTATAAACCAGAATTTGATTAGCAAATTACAAAGGTTGAATGAGGACGACATGTCATCTGAAGGTGCTGGCCAAAGTGACAGCAAGTTCAGCGAAGTCCCCAGGATGCCCCTCTAGTATGGGAACACTTGGTCCATCACTGCAGTGAGTAGGGGCAGTGGGTGTTTTCTGCAAAAGTAAAATGCGAGTGCTCTGGCCCCTTTCGACGTCAGTGTGGGTCCCCATTTTGACATCAGTGTTTGCTGTTAAAATATTGTGCATATCTACCATGGTGAGCCATTCATTCTTCCGAGAAGTTTTGTGCATTTAATCAGCTTGTTAGTAATTGGACAGCTTCTGTTATATACATACATCTTGTTTTATACATACCTTTTTTTTTCTAGTACATTTGTGTCATTGAACAGATTTAAATGATTATGTCCCAATATCCTTGGTGTCAAACTGTTCTAAAATTGTGGAACTCATTAGCGATTGTGTATTATATTTTTTTTAACAAAAATTGCATCTATTAGAATCAACCTGAATTCCACAAAGAGCAGTCTTGTGAAACTCTAGACACTCTCCTTGTCCATGACATCAGTAATAATAATAATAATAATAATAATAATAATAATAATAGGTAATATTGGCCACATGAATGCTGTGTTAGTTGACTTTTCAAAAGGCTTCGGTGCAGTTCTTTGCTGTCATCTGTGATAAAATTTTACGGAACATAAGACCAAGTTCAACCTTGGACTCTGAACCTCTTAGCAGATAGAATGAAATGTGTAGTCTTAATCAATTGAAATCCTTGATGTAAAAATGATTTCAAGAGTGCAACAGGGGATTGTTACAGTGTTGTTACTGCTTACGATATATATAAATGAATTGCTGGATAACATGGGCAGCCGATGAAACGATTTACTCCTTATGCTCCAGTATATAGAGAAGTTCCAGTACGAGAAAATTATAGAGATATGCAGGAAGTCCTGTGGAGAATCAACACCTTGGGCTGTGACGGACAGTTAACTCTCGACATATGGAAATTTAAGGTATTGATCATAAATACATGGGAAGACAATATTGTTTGATTATGATATTCGAGATCCATCACTAGAAACAGTAAAACCTGCTAAATATCTGAGTTACTGCCTGTTACGCTAGACTGAGATTTGTTAGAAGAATCTTAAGGAAATGTAATGTGTTGATGAAGGAAGTATCTTGCAAACTTTCATTCAAAAGGTTATTGGGAATTACTCTTCAGTATGTGAGCCTTGCCAGGTAGGACTAGTGTAAAAAGTGGGAGAATGATGCATTTCATTAAGAGTTCATGTAGTATGCACAATAGGATCATTACACTGCACTGGCATTTGTTACAAGAGAGGTGGTGTGGATCATACGGAGATTTTCTGTTAAATTTCTAGAAGTGTTACGTTCCAAAAAGAGTCAATGAATGTATTACTTCCTGACACACACCTCGTGTGAAATGACCAAACTGGTAAAATCAGATTTGGACTCGTACCAAGGGTTACTTACAGTTGTTCTTCGCTGACGATTGAAGCTGGAAATGGGGAAAAAGTTAGTAGTACTTGAAGTAGCCCTCACTGCACACATGTTGAAAGGTGGTTTGTGAAGTATATACACATGCAGTAATTATAAACTGCTTGGAAAATGTTTTTCACGGCCGTAATGACTTGCATTGTTTGTTTGGTTGTCTATCAAATCACTGTGTAATGTGGAATGGAGGTAAAAGTAAGCCTGAATTGTCATAGTCAGTACAGTTTGGTGGAGCATATTGTGTCTCCATATGTGAACAAGGTGATGTGGCTTGTATAAGGTTTGCATCCCAAGCTTAGGCCTTGCACACATCATCACTTTACACCAAAAGGGGTCATTAGCAAGGCAACTGCCAGGCCTGCAATCTAAAACACAATCAGATGACCACTACCTACAAATTATGTCTTGTAGGTAGACTGAAGAGAGTGCAATAGAACTGGGTACTGCATACATGGAAGCAACTTGGAAGGCTGTGTTGACTCATAGTATGCAGCTCTCTCTCTCCACATATTAATTTGGCCTCTTTAAGTTTCCACTACAGATGGCAGCAAAAGCCCACCACCACATGGTGTCTGAATAAGGCAGGCAAGAGAACGTCTAGAATTGAGCTAGGACCAGTGGTGTCTGGTTATCTTCATTGACAAGTGCAAAATTTGTCGGATGATCACTCTAGAAGAATATGGAGTGTCCAGGTTCCAGTGCATGTGTCAGGCCTGCAGTACTTCAGGTTCAGTGCAGAGCGAGTCAGTCGTATTGTGGTCCAGCACCGAGTACAGATGTTGGTGTGCCCATCACTATTGAGAGTAAGGTAAAAACCTGGCTTTCACATTTGATTTGAATGTGCCAGAAAATTAAATGTAGAAGCAAATTACCTGCTGAATCAAAAAGTAAGTCACAGAGGAATGTAACATTAAAGATCAGGGATTTTACACCATTCCATTGTGGTTTTCTCCCTATAATATGATCATGAGTCACACTGATGTTTTCTGTGTTCGTTACTGTAGACAATTATTGTAGTTTTTATTTTCTGTGTCAATGACATTGCATCAGTATGAATGCTTTGGAGAAGAATGTTTTAACTATTGTAGTAGGGAGTGTCTTGGAGCAACCGCAATAGTGTGTTCCACATCAAATGGACCTTAGTATAGTCTCTCTTTTCTAGATAGTCATTTTTTGATGCCATATGTTGTCATTGTTGCATGCTGATGTTATAATCTAAACAGTTTACTACTTTTCTGAACCTGAGGTGCTTTTTTCAGTTCAGATAGTGAGGGCAGTTCCCGAACTTTGGCCGAAAGCTATGGGTACACAGTAGAACTGACACCTCTCAACATGGGGATGCAATTACGCAAGATATCCAATCATCCCTACCTTGTTAGGATGCCAGTTTCCAATGGCTGCATGGTTGTCACTGATGATTTGGTAACCAGCTCTGGAAAATTTATGGTGCTAAAGGCATTACTCCCTCGCTTCAAGCAAGGAGGACACAAGGTCAGAAACTAAATAAAAACCTATTCTTAATAGGTGGTCTGGGTTTTTATTGTTTCATTTTATTCTGCAATTTTCATGGTAAAAAATGAAAAAGTCCATCCTAAAATTGTCACCTGAATCCACCTCCGCCCATCCGCTAACACTATTTTGCATTCCCACCTTTTACATGTCCCCTAAATGCCAGAAACCGAAATCCACTGTTGTCCCTCCTGGTCACCCCATCGTGGCTGGTTACAATGCTTCCCCAGAAAAATCCTCTACCTTTATAGACCGCCGACTCAGACTAATTGCGTGCAGTCTTCCTTTTAACATCCAAGACCCTCCACCAGCTCTTCATGTTCACTCTCCCATTATTACTGGATTTCGTAACCGTCCCTATGCATTCTGCCTAATAGGACACAAACATCCATCATGCCCGTGGCTTTTGTGCGTTCTCCACGTACAAAACCCAACAACTTCTTCCTAATCCTCTGGCCAACGACATCTTCTCCTTTGCATGTAAAGTTAGTCCTTTGCTGGCTAAAGTTACTGAAAAATCTGTAGATCTGTTATGATTACCCAAATTTCATTGTCCTATGCCAAACTGTTTATGGGCTACCCAGAGGAATCCTTTGTATCAATTTGTCACCTAAACCCCTTTTCCTGAGAGCTGCATCTCTCTCCATCATTCATGTTTTCCATTATATCCTCACCCTTCCTTACTTCATACATCTAATCACCTACTGTGTTTGTGTGAGTGGTTACCTTTCCTCATCTTAATTTATTATATCAGTCCCAGAATTTCCATTATTGTAAAATTGAAGATTGTTTAGTTTTAATAGCTGTGGAGCTTTAATAACAACAGTAATTTTCAGATTGTCTTATTTTTAATTGTTCACACCTTCCTTTTGTCTATGCCTTTGCAACTTGCTCTTCATCTCCTTCAGTTCTTGGAAAGATATCTTTCATACTCTTGTGAACATAACCCTCATATTTTCTCTACCTGATTTTCTTTTTATCTATAATTCACTACCTTCTTTAAGTTTGTGATATTTCTCACATATTGGTATTAGTTTCTACTTTCCTTCCTCCTGATTGAGGTGCCACAGTGGATAAGACACTGGACACACATTTAAGACGATAGAGGCTCAAATACCCATTTTAAATTTTAGGTTCTCTGTGGTTTCTCCGATTTCAATATGGTGATTATTTACTTGAATGATTCCTTTCAGAAATACATGACCAGTTTACTTCGCCAACTATTAGAAATAAAAATTATGCTTTGTCTCTAATGGCCTCATCATTGGCTGGACTACTTACATTTTCTCCCTCAGTTTTTCTGTGTTAATGATTTCGCCACTTCTACTGATATCGTTTTCTGTTGTAGTCTACAAGGCTGTTTTTGTACTGGATTTCATATAACACTATTTTCCCCACAGAGAGATCATCCATCTAGTGTGTTAATGGTATACTCAGTGTTCCAAAGGCTTGTGATAAAAAAGCCCATTAGATGTATTAGCAGCCATAAAGAAACAGCAAATAAAATATTACAAGTGAATGGCAAAAAATAGCAACTGTGTTCAGGAGAGTTCTAGGGTGCCAGGGTTATTAAGCATGGCTGTGGTGATAAAGCAACATGGGCAACCAAGAAGAGACCAGTTGGTGAACAGAAATAGGAGAGAAGTATATATTTGCCAAAACGATCCATCGTAGTAGATTAAACACTAAATTTTGTTTTGTTATAAGTGATCCTTTGCTACAATCCAGATGTTATAATTCAGCAAAACCATCTTTTTTTATAGTGGGTTATTAAAAATATTGTTCCAACAGTACAAAGTTAATATTTATTTTTAAATAAAGTGGTTAAAAACAAATATTAACTGTGTGTGCCACAACTAAGTGCCGTAGAGCCATGTTAAGGGGTAAATTGTGTTTGGGGGGGGGGGGGGGGTTGTAACAGGGAGGAGGGGGAACATGTGGGGCAGAAGTGTGAGGGGAGATAGGGCGCCGGATCATTCCTGTGCACTCCATTCCCTCAAAAGCCAAGCAGGCGTTGCCCACTCTGTCTGCCCCATTACATCACAAGAAAAAACTACAGGGTGTTTCAGAAAATTATACGGGCCTTCCACAGTGCACCTTATGACTCACTTGGGATGCAGTATGCACATTGCCCAGGGATTGTTTACTGTGCACAAAATGCCTTAACAGATTCATTTGTTAAACATTTCTTAACAGTACATGGAATGCACATATGAGTTACTTATAACACTGGTAATGCATATATACTGAATCAACTGATCACTCTGCACACTACTCTACACTGCTGGAGCAGAAATTGATTCGTAGGCATTCTGTGCAGCAGCTGTAGTATTCTTCCAGAAAACGCAAATTCCAATACTGTGAGTGCTGCTCCACCTTTTTTATGTGAGTAGACAAAATAACTTCACTGAGCTCCTGTTTATATAGTGGAGTTATTTTCATTTCCTTAAGTGAGTATTTATTTGCAGTTATTAAGAGAGCTAGTATATAAAAAACTCAACACCTGTAGCTACCAACTGTCTACCACACCGAAAGCCTTTTCAAGTGTAACATGCTGTCAATGTGTGTTAGAAAATGTTGAATTCACTGTCTCCGCAATTACTGTGTGGGATACTTTTCTCAGCAGAGGGGTATCAAATCCATCACCCCAGCCTCGGCCCTTTTAAAATCTGAGGTGGCCCGGAGGCTTAAATTGTCTCCCCCTTCAACAAGAGTAGATCATCTAGGAATTCTAGAACTTTAGGTATTTTAGCATAATTTGAGCACGGCTTTACAGCACATTACTGTTATTGACTGAACATGATCAGTCTCATTCCATCAGACAATGGAAACTCCAGGTTGGAATATGAACAATATAAGGAAGATAGATCACTACTTACTGTAAAGAAGACATGTTAAGTTGGAGACGAACAATGAAAAGACGCTTTACACATTTGCTTGCGGTCACAGCTTTTGTCAGTAAAGGGGGATGTACATGCATTCATTGACACAAACGAGCATACCTCATGTGCACATGATTGACGTCCCCTGCAACTTGGAGTGGAGTCAAAGTGTCATGTAGAACGGAGGAGCAGTCTGTAGGGTGGGGGTGGCAGGGGGGAAGGGGAAGGGATAGCAGGGTATGATTGGGGGAGAGAGGAGTGCTGTTTGGCAGAGTGTACAGGGACTAGACTGCCAGGGCAGTGACGAAAAGCTTGGGGGGGGGGGGGCAGCATGAAAGGAGAGAAGCAAAAAAAGGGGGAAAGATGGGCAGGTGTGTTGGCAGAGGGCAGAAGATGAGGTGATAAGACAGGGGGGGATGGAAACTGTTGGGTGGAGAATGTGGGTTCAGTTGGTTACTGTAGGTTGTGGCTGGGATAATTTTGGGAGCAAGGAATGTGTTGTAAAAGTAACTCCAATCTTAACAGTTCAGAAAAGCTGATGTGGGAGGGGAAGATCCAGGTGGCTCGGGTAGTGAAGCCCAGTCCCTCATTCTGTTTCTTAAATGCTACCTAACCATGGAATGAGCCCCTACAGCAGAACCGTTTCTCTGGATCCCACCCCTTCTTTCACAGTGACCTTCACATTTTCAGATTCTGCCAGTCCCTGGCCCTCAAAGGCCTGGTGCTGCAAAAACATATCTCTATGGCACAGGCATCCCAGAACCGCCTCTGCTCCCTCTGCAAGATACCAGTACTGTGAAATCCCTACTACATACATCACATCCTCTGAAACTAAATCACTTGTTCTCCAGCATTTGGAGGAGCATTCTGGACACAACCTCTGTAAGTTTTCCAACCTGCTGACATCCTACTGCCACCTTGGGGCACCATTATCATACCCACAGTGTTCCTCCTTGTCAACCCCTCATAGCACCCAAACCCTGTCTAGCTGACCTTCTGAACTTGCCACATTACACCAAAACTCCATACAAACACTCCACCAAATTGAGAGCCAAAACATTCCCGTAAAACTGTTGCTAAATCCTCAGCTCCACAGAAGTTTCCATCCTATCCAAAGGTCTCACCTTTAACCCTGCATTCACATTTAACCATGATGGACCTGTCAAAGACCTAGTGTCCTCCTGATCCTTGCAGTGCAAACACTTCCTTCCATTTCATACTACCATCCAACAGTGATCCTCCTGTCTCTTCCCCTCCCACCTAAACACCTGCTGATCACCTTCCAGAAATTTCTTATTTCCAACTTAGCCTCACCATCCTTCCACAGGTCCCTTTCTCAGAACATCAGCCTTTCAGCAGAAGAAAAAATAGCCCCCATCCACAACCTCAAAACATATCCTGACCTAATCATCCTACCTTCAGACTAAGGATGCACCACTGTTGTTATGACTTGCAGTGATTACTTGGCGGAAGGCCTCTGTTAATGACCTGACTGCTCCACCTACAAATGCTGCCATAGTGATCCCATCCCAGAAGTCAAAATAACCTCCAATCCCTGCTTAAAGCCTTAGGCCCTTGCCAGAACCTCTCTTCTGAATCCATTTCTCCCCTCATCCATATGATGCCCCACACACCAACCTTCTGCATGCTCCAAAAAATCCACAAAGCCAGCAATCCTGGACAAACCATTGTAGCTGGTTATTGTTCCCCCACTGAAAGAATTTCAGCACTCATTGACCAACAACTCCAACCAAATGTCTGTAATTAGCCTCTGACATCAAAAATACCAACCATTTCCTTCACTGACTCTCTACCACCCTCACCCCTTTCTGGATCCCTACTCATCACTGTTGAAAACCACCCTCGTATACACCAACATCCCTCATACCCATGGTCTTACTGCTATTGAACACTACCTTTCCCAAAGTCCTTCAGACTGCAAACCCACTGTCTCATTCCTCATACACCTTATTAACTTTATCCTAACCTGCAACTACTCCTCCTTTGAAGGAATGTTACACAGACGAACTGTGGCACAGCCATGGGCACCTTCCTATACCAGCCTCTTTTTGAGGCATCTAGAGGAGACCTTCATAGGCTCCCAAAATGTCAAGTCCCTTGTCTGGTTCAGGTTCATTGATATTATCTTCATGATGTGAACTCAGGCCCAAGACCCTGTCTTCATTCCTTCACAACCTCAACACCTCTCCCAATTGCTTCACATGGTCCTACTCAACCTAGCATCCCACCTTCCTAAATGTTGACCACCTTCTCTCTAATGGCTCTATCCACACCTCTGCCCGCACTAAACCCACCAACCAGCACCAGTACCTGAATTTCAACATCTGTCATCCCGTTCATGCCAAAAAATCCTTGCCACACAGCCGGGCCTGGGACACCGTATTTGCAGTGACAAAAATTCTCTTGCCCAGCATGCTGAAGGCCTCACCAAGGCCTTCATAAAGAGGCACTATCTCCAGACAGATCTCCTGTGTCATTTCCTGTCACACCCCCAACCCTCACACCAGCTACAAAGGAGAGGCCCCCTTCATCACCCAGTACCACCTGGACTGGAACAACTGAACTACATCCTTCGCCAGGGCTTTGTTTACCTATCATCATACCCTGCAGTGAGGGATATTGTACTCCAGATCCTCCCCACCCCTTCTGAAGTGGTATTCCATCACACACCCCACCTCCACAACATCATAGTCCATCCCTATGCCACTCCCAGTCTCAACCCCTCGTCACAGGGGCCATATCCCTGTGGCCAATCCAGGTACAAATCCTGTTCAATCCACCCAGCACTTCCTATTCCACTCCTTTCACAGGCTATCATGCCTCATCAGGGGCCAGGCCATCTGTGAAAGGAGCCATGTTGTACACAAGCTCTGCAGTGACCATTGCACTGCCTGCAGTGACCATTGCACTGCCTTTTATATTGGTATGGCTACCAACCACCTGTTCACCAGGATGAATGTCCACTGCCAAACTGTGGCCAAGAGCAAAGTAGACCACCTTGTGACACAAAATGGAAATAAGATATTTAATTTCAATGGCTGCTTTACTACCGGAGTAATGTGGATCTTAACCACTACCTTCAGCTCTTCTGAACTGCACAACTGAGAGTCCTCCGTACAACACATTCTCCACTCCCAAAATTATCCCAGCCTCAACCTACAGTTACCTACTGTCCACACACCCTCCACCCAGCAGTTTTAATCCCTGCACAGTTCACCAGACAGTGCTTTCCTCTCCCCCACCCGTACCCTGCTCACCCTTCCCCCCCTCCCACTCATTATTGCTGTTTCCGTTCTATGTGAAGGTTGCAGTCCGGTCTGAGCAGCTGGTGATGGCGGTCATGTATGCGTGAGGTGTGCTTGCTTGCTTTTATGTATGTATTAATGAATATATATATATGTGTGTGTGTGTGTGTGTGTGTGTGTGTGTGTGTGTGTGTGTGTGTGTGTGTGAGGAGGGGGGGGGGGGGGTGCGCACATGATACGTGAAAATGATTCAATTCAGAAATATCTTCAGAGTATTTAGAACAGAAACCATAAACGAAGTAACTTTACAGGTACAGTTAGCAAAATTTCAATCCACCTATTTAGCCTTGAAAGTGGAAATTTCTCAAAATCTGTAACCATCGGTGCTAACCAAGTTCCGGTACTACTGTAAATGGGCAATAAGAAACATACTTATCATTTTGGGTCTGTACTGTCCCAGTTTCTTAGCATTTTTAATAGCTTAGTAAAACTGAAAAACCATGATTGGTGAGTTACCCTTCTTCTCTCCTATTAGCATGACATGACATGAATGTGCGCATCTCCCATCTATGTTCTCTTGCAGATCAGATCTGTGCTTGCCGCCGCCCCCCCCCCCCCCCCCCCCCCCGCCCCCTCCCTTCATACACATCCACATAGTGTGACAAACAAATGACAGCATATAATTGTCAGCATTGAAGAATGGTGAAGCTGCGACTACTGAGAAGGGTTGCATCAACTAGTGGAAATGCGTAACATTTTGGTGATTCACAGTAGCACAATCTTGTGCACAAAATTCGTAGCATTGGCTGTTGTCTTATTTTATGTATAAAATGTGATTTTATTTTTACTTATGTTTTAAAGTTTAGTATCCACTCTACTGTTTCCGTAATAGTTATTTCCAGAGGAAGATATACCTACAGCTGAAAGGGCACAATCATCAGCATAGTTATTACCAAGTAAATACAAGGGCTGGCAGAGGTAATTGTAAAGGAAAATACGCTTTCCTGCAAATTTAGATTCCTCCTTTTTCATATATTGGCCTGGACTATTTCAAAGGAATAGCTAATAAAATTAGGGTAATATTTTCAATTTCTTCTTTTTTTGTTCTTCCTTTTGACTGCCATCCACTAGTGTGTGATGCTGCCATCTGTTCTCTATTTTCACTTTATTTATTAATAATCATTTTTATCAAAATGATAGTTGTTATTGAGTACTACACAGCTCGATTACAGACGACTTTAAAAAAGTATGCTTTTTTTTTTCAGGTTCTGATATTTTCAACTTTCAAAAAAGTATTGGATCTTCTGGAAGTACTACTAGAATCCCTGGGCTACAGCTACTGTCGCCTCGATGGAGCGTCTAGTCTTGATGAACGAACTGAAAATGTTAATGAGTTTTGCAACCAGGAAAATATATTTGCATTTTTGATCTCGACAAGAGCAGGAGGATTGGGATTAAATCTTGTTGCTGCAGATACAGTCATCATCTTCGACAGTGACTGGGTGTGTATTGTTTTCCTTTTGATTTATGACTACCATTTGTGAAATTTAACAAAAAAAGTTAAATAAAAGGTGATTATGCATTACACTTGTTCAAAATATAATATTAAAGCATTGGGTAATTGGTAATTCTGAGAGAATGTCTACTCCAGACACCTTGTACCATTTAAAGGTTAGTGCTCTGTCAAATTTTTCTTTCATTTCCATATATATCCCATCTCATTTTCATCTGCTTCCTCTTCTCTTTCTATCGTACTGCCTTCAAATTTGATTCCCTCTTATAAATCCCCTGCATATTCCTTCCACTTTTCGGCCTTCCCTTCTTAGCTTTAGAACTGACTTTCCATCTGTGCTCCTATCTGTCGCACACGTCTCTCTTTTCTTCAATGTTTTCTTAAATCTTCCTTTGGCAACATCCATATTTCTATAGTCGTGTGTTTCTACAATCTCGCTTCCCCATTTTGCATCGTCTTTTGATTTCATTTCTTAGCCATCCATATTGCATTATGCCTGTTATATTTGCTGCATTTTTGTTTATTCTGTTTTCAGCAGTTAAAGTAAGTATTAAGTGTGTTGCCCAAGAATTTCTGGTGGGCCTTGGCTTTTTGCCTGTCTGATTGGACTGGTGACCAAGCAGTTTGGTCCCTTCTCCCCCCTCCCCTCTCACCCCCTTAAGTCAATCGACCTGTTTGATCCTCTCTTGGCTTCACTACTCAATTTCTCAAACCTACCCATTTATCTTCCATTGTTTTCTTTTATTATCATGCAGTCCATCATTTGCAATGCTTCGTTCAGAGAAAATTTGAGTCTCGTAATAAATAAATAAATACCCCACTCATACAGTTATAGCTGGTGGGGACTTCAACCTTCCCTCGATATGTTGGCAAAAATACTTGTTCAAAACCGGTGGTAGGCAGAAAACATCTTCAGAGATTGTCCTAAATGCTTTCTCCGAAAATTATTTCGTGCAGTTAGTCCACAAACCCAAGCAAATTGTAGATGGTTGCGAAAACACACTTGACCTCTTAGCTACAAACAATCCATAGCTAATAGAGAGCATCATGACTGATACAGGGATTAGTGATCACAAGGTCATTGTAGCTAGGCTCAATACCGTTTCTTCCAAATCCACCAGAAACAAACGCAAAATAATTTTATTTAAAAAAGCGGATAAAGTGTCACTAGAAGCCTTCCTAAGAGACAATCTCCATTCCTTCCGAACTGACTATGCAAATGTAGACAAGGTGTGGCTCAAATTCAAAGATATAGTAGCAATAGCAATTGATAGATTCATACCTCATAAATTGGTAAGAGATGGAACTGATCCTCCATGGTACACAAAACAGGTCCGAACGCAGTTGCAGAGGAAACGGAAAAAGCATGCGAAGTTCAGAACAACACGAAATCCCGAAGATTGGCGAAAATTTACAGACGCGCGAAATTTGGCATGGACTTCAATGCGAGATGCCTTTAATAGGCTCCACAACTAAACAGTCTCGAAATTTGGTAGAAAATCCAAAGAAATTCTGGTTGTATGTAAAGTACACAAGCGCAAAGACGCAGTCAATACCTTCGCTGCGCAGTGACGATGGTACTGTTACCGACGACTGTGCCGCTAAAGCGGAGTTATTGAACGCGGTTTTCCGAAATTCCTTCACCAGGGAAGACGAATGGAATATTCCAGAATTTGAAACACGGAACAGCTGCTAGCATGAGTTTCTTAGAAGTAGATACCTTAGAGGTTGCGAAGCAACTCAAATCGCTTGATACGGGCAAGTCTTTAGGTCCAGGCTGTATACCGATTAGGTTCCTTTCAGATTACGCTGATACAATAGCTCCCTATTTAGCAATCATATACAACCGCTCGCTCACCGATAGATCTGTACCTACAGATTGGAAAATTGCGCATGTCGCACCAGTGTTTAAGAAGGGTAGTAGGAGTAATCCATCGAACTACAGACCTATATCATTGACGTCGGTTTGCAGTAGGGTTTTGGAGCATATACTGTATTCAAACATTATGAATCACCTCGAAGGGAACGATCTATTGATACGTAATCAGCATGGTTTCAGAAAACATCGTACTTATGCAACACAGCTAGCTCTTTATTCGCACGAAGTAATGGCTGCTATCGACAGGGGATCTCAAGTTGATTCTGTATTTCTAGATTTCTGGAAAGCTTTTGACACCGTTCCTCGCAAGCGACTTCTAATCAAGCTGCGGGCCTATGGGGTATCGTCTCAGTTGTGCGACTGGATTTGTAATTTCCTGTCAGGAAGGTCGCAGTTCGTAGTAATAGACGGCAAATCATCGAGTAAAACTGAAGTGATATAAGGTGTTCCCCAGGGAAGGGTCCTGTGACCTCTGCTGTTCGTGATCTATATAAATGACCTGGGTGACAATCTGAGCAGTTCTCTTAGGTTGTTCACAGATGATGCTGTAATTTACTGTCTAGTAAGGTCATTCAAAGACCAGTATCAGTTACAAAGCGATTTAGAAAAGATTGCTGTATGGTGTGGCAGGTGGCAGTTGACACTAAATAACAAAAAGTGTGAGGTGATCCACATGAGTTCCAAAAGAAATCCGTTGGAATTCGATTACTCGATAAATAGTACAATTCTCAAGGCTGTCAATTCAACTAAGTACCTGGGTGTTAAAATTATGAACAACTTCAGTTGGAAAGACCACATAGATAATATTGTGGGGAAGGCGACCCAAAGGTTGCGTTTCATTGGCAGGACACTTAGAGAATGCAACAAGTCCACTAAAGAGACAGCTTACACTACACTCGTTCGTCCTCTGTTAGAATATTGCTGTGCGGTGTGAGGTCCTTACCAGGTGGGATTGACGGAGGACATTGAAAGGGTGCAAAAAAGGGCAGATCATTTTGTATTGTCACGTAATAGGGGGGAGAGTGTGACAGATATGATATGGGAGTTGAGATGGAAGTCATCAAAGCAAAGACGTTTTTCGTCGCGGCGAGATCTATTTACGAAATTTCAATCACCAACTTTCTCTTCCGGATGCGAAAATATTTTGTTGAGCCCAACCTACATAGGTAGGAATGATCATCAAAATAAAATAAGAGAAATCAGAGCTCGAACAGAAAAGTTTAGGTGTTCGTTTTTCCTGTGCGCTGTTTGGGACTGGAATGGTAGAGAGATAGTATGATTGTGGTTCGATGAACCCTCTGCCAAGCACTTAAATGTGAATTGCAGAGTAATCATGTAGATGTAGATGAAAGTCTTGATAGTGTTTGCTTCTTTAAATTTTAGCCAGCTCCCATCTCCTTAGTTTCCAATTTCTTCCATTTTAATCAGCAGTTGATAACCAGTAAATAGGGAAAGGAAAATTTTACGAAAATGATAAGACGGAAAATAACAAATAATTAGTGGTTTCAAGGGCAGTTTACTAACAATTGTAACTGATAGTTACAGAATGTTATAACTGCATTTTGACTCCTGATATCCTCAATGTTGAGTTTTGTGTATGATCTTAAAATAACAGTTCATTTCCTGCATAACGAACTTTGATTTTATGATGTAATTAGCAAAAAAGCACCACTGAATTTGGCAAAAAATCACCATAGAGTTTGGCAGAGAAACAATGCTGAATTCGGCAAACAAACAACACTGAATTTGGTCATGAAATAAAACAGTTTTTTTCTGCCCTTACCAATAAATTATGGTGAGAGTCCGTATCTGTCCTTGTAAATGTTTTTCAGTTTACAATGTTATTGCGAAATCTCAGTCTTGAAAAATGAACATGTTTTACAACAAAAAAATTTTAAGACCTGAAGGCGACAGCAGAGTTGATTGAAACTGGTTTTCGTAAATAAAGAAATAATTTGTGCAATCTTGTCTGTTGATTCGTTTTTTACAAACTGACAATGAGCTTTGCGCATGGTATATTAAATTGGATATTGCTGTGTTGCTGACTCAGATGTTGGTTAACAGTTTTAGAACCTCTGAACACTTTTAACATTATATCCCCATAATGTGAGCTAGTGTGATGTGCATTTGATCATGGGTGGAATTGGCCGAGAGTGAGTGCAATTTTATCTCAGATCGATTTTTATCCCTTTTCTCTGTTTTAACCACATTCCTGGGTGTCTATGACCCGGGACAACTGGGAGATCCGGGAAAGACCCGGGAATTTTTTAGAATTGCGGGAATTTTTCATTGTTTTAGTTTTCTGTTAAATTTTTGTAATTTGTCTGGTAAGAACCAATACTCTAACAAAGAATATTACTGTTTCTCGCTACTCCAGAATAATATTGCAGCAATAAAAAATGAACGTGAGAAAAAAAAAACGAAAATAAAACTTAAGTTGCAAAGGAATGCACCACATTCAACAACAAAACAGAGTGCTCATATAAGCATCTGCCAACAGAAAATGTGTGAAAGGTCTTAGGAAGACTATGCAATGTTTCATAACAACAAATTACCTCCGAGGAGCGTGACGTCACAGTTGTTTACATTAGAATCGTTGGAGCGGCTACGAGCGAGCTTATGCGCATGCGCGTATTAGTAACTTCTCCTGCTTCTGGTTACAGAAGTGTGGCAGTTAGCTGTATAAGCAATAGCAGCAAGCAACCAGATGCTATCCGGAAGAATTTCACTGTTGCGACAAAGCAGCCAGATTCACGTATGCGCAACAGGCCCGGAACTAGGGGGCTGGGCGCAGGAAGGGGGGTTGTGGGGATGGTGCCAAATTTGTATTATTGAGAAAAAAGACCTTGTTTCACAAAGTGTAGCATCCAGCGCACTTGGCCTATCGATTACTCATATGATTTTGAAGGCATCCCTATTGGTTTTTGAACAAATTCTAAGTTGATTTCTGAAAGAATTGTTAAGTTGATTTTTCAATGCGTGCATAGTGTGTGTGATGTTTCTGCCAGGGAATCCCCGTCGCATCTAGAAATAAACATTCCTGCAGACAAAAGGGGACGAGCATATACGAGCTGAGCGGTATAAAGCTGAGCGGGTGAATGCCATTCACTGTGTGTGTGGTTGACTCAGTTTGCAAGTGATCAGCGTTGTTATAACTACTAGCGAATTCCATAGATTCGGACTACCAGAGTAGAAATAAACGACTAACAGGAATAACAGGCAACAAAGATTGCATATTGTCTCCTCCGTGTATTCAAGAAAATGAAATTTTGACAGAAAATTTTTGGCCCGACCGCTACACTACTAAGGGTCAGTTATACAGTCCCCGGCTAGCAGCCGCTAAAGTTCTATTGTAGGAGTAGCGCGGAAAACGCGTTGTACGAACGCGTAATAATGCCTGATCGGAGAATAAATGCGGGATAACTAAACCGGTGATTGTGGCAGGGTTAGTGAAGTTAACCAGAGAATCTACTTCTCGATCTCATGCTTCAGAAGCTAGAATGTATGAATGAAATATGAAACTATTTCCTAACATGGAAAACTTTTTGCTTGTAGTAGGCCTAATAGGCATTTGATATTGGTACTTCGTGAATTATATTCCACCGTGTTATAAAAATGAACATTTGTGCCAAAACAATGTCGTTTATATGGCGTGTGTAACAATTGCTGCAATATTAGGCAGGCCTATTTCGTTTCGTCTAGGAGTGACAAAATACACGTAATCAGATCGAGAAACCACACCAGTTTTGGGTACTATTAGTATAACAGCTTTTCTAATATTAGACAATGACATTTTGTTTTTCATGTAGCTAAACTTTGATGAGGTAATAGATTCTTTCCTGGAAAGGAAAGTACGCCATATAAAGCTATGTCAAGGTTACAGAGAAAAAAAAAAAGCTAGGACCTAAGGATTGAAGAAATATTTACCGACTTGCTTGTCTGTTGTCTTTACTCGTTTTATGTATCCTATATTTAATTTTATGCCACACAAAACACCAAGTTATTAGCTAATACACAGTAAAGACTGCAAATTCCCTGAAGAGTTGTAGTTCTGCCGGTTACAAATAATCCCATCCAGTATTAATTGCGAGAATTTTTTAGAGGAGCAGAATGTCAAACCAGCCGACTGGGAGCAGGAGAGGCACCACAGGACATTTTAATTTCCACTGGTGTGAATATAGTTTGATGGCACCCATTACAAAATATTACATGTTTGAATTCCACAGAGCAAAATACAGAGACGTGCGATGGAAGAATGCTGCGTGGAGAGGTGTGGCACTGCACTTTGGCACACTTAAGACCAAATAACATGTCTTACATTCCCTCGAACATATATGTTTTATGTATCAGTTTCTTCAGAAAGATGTGTGCTAGAAAATGAAGATATTTTTGAAAAGTCGATTTCGTAAATTTTTAGCACCCTACCTCAAACGCTCGAGGGAGGGGTAGCGCCACTATCTAATATTGGCCCGGTTCGGAAATATCTTAGATCCGGACCTGATGCACAGAGCATCTGAGTTGTAGTGGGGAGGTGGTAGTCCCTATGTGACCCGTGTTTACGTTAAGTGGTTTTGCTGTTTCCTCTTCGTTTATTGCTCTCACGTCAAATGAAAACAAAACGGATTTCTGTGGCAGGGGGCTATCAAGTGAATTAAAATACATTCACATAATTATGGAAGGCTCAAATACGTAATTAGTTTCAGATTTTATTTTGTTTCCACCTTTCTGACAGTCAAGCATTAATCGTCTTGCAGAACAGTGAAGTTATTTTTGTCGATTTGTTAAGGAAATTTGACTTTTATTAATCTTTTCTGCTGAGGCAGTCAATTTAGTTGAAACGAAGTGTTTAATTCCACACAATTGGCTAGTTCCAACTGTTGGCTGCATTTCAAGTTCACGTTTTCATCATCCAGCACGTATGGCATTAAGCCTTAATAAAGAACCAAGCATGAGATAATACACTACTGGTACTCCAAGAAAATTTACATCTGAATCTGGACATACGAATGTGCACTTTAGGCCGAATGATGCATTTTTGTATAGTTCACAAAATTCCTATGCTCTTGGAGTATCCTCTTATGTCTTGTTTCTTTTATGGCATAATGTAAGATCTTTTAATGTTTCCTGCGTCATCGTAGCTGCTCAATTGTGGCGCTTTCTGGCAACTGCTGAAACAAATCTATTTCTAACAGGTGCGGGAAAATATTCCGAATGGTTGTTTGGAAAGCGTTACTTTCAAAGTAAATTTCCTTTTACGCAAGATGAACTCTGTGCGTGAATGTCTGATGAATTTCTTAAATCACAGAGCGTTTGACTCTCATTCAAAAATCAAATCTTTGAGGACGACCATTTAGAATATGTTCAAGCCCAGAAGATAAGACATTTATGTCGTCGTCAAAAATTTTACTGGCACATTTGTGTGATGTAGCTTAAAGTGGAACATGCACAAAAAAAATCAACATTATGTGTGAAAGCATAGCTTCTCTTGCAGCTTATTAATCTTAGAGACCAATATTATACGTAAAAGCTTTTCTTTTCTTGTAGCAACACTGTGTATATTAATTTAAACCATTACCTTTCCCTATTTGTGCGTTCGCGCTACTTAACAGTGATGTTGCTATTGGCTGACTACATCACGTGTCCTATGCTCTGAATATCCGCTGTCATTGGCTGGCAAGATCACATGACATGAGCTACGATTGGTGTACAAAAGCGCGTTGCAATCTCGATCTCAGTCCTTCGGAAAGTAACATGCGGTATTTGGTGGAGTTCGAATTTATACTTTCGTAATACGAAATATGCAATGTACATGTTGCTGCACATCAGACATCTTTCCAAAACGTGTTTTTTCCCCTGAGTTTCGTTTTCTAAAGTGCCGGGAAATTATACACCAGTGTATAAAACCACAACCATTGAAAGGATTGATAAGTTGTACAGTTTTGAGGAAAAGTATACTGTTACTTAACATGGAAAAAGGGTATTTTCATCTGGGAGAAAGTGTATTTTTAACTGGGAAATCCAGGAAAAATCTGGGAATTTTTTCTCCTCGTCCATGTATACATCCTGCATTCATTTCAGCTAACTTTGTAAGGGCACTGATAAAGTTGTCACCTGGGTGACACACACACACACACACACACACACACACACACACACACACAAAGTTAATAGCATTGCTTTACTGATATGTAAACTAGCGAAAGAACTGGCTCCAAGGTTGACATCCAGTGAGCCACACAGATTTATATATTAACTCCACCCATTGTCTGACACTTTTTAAAGAAAAATGTATGTCGGATTCCACCACATCCCTTTCAGCAATACGGCAAAATCAAATTTACTATGGAGATAAAAAAGAATGGGGTATTCGCTGGTCCTCAGTGTGGAAGTTTACCGAAAGCCTGATGGTAAACTTGGCCACAGAATATACGGGAAATTCACCAGCACGGACTGGTACTTACATGCCTCCTCCCACCATCACCCTATGCAGGAGAAATCCTCCCTGCACACTTTAACCAAGAGGTCCCCCAAGATCAGCAGTGAGCAATAGTTGAAACTGGAACGAAAAACCTTTGGGTCCATCTGTGGTGCCAGTGGTTACGAGATGAAGATGATAAATAAAACTAGGGTAACAAAGGCTAAAGGCAATAGGGAAGAGCAGAAGGAAACCAAAACACCGTCACATTGTGGACAAAATTCTCTGCCGAGCAGATATCAAGCCAATTTTCTGAAGCAGCAACAAAATAAAACATGTTCTTGGATCAACAAAAGATGCAGTTGACATGCTACGTATTACTGGAGTTTATGAAATCGACTGCAAGTGTGGACTAGTGCATTTAGGTGACTCAGGGTGACCGGTTAGTACACAGATATCTGAATGTGAAAGATATATCCATCCAAGAAAAAACACAAAGTTGGCAGTGGCAGAACACCAGGATCAGTAAGGCAAACAGCTATCACTCAGAGAAGTTTGCATACTGGCAAATCAGCCACTTATCTAGAGGAGGAAGATTATAGAGGCAACAGGAATAACCAAGTGATGCGCCAATGTGAATAAAGAAGATGGTTACAGGCTTCCAGTGTCCTGGCTGCCAGCAGTAACAGCACTATGGAATAACATGTCTCGCCAAGTCACACGCACAGGGGAGGCCACAGCGGCCTTAAGTACACAGGGCATAGGCATCTATGCACTAAGCAGAAAGCAAACAGCACTATGCCACATATGCCGGCAATTTCTCATTTGCCTGTTTCCGCCAGTGGCAAGAAATAAAGCCGATATCAATAAATGCCCCCCATCCCCCTGGCTCCTCTCCTCATCCACAAATATCAGGTTAAGATAACAGCATCTTCCACAAGTTTTTACTTGTTTGGCAGTCAGTAGAAATGCCAGAGGAAGGCCATTTGCAGCAGAGGCTGAAATGTCAGAGAATTATACATACAGGGTGTCCCAGCTATCTTGTCCACCCAAAATATCTCTGGAACAATAACAGCTATTGGAAAACGACTTTCACCAGTATCAGTGTAGGGCTGGGGCCCATGAATGTACATATTTGGAAACATTCTAAAACGAAAGCATATGTGTTTTTTAACACAAACTTATGTTTGTTTAAATGGACTTCCTATATTTTTTCTTTAGCAATCCATAGCCTGACAAAGCACATACACAATGGCGTTGATTGCATTACAATATTCCCATTCCATCCCGAGAAATTGAGACACGGAGTTGACGCTTGAAACACCCGACATGCGCTGCTAGCGCACGTCCTGAGGCTCAGGCGTGAACCCCATGCTGCCCGTAATCGTGATGTGATTGACATGCGTAATCACACTTCCATACTTATCAAGAGGTCCAAAGCGAATAATACGGTCTGCTGCCATCCTGCATTAACTTCGTACATTCCAGCAGGTATTTATCCCATAGGCTAGGGGTGATGCGGTTCTGTAACATATCATCAACTTAATATCTTGGGATGTAATGGGAATATTGCGATGCAATCAACGCCATTGTGTATGTGCTTTGTCATGCTATGCATTGCTGAAGAAAAAATATAGGTCAATTTAAAAAAAAACATAAGTTTGTGTTAAAAAACACATATGCTTTCGTTTTAGAATGTTTCCAAATATGTACAGTCATGGGCCCCAGCCCTACATTGATACCGGTGAAAGTCGTTTTCCAATAGCTGTTATTGTTCCAGAGATATTTTGGGTGGACAAGATAGCTGGGACACCCTTTATAAACAATGTGATCACATATTCTGAAGAATTTCACTGAAAGTTAGCTATTTTTACTCTCAAAAGTTACGTAAAGTTTCCTGACTATTGGTTTTTGGAAAAAGTCTTTGTTGACTCGCAGGTTGGTGTGTGATTTTTATGATCTGCAAAAGGGCACACACATATGAGTGGGAGTGGGTCCTACTTGCATGATGAGCACTGGAGTGACAGGTGGCACCTTCTGAGACTGGGGATACCTACTTTAAGGCACAGGCAATTGTGTGCAGCAGCAATTATCTTAAAGCTTCCTAATTGTTAATGCATATCACTATGCCACAACAAATTCTCCTAATGCCTCTCAATCTAGCCCATATATGATTTCAATTTCACACATTACGAAGCAGCCTGTAGATGCCTTAAAATTGGAAATAAATAAGACTTGAATTCCATTATTGCTACTCCATCTATGAAGCTTGATGTAATGTTATCTGCTTGGTGACCTAAGAGTTTCCTCTATGATTCCAAGTGTTATGCTGTGTTATCTATAGCTGTTTCAAGAACCATGAGATAAAGCAAAACTGTGTCGAGAAACAAATGAACAGCTTCTTAAAATTGCAGTATAGTGGTTTGGGGTTGATGTGTGGCTATAGACAAGTTTTGATGCTTTGAAAATTTTATATAAACAACAGAATCCATTGAAAGTTCATCAGAAATGAGATGCATTGTGATAGGTGCCACTCTAATATATAATGGAGTAGGTCTTGCAGTGTCATTTTTTTATAACGTTGGACTTCCGTAATGAGCTGTACTCATCTGTGCTACTATTGTAGGATTGTGTGTCCTTAAATTTTCCAAAAGAAAATCATTCCCTCTGTGTAATATGTTTTCACAAAACCAGAGTAAAAGGTAACAGGCCATTCAGTAATGAATCAGTGGACTGGTATAGAAATAACGTTTCAAAATTATTTCTTTACATTTGGTGTAAATAAAGATTAACATATGTGATGCATGAAGAGAAATTTTGATATGAATTAATGCTGGATGATATCTTAGAATCTTGGAAATATGCTGTACACCCAAAGTCCTTACACGAGGACAGGAAATTTGTTTTTGCCGTAGCAGAAAGAGCCACCCAGGTTTTCAGTTGAAGTGATATGGGGTAACCATTAGGATGCTTAGATGGGTATTTGTACCTGCTGCTTGCAAGTCGAACTCAGTACATTAAACAAGTTAAAGAGGTCTTCTGTGTTTGCTTGTGTGGTGTTCTTATTCTCCTATATCTGGTGACCTGACACCTGCCATCACTCCATATCTCCTACCCTCACATTCTCCTTTACTTTATCATCAGTCTATATTACCTGGCTGTAGACAGTCTACTCCACTAGTGGTTGTCACATTACATTGTTTGGTTAATCTTTTCATCAGCAAAACCTTTTTATAAATTTTACATTGGGTCTTCCTTAGACAACTTGCCTTTATTGTTATAATGGACAATCAGAAAATCTGTTCGAAGACCATACAGGCCAGAAGTGGTGTGCCAGTCAGGCAGAATGGCTGTGGCCATTGAGGCAATCTTCACACTGATGCATCAGGTTGAACATACCCGTTTGGTAAAGCACCGTATCCTGCTGCATAAAGAAAAGCATAGCTGCCTGCTGCACATCCTCATCTGATAGGAATATCAACCCTTCAAGGCCTTTTTTAAGGGATTGAAAGCTTAATAATAGCAGGGAGAGATCAGGACTGTAGGGTGGGTGCTCAAGTATCTCCTACTTGACTAGGTGTAACTTCTGCTAATTCCCCAGATCAATTGGCATCTGTGTACTGGTGTTTGTCCTTCGGCAGCCAAGAAAAGAATAAGAGCACATTGGCCCTGTTTGGATGTGTTTGGTAATAACATCGCCATAGTCGAAGTTTTTGCATTTACCACGCATGCATCGGAAAGCCATAAATGCCTCAGTAATCCTTGCTAACATATCAATGCTTATATACTCACATTGGAGGCCCACCGAGTTAATATGTGCTTTTTGATCAGCTGCTATGGACAAAAGTCCTAAAATTTTAAAGCAAAAGTAAGAACTCGTTAAGTAGTAAAGACATTTAACCACGTAAACAACAACGCAGAAAACTTCGCTAGCTATAAGATGAACCTTTTTCAGGTCGTGTGGAGATCGAAAAAGGATTAGTCTGAAAATCAGTAAAGTTAAGTGCTTTATTTATCTGTCTGTTGATGAATTGCTGCTTCTATCATTTGATTAATTTTACCTTGATGCTAGAAATATTTGTACATCTCCCGAGGACACACTATTACCGTAATAACAGTCTCGTACAGTTTCCAATAGCTACACAACCTGGCATCCTTATAGTTGTTACTGTAAGGTCAGTTGAAGCTAGTGTTTTGCCATTGTTTTATACTGTTCTGTAACACAAGTGACATTGTGAGTTCTAAAGTTCCTAGTTCCAAAGTTCTTGTGAGTCCTAAAGTTCCCTGTTTCAAGCAAGTGTGTCAGTTACAGTTAGTTTGATCAACATCAGGTTAACGTATGTACAGTGCTTCGTGTTTCATGTGCCTCTGTTTACCAGAACTTTGTACCATATTGGAAAAATTTACAGTAAAACAACAAATTAATGAACCGACTTTAAATGAATATTTCCATTGGTCACGGTGAAACTCCCATGAGAACAATGTTATTCCTGTCCACTTTTAAGGGATAAACATGAAACATTCTGCAAATTAAAATCCAATTTCTACACAATTCCTAATGTGTCCAAGAGAACTTATAATTAAATTTTCCGCAAGAGTTTCAAAGTTCTTTCAGTTTCACACAGGTCATAGATCGTGTCGTGTGATACAGTAAACAGTAACCGTTCTAATCAAATGACATATACCTAGATCGCAGTCAGTAACTTGACATCCTTTGTAATGAAACCAGCAAGTGTGTTGAATAACTCTGAAATCAATTTTGACCTTATATCACAGTCAGTTCACGAAGAGTGAAAAGTGCGGTAGTTTTTTTTATAATTGTTTGTTTATTGAATGGTGGAAGTTATCAATTTTACTTTTGTCAGTTTATGGTCCCTGAACATATAAAACTTAACAGTGCAGCAGAAGATGATGGTCTTCCATAATATTAATGACACTCTTAACATAAAACATTCAGACATTGTGAAGATTTATGATTTAGTGTCGTCTACATGTGCAGCATACTCAAATTTAAGAAAGCATTCTTAAATACTGAGGCTAACAATTCCTTTGGATCCAAAAGGAAGAATATTTGTTAGGCTACAATTGATGATGTGAAAAAGACTCTTTTGAAGTTGTTTCAAAGAATTAGAAGTGGCAACATTCCAATAAATGGAAAGAGGCTGTAAGAAAAGGTTCTTGAAATCAATATTGAAGACCTGAAAAATTCAGTGCATCAAATAGCTGTTTGGATCATTTTAAAAAACATCACACACTATTCTTTCAAAGTGGAAGTGGAAAATGTGAGGCTGTGGTCATAGAAAATGCAAACCCATTGGAAGAACATTAGATTGTCACAATTGATACAGAGTTATGAGCCCAGAGACACTTTCAGTGCTGATGAAACTGGCATCTTGTATGCTTTACTTCCTGCAAAGTGAGTAAAATGCCACAGATGTAATAACAAGTAAAGAAATGATGATGGCACTATTGTGTGTAAGTAGGGAAGGAAATGAAAACATTGCCCCCACCAAGAAGAAGAATGGAGTAGGATCCATTATAGTTCCGAAAATGTAACATTCTAGCACTGTTTTTGGTTGTGATGATGATTTCGTGACTTGCACAGCCAAGATTGATGCAAGTGAAATGTGTGAAATGCTTTGATGATAAAGATGAAAAGGAAGAAGAGGCGGTGGCCGCTGTTGCTTCAAGTTTTGCTGCTGTTGTGTGAGGAATTTGTACGGTCAGAAACTTCTTTGCTCTTTTAAAACAGATGAATCTGTTCTAACTTGTATCAATCAACTGCTGGAAGGACAAAACAAACGAGTCTCAATTTAAAAAAGAATAAATAGAGGATGGATTCTGTGAAAAGTGAAATAATTGCATGGTTGCGTCTTTTAAATTTGTACCACAGGATATGGCAATTTCATAATTATAGTGCTCATACCACCTAAAGATACTTGAATTATGATTTTAGGTTCCTCCTTCCACATACTATGGCAAAACCCCTTTTAAGGAAATAATATTTAAGTCCCTAGGGATTCATTAAGAAGAGATTTTACAGTGCATCTTCCGTTCCTTACATATGGTAGTTGAATAAAATGGTAATGGAAGTTCTGAATAGTGTACATAAGAGCACTCTCATCAGTAAACTACAATGACTTTTAAATTTCTGAGGAATCATTGTGCTAAATCGTGTAACTAATTAAAATGTTAAAAATGGACTGTGAAAAAGCTGTGGATCAGAGAAGAAAATTTTGCAATGTTAGTTTCACAATTTGTTAGAACATAATTTGTGATAAAAGGTAGTTTTTGTTTGTTACTGACAAGAAAGGCACACATCACATGTTTGTCCCTTTTCTGCCGCACCCAATTTTCTCTTTTAGAGGTTCGCTCTAAACAGTGGGTGCTCTTTAATATTTCTTTTTTTATTATTGACTCTTCAGCAAATGTGTGTTATATTTTTAACCTCCTTTCTTTTACTGTTCTGAATTTGCCGACTTAAAGACATTCTTTGCTCTGTAAGTGTCTTTGTCAGGCAGGCAGAGATCGAAGACAGGGTGAGGCTTTCCTTGCCACTGGATGATCCCTGGGGGACCCCTCATCTGGTCTGACAGAGATTCCAGTACAGCCCATACACTTCTCCATAAATTCTTTCTCAGCTCTGGCATCAGCGTTGCCTTCGGTGGTTCAGTCTTCCCACTCCTACGTATTTTCATCATCAGCATATGTAATCTGGGGATGTCAAGAATTCCGGATGAATTACCCCTAGATCGAGGAACTGGTGACCTTGCTGTTTAGTCCCTTAAACCCCAATCAACCAAATTAGAGGAAGGCATGCTTGTTAGCTTTCATTGCTGCCATTTCATTGACTTCACATGTCGCAAAATTGGAGGTAGAGCAATTTTAGAATGTCACGTGTTTTGTTAACATATTGCTTCTTTTACTTGCACGCATTTGACACTTGCCTCTTTTTTTTTTCTTTTGCAGAATCCACAGGCAGACCTTCAGGCCCAGGATAGGTGCCACAGGATTGGGCAGAAAAAACCAGTTAATGTTTACCGTCTTGTAACCAAAGGTACTATAGATGAAGTAATAATGAAGACAGCTGTGGCCAAGAGAAAACTTGAGAAAGTAGTTATCCTGGAAGGTGTGTACTATAATTAGTGGTGAACGTATGTTGAAGCTGGTCTATGTAGTGAACTGTAATGTTCTTGTAATAATTTCCAAACTACACATTATTAAACCTACTAATCGCATACTCCAGGAAAATATTTGGTGTGTTGGTTGATGGGGGTAGCAGAACCAACAAAAGTCCCAAGATAGTGTAAGACTTTAGAATGATATTCCCTTGTTTTGGGTCTGTAACAACTTTAGTCCAGTGCAAAATATAGTGTTCACTAACATTGTTGTCACCAATTTGTGTTGTGTTTTTGTTGTAGTAAGTTTTACTTCATGTGGCATTAACTTCTTGTGTTATGTGTCCTTTCTGTGCAAAAGCTGAAAATGAGCAAAAAGCAGTGTTGGCTGCTAACAGACTCCAGCTAAAATCACAGGAAGAGAATGCTGTCAGTGCAGGTAAAGTACCTTGTGATTTTGTTATTGATTGATCTAAGCCCCATCAGTCAGTGTGCCAAATGTCTTCAAGGAGTGCACGTATAATGGTATCTGTGCAGAGTTTTTGCCCGCGCGCGCGCACACACACACACACACACACACACACACACACACACACACACACACAGTAAATTTAAAATAGATTACTTCCAGTATAGTGTTTCAAAGGATCTGTGGGCTCATTGCAGCTGAATCCATTAACATCACCATGTGGATGCAATAGATTTTGTATTGTAATCATACTATTTTGTTTTTTTCCTCTTTTCTTTTCAAAGCACATACTATTTATATTCACATAGTTAGCTTGAAGTAGTGACACAAAATACGCTTTCAGTACTGTGCATGTTTGTTACAGACACCAGCAGTTTGACTGTACCCACTTCACATTAGTCAATATTCTTGCAAATTGCTTAATCTGAATTTTGTAACAGTATTTACATGCATGCATGTTAGGTTTAGCCATATTCTTCATAACTGGAGTTTAGTGGAGTTCTTCTTAATACATCCATGAGAAAGCTGTCCTCCCATTGACTTCTCATTTACGATGCGGACATTAGTATTAAACAAAAATTATATAGCTGTAATAACAAACTTCTGATTTAATTCTTCTTCAGGCAAATTCAACTTAACTGCAGATGGCGCAAATACAGAGCTCGATAGAGATAAATTGCGACATCTCCTGCAAGAGTCATTGGCGCATTGCGTAATAGATTCAGGAGACAGTGGTAAGAACTCCGAATTATATTCACTTTTAGAAATTTTAAGATTGAAGAAGCTGCTTATTATTATTATTGCTTATTATTATAAAGGAGACAAAGCTGTGTTGACTTGAAGGTTGGCTTTAACATTGTTGTGCTTTATGAACTGTGATTCTGTTGTAGGTAGTGTTCCTGTCTTCCGCTGAACTTTGAACTGACATACCCAGCCACTTCTAGGCAACCTATATTTTAATATTGACTCATAAACAGAATGCAGCTTGGTGTTTTCCACATTGACAGATCATTACAAGAGGTGAAAAAAGTGACAAGTGACAGGGAAAAAATGCCAGTGAATGGCTGAAGATTGAACCCCTGGGTTTGTGGACTTATTGCCAGACACTCACTGGGTCACACCTTATTTATTGTTATAAATTTATTTTCAGGAGCTGTCTCATTAAAATAATTGTATGAAGCAGGCTGAAAGTTGTGGTGTTTGTTAAAACCTCTCATATTCTATACATATCATAAAATAGTCTCCTGCTGTGGGGGTTTCTTCCCCATATATTAAGGCTAATCTCGGGAACTAATGTAGGGATTTTGATATGACTTTTAATAATAGATAGACTGATCCAAGTAGAAGATTTGTGGTATATAATTTATTACCATTACACCACACACATTGTCTGATACATAGTTCTCGAGACTCATTAGTGTGACACAAAGCATTCTGCCTCAGTTGATCATTCTGTCTGATCTTCATGATTTTGTCATTTTTTTCTCCATGGAGCCTCTATCTTCAGTCCACTTTGTCCCTGGTTTATTTGGGACCTCATTTTCTGATCTAACATTCCATTAGTACATCTTAACTCTGTATATGTCTTTGACTTCAGTTTCTGTTGAATCTATTTGTGCTTATCTAGGTAAAGTTTGACTTTGGTACGGTATTGTTGATCAGACCTCTTGTATGTATGTCGGAATTCTATTGGTGAGTGTTATTGGTGGTAGCCTGCTGATATGCCTGTAAAACTTTTAACGTTCTTTTTTTAATGTCTGCTGCTGGGTTTAACATCTTCTCTGTGGTTTTCATAGTGTGGAATCTGCATCCCTCTTCTGTCAGCTTTTGGCTGAGAATTTTCCTCATGATTTTGCATTTTTCCTTCAGTATGCTTTCCCTGTCACTTTTCATGGAATACTAGTGTCTCACTTGCATACGGTATTCCATGTTTGTTTACTGTGTTGTAGTGTCTGATCTTTGAATGAGCGTGTATTAATTATTATATATGACTTGTGCTGTGCCCGAAGCTTTTAATTTTTTGTTGTTGTGTCTTCTGTGAGATATTTTCTCCTCCTATAAGTTAGAGGATTACATCTAGATATTTAAGATGTGTTTATCTTGCTGTGTTTTGTGTCAAAGCCTGTTCAATTTTGAGCAGAATAATTTAGACTTATGGAAAGAGATTGCAGGCCAACTTTTTCTGCACATGTTTCATTTTAATACGGCTGAAAATTGTCAGAAATAAACTTCAAAGTCATTAAGATATCCCAACCCACACACACACACACACACACACACACACACACACACACACACACTCTGCTCACATAGACCAAAACCTTCAGCCTATTATCTGCAACCCACCTTCTTGTATAAAAGATATCAATTATTTCCTTCACTGACTCTCCACAGTTCCTGTTTCTGTACCACATTGTGTCCTGCTTCTCACTATTGATGCCACCTTCCTTCACACTAACATCCCTAATGTCCATGGTCTTGCTGCTACTGAGCACTAGCTTTCTCAATGCTTGACGGGATTCCAAACCTGCAACCTCCTTCCTGGTCACCATGACAAATGACATCCTCATCTACAATTATGTCTCCTTTGAAGACATCACCTACAAACAAGTCTGGGGTACAGCCATGGCAGAGTGTTTATGCCCCAGGAAATCTGGGGAAAAACCAGGAATTTTATACAGGAGAAAATGGAGGAAA
Source organism: Schistocerca cancellata (assembly GCF_023864275.1). NCBI lineage: Eukaryota > Metazoa > Arthropoda > Insecta > Orthoptera > Acrididae > Schistocerca > Schistocerca cancellata. The sequence goes on from NC_064632.1 coordinate 252,126,439, forward strand.
ATCCGAGAAATTTTTCATTGAAAAAATCTGGGAATTTTTCATTGTAAAATCTGGGAATTCTTCATTGTTTTAGTTTTCAGTTAAATTTTTGTAATTTTGACTGGTAAAAACTAATGCTCTAACAAAGACTATTGTTGTATCCCACTACTGCAGAATAATACTTCAGCAATAAAACATAAATGAGGAAAAAATAAACAAAATGAAACTTTTAAAAAAAAAAAAAAAGTGCCATTTACAACAACAAAACACCGTGCACACACTATTCCAACAGCAAAATGTGTGTGTTTACATTTATTGATTTTGCTATTTCCTCTTCATTTACAGCTCCCTCATCAAATGAAAACAAAACGGATTTCTGTGACCAGGAGCTATCCAGAGAATTAAAATACCTCACATAATTATGGAAGGCTGAAATTTATTATTAGTTTCAGTTTTTTGATTTGTATTTTACTTCCACATTTTTGGCAGTCAAGCATTAATCGCCTTACAGAACAATGAAGTTATTTTTGTCTGTTTGCTAAAGAAATTTGGCTTTTATTAATATTTTCAACTGAGGCAGTCAATTTATTTGAAACGAAGGGTTTCATTCCACAGCATGGGTTAGTCCCAACTGTTCGCTGAATTTCTAGTGCACATTTTAATCTTCTGGCACGTATGACATTATGCCATAATAAAGTACCAAACTTGAGATAGTGCAGTACTTGTACATCAGGAAAATGTACATCCTGAAAACCTTCATGTCTAGTTGAGGCCTACTTCGAGACATACGAATGTGCACTTCAAGCTGAATTATGCCTTTTAGTATGCTTTACGAGATTATAGTGCTCTTGGAGTATCCTCTGACATCCAGTTTCTGTTATGACATAGTGTAAGATCTCTTCATGTTTTATATGAGCTTCCTATGCCATCGTAGCTGTGCATGTGCAGTAACGCCCTTTTTTTTTTTTTTTTGGCACCCCGCACTCTCTGGCAACTGTTGAAATGAACCTATTTCTAACAGGTCTCGAGGGTTACTTTCACAGAAAATTTCTTTTTACGCAAGATGAATTGTGTTACATCTACATTCTACATCTACTTGACAACTCTGCAATTCACATTTAAGTGCTTGGCAGAGGATTCATCGAACCACAATCATACTATCTCTCTACCATTCCACTCCCGAACAGCGCACGCGAAAAACGAACACCTAACCCTTTCTGTTCGAGCTCTGATTTCTCTTATTTTATTTTGATGATCATTCCTACCTATGTAGGTTGGGCTCAACAAAATATTTTCGCATTCGGAAGAGAAAGTTGGTGACTGAAATTTCGTAAATAGATCTCGCCGCGACGAAAAACGTCTTTGCTTTAATGACTTCCATCCCGACTCTCGTATCATATATGCCACACTCTTTTTCCTATTACATGATAATACAAAACGAGCTGCCCTTTTTTGCACCCTTTCGATGTCCTCCGTCAATCCCACCTGGTAAGGATCCCACACCGTGCAGCAATATTCTAACAGAGGACGAACGAGTGTAGTGTAAGCTGTCGCTTTAGTGGACTTGTTGCATCTTCTAAGTGTCCTACCAATGAAACGCAGCCTTTGGCTCACAATTCCAACTGAAGTTGTTCGTAATTTTAACATCCAGGTACTTAGTTGAATTGACAGCCTTGGGAATTGTACTATTTATCGAGTAATCGAATTCCAATGGATTTCTTTTGGAACTCGTGTGGATCACCTCACACTTTTTGTTATTTAGCGTCAACTGCCACCTGCCACACCATACAGCAATCTTTTCTAAATCGCTTTGTAACTGATACTGGTCTCCGGATGACCTTACTAGACGGTAAATTACAGCATCATCTGCGAACAACCTAAGAGAACTGCTCAGATCGTCACCCAGGTCATTTATATAGATCAGGAACAGCAGAGGTCCCAGGACGCTTCCCTGGGGAACACCTGATATCACTTCAGTTTTACTCAATGACTTGCCGTCTATTACTACAAACTGCGACCTTCCTGACAGGAAATCACGAATCCAGTCGCGCAACTGAGATGATACCCCATAGGCCCGCAGCTTGATTAGAAGTCGCTTGTGAGGAATGGTGTCAAAAGCTTTCCGGAAATCTAGAAATACGGAATCAACTTGAGAGCTCCTGTCGATAGCAGCCATTACTTCGTGCGAATAAAGAGCTAGCTGCGCTGCACAAGAACAATGTTTTCTGAAACCATGCTGATTACGTATCAATAGATCGTTCCCTTTGTGGTGATTCATAATGTTTGAATACAGTATATGCTCCAAAACCCTACTGCAAACCGACGTCAATGATATAGGTCTGTAGTTCGATGGATTACTCCTACTACCCTTCTTAAACAGTGGTGCGACCTGCGCAATTTTCCAATCTGTAGGTACAGATCTATCTGTGAGTGAGCGGTTGTATATGATTGCTAAGTAGGGAGCTATTATATCAGTGTAATCTGAAAGGAACTTAACCGGTATACAATCTGGACCTAAAGACTTGCCCGTATCAAGTGATTTGAGTTGCTTCGCAACCCCTAAGGTATCTACTTCTAAGAAACTCATGCTAGCCGCTGTTCGTGTTTCAAATTCTGGAATATTCCATTCGTCTTCCCTGGTGAAGGAATTTCGGAAAACCGCGTTCAATAACTCCGCTTTAGCGGCACAGTCGTCGGTAACAGTACCATCGGCACTGCGCAGCGAAGGTATTGACTGCGTCTTGCCGCTTGTGTACTTAACATACGACCAGAATTTCTTCGGATTTTCTACCAAATTTCGAGACAATGTTTCGTTGTGGAACCTATTAAAGGCATCTCGCATTGAAGTCCGTGCCAAATTTCGCACGTCTGTAAATTATAGCCAATCTTCGGGATTTCGCGTTTTTCTGAACTTCGCGGATGTGCGATGAATTTCTTAAATCACAGATCGTTTGACTCTCATTTAAAACGTAGCACTTAGAGGACCAGCCATTTAGCTGAAATTTGAGCCCAGAAGACCACACAAAAATGTCATTATTTTAAATTTTACTGCCATGTTTGTATGATATACGAGGGTTGAATGAAAAGTAATGCCTCCACCTTTGTTAATTGGGTTTGGACGGGAATATTTTAATAAATCAAATGCTGAAATAATCCTTAGAATGTAATCTTTTAACTACCAATATTCACTCTTCCACGTAATCACCAGCAAATTGGATACAGTTCTGCCAACGATTAACAAGTTTTCTGAAGCTGTAAGGGAAGAAGTCGACACACTGTTTCCGCAACCACAGTTCTCTCAATATCTTCATCAGAAGCATGATGATGTCGCTGTAGATCATCTTTCATTATCAGGAACAGATGGAAGCCAGACAATGCTAAATCTGGACTGTATGAAGGATGCCGTACGTTGATGAGATTCAGTCTCTGAAGTTCTGCTGTGGTGGCGTGTGAAGTGTGTAGTTTGTCATTGTCATGCTGCAGGAAATCATTTCCCTTTTCCTTTCAGGCCCTTGTTAGCCATCGTTTCAGATTTCACAGTGTTGTGATGTAACACTCTGAATTTATTGTTGTTCCACGATCAAGGAATCAACAACATGGATAACACCATCTGCATCCCAAAATACTGTTGCCATGATTTTTTGCAGCCGAGGGCTTTGTGTCGGTATTCCATAGACTGACATTTTGTCTCCGGGACATAATGGTGTACCCACATTTCGTCTCCTGTCGCAATTGAATGGAGAAAGGCGTCGCGTTCATTCTCGTAATGCGGGACGAGGTCCCCGCAAATTTCAAGTCTGTGCGCTTTCATTTCAGGAGTCTGCATCCAGGAAACCATTGTGCACAGATCTTCCGATAGTCAAGCAAAGCAATAATGTGACCCACATGTTCTTGTGAAATGCAGATTGAGCTTCCAATTTCTCTCTGAGTTTATACGAGGATCGTCCTAAATCAATCTGTCAACATCTTGCTTGTGAAATTCAGTGGTTGCTGTCACAGGATGTCCAACTCTTTGTTTGTCATGCAGGTCAGATGTTCCTGCCCCAACATCTTTAAACTTACTCACCCAAAGATGCACAGTACTCACGTCAACACAATCACCATAAACTGCTCTCATTCTCTGATGAATCTTCTTTGGGGTAACACATTCTGCTGTCAAGAATTCAATGACTGCACATTGCTTAAATCGCATTGACCTACAGTCTGTGCAGGGTTCCATACTTTACACTGTAACAACACAACCGGTGAGTGCTAAAGCTTCCTGCCTACTGGAGCTGTAGAGAAGAGACTACGGAACAAGCCAGTACCAGCCGCATACCGATGCTGCGAACTGTTGAAGAGATACAAAGGTGGAGGCATTACTTATCAGTCAACCCTCGTATCTTAAAATGCAACACACGTATTTTACATGTGAAAACTTAGCTTCTCTTGTATCTTATTAATCTTAGAGATCAATATTATACGTGAAAGCTTAGCTTTTCTTGTATATTAATTTAAACCATTAAACAATCGAAAATCCAGGATGGAATGTAACAATACAAGAGAAGGAAAGTTGCTACTCACCATATAGCGGATATACTGAGTCGCGATAGGCACAATAAAAAGATTCATACACTTATAGGTTTCGGCCATTAAGGCCCTTGTCAGCAGTAGACACCACCCCCCCCCCCCCCCCCCGCCCCCAGCCCCCCCCCCCCCCTCCACCCACTGCGGGTCCGGGGGTTAGAATAGGCCCAATGTACTCCTGCCTGTCGTCGTAAGAGGCGACTAAAAGGAGTCCCTCCCCCTCAAGGGGGTAGTTTGCGCCTGCATCCGGAGACGGACCGTTCCACGACTTATATTTGTAGTCATTTTGGTTTTTCACTTATTCTGGTTTCTTCCTTCCTTTGTTTGGTTCTTTTCTTTGTCCTTCTCCCTCTCACTGTCTTCCTTACTTTTTCCCTTGCCTTCTTGTCCACCCTGTGGTCTCCGCCTCGGCGTTTGAGACAGTCTGTCCTTTCTCTCCCTCTCTCCCTTTTTTTTCCTCTTCTTCTTTCCTCCCTATGCATGCCTGAAGGCAGACCCACGCATTCGCACGCGTAGCCGGTGACGGGGTAACACGTAATTCCCCACCCTGGGTAGACAAGTAAGGCACGCACGCATCCATTGGTAAAGGCCCGGCCCAGGGAGGGGTGATTGCCTGAGCTGACACCTTCCGACCATGCCGATTGGTCCCTCCGTCCGTTTCTCGGGTGGTGTGACCTTAAGTGTAAAAATTCACCTAAGGCGGGAGTACCCTCTGAGAGGGTCCCCACAAGAAAGGAGCATGCCATCGGAGACACTGGCAATCATGGGGGATTCCTCCGCAATGGATTTCTCTTCTTCTTCTCCTCCTCTCTCGACTTCTGCCCAAAAACGGAAACTTGACCAGCCACCAGTGACAAAAGTACTACCGCCTGCCCCAAAGTTCCTCGTAGTTTCTCGATCTGAGGATTAAAAGGATTTTTCATCTGTCAACCCTTTCGTTATCCAGAAGGGTGTAGATGCCATAGCCGGATCTGTCAAGTCTTGTACCAGGATGCGTAACGGTACCTTGTTCTTAGAAACTGAGAGCGCATTTCAGGCACAAAAACTGCTTTGGGCCACACTCCTGTACACTTCCCCTGTCCGGGTGGAGGCTCACCGCACTTTGAATCTCCTCGTCAGTCAATCCGTCAAGTGATCTAGTATATACCACACCACGCGACGAATTCAAAGTGCGGTCACGAAAAAGTCAACAATGACCTTGTACCGGCCCGGACACTTTTCTTGACCCTTGATAGTGTTCAGCTGCCGTCGCGCATCAAAGCGGGCTACGAGGTTATTTCTGTTCGCCCCTACGTCCCGATACCTACGCGCTGCTACCAGTGTCAGCGTTTAAATCACACTCGCCAGTCCTGTTCTGATGTGGCTAAATGTGTCACTTGTGGCAGGGATGCCCATGAGGGCGACTGTCCACCTCCGTCTCCTCGTTGTGTGAACTGTCAGGGTGACCATGCAGTGTCCTCCTGCGACTGTCCCATCTAAAAGGACGAACGCTGATGACAGGAAATTCAGGTAAATGAGAAAGTGTCCACCTCGGCTGCTCGCGAGCTATTTTCTAGTAGGAAGCCCACTCTGTTCCCAGCGGGGAAATACAGTACTGTCCTCGCCTCTCCTCGGACTACCAGGGAGGTGGCGACGCAGACATGCGATCTGACCTTCAGCACTACGTTCGTCTGTTCGGCCAGTGCTAAGATCACCCGGCCAACGTCTCCTCTTCCTCCCGTCACCCCTAAGACACAAGCACCTTCATCAGCTTCTGCCAAGATGAAGACCCAAAAGTCAGATGCACAGGCCTTCAAGAAGGAACCGTCCCGTGCAGACTTCCTACGTACCTCGAACTCCCAGCCATCGACCAGTACTTCCACTAAACGACCTTCCAAGAAGGCTCATAGGAAACAAAGTTCTCCTCCGCCATGGCACGTTTCTTCTCCTACGCCACCCAGCAGTTGCCGCCCCCAGGCCATCATCCGTTTCGCCTGGCCGCACCACTGGTAGCAGAACATCCGGCCGTTCACCGGCGGAGGAAGCTCCCCCTCCCGGCCATCTTAACAAGGTGGCCGATGAACCTATTGAACCAATGGACAATGACTCTCCGCCTATTGATAACGGCGGCAGTGCTCGCTCGAAGCCAGGCCTTCAGCGGCCTTCGAGGTGACCCCTTCTTGCTTCTCCTTTTTCTTTTCTTCTCACGATGGCACTTCTTCATTGGAATATTCACAGCATTCGCTCCAACTGAAAGGAACTAAAATTGCTGCTACGCTTGCACTGTCCGCTCGTCGTAGCTCTCCAGGAAACGAAGCTACGCCCATGCGATCAAATTGACTTGGCACACTATGCCTCTGTGCATTTTGACCTACCCCCTGTGGCAGGTCTTCCGGCTCATGGAGAGGTTATGTTGCTGGACCGGGATGATATTTACTACGATCCCATCACATCGCACACCGGCCTGCAGGCAGTTGCCGTCTGAATTACTCTCCCCACTTTTACGTTTTCCAGTTGTACCGTTTACACTCCATCGTCGTCTGCCATTACCAGGGCAGAATGATGCAAATTATTGTTCAGCTACCAGCACCATTTTTGTTAACTGGAGACTTCAATGCCCACCATCCCCTTTGGGGCTCTCCAGCATCCTGCCGTAGGGGCTCCCTGTTAGCAGACCTTTTCAACCACCTCAGTCTTGTCTGCCTCAATACTGGCGCCCCTACTTTTCTTTCGGACACATCTCACACCTATTCCTATTTAGACCTCTCTATATGTACTACCCAACTTGCACGCCGGTTTGAGTGGTACACACTTTCTGATATGTATTTGAGCGATCACTTCCCGTGTGATATCCATCTCCTGCATCATACCCCCTCTCCGTGCTCAACTAGTTGGAACATCTCCAAAGCAGACTGGGGGCTCTTCTCTTCTCTTTCAGGATCAAACCTTCGCAAGCTGTGATAGTCAGGTCGCACACCTCACGGAAGTCATTCTCACTGCTGCTGAATATTCCATCCCTCACACTACTTCTCCGCGTCGCGTACCGGTCCCCTGGTGGACCGCAGCATGTAGAGACGCTTGACGTGCTTTACGCATCTTTAAACACCACCCTATGTTGGCGAATTGTATCAATTGTAAACGATTACGTGCGCAGAGTCGTCGTGTTATTAAAGAAAGCAAGAAAGCCAGCTGGGCTGCTTTGACAAGCACCTTCTTCTGTTGTTTGGGGTAGCCTGCGCTGGCTATCTGGCACTAAGGTCCTCACCAGTTTCTGGCTTGACAGTTGCAAATGATGTCCTTGTGGCCCCTGAGGATGTCTCCAATGCCTTTGGCCGCTTTTATGCAGAGGTTTCAAGCTCCGCTCATTACCACCCTGCCTTCCTCCCCCGAAAACAGGCAGAGGAGGCTAAGTCACCTAACTTCCGCTCCTCGAATTGTGAAAGTTATAATGCCCCATTCACCATGCGGGAACTCGAAAATGCACTTGCCCAGTCACGGTCCTCCGCTCCAGAGCCTGATTCTATTCATATTCAGATGCTGAAGAACCTTTCTCCTGCGGGTAAAGGTTTTCTTCTTCGTACTTATAATCGCATCTGGATTGAGGGTCATGTTCCCACACGCTGGCGCGAGTCTATTGTTGTCCCGATTCCTAAGCTGGGGAAGGACAAGCACTTGCCTTCCAGTTATCGACCCATCTCGCTTACCAGCTGTGTCTGTAAGGTGATGGAGCGAATGGTTAACTCTCGTTTGGTTTGGCTGCTCGAATGTCGACGCCTACTTACCAATGTACAATGTGGATTTCGTAGGCGCCGCTCTGCTGTTGACCATCTGGTTACCTTGTCGACCTTCATTATGAATAACTTCTTGCGGAAGCGCCCGACTGCGGCTGTGTTGTTTGATTTGGAGAAGGCTTACGACACCTGTTGGAGGGCGGGCATTCTCCACACCATGCATACGTGGGGCCTTCGCGGTCGCCTCCCTCTTTTTATTCGTGCCTTTTTAATGGATTGACAGTTCAGGGTACGTGTGGGTTCTATCCTGTCAGACGCCTTTCGCCAGGAGAATGGGGTGCCACAGGGCTCAGTTTTGAGCGTCGCTCTCTTCGCCATAGCGATCAATCCAATAATGGATTGCCTCCCAGCCGATGTATCAGGCTCCCTTTTCGTGGACGATTTTACCATCTATTGCAGCGCGCAGCGTACATGTTTCCTGGAGTGCTGTCTTCAGCGTTGTCTTGACTGTCTTTACTCCTGGAGTGTTGCCAATGGCTTCCATTTTTCTGCCGAGAAGACGGTCTGTATTAACTTCTGGCGCTACAAAGAGTTTCTCCCACCGTCCTTACGACTCGGTCCCGTTGCTCTCCCATTCGTGGAGACAACAAAAATTTTTAGGTCTTGCATTTGACAGGAAACTTATAGTCTGATTTAAACTAGTTGTCACTTGACGTTTGCGCTGCGAAGTTGCGGCGTTGTCACTTCAAGCACTGGCTGGAGGCAGCCACCTCAGCGCATCGTTACCCCCGCCGATAGAAAATCGTTTTAAAGCCTGTATCTCCTACAAAAAGTAAGTAAAAAATTTCAAACCCACATATGATGTATATCTCTACAATGTCTCTCAATCTGTCAAATATCTATTCTTAATTTTAATTAGGACAAGAGTTACGTTAATTTGTTTGAAACCATTTAAATTCTCGAATTCGCAAACAGCTTCTAACTTATCACGTCTTTACTGAAAAAGTATTAGTGTCACAGCAAAATATTTTTTTCCATTCATTACCAAAATAATGCACTCGGCAAAGAATCCTTCAAAGTTTTCGTAGTGCATTACGTTTCCTGTATACAAATTTCTGAAAACAGCGTTTTTAAGAAACCCTATCTGTACCGAACTCGAAACAAGTATGACGTTTAAAATCTCTATCTCCTACAAATATTATGTGAACATTTTGAAATTTACGTACAGTATCTGTCTCAGTGGTATCTATAAGCATATCAAATATCTTTTCTTAAATTTAATTAGGGCCGTTGTCACATTAACTATTGTAGTGTGAGAAATTTTCGCGTCTGGAATATTATTCTTCTTTAGATTGCAAATCTCGAAAACTATTACACACATTGAATAACATCTTGGTGTATAAACAAAATGAAATAGAATTAAAATTCAGTCTAACTTACCGTAAGGAGATGACGGGAGCTGGCCAAACAGTATTTCTTAGTCTCACAACAAGAATGAGAATTAATCGAAATAAATTCACAAATACAATATTTAATGGCAGTAAGTACACTACACACTAATTAGACAATGCGAAAACACCGCTTAATTCAGAGTCAGTCAGTGGAACTATCCGTGTCACTGCTCGTATTGACAGATATAATCAAGTCTTCGACACTTTGTTGTAAGATACCTTCATTGTTCCATGCGTCCTGTATCACTCCTTTCACGTGATGCATTACCTTCTGCCAGTCTTCCGATGTCACAATTTCAACTGCCTCTTTCAAAAGGCGTTCCACCTCGGTTAATGTGAATTTCTTATTTTCTGCAGCAATATGCCGTTTAACCTGAGCCCAAATCAGCTCTATTGCGTTGAAATGGAATCAGCTCTATTTCGTTGAAATGGCAATGGTAAGGAGGCAATCTGAGCACTTTATGCCCGTATTTTTTTGCTACTTCATCCACAATGTAAGTCGGGTTCTTTGGTTTGTGTTGCGATACAAGTTCTAATAATTCTGCCCTTGTCAAATTACTGTCGAACTGTACCTTATGTTTCTGTAACCAGCTAACAATGTCGTTTTTCCTCGTTGCCTTTGTGGGTGCTTTATCTTGTATTACTGAGTGATAAGGAGCGTTATCCATAACAATGATAGAGTTTTTTGTTAAGTTCTGGAGCACACCGTCTTCAAACCATTTCACAAAAGTATTGTGGTTCATCTCTTCGTGGTAGTCGGAGGTCTTATTTGAACTGAATAGCAGCAGACAATTTGGAATGAATCCTTTTGAATTTCCGGCATGTGCTACAATTATCCTTTTTCCTCTGCCGATCGGAGCTGCCATACTACCGCTGATGGTACCGTCTGTCCAGCCTTTTTTTAAACTGTGTCCTGAATTCACCCACGTTTCATCAAGCCAAACGATATCATCAAAATATGTCCCCACTAATTCTCTAAGAAAGCGGCATCGCCAGGCTGCAATATCTTGGCGTTCCATTAGTAACTTTCTGCCAGAGATGGATGTATAGCGGAATCCTAAGATTTTCACGACTCTTAACAAAGACGATTTACTACCCTGAAACAGGTCAGCCGCTGTGAGGGTAGCATGTAGTTTTTTGAGTGTTGGATACTCCTTGCCCGAATAAAATGCATATATTTGACGACGAATGGCATCTTCCTGAAAAGAGTCAAGTTTTGTGACCCTCTTCTCTAGTCGTCTCTTTTTCCCAGGTGTCTCCAATTTAGATGATTCACTTGAGCCTTATTTCGTGAATTTCTCCTTGCAGATTCTTATTACTGATCGTTCGCTAACTTGCAGAGCAGCTGCAGTTCGCTCCACCACCTTATCCAAAGGAACGAGAGGCCCTCCTGCATCCCTCTCTCTCTCAAAATTCTCCCTTAAGAACACACATATTCACACGCCTGACTGCGTATAACGACGCCATGTCCGCCACTTTTTGGAGGTTTCCGAGGAGTGTGCAGCCTCGGCCTCCCTCTCTTGCGATTGCTTTCATGAGACATCGTAAACACGCGAAGCTACAAGTCACTCAAATCTCTCACCTGCACGTCTACAACGGCTCGCTGAGGACTGGCTGGCACAATGCCTTAGTCAGCTCAGCAGAGCGAAGTGGCAACGCAGTGGCAGCCGACAGCGCCGGCTGCCATTGGTTTATTGGTGGCGGGAGCCCTGCAGCCCGTTGCCTGTCAAGTGACAACTACTTTAAATCAGACTATAGCTGGTCTCCACATGTGTCATATTTGGCTGCCCGTTGTACCCGTTCTCTAAATGTCCTCCATGTTCTCAGTGGTATGTTGTGGGGAGCGGATCGAACCGTCCTACTTCGCCTATATCGGTCGATCGTCCACTCAAAGCTGGATTACGGGAGCTTCGTATACTCCTCTGCACGGCCGTCCATCTTACGCCGCCTCAACTCTATACAACATCGGGGTTTACGTCTTGCGATCGGAGCGTTCTATACTAGTCCCGTCGAGAGTCTTCATGCTGAAGCCGGTGAATTTCCACTAACCTATCGGCACGATATACTGCTTTGTCGGTATGCCTGTCGGCTATTGTCAATGCCCGGCCACCCGTCTTATCGTTCCTTTTTTGACGACTCTCTCGACTGTCAATACGGGTTGTATGTCTCTGCTCTGCTACCCCCTGGAGTTCGCTTTCGTTGCCTCCTTCAGCACCTCGATTTTTCACTCCCTGCAACCTTTCGAGTGGGCAAGAGCCAAACGCCACCTTGGCTCCAGGCTCAGGTTTGCGTTCACCTTGACCTCAGCTCGCTCCCAAAGGAGGTTACCCCCACTTCGGTATACCGGCCCTGTTTTGTCGAACTTCATTCGAAGTTCATTAATATGATTTACATTTATACAGATGGCTCTAAGACCGATGATGGTGTCGGGTGTTCTTTTATTGTCGGGGCACACAGTTTCGGATACCGGCTCCATGGCTATTGTTCGGTCTTCACAGCTGAGCTATTTGCCCTCTACCAGGCTGTTCTTTACATCTGTCCCCACCGACATTCTGCTTATGTCATCTGCTCCGATTCCCTGAGCGCCATCCAGAGCCTCAGTGATCGGTATCCGGTTCACCCTTTCGTGCACCGGATCCAACACTCTCTTCAGCAGCTGGCGGACGACGGTTCTCCGGTTACCTTTATGTGGGTTCCTGGCCATGTCGGTATCCCTGGGAACGAAACTGCAGATGCCGCGGCCAAGGCTGCGGTCCTCCAGCCTCGGACAGCTTCCTGTTGTGTCCGTTCATCAGATTGTAGCAGGGTCATTTGTCAGCGCATTTTATCGCTGTGGCATGCCGATTGGGCTGCACTTACGGGCAATAAGGACCGAATCCTTGAAACCTCTTCCCACGGCTTGGACGACCTCTTCTCGCCCTTCTCAGCAGGAGGAGGTCATTTTGGCACGGTTACGAATTGGACACTGCCGGCTCAGCCATCGCCATCTGCTGACAGCCGCACCGGCGCCGCTCTGCCCATGTGGGCAATTGCTGACGGTACGCCACATTTTAACGTACTGTCCGAATTTTAATACACTGTGCGTTGAGCTTGGCCTGCCATGTACTCTGGATTCCATTTTAGCGGATGACCCAGGAGCAGCTGCTCGCGTTCTTCGTTTTTAATCCACTTGACTAACCTGTCTAAGGACATTTGATTATGCTGTTTTTTTAATCCTGTGCCTGTCAATATGTCTTTTATAGTGTTGTCTCTTTTAGTTGCTGTTTTAAGCTTGTGCCTCGCGGTGCATTCGTAACTTAGTCTGGGCGCTAATGACCATTGTAGTTGTGCGCCACAAAAAAAAAAAAGAAAAAGCACACATACACTCACGCAAATGCAACTTGCACACACGTCTGCAGTCTCAGAGAGCTGGAACTACACTGCAAGCAGCAGCACTAGTGCATGATGGGAGTGGCGACTGGGTGGGGGTAAGGAGGAGGCTGGGGTGGGGAGAGGGGAGGGATAGTATGGTGGGAGTGGCCAACAGTGAAGTGTTGCAGTTTAGACGATGGGCAGGAGAGAAGGGGGGGAGTGGGTAAGTAGCGGAAAGGAGAGAAATAAAAATAAAAATAAATTAATATACTGGGTGTGGCGGTGAAATTATAGCTGTGTAGTGCTGGAATGGGAACAGGGTGGGAGCTGGATGGGAGAGGACAGTGACTAACGAAGTTTGAGACCAGGAGGGTTATGAGAAGGTAGGATGTATTGCAGGGAAAGTACTCACCTGCGCAATTCAGAAAAGCTAGTGTTGGTGGGAAGGATCCATATGGCACAGGCTGTGAAGCAGTCATTGAGATGAGGGGTATCATGTTTGGCAGCATGTTCAGCAACAGGGTGGTCCACTTGTTTTTTGGCCACAGTTTGTCAGTGGCCGTTTATGCAGACAGACAGCTTGTTGGTTGTCATGCCCACATAGAATGCAGCACAGTGGTAGCAGCTTAGCTTGTAAATCACATGACTGGTTTCACAGGTAGCCCTGCCTTTGATGGGATAGGTGATGTTAGTGACCGGACTGGAGTAGGTGGTGGTAGGAGGATGTATGGGACAGGTCTTGCATCTAGGTCTATTACAGGGGTATGAGCCATGAGGTAATGTATTGGGAGCAGGGGTTGTGTAAGGATGGACGAGTATATTGTGTAGGTTCGGTGGACGGTGGAATACCACGGTAGGTAGGGTGGGAAGAATAGTGGGTAGGACATTCTCATTTCAGGGCACAACGAGAGGTAATCGAACCCTGGTGGAGAATGTAATTCAGTTGCTCCAGTCCTGGATGGTACTGAGTTACGAGGGGAATGCTCCTCTGTGGCCGGACTGTGGGACTTAGGGAGGTGGTGGGAGACTGGAAAGATAAGGCACGGGAGATTTATTTTTGTACAAGGATTGGAGGATAATTACGGTCGGTGAAGGCTTCAGCAAGACCTTCAGTGTATTTAGAGAAGGACTGCTCGTCACTGCAGATGCGACGACCACGGGTGGCTAGGCTGTACGGAAGGGATGTCTTGGTATGGAATAGGTGACAGCTGTTGAAGTGGAGGTTTTGCTGGTGGTTAGTAGGTTTGATATGGACGGAGATACTGATGTAGCCATCTGTGAGGTGGAGGTCAACATCTAGGAAGGTGGCTTGTTGGGTTGAATAGGACCAGGTGAAGCAAATGGGAGAGAAGTTGTTGAGTTCTGGAGGAATGTGGATAAGGTGTCCTCACCTTCAATCCAGATAGCAAAGATCATCAATGAGTGAACCAGGTGAGGGGTTTAGGATTCTGGGTTTTTAGAAAGGATTCCTCTAGATGGCCCATGAATAGGTTAGCATATGATGGTGCCATGATGGTGCCATGCGGGTGCCCATAGCCATACCGCGGATTTGTTTGTAGGTAATGACTTCAGAGGAGAAGTAACTGTGGGTGAGGATATAGTTGGTCATGGAGACTAGGAAGGAGGTTGTTGGTTTGGAATCCATAGGGCATCTAGAAAGGTAGTGTTCGATAGCAGTAAGGCCATGGGCATTAGGAATGTTAGTGTACTGGGAGGTGGCATCAATAGTGACGAGCAGGGCACCGTGTGGTAAAGGGAAAGGAACTGTGGAGAGTCGGTTGAGGAAATGGTTGGTATCTTTTATATAGGAGGATAGGTTCCGGGTAATAGGTTGAAGGTGTTGGTCTACGATAGCAGAGATTCTCTCAGTGGGGGCACAGTAACCGGCCACAATGTGGTGTCCTGTGTGGTTGGGTTTTTGGACTTTAGGAAGCATGTAGAAGGTGGGAGTGCGGGGAGTGGTAGGGGTAAGTAGAGAGATGGACTCTGGGGAGAGTTTCTGGGATGGGCCTAAGGATTTGAGTAGTGAATGGAGGTCCTGCTGGATTGCTGGAATGGGATTACTGTGGCATGATTTGTTGGTGGAAGTATCTGACAGCTGACAGAGTCCTTCTGCCACATAATCCTTGCGGTTCAAAACAATGGTGGTGGAGCCTTTGTCTGCAGGTATTATTATAAGATCGGGATCTGTTTTTAGATGGTGGACTGCAGTTCTTTCTACGGATGTAAGGGTAGTATGCATGTTGAGGGATTTGTAGAGTGATTGTGAGGCAAGGTTCGAGGATAAGAAAGTCTGTAAAGTTAATAGGGGGTAGTTTGGAGGCAGTGGGGGTGGATCACGGTTGGATGGAGGACTGAACTGAGTTAGGCAAGCTTCAATATTGGCCTTTGGTTGAGTCTGATTGGTTGGGTTGGTGGCAAAAAAGTGTTTCCACTGTAGGGACCGGGAGAAGGAGAGAAGGTCTTTAACTAGTCCTGCATGGTTGAATTTGGGAGTGGGGCAAAAGGTGAGGCCTTTTTGGAAAGGACTGACATTTCTGTGGGGCTAAGACTTCTGGAGGAAATGTTCATGACTGTGTTGCAGGTCTGATTAGGTTTTGGGTTGTGTGTGGTGGTGGGAGGGAGTTTTGGAGGGTGGGGTAAGTGTAGTAGGTCTGCGAGACAGGGTTTGTCAGCTATGAGGGGCCATGGGGGAGATTCTGGAAGTTGTTGTAGAAGTGATGGACAATTGTACTCCGAGGCAGGAGTAGGAACTGAGCAGGATGGAGAGCTTTTTGAGGTGGCGTTGTGCATGTTGCTCAAGTTCCTGCAGGGCAAGAGTTTCAATGTGTGTTATGGGTGCCTGGAATTTGAGATTCTGGGATTCAGTCTTTTAATTTCTTTTTCTTTTTATTTCTCTCCTTTCCGCTACCTACCCCCACCCCCCTCTGCACCTTCTCTGCTGCCCTCCATCTAAACTGCAACACTTCACTGTCCGCCACTTCCACCTTACTATCCCTCCCCCTCCTCGCCCCAGCCTTGTCC
Source organism: Schistocerca cancellata (assembly GCF_023864275.1). NCBI lineage: Eukaryota > Metazoa > Arthropoda > Insecta > Orthoptera > Acrididae > Schistocerca > Schistocerca cancellata. The sequence goes on from NC_064632.1 coordinate 252,142,520, forward strand.
TTACCCCCACCCAGCCGCTGCTCCCATCATGCACTGGTGCTGCTGCTCACCATTTAAACCATCAACTTTTTCTGTTTTTGTGTTTGAGCTTCTTTACTGTGACGTTGCTATTGGCTGACTACATCACGTGTCCTGTGCTGTGAATACCTGCTGTCATCGGCTGGCGAGATCACGTGACACGAGCTATGATTGGCTTACAAAAACGCATTGCAATCTTGAGTTGAGTGCTTCGGAAACTAACATGCTATGTGTGGTGGTTGTGGTGGAATTCGTATTTATACTTTCATAATACCAAAATATGCAGCATATTGTAATGCCAAAATGTGCAGTGTGAATGTTGCTGCACATCAAAGAGATTTCTAAATTTATTTATTTATTTTTTGTGTAAAGTGCTGGGAAGTTTTACACCGGTGTGTAAAACATTAGCCATTCGAAGGACTGATAAGTTTTATAGTTCTGTGGGAAATTATACTGTCACTTAAGAGGGAAAGAGTGTATTTTAACCTGAGAATAAGTGTGTTTTTTTAACTGGAAAATCCGAGAATTTTTTTTCCTTGTCCATGTGTACACCCTGCAATGGGCACCTGCATAACACCATCCCGTGCCAACCTATTAATGGGCAGTCTAGAGGAATCCTTTCTAATCACCCAGAATACCAAACCCTCATCTGTTTCAGATTCATTCATGACATCTTCATGATCTGAACTGAGTGTGAGGACACCCTATTCGTATTGCACCAGAACCTTCTTCCCCATTTGCTTCAGCTGTTCCTCCTCAACCCAACAAGCTACCATTCTCGGAGTTGGCCTCCACCTTAATGATGGCTACTTCATTACCTCAATCCATATCAAACCTGCCATCCACCAGCAATACTATCACTTTGATAGCTGCCACCCATGGCCATCGCATCTGTTGTGATGAGCAGTGCCTCTCAAAGTATACCAATGGTGTCACTGAGGCCCTCACAGACTGTACTTACCCTCCCAGCCTTGTACAGCAGCAGGTCTTGAGTTCCTTATCTCTTCAGTTACACCCCACTCCCAAAGTCCCATCGTCTCACCACAGAGGAACATTCCCCCCATGGCTCAGTACCACCCAGGAGTGGAGCAACTGAATCATATTCTGTGCCAGGGTTTCGACTATGTCTTGTTGTGCCCTGAAATGGGGAACATACTACCCACTATTCTTACCATCCCTCCCACAGTTATATTCTGCCGTCTATTGAACGTACACAATATCCTTGTCGGTCCCTACTCGGATATCCTCGTCGATCCCTACTCAACTTCTGGCCTAACCCGTAGCGTCACGATTCATATCCCTGTAATAGACCTAGATGCAGGGCCTGTCCCATACATTCTCCCACCACTACCGACTCCAGTCTGGTAACAAGTATCACCAATCCCACCAGAGGCAGGATTACCTGTGAACAGGTCATGTGATCTACAAGTTAAGCTGCAACCACTGTGTGCTACATTCTACATGGTAGTGACAACCAACTAACTGTCTCTCCATATGAATGGTTACTGACAAACTGTGGCCAAGGAACAGCTGGACCATCCAGTTGCTGAGCATGCTGCCCAATGGAATGTTCTTAGTTTTAATGACTGCTTCACAAACTTTGCCATCTTGATCCATCCTACCAACACCAGCTTTCCTGAATTGCTTCAGTGGGAACTCTCTTTGCAGTATATCCTATTTTCTCGTAACCCTTCCAACCTGGATTTTTCATTGCTAGAGAGTGGACTGCTTCTCAGTCAATTTTGAAGCATTCATAATACTTGCACTACACGGCATTTCTTTTCAGAAATACAGTTTCCGAATCACAACTTGCTTGAGCCACTGGAAATGTTTTGATTTTACCACCATTTAATCATAAGCATTCATACATTTTTAGAAGGAATTGTGTATTATACTGAGTGTATCAAAAAGAATGGCGTGATTTTAGAGTGTAATAATTACAGAACATGGAGAGCAGGACATGTGTATTGATTGAATCAACAGAAGACGTTTCATGTACTACCATTTACCAAGAGCGAATCAGTGACTAGTCTGGTGTGAGTTTAGTCAGCGTTTTGTGATTGATCATCTTTGCAAAAAACATGCATTGTTGCTACCTTCAGTTTGAAAAGAGAGGATATTTATGCAAAGGTAAGGGTCCAGGTCTGACCTACACTTCTTATAAAATGGTGGAAAGAATTCAGTAATGTTTGTGCGGAATCCTCAAAAGTCTACTAGGCACACCAAATATTCCTCATATGACTAATGAATGCTAGACCGATGTTTGATCTATAAACTATATAGATTACAATTCATGCAAGCTCTTTGGGTTGTTAAAAAGAAACATGTTGTCTTCAGCTGTACTCTGCCGAAGATGAGAGACTTTTGTCATGGTTAGTTTTCAGCACTAGAGCTACATTTCACGTTAGCAATAAAGTGAATGGAGAGAATATGCGCGTATAGGGACTTCAAAACCTTCTTGCACTTGTTAAGCATGAGACAGGATCACATTAAGTAAAACTTTTTTCATGTCATTTCTGGCCAAAAAGCGTATGGTGACTTCTTGGCTTGAGGAAAAAACAGGGACTGGAATGAGCTATCTTTGAATGTTGGAGCCCTGTCACCTGTCTTTTCCCACACCCATGAGGACTTCAGTGACTTCAAATTAAAAAAGATTGGAGCTCTGTTTCACTGTCACAATATTCTGTGACAATTCCTCAATGACATGTCACCTCAAGACTTGTATTGTATGCGTGGCATTCAGATACACTGACCTACATTCTTCACCTTCCAAAATCTTTCAATATGATCCCATGCGATTGTATCTGGTGGGGATATGTGAAGGAAAGTATTTTCGTCCCTCCTTTATGTCGTAACATAGATGAGCAGAAAACAGAATAAGAGCTGCTGCTACTTCTGTTGGCATAGATAGTTAAGAGTTTGTGACAAATTTACCTATTGTCTAGGTGTTGTCCATGACTATTGTTGCACACATAGGACGTTTGTAATAATGTAACTAAAAGTTGAAAATTTTTTGAGTATTTTGCAATTTGTCTGTTTTCTAATACATTTTTAAAAATAAATGTGTTTAAAACAGGATATTGTTTTTGATACACCCTGTATTATTCTTAAAATGTTGATGTATTATTGCATTGTGTGAAACATTACATGTATCTTACTTTTATGATTCCAGTATTAAAACCACATCAAATTGAAAGACTTCTGAAGAGGAGAAAATTTCCTGCGGATGATGATGAAGACAGTTCTTCATCTGAGGTAACTTACATTTCTTATTCATTCAATAACTGTGTTGTAGAGGAAGTACCATAAAATGGGCCAAGCAAGTAACTTATTATAGGAGAAAAAATTAGGGGTGATGGGGGGGAGTAATAGTCTACTTGTATGATCTTCTGTATTTTCTAATTGGAATTCTAATCTTAAATAATTTGAAAACAATGCTCAGGTTTACTTCACGATGTGGGGTAGGGGGGACTAGCTGTAACTATTTATCACTGTTAAGGTAAAATGGATCAGCATAATGGTTTTTAAAAATATGAAATCACCATTATGTTTCAAAACTGGATGTAATCAGCAAAATTTATACGTGATAACTAAAAAAAAAAAAAATTTAGTAACTTATACTGATTAATAGAAACTGATGGAACACTGAACTGCAAAGGAAAATAACTTGTAATCATAATATTCTATTCCTCACTCCCAGTATCTACACCAGAAACTTTATATTATTCTTTTCTAATACCTCTTGCTAAAAATTTGTATTTTGTCATATTAATGGTGGTAAGCATATGCAAAACAGAAGGTTTCTGATGTAATAATTGTAAGTATAATTTTGTAATTCAGTATTTTTATTTTATTTTAATTTTTTTAGTTTCTATTTATATATTTTTTAACATCTGTCACATCAGGAAATACAAAGTAATCTCACTTTTTACTCTACCTTATCCTGAGAGACTTTACTGATTTCTTCTTCTTTCTTCCCACAAAGAAGTAATCCATTTCATTTATACCAAAGGTCAGCTACACTGCAGTGCACTTCAGCTTCAACTTGGTTTCACCTTCACCTTTCTCAGCAGTTTCATTCTCAACATCTGGTTTATTAACAAGTTCTTCTTTCTCTTCTCATAAATCTTCTATGTTTCTTGCTCTGACACTTTTTTGAGGTTGAATATTCATTCTTTTTCTTGTTCTGCTGGTGCTTTGTGATGTTGGGGTGGCAGTTTCTTATGCAAGGGATAATGGTCATAGAAAACCAGTCATGAAATAAGAGATGCATTAAACCATCCAAGGGAAATATGTGTCCATCAGCTGCTCCTGCCACCATTACACTTGTGCTGGCTTTGCTGGAGTTGGTTATTTATTCTGGATGTTTCGTGTAGCACCTTACAACAACCTTGAGAGAACTGGTGTCATCTGTGGAGTTGGTCACGTCATAATTGGTGTGTGACAACTGAAAATCCCATCAAGTCGTGTTTGGAGATTGTCTTAGAGAATGTTACAGTTTTTTTGTTACAAGGAGTCTTGACCTCTGTATTTTCTACACATTTCACTGCAAATTCAGGATGGTGTTTCATAAGAGTGAATCCATTTCAAACCCAGTCTCTCACCTTCTAGTTGCTAATTGTTCTTAAGTGGGAATCCCCAGTTTGCTCGTAGGAAGAATGCTTTAACAAGGCTGTTTTCATCAGTGTGGCTAATTGCAGGTTCATCACCCTCGTAGGTCATCTGCAAACACCAGTAAAAGCCATAGCATAAAATTTAAATACCTTACGTATTGTGAACTGATTTCATTCCACTTTCTTCAGAACCTCAAGAAGATATTTTCCATTATTGTCTCATTTACCCTCCACTCCTAACTTTTTATCGAATTTCTGTGTCGTGGTCCACTTCATCTATCACTTTACAAAAAAAAGTAAACCCTGGCTTAAAAAGTACAAAACCAAAATTTACTAATTTCTCTTTTGTAAGAGTAAAATAAATATGTTTTACATTCATAACACTATTTCTTCTGTTCCTGCTGTAGCTTTGTTTCTTCAATGCTTTGTTTTCAATTTATGTAGAATTAGAGAAAAGGTGTATTTATAAAACTCCTTTGTATAAAATATGTTACTTATTCTTTCTTCAAAACAAATATCACTAAAATGACTGTGTTACTGGGTTTATCTTATTGAAATGACAGGAAAATAATTTTCTTCTTGTATATGATCCTTGTAGCATTGATTTACCTAAGCTGTACACTCGCAGTTCTCTTTTCTCCATTTTATGCTACTGTTCTGATTTAGTGCAGGAAGTAAAAAAAATGTAATGTAACTTGCTGAAGAGTCCTATTCTTCAGCTCTAATTTTTTTAAAAAAATCTTGCCTGCTCTGTTGTTTACTGTCTTGGATTTTCTTCACACACCAATTTAGGATGAATACAAATGTATATTTGTCCCATACTTCCTTATAAGTTTTTGCAAAAACAATGAAATATGAACATTTCTTGCTGCAAAACTTTTTAAGTTTCTCAAAATATTTATCTTTATTATGTGTACACTTTATGTATTTGAACTAATTCAGTAAATATTTTTTCTGTCCTAATGTTGGTACCTCTAAAACACCATTTTCGAAAAATACAGCAGCTTTTTCAGGTAATGAACATCAAAATGTTCAAAAAATGTGTGTGAAATCTTGTGGGACTTAGCAGTTAAGGTCATCAGTCCCTAAGCTTACACACTACTTAACCTAAATTATCCTAAGGACAAACACACCCATGCCGAAGGAAGGACTCGAACCTCTGCCGGGACCAGCCACACATGACTGCAGCGCCTTAGACCACGCGGCTAATGAAGGTCACTGTCTACTAATTTTTGGTTGGATGTAAGAGAGCAGAGGGACATTGATAGGTGATAAATCAGATGAATGTGGACAATGGGACATTAATTCAATGTTTTTCTCTGTCAAATTTTCAATTGTTTGTGTGACAGCTGATGTGGTGGTGATGATTCCTTGTGACTCAGCAGTCCGATGCATATATTTCCATTGGATACCACTTTGGTGACTTGGCATGACCGTAACATACTCCTGTAATTTTACCGGGGAAACAGATTCACAGTTTCATGTTCCTGAAAATTCTCACATTGTTGAGATATGGAGGCTAGGTTAAGCGTAGGCTGAAAATTCTGTAGTCCAAACAGGTTTTGCTTCTGCAACTTTTCAGTTTTGAGCATGTGGCCACCTAGCCTGGCACTGTCATGATGAACAATGATATGGCGTTCAGTAAGTTCTCCTTAGTGATGGAATAAGGAAAACTGACTGAACGCCATATCATTGTTCATCATGACAGTGCCAGGCTCAAAACTGATTGTTGTGTACTACTCAGTATTAATCATTGCTTGATCCTCTGATGCAAAAGCTGTGGCCATGACGAGTCCAGGGTAACTGAAGAAATAAAAGTATCATTTTCTTGATAGAGTTTCACGAATGGTGCTCCTCTGGGTGTTCGGAGATGAATTGAAACCAACAGTAAATTGCTACTTAGATCACAGCTCATACAAATGTATCCAAGTTTCATCTTCTGTTACAATATTGTATATAATTTTTGCATTTGTTTGGTCAAATTTTTTGAGTCTTCATCACAGCAGTTGGCAAAAGCCTGCTTGTGATCTGTGGTCGAATTGTAATGAATCTATCAAGAAGAATCCTTTTTAGCAGTTAAACATTCACAAAATATCAAATTAAGTGCAGTTTTTGATGTGCCTAAGGACTCACTTATCTCATATATCAATCCTCTTCAATTATGTTGTGCATAGCATTGATATTTTTTTGAACAAAACTGATTTTTTGTTGACCTTGGCAAAATTTGTTGTGGGCGAAAACACACTTGTGATGAAATTCTGCAAACCAATTTTGTACCATCATTTCTGAAGTTGATAAATTGTCAGAAGCTTAACTAATCAGTTCAAGACATTATTGCTGAATTAGGAATTTGTGAAAACTGTATAAAATCATCCAACGAAAGCTTCTGCGGGAAATTTCCATTTTTTCACAGCACTGCTTCTTTAAATGCTCTCTCTAAACAAACCATTCAGTCAGTTACTGATCTGGCTTTGTTTTAACAATATCAAGTGGCAAATGTTATAAAATAGTAATGTCACATCTCTGTAACTTCATCTAGAGGTCATTTTATAAAACTTGAAATGTGACCATCATACAAGATGAGGATATGTTAGCTCCGATAGCTGATGGTACAAAAATTGCCAAAATTACTCAACCACAGTTAAGACTTGATGGAAAATCATGGTCCTTTTTGTCAGTTATGTCAACAGAAGGCTTTTGTATTGATCTTTTCATGTCCAGTATATAACACTGCTGCTATCATATGTATTTTGCCACAAACAGTTAAAAGGGATTCACAACTGTGAATTACAGATTGCTAAACATATAATTTGACGACTCCAGTGGTAAAGATTTTTCTCATCTTTTGATAGATCTTAAAATTGGAGATATTTTGTACTTACAAAGAAACTCTCATATTACAACGAGCGAGGTGGCACAGTTGTTAGCACATTGGACTCGCGTCCGGGAGGACGACGGTTCAATCCCGCATCTGGTCATCCTAATTTAGGTTCTCTTTGATTTCCCTAAATCGCTTCAGGCAGATGCCGGGATGGTTTCTTTGAAAGGGCGCTGCCAACTTCATTCCCCATTCTACCCGAATCCGATGAGAACGATGACCTCGCAGTTTGGTCTCCTCCCCCAAATCAACCCAACTCTCTCATATTACCCCTCCCCCCCCCCCTCCCATAACATGCACAGACCACCGAAAAGAATACAACTAAAAGTAGATTTATAACAAATCTGACTTCAGAATATGAAATATTGCTAATGCATGAAATGTTACTTTATATCTTGACAGGTTGAAGATCTGACAGAACTTGCATGAACTATATGTGACCGATCACCTGGTGTGGTGATCAGTGGCTGACATCATGATGTTCCTTAGACTTTCAAACGGAGTGATGTTAAAGGATGTGTGCACATTTCAATGTGTGACAGTTTACTATAGCCTTAGTGAGAAGTGAGATATTTTTAATAGAATATCGCTATTTTTTACAAAAAGATTTAGGTATCGTGAATTGGAATTCTTGCCATTGGCTGGTGAAACTTTTATCGCAGAGTGAATTCGATAATACTATGAAAACCTGAGATTGGCACACATCACATATCACACCTAGTCTCAAAGATTGCTCAAGTTGTGATTTACCATTTGTAAAAATTATATGTAATATATTTTAAAAAGAATCTCATGTTCCACAGTATTTTATAATAAAAAGAATAAATATACCTTTATTGTTACTCCCTTTATTAAAATATAAATACATTTTTATTTTGTGTGATAAGTTGTCTCTTAAATCATTTAGATTTGAATCATTCCATTAATATGCATTCCCATTGTAATATTCTGTACTTTGCCAATAGAAAATTATGCTGCACTGAATGGAGGAAGGAGATCTGTCTGTATTGAAATCTAATTGTCTGGTTTACAATCGTGTTGTTTATACTGAAGGGGAGAAAGTAGTCTGCCTGTGAACCAATTGGGTATTGTTTCACATCTAACAGTAACATCTTTCCTGTAGTTTTTAGTAGGATTTTAGAAGCCTGTGACAAGAGTGACATGTCTTTCATAGTTACTCTTCCATAATAGCTGCTGTCAACCATATATTAACAACTGTAACAACTCAAGGAAAATATGAATCTACCTGTGATATTGCTCGAATACATCGGCAATTGTGGAAACTTCCTTGCTCCAAATTTGATGATTCTGTTTCATGAGACATCTGTTAATTTCACATACCATTTGTTTCATGTACAATGGCAAACTGACTGCTTCGTCCCAGGAGGATAGATTGTCAAGTGATCTTAACAAGAAGTGATGTGACGCTATTGCCGTGTCCTGTGTGTGCAGCACAATCGCGCTTTACGTATTATCAGTGACATGCTTGAGTGGACATCCCAGCAACTACGAGATACTGACCATCTGATTTTTAGGAAAACTATTCAGTGAAAAGAATTAATTTTCACGTCTTACAGTTTGATATTGTTGCTTGATGGATGACTGAATTTGTTTTCTTTACTCAAGAATTTTGTAAAGATAGAAACACATTGTGTTGACTTTGCGTATGGTTCATTTTAGGTCATACGTTGCTGTAAAGGAAAAATAGCTAACACATCGAAACAGTATTTAAAGCTGAGACCTGAGTGATATCTTTCACTGTTCAGAGGTATTGGTTTTGCACTGTGTGCCCAGCATTCTGTCTGTCTGAACTTGAATCTACCTGTTGTTTTTCATAAAAAATTAAAGCTGCTGAAACAAGGTTCTTCGCAAATGATTGGATGTAAACAATTGTGTATTTTACTGCACGATTAATACTCAAAACTTTGTGTATTGAGATATGAAAAACTATAGCCTTTTGATGGAGTAATGTACTTCTCTCAACAGAATTTAATACTTCATCAAAAGAACACTGTGGCATTGCACACATTAATATTTATGGTATTCTATGTGGTCTTTAATGGAAACCTGTTTGTTATGTTATAAAATGTAATTGCTAAGTACCTACATTTTAATTGTATCAGTTTCCATTGGACGTTTAGTTTATTTACAACCTTTTGAGTGCTTTATAGCTACATTTGATGATATCAGCTTGCTTGCCAACTAGTATGTCCAGTAATGCTATTGAAATGGCCTTTATACGGCTGTGTCTGTTACTCTGCTTCAGTTTCTTTTTCTCCATAATGCCAAGGACTAGGTATAATTGTCTTGTCACCATCTTCATGATTTCTTCCTCTGTACAATCACAAAACTGTGCCATTTTCTCAGCCAAAAACAGAGATGAAAATAGCAACACAAATAAGATCATAACAGGAAATATACACGAAGGTCAAACACTGGAAATCTACTGAGCACTGTGGATGGACATGTTACTATCTAGCGGTTAAGTGCATCACACATTAACGCATCTGGAGCACAGGGGGACCTGAGTGGCAGCCCACCTTAACACATCGGGAGCTGAAAGGCATTGGCAAGTGGCTGCGCATGTGTGTCTATAGAACATGAAAGAAGGAACAATAGTATTCATAAACACATCCATATTTCTGGAAGACAGTAGCAATAGAGTGCATTAATATGTCTAGAGCAGTCAAGGGTTTAATGATATATAGGAAGAGCCATCACCATAATTAGTTCAGCAACCTAACTGAGAGAAACACACATACGATGTAAACATTTTCCTGACATTCACAATGAGTATTTTGATGTGACACGCACAATGCAAGGAAGCACAGAAATAAAACAAAAATCTACTAGTTGTGTCAGAATGTTTTGATACAAGGTTTGAAGGCCTTTACCAAATGTTGTCATTAGTGAGGTTCTGTTGTTCAGAGTTTGTAGTCCAAATCCTCAGGCAATGTACCGAGTAGAAACTATGCATTACGTAAACAATTATGTTAGATATTCAATACTTATGTACGTCCACATTAACACGAGAACAACAGGAATTATTTTGCAATTAAAACTGATAGTACTTGAATGCCCATACTGTCAGAGCATACCTTCTTTCTTATTTTAGTGGAGTATTGGCTGAAAGAAAAAGAAAACATTCATACTGAATTTGTAGTTTTCCCTTGGTAGTCGTATCTGTGATCGGATTCATTCAGTGTATAAAAATACAGCAAAGCAAAATTGTGTTTTCTTATAATCTTTAAGAGCCGATTGCAAACAATGCATTACTTAGAGATTACTTTCATGTTTTCCCACGCAGAAGTTTCTTCCAGGTGTCACATATGTCAGTTATCTTGTTCTTTCATTTCGACACTGAACAATTTAAGAGTAAAGGAGACCACTCAACAAATAGCAGAAGCATTGAGTTGTCGGCAGGTGCACATACATGGGGATACATCAGTAAACGTGAATTATTTTTTAAAAGCCATATATTTTCAAATGGCTTACAAAATAACTTTCTCCCCTTCAAAATACTCTCCATTACAACTAATACATTTGTCCTGCTGGTGCTTCCACTCTTCGAAACATTTTTTGCTTAACTTCTTTAGTGTTGTCAACTTGGTGTCCTTTTATACCCACTTTAATGCGTGGAATCAAGAAGAAGTCACACGGAGACAGGTCAGGCAAGTAAGTGTGTAGGGTAGTGGAACCATGCCATTCTGTCTTTAACAGAGATGTGTGTAGGTGTGTTTTCATGTGGAAGAACCAGTCTCCTGTCTGCCACATATTGGGTCTCCAAGATAACTGACTAATCTCCTGCAAGTTGATCAACTGTCTATCATGGGTCTGTGAGCCCAAGCTCTCGAATTTTTTCAGTATTTTCGTCGATTTGGGCAGCTGATAGATGTTCAGAACGAGGTTTGTCATCAATTGACATGTCGCCATTTTTAAATTCAGCAAACCACTTGTACACTTAAGTTTTTAAAACAGTTTCGGCAGCATTTTTACTGAGAAGAAAACAGCTGCAAATTGTCCACTTAAACTTGCTGTCATAAAAAATGTAACAAGAACAACACAGTGATAGCAAAAATAATCACTGCAGATGAACAGAACAAGCCAGGTAGACGGCACTGGCGTTGTACACACCTAGCGGCAAAAATGCGTACTACACAAGCTTTGACCATGGCAGTGTTATTCCACAGGTTTTTAAATACCCTTCCGTAGAAGAGAAGCTATCTTTCGACATAAATACTTTCTTGAGCCAGAGTACAAATGCACACACAACTGTGCCCTTACATCAGGGGTTCTAAACTTTTTCTGCCCTACCCTCTCCCCTCTCCTGTTTCTCTTTCCTTCCTCAGCACTTCGCACGCTTGACACAAAGAAGGACTTATGATACGTGTTGACTTCTAATTGTTGCAAACATCAATTACAATAATAATAATAGTGTGTGTTCTTCGAGCACATCAGGTTTAATTCTTTTTAAATTATCACACTTTTTTATTATTCCAAAGTGGAGAAAGTTAACAGTCACAGCTCCGTGAGGAGTTATTGGAACTGAGCGAGCATGTGTACTTCTCTATACACTTTTTTTTTTAGAAATTAATTTGTTAGTTAAAGTTAAATTGTTTCCTTGTATTTTGTTTTTAATTCATAAGAGGTGTTTTAATATGTGAAAGATCACAAGGTACAAATGATGATAGAACAGCAGTCAACATTTAAATGCCAATTTAAAAACTGTTATACCCAAACTGATCATCAAAAGGGAAAAAAACAAGAGTAAAAATTCACACAGTTCAAAATTCAGAATTTTTTGTCATTTGCACATTGTGTGATGTGTGTGCTTAAATTTCTGAAGAACACACTCAGTCTTGGCTGGTTCTTCTAAAAGGCTACTCACAGATCCCCTTCCAGCTGCAGTCAAGACTGATGTTTCCTCTTGATTAATGGCACTGCCAAAACTGTTGACACTCACAAGTAAGTTGATGTGAAGGATAACAACACATTCACTATCTTTCTTGCTGAATTGGAAAATTCATGCAGTCTGCACACAAAAAGTTTCTAGTGTTATCGATTTAAATCCTTTTGGAAGTGTTCTATCACTGGAGAGTTTATTAGCTTCTACTGTTGACGAGTGGTCTATTATGATGTTATCGAATGGAATGTGAATCCAGTCATACTCTGACAAAAGTTCTGGGAATATATCCTTGAACTGTTGACTAAAGTATTCGAGATTTTTTTTCCTCCGGAAATCGTTCAGACAAGAAAGCACCTTGCAGCTACCCTTCTATATCTGGGTTAACCATAGCCCAAGTTTACTAAAAAATGCAAGTACTTTCTTGCTTAGGAAGATAATATTACTATTATTTAAGTTCATTCAGTTCCTCAGAAACGACGGCCAAATAGTCAATATTGGAAGCCATTTTTCATCCAGAAACGGACCTGTGACTGCAGGACTGCTGTTCAACATGTAAAGACAGAAGTTCATCCTTCAGGTCTACAATGCAACATAGAACTGTACCATGACACGACCAACACACCTTTGTGTGCAGTAGAAGCGAATCGGGAGTAGAACCAATCTCCTCGCAAAGACTGTAAAATATCCTACTGTTTAAAGCTCTTGCTTACACAAATATTACAACAGTGACTACACCATTCAGCTCTTTATAGACTTCCAGTTGTACTACTTTAGAAGACAGTGCCTCCATGTGCACCATGCAATGCGTGTATTTTACGGGAGAAGAAATAGCACATATTCTTGGCTTGAAACCCTTCTTAGTTCCAGTAAATGTAGACGCCACCTCGGTACATGCACCAGCACAACTCGTTGCTTTACAAAATTGGTAGTCCTTGATACATTTCATCTTCATAACAATAGCATAAAAAAAAGCTGTCAAAGATTTCCCATATCACTGTCGTCAGTAAGTTACAGGGTGAGTTTTGCACTATCATGAAGGTGCTGTAGCAGTTGATTTTTTGAGTCAGTGGCTGTTGCATCAATACGACGAGCCATGGTATCATCTGAGAGTAGTATTAACTTCAGACTCACTAAACCTTTCTCTGCACATGATTTCGCACATTTTGATGGTTGGGGGAAGAATTAATTTCTTACCAATAATATGTGGTGATCTGGATTTTGTTATTAAGTAGGATACCTCTAGGAATGTTCTTAGGAACTCGAATTTTTTTTTTTTTTTTTTTTTTTTTTTTTTTTTTTTTTTTTTTTTTTTTTTTTTTGAGAAATCTGATATTTCCTTTTAGTTGTTGATCATGATGCTTAGAAAATTTGATAGGTCCGAATATTTTATCTGCAGGTGTGTGTTTAGTTATATGACTGTTTGCTGAAATCTCCAAATGAAGAACACATTGAGATGGTTCTTCATTATTCAAACAAATGCGGGCAAAGGCTAATGTCAGATAAACAACTCGATATTTACACGCTTTGATTTTGTGTTTAGAACTGATGCTGCTGATAGAAATAGAGGAAGATGTGAAAGAAGAATGTATTTTGATTTAATTTCAATCTTTTTCCTTATTAGAACTGCATACTTTCGAAGGAGAGGATCTCTCGTTACCACTGCAATGGGAATTATGCCAGTTTTAATCACTTTATCTCAAATCTGGTTAATTACTTCCACTGAAAAGGCACTAGAATTAAGCTTGTAGCTGACTCCGTAAGTCTGGTTGAAATGGAGTGGACTGTCAAATTGGCAGTGATTAACAATCTATTTTTGCAGTCAGTGTTGCAAGAAAGTTTCAGTCACATTGTCAAGCAGCTAATTGTCATCAGTGGTTATTAAATATTTGGTAAGTAGGTACCCCTGCGAGTGATTGGTGGCAGGGGCTGTGCGATGAAACATTACTTGCGACTTTTCTTGGCATTCCTTCTGACAGGTTCTACTATTCAGTTCTTGTGAAGTAAAACAGCAAATTAGTGATGGGGAGCTTCTTTACGTGTTTAATGGAAATGAGAATCTGATGTTAGCAATATTTCTTTATTAGCAGCCTTTATGTTACACAGGTCAATCCATACCAAGTGGTCTAAGAAAAAAATAATTGGTTGCTTGATCATCTCAGAAAAATTTTATATTTGCTGGGTGAAAATAATGTTCCAAAAAAATTTATTGTTTATTATTTTGAAATGGCGACCATATTTGTTCCAGGCCGCATGAGTTTTTTCATATTTGCAAGCATCTACATTTTTTACAATTATTCAGTAGTGGATTGTCCTAAGCCTTTCAGCTTAAATGCATTTAGTTCAACACACTCTGGGCTACAAATTAACATCATTATCACTTAGCTGAATTTATTCTTTAATATATTTTTAATAGTTCAAAGTTATCAGCCACAAATTAAAAAACCTCAATTTTTGAACAGTAGTTTTCCAAAGAAAGATTAATTTCTCAGCTTTAACATTTTTTTCTGCTATTACACTGTATAGTATAGTTACTTTTTATAGAGTATCAATGGTGAGCAGCTTACACTTAAAAAAGTACACTATTATAGAAAATGCATTTTTTTTTATTTTTCCATTTTGTGGCCTGCAATACCTTTGTTGGGGGACCAGATAAAAATCTGAAAGTTTCACAGTTAATAGACCTTTATGATACCAAACTTCAGTATAAATTTCAACTTTGAGATTCAATTAGAAGTTATGGAAAAAAATTACAAATACAAGTCAAAAATATGTTTTTTAACATCTGCAATATCTAGGCTTATGGAATAAAATATGTCACAGTATATAATTTAATATCTATGATTACTTACTTTTTTATTGAAAATAAGCCTACCAATTACATTATATTATTCTCTTGTTATTTGTTTTTAGCACATTGCTCATTGAACATTTGAGAAATTTGTTCACTCAGTTTGAGTGTTAGATTATAAGTTCGCCCAGTCACAGTTGTTAATTCCATGAGAGACAGCTTCCTTAGTACTTTTTTAAGTGGCATCCAAACTTGATCCTTATCAATTTTTTAAAAGATGTCCTTGGTCATGGAGGGTGATAAAATACAACATGTACATCTTGGTTTTGGCAGTCAACAATATTATCAACTTCGCCAATCCACCACTGTTCATCGTAAACACAAGCCACTATGTCTTTATTTTGAAGAACCAGTTGGACAAGCTATCCACACTGATGAAGTTCACTATCAGTTGAAGTTGTTGTGATCTTACACTTCAGTAAGTTGTGTGAATGGGGTACAAAACAATGAATAGATCGAGTGCCTTTAATCTTCTGACAAGTGTTGTACCTTTCCTTCAAGACACTGTCATAGACTTCTTATATTTCCTCACATTGTACAAAAACATATGTAATTCCTTTGATATCATTTTTACAGAATTCAAACATTTCTTGAGGTGCTACAATTGTCATTGGTCCGTTGCAAACTTGCTTTTGTGACAGCTTGCTTCGTTGTACCCCCGACACCATCACAAGCATTCTTCCCATGGCATGAAGCGAAAAAGTGCCATTCTACATCAAACCCAAAATCTTTTTTATGAAAGGAGATGTTAGTAAATTCTTTTTTGTTTTTATATTAACCCATTAGTGCCCGAATTAATTTTTTTGTGATTTTTTTTATAAAAAATTGCATTATTATGTCTGTAAAAGGCATAAATTACACAATAGAGTTGTTTCGACGAAAGTCATTACCACCATTAGCGAGATATTTGATGTTGCCTTATGGCAACGCTAGGCGCTTTCACTACCTACATTTATATGGATTACAACTTCAACTAAAACAAGTAGGTCATTGAAATTTCTTATTACATATACAAGTTTTGTGCAAATTTATTATTCAGTCTTCATCACACAATTGATACTTTATAACACAGTACAATTAATAATCAAAAATCAAACCTCGAACTCAGCATTATTTTACATGAAAGTCAATACACAATCCCACATTACACTTTGAACACATTATTCTCACAATAGATTTACAGTCCTTGTGTGCACACCTTTTCTTCTTCTTTCCTTCTGTGTGCTGGACGAGGTGGTCAGTCTAATCAAATCTAATTGAATCTGATATGCGGCTGTCGGAACATGCCCTTGAAGCAGATGGTCTCCCAGCTCCTTTTGGTAAAGCTTGGTGTCTTTGCAAGTACACTGTTGCTACTTCTCTCTTGAAATCAAGCTGAGAAATAGTTTGGTTTCTTACCTCAGATACAGATGGCTCTGGTATATTTGGACGTCGTGTAGATGTTTGAGGTACAATTGGATCGTGTGCAGTACGCATTGATGGTGCTGGCGGATTACAGTGCTCATAATCAACACCGATCCTTTTATTTAGCATCCTTATTTCAGCATTAGCTCATAGCTGATGAGAGAACAGGTTGTCTAATAATCTGTAAAAATAAAAAATGTAATAGCAAACCATAATAAAGTCACGGTATCAGTACACAAAAAATTACAAACCAGTGATAGGCATACTTACCCGCCAACATGTTCATTTCCCAAATCTTCATCTGTGTCTACATTCGGATCTGGGGGCTCAACAAACACATCACCCTCAATATTATCATGATAAAGAATCTCCAGCCTCAGCAAGCGAGAAACCTCTTCCAAAACAAAAAAGAGAAAATTCGTCCATTTACCGAGTACAAGCGCCTAGCATTGCCATATGGCAACACCGACGTTCAAATGGACTAAATGAACATAATTTATTTCACAGCAAGCAGTAACCTCCAAAGAATATATATTTGAGTATTTAAAGCACAACCATACTAAAAAATCAAATTATATATCGTAAGTTACTGTGTAAAACATACTTACTCGAACTTACACTCCATTTTTCGTCTTCATTCAGCAAACGACGACTTCCAACACTGCTTACGCCGCAGAATTTAAATGTATTGTTAAAACTGTTGCATTGTAGTGATCTTTACAGTCTTGCTGAACGGAATCCAGTGCTGCCAACACTCTCGCTTCGTTGATGTGGAATCAACGATTTTAAAAAAGTGTTACAAGCGTTGCCATATGGCAACGCGCGGCGCTAATGGGTTAACTTGCTGTCCCATCCGAAAAGTAAATCAGTTGTTTTATGGGAGGGTGCTGCTGTTAAATGTAGTTTGTTAATTTTAGTTGAAAAATGTGCACTGCTCTAGTGTTGTGTTCAAGGTAGTCACTTATGACACGAAAGCTGCGGCTCATTAATTTATCATCATCTTTATAATAGAATACAAATAGATGTACTGTCGCCTGTTTGTTTACCCAGTGGCGTCCTTGTACTTCATCTTGAACAACAAAGGAATAATTTTTCGAAACATCAGTAAGAACTAAGCATTCGTCAGCTGCCAAGGTTTGCTTTTTGTCTTTCAAAAATTAGCTTTGAGCTTTTGCAGTAAAGTGATGCATTTTCAGATTTTCAGTGTTAGCCACCAACACTTCAGAAACTCTTCTTGTCATTTTATGACTCTCACCATTTCAGTTCTGTCTTGTGTCACCCATTGTTTGTATTTTATATTGTCAGGCATCAAATTGTCTTCTTCGGATTCTTCAAACATTTGAAGTGAGGCTTGTTTGGCTGGACAATCTTCACATTTTCCCTCCATCATACAATTGTAACTGTCAATAGTGCATACTATAACTTCCAAAAGGTCTTTATAGTCAGTCAGCTCTAATATTGGCCCCATCTATCATCCACTTTATGTTCTGATGATACAAACACAAACATTATGGGTGCCAGATGCCCCTGTAACAATACACCATCTTGGTCTCAACTCGCAAAACTTTCATCTTCCAATTTTAATGTCAGGATTTTCTTTTTTAAATTCAGTGAATAGTTTGTGGCGGTTATCGACTGCAAGAGTCGACTGCCTCATCTTTGAGAACTAACTTCTTTGAAAACTGTTGATCGCAGTGTGTTCCGAACTCTGTATTCGAGCGGATGTGTTTGTACCGACATGATCAAAGTAAAGTTAATTCATTATAAACGAGTGAATACTTAATGTTGGGTTCGATATTACCGTACGTAACATCTCAATCCCCACACTGGTGACCCCGACGCTCACTAACGCCGCTTACGACGCCAGAAATGTATATTGGAACATCGCCATGGGCAAACAAAGCAGCAATCCTTTGTCGGATTTCTACGCCCATCGACTTCGCATCGTGCCCCATCTGAATGCAGTGTACAGGAAGTGTAATTAGTGAGTAAATTCCCGACTCTTGTGTGAATTGTGCTTTTTGGTAACTTAAGTCACCTCGTCACACATCGACAATGCGACCGAGGCGCACACGTCGTCCGTCGAAACCCGCTCAACGAGTTGGTAATTTCACTTCCGGACATTGGATTGCTCCTTCGCCGATTAATTTGGACTATTTTGACTTGCTTTTGTGTAATGAATTCACTTTGTGCAGTGCTTCGATTCCGGACAATCATGCCAAACGATGGACTGCAACCAACGGGGACTATGTTGCAAATCCCAGTTCGCACGAATTCTGAACTACGGCTAAATTGCATGCCTGGTCGAATTCTCAGGAACAATTTCATCAAGGACATCCTACCGATCAACGAAAATTCACCAATTACACCGATGGCAATGCCGGCTGTTTCTCAGTGCAACACTGGACGTTCCACGCCTCCCTCTACGCAGCACCCGCGCCGCACCGACTCTGCCTGACCGCTACCGACAGCGACGTCACGGCCGCCGCCTGCTGGCTCACTGACCTCGACCCAGTCAAAACAGCTGCGCGACTTGCGATCCCGCCACGGCTACCGCACCCGCATCTTGTCAACAACTCGCCGACACTATGCACGCTTACTGCCCGGCCGTTCACTACTCGATCACGCCCGCAACTTGTTCACCCACCCTAGAAGACGATTTCAGCCGTATCAACGCTTCATACAGCAGTGAACGTGTTCTCACTCCCCCGCCGCCGAGTACTGGGTTTCACATTCGCGATCGCACATGCAATCTCTTCTACTCGAACTGTTACGTCAATACTGTGCCGCCGACTTTGTCTTGTACGCCAGGTTACCCTTTGATAGAAACAGATTCTGGTTTCAACCCCATCTTACTCAGTGATACACAGCAGACTGCTTCAATACATACATACATACATTTTCGCCAGAACAGCTGCAACAGCTACGTGAGCAAATTGCGACATACAACTTGTTGGTACAAGATCAGTTACACATGCTGCAGCCGACACCGACCAAGCACGACATGCAACAAGATGTTCCTGTCATTGTTCCACCTCCGACTGATGACGATTCTTTGCCGTTACTACCAGCTACAACTAATATCCTGACAATCACGCTACATGGATCTATGTCCCAGATGTCACAACTGTCATCATCACGCCGCCTCAAGTGGAAATTCTACGTTACTGATGTGATGCGAGCAACTTATTTATGCCGCAGCCACCTTTCCTCGGTAGTTCCAGACACTTCGTTTCTGTACCACGGCATAACCAGCTGCATTCCAGTGCCGCTTGCTTTGCCGCCCTCTTCACTACCTCTGCAATGTACGCCCAACACATCTGCCGTTTTTGCTTCGACGAGTGAGCATCTTTCCGCTCCGACACACGACCGTGCAGCAGTTTCGCGCGAGCAGCATGCAGCCTTACGACTCGACTGCAGTGCCAACAGCGACAGCACACCCACAGCTCCAGTTCTATCGAACTGTGTCGCCTCTCCGCCACGGACCAGTAGTTCATCCGCCGATTCGACTTCTTCACGTTCACATTATATCTCATCGCCTTCCTGCTCCGACCACGGTTTTGCTGACCACGTCCACCTTCCACCACCTCTCGCCGTCGCCGTGCCTCATGCACAGGGCTCACAGCCACGCCCCCCCAACCTTTGATCACAGCTGTTAAGCACATCAAAACACCGACACTGTCAACTCCGCTCAGAGAATCCTGCCATCTACTGCTGTAACACACTCACTGTCCATGGGCTATGAGGTGACGCTTCCGTCTACACCGAAGTCATCCGCCACCAAGGTCAGTCATGTGCAGCTTGCTGTTTTCTCCACTGCTGCGACATCAAGCGCCTCTATAACTCCGTCATTACCGCGAGTGTTGCTCATCCAGCATCTCTTACGCAACCTGTTAACCCACAGTATGCTTGCTCCTTTATGTCATACGGCCAATAACAAACTGTTACCGGACTCGTTGCACTTACCGTGGCTCTCGCCGGCAAATACTTTGACAATACATCGCATCGCATCTTAGACGCACTCCGCGTCTTTGATCGGATCAAAACGCCGCTGTGCCGTACGGCCTCAGCATGACGATGTTCTCCCCACCGACACGCCGCTGCCTTTTGCTTCCACCGTGCCATCAGCAGCATGGCACGGTCAACCTGTGAACGCCTTCCACGCCTCCTTCCCTCCGCTGGTCATGCCTACCAAGGCATTGAGAAACGGTCCAATAGCGCCTCACACTAGCACCTGCCACGACACGATGGTCATGCGCAATTGCGCCACCAACCAGCCGGGTGCACACACGCCTCTCATCATACTTACCGTGCTCCGCACTACTGGCGGGGGCTCTGTGGCGGTTATCGACTGCAAGAGTCGACCGCCTCATCTTTGAGAACGAACTTCTTTGAAAACTGTTGATCGCAGTGTGTTCCAAACTCTGTATTCGAGCGGATGTGTTTGTACCAACATGATCAAAGTAAAGTTAATTCATTATAAAAAAGTGAATACTTAATGTTGGGTTCGATATTACCGCATGTAACATCTCAATCCCCACAAGTTCATTTAAATTACACAATATTAACCTTTTTTGTCTTTGAATCTTAGAACCATTTTCTTTCACAGAAAAACAGTCTTTTTGCCAGACATTAAACAGCTGTTATTGTCATCATCATAATACTAAATAACTTTATTGATAGTGTTTTCATCTACCAAATTAGATGCACTTTTCTTTTGTAATGCTGGTAAAATTCCTTGTTATTTTACTAATTGCCTTGTTAACTTAACAAGTCATTCTGACACATTAAATTCATCACTTAACTTTTGCTCAACTCCAAGAATTTGGCAGTAAACTAATGATCTTAATTTTTATCTTCTTTGTTTGAAGTACTGCATTTCGTTTTTGGTTTTTCGATCAAATCATCATATTTGGTTGGTGAAGTTTTAGAATTTCCATCTGTTTTAGTACAAATTGTATTTTGAAATGAAACTTCCAAATCCTTTTTGACTGTAGCTGCCACTTTCTCAATTTTTGTATTCAAGGCACTTGGTCTTTTATCTTGACTTCATTTTCTAATTTTACTAGCAGGCGATATACCCACGACTTCACAAGCTGTATCTACTTTTTTAATGGTTGCTGATAAGTCACAAAATTCTGTATCTGAGGTTTTACTATCCTTTATCTTGTGAATTACAAATATCTTAGAATAACATGTTGGACACAATGATTTTCCTGGTATGAGATTGACAAAAGGGCTTTTATTTTTAGAATAATGATCAAATGTTATTTCTCGACATTTCATATAGGTTTCTTATGTTTCTCAAAAGGATCCATGCAAGACTGACCAAAAAGGTGAGGAAATTTTTTTAAGTTTTTCATTTCATGGTACTTGCATGTTGATTTGACCTCTGGGCCGACTCGTACGTAAAACAACACTTTTTCTTCTTCACTGCAATCTTCGATTAAAGGAATGTCTTTAGGATACACTTCATACACACTTTTATGACATGCTTCATTAACACAGAGCACTGAGACACCATTTTTCAACAGCACACTTCAAGAATATGCGCACTTCAAGAATATGCAAAGATCAGCACATTCCTCAAACTATCAAGAATGGTGTTCCAGAAGGGTCGGTCTTGGTTCCTTTGTTGTTCTTAATTTATATTAATGACATGCCATTCTATATTCATGAAGAGGCAAAGTTAGTTCTCTTTGTTGATGATACAAGTATAGTAATCACACCTGACAAACCAGAATTAACTGATGAAATTGTCAATAATGTCTTTCAGAAAATTACTAAGTGGTTCCTTGTAAATGGCCTCTCACTGAATTTTGATAAGACACAGTACATACAGTTCCATACAGTAAATGGTATGATGCCATTAATAAATATAGACCTTAATCAGAAGCATATAGATAAGGCAGAATATTCAAAATTTTTTGGTGTGCCCATTGATGAGAGATTAAATTGGAAGAAACACATTGATGATCTGCTGAAATATTTGAGTCCAGCTACTTATGCAATAAGGGTCATTGCAAATTTTGGTGATAAACATCTTAGTAAATTAGCTTACTACGCATATTTTCACTCATTGCTTGCATATGGCATCATATTTTGGGGTAATTCATCACTGAGGAATAAAGTATTTATTGCACAAAAGCGTGTAATCAGAATAATAGCTGGAGTCCACCCAAGATCATCCAGCAGACATTTATTTAAGGATCTAGGGATATTCACAGTAGCTTCTCAGTATATATACTCTCTTATGAAATTTGTTGTTAACAACCAAAACCAATTCAAAAGTAATAGCAGTGTGCATAACTACAATACTAGGAGAAAGGATTATCTTCACTATTCGAGATTAAATCTAACTTTGGCACAGAAAGGAGTGAATTATACTGCCACTAAAGTCTCTGATCACTTACCAAATAGTATCAAAAGTCTGACAGATAACCAACAAGTATTTAAGAAGAAAAGAAAAGAATTTCTGAATGACAACTCCTTCTACTCCATAGAGGAATTTTTAGATATAAATTAAGGAAAAAACCAAACAAAAAATAAAAAAAAATAAAAAAACAAAAAATAAAAACTTTGTTAAATTAACTTAATTATGTCATGTATTGGAAAATTTGACTCGTTCCACATAATTACGAAATATTGTATTCATGATCCATGGGACTAGTATTAATCTAATCTAATCTAATCTGGCTAAATAAGTGCGAGTAGACAATTTTTGGTGTAAGGGGGAAGACAACAACCAGACTTGTATAGGCTTGCAGATGCAATTGTTACCCTGCTGAAACAATTACCACAGCACTGTTTCAACAAATAATCATTAGCTAGTGTAATATGGAGTGTTACATTATGCAATTGGTATACTTCATTTGATTAGTCTACCAGATATCGCAGATGTTAAAAAACCTATTTTTGACTCGTGTTTGTAATCTTTTTTCCATAACTTCCAATTGAATCTCAAAGCTGAAATTTATACTGAAGTTTGATATCAGAAAGGTCTTTGCCGTCCACACATCTCATACAAATTTATTCGCTTGGCGCCAGCAGCGCTAGTTCGGATTACTTGGCTTGTCGCCTGCCACTTGTCACCTTCGCGTTGATGACAAGCTTCAAACACATTGACTTTTGTGTGCTTTAATTTTCCTGAAATCCTCTGTTTTGCCATATCATTCCACAGACTCGAATTTGCTTTTCAAGTGACTTCTCTGCAGGTTCTACACCGTTATAATAATCATCCATGCAGAGGTGATGTCACTTTCCATCACAAGGTGTCAATAGTTCCATCACTGTTTTTGCTGAAGGCTGGCCAGTGCCAGAATATATCTTGAACGAGGACATGTATCCCGTACTCGAATCATACGGTATCCGAATGAGTATCCCATATTTCATAATTTTCGACGGATTGTAAACTTTAAAATTTAACTGTCCACGCCACGGCATCATTCCTTCAATTTGAAATGTTTTGTATTAGATCAAACGTTTCTTTAAACTTTTTGGAAAAAATAATCAATTACAAATTGCACTTTGACAAGTCGGTCGGCATTATCTGGGTTATTGTTGCTGTCGGAAAAATGATAATATTTGTCTGAAAAGCCCAAACCATTTTCTAAGTTTGGGTCTTGTAACGTCGACAAATTTGGCATTTTTTAAAATCCAGTTTCCTTCTATTGCAATTTTGACTCTAGTACTTGTTGGTTTCATTGCTAATACATTCAGTTAGATTGTTTTCAATATATAATTCTACGATATCCTCGACACACTGTGTATCTTTAGAAAATATGTTTGGATGCAGGGATCCTTCAAATTTATTATTAGTCCTCAGTAAATCAAAGTCTGACCATTGTGCACTGTCTTCTTCATCTGACTCAGCTGGATCAGTTGGCAACCGTAGTGTTTGCTGAATTCTCCTTGGTTGTATTTCACTACCTTCCTACAATTCTGCTTCACTTTCATTTTGTTGATATTCAATGTCTTCTTCCCAATTGGCTAAGTCGTCCGCAACGTCAGACAAGATGTCAGTGCATTCATCATAAATAATCCTATTGTCTCTTTCGTCCACCGTGATGAAAGGGCTCAAGTACTTATAAAAACAAAAAAACCAACAGAATGCAAAAGATATTAAAGTCCTGTCGCCGGCCACTGAGCAATACTATGTGGACGACACCACTGTGGTGTCACCGACTGGTGACCGCTATTTCGCGCAAGACACCACCAATGGCATAGTGTCAACTGTGAAATTTTCAGATTTTTGCAGGCCACAAACTGTAAAAATTAGAAAAAAATTCATTTTTTTAAAATAGTGTATTTTTTAAAGTGTAAGCTGCTCACCATTGATAATCTATAAAAAGTAACTATACTATACAGTGTAATAGCAGAAAAAAATGATTAAAGCTGATATATTAATCTTTCTTTGGAAAACTACTGTTCAAATATTGAGTTTTTTAATTTGTGGCTGGTAATTTTGAACTATTAAAATATATTAAACAATACATTCAGCTAAGTGATAATGATGTTAATTTGTAGCCCAGAGTGTGTTGAACTAAATGCACTTTATCTGAAAGTCTTAGGACAATCCACTATTAAATAACTGTAAAAAATGTAGATGCTTGCAAATACACTTAATATTAGTGTTGGACCAAACATACATAATTAAGTTAAAATTTCGTTAAATTTACATTTTACCCCAAATCACTAGTTTTTCCCAACTTTGCAATACATTATCCAATTATGGTCAAATAAAATTTTTGATTTATTAGTAATTCTCTTATTTTTTTAATACAATGTAGACAAGGAAAGAAATCTGTTGTACTATAATTTACATCTACTTTTTATCTATCACAATCAACCAGTGTTCTCAAGGCCTTTTTTATTACTAACAGATTAATAGCTAAACTCTTGTTCTGTAATAAGTTTTATAATTTTTATTATATTTGGTAGTTCCGGCCGGTGTGGCTGAGCGGTTCTAGGCGCTTCAGTCTGGAACTGCGCGACCGCTACAGTCGCAGATTCGAATCCTGCCTCGGGCATGGATGTGTGTGATGTCCTTAGGTTAGTTAGGTTTAAGTAGTTCTACGTTCTAGGGGACTGATGACCTCAGATGTTAAGTCCCATAGTGCTCAGAGCCATTTGAACCTTTTGTTCACTAGGAACGCTAATAGGTGGAGCAGAAAGATACTTCAAGACTGCCTTTCTTAGAGTGGGATATGGGCTACAGTTTCAGTATATGGTATATCAGTGTTGCATTGTAACAGTGGTTCCAAAAGATAACACTGGATGGTCTGCTTAAACACCAAAGTTTGATCCTACAGTACTGTTGTGTCTTTGACTGCATCTGATCAGAGATGTGGTAGTGTCACTCCCATAGACTTTCTTCTTCCTGCTAAACACTGGCTGCAAACGGGCTGTGTTCTGCATAAGTTTTAGGGCATTGCCTCTGTCTAGCAGTACACTATTGTCGTGCCCTTTCAAGAATCCAATTATTTTGGACACTGCAATGTCCGCTTTGTCAGAAGTAAGATATTTAGAATTAAAAAGCCAAAAAGAGGCATATTACTGTTAATAACATATAACCTCCCCCTCACTTATCGACCTTAATGATAGTGAAAAATTAAACCGTGTGCACCTAATGGAAATTTGGGAAAAGAAATCGTCACCAAAGTTAATCTGTCGGTAAAGAGGGAAGAAAGAGTTACATCTAAATGAAAGGAAAAATGCAAATGAAACTGGTGGAAATTAATTTTGAAAAAAGGTAAAGTTAATAAAGAAAGCAAATGTGCGGTCGTTACGTTAACAATTAACTAGCGGTAATTAGATATTTGAGATTTTGGGAAAATTACGGTCGCCAGTCCTATGGACAATTACTATAGTAACTGAAAAAGAAAGGTTATTGCACATACAATTAGCACTAAAAGCGTGGCAACTGAAGGTTGACACGTGTTGTGTGAAAACTGAATGTTTGTCAGAAGTAATAAATTTCGCTACACTCTGACTTAATTTAGCAAAAGAATTAATAAATCCGGAAAATTGAAAGTTAATCTAGTGACTGAAATTAATAGTGAGCTTAGTTTCTGAAGCACATCGAAATTCAGTAAAATACGGTTAGTCTTGGACTACCTCAACAATCATTTCAAAAGCTACTTGAATCTACGCAATTTAGAAATAAGAGAATTAACTTTGAAGTTGAATTAAATGATTCTGAACAATTAACAATAGTAAAATTTAGTACGTACCAAGCTGAGCTGCAGTCACAGGTAAGCTAAAATACAGTAACAAAACTCGCACTCTTAATTTGTGCTTGTGTAATCTAAATATTGTAGCCAGCTATGAATACCTTAACTGAACTTTGAAATTAAAGCAGTGAAATTGAATGATATTACTTTAATGCTGGCGTTTGAATTTCAACGACACTCGGGTTCATTCTAGAAAAGGAAAGGACCCTGCTTGGTAATGCAGTTGGGACAATGAGCAACAAAGGTACATGCTTAGTTGCTGTAATTTTATGATGCAACAATTTTAAAAGTTTAAAAAGCTGAGGTCTGCCATACAGTTCTAAAACTTTACGTGCTACCAGTCTTCCTTGTTGGTTGATTGAAGGTTTGAAGTCGTCGATCGAGGAGGTGGGACAGTCACTCATTGTCGGCCGTCGCTGTTGCAGAAGCTGGATGTTGGCGCGCCTTCTCGACACGGTCTCCAGGCGTAACGGGCTCTTGATGTGTTCCAGCTAACGCTTCCCGTCCGCGACACCGTGTCAGAAACTATCATAGCAATTCGAGCGCAATTACATGCTGCCAAACCCCGAAAGCGCGGCAACTCGCGGGAGCGTCACACAACACACCTGCTCCATTGCCCTCCTCCAGCCAGACTCTCCTGAGTCTCCTCTGCTTGCGCTCCGCGACAGGCGTCTAAAGCTAGCGAAATGAGGGATGCTCAACTAACGGACCTACCGATAGATGTCTCTACCAGCTGTTTACTGTCGTCTGTATTGCCCGCCATATTCGAATTTGGCAAGAAGTTTCTCTCGGTGTGTACGGTGTATAAGGAATTGAGGACTGTCGAAATGGTGATTTCTTGTTCGGCTTTCAGTTGTACGAAGCGATGGAGTAAGGAAAGTGACATATCATTTCACAGGTAATAGGACTACCGATACAATACGATAAAAATACAGATTTGTGAGATTGCTAATTCGATGTTTTTGAACAGGTTTCCTCTAAAGCACCCAGAGCTACTAAAGACGTGGATTACTTCCGTGAAGCGGAAAGATTTTAATCCTACGTCTTGTAGTTTTCTTTGTGGAAACCATTTCCGACAAGATGATTACGTAGTGAGCCCAGGAACGTGGAAGAAACGCCTCAAACCCGAAGCAGTGCCATCAGTTTTTGACTTTCCGACACATTTGATGCCACCAAATAAACAGCAACGACGACATTTTGTTAGAATTTTGAGTGACAACGATGATTCTCCATTTGAGGTAGCTAATTAATTTCCTTGCTATGTGTGTGATTTTTACTTTTGTGAATTTATTTCGTACGGACACAAATGGGCAACATACGTCTAAGCAATGTTGTAATACAGGTCTATATTTTTGTTTTTAGCGTTCTGTGATGGAATCCGTGCTCGATTTGCCCACTGCAGACGCTACTGATTGCGTGGAGAATGTTGTCAATGAGAATTCTTCCGTGGAAAGAATGTCCCATTTATCCAATACAGAAGCTGCGAATTGTGTCGAAAACGTTAGTATAAGGATGTTTTCACACCCCCAAAGTTTTCTTATAATATTTTTTCATCAAGCCTTGAGTTGTTTCAATCATACATAACGAAATTATTTATTTCAGAGTGCAGTTGGTTCTTCAGTAATTGATTGTGGTATACAGTCGAAAGTAGAAATGGAAGACAAGGCGACTGAAACTTGCACTGTTTTCCTCAGACACTGTGCACGAATTAAAACGTTAACTGAAGTGTGTCCGTGAAAAACTTCGAAGAAGAGAGAAGAAAGTGTTTTCCATGGATGACATCATAAGTTCATTGAAGGAGAAGGGGCATCTTCCTGAGAAGTTACATAACTTCCTCAGTCATCAGAAAGGAACACAAGTGGAATTAGTGTGCAATTTAGTGAACAACTCTCTCTCTCTCTCTCTCTCTCTCTCTCTCTCCTCAAAGAGTAATAGATACACAACAAATATGAAAATGTTTGCGATGACTGTCTACTTTTATTCACCAGCAGCATATGAATACCTGCAAAAATTAATGCCTCTGTCCCATAAATCATTGATTTCCAAATGGGTGGCAAGTGTAGACTGTGAACCTGGCTTCTTAAAAGAGGTTTTTAAGTACATTGATTTGAACCCAATTGTAAGGGAACAGTTCAGCGATTCATGTCTAATTGCAGACAGTATGGCAATTAGAAAGCAAGTAGTTTGGGACCAAGGAACTAAGCAATACACAGGTTTTTTAGACTTTGGTGGGGAAGTGCCTCAGTCAAAAGAAGTAATAGAGGCATCTGAGGCTCTGGTTTTCATGCTTGTCTCTATTAATGGCAAATTTAAATGCCCGATTGCATATTTCTTTATCAACAGTGTACAGGCAAATAATCTGGTGTACAGGCAAATAATCAGGTCACAGTGATAAAATCTGCTTTAGAGAGGCTGCATAGTTCTGGCATTACGGTTTGGTGTGTTACATGTGACGGCTGTAAGGTAAATATAAGCACTTTACGTTCACTTGGCTGTACTTTAAATTTTTCCAAGGGTGATTTTAAAAGCTATTTTCCTCATCCTGTGGAAAAATACAATGTTTATTGTACCTTGGACATGTGTCATATAATAAGTTTGCCAGAAATGCTCTAGCAGAAGTATCATGCTATTGAGTCTCCAACTGGCATTATTAGATGGCATTTCATTGAGCAATTGAACAAGGTACAACAAGAAGATGGTATGACATTTGCCAACAAACTATCAGGACAACATATAAGTTATGTAAATAGAAACATGAATGTTTCATTAGCTGCACAGACTTTGAGTTCTAGT